>NC_134340.1:3270800-4470800 GCF_964195595.1 Calonectris borealis | reverse complement strand
CCCTAAGATCAGACCCCATAGCACCCCGGGATCAGACCCCATAGCACCCCGGGATCAGACCCTAGAGCACCCCGGGATCAGGCCCCATAGCACCTCGGGAGCAGACCCTATAGCACCCCGGGATCAGACTCTATATAGCACCCTAAGATCAGACCCTATAGCACCCCGGGATCAGACCCCATAGCACGCTGCCAGGATGGGACCCCCCCGATCCCGCGCCAGGACCGGACCCCACTACCTGAGGGCCCAGGGGAGCCCCACAGGTAGGCGCAGCCCCGACGCCGGGGTGAGGGGCCCTGACGCTGCCCCTGCCCCCCAGAACCAGCGGGACCCGATGGCCCTGGACAAGATCATGAAGGACCTGGACCAGTGCCGGGACGGCAAGGTGGGCTTCCAGGGCTTCTTCTCGCTGGTGGCCGGGCTCACCATCGCCTGCAACGACTACTTCGTGCTGCACATGAAGCAGAAGGGCAGGAAGTGAGAGCAGCACCCCTGGGTGCTGCCCCGACAGCCCTGGGTGCTGCCCCCCCACCCCTGGGTGCTGCCCCTCCAGCCCTGGGTGCTGCCCCGACACTCCCGGGTGCTGCCCTGCCGCCCCCCGCTAATAAAGGTGTTTTGTACTACGCTGGAGCTGCCTCGCTTCTTGGGGTCCCTGTCCCTGCCATGGGCCCTCTGGGGTCCTCGTGCCCCTGAGGTCCCCGTCCCCCCGGGGTCCCCAATCCCCCTGGGGTCCCCATCCCCCTGGGGTCCCCATCCCCTTGGGGTCCCCAATCCCCCCGGGGTCCCCAATCCCCCTGGGATCCCCGTCCCCCTGGGGTCCCCATCCCCTTGGGGTCCCCAATCCCCCCGGTGTCCCCATTCCCTGAGGTGCCTGTCCCCCCGGGGTCCCCAATCCCCCCGGGGTCCCCATCCCCCTGGGGTCCCCACCCCTCTGTCCCCCCAGCCGCACCCGTGGGGTGACACCCGGCCGTGGGGCGTGGAGCACAGCTGGGTGCTGGAGGTGGTGGGTGAGGTGGGGTCCCCCGACAAGGGGTGTACGGGGGCTGTGAGGGTGGTACGGGGGGCTATAGGGCCATAGAAGGGCCGGGGTGCAGGGCTGGGGGGGGGGGCATTCAGAGGCCCTATAGGGGGGCTGTGTAGCGAGTGCATAGGGCTTCTATAGGTGCTACACAGGGCTGTATAGGGGGACTACAGCAGCCACAGAGGGCTGTACGGGCGTGTGTGGCGATGTAAAGGGGCTGTATGGGGGTCTATAGGGGCTGCACAGGGCTGTAGAGGGGGCCTACAGGGCCCATACGGGGGTATACATTGGCATATAGATGACCTGTAAGTGCTGCGGAGGTTTGTGCAGGGCTGTACAGGCATCTAAAGGGGCCATAAAGGCCGGTTTGGAGCTGTATAAGGCCTGCAGAGGGCTGTATAGGCACGTATAGATGTCTGTAAGGCCTGCAGAGGGCTGTATAGGTATGTATAAGGTGGCTGTAGGGCCACAGAGAGCTGCATAGGAGTATAAAAGGGCTGTATGGGGCTGCATAGGGGTGTCTTCGGGCTGTATAGGGGTCCACAGGTGCTCTACGAGGCCGTATAGGGCTGTACAGGGGCTGTATAGGGGTCCACAGGAGCTGTAGGGGCTGTATAGGGATGTATAGGGGCGGTGTAGGGGCCCACGGGAGCTGTACGGGGCTGTGTAGGGCTGTATGGGTGTCCGGAGGGGCTGTGTGGGCTGTACGGGGTGGTATAGGGGTGTATAGGGGGTGTATAGGGGGTGTATAGGGCTGTATGGGGCGGTATAGGGGTCTATAGGGCTCTATAGGGGCTATATGGGGGGCTGCAGGGGCGGCGCAGGCCTCTAGAGGGGCCCATGGCGCTCTGCGGGGTCCCTCGGGGCGGGGGGGGGGGGGCTCCTACGGAAGCCGAGGAGGCCGCGCCCCGCCGGTGACGCACGTGGGCGGGGCCCGCCCTGACCGTTCGGCCGCGGTCGCCGCGTCCGGGGCCTCGTGCAGCGCAGCGGGAGCGGGGGGTGCGCGCGGGGGCGCGGGGGGTCACGGGGTCGGGGGTCAGGGGGCGGTGGGTGGCAGGGGCCGGGCAGCTGGGACAGGGACCGGGCTGACCTCTGACCTCTGACCTGGCTGTCCTTGACCCCACCGGGGTCCGGGGGGGGGGCGCACCGGGAGTGACGTCACGGTCCCTGCCCTCAGCTGGGCGTGACATCACTGCTGGCTTCCAGTGTGGCAGCACCAGGTCTCCGTGACAGGGCGTGACATCACCACCAGGGCCGGTGACAACGTGTGACATTGCCGCTCTGCAGCAGCAGCGCCGGGGCGTGACATCACCAGTGACCCCACCAGCCGGGCGTGACATCACCACCAACCCCGCTGACTGGGCGTGACATCACCACTTGACACACTGATCGGGCGTGACATCACCAGTGACCCCAGCGACTGAGTGTGACATCACCAGTGACCTCAGTGACCGGGCAGGACATCACCAGTGACCTCACCGACCAGGTGTAACATCACCACCGACGCCACAGACTGGGCGAGACGTCACCAGTGACCTCACTGACCGGGTGTGACGTCACCAGTGACCCCACCAACCAGGCGTGACATCACCATTGACCCCGCTGACTGGGCGTGACATCACCACCAATTCCAGAGACTGGGTGAGACGTCACCAGTGACCTCACCGACCAGGCGTGACATCACCAGTGACCCCACCAACCGGGTGTGACATCACCACTGACCCCACTGACCGAGGGTGACATCACCAGTGATCCCAGCGACCGGGTGAGACGTCACCAGTGACCTCACCGACTGGGTGTGGGGTCACCAGTGACCTCACCGACCGGGCGAGACGTCACCAGTGACCTCACCGACTGGGTGTGGGGTCACCAGTGACCTCACCGACCGGGCGAGACGTCACCAGTGACCTCACCGGCCAGGTGTGACGTCACCGGTGACCTCACCGACCGCGCGAGACATCACCGGTGACCTCACTGACCGGGCGTGGCGTCACAGCCCGGGGCCATGTGGCGCAGCCGCGGGGCCGTGGCGCGGGCGCGGCCTGCCGGCGGCTGGCCCCGTCCCCCCGCCCGCCCCTGCGCGCGCCCCCCGGCCGCGGGGCCGGAGCCCCCCCAGGACCTGGCGGTGCCCAACGGCGGCTGGAGCAGCGCCATGCGGCAGCAGTACCGGCGCCTGCTGGGCCTGGCCGCCACCGGGGCCTGGGCTCGGCTCCCCTCCTACCGCAGCGCCCGCCACCACCTCCCGGGTGGGTGCTCCCGGGGCCGCCGCGGGGGACGGGGGGGTCGGTCCCGCAGCCCCCCCTGACCCGGCCGCCGTCCCCGCAGAGGCGCCGGCGACGCCGGGGGAGACGCGGCTCTTCCTCCGCGCCATCGAAGGCGCCGGCGCCGGCTTCGAGTACGCCATGTTCCTCAACGCCAGCGAGCGCCGCCTGCTCTGCCTCTTCCAGCCCGGGCCCTACCTGGAGGGGCACCCCGGGTAAGTGTCACCGTCACCGTCACCGTCACCGTGTCCCCCCCGCGCCGGCGCTCACCGTGTCATCGTCCCCCCCCCCAGCCTGACCCACGGCGGCGCCATCGCCGCCATCATCGACAGCACGCTGGGGACCTGCGCCCTGGCGGTGGCCGGCAAGGTGGTGACGGCCAACCTCAGCATCGACTACCTGGCGTGAGTGTCACGGGGCCGGGGGGTGTCCCCAAGGGGGGTGGGGACAGAGGGGACCTGAGCCTCCGTGTCCCCGCGCAGCCCCGTCCCGCTGGGCGCCGTGCTGCTGGTGGACGGCCGCGCCGAGCGGCTGGAGGGGCGCAAGGTTTTCCTCTCCTGCCACGTCCGGAGCACCAGCGGGGACACGCTGCACGCCCGGGCCACCGGTGAGGACGGGGACACCCCTGGGGACCCCGCGGGGGCGGGTGGGGACATGGGGGGCCCACCCAGCCCGTCGCCTCCTCTCCTGCAGGGCTCTTCATCCGGCTGGACCCCAGCAAGCACCGGACACAGGAGGAGGATGGTGGCCAGTAGCCATCCCCGGTCACCCTGTGTCCCCCGGTGTCACTGCGTGTCCCCCTCGTGTCACCCTGTGTCCACCCATGTCACCCCGTGTCCCCCTTGTGTCACCCCGTGTCGCCCCATGTCACCGTGTGTCCCCCTCGTATCACCCCGTGTCACCCCCGTGTCACTGCGTGTCCCCCTCGTGTCACCCCGTGTCCACCCATGTCACCGTGTGTCCCCCTCGTGTCACCCCGTGTCACCCCCGTGTCACTGCGTGTCCCCCTCGTGTCACCCCGTGTCCCCCCCCGCCTCAGTTTCCCCAGGCGGGGCTGGAGGGGCCACAAGCATCAGAGCCCGCTGCAGATCACCCCTTGTGTCCCTGGTGTTTCTGTGGCTGCGACCCGGGGGGGGTCACGGGTGGGACCCCACGGCCAGGAGGGGTCCCCCGTGGTGGGGGGACCCCCCGGCCCTCCCCCGCCGTGTCCCCACTGCTGCCACCGTGGGGTCCCGCCGCTGCGCTGCCCACGGGTGGGGGGGGACACGCCCCGGGGGGGCGGACACACGGCCCATGGGACCCGCGTGACACGGAGGGGGCCGAGGGTGGGCTCGGGCACGGGACCCCGGCAAGGGGAGGGCGGGGCCGGGGGCGGGCCCAGGCACGGGGTGGTGGGCGGGGCCTGGTCGTGTGGGCGGGGCCGCGGCAGACGGGGGGGTGGGCGGTGGCTGGGGCGGGGTCACGAGAAATGGGTGTGGCCATGGGGGGTGGGCGGGGTTGTGGGCGGGGCCGGGCGCCCCCCGGGGCAGCGCTGAGCCGCGGCGGCAAGTGGAGCCCGGGGCCCGGGACAGGCCGGGGGCACCGGGCACGGGCACGGGCCAGGGCCGGGTGGCCGTGGGGACCCCGGGGGCCTGGAGGGGGCTCGCCAAAGCTGGGGCCTCAGTGTCCCCCACGACCCGGCAGCGCCCGAACACCCTGGGGGCACGGGGGTCCCGCGGGTGCACCCCAGAGCCGGGCACATTGGGGTGCGCAGGGTCCCATCACTGCACCCGAGAGCCGGGCACATCGGGGTGCTGTGGGGTCCCGCGGGTGCACCCCAGAGCCGGGCACATCGGGGTGCTGGGGGGTCCCCTCACTGCACCCCAGAGCCGGGCACATCGGGGTGTGCGGGGTCCCCTCACTGCGCCCCAGAGCCGGGCACATCGGGGTGCTGTGGGGTCCCGCGGGTGCACCCCAGAGCCGGGCACATCGGGGTGTGCGGGGTCCCCTCACTGCGCCCCAGAGCCGGGCACATCGGGGTGCTGTGGGGTCCCACGGGTGCACCCCAGAGCCGGGCACATCGGGGTGCTGTGGGGTCCCGTAGCTGCACCCCAAAGCTGGGCACATCGGGGTGCTGGGGGGTCCCGCGGGTGCACCCCAGAGCCGGGCACATCGGGGTGCTGTGGGGTCCCGTGGCTGCACCCCAAAGCTGGGCACATCGGGGTGCTGGGGGGTCCCGTGGCTGCACCCCAAAGCTGGGCACATCGGGGTGCTGGGGGGTCCCGTGGGGCCTGGGGGCGTCGGAGCCGCCCCGGGGGATTTGGGGCCGTGGTGGCAGTGCCCACCCGCACGCGCGGGCCCCGGCTCCACTTCCCCTGGGGTCACCGGGGTCGCGGGGGGTGGGGGAGCACCCCCGGCCGCCTGGGTCCCCCCCCGCCCCTCCGTGCCTCAGTTTCCCCCCCAGCCGCCCCGTGGAAAGTCGGAAATTTCCAGTGCGTGGGGCCGGGGGGGCAGGATGCCGGGGGGGGGGGGCAGGATGCCGGGGGGGCCCCGGCGCCCTTATAACGCTCGGCCGCGCCGCCCGCGCCACCGCCGCCGCCATGCGAGGTAGGGCCTGGCGCGGGGGGCTGCGGGCGCGGGGCACACGCGTGTGTGAGCGTGTGCGGGCGTGGGGGTGCGTGCGAGGCTGGGGGAGCGGGGGGTGCATGTGGCAGGGGGTGGGAGGGGGTGTGCGTGTGTGCACGGGGGGGAGCTGGCGGGCAGCTCTGGCTGGACATGCGTGTGTGCACGCGTGTGGGAGCGTGCAGTTGTGTGAGAGCGTGTCAGAGCGGACGTGCGCACACGGAGGAGCGTGGGAGCGGGTGTGCAGGTGTGTGCGTGCAGGTGGGAGCGTGCTGGGGTGTGCACGCGTGTGTGCAAGGGTGTGGGAGCACACAGGGGCGTGCACACGTGTGTGCAAGGGTGTGGGAGCACACAGGGGCGTGCACACGTGTGTGCAAGGGTGTGTGTGCGCGTGTGCAGTCGGTGGAAGCTTGCGAGAGCAGACGTACGTGGGTGCAGGCATGTAGGAGCCTGCAGAGGCATGTGCGCGTGTGCAAGAGTGAGGGAGCGTGTGTATGTGTGTGTGCAAGCGTGTGGGAGCGTGTGGGAGCAGGCGTGCAGGTGGGAGCAGGCAGGAGCGTGTGTGCAAGGCCGTGGGGGCACAGGGGATCTGTGCGCGTGTGCAAGGCAGGGGGAGCGTGCCTGCGTGTGTGCGGGGGCAGGTGCGTGTGCAAGGGGGTGGGAGCATGTGGGAGCAGGCGCGTGCGTGTGCAAGGGTGTGGGAGCACACGGGTGTGCGTGTGTGTGCACACGTGTGGGCATGGCTGTGCTTGTGCAAGCGTGTGGGAGCCTGTTGGGCCGCGCGTGTGCAAGTGTGTGTGAGCGTGTGAGTGTGTGTGTGTGCGAGGGCAGGGTGCGGGCAGGCGTGTGCACGACCGTACCCGTGCACACCTGTGGGAGCACGCACCTGTGTGCAGACATGCGTGTGAGCGTGCACATGAGCGTGCCCACATGCGTGCGTGTGTGAGAGCACCAGGAGCTGCCAGGGCACGGGGGCCGCGTGTGTCGGCGTGTGTCGGCGTGTGTCAGCGTGTGTCAGCATGTTGCAGCGTCACATGTGTTTTACAGCTGACACAGGCATGTTGGCACATTTCGGCATGTTGTGGCTTGTGCAGGCATGTTTTGGGGCACGCGTGTGATGAGGGTTGTGTAACTGCATCTGCACATGCTACCGGGTCTGTGCATGTGTGTTACAGTGCGTTGCTGCGTACGCACGCATGTTATGGTGTGTGCACCCATGTTGCAGGGCAGTACAGCGCGTGCAGGTGTTGCACATGGCCCCGGGTGTCCATGCACAGAGCGTGACATGCACGCGTGTCGTGAGGCGTGCACGCGTGTTGCTGGGCGTGCGTATGTATTGTGAGGCATGCATGCATGTTATCGCATGTTGCCGCATGTCCCGGCGGTGCCACGGCGCTGGGCAGCCCCGTTTTCGCAGCTGCGGCTGTGAGCGCCCGAGGCCGGGGGCGCGGGTGCCCCCCAGCACCCATGGTTTCCCCCGTGCACCTGCGGGACGGGCGCTTGCCCTTAGATGTGGCGGGGGCTGGCAGCTGCGCGGGGCCGGCGCAGGTGACACCGACGGGGACATGGACGGGGACACGCAGGTGGCCCCGCTCCCGCGCCGCCCCCACCCACTGCCCCCCCGCTTTGGCACTGGGGAGACTGAGGCGGGGCACCGGCACCCCTGGGTGCTGGGGCCGGGGTCCCCAGGGGTCCCCTTCCCCTCTGCGTCATGGCGTGTTGGCCTGTGCCGTGACGTGTCTGCCCGTGACATGGCGTGTTTTGCCATGACGCTGCGCCGGGGGGGTCAGGAGTGCCAGGTCGTCCCCCCACCCTGGGGACGGTGGGTGCTGACGGGTGCCAGCAGGTCCCCGTGGGTGCTGAGGGGGCTGAGGGTGCTGGTGGGTGTCCCCGGGGCTGACGGGTCCCTGTGGGGCTGATGGGTGCTCACAGGGCCCGTGGGGCTGACGGGTGCCCGTGGGTGCCGTGGGAGTCAGTGGGTGCCCTGGGGCCAATGGGTCCCTGTGGGGCTGACGGTGCTGGTGGGGCTGATGGGTACCGGTGGGTGCCCCTGGGTGCTGGTGGGGCTAATGGGTGCCAGCAGGTCCCTGTGGGGCTGATGGATGCTGGTGGGGATGACAGGTACCAGTGGGTGCTGATGGGGCTGGTGGGTGCTGGGGGATGTTGGTGGGTGCTGGTGGGGATGACGGGTGCTGGTGGGTGCCCCTGGAGCTGGTGGGGCTGATGGACGCTGGTGGCTGCCGGTGGGCGCTGGTGGGGCTGTCAGGTACTGGTGGGTGCTGGCGGGTGCTGGTGGGGATCATGGGTACCGTTGGGTGCCCATGTTGCTGACGGGCGCCTGGGGGAACCGGTGCCCGCAGGTGCGGGTGGGTGCCGTGGGAGCGGCGGGTGCCGGCGGGGAGGCGTGGGGCTGGGCGAGACCTCGTCGACCTCTTGCCACCGGTTCCCGGCAGGAGCAGCACCCGAAAGCCGCGCTTCCTGGCAGCCGCCGGCGCCGGCACCGTTGACTAATGCGGGTGCCGGGGTGCGGGGCTGACTCAAAGCGCCGAATTCCCAGGGCCCCTCCGGGCCGGCGTCGCCGCGGGGGTCCCCGGTGCCCGGCCGCCGGCGCCGGATGCGAGGGCGGCCGCCGGGCCCCAAAACTGGGGCGGGTGGAAAAAGCCGACGAAGCGGATTCGGCCCCGGGAGGAAGAGGTGCGGGCGTGTGCACGCGTGTGCGCGCGTGAAGGAGCAGCTGCGTGCGTGCACAAGCGTGTGAGAGTGTGCGCGAGGGTGCGAGGACGCGCGGGAGCGTGCGAGAGCGTGCGCGAGCATCGGCGGACGTGTACCAAGCATCCCCAAGCGTGCGAGAGCGTGTGAGCACGCGCAGGTGCGCACTGGCGTGTGCAAGCACACGCAAGCGTGCATAAGCATTTGTGAACACCTGCAAGTGTGTATGAACGTGTGCAAGCATGGACAAGCGTGCAGCAGCCCGCAGAGCGTGCACAAGCATTCGCAGCTTTGCACAACCCTTTGCAAATGTGCCCAAGCACAGGCAGGTGTGCCCAAGCGTGTGTGCGTGTGCCCATACGTGCCCGAGCGTGCCCAAGCGTGCATCAGCCCCCCCAACATCCCCGTGCTTGAACGACGGCCTGCGGGCGTGCACAAGCGTGCCCGTACGTGTGTGTGAGTGTGCAAGCGTGTGTGAGCTGGGGGGGGGCTCAGGCATGTCTGAGTGTGCACAAGCATGCGCAGGGTTGCATGGATGCACACGTATGTGCACAAGCGTGTGCAGGGCAGAGGGTGACAAGCCGGTGGCAGTCGGTGGGCGAGAGCCGTCGGGGCGGGAGGGGTCTCCTGGGGGCTCTAGGGCATCTCCGGGGTTGGGGTCCCCCCCAGCTGCAGTGTCCCCACCCCGGTGTCCCCCAGCTCTGCTGTGTTTGCTCTGGTGTCCTGCGGCTCCCGTGGCCCCCCAGCGCCGGTGGCCCTTGGCTCTGGGGTCCCCTCAAGCTCAGCCGTTCCCCGGCTCCGGTGTCCCCCCACTTCCCCATCCCCAGTGTCCCCAGCCCCGGTGTCCTCATCCCCGGTGTCCCCAGCCCCGGTGTCCCCAGCCCTGGTGTCCCCAGCCCTGGTGTCCCCAGCCCCGGTGTCCCCCACACCCACGGCTCCGGTGCCCCCCATCCCCGTGACCGCACCCCATGGCCCCCTGCCCACTGGTGCCGTGGCTGTACCAGGCTGTGCCAGGGCCACGCCGGTGCCACGCCGGTGCCATGCCGGGGCCGTGCCGGGCTGTGCCGGGGCGGCAGGCGCCTTCCTGCGAGGTGGGGCCGTGTCCCAGTTGCGGCTTCGGCGGCGCTCGCTGCCGCTGTGGTTTCGGCAGCCCCTGGCGTCCGGCAGGGCCCACCCTGCGCTGGGGCCGCGGGGGGACGCCCGGGGGGCACCCACGGGCTCCTGGGGCGGACCGAGCGCGTGGAGGACGTCGGAGCCCATGGGGTGCCATAGGAGCCCGTAGGTGCCACGGGAGCCCATAGGGTCCCTGTGAGCCCATAGGGACCACGTGAGCTCGTGGGGGGCACATGGGCCCGTAAGTGACATCTGGGTCCATAGGGGACACCGATGCCCGTAGGGGACACATGGAGTCCCAGTGGGAACGTGGGTGGCAGATGTGGTCCCAGAGAGGACACGTGGTCCCGTAGGGCCCTCAGAGCCCATGGGGTGACATGGGAACCTCGGGGGGACACGGGAGCCCACGGGGTGACGTGTGAGCCCATGGGGGACGTGACCCTGTAGGGGACACGCCAGCCCACAGCGGCGACATGAGCCTGTGTGGTGACACGTGAACCCGTGAGGGACACGTGAGCCCATAGGGGACACGTGAGCCCATAGGGGACATGTGAGTCCACAGGGGACATGAGCCCATAGGGGACGTGAGCCCATAGGGGACACGTGAGCCCATAGGGGACATGTGAGTCCACAAGGGACATGAGCCCATAGGGGACGTGAGCCCATAGGGGACATGTGAGCCCATAGGGGACGTGAGCCCATAGGGGACGTGAGGCCATAGGGGACGTGAGCCCATAGGGGACATGTGAGTCCATAGGGGACGTGAGCCCATAGGGGACATGTGAGTCCATAGGGGACATGTGAGTCCATAGGGGACACATGAGCCCAGGGAGTGCACGCGAGGACAGAGGCGGCACACACGGTCCCGCGGGTGCCATGTGAGCCCGGGGGGGCTCTGAGCTCCCCGTCAGCCCCGGGATCCCTCGGGGCGGGTGCCCACGCCGACCCTCCCGCCCGCAGCCCACATCGAGGTGATCCCCTGCAAGATCTGCGGGGACAAGTCCTCGGGGATCCACTACGGCGTCATCACCTGCGAGGGCTGCAAGGTGGGCCGGGGCGCGGGGCTGGCCGCGGGGTGCCGGGGGGGTGCTGGGGGTGCCGGCACGGCGGTGACCCCCGCACGGCGGTGACCCCCGGCACAGGGCTTTTTCCGGCGCAGCCAGCAGAGCAGCCTGAGCTACGCCTGCAGCCGCCAGCAGAACTGCCCCATCGACCGGGCCAGCCGCAACCGCTGCCAGCACTGCCGCCTGCAGAAGTGCCTGCGCCTCGGCATGTCCCGCGACGGTGGGTGCCCACCCCAGGCCACGGGGGCAGCCCCCTCCCCACAGCTGGGTGCAGCCCCCCAAAACCCGGGTGCCTCCCCCCAACACCTGGGTGGGGTGCATCCCCCCCCCGGGCCCGTTCCCACCGGCTGTGCCCCTGGGGCTGTGGCTGCCTGGGGACCGCGGACGCCCCGGGGGGCCGCGGTGTCCCCGGGAGGAAGCGGAGGGGCCGTGGGTGCGCCCGGAGGAAGCGGGGCGGCGGGGGCCACCGTGGCACGCGCGTGGGGCCGGAAAGCCCCGGTGCCACGGCTATGTAGGTCGCGGGGGAGCCGGGCCGGTGCACGCACACGCATGCGGACACGTGTGTGGCACGCGTGTCCCCCAGCCGCCTCTCCCCGCAGCCGTCAAGTTCGGCCGCATGTCCAAGAAGCAGCGGGACCGGCTGCACGCCGAGGTGCAGCAGCAGCTGGAGCAGCGGCAGCAGGAGCGGGCGACCGAGGGGGCACCCACCATCTCCCTGGGGCTGATGGGGTGCCGGGGCCACCCGCTGACCCCCGCTGGCACCCTGGGGTGCCCCGGCACCCACCACGGCGGGATGGAGGGCAGGGCTGGTCCCACGGCGGAGGTGGAGCCGGGGCGGCTGGAGGGGACCAAGCGGGGTCCAGATGGGGACGGGGACAGGGATGGGGACAGGGACGGCCCCGACTTCTACCCACACCCCAATGTCGGCAGCCTCCTGGAGTCACCCACATCCTCTGGCGTGGAGATCGGTGAGTCGCTGGGTGCCACGTGCCTGTGGGGGCTGGCTCTGTCACCACTGGGTGCTCAATGGTGGTGGGAGCTGGCTCCACCATCCATGGGTGCTCAATAGCAGTGGGAGCTGGCTCCATCCCATGGGTGCTCAATGGTGGTGAGACCTAGCTCCACCACCCATGGGTGCTCAATGGTGGAGGGAGCTGGCTCTGTCACCCGTGGGTTCTCAATGGTGGTGGGACCTAGCTCCACCACTGATGGGTGCTCAATAGCAGTGGGAGCTGGCTCCACCATCCATGGGTGCTCAATGGTGGTGGGAGCTGGCTCCGTCACCCATGGGTGCTCAATGGTGGTGGGACCTAGCTCCACCACTGATGAGTGCTCAATAGCAGTGGGAGCTGGCTCCACCACTGATGGGTGCTCAATGGTGGTGGGAGCTGGCTCCACCATCCATGGGTGCTCAATGGTGGTGGGAGCTGGCTTCACCATCCATGGGTGCTCAATGGTGGTGGGAGCTGGCTCCATCCCATGGGTGCTCAATGGTGGTGGGAGCTGGCTCCACCATCCATGGGTGCTCAATGGTGGTGAGAGCTGGCTCCGTCACCCATGAGTGCTCAATGGTGGTGAGACCTAGCTCCACCACCCATGGGTGCTCAATGGTGGTGGGAGCTGGCTCTGTCACCCATGAGTGCTCAATGGTGGTGGGAGCTGGCTCCGTCACCCATGGGTGCTCAATTGTGGTGGGAGCCGGCTCTGTCACCCATGGGTGCTGGATGGAGGCGGGACCCTCCCCACTGGGGACATGGTCAGGGACTGCCTGGCCTGTCCCCACCCCCGAGCCCCCCCCACCCCGTGTCCCTGCAGAGCACCTCACCCAGAACGTCCTCAAGTCATACCGGGAGACCTGCCAGCTCCGCGCCGAGGACCTGCAGCTCCGGCGCTGGGACACCTTCTCCCGCGACGAGGTCTGCGCCTACCAGAAGAAGGTGAGGCCACCGGGGTGGGGCAGGGGAGGGGACACGGCGGTCCCCAGGGCACCCAGAGAATGCTGAGGGCTGGGTGCCTGGGGCTGCGGCGTGGTGCGGGGCGATGGGGAGGTTCTCGGGGGGGTTGGGGTGGGGGTGACGCCCGGTCCCGCAGTCGATGGAGGAGATGTGGCAGCGCTGCGCCGGGCGCATCACCGAGGCCATCCAGCACGTGGTGGAGTTCGCCAAGCGCCTGCGCGGCTTCATGGACCTCTGCCAGAACGACCAGATCGTCCTCCTCAAAGCGGGTACGGGGCTACCGCGTCCCCTGTCCCCAGCCCCGGGGCCACCCGCTCCCCTTGTCCCCAGCCCCAGGGCCACCCCGTCCCCTTGTCCCCAGCCCCACAGCCCCTGCTGCCCCCGTCTCCCCAGCCCTGGTGTCCCCGGGTGATGGGATGCTCTGGTCCCATCAGGGAGGTGACAGTCCCTACAGGATGCCATGGCCCCATCGGGAGGTGGCGGTCCCCAAGGGATGGTGTGGTCCCATCACGGGGTGGCAGTTCCTATGGGGTGCTCTGGTCCCATGAGGGAGGTGACAGTCCCGTGGGTCCCACTGGCAAGGTGACAGTCCCCGAGGGCCACTCCAACCTCACTGGGGAGGTGACAATCCCATGGGCTCCACCGGGGAGGTGACAGTCCCCAAGGGCCACCCCGACCCCACCAAGGAGGTGACAGCCCCCAGGGCTGGTGCCACGGGGACACCAACCCAACCCCGAGCAGCAGCACCGCGGGGCCCCACGTCCCCGGTGTCACCATCCCCGTCCCCATCCCGCTGCCGGGCGGTGGCAGGCGCCATGGAGGTGGTGCTGGTGCGCATGTGCCGAGCCTTCAACTCCGACAACCGGACCGTCTTCTTCGAGGGCAAGTACGCCAGCGCCGAGCTCTTCCGATCCCTGGGTAGGGCTGGGGACATGGGGGGGACACACGGGGGGACACGTGGGGACACGCCGTGACGAGGGTCCCCCCAGGCTGCCACGAGCTCATCGGCTCCATCTTCGACTTCGCCCAGAGCCTCTGCGCTCTGCACTTCTCGGAGAGCGAGGTGGCCCTCTTCAGCGCCCTCGTCCTCGTCAACGCCAGTGAGGGACCCCCCGTGTCCCCCTGTGTCCCCCCGTGCCTCAGCTTCCCTCCCTGACCCCGTAGGAACCCAAACGAGGGTTTGCCCAAAACCCCGTGGTTTTGTCCTGAAGTGGGTGCTGGGGTTGGGTGTCCTGAGCTGGCCTCTGCTGTCCCCCCACCCTGTCCCTGTGGTGCCCCCACCCTGTCCCCAGCCCTGTCCCTGTCCTGTTGTGGTCCCCACCTTGTCCCCATCCTCACCCCATCCTACCACGCTCCCATCTCTCCCCATCGCCATCCCTGTCCTTGTCCCCATCTCCATCTTGTCCTGTCCTTGTCCCCATCCTTGTCCATTCCCATCCCTGTCCCCGTCCTTGTCCCCGTGCCCACCCTGTCCCCATCCACATCCCATTCATCCCTGTCCCCATCCTGTCCCCATGCCAATCCCATCCTATCCCAGTGCTCATCCCATCCCATCCCTGTCCCTGTCCCCATGTCCATCACATCCCTGTCCCCATCCTGTCCTGGTGCTCATCCCGTCACATCCCTGTCCCCATTCCTGTCCCCATCCCATCCCCACGTCCATCACATCCCTGTCCCCATCCTGTCCCCATGCCAATCCCATCCTGTCCCAGTGCTCATCCCATCCCATCCCTGTCCCTGTCCCCATGTCCATCACATCCCTGTCCCCATCCTGTCCTGGTGCTCATCCCGTCACATCCCTGTCCCCATTCCTGTCCCCATGCCCATCCCGTCCCCATCCACATCCCATCCCATCCCCACGTCCATCACATCCCTGTCCCCATCCTGTCCCCATGCCAATCCCATCCTATCCCAGTGCTCATCCCATCCCATCCCTGTCCCTGTCCCCATGTCCATCACGTCCCTGTCCCCATCCTGTCCTGGTGCTCATCCCGTCACATCCCTGTCCCCATTCCTGTCCCCATGCCCATCCCGTCCCCATCCACATCCCATCCCATCCCCATGTCCATCCCATCCCTGTCCCCATCCTGTCCCCGTGCCCACCCCATCCCGTCCCCATCCCCACGCCACCCCCCGTGTCCCCCGTCTCCACGCCACCCGCCGTGTCCCCTGTCCCCAGACCGGCCGTGGCTGCAGGAGCAGGCGAAGGTGGCACGGCTGCAGGGACACCTGGAAGTCGCCTTCCGCCTCCTGCTGCGCCGGACCCACCGCGAGGGGCTGCTGGCCAGGGTGCGGGCGCGGGGGGCCGGGGCAGCGGGGGGGGGCCGTGGGCGGGAGGGGGCCGGGGTGGGGGGCCCGTGGGCGGGAGGGGGGGCAGCTCTGGGGCGTGGGGTGCCCTGCATGCGTGTCACCCCGCGCGGCAGGCGGGTGACGGGCGCGTGTCCCCGCGGGCAGCTGCCGCCGCAGGGGCGCCTGCGGGCGCTGTGCTCGCAGCACGTGGAGCAGCTCCAGGCCTTCCGCCGCCTGCACCCCGGGGTGCTGCACGCCTTCCCCCCGCTCTACCGCGAGCTCTTCGCCTCCGAGGCCGAGACCCCCGGCAGCACCCGCTGAGCCCCGGGGGCCCAGCACCCAGCCCTCCCCCTGCCTCCTGCCGGCCTGCGGCCGGGGGCGGCGGGGAGCGCCGGCACCCATGGGTGCTCCCGCACCCGGAGGGGCTCCGACACCCACGGGGGATCCGACACCCGGAGGGGCTTCGTCACGCAGCGAGGCTCCGTCACCTGTGGGTGCTCCTTCGTCCGGGGGCGCCTTCTCACTTGGGGGTGGTCCCTCACCCACGGGTGCTCCCAAAACTAGGGGTGCCCTGTCACGGGGGGGTGCCCTGCCACCGGGGGTGCCCGGTCACCCGAGGGTGCCCCACCACCCGGGGGTGCCCCCACCCCGCGGGGCAGTTCGGGGTCCCCGGGGCGGCGGCGGGCGGGCACACACACCCCCGGGCTCTCCCACGGCCACAGGCTCCCGCGTGTGCGGACACGCGTGGCCCCCCCCCGGGTGGCCGGGCGGGGTGACGGGGGGTGAGTGACGGGGGGGCCCGGCCGGGGTCGCGGCTGTACCGAGGTGGAATAAAGGCATTTTGGGGGACGGCGCGTCCGTGGGCTCCGTCACGGGAGGAACGGCGGCGCGGGGGGGGGGCCGGGTGACGGGGGTGACAGCGAGCGGCCCCGGGTGACAGGGGGTGACAGGGCGTGGCCCCGGGTGACAGGGGGTGACAGGGCGCGAGCCCCGTCCCGCCTCCCGGGACCCCCCGGCCACGCCACGCGGGGCATTGCGGGACAGGGCAGAGCCCCCCCGCCCGCTCTACCGGACCCCTCGCCCGTCACTCACCGCTTAGGGCGGGTCCGAGCCCCCTCTGCTGCTCGCTGATTGGCTGCAGCTGGCCACCGCGCGGCGCGGATTGGCCATTTTATTCCCAGACAGGTGCTGTGCCCCGCCCCCTGGCCCCTCTCCTCCCTCCCCCTCCTGTAGGAGGCCGTCCGGGGATTGGCCACCGCCCCTGTGGTGGTGATTGGTGGGGCGGGGAGGAGCGGCGCTATGATTGGAGCGCGGCGGGAGGGGGCGGGGCTAGTGGCGGCAGGGCGCGTGAGGCGGCGGCGGCGGCTCGAGGGGCGGCGGGCGCGGGGGGACCGGGGCGAAGCCGGGCCCGGGGTCCCGGTTGGAGCCTGTACCCGGGGGCTGCACTGCCGGGGCTGGGCTCCCCAGGTAGCTTGAGGCCGCCCCGGGACCGCGGGGGTCGGTGCCCACGGACTGCGGCGGCTCCTCTCCCGGGGCGCCGGGCCCCGCGGCCTTTTCCGGCGGGACCGGGACCGGGGCTGAGGCGAGCTCAGGCCTGAGCGCCTGCTCCGCGGGTGGCCGAGCCCTCCGCAGCGCGTGTGCGGGCGGGAGGGAGCCGAGTGGAGGTGGTGGAGGGCGCCTCGGTGCGGGGGGGGCTCGGCCCGGGCCCCCCTCCCACGCAGGGGCCTGGCTGGGCAGAGGCTCCCGGTAAAACCTCCCCTTCCTCAGGCCGCGAGGAAGATGACGGCGGAGCGGGGTTACTGGCACAGCCTGACGACGCTGCAGAAAGCCGCCGTGGTCCTGGGGGTCCCGGCCGGCGCCACCGTCCTCTACATCCTGTACCGCAGGTACTGGGAGAGCCGAGGTGGGTGTCGCAGCCCCCCGTGTCGTTCCCATCCCTCCCACGTGTGGGCCTGAGCGTTCAGCTGCCTCCCTCGTACCCCAGTCTTCCCCAAACCTGCTGAGATGAACGCCCCTGGGATTTTCAGAGCTGCTGTGGGCCCGCTCCCTGGGGATGGGGGGGCTGTTGGAGCAGCTTTGCCCGCTTTGAATTTCCCTTGTGCTGTTTATAACCCCCCGGGGGTTTCCTTCTCCCTGCGCGGGCGGACGTGGCTGCGGGGACCCGCCGCCGTCACTCTGCCGCTCTTCCCTCAGAGGAGCGGCTGACCTTCGTGGGAGATGAGGAGCTGGAAATCGAGATGCGAGTCCCCCGGGCGGCTGTGAAATCCATCATCGGCCGGAAGGGAGCCACCATCAAAAAGGTAAGTGATGCCGGAGGCTCACAGGGGTGACGGGACAGGGCCAAGTCGCTCTTGCAGGACGTTTACTGGGAGCCCCAGTAAATGGCAGCCGGGGGCTGGTCCCCCCCCACCCTGTGCCCGCAGCTAAGCCAAGAGACGGGGGCTCGCATCGACGTGGAGGGCGAGGACGAGGGCGAGGAGGCGGCGCTGCTGATCTCGGGCTCCCCCAGCCAAGTCTGCCGGGCGAAAGCTGCTGTCCACCAGATCGTGACGGAGAGCGCCCCGGTGTCGGAGCAGCTCTGCGTGCCCCAGAGAGCCGTCGGCAGGATTATTGGTACCTTCAACCCCCCTGGGGCTGCAGGGGACAGCGGGAGGTGTCACAAATTTACCCGCTCGGTGTCTGTGGTGACACAACTGCTGTCAAAAGCCCCGTGAGCGTGTCGGGGCAGGAGAACCGCTCCGGTTCCCTGCGGGAGGGAGGCTGGCTCCTGCTCTGACTCCGCTCTGCCTCGGTTTCCCGGGGCTTTCCCTGTCTCCCGCAGGCCGGGGCGGTGAGACGGTGCGGGGCATCTGCCGCCGCTCGGGGGCCAAAGTGCTCTGTGAGCGTGAGGCGGACGCCGGCCTGGCCCCGGTCAGGGTCATCCAGCTCTCGGGGACGCGGAAGGAGGTGGCCGCCGCCAAGGTGAGCGGGAGGCGGGGGGGCTGGGGCACGGCTCGGCCCCCGAGCCCAACCCTCTCCTCTTTCCCCCCAAGAAACTCATCATGGAGAAGCTGATGGAAGACGACGCCTTCCGGAAGGAGCTGGCCCAGTCGACGGCGACGCGGTGCCAGCGCAAGCAGCCCCTGGGCAGCCGGCGGGAGCAGGAGCCGCTCCCCGACGGAGCGCCGGAGCACAGGGAGGAGGACGGGGGCTCATCCTGGGGTGAAGGCTCGCTCCTGGGCCAGGCTCCCTTTGAGGAGGCGGAGGAGCTGGAGGATGAGAGCAAGGAGCTGGAGGAGGCAGGGCCTGACGCAGCAGTGCCGAAATTTGAGGGTGAGAGAAGCGTTTGTGGCGGGGAAACTGTGCGGGGGACCGTATCTGCTGGGGTCCCTTGGGGACCTGCGGAGTGTTAATGGCGCTGGGTCACCCCGGGCTGCCGGTGGCCTTGTCCCCTGGACTCGCTCCCTCCGTCCCTGCTCCGTGTTGACGTGGCAGGACGGCCCAGCCGCCTCCCGGGCTCTCGCTGGGGTTGTTTGTCCCGCCGATGGTCCGAGATGTGTCTCTGCGAGCGGGAGCTGTGGGTCGGCTTCTTCCCGTCCCCACGGGAGGCTGGAGGTCCCCTCGGCCGCCCCGTCCGGCTCTCACCGGCGTTCCCCGCACCTCTCCCGTAGTTCCCAGCCCCGATTTCAGCTTCCACGCCGACGAGCACCTGGAAGTTTACGTCTCGGCTGCGGAAAACCCCAACCACTTCTGGATCCAGATCATCGGCCACCGCAGCCTGCAGCTGGACAAGCTGACGGCCGAGATGCGGCAGTACTACCAGAGCAGCGGCCGCGCGGTGAGACCCCGCGGGGCGCCGGCCTTGTGTCCCCCCACAGCGGGTCCCCTCGCCCGTCCCAGGGACGTCACCCGCCCTGTCCCCCCCAGGCAGAGCTCTCGGCCGTCCAAGCAGGGGACATCGTGGCCGCTCCCTACATGGACGGCAGCGACTGGTACCGAGCCCGTGTCCTGGGCACGCTGGAGAACGGCAACTTTGACCTTTACTACGTGGATTTTGGGGACAACGGGGAGGCCCCCCGCGAGGCGCTGCGGGCCCTGCGGTGAGCAGGGGGGACAACGGGGCTGTGGTTTAACATCCCCGGGGAAGCTGGCGGCGGGGCCTGGGGGGAGGGCTTGTGGCTGCATCGCCGGGGGAATTAGCTGAGGCAATTCAGTGTTTTGTGAAGCGGTTGCGGCGTGAAGAGCTGCAGAAATCCCCGGGGGAGCCGGGATTGCGGCCGAGGCGGGCTGTCCTCACCGGGAGAGCCGGCGGCGCGGCGTCACGATGGCTTTCTCCCCCTTCCAGGAGCGACTTCCTGAGCCTGCCCTTCCAGGCCCTCGAGTGCAGCCTGGCCGGCATCGCGCCCGCCGGTGAGCGGGGAAGGAGCGCGGGGCGAGGCGGGGGCTGGCTTCAGCCGTGTCCCTGCCCCGCGGACGGCACCCAGGGTCCCCGGCTCACCCCACGAGTCCTCTCCCGCAGGGGACGGGTGGGAAGAGGCAGCCCTGGACGAGTTCGACCGGCTGACCCACTGCGCCCTGTGGAAGCCTCTGGTGGCCAAAATATCCAGTTACGTCCCGGCCGGGCTCTGCGCCCGGCCCAACGTCCGGCTCTACGACGTCCACGGCGCAGAGGTGAGCCCCCGCCGCGCTCCTCCCGACGCCCCCACCCCCGCCCGCTCTCCAGCCCCCTCCTCTCTCCGCGCAGAACCTGGACGTCGGCGCGGAGCTGGTGCGGCTGGGCTACGCCGTCCCCTGTCCCCAGGACGACGAGGACGGGGCGGTGGTGGGGGACAGCCCCCCGCGGCTGGCGGCGGAGACGCCGGTGAGCAGACGCGGGACCGGAGAGGGCGGCTTGTTCTCCCGCCCGGCTTCCCTGGAGGGAGCCGGCCCCGCATCCCCGGCACCTGGGGACGTTTCCTCGGTGCCCTCCGGGGACGCTTAACGCGGCTCTTCCCGGTGCAGGAGAACGTCACCTGCGCCTCCCTCGAGAGCCTCTTCTCGGAGCCCCGGAAAAGTCCTGGCGAGACCCCGCTGACCCTCTCCTGCGTCAGCCTCTCGGGTAAGCCCCGGCGCGGCCCCTCGTGCCGGTGGGAACGTGCCCGGTTACACCGGTAACGGCAGAGAGATCGGCCCCCGCGGCGTGGAGCTGCCCCGAGGCGGGACAGCGTTCCCTTGCCCGGGTCTGCCGGAGCTCCGGCGCGGCGTCGGGGCTCCCTCCTGACCCCCCGCTCCACGCAGACGCCGCCTCCGGCAGCGGCGAGGACGTCGTGGTGACGGAGAGGAGCTCCCGGTGACGCCGCTGCTGGCGGGAGGAGGCCGGGAGGGCGCCGGCTGGCGGAGACAGGGCAGGCGAGGGCCTCCAGCCGGAACTTCCCAAGGGATTCGGTGCCTGTTTTCATCCCAGTTTGACCTTAACACGGTTCCCCAGCCCCACGGGGAGAAATCGGGGCTGCGGCGAGGGCAGGCAGCGCCCCGCCGTTACCGGGAGCTCCAGCGCTCCCCCCTTCCCGGTGGCCGGCTTCCTGCGGTTGCGGTCGGGTTGTTTTCGCCCCAGCCCGGTTTGGCGGCGAGGGGCAAGACCGGCCGTGGTGTGTCCCGGCTCAATAAAACAGATCGTTTCGGAGCTCCCGGCCCCGCTCCCCACCCGCAGCCCCGGTTTCCCGGGAAGCATGGCCATGCGCTCCCTGGGATCCCCACGTTCCTGACGGCGGGAATACCGCCAGTCTCCGAGGGGCTTTTCCAGCTCCTGTGTTCCCCGGGGGAGGCTGTTGGGGCCAGACACTGAACTGGGGCCCGTCGGGGGAGAACTGGGACCGGGGAGGCACCGGGGGGAGCCCCTGGTTTGTGGGGGGGGAGCCTGGGGGTCCCTCCTTTCGGGGTAAAGCAGGAGCGGCCATGGAACAGGGGCCCGGGGCCACCACGGGGGGGTCTGGGGTACCGGGGCGGGGGGAGTTGGGGCTACTGGGCTCTCAACTGGGAGCACTGGGCGCAGGCGCGCGGCGGGCAGCCCCCGGTGGGGTCCTTGGGCGCCGGCGACCGGCCCCGGTGGGAGCCTACTGCGCAGGCGCGTGTCGGGCAGGCCCGGCGGCGTCCTGCGCAGGCGCCGTGGGCAACTCTGCGGGGGGGGGGGGGGGTGTCCTTGGGCGCAGGCGCGCGGCGGGCAGCTCCGCGGGGTCCTCGGGGTCCTTCGGCGGCGCCGGGAGCGGGGCGGGGGCCGCCATGTTGGGCCGGGGGGCGGCGGGGGCCTGCGGCCTCCTGGTGCGGGCGGCGAGCCGGGCCCTGAGCCTCAGCCACGGCCGGGTGAGGGCCGGGGGGGCGGCACCGCGTGTGTCGGGGGCCTCCGCGAGGGGCTGCCGGGGCTGTCTGGGTATCTGGGAGCGCGTTTGGGCGCTGGCGGGGGTACGGGGGTGTCCGTGGGGGGAGCGGGGGGGGCTGGGGGCGGCTCTTGGGCGCTGGGGAGCGGGGGGTGTGCAGGGGGTCTGCATGGGGGCGTCGAGGGGTCTGGCGGGGGATACAGCGGGGGGTGTAGGGTATATGGGCGTAAGGGGCGTTTAATGAAGTGCGGGGGGGCTGCGGGGGGCGTTGGGGGTTACCCGAGGGGGGCCGCCGCCTTGTCCCCGTGGGAGAAGGAGGTCGGAGGGGAGAGCTGGGGCCACCGTGACTTCTGCAGGGGGGGATGTTTTCCTCCCGCCTCCTCCCTGGGACGGAGCGGGATTTCCAGCCGGAAAGCTCCCGAGTTGCTGGGCTTGGGGCTGACTCCTCCGCCCGGCCAGGGGACGGTGGTGGTGGAGCGGTGGTGGCAGGTCCCGCTCAGCAAAGAGGGGCGGCAGCCCCGCCTGCACCCCCGGAGGCACCGCATCTACAGGCTGCTGGAGGACACCAAGCACCTGCCCAAGAAGGATTTGGAGCTGATCCTCACCCAGTCGGTGGAGAGTATGTTCCTTTTCACGGGCGTTTTGCCTTCCTGCGGCAGAGCTGGGCCCCGGTCGCAAGAGTTAGCTCGGTTTCTGTCCCATTTTGCCCTCGCCCACATAGGGGAGAGGCAGGATCCTGCCGTTAGGTCCCGTTTCCAATGACCCAGTGGCGGCAGGGATTCATCCCTTGGGCTGTGGGATGATTGAAGGTTGCAGAGCCCTGAAACCAATAATTTTGTGGCATTTTGGGTCTTTTGGTTTTTTTAAACCTCCGCCAGATGGAACCTCAAAGCTGCCGGGGGGGTTGCGGGGCTGGCACTTCTCCAGCACGCGCCTCGCTAACGCCGCTGCGCCTCTCGCCCCTCTCCTCGCAGATCTGGGGAACCGGGGAGATGTGGTCAGCGTGAAGAAATCCGTGGGTCGTAACAAGCTCCTGCCCCAGGGTCTGGCTGTCTACGCGTCGCCGGAGAACAAAAAGATGTTTGAGGAGGAGAAGAAGGTGAGTTGGCACGACGGGGATCCTCTGAGCCCGGCCGGGGCGTTTTTATCCTGACCGCACTTTGAAATCAGGAGATCTTAAAGGAGGAGTGGAGATTTCGGTTTAAAAGGGTTGGTTGCTTTTTGGTATCGTCCCTGTCTCCCTCTGCCCACGTGTTTGTGGTTTTGTGGGGTGAGATCTGCTGATCGCCTTAGAAATACGGTCCCACGATGAGCCCCGCTCGTTAATAAATTCCTTTGCGGAGCGCCGAAGGGTTTGTGATGACAGGAGAGCCTCTGGGCCCCTGCCGAGCCGCCGTTCCCCCGGCAGCGTGCAGGCAGGCTGCCCGGCGCGCGGCGTTGCCGAGCGTGCCTTTCATTTCTTCTCCTCCATCCTCTTTTCCTCGCAGCTGCGCCAAGAAGGGAAGCTGGAGGCGCTCCAAACCCAGAGCGGGGAGAAGGTGAGCCCAGGAGCACCGGCGAGTCCAGAGTTGTTCCAGGGAAATCCGTGAATCCTGGAAAGTGCAAGCCTCAGCAGCTGCCTACACGTGTGTGCTTCCCGGTGCTGGGTTGAGGTCCGGGGCGGCCCCGTACCCCCAGCACCCCCCTGCTCGCCGCCCAAATCCCTCAGGACCTCGCTGACTTCCCACCCGGAGCGTCGGGAGCGTCGCGCTCTCCCCGACATCTTCCTCCCTGCCTTTACAGACCATCAAGTTCCTCAAGAGCTGCCGCCTCGAGGTGGGCATGAAAAACAACGTCAAGTGGGAGCTGAACAACGAAATCGTGGCTCGCCACTTCCTCAAAAACGTGAGTCGTTCTTGCCGGTGTTGCCCGCAGCCGGCTCCGTGCCGGGTGGGAGCTCTTTGCCAGTGCCGGGAGCTCCCATGTGTGAGCGGAGCCGCAGGAGCCGGTCGCGGGGCCCCAAATCCTGGGGGGGGGAGATGTCGCCGAAGGGGTTTGAGGAGCCAGCGGCGCGTTCGCGGCTGGTTTGGGGCTCAGCCGAGGCGCGTGCCGAGAGCAGCTCAGCGGAGGGTTTAAGACCTTAAAGGGATTAAGAAAGGAAGACGATCAGTCGGACGATGAGGCCGCCTTCCCTCCCACGGCGCGGCCGGAGCCGGGGAGCCCCCGCGGGCAGTGCGGGGCCTGGCGGCTCTGCCCTCGCTGTGCCGGGGGTCCTGGAGGGGCTGGGGAGCCGGGGGGCTGGCTGCGGGCTGCCCCCGCTCCCCGGCCTTCACTCCCGGCCTCGTTTTATTTCTCAGCTGCGGGTTTTCGTGCCTCCCCACGCGCTGAAGCTGCCCGAGGAGCCCATCACCAGGTGGGGCGAGTACTGGTGCGACGTGACGGTGAGCGAGCGGCCCGTCGGTCCCCACCTCTCCTCCCCTCCCCGCCGCGTTCCCAGCGCAGCGAGTGCGACCCCCCGGGTCCCCGTTCCCCTTCTCCGCACCCCGCAGGACCCGTCCCCACCTCCCGCGGGGGTCCGACGCCAGCGCTCCTGCCCACCTGCCCGCGCCAGAGAAACCCAGAGCTGAGCTGGTGGTGCCCAGCCTCGGGTGCGAGGGGTGGAAATACTTTATTTAAAAAAAAAGAAAACAGCAAAAAAAAACCCATCCCCGCGACCTAGATAGACAAGAGTGTCTCCTCGCCCGCTGCCATTCATCTTTTGTCCTTCCCGGCCCCTCCAGGGAGCGGAGCCGGCTCCGAAACCGCCTCCCGCAGCTCCGAATCCGTGTCATCGCCGCCGGGCGCCTTGGCAGAGGCTCCGGCTTCATTCGCTGCGCTGAATTCCCACAGCGAGCGGGGAAGGGAAGGGGCGAGGGCACCTCGCTTCCCTCCCGCTTCCCTCCCGCTTCCCTCCCGCTTCCCTCCCGCTTCCCTCCCGCTTCCCTCTCGCTTCCCTCCCGCTTCCCTCCCGCTTCCCAGCTTTCCCCTGCTCCTCCCCGAGCTCAGATCCCACCGGGATTTAGGGATAGAGCTACCGCTGGGGGAGAGAAGCGAGAGCAGCCGCAAGCCGGAGCGCAGCAGCCGCTCCCCGCTGCCTGGGGGGTGCGGGATGACGGGGAGCGGGGCACGGGGGGGTTCCCAGCCGTGACCCCCCCATCCCGTGCCGCAGGTGAACGGGCTGGAGACCGTCCGGGTGCCCATGGCCGTGGTGAAGTTCCTGCGGCCCAAGACCAAGCGCTACAAGCACTGGCTGGCGCAGCAGCAGGCCCAGCTGGCGGCACGGAGGGAGGCGCTCCTCTGAGCTGGGGGGGCCCCCGACCTCCCCCCGGGACCCCCGAACTCCCCTGGGCCCTGGTGTGTGGCCAGTGCCGGTTTGGTACTGGTAGGTGCTGAGAGAGTGGGGGTTCCCTGGAATGGGCTGGGGGGTCCCTGGGGCCTGTCATGGTGGGGGGGGGTCGTCCCTGCGCGCCCCCCCGCTCCCTGCACCGAATAAAGGGCTCGGCGTGGCTTGGAGCGTGGTGGGGGTCTGCTCCCGGGGCGGGGATGGGGCGCTGGGGGGGATACGGGCTGGGGGGTCCCCCCGTACCCCCCCCGGAGTGGTGACACCACAGCGGCACAGGACGCCGGGCGCGGGGGCTCACCGCCTCTTATTGGAGCGAGACCCCCGCGTCCCCCCTCAGGGCGCCGCTCCCGGCCCCCGCAGCTCCTCCTGGATCCGGCCTGGCAGCTCCGGCTGGGTGAAGTACCCTGGGGGGGCAGAGGGGTGAGCGGGAGGCCGGGACCCCCCGCTGCCCCCCCCGGGACCCCCCCCGTGTGGGGGCCCCCCATCTCGTCCCCCCTCACCTGCGGCGAAGTCCAGGACGTCGGCCGGTCGCCGGAGCAGCAGCTCCCTGGAAGGGGGGGCAGTGGGGTTGGGGGGGGTCGCAGGGTTTTGGGGGGAAAGGGGCTGTTTTCGTGTGCTTTCCCCGCGATGGAAAATGGGTATTTTTTTTTTTTTTTAAACACTAATTAAGGTGTTTTTGTGGAATTCCTGGGGGGGGGGCCATGTCCCACCTGAGGAAGCCGCGCAGCAGCAGCCTGACGGCCGGGTGCGCCCGCAGGTACCTCTCGCTGCGCAGGCGGAGCGTGGGCTGTGGGGGCAGAGCCGTCACCCGTGGGTCAGCTCACGCGAGACCCCGCCCCGCGCCCCTCCCGCCACACCCGGGTGGGGGGAGCCGCCCGGCCCCGCACCACCGCGGGGAGGGTGTCAGCGCCACCCTCCCCCGCGTGTGGTCGTGTCCCGTGGGAGCGGGTACCCCCGTGGGTGCGTGTACCGGTGCCCCCCACCCCACGGTCCCCGCGGCACCTGGTGGGGACGCGGCGGCGGTTGCGGCGACGCCATCTTGGCTGCGCCCGTCGCGGCCCGTCGCCATGGCAACGGCGGGGGGCGCGGGGGGGCGTGTGACACACGGGCGTGGGGGCGTGACACGGGGGGTGCGGGGCTGTGTCGGGGGTTCCGCATCCCTGGGGGGCTGGCGCTGGGTGGGTGTTGGGGGGGGCTGTGATGGGGGGGGGTCGGGGTGTGTCCCCCTGGTGCGCACCGTGTCCGTGGGGCCGTGTCCGTGGGGCCGTGCCCGCCGCGCCGCCCCGCCCCGGCGGCTCCTGCGCTCAGCACCGGGGACAGCGCCGGGCGGCCGCGGGGGGGACGGACACGGGGATACGCGGGGACGGACACACGGACTCACCCGCCCGCTAGGCTCCTGCCCCCGCACACACGCACACACACTGGCACGGACACGCGTGCGCACGCACCCGCCCCGTGTGCACACACACGAGCGCACCCCCGCGCACACCCACGCACACGCACCCCCTCCCCGCCCAGCCCCAGCCCCGGCGGAGCCCCGGGGCGAGGCGGTGCCGGTACCCGGTGCTCGGTAGCCGGTGCCCGGTTGCCGGTAGCCGGTCCCGGTCCCCAGGTCCGGTGCCCGGTTGCCGGTGCCCGGTAGCCGGTCCCGGTACCCGGTGCCGCTCTGACATCAGCGCCGGGCGGGGCGGGGCGGGGCGGCCCCGGCCGGGGAAGAAAAGCGGCGAGCGGAGTCGGGCCCGTCCGGAGCCGGTGCCGGTGCCGGGGCGCAGCGGGCGCGGGGCTCCGCCGCCACCGGGGCTCCACAGCGGGAGCGCGGCCGGTGCGGCCGCCATGGACCAGACCGGGCGCTGACAACCCCCCTACCCCCGGTACCGGGGCCGGGGCCCCCCCGGGGGCAGCGGGGCGGCGAGCGGGCGGTACCGGCGGGCCGGGCACTGACGGCAGCCGCGGGGATTCGGGGGCCGCCGCACGGGAGGCCCCATCGGGAAACCGCCGGGACCTACCGGGAGCGCCGGGAGCGCCGCCCCCCGGGCAGAGCTGCCCCCGCCCCGCCGCGCCCCGTCCCCGGAGCCGAGCCGAGCCCCGGGGCCGCCTCGTCCTTTGTGTGCGCCGCGGCCGGGCCGGCACCGGGAACCGGGAACCGGGCACCGGGCACCGGGCACCGGCAGCCGCAACCGGGAGCCGCTCCGGCAGCCGAGCCCGGGCGGTGGGAGCGGCACCGGCAACCGCAGCGGCAATACCGGGAGCCGCACCGAGCGCCGGGAGCGGCCCCGGGGCCCGGCCCCCCCCCGGCGGCCCCATGAAGGAGCCCGACGCCATCAAACTCTTCGTGGGGCAGATCCCGCGGCACCTGGAGGAGAAGGACCTCAAGCCCATCTTCGAGCAGTTCGGGAAGATCTACGAGCTCACCGTCATCAAGGACAAGTACACCGGCATGCACAAAGGTACGGCACCGCGCCGGGCCTCGGGCGCCGGGCACCGGCACGGCCCCGCGGAGCGGGGAACGGGAGCTGCGTACAGCCGCAGGCCCCGGGAAGAGCCCCGGGAAGAGCCCCGGGAGCGGCCCCACGTACAGCCCCCGGCGCCGGGAACAGCCCCGGGAACAGCCCCATGTGCAGCCCTACATACAGCCCCGGGCACTGGGAATAGCCCCGGCACCGGGAACAGCCCCATGTACAGCCCCCGGCACCGGGAACAGCCCTGGCACCGGGAACAGCCCCATGTGCAGCCTCCGGTACCGGGAACAGCCCTGGCACCGGGAACAGCCCCAGGAGCAGCCCCTGGCACCGGGAACAGCCCCGGCACCGGGAACAGCCCCAGGAGCAGCCCCTGGCACCGGGAACAGCACCATGTGCAGCCCCACATACAGCCCCGGGCACCGGGAACAGCCCCTGGCACCGGGAATAGCCCCGTGTACAGCCCCCGGTACTGGGCACAGCCCCACACACAGCCAGAGGCCCTGAGCACCACCCGCAGCTCAACCTACAGCCGCAGGCCCCGGGCACAGCCCCGTGTACAGCCCTGGGTACAGCCCCGCGCACCCCAGCCCAGGCCCGGGTGCTGGTTTAGTCCTAGGCACCGGGTACAACCCGTGTCGGGTGTCAGGGTGCTGGGGGTGTTGGGTGTATCAGGGTGCTGCGGCTGGCAGTTGTGCGGCAGTGGGTGCTGGGGGTGTTGAGCTGGTGGAGGCCGTCCGGGTATTGGGTGCGGGGTGTTGTGTCAGGGGGGGTGGGTGGGTGGGGGTGTCGTGTCCGGGTGTTGCATGGGTGTGGGATGTTGCATGGGTGTGCTGTGGGTGTTTGCGCGGGTGATGCCCGGCTGTGGGGGGTAGCCATGAGCGGCTGTGCCGGCACAGGGTGTTGTGTGGGTTGGTGTTTGCAGTGCTGGGTGACGGGTGCGGGCTGTGGCGGTGACGGCTGGGGGGGGGGGAGATGGGGGTGCTGGGGGGGTGTGAGGTGGTTGTGTCTGGGGGTGTGCAATGGCGGCAGGGCTGTGCTGCCCATGGTGGGGGGGTCTGTCCAAGGCAGGGACCCCCCCTCAATGCCTGACCCACCCCCCCAGCAGCAGGGCGGGCCCTGGACCCCCAGCTCCCCGCACTGTCTGCGCCCCAGGACAGGCGGGGGGAGGCCGAGGCGAGCGCAGGCCTGAGGCCAGGGTGATGGGCACCCCAACAGCGGAACCGTGGATGGCCAGGACCCCCTGGGCTGGGGGGGGGACATGGGGGCACTCCCCCCCCGGCTGGGCTGCCCCGTGCCTGGGGACCTCGGGGACCTGGTCCCTGTCCCCTGCCTGGGCCCGGGGGTGGCACCACCCCGAAACAGGGTCTATAGGAGTCTGTAGGGTGCTATAGGGGGTCTGGGTGCTATAGGGGGTCTGAGTGCCAGAGGATGTGGAGTCTGGGTGCTATATGGGATCTGGGTGCTATAGAGGGACATGGGGTAGGAGTGCTATAGGGGGTCTGGGTGCTGTATGGGGAGTGGGTGCTATAGGGGGTCTGGGTGCTATATGGGGACATGGGGTCTGGGTGCTATATGTGGTCTGGGTGCTATAGAAGGACATGGGGTCTGCGTGCTATAGGGGATCTGGGTGCTCTGTGGGGAGTGGGTGCTATAGGAGATCTGGGTGCCATATGGGCTCTGGGTGCTCTATGGGGCCGTGGGCTGTGGGTGCGGGGGCCGCGGGGGGTCCCGCACCCCCCCACGCCGCCCCCGTCCCGTCTCTCCCCCAGGATGCGCCTTCCTGACCTACTGCGCCCGCGAGTCGGCCCTGAAGGCGCAGAGCGCCCTGCACGAGCAGAAAACCCTCCCGGGGGTGAGTGGGGGCGCGGGGACCCCCCACCCGTGACACCCCCACGCCGGGACCCCCCCGCCCTTGGGAAGACCCAGGTGCCCGGGACCCCACCTTTGGGTGGTGGTGGGAGGGGGGGCACCCCACGAACATCTGCCGGGGGGGGTTATAAATAGCGGGCGAGCACCGCGTCGCCTGGAGACGGCCTGGCGCTAACGAAGGCCTGGCGCTAACGAAGGCCTGGCGCTAACGAAGCGTTGCCAGGCGAGCGGCGGGCACTGGGCAGCTGAGCTAACAAAGCCGGGGGGGGACCCAGGCGTCCGGCTGCCCCCCACCCTCCCTTGCAGCTGGGGGGCTGGGGGGGGGGGTGTCCCAGCACCCAGGTCCCTCCCCCCCAAACCCCCCATGATGGCTGCTGGGGGACCCGGCTGGCCGAGGCCTCGTGGAGATGGTTTGGGGGGTCCCAGGCGTGGGGCGGGGGGGGGGGCAGTTTGGGGTCCCCGGGTGTGGGGGGCAGCGGGGGTCGGTGCCCCCCCCGGCCGGGCTGCGCGTGTCCCGCCGGCCCCGGGGGAGATTTGGCTTCGCCGGGATAATCCGGGGATTTGGGGGCCGTAAATCCCGGGGGGGATTTGCCGGGGGGGGATTAGGGGCGGCACCGCCCTGGCAGCTGCCCCCGCGGCACCGGGGCCGGGCCGGGGGCAGGACCCCCGCACCCCTGGGCCTCGGGGCGGGGGGCGATGCTGGGGGGTCCCGGGGCAATTTGGGGTGTTGGGCGCCTGGTGCCACCCTCCCCCAGTGCCCCCCCCGCCCCGGCCGGGGCTGATCCCGGCCCCGTGGGGGATTAGGAGGGATTAGTGCCCCCCGGGGGGGCATTTCCAGCACCATCTGGGGCGGGGGGGGGGGTTGGGGCCACCTTCGCTTTCGGCGGGGGAAAGGGGCCGCCTGGGGTCAGCTGGGGCTGAGGCCGCCCCCCCCGCAGCCCCCCGGGATGGGGCACGGCGACCCCCCCCGCAGTCCCCCCCCGCAATACCCCCGCATCCCCCCGCATCCCCCTGCCCTCAGGCACGGCCCTGTCCCGGGGTGGGGGGGGAAGGGCGGGGTCACCGCAGGCCTGGGGGTCCCCCCGTTCCCCAGCTCCCCCCCAATCTCCATTCCCCCCCGCCCCCCCCATCCCCGTCATTGTTTATAGCGAGCGCTGATGATGTCAGCGGCGTTGCCGGGCAACGGGGATGGGTAAATTGGGGATGAGTAGGCGGTTGCCATGGAGCATATTCTGCCGTTGCCATGGTTACCGGGCATCTGCGCCTCCCCCCCCCCCCCCCGGTCTCTGGGGGTTACGGGGCTGGGGGGGGGGGCGTGGGCTCATCCCCCCCTAATTACCGGGGGAGCGGTGGGTGCTCATTAGTGCATCATTGGGGCCCCTCAGGCCCCCCCAATGGCGGTCGCCGCGGCACCCGTTGCTGGGTAACGGGATGCAGGGCCAGGGTTGCCATGGCGACGGGAGCATCTTTGGGGTGCTGGGGGGCGGAGGGGGGGGCTGTGTGGATCCTGCACCTACCGTGCGTGGGGGTGCCCAGCCGGACGCTTGGGTCCCTCCGGGGGGTGGGGGGCTGTGTCCCCATCCCCCCCCTCTGTCCCCCCAGATGAACCGGCCCATCCAGGTGAAGCCGGCGGACAGTGAGAGCCGAGGAGGTACCGGCACCCCAAAACCCTGCACCCCCCCGGCCCCAACCCCTGTGTCCCCAAACCGCCCCCGCGCCCCCCCCTTCCCCCCCCGAGACCCCAGGGCCACCCCACATCCATCCCCATCCCCAAGACGGGTGTCAGCCGGGCAGGGTGTCCCCATCCCTGTCCCCATCCCAGGGGTCTGTCCCCAGGGCGGGGTGTCCCCATCCCTGTCCCCCCACCATGTCCCCATTCCCCAGGGAGGGTCCCCAGCCCGGTGGGGTGTCCCCATTCCCGGGGGTCCCAGCCCATCACGGTGTCCCCATAGCCCCATCCCTGGGTCCCAACCCATCACGGTGTCCTCGGGGGGGTCCCATCCCAGTGTGAGGGGGGTCGCCACCCCGGTGTCCCCGTGCCACCCCCCTGTCCCCGCAGAGGACCGCAAGCTCTTCGTGGGGATGCTGAGCAAGCAGCAGGCGGACGAGGACGTGCGCAAGATGTTCGAGCCCTTCGGCACCATCGACGAGTGCACGGTGCTGCGCGGGCCCGACGGCACCAGCAAAGGTGGGGGACGGGGGGGGCACCCCAGGGCTGGGGGGGCCTCAGGGGGCCCTGAGGGCTCCATAGGGTGGGGAGGAGGGGAATCCGTGGGGCAGGGATGGGAATTGGGGGGGGCATGGGGCAGGGATGGGGTTAAGAGGGTCCATGGCGGGGGCTGGAGAGGGTTCAAGGGGGGCCATGGGGTGGGGGTGTGTGTGGGGGGTCCACAGGGCATGGAGGGGGCTCAGGGCACCCCGCATGGTGGCCCTTGTCCCCGTTCCCTGGCCAGGGGCCCTGGGCCCCATGGAGGGGGGCTTGCCCTTGGGGGGAGGTGGGTGCCCCCCGGTCCCCGCGCTGGCGCTGACCTGCTGTCCCCAGGCTGCGCCTTCGTCAAGTTCCAGAGCCACGCCGAGGCCCAGGCCGCCATCGCCGCCCTCCACGGGAGCCGCACCCTGCCGGTGAGACGGGCACCGCTGGGCACACCGCCCCGCCACTGTCCTCACCACCATCATCTCCAGCATCACCCTCACGTCACCGTCATCATCCCTATCATCATCCCCTTCCTCGTCCCCACTATCATCCCTATCATCATCCCCGTTATCATCCTCATCATCATCCCATTATCCCCACTATGACCCCACCATCATCCCCATCATCCCTGTCACCATCCCCGCCATCGTCCCCACCATCATCCCCTTCATCATCCCCACCATCATCCCTATCATCGTCCCCATTATCCCCATTATCACCCCACCACCATCCCCATCATCCCTACCACCATCCCCGCCATCGTCCCCACCATCATCCCCACCATCATCCCTATCATCGTCCCCATTATCCCCATTATCACCCCACCATCATCCCCATCATCCCTGTCACCATCCCCGCCATCGTCCCCACAACCATCCCCACCATCATCCCCTTCATCATCCCTACCATCATCCCTATCATCGTCCCCATTATCCCCATTATCACCCCACCATCATCCCCATCATCCCTGTCACCATCCCCGCCATCGTCCCCACCACCATCCCCACCATCATCCCCGTCACCATCCCCACCACCACCCCCACCCTGTTGCACCCCGGGGCTCCCAGCAGCCCAGCGCGGGGGGCCGCCCGCCAGCTGACGGCGTGGGGCCGTGTCCCCTCGCAGGGCGCTTCCTCCAGCCTGGTGGTGAAGTTTGCGGACACGGAGAAGGAGCGGGGCCTGCGGCGGATGCAGCAGGTCGCCAGCCAGCTGGGCATGTTCAGCCCCATCGCCCTCCAGTTCGGCGCCTACAGCGCCTACACGCAGGCGGTAGGGTGGGCGCGGGGCACCGAGGGGCACAGGATGGGCATGGGGGGGGTTGGACCCCCCACGGTCCAGCATGAGATTGTTGGGGTGATGGGTGTCTGGTGATGGACACTGGGAGATGATGAACCCCCTTGATCGTGGATGTGGACGCTGGGTGATGGGTGTTGGGGTGATGGACACTGGGAGATGATGGACCCCGTGGTCCAGAATGGGGGCCCTGGGGTGACAGGTAGTGGGAGCGTGGTGGACCCCCGTGGTCCAGGGTAGGGGCACTGGGTGGTGGATGTTGGGGTGGGGACACGGGGTGACAGACGCTGGGAGATGACAGATCTCCATGGTCCTGCATGGGGGCACGGGGTGAGGAGTGTTGGGGTGACGGTCACGGGCAGATGGTGGAGCTCCATGGCCCAGGATGGTGGCACTGGGGCCACGAGGAGATGACAGGCCCCCTTACCAGGGTGGGGTGGTGGGCGTTGGTTGCCAACGGGGCACTGGACCCCTGAGGTTCTGCCTCGGCGGGCTGGGGCTCACTGCTCCGGGAGGGGACCCTGGTGGCCAGTGGCCGGTGCCCGGTGCCAGGCGCTGTCCCCGCAGCTGATGCAGCAGCAGGCGGCCCTGGTGGCCGCCCACTCGGCCTACCTCAGCCCCATGGCCACCATGGCCGTCCAGATGCAGCACATGGGCACGGTCAACCCCAACGGGCTCATCGCCACCCCCCTGCCCCCCTCCTCAGGTAGGTGGCACCTGGCATGGGGGACGGGGACGCCGGGGATGGGGACACGGGGGCACCTGGGAATGGAGGACACCAGGGATGGGGACACGGGATATGGGGGACACCAGGGATGTCCAGGGATGGGGACATGGCGGTGCTGGGAGATGGGGCACCCGAGGATGGGGACATGAGAGTGGCATTGGGGATGGGGACATCAGGATGGGGGCAATGGGAACAGAGATGTGGGGACACGGGGGGGACACAGGCGCAGCAGGGGGAGGTGGGGGGACGAGGGATGGGGACATGGGAACACGGGGAGATGGGGGGCCCCAGGGAATGGGGACACCCAGGGATGGGACAGGGACACGGGGAGGGTGGCACCGTGGATGAAGACGTGGAGGTGGCACCACAGGCTGGAGACGCCTGGATTAGGGACCCTAAGGACGGGGACGCTGAGGGATGGGGCCACCTGGGGAGGGGGGGCACGTGGGGACGGAGGGTGAGGAGGTGCCACCGCGGGGGTGACGCGGCTGTCCCCGCAGGAACCGGCACGCCGCCGGCCATGGCCGCCACGCCGGTGCCCGCCATCGCGGCCCCGCTGAGCGTCAACGGCTACAGCCCGGTGCCGGCGCAGCCCGCGGGACCCCCCGCCCCCGAGGCCGTCTACGCCGGCGGGGTCCCCCCCTTCCCAGGTGCCCCCCGCGCCCCCCCGCGCCCCCGCCACCCCCCGCCCCCCCTAACGGCCCCCTCTGCCCCCAGCCCAGAGCCCCGCCGCCCCCGGGGACCCCCTGCAGCAAGCCTACGCCGGCATGCAGCACTACACAGGTCTGGCCCCGGGGAACTGGGGGCACTGGGGGAAGCTGGGGGGGCATTGCGTGGCACTGGTGGGGACTGGGAGGGCAGCTGGGAGGCACTGGGAGGGCATCGCATGGCACTGGGGGCACTGGGAGGGCCCTGGGGGGGGCATTGCATGGCACTGGTAGGTACTGAGAGGCACTGGGGCAGCTTTGAATGGCACTGGTGGGTACTGGGAGGGTACTGGGGGCACCTGGGAGGAACTGGGGGGGGCATTGGGGGCATCTGCAAGGGACTGGGGGTCACTGGAGGGGCATTGATTAGTACTGGGGGGCACTGGGATAGCAGTGGGGGACCATTGCATGGCATTGGGGGCACTCAGGGCTCAGGGGGACACTGGAAGGCTGGGGTGGGTACTGGGTGTACACTGGGGGGGCATTGGGGGGCACCACATGGCTTTGGGGGCACCATGAAGTGCTGGGAGGGCACTGGGGGCCGTTTGAAGATACTGGGGGGCATTGCATGGCTTTGGGGGGCACTGGGAAGGGCTGGGCTGGGGGGTGCCGGGGGGGGGGGTGCCAGGCTGACCCCGTCTCGCCCCCGCAGCCGCCTACCCGGCAGCCTACGGGCTGGTGAGCCCGGCCTTCGCCCCCCCGGGGCCCCTGCTCGCCCCCCCGCCCCCCCCGCAGCAGCAGCAGCGTGAAGGTGAGCGCACCCCCGGGACCCCCCTCTTCCCCGGGACCCCCCCCAGGGACCCTCCCAGGGTGCTGGGCTTGGGGTGCCCCAGAGCATCGGGGGGCTGGAGGTGCCCCAGGGGGGCTGTTGGGGTCCCCCCCCCAGCCGGGTTTGGGGGTGCCCCACCGGGGAGGGGAGTTTGGCACTGAGGGTGCCCATGGGGCGGGGGGTGCAGGGCAGGGTTTTGGGGTGCCCGTGGAGGGTCAGGGTCCCCGTGGGTGCATGGGGCCGGGTTTTGGGGTGCCCACAGGCGCATGGGGCCGGGTTTGGGGGTGCGGGGCCGGTGCCCCCCGTGCCCGCTGTGACGCCGCTCCCTCCGCAGGCCCCGAGGGCTGTAACATCTTCATCTACCACCTGCCCCAGGAGTTCGCCGACACCGAGATCCTGCAGATGTTCCTGCCCTTCGGCAACGTCATCTCCGCCAAGGTCTTCGTGGACCGCGCCACCAACCAGAGCAAGTGCTTCGGTAGGGCCACCGCCGCCTGGGGACACCGGGATGGGGACACCACGGCTGGGGCACGGGGACACCGTGGCCAGGGCATGGGGACGTCACAGCCAGGAACACCATGGCCAGAGGATGGGGACATCATGGCCAGGGACACCATAACCAGGGACACAGTGGCCAGGGCATGGGGACATCCTGGCCAGGGCCACCATGGCCAGGGCCACCACAGCTCGGGCCACCATGGCTTGGGCACAGGGACACGTGGCCAGGGCTTAGGGACACCCTGGCAAGGGACACCCTGATCAGGGACACCATGGCCAGGGCTCGGGGACGTCACGGCCAGGGACACCCTGGCCAGAGACACCATGGCCAGGGGGCCACCACAGCTGGGGACACCATGGCCAGGGCATGGGGACGTCACGGCCAGGGACACCATGGCCAGGGCACGGGGATGTCACGGCCAGGGCCACCATGGTCAGGGCCACCATCGCCAGGGCATGGGGACACCACACCAGGTCCACGGGGCCACCTTGCCCCATGGCAGAGCCCCCCAGGGCGGCGGGGCAGGGGCAGGGGAGGGTTGTGGCCACCCCCGTCCCCACGGTCCCCGATGTCCCCGCTGTCCCCGTGTCCCCGCAGGCTTCGTGAGCTTTGACAACCCGGCCAGCGCCCAGGCGGCCATCCAGGCCATGAACGGCTTCCAGATCGGGATGAAGCGCCTCAAGGTGCAGCTCAAGAGGCCCAAAGACGCCAACCGGCCGTACTGAGCCCGGTGAGTCCCCCGGGACCCCCCCGGGGCCCCCCCGGGCACCCTCGGCCGGGAGCCCCACCTGCCCCCCCAGCTCTGCTTAGTGCCCCCCCATCTCTCCCCCCGACCCAGGTCCGGAGGCTCTGGAGCAGCACCCCTGGGTGCCCCCCTATTGCAGAGCAGCCCCCCCCCCAGCGGTGCCCGCAGGGGGCTCGGTCCTGCTGGGGGGGGGACACAGACCCCCACATGCTCAGGAAGGATGGACCCCCCCTCCAGGACCGATCCGGACCCCCTCGTCCATCCCAGTCCAGGCAGGGCTGGGTGGGCCCTGGGTGCCAGCACCCCCCAGCATCCGGGTCCAATCTGCCCTGGGGGGGCACCCACCCCCACAAGACCCCCCACTCCCCGCAGGGCCCTGCCCCCCCCCCCGGGGGGACCCTGCTTGGAGCTTTTTTCTCACCAAACAGGACCAAAACCAGCTCCAAGCCGGGGAGGGGGGTCCCGCCGAGGGGGGGACACGCCCGTGGTTGGGGGTACCGGCCCCGGCACCGCCACCCCTCCCAGGTCCCCTGGGTGGCCGTGCCAGGGCGCAGCGGGACCCCCTCCCCGACACACACTGCCACCCCGCTTCGCCCCCCACCCCAACCTGCCTCAGTTTCCCCCCCTCGCCCACGGGCGCCGGCGGCTGCACCCGCACCGGGGCGGGGGGCTGCACCCCCACGGCACGGCCACGGCCGGGGCGCGCCGGACGCTGTGCGGACGCGGAGCAGCCGAAAGGGGTGCTCCGACACCGGGGTGCTCCGACACCGGGGTGCTCCGACGCGGTGACGCGCCCGGTGCTGCACGAGGCCGGCGCGGCTGAGCCGCCGACGCGCCGGGGGCCGGACGGACACGGGGCGGCCGAAGCCGGGACGTGCCGGGCACAAACCAGCCAAATCCGGGAGAGGGGCACGGCCGGCACCGGCGCAGCGGGACCGCAGGGACCCCGAGCAGCCGGCGCGGGGACGCGCCGCTGGCAGCCGGACGGACTCGGGGACGCGCCGGGCGGACGCGCCGCCTCCGGCTCTGCCTGGACCCGCAGCGGCCAAAACCGGGGTGCGCCGGGCACCCACCAGCCAAAAGGGTGCCGTGCCCGGCCCCGTCCAGCCCCGCAGCCGCCCCCACGGGGACGGTGCCCCCCGGCACCCCCAGCCCCACGTTTACACCCGCCGCTCCCCGCTGTAAATAAGGTGGTTGGGGGGCGCGGGGGCCGGGTCTCTCTCTCTTTCCCCCCCTTTTGGGGGGTTTGGTACCTGCTGAGTTGATTTAGGGGGTGGGACGGGGTGGGGGGCGCGGGGCCGTTAGCGCGGGGGGGGGACGCAGACCCCCGGGAGTTGACGTCTGCGGTTGAGACGCCGCCGCTTAACTTATTTGCTATTTATTGCAGTTACTTTGGATAATTTAATTTTTTTCTCTTTTTTTTTTCTCTCTTTTTTTTTTCTGTCTAAATAAAATAAGTTAAAAAAAAAATAAAGCTTAACGGAGACTCTAAAGCATCCCACCCCCCCCGCAGCAGTACCGGGGGGCGGGAGGGAGCGGGGCAGGATCAGCCCCAGCGCCCGCGGGGAAAGAGCACGGCCACGGTTCCCAGTAGTTTCATCAATAAATCAATTTATTTAAAAGAATATGTTACAATTAATTACACTAAGTGACTTTACCAAACAACCGGCATGGTTAGAGACCGAGGAATGAGACACCGGGAGCAGCTGGGGGAGGGAAGGGGGGGGCTTTTTTTTTTCCTTTTTCTTTTTGCGGGTTTTTTTGTCGTTTTCTTCACATTTCTGACTCACAAATAAAAAATACAAGACACTGCAGTGAAAGACAATTAGAGTTCTCTCAAATAAATTAAAGAGGATGCGGATGGCAGCGAAATCGGGGCGGGGGGGGGGACGTTTCACCGGCTCCAACGCGAAGAGGGTCACGGGCGGGATTATTGCTGAGACCTGCCCCTTTCGTGCCACTGATGAGCCCCGGCGCAGGGGCTTTGCCGGGGGCTGGCGAGGACGGGGGGTCCCCGCACCTCTCCCAACCCCCCGGGGCCTCCAGCGGCACAGGGCTCCCGAGGACACCGGCCCCGGGGAGGGCGAGAGGCACGGCCGAGCGCAAATCCAATTACTCCGGCGCTGGGCTAATTAATTCCCGGCTCGCGGCCTTCGCCTTTGCTCTCTCCCGGCGGCCCCGGCTGCAAAAGCCGCCCGAGAGCCGAGGAGCCAGGGGGATCCTGGCACCGACCGGGAATTCGACCCCAAAGCCCGTGGAGGCTGGGAATGCGGGGGGCACGGCGGAGGGGCAGGGGTGGGACGGCGTCTCCCCGGCGGGGCTTTTAAATCCATTTTTCCCTTAATCGGCCCTGGGAGGGAGCGGAGCCGGGTCCCGCCGGGGACCCACCGAGCCCCTCCGCCGACGGCATCCCGGACCCCTCCTCGTCGCGTGGCTTCTCCCGACCTCTCCCACCCCGGCGCGGGGCAGCTAAACCCCTTCCCAAAACCCGGGCAGAAAGGGGAAAACAAAGCCAACGCAGGCATTTCCCACTTGGCGTCGCCGCCCTCCCACACCCACGGCGCCCGGGGGGCCCTCAGCGTGGCCGAGGTGCTCGCCCACGCCCCACGTTTGTGTTTTGCTCCTCGTGGGGGGAAGCAGCAGGACCAGCATCTCCCAAATACCACCAACCCCCCCCAAACCCACGGCTCCCTGGGGGAGCTGGACAGAAACCAGCCCAAAACCAGCTCAAAAGCAGGGAAAGCAGCTTTTCTACCTTATTTCTCCTCCTGGGCACTGCTCGGCCACCCGCGCCGCGGGCACATCACTCGCCGCCGTGGCTGAAGACGGCCGGTTTTCGGAAGCGCTCTCCCGTCTCCTCCGAAAAGCCCGAGGGTCTCGGCCCACCACCCACGGGGGCGGCGAGGGGAGCGGGCGGCCACCCTGCCGCGGGGTGCCGGAGCGAGGGAACTGATCCTGGAACCCGCAGGATCCCATCCCGGCCGCGCCGCTGGGCTCCCCTCGCTCCCGGAGCCGGACGTCCCCCACGGTCGCTCAAAGTCCGCGTGAAAATACCCAGAACCGAACCGAAAGACAGGAAAAAATAATAAAGTCAAGAGCTTGTAAACGTGTAGAGGTCCTTGTGCCAGGAGAGGTATTTCCCTGTAACGTTGCTTCTTTTTTTTTTTTTCCTCCTTTTTTTCTCTTTTTTTTTTCTCTAAAGTTAGTTTTTAAAAAAACACGATGGGTTGGGAAGAGAGATGCGTGTAAAAACGCAAGCTTAAAAAAGGTACTGCCACCGATATGAAATTTTAAAAGAAATATATATATGTATATACGTGCACGGCCTTTGTATATATAGCTTTTTAGGAGCGGTCGGTTGGTGGGTTTGGTTTTTTTTTACATACATACATATATATGTCTGAACAGTGCAAATGGATGACGTTTCTCGTTCCAGTTGTAAAAAATAAAAGCACAGTCCACCTTCTGGAACAGGACCCAAGCGAAGGAAGAGACAGAACACCCTGGGGCAGCTCCTCTGCCATCCAACACTGCTTTCCCCTCTTTCCTCGGCCGAGCCTGCCTTTTATCCTAGTTGCTTAATTCCATAAACATGAAGTTCACAAATGGTATTATTATTAATAATATTTAGTTTAAGGGCTTTAATACAATAACAGAATTTTAAGTGTTAATTGGGGGAAGGGGGGGTTATGTTCTTCCGTGACGAGGGGCTAAGTGGCCGCGTCCCTCTGCTGTGACCTGACCATCTGAAAGATATTCTGAAAGAGAAGAAAAAGGACATTAAAAGCGCGATGTCACTCGGGAAGAGCTGGGTTCGACGCTCCTGCCGAGCTGCTCCGCAGCCCTGGGAGCGCAGAAGGGACCGGGGGCGCCCCGTGGGGTCCGCCTGAACCCAGCCCAAGCCAGAGCCCGGGGACGGCCGGCACCGCTCCCGATCCCAGCACGGACACGGCACGAAGCGAGGGACTCGCTGCCGGGCAAACATCCTCCCAGCAAACCACCTGCAGCTCCCCCGAACCCCCCTCCACCCCGACAGCCCTCAACCCCACCAGTAACGACCCCCGGGCTGCACCCGACCGGCCCGGGGAGCTGGCAGGGAAGGAAGGGGCTTGCAGCCAAACCTCACCCTCGCTCTCCGAGAGCTCCCCCAAGGCGCGGCGCTGGGAGCAAGGAGCCCTCCCAGTACCGATGCACGTCGCATCCCAGCTCCCGTCCCCAGCGCTCGCCCCGGGCTCCGACTCCCCACTGCCGCATCCCGGCTCGCTGCGAGCTCCCGGCCGGTAACGGGGACGGCAGGAGGGGAGAGGATCTACCCAGCAGGCACGGCCGCGAGCCCTCCCTGCGCTAAGGGCTCCCAGGCGCGGGCGCCTCCGCTCAACCCGGCGGCGAGAGCTGGGGGAAGCCGGGTCTTTCAGGAGCAGACGGGATTTAGGCAGCCCTGGGGATTCGCCGTGGCCCTGACTGAGCAGCGGGTTTGGGGGCATCCCGGCACCAGGCCGGGCTGAGCTGGGATGATTGTGCTGCTCTCCTCTGGGCCAGCTCTGATCCCAGATGGGAGAAGACCCCAGCAGACGAGGGATGGTCCTGCTGCACCCCACCTGCGCACTCCCGGGGCCTCGGTGCGGGGCCCCATCTCCGCTGCCGGCGTCAGGGCTGCTGAAGTACCCCCCGCCCGGGCCGAAATCCCCACCGTCAGCCCCGCTTCTACCCTCTACGGGGCTTCGCTGGCGTTACCCTTCGGTACTTCAGCACTGAGCAGCCCCACGATGATTTAACCAGCCTGCTCTGCCCACCTCTGCCTCGCACCCGGCTGCTGGACACCCTCCCGGCTGCCCCACTGCATCCTCTGGCTTCATCCAGCCAGCACTGGAGCGGTCCCAGCGGATGCTGGGATGCTGCTGGGATGCGCCGCGCAGGAGGATGCCCGTCGCGTTTAGGGGCAGTCCCGCGAGTGGAGGGTAGCTCAGGGATAAGGCAGCGGGGACCTCCTGCCTGGGCTTTGCTGCTCCGGAGAGCCGGGGCGCTTGCTGGGAGCCCTCGATCCGGCACGTCCCCACTGCTCCCCGGCACTAACGAGCCCTCCCCGTGCACGTGGGGCCACCAGAGAAGGCAAATAATGCCCTGCAGGAAAGTGGCTCAGCCCGACGGCTGAAGCTCGAGCAGGAGATTAAAGGAGGGCAGGAAGGAGGCCAGGAGCAGCCCTGGGAATTGGACGGATCCCCCCCGGAAGCCCCCATTCTCTCCCGGCTCCACAAGCATCCCTCCCTCTAGAAAAGGGCCAGAGGCTGCAAATAACCCAAATTACGCTTGCAAGAGCTAACCCACGCTGAGGAGCAGCTCAGCTGTCGCGAAAGGAGGACGGAGCTGTTTCCCCGCGTCCGGCTTGGTCACGGGGGTCCCCGGTGACTGCCCTCTGCCCCGTGGCACCGTCTCCCTCCCAAAACTTCGCCTACAAGGACCGAGCCATCCCGACATCCCCGAACGGAGTTTGTCACCTGCAGCAAGCCAGGCTCATCCTCCACGGAGCTGTGCACACCTCAGCCCCCTCCGGAGAGGGGACCCAACAGGGCCACCACGTCCCCTTAGCGCCCGGCGCGAGCAGCGGGGACCACAAGGGTCCGACAAAGAGCTGGGCTTGTATTTCTCGGCGAGATGGCAGATGGGCTAAGCCTCAAACCTGCTCTTCCTGAGCACACCCAGCGTTATCAGCCAGCATCTGCGGTTTGGGAGGCAAGTCAGCAGTTTACAGAGCACTAAATATATCTGTAAAGTATCTGCCAAATTCCATCAATCTCTTTATTTTACGCTGGGGAGAGAAAATCACCAAGTGGCTGGTCAGAAATACTCCTGATCCGGAATCAGCCTTCCCTCCCCTAACGCCGGTGATGGGTAGGAATAGGCAGCATTCGGGGGGACGCACCGTGCCCCGAAGGGAGCTTTGGGGGTGGCGGGAGCTGCGGCAGTGATCCACAGAGCACAGCCCGGGGCAGACAGCACCCGGGAGCCGCAGCCAAGGGCTTCTCCCATTATACCAGGTGAAATCATGCAGAGGCGTATAAATTGAATGGGAGAAAAATCTATTTCCCTGGCAGGGAAGCAATGGGATGTTTAGTGCTGAGGAACAACTGATTTAAGAGGGAAGGAAAAGCCATTCCCTGGTTTCTATTTCCAGAGCCATTGTTGCGGCCCCAGAAAGAGACGTCACGGCTGTGGGGAAGAGGCGATGCTCAGCAAGCGCTGTGAGCCGCTCCTTGACGAGCCCTCGAGCCGCGGCCCCGGCAGGAAGCAGAACCGAGCCCAGCGCAACCCACAGCCGGTTCCTGCGCCCGCGCGAGCCGGGCTGGCACACGAGCCGTGGCCACTGGGCTCCCATCGCTCCCCGTGGCTCGATGGGTGCCGGGGCTGCAGCGAGGTGTGGAGCCTGGGGAGAGGAGACGCGATGGCAGAGGCTGCTTCTTGCAGCTTTTGCTGCATTCAAAGGCTGCAGCACGAAGCCCAGAGCCTGGTTCGCAGCTCGCTCCTTGGCACGGCTGTGCTGATTGCAACAAATCCTCCCAGGGAGGTCTGCCACCCTCACCGACACCTCCTCCTCCTCCCTGGAGGGAAACTGGCTCCCTTGCTGCTGGGGATAAGCAAGGGACAAGTTCGAAGCAGTCCCGGGGAGCCAGCAGCTCTGGGCACAGCTCTTCCACTGCCCCCAGCCCTCCCGACTCACCCACCAGCTCCCCCGCTGCAGTTTTGTTTCCAGAGCTAGACAATCCTCGGTCCCTGCCTGGGGGCTCGCCCTGAGCGAGGAGAAGGGGCGCAGAGCCCCAGCACGGCTAAGCCGAGCTGCGGCTGTTTCTGCAGAGCCGCCCCGTTCACCTGCGAGCAGCACGAGCGAATCCCTCTCGGTGTCTCCAGGCTTTGTAGAGAAGACATCAAACACCTGCTTTCAAGTTTGAAGGGGCACTACAGGAACACACGCATGACTGCGCACACAAAACCTTTGCCTGTTCTTCCTCAGATACGCCCCATGCAGCACACACTCGGTGTTTTGGGACTAGAGGGTTTACCCCAGCGCGATCGCGGGGAGCGTTATCGTGCAGGATCTGTTTGGCAGAGGAAGTATTACACAGGGCGGGAGGCTCCCACACCCCCGCGTTTCACGGCTCTTTCCTGAACGGGTGACACATCCCACACCGTCTACTACAGCTTTCTGTTCAGTCAGACAGGGGCTCTTGCCCTCTTTGATGTCCAACACTTTCTAGCCAACACAACACAACTCCTACCCGAGAGAAGCACCTACCAGTACCGCTGGGGTTAACAACTTTCAGCCTCACTACACACAACTGCACTTTCTCTCTTACAAGTTAAATAACCTGCAGCTATTTCCGATGCCTGAGCAGAGAAGTAAGATTTGAAGTGGGAGTATGGCAAAGCGCTGGGTCCACGGCGGCTGAACGGCACGTCTGCAGCCCCGCGGAGGATGCTACGAGCCCCCGGCTTGCAGAGGCGTCTGCAGAGGCTGCAGCTCCCCGCACGCACCACCACGCCAGGGCATTACAGCGTTAGATGGCTCTCGGCAAGCCTTGTCCGTGCCTGCGCTATGGCAAAGGTGCTGGGATAAAAGCCTGCACGGGGTATCCTAGAGACAGGCAGGCAGCATTCATGGATGCTTCCCGGTACATCTTGAAGCAATTTAAAGCGTTTAGCTTTAAATCCTGTCCGGGCTGAATGCGGAATCGGCCGGGCAGAGAGCAGCAGGAGGAGAGAGGCGCATTTAGGTGCTACAACACAAGCGTTTTTGCTCCCTGCTATTAAAGCAGCGCTGCAAACAGCATCTGTCAATCCCTAAAGGTCTTTGCTCCACCACTGCAGAACAACAAAAGAGAAAAACCACACACCGCCAGCCTGCGGCTTGCAGGATCAAGTCTTTGGTCCTTTAAAAGAAGTGCAGAGCCAAGCGTTTGTCCCCTTTCCAGCCACGCCCTTTCCCTCTCCTGCGGGGAGGCGAAGGGAGCCGCGGCTCGGATCTCAGCCATCAGCTGCAGCGTCATATTCCGGGTCTTCCAAAGACTGGCAGAGTCCAGGAGACGGGCAAGTCGGGACCACGTGTTTCTACCGTCAGGAAAGAGGCCTTTAAGCGCAAAGCCATCTCTATCCCGTGAAAAGCAGCAGTAGGGTATTTTACTTTGCGGGCTCCCTGGAAGGAGAAGCCACTACGAAAGGACACTGTCCTACGCTAACAGGCACTGGAGCGGAGGAGCAGGAGAGACGCTACATCCGCAGCAGAGCAGCCAGGCTGGCTCAGAGAGCACAGATGCTGTTTGTTTTCAGCCCAATTACCTTGCTGCACATATTGTCTTTACTGCAGTTCTTGTTATCCTTGTCTGTTGCTTCCTCCTCCACCTTTACAAGGGAAAAAAATAAAAAGGGTATAAATAAAAACGCAGAGCCAGGTGGGATGGGAGGAGACTGAACAGCTGGTGTTGGAGCGGCTGGGAGAGCATCGGGACGGGATCCGGAGTGTTCCATGGCCGTCGGACACGGGGAGCTATGGAGGAGCTGGGATTCGGAGAATCCGTCAGGCAACCCACTCGGGCAGCTTCTACTTCATGAAACAACATGAGAGCCACAAAGATTTGTCCCTACAAGGGACAGAGATGTCACCTCCAGCTGGGACACACGCCCCAGAGCCAAGTTCCTCGGCTCTGCTCATGGAGCACGGGGAGCGCTGGGTGCTTTCCGAAGCTGAGTTGTGTAACCACACGCTATCGAACCTCTCGGCTCCCTCCTGCAAGGCTCAGGGCCGGGACAAAGTGGGTCCGGGCTCCGGGGAGGCTCCTGACCGCTGCTCCTGCAATCATCCACCGGATAAACGGGCTGATCTGGGACTCCGCAGACTGGAGCACAGCCCAGCACCAGGAGGTCTCCTCGCCCCTGCCTGCCTGCAGGTCTCTGGTCGCTCATGGGAGGCTCAGCTTCCCCCCCTCAAGCTAAGGCAGGCCAAGAATCCCATTTTCTTATTTCCTGGAAAACTCTTCCAGGTTTACACTCCTCCATCCCGCTGTTACACCCTCCAGTGAGCACGGCTGCCATGGTCCAGACCCTGCGCTCTCCGCATGTCTCCAGCACGCCTCCCACAGCCAGCACGGTGCCAACCCTGGATCCCCGCCACGCCGAGGATGAGCACCAACACCCCTGCCGTGGGCCGATGCCCCGCAGGCAGGGAACTCCCAGGTAAGGAAAGAGGGAGGCACCGTTCCCATTTAGGAGCAGGCAGCCACAGGGCAGATTTTCTTGGATCACCATTTCAGACTTGCCGCATTTAAGCCCCGTTTTAGGTACCCAAATCCATCACCTGGCAGAAACAAGCCACCAGTGGAAACTGGAGGGCTGATGCCAGCAGCACTGATCAGATCAAGGGCGAGAAGAGAGGATCCAACCTCCAACAGCTGCTTATCTGTGACCCCGCAAAGGAGAGCAACGTCTCCGGGACAGCAGGGACACGGGACGGGGATTCGGTAGCCGCACACAGGCGAACCCGGGCCAGAGCGCCCCGGGGCTGGCCGAGCAAGCTGACTGCATGCGGCTTTTCCAGCTGCTCTCTGCCTCCTCCCCACAAGCGAAGCTGATGGGAGCAGTCCCTGGGGAACGACAGATGTGGGGCAACCCCAAGGAGGAGCAGCAGATGGACGCCAGGTGATAAAACGTCTCCCTCAGGTGGGAGGAGAGGACAGGGGAAGCACAGCAGTGGGGATGAAGACGACAGGGTGGGCTGGCTCGCGTGCAGCTCCCCACCCGGGGCGCAGAGCCAGGTCTAAGCCCAGCTTTGACAGGAGAAGGTTGAGCAGGCACCTCAGGCTGGGATTCAGAGAAAAAAAACCCCAAACCTCTCTGTACTTCTCAGCAGCTTTTCGCCAGAGGCTCTCACAACCCTTTCTGAATAATTCAGCAACCTGCATAATCTCTCCGGAGGACGGACCTTTTGCCATCCGCATTCGACAGCAACCACCGGGGAGGGACCGGCCGCAGTCACGCAGCCTGGGAACTGGTTATCCTGGTCAGTCACGCCTGCATGAGGCTTTCCCAGCACCAGGAGCTCCTTGCTCCAGGTGCAACATGAAACACCCTCCACCCACAGAGCCCAGGCCTTTGAAGGCCAGCCGGTCTACCCCGCGCTCCCTGGAGACCCAGTATCACTCCTCTGCGCGTCCGATTACTCCCGGTACAAGCTGCCGTTGAGGACCAGCCAAAAACGCTTGCCACCAAAAGCCTCCTGTAAAAGGTGAAGCCGGTTCCCTGCAGACACAGGTTCTTACCTCCTTCCTCCACTTCAGCTCGCAGAACACCCGTTCGAAGCACTCGTGCATGTAGTTGAACTGCAAAGAGAAAGCAGGCATCTCTCAGAGCAGCGAGCAGCCCCAGACAGCCGCCCTGGCTTCCAGCCGGAGAGTGTCTGGCACCGGTTGCCTGCCAGAGCTCCCCGTGCTGCGGGCTCCTCCTGGTGGCCACTGGCCCCCGCGTCTCCTCCCACCCTAAAAGCTGGAGCACAGGGTGCTCCTCCAGCTTCTAGAGGGAAAAGCAGCAGGCTCTGGGCTTTTCCTTAGCAAATCTGCAAAGAAGAGGGGTACTTACATAGGGGGTGAAGATTTTAACCCATCGGGGTTTCTTCTCTCCTCGTGCGTATTCAAAACAAAATGCCATTCCCTCTTCGTCTGTGTCCCACCGCTGCATTTCGTCCCATTCGAATGCTATTACCTGGTTCTGAAGGAAGACGAAGCCCAGTGAGGCCAGAGCCCAGCAAACCGCGAGGAAGGGGAGGTTTAAGGGAAATCAGGTGGCAAAAGTGAAGCCGCGCGAAAGGGGAACGCGGATGCCTCGGACAGCCTCGCAGAGACAGGCACGAGCCGAGGAAGCAGAACGGAAACGCGCGCTAACACCCACAGAGCAGCCAGCCAAACCCCGCGCTCCCAACCACTGCCAAAATCCCTTCGGATGCCGCTCAGCAGCAGCCCTGAGCCCCAGAGCCGCGGGTGCTGGTGCAAAGCCAAGGTGGAGGCCAGGGGCTGAGCCCAGCTCCCCGGGACCTCAGGGCAGAAACCCCCTTACCTCCAGCTGGCCCTCCTCTGTGCAGGCGTGGAGTTTAAAGTGCTTAATGCTGATGGCTGTGATCACATGTCCCTTCCGCCGAGAGTCACAGGAGCAATGCGGGAAGATGATCTCGTTGTAACCCTCGCACGTCCGTAACATGTTTAAGTACTGCGGAGAGAGAGCCGCAGGCGTTAGCTTGCTCGGACAAAGGGAAGGGGACCCCTGCATCCTCCTGCTTCTCACATGGCCTCCGCCTCTCGCACGCCCTAGCGCTAATCACCCCCTGGGAAATCCTGGGCTTCATCCCAGCCCAGGGAGGCTGGGTCCCCTCCAAAGGAAACCGAAAACCCGCAGGCTGTGCTAGGGGAAGGAAGGAGACCCCTCCAGCTGCTCAATTCCCCTCCACAAAACGTGGATCCATCCAGGCACAGACGTGCACAGAGCTCCTCATGGCCTCGAACGCCAAAAGCCCTTTGCAGGAGAGCTGGTGCAGCCGGAGTCGCCGATCAGCGTGACCGCGCTCAAGGGTACGGATCTGAGCAAACAGCCAAAGCAGCCTGGGACCGAACGCACCGCTCTCGCTAGAGCCGTCCTCCTGATCGTTACAGGCTGAAGATGAGGCCAGAAAAAGAGGCGGATCTGGGTTTCTGAGAGTCCTTTGATGCAAATGCTACAACTCATGAGAAGGTCCAAAGAGGTATTTTGGCTATTTTTTTCTTTCTGAGTGTAGCTCAGGCCAAGCAGCGCTGTGAGGACACCGGGGAAGCGCTGGGAGCTCAGAGTCACGGCTCGGGACGCGGGAGAAGCCAGGAGCTTCTCCAGGGGCCGGGGCTCCAGAGCCCTGCAACCTCTCGTTGCACGAGGAAGGTTTACGCAGGGCAGAACTACGACGAAGTCTGAAGTGACTTTTTAACCGAGGAACAAGCCACATCCAGACTGGAGGAAGGGGCAGATTCTCAAGCATTGTGCTCCAGGCAGGACCCTTAGCAACATGGGGGCAGGCAGAGGATGAAGTACTTTGACTTCATAGGCTCCTTGGGACACAGACGTCGTCGTCTTGACCTCCTGCTAGAGCAGGGCCCTACCGCACCTGGGGGGGGATGTGGGGGTGTGTGTGTGTATATATATATATATATATATGCTGGGATATACCCTTTCCAAAGATTCAGATCTTTCTTTGGCCATTAAAAAGCCAGGGAGACAAGCAGAAACAAAACAGCCATGAGACAACCCACAGGAGGAAGCGTCTATTTACGATCCTTATCATTAGTTAATAATTAACTTTCTTGGCTTAGCATTTCAGGTGACCCTTCTGGGGTCCAGCCCAAGGTAGTCCCCCCGCAGGGACTCTGAGAACTACCGCAGTCAAAGGGGCTTTGAGGAGAGGCCCGACCAAGACCAGCCACGCTTCCCAAGGCCGCTGCTCTTCGAGAGGAGCCAAGCTGGCCCCGAGAACGCAGGCGGGGTGCAGCGAGTCAGGGAAAGGGCAGCCTGCGCTCCCTCGGTACCAGCAGCCCCGAGCAACCCAGGGAGTTATTTACAAGTCAGATTCTTCTGCTGTTTGATCTTCAAGCCAAGCTTGCGTCTGGCAGATGAGCTCAGGGCATCCCCTTCACTCCCCCACGCCAGGCAGGCTCATCGAGTCATACCAAGCCCCCAAGCGTTTGCTGGGCAAAGCGATAAAGGGCAGAAAATCCCCGACCAGACAGCGAGCTCTGACACAGGATTTGCAGTCCGGGAAGACTTCTGCCGGACGAAAAAAAAAGAAACTAAGGCACAGAGCGGGGAGGAACTCTCGTTACGAGCAGGCCAGGACCCACGCCTCCCTCAGCTAGCCCAGCACTGCCATCTCAGAGGCAGTCTGAGGCAGAAAGAGACCTTTGCCTCTCAAGTACTAGGAAGAAACAGCCGTCCCTGAAGGGCTGCAGGTGAAGGATTGCTACACCACATGTTAAGCACCTCACCTTTCAACGCTGGCAATAACCCACAAGGTTTTATCACTGCCTTGTTTGGAGCCGAGTCAATGGGTGATCTTGCCAAGGACAAGCCGCTGTTCGAACGCGCCAGGCACGAGGGGTGGTTTTGGTTCGTGCAGCAGCCGACCCTCGGGCACGGCCCAGCCCTGCGCCTGGCATTCCTGCGTGCCTGCACGCCCTGCCAACCCCTCCGGTACTAAGCCCACACCCCCACAGCTCTCCATGGTTATTGCTTTCCAAGAAAGATGTGTTTTTCAAGGCTGCGTGCATAGAATGCTTTGGTTGGAAGGGACCTTTGAGGATCATCTAGTCCAACCCCCCTGCCACGGGCAGGGACATCTTTCACCAGATCAGGTTGCTCAGAGCCTCGTCCAACCTGACCTTGAACACTTCCAGCGACGGGGCATCCGCAGCTTCTCTGGGCACCCTGTGCCAGTGTCTCCTTTCCAGACACAGCACTGCAAATAGGAAGGAAAGCAAAAGGACAGGTAGGGTAACTCACCATGACCATCTTCCTCTGCTCGCACAGCTTCTGCAACTGGTAGGACTTCTCCTCCGCTTTGATGTAGCCTTTCTTGACGTCATCAACCGCCTTAACAGAAAAAGGGAAAGGAAACCCAGGAGGTCAGAGTAGAGGATCTCTTCACTGAGTCACAAAGCTTTGCCTTCCCTGGCTGGCCCCGAGGCTGTTTTGAGCAGCCACCCAAATTCACAGCCCCGGAAGGTGCCCCGTGTGCCCAGGGAGGCAGAGGGATGGCCAGGCTCAGAGGGGTGGTTCTTCGCACTCGCTGACTCCTGCCACGAGCCTCTGACTGCCTTGGGGAGCGTACAGATGCCTAGGCGTCTAGGAGGACTTTGGAAGAAGGTCCCCTGGCAAAAGAGGATGGGTCTGGACATGCTGGTACCTGGTATGCTGCTTTTGGCTTCAGCCACAGGCAAGGACAGGCTGGCACAACCCCTCCACTCCAGACACAGCCGTCTCCAGCAGAGCAGTGCTGGCTTTTACCCACTGTGCTGCTGGAGCGTTGGCATGAAAATGTATTTTTCCTTCAGGGCTGAGCAGGTACACGTCCCCTACTTTTGCTCCTCAGCTGCACACTCCAGCAAGGACTCCTGCCGCTGTCACAAAGCGACTTGTAAAACCGCCAGCCAGTAAAGAGCCAGTCTAGGAGATCAAAGAATTTGACAACTACTATTTTTATTTCAATTTGTACCAGAGGCTGGTACAGGCCCAGTTCAGAGAGCGTTGGGACAGCATTTTTGGTGGTCGAGACAGCGCAAGATTCATCTTCCTGAACTTTGCAGTTATCTACCTCTGAGCTGGTCCTAGACTGGCTTTACACAGGCAACGGGAGAACTTGGCTCTTCTCGGACTCAATTCATCCCAGAGAATCTGCATAAAGTGAAGTCACAGGCAGAAACGTCCCCTCTCCTTAGGGTGAACAGGGAGAAGTCTGCTCCCCAGCTGGTCACAGACATCTTCACTGACAACACACAGCATTGAGGAAAACCTACCCGACCCAAGGAGCGCAGCCTCTCAGGATCCTTTTGGCTCGCTCTGGGAAGGCAACTTCCCCGCAGTGAGAGCGGCAGAAGTCCTGCTCCCGGTCCGATTGTGACTTGGCCACAAGCTCACCACAGCACTGCCAATTCACCCAACCATGGACTTCTGCTCCTTGAAGTTACCCAAGCAGGACTGGCCCTCAACTTCACACTCTGTTGCCAGCACGCCAAAGGATAGTGGTGTTCGGAGCAGTTCTGGGAGCCGGGCACTTGTCTTGCCTTACCTCCAGTAAAAAATTACCCACCTGATGGAAGAAGTAGGTGACTGCCAGGTCGTTGTCATTGAGAAGCACCTCCTCCTCTGTAGTGAAGAGCCATTTTCGGATGGTCAGGCACGTTCCCGGCACTGCTGAGGTGTAGTTCTGCACGTAGAGTTTGTGGGGGAATTCGTTGGGCGCCAGTTTGCGCACTGGAAAAAGCACACGACATCGAGGTAAGCACACAGCCCCGCACAGCGTCAGCGTCGTCGTCTGTGACTGCGGCCTGGCTGCCGTACGAGTCAACATCGGCGATGCCCTTCAGCTGAGCCAGCCGGGATCAGGACCCCAGCTCTGCTCCAAGGCTCTTCCTTCTCCTCCCTGACCTTCCTCCCTGAAGCTTTTTTCAATACCTGCTTCCATAGTGTCGGACCACGCTGGTCCTCCAGTGCACAGGCAGGAATCCGCGTGAGACTGAACGCCTCTCGGCCGTCGGAGAGCTCAGCGCGGCTCTCAAGCATCAGCACAACAGCCTGACTTCATCCCCTGTTGTGCACAGGGAGGTCCACCCTGCCTAAGCCTTAGGACCACAGTGCCCTGGACCTATGCACTGTCCCCACGGCGTGGGGGCACTGGAGAAGGTCCCCCCTGTCCTGGCAGGCTGCCACCAGCGAGCCCCCGTCGAGACATTTACTGTGTTCGGATCTGCCTTACCCAGCTATGATGGACAAAAAAAGGCGAGTGCCAGTACGCCTCCTTCATCAGGCAGGGATATGGTCACTATCTTACTGCGGATGGAGCTTATGGTTTCGAAAGAAATTAAATGGAGTGTATCCAGACAGTAATAGATGTGGATGTTCACGGTGAGTGTCCAGAAAGCACAAGCCAGAAAGGTTAACTGGAGTTTTTACTTTCCAGCGCAGTTTGAGAAGTGCTCACAGGAACGAGGAATTAATAGCTCCAGTTAAGAGTCTGGCACCGTAAAAGCTTCCTGCACGAGACCGTGCCAGCGCGCTGCAGCATCCCGTCTCCCAGGAGCAGGTACTCCTGCTCAAAGCTCCCCGTGCAGCCCTGCCTGGCCTCGGCAATCTCGCAGCATGTCGACCCTCTGGCCCTGGTCTTCCCCCACTTTGTCCGTGTCCTGCTCAGACACACAGCACCCGGCAACCCTCAAAAAGCGACCACAAAGCCAGTGGCAGAGGCAGTTCTGCGACGCCAACAGTTTTACAGGAGACTGGCGATCTTGGCTGCCCCAGGGTCAGCATCTGAATGCAAACCTAGCCTGTTCTGTGAGATGAGTCATTTTGGGGAGGGCTTTAAGTAGCTAAAAATTGCCCCGGCCGTTCAGCCAGAATCTTGTGAGCACGAGGAACAGCCCTAGAAATCTCTTCCTACAAGGCACAGCTTGCCGTAACAACAGGATGAGTTTGAGGCATATAGAGATGACAATCCAGAAATGAAGATACCCAGCTGGGAATGAGAAATACACTTGGCTGACAACGCAGCACAGGGAAAAAATAAACCACAAACCAACCACTACACCCATTTTGTGGCGTGACCACGACGTTTTGGCCTCTCTACAGCTTCAGCGAACCCAACATGAAGCTGGGCGAAATCATCAATTGCTGCGGCCAGGGATCTGAACAGCAGCCAGGAGACCCCAGCACGTGCTAAGCTGGAAGGACGGCAATTACTTAAGTGCCAAAATGATCGCCCGGAATCCCACAGTCAGGCCTCAAATACCCTCAGGATTTAACCACGGAAGGACAACGAGAAGCTAAGATGCAGCTTGCAGCACATCCCCTCCAGGACCTGGACACTCACCCACACCTACATGTGTACAGACTGAGTGTGCCCTCGATCCATTTTCCTTTCCAGCAAAGGAAAAGGAAAAAATCCATCCCGAGCCACTGCTGGTACCCCCCTCTCCAGAGACAGCGGCGTTGCAGTGACTCTGCCCACTTTTTCTAAGCTCGCTGGACCCTTTGAACTAAAGTAAAATGCGTCTCTCGGTTTAACAAAAAGCTCGTCTCCTTGAACTGCTTAAGAAAGGGAAAGTCAAGCAGCAGCAAAAAAAGCCATCAAACTTTGAGGGCTCCTCATTATCAGGGCCTACTGTGCCTGCCCGATCCCTCCCGGGGGCTTCTGATTTTGCGAGTAGAGATAAGACCTAAATGAGAGGGCCACTGGGCTCTGCTGGCGCTGCAGAGCTTGCTCCTCAGTTGCTCGTCAGCACCGAGGGGATTAGAAGACTTACCAAAGGAGTGATTGATCACTTCAAACAAGGCGAAGTAGTTTGCGGTAATACTGTCCATTCCGACTTTCGCAGCCACAGCCTGAAGAGCAACCGAAGAGGAAAACAGGGTGAGAGAAACAGGAGCCAGCAGCTGTCCGGGGTACGGCTGGCTTCATACAGGTTATTCCCAAGTATTCCCTAACCCGAGGTGTCAGTCAAGATAGAATACCTGAATTTTCCTCTTCCAGTAAAACCAGATGTTTTCTTAAGCAAGGGCTGGGACGCTCCTGCTTTCCCCTTCCTGTAAACTGCTCTAGATTTTAAGTGCCACCATGGCTGACAATTAGGTCATCTTTTCTTCTGATGCCTCCAGCTTCAGTTCCTAATAGAAGAGCCGTGCACACCTCTCCTAGGAGTTTTCTCCAACAATGCTTCGGTCCTGCACGCTAGTACCACAGCCAAAAGTCACAGACCTCAGCGAAGGCGACGGGAAATTCCATCGGCTGTGTCCCAGGCACACGAACAGACCGCGAATCCCACTCTGCCGTGCAGACCCGGAGCTCCCGAGAGCCTGCTCTTTCGCAACCCTCTGGCTCCCTCGCTTGCAGCAACATTTTCAGTTCCCCTTTCAAAAAGGGTCTCCCCCACACCATCTTATTCCTCCTAATTCATCAACAGCTTCCACCTTTCCTCCAGCAGTGCTGGTTGAAGTCAGTCGTCCTCAGTTTTCCACTTAAAGCACTGGGCCTCCGGCCACTCGCAAACCTGTAATCTGGCCAGAGGATTCCCAAAAGGGTCACTACACTTAATATTCAACTTGCTGTCCTGCCACACAGCCACAGCGAGACTCGTGTGTTGGCTGCAGGCAGCTCTTGGATCCAACTCCTCCACCGCAGCCACTGCAAGCCATTACACACAATCTGTCTAGTGCTTAGAGCCATCCGCCGGCTTTAAGATATTATCAGTGAAAATTAATTCAGCGATGACTCTGTCCTTGCAGCCAAGCCTGCCAGCGAAAACGCTGCTTCAGCACGGCGCAAGGTTAGAGTTCTCCAGCATCCCTGTCCTCTCTGCCACAGCAAAGCAGCGTCACTGGTGCCCACCTGCACTCGAGAGGAGCAAGTGGGTGCCCACGGGGTCTTGTTAACGTCCGAATTATGTTAATCTTCCAGTCAAGGCAAAAAACCAGTAGCTCACCTGGTACACCTGGTCTGTAGTGCTGTTCTTTTTGACTCTGACTGTCACTGTTGTTATATCTGGTAATGCTACTCGGAGCTCCACGTCCGAGACGCCGTTGTAATTCTGAAGGAGGGAAGAAGAGAGGACAGAAATCAGCATCACACGAACTGAGCCCCAGGCTCTATGGACTATTTATTGCCCCGCACTGGCTAATTAAAATGGTTGCTTCTAACAACCAGCTGCTCTGCAAGCCTCAAGAATCCAATTCCAGTCTGCACCAGAGAAATTCTGGAAGAAGGAAGATGCGAGCTCTGCTCCGAGACAGGAAGCTGAGCAAACCGCTTCAGACCACGACGGGGTAGGATTTTCCATCCACGGGTTTGCCAGTGAAGAGCGAAAGCCAGCTCCGGGACATGGCAACTTAACGCACCATGGAAAGGTTGGAAAGAACAACAGTTGAAGGGCAAATAGCAACCCACCGCTGCTGCCTGCAACTCGCGTCTCGGGAGGAGCAAGTCAGACAGACTGGTGTTCAGAGTGCCTGCTGCCTTTACGCCAAAGGCTGACGAATGCAAACAGCTCACAAATGCAAAGCTACCTGGGCCGCCACCAGCACAGAGACCAGCAGGAAAGTCAGCGAATGCGTTTTTTTGCCGGGTCTCCCCTTGCCAGAGAGCCAGGGAACGCAATGAGGCCTCGTGGCTGCTCCTGCTCTGTGCACACCTCCGAGAGCAGCTGCTATGGAGAAAAGGTTTCCTGCGTGCAACGACAGACAGCAAACTCCAGCCTTGATTTTTTGCCATGGTTTTCTATTCAACCAGCTGAGGCCTTGGCAGGGAACGTCCTCGCTCTCTGATCCAGTTTTACCAAGCATTTACGGCCTCTGTAACAAGGAAGGTCACGGCACAGCTTCAGCACCATCGCCTACGTGCCTACCTCGTCCGACTCCGACAGGAACTCCTGCATGATGTCGCTCTCCCCAATGACACGTATCGAACACACTGCGGGACAGAGAGCGCAGGTTAGTGGGGTGCCCAGGGAAAGGGGGAGCCCTCCCCTCCCGGGACCGGCCCAAAAGCGACATGGAAACAACAACTGTCTGTTCTGCGGGCGGCGTGAAACAAAGGTGGTATCTCCAGCCTGGAAAAACCTTCTCAAAGCAAGTGCTTTCCGGTCTGTATCAGGTGTCCTGGCACGAAGACTGATCCAGTCTGAACCCCCCACAATAGCAAGCGACAAGAGGTGTTGAGTAACTCACTGAGATATTCCCCGTGGGTGAAATCCAGGCCCCAGGCACAGGGCCAACAGGAGGTTTAGACTACACTTAAAAGCGGGCGAGAATTTCATAAATAGTACTTTTGCCTCTAAAAAAACCGTTATTCCAGAGGGACTGAAACTATTTGGGAATTTAGGCCAAGTTCAGCAAATAATTTGGACCCGGACTGTATCGTGTTGCCTCTAAGATGCAACCAGCCTGCCCCCTCCTCCAGCCAGCTGGAAAACGAGGATGAAGACGAACGAGCTGGGCAAGGCAGGGCTGAGATATCAGCGGGGTGGGGAAAACCTGACCCACATCCATCTTACGGGAAGAGGGGGCTTCAATCCCAGGTGCCGGGTAAGGAAAGAGGCTGTTAACTCACACAAATTAATTGAGCTGCTTCCAGGCAACTAAGAAAATAACACAGCATCACAGGAATGAGGGGTCATTGCTCCCCAAATCCCTCGTTATGCGTTAGAAAACTAATTATACATTTTGTTGCTGGAAGTGCACTGCAAGCCGGTAACACGTGCACCATTAAGCTGTGGCAGGTCTGAGCTCCCTCCCACCACTTCAGCCGTAAAATCCAACCCAGCTACAAACGAGCTTCTTCCCCTCACAGGTAAAAGATACCCGGGAAGTTCTGGACCTCCCTGAGGATTTGTCTCCCCGCTTGCGAGGAAGGCGGCGTCCGGCTGCCTGGGCTCTCCTCCCAGCTCAGTACCTTTCTCCAGGTACTCCTCCAGCCCTCGCCGCCGGGCGTCCAGCTGCTGCTCCGACAAAGAGAACGGCCACTTCCCGGGGAGACGGGGAAAAGTGAAGTTGGCAAATTCCCGTTTCAGATTCTGGTGCAGGATGGCAAACTCCCGGTACCGCTTCGAGCAGAGCTGGCGGCCCGCCATGTAAACATTGTAGACCTGCAGGGAGGAGAAGAGGCTCACTGGGGTGAGAAAAGTTTTCCAAATCCAAACTGGCACAGCTCTGCCTTCCCAGACCCACAGGTAGCACAAGACTAAATTAGGAGGGTTTGAGCTAGAATGAGAAACTGGTATGAATAGTTAAATATGCCACCGCTGACCCCTGGAGCTGGGGAATGTCCCAACTACTACCTCCATCTGAAAGCAGCAGGATCAGCATAAGTTCAAGGTGCCTTTCTACTCCAAGAGGAGGAGAAACCCACCCAAATCCTTTACGAAAGGCCCTGAGCCCCAATGCAGCCGTCCCGGCGTTCACCTGGATCATCTCCCGCACAAGCTGCACACAGGAGGGTCCCCGAGGTGCGCCAAGCCCCCACCAGACAGATTCCTCAGCAATACCGTGCTGACCGCATAGTTGTTTTTGGCAACAAAAGCCTCGTCGCCTTCCAGATGGGCTTGAAGCTACTGCTGCATTTCCAGTTCATTGCAGAATTGAGCCTCAGGTTGCAGCCAAAGCCCCAGAGCTTTCCCCGAGACACAGAGGTCCCGAACCAAGCAGGAGGCCTGGTTTGTGTCTGGACACAGCCCCTGGCAGCCACGAGGTACCGACCGTGGGGCAGATCCCAGGGGGGAAGCAGCACTGTTTGTCTTTTAGGAGCACTCCACGTTAACCAGTTTCTTCACTATGCGTGCACTCCTCCAGTTTCGTTCTGGACACCGTTAAGGAAATAGGACTCTGGTCCCAAATAGGGGAAACCCATAGCAGAGTCACGTTCGCAGGACATTTCTCAGCACTGCGATGCTCTTCAGGGAATTCCCTTCCCGTTCATTAACCAGCCGCCTCCATTTTTAAAGCCAATCTGCTCAGTCTCGCAGGCAAGTTAAACAAGCTCTTATCTAGGCATTGCTAATATGCCCTCAGTGATAAGGAGGTCCCAAACAGCAGCGTTACCTTAATTAGCTTCACACCAGGAAAGGGATGCAGCGGGGAAGAGAGTAGGTTCATGCTTTTTCGTGTTACACAAGGGAAGTGTTTGCAACCGCAACCTTTCCTCTTGAGGAGAGGAGCATCACCCTCCACCGTCCTCCCGAAGCCAAAGGGCTGGCAGAGCACAGAGTCGTCGTCTAGCAAGAGGCACGTGCCGAAGACACACCGAGGGTGGCTTCAGCAGCGCCCAAAAGACTCAGAACCCCAACCTGCTCCCCATATGAGGGCCTGGAGCGGTCCCAGCTCGCTCGCCCTCCACGTCTGCGCTCCAGATACCTGCCTGACAACCTTCACAAGAGGAAAGCGCTCCAACAAAACCACAGCTTTTTCCTTAAAAAGAGGCACGTGTTCAACCCTTCCGGCATCACCTCGAGAGAAGGTGCCAGGATGGGGCTAGATCCGAACAGCAGCAGCTATTGTCAGTCCAGCGAAGAGGTTCCCTTCGACCCCCCCTTCTTTGAGATCCTCTGGTTTCTAGGACCCTTTTTCTCCTGCCCCACACGGCACACCTGATCCGACAGCATCCCGCCGGGATGGGACAGCACACGCTCCCCGTGAGGCTGCGGATCCACAAGGATCCCATCTGTCCCCTTCAGGGACACGCGTGCCAGGGTGACTCGTTGAAGCGACACGCTTTGCACCGGAGCCTGACTCCTCTGGCGAGCCGAGCGCGGCTGAACCCCCTGCACCCTTCCGCTCTCACCACACGCTGTTTCTGCCACACTGACACTGGCTCGTGTCTTCCTTGGGAAAATGCCTCTGTCCTCAGCGGAGAGAGGAAAAAGTGATGAGCCCGTCTGTCATCTGTCCCCAGCACTTCACACTGCAACGCAAGCGTGTCCCGAGGGCGACCGCTCCAGCCAAACCTGCCTCCCAGTCTGGGAGGGTGAAGGAAGCCAGCGGCACAAATCTTCCAGCCACGAGTCAAGGCAGCAGCACAACTAACACACCCGATACTCGTCATCTCATCCCAAGTCCCTCCACCTCATCGTCCACCCCCACTGATGGCCGCACAGTTCCCTGGCTCTGGAAAAACGAGGACACAGAGCAGGAGAAAAACGTGGTCTGGACATAGGTAGGACTGTGCTCCTAACAATAAGCAGCTATTTGCAGGGGGAAGAATACTGCCCTTGTGGCATGCGTCTGTCTCTACCAGTCGCTGACTGAAACTCGGGGCCAGCTGGGGTCCGGCTGCAGGCTCTGCGGATCCTCGCTGGGCGCGGACCCGAGGCACGCTCAGAGCAGCGGCCAGCAGCGCGACGCAGGGCGCTGGGGGCCGGGGCGGTCGAGGGAGCTCGCAAGCCCAGCATCTGTGAACACTACACAGCCAGGCAAGCAAGCGGAAGAGCTAAGCCAGGTCAGGCCGACTGAGGAGGTTAAATACACCCCAGGTGTAGCAAGGAGACGCAGTTCTGCAGACGAGTGTCTTTGTCCAACCCGTTTTGGGTCCCTCTCCAAACATTTCCTTACCAGCCGCAGCCAGCCACCCCCGATGAGCCAGAATCAACCTTAAGCCTCAGAGGATGCACCCATGTCAGGTACCTGGATGACAGATCACGTTATCTAGGAAAATGACTGCCAGCCTCCCCAATAAACGCAACAGAAGAGGCAGGGAACCCAAAGGAAAAAGACTTTTTACAGCTATTTCCCCCGACATTCCCTAAAGGGAAAAGAAATTCTGTAGATGGGAAGCTATGCTTCAAGACATCTGCTCCCTTTGCTTTTACATCTATCACAGATGTCCTTAACACTTGGTGTAAAACAGGAGATACAAATACAAAAGCTTATACGAACAAAATAATAACTTCCTACTTAATCTTCACAAGAGATCAAGCTATTCCAGAAACATTAATAAAAAAGCTTCCCAGCACACAGGAAATAGCTGCAAAAGAGTAACTGAGCGCAGCAAGAGTGAGGACGGAGCAAGCCTAAGAAAGACAGTGTCAAAACCAGTCAATGATAAATTAATGTTGCTCCACCCTGAAGACAAACAGAGAGCGTTGCCACCAATTGTCACTAACAGCAAGGAGCACACCAGCTCGGAGTGCAGATGCATCCTATCTCCAGAAAACACCATCCAAGCTGATACTAACCACAAACTTCTCGCCGTTTTGCTCCACGTGCTTGTAGGTGGGGATGGAGATGGGCACAGCTTGTTTTTCTGTGTAGTCGTAGAATGACTGCCCCAAAGAGTCATCGCTGGGATCAAGATTATCTGCCTCGTGGGGAGGCACAGACAACACCGTCAGAATTAACTCCTTCTCTCCTGCGCGAATCAGGTCCACCACTTGCTTGTGTGTTGCTCCTTCGACATTCACCCCATTCCTGCGAAAGAGAAAGCAGAAAAGCCGTAAGCAAGGCGGAGGTGACTGCAGAGCCTTCAAACCACGCCAGGACCAGCCTAGAGATCCATCACATATCTGCTTCCCTGGAAACCCCCCCCAGCCTCAACTGCTCTGGTTGCTCCAGGCTCGCTTTGGTCTAAACTTCACTAATCTTCCCTACCGATGATTTCTCATGCTATTAGTTACTGAATTATGTTTAAAGACTTCAGACACAACTAAAACTTCTTTAAGGCTCATGCACCCCCTTGAATATTTAAAACAAGTTTTGCAGTTTTTACCGTTTCTCAATGGTACGACATGGCACGTTCGCACCCAGAAAGCGAGCCTTTTCCTGTCAGCTAAAGACAAATGCAAGAAGAGCACAGAACTGGGGAAGAAAACTGAACGCCTAACACACACTACTCTGCTCCCATCCACCAAGACACAGCACCCACGAGCACATCTGCTTCAGTGCAACACAAAGGAGACGTGCATTCGCTTCAGCTACTTCTAGGCAAACTGCTCTGCCTTGCCGCAAGCAGCCCAGGAGCACTGCTACGGCGAGTAACGCGTTTCTGCTTCCTAAATTGCTCCAACCTGATTGCAAGTGCTCGTCACAATTATGCCCCAAGCCCTCCAGGAGCCCCGTGGAAGCTCTGAAGACCCGAGACATACCCAAGCCACTTCTAAAGCATTCCTGACATTCCTGCTCTCCTTGCGAGCTCAGTTAACCATCGCTTGGGTCTTGCTTTGCCCAGAAGATACGGACCATACCTTGGCCAGCCTGGAAAGATGCTGGACCTATGACTTGATTTCAAAGCAAAGAGAGCTGTTAGGTTCTCTTCCAAATCTGGAAAAGGACAAGCCTGTTTTTCCTCCTGATAAGAGCTAAATTTAGTAGCGAGTCTCCATAAACTTGCAGTCATCACAAGCATCTCTGTGAAGAGTTTGGTATCCGAAACATTCCCTGAATAAACAGGAACAGGCAGAGCTTCACCCGCTGCATCCCTACCAGTCAGCCCGGCCGTGCTCTCGCAAGGCTGCCGGAGAGCCCGTAGGTCATCGGCGACGACAGGTCCCTTTCACCCCTGCTTCCCGAGCAGCTGCTTGGGACCAGCCTGGAACAAACCAGCCAAGGAGCTTCTCACCGCTGAGAAGCGACACCGGCAACCACGCCATAATGCCAATTCGTCTTCGCTCACACCTAGGAATTTCCCACCAGAAAGCCCAGCGTTGCCCTTATTCTGTGCTGCTGGCTACGGCCATCACCTTATGCTTCAGAGGAGTGCAAGAGGAAAGCAGGCTGCGCTTTCCCAGCCACAAATCCTGACCATGCAGGGAGAGAAAGGGCTCTCAAATACTCCCTCTGGCAATCAGCTACTCCTTCCTGCAGCCTGGGAACAGACCGCCATCATCTCACTGCCGAAGACGTAGTGCTGGTCACAGAACCACCCCAGCTTGCCTTAAATCAAGCGCAGCATTTAGCTTTCAATCCCCAGCTCTCAAATGAAAGAGAACAGCTCTTACCGCTTCACATCAATCATTTTTTATCGAACTTTTACTTAGAAGAATTGCCCTGGAAAGAGCCGATCTTGACTTACAAATCTGGGTGAGAGATCCCAGGCTCCGAACCAAGTTTAAAAAAGCCCCAAGCGGTGCTTGTGAGCCAGAGACAGCGCTTGCACTTTGCCAGAAGCTGGACAAGAAAGCTTCCCCCAGCTTGGACACTACCCGCGGTTATCAGCCCTCTTAGAGCTCCCGGTTCGTTTCACGGAAGGGATAACGAAGCAACCCTCAGATGCAGCCCCTGGGCTCTGTGTGATAAGAGTGCTGGAAGAGCTGTACACAGCTTTTACAGCAATGAGGCCGTTAAGTTCAGGAAGAGGGAAAATCCCCTCCCCACCGGCCAGCTCTGCCACAGGGCAGGAGCCTGACCTCCAAAGCAGCAACTTTGGTTGCAGAGGGCAGCCCTCGTTACCGAGTCGAGCCGTTAGCCACCAACACCGTCACACTACAGCGACATTTGCCTTTGTTCCACCTGACGGACGCTCACGTGCTGCTCGCTTATCCCAGATGACTTCTGCTCGCCCAGAATTAAACCCAGTCGGCAAAGTCCACCAGCACCGCTGCCCAGGTATGATTTTTGATGGGGGGGGATGAAAAGCCAGAGGCTCCAGTCGTGCGGAGAAGGCTGCTGTTTGCCCACACCAGGAGGGACGGCAGGCCAGAACGGCTCTCCTCCGCGCGCCCCAGTCCTGCCCTGAAGAGAGAAGGACAAAGGCAGGGGAGTTTAGCCACCGTCACACGCTCGACCTCGAGCCCATCTCCAGCCAGCGACAGGCAGAGCCCCCGCCGGCTGGCAGCAGGGGCTTTTGGATGACCCGGGCTGCAGGACTCGCCGCTTAGTCCACGAAAGTCAAGGCTGGTTTTTAGTTACTCAGCCCCAGCTAGGCTGGAACTAGATCCTCAGCTTAACTTCCCACCAGCAAAGACCTCAGACACTGCGCTCTCCCTTCTGCCAGCAGACCGAGAACAAACACGCTGCCGGCTTCCTCCTCTTCCTCTCCCACACCCTCCTCAGCCCCTGGAGACTTCTGCTGCCACCCGTTTCCTCCCCGAACCAAATCCTGGGAGGGGGCGAGGACAGGACCTGCGACTCCCGACAGTAATGCTGCAATGCATCATTTCATTCACAAAAAACCGGTAACACCCGCTGCCGGCTCTCCGTCGCTCCCAGCAGGCTTCTCTCTAAGATCAGATGCTGCTTTCATAGCAGCGCTGCTCGCCCCTGCGCTGTGCCAAGCAGTAGGCAGGAGCAGTCGGTACCGCAGGCGCGTGGGGCCGGAGGACTCGCACCTTTGCAATGAAGTCACCATAGCAACTCAGGCTGGAATCATCATCGATGAACCGACGAAGAAAGGGGACGGTAAATCCTACGACACAGGCAAATCAGGAGCAGCTGGCACGGCGAGAGGAGCACAGCTGAACGACGCGTTGTTTACGCAGCCACGCACCTGCGGGATCTGAGAGCCGAATGCACTTTTCCCAAGACAACGGGACACTCGGGTACTTTGCTCCTCAAGCTTCTGCCTCCATTTGGAGTCGGAAAAAAGATCCAGGTGTTACCTTTTCCCTTCCAGGGGATACGCATGGTCCCAGGAGAGAGCTGCGTCCGCAGGGCTGCGTCCCGCCACACCTTACAGAAAGGACGTCCAGGTACTCCAGCGGCAGATGACGACCAGATCCAGCGAATCCTTCCCTCCACGGAGGAGGTACTGCAGATGGCACACGGCTCTCTTCTGCGCCGGAGGGGAAATAGAGGAGAACTCTGCTCATGGTGAGCAAACCGCTGCAGGATGGAGACCGCAGCCAGGCACGTGGAACCCCCGGCCAGGCCTGCCAGACTTCAGCAGCACTCGAAGAGCAGCCTCCCCCGACAAATCCCTTCTCTCAGCTGTCTGCCACCAAACGAGGATGTGGTTAAACCAGGAGCATGAGGTTCTGTCACCTTTTGCTGCAGGATGGTGGGTGAGTCTCCTTCCCTCGACGCCCGGCTTCCTCTTCGCCTCGCCGGGGATGCGAGCTGCCTCGCAGGAAGGTTACCGCAGGAAAGCTCTGAAGTCGGTGGGTAGAAGCGATGCTGGAGCTGTTCAGTGCACTGTTGGACTGGGCAATGCGGAGCCTTTGCACGCTGTCCCTCTGGCAAACAGGGCTGCAAAGCAGCTCCCAAAGACTCCTGCCATCCCCCAGGGAGCTGGGAAGAAGCAGTTTTCCTCCTGGTGCTGGTTATGGTCAGCCTAGCTCGATACTCGCCATGACTAAGTGCTCACGTTGGCTGAGCTGAAGACAACATAACCCTAAATCACTCGTTACCACGTTTCTGTCGGCAATCGTCTCCCCGCGGCAGAAGGAACGCACGCCCGGGCCGCAGCCCACAGTCCAGCACGCCGGCAAAGACGCCTGCCAAGGCAGGCCTGGGCTGAGACTCCGGACTGCGATCCGAGGCAGCGGCACGCTCTGCTGCCCGCTGACACCACTGCAAGGGCAGAAACCCTGGCACGCGTGGGGCGAGATCAGGCGCGGCCAGCCTCGGCACTCGCCCGTCGGGGCTTGCCTGCTGCTACGGGGGAAGCCAAGCTCTGGGAATTACAGCAGGTTATGCTTAACAAAAGATCTTCAGCCTGTGGTTCGGCAAGCTCCTGCCACAAAAAATACATGCTGGGGGGCAGAGCAGACCAGTGTTTGCTCACCGTAATGAATTTAAAAGCCTCTTTGAGAATGAGTTTCCAAAGCACTAGCCCAAAGACGGTGAGCAGCAGCTGCGGGCTGGCACGGTCCCCTGGCTGGAAGGAAGATGAGCTGCTGAAGCACCTCGCTCGGTCCCCCAAACCTGCTCTCTCCGCCAGCGCAGTGCAGAAAACGTCTCGCTCACCATCTGCGTTTGAACCCGGGAACACCCATCAGCAAGTGTTCTTGGCAAGAACAGGAACTGCTGGCAAACACCGGGAGACCCTGAGGACGAAGCACACGTTCCACAAAGCAAAATTCCCCATCATGCCAACGCTAACGAGCAAGATCCGCGAGACACAGAGAAGAACATTTCACTTCTCCCATTTGTACACCGAATGACTCACTTTCTGCAAAGACTTCTTAAAATTTCCCAACTATCTGTCTGTCAAGAGACGACAAGGAAATTTACTGCAAGAAAGTCTGCAATAAGCTTCCTGGAGATTAAGACCACAGCCTGCCTTTGTGCGTTGTTCAGGCAAAGTACTGACCAAGCCGACAAACCGTCCAAGGAAAAACATCCCAGAAACTACTCAAGTCATCTTTAAGGCTTTGCTTTTTAGCAGATGAGCACCTTCAGCCATCCCACGCTATCAGCAGGGCCACCACGGCAAAGCACAAGTCAGAGCCCAGCTCCGCAGTCAAGGCAAGACCAGCAAAACCTGCGTTAAACAAGCACAGCTCTATCCGTCTGGCATCGCACCACTCGCCCACCCCAGTGCGACAGAACCAGGCTGGCAAGAGCCTTGCTGTGTCGCTGTGGCCTCAGAAGCAATACTGGCCGCAGCTAGTCGCACCACAACTTCACGCGTCGCCTGTCTCTCAATGGGGATGGTCTGCCCATGTCCCCCCACCCAGCGCTTCGCATCTCCCAGCTCCTGACACTTGGCTCAAGGCACGTCTGGCTCCAGCTCTGTCCAGGGCTCTACGTTAAGCCCATAAAATTCAATACGTAATCAAGAAGCTCCCTGCACTCCTGCTTCTTCTGTAGCACACCGGTTCTCACCAATATTCAGCTGTGGGAGAGATTTTAAGTGCAGTGCTGAGACAACAGCAGCGGTGACAGATTACTCTCTGCTCTGAGAAGGGCTGATGAAGGAAGAAGAGTGCTGAAGACGAGATCCAGCAACAAGGGCAGTCACCACAGGGATCAGCAGCCTCCTCAGGAGAGGCTCTGGAAATAAAGATGAACAGCTAATGAGCTTACTGGACACAGCAGTGCAGGACAGCTTCTCCAGGCTTGCTGTAGCAGTTGCAGAAACAGGTACTTTATCGTCTTCACCGCTCTCCCTTCTCACATCCAGCTAATGCCAAACACCGAAACAGCTCCATGCGACGCCACCGACGATGCCTTACGGCGTGCGTTTGCAAAGGGGCAGCCGCTGCGACGGTGCCAGCTCCTTCCACCACTCCTCAGGAGAGCGACATATTCGCCCGACCGATCCGCAGCAGCTTTAACAGACCCAGCTCCTTGCAGCTTATCCCAGAGGAGTGTTAAGTTTCTCAGCTGCACGATACACCCGAGACCATTCAAGCTAAACGGTTTCCCCGACAGGCAGCGTGTTTCTCCCGCTCCAGCCCTGAACTGCTCAGCCCCAAAGCCAGACGGCCGTCGGCACAAGCCTTCCTCAAACTGAACCAGCCCAGGGCTGTTCGGCTGAGGCCGAAGCAGTATTTCCCCGCTTCTAATCACCCAAAAGAAGGGAAGCCAGCCTTCCTCTTTTACAGCTAAGCAATCCAGACCCTGTCCAATATTATTCCAAACAGATTAAAAAACCCCAGGAAGACACTGGGGTGTGTGCAATTCCAGTGACCTTTCCTATTTCTCTGATGTGGGAGAGACCAGAAGGAGGTTGGGATAATTACCATTTTCACAGAAGCCTCTTACAACATTTTTAGGAAGTTTTAACGTCCCTGTGCATATTTACACGCATTGCTCTGGCAAACAGTGCGACTGCCATTCACCCGCTCCAATCACGAGAGCAATGATTCCTTGCAAATTAACGCTTCTGAAACACCCTGAAAGAAGACAAAGAATGTTAACATTTCAGAAGGTTAAAAACTAAATATTACCAAAAAGCAAACAAGTACTGAGCTATTAGTCTTGCTGAAAAAGGAACAACGTTTTGGACACTTCAGAAACCAAATCTGTATCAAACCCACCCTGGAAACTCAGGAGCAGTTAACTGCAATCAGCTTCTACACCAGCAAGAGGAGACACCATCTAGGTCAAGGCCTCCTTGGGTTTTCCTTCCCTGAACCATCAGCAAAGCCGCCCCGATAAGAGCAGAGATGGACAGGGCTGCTAGACCGCAAGCCCCGGTGCTAGCACAGAGCTGGACTTTTAAGCATAACCTTTCTGACCGACATCAAAGCAATGATTTTTATCTGCTCCTTTTGTAGACCCAGATTCTCCTCCGTCTCGGTTCAAGCTGCTGACGACCAAGTTCAAGCCTGTGACGGCAGCTTTGCTTTCCCAGCCACGCTCTTTCGCAGAGTTCCAAGCAACATCAATGAGCCTCCGAGGAGTCTGCAGACCACACGCTGAAAACCACCGTCACAAGATGCTCCTCCAGAGACGTCAGTGAGGAGCCCGGCAGGGTCTCGCGCTCCAGCTCTTCGAAACATCCCAGCCCAACAGCAACCTGGAGCACGGGTGTTCACGAGGCCTCTCAATGACGTTTCGGCCTGCAGCTTGCATTTTGCAAGCACAGGTTTGAACCCCAGTAAAAGGAAAGTCTTCCCCTGCCTTGCATTTTGTCCACTGCTGCTTCCTCAGCGCTCAGACTGGTGAGCAAGGAAGGGAAACGATGGGTGCAAAAAAAGCCACCGCAACACGCCGGGCACCAACGTCCAGCACATCCCCAGCAGCTCTTGCCCATCAGGAGCGGGGCGGCCGCTTCCACCGAGCCTGCGGGGACTGACCCACTTGCTTCGTTATCTTGAGCCGAACAAAGCAGGAGCAGAGAGCGCAGGCAGCGGAAACGGGTTTAAATTTCTCCAGCTTCAGTCACCGCACCCGTTCCTAGGCACATATAGAGTTCTGTTTAAATATACTGCAGAAGTCTTAAACCAGGGTAGATAAAAAGGCTCTTGCATTTATCTAATTGTACGCTTAATGGAAAACCCAGCACACGAGGGTTCTTCATTTACCCACCGCTGTTATCTCTCAAGAAAGAACAGATACATTTGCAGTTTTTCACTCAAACAGCCAACGCCAGCCTTGCTGAGCACACCGAGCACAGGCTGAAAGGCGCAATCAGGAGACCGGAGTTATTCCCAATTCTAATCTACAGCCTTAACCGGGCGAATCCGCTCCCCCCCGCGCTTCAGCAGCCTTGTTCATAAGGGAGGGAGAGATGCTGACCCACAGTAAAACGCTCCGGAAATGCACGCAGGAAAGCGAGGGATGGAACCCGGAAAGGTTGAGGTAAGTTCAGGAATGCTACTGGGAAGACGGTGTGATTAAGAGGTGGGGGAGGAAAGATATCTATCAGCTGGCGATTAGAGGGATTTTAGGTTCGCCAGGCTGCAAGCCAAACTCAACACGTTTCGTGAGTTCCTATGGCTGCGACCGCAGCAGAACAACCACCCACCTCTGAAGCAGCGAGGGGGCCGCGCGTCTTCCACCTTCTCACCATCCAGGCGTGTGAGATAAAGCTTCCAACACCGACTCAATCCACTCGCTAAACTGTCTGAGGTCAAGGAAAGAGGCACCCTTGAAGACTTTGGCCAAGGTAAAGCCTGCTGACCACTTCGTAAGGATTTTCTGGCAACGCGCCCTTTGTGCGAGCAGCAAAATGCTGCGTGTAAGCAGGGCACGCAGCTGCCGCCTCCTTTTTACAGACTGTTCCGGACTTTTCCAAAGCAGAACCAGCTTTTTCTACCCCAAGTCGATACACAAAATTAGACTTTTGACCAAGGGGAGATAAAGAGTTTAATCTCCTGAGGGAAATGCCTTTTACCCCGCACAGCAGGCACAAGTGGCTCCCCACAAGGGTTAGGAAGAAGCCGTCTCCGGCGGGGGTTATTCCATCAAGACCCGTAGAGGGGTACGACACCTTCCCTTGAAGCAGCCGGCGCTGCGACCGTTTCAGACGTTTCTGTGATGCAGGAACAAGTGATGGAGACCAATTCTCTGGTCTGGGGGGGTACGGTACCCCCCTACCCTCGCAATCACACCTGGATCGGGCCAGTTTTCCATTGCACACAGTTCAATAATATTGAGAACAAATCCCTTCTTTATCTGTGCAATTATTTTGGAGCGAGCTTCCCTGCAAACAGAGCAAACGCTAGTGAGATTTTCTTTCCTGTCAAGATTAGTTATGATTGTCATTCAGGGTGATAATCAAGAACTAAATTAGCTTTCATTGTCTGTCTCCAATGCCCTCAACACCCACAAACACACAACCAGCTAAGAAGATTAGCGAGCACGCCATAGCTATGTTGCAAAACCAGCCTTCGAAAGCAAGAGGTCTGAGCTAGATGCTAGATAGGGGAGTGTGATGCAGTAAAGGATGGCAAGAAAGGACTTCGTAGGGAGGACAGGACTCTAAATAACCCTTCAGACAACACCTGAAACATCCTTTGGTTTTGGGTGAGGACGGGGACGCAGGTTGCACTCCACTTGGCAAAGGAAAACCACACTGCTGTGACTGCGGCCGGAGCCCTCAGCCGTGCAGGGACGGGAGGTCTCTGGCTCTTGCAGCACCATGCACGTCCAGAGCGGGCTGGGGAAGAGATGCGGGGTGACAGACCCCACCGACAAGTTACCACGTGCTAAACACCCCGTTACTCTGCAGCGACAGCCACAGTAATTCCATCAAGGCCATGCAGTGGAAGAATCTCGTCTCTCAGGCTCTTGCTCCAAAAAACTCTCCCCCAGGCCAGTTTGTTCGGAGTTGGAAACAAAACCGCACTTGGACATAAAGAGCCCGTGCAGAGAACACCTAACCTGCACGTGCTCTCGGCACTCAAACACGACACGAGATCTGCAAAGATGCCGAGGGGCCAGCAGTTCCTCCCGAAGCCCCACTCCCCAGCTCCAGACCCACAGCTCGGTTCTCCCCAAGTTCACCGCGACTGCCGAACCCGCCGTGGGTCCTACGGGCAGATGAACCGGGCGCCGGCATCGCTGTGCCGGGGAGGCGGCAGCGGATGGGCCCCCGTGCCTCCCGGGGAACGCCGCCCCCACCATTGTGCGCAGGGTGCTGCTGTGGAAAGGAAGGGAAATCAGAGCTATTTTTGGAGTCTTGTTTTATTGTTTTCTACTCCAACTCACAACCGTGCTAAGATTACTTGCAGGAGTTGGATTTTAACAGACCCAGGGAGAATTAGCGTCCTCTTGGCAGAGCGTGCAGAGACACGGGGTCTTCACGCCGCCAAAACATGGCTGGTATGTAATATTTTTGGGGCTGATTTATGCAGCCAGGTTAACAAAAGCGATAGGCGATATTGAAAAAGGGTAAGAGCCAATCTGGCAGTGCTACAAGAAGATAGACGAGCAAATTAAAAGCGACTTCTCCCTGGAGATGAGAAGTGGCAGATAAAGCAAGAGGAAATCCCCCATCCTTCCAGCCGCAGTTGCTCCCTGCCCCACGGAGGAGGAAGCCAGGGGTACAGAGAGCCTTGAGCAAACCCCCTTCGTGCCCCCTCATTAAGCATCGTTATCTACAGGTCTTAATTCTTTCAAACACCGCTGTGTGGTGTCGTGACAGACTAATGGTCAGTTCCTCACCTCGTACTGGCCGAGACACTGGGGACCAAACCCCGATTCCAGCACTGGCCTCAAAACCTACCTCTGATTTCAAACGCGGCATTTTAAGTGTTTCCCCACAGCGGGCACAAGGGAGAATTTCGGCTCGGCACCTTGCAACGCATACAAAATACTTCCCCTCGGTCAATAAAGGCTGTTCTCTCAAGTAGATCCTCCAGGTGCAGAATTCAACCCCCGAACGGTTCTTCTGCACAGAAAAATCAAAGCATAAAGTATTTGGGTCACATGGGAGAGAGCCAAATCCCAACAGCAAGCTTTCTGCAGGGCACGGGCAGCTCTCTAGCCACGGGCTAGTCAGAACAGCTCTTCTCTGCTGGGCCCAAACACATGCTGTTGTCCTTCACACACTGCAGCCTGCAAAGGCTGGCAGCAAAGCATTCCTGCTGCTATGAAATCCCTGTAATTAATAAGTAATTGAACTTAACCAACTCAGCATGAAGTACAAATACGTAAGGATCAGGAGGTATCGCACAGCTCAGCACGGGCAGAACCAACCCCAAGAACCACAAGATGAAGGGGAACATGCTAAGAAAAACACACCTCGACAGGCTGAGGCTACAGAAAGCCCTCAAAGAGATTTAACCGATGTCAGTCCACAAACATGGGCTCAAAGTTTAATGGGTTTTTTTTGGAGGGGGGAGGAAGATCAGCTTCAACACAGCTGAAACATTCCCACGGAAAGATGTTTTCAGGCTCACATTACAACTCTTGCTGTCGAGAAACAGCTACCGCACAGCCCTGGACAACCCGAGGTCCCAGTGACCGAGAGGAAGGAAAACCACGCAGCCGGTCCCATCCCTGCGCGCGCATTTCCATCTCTGCTGCCTTCTGCAAAGCCGCATGGCTGCCGGGGGGACGGCAGGCCACCAGCTCCAGCAAGCACCCTGCCTCGCCCAAAGGAGCCCTCTGCCCTCCCCAGGAGGGTCTCCACCTTGAAGACCGAGGCGCCCACTCACCGGAGGAGCGTTGGCACCCTCGCACACCTCGTCCCGGCCCACGCCAGCCTTCTGCGAGGGCACCCGTGAGCTCACCCAGCCCAGCACCAGTTTCTGCCAGCCACGGGCCCTTCCCCCTGTTCTCTCCCCCCTTCCTTCCAGCCACCTCCTTTCACATCTCCTAACCTACTTCCCCTCCTCACCAGGGATCTCTCCCGGGAACAGCTTTTCTCCAGGAGCTCAGCGCCTCCCCAGGCAAATTCCCCACGGCAGCCACCCGCTTCCACCAGCCCCTTCCCGGCCGGGGTCCCTGCGGGGAGGCAGATCCGTGGATGTGGCTCCTACAGATATTTCTGCTGCCTATGAGCCCCTCCTGCTCTGCAATCCAAGGGATGCCCCCAAAAACAAAGGCCGGGGGAGAATCTCCCCAGGGATGAGCTGGTGAAGGGGACCCCGGATTCACCCTCCAAGAGAAGGGCTCTTTCCCGAGGCTGCAACCCTCAATCCCTCCACACATCCCACAAAAAAGGGGATCCTCTAGAGAACCCCCTAAAACACAAGTGCCTCGCCTTCAGGGACATGGATACTGTGTCCCTCCACCCCAAGGGGGTCCCCCAAATCCCTCAGGGAGGAAGGTGCTGGCCCACAAGTCCCTGTTAAAAGAGCTACCCTAAAATCCTCAGCGAGAGGATGAAGACAGCCCACACCCCCCTCTGTATGAAGGGGTCCCCGGGGATCAGAGGCTGGCCCAGCCCCCTCATAAGGGGCCCCCAAAGTCCCCAGTGAGGGGAGGCCAGACTCCCTAAGGGCTCCCAGTGAGAGAAACCTGGCCCAGCCCCCCCAGTAAGGGCTCCCCAAAGCCCCCAGTGAGAGAAGACCAGACCAGGCCCCCTCATCAGGGGCCCCCCCAAAGCCCCTGCTGAGAGGAGAACGAGCCAGCCCCCCAAGCCTCCAGTGAGGTCCAGCCACCCCCATAAGCCCCCCCACGTCCCCAACGAGAGGGAGCCGGCCTAGCCCCCCATTACAGGCTCCCGTAAGACCCCCTCCAAGCCCCAGCCAGGCTCAGCCCCTCCTCACGACTCCCCCAAAGAGGCTCAGCCCCCCCGCAAGGACGCCCCAATCCCCCAGAGAGGCTCAGCCCCCTCAGGACCCCCCCAGTGAGAGGGAGCCCCCCCCGAGGCTCAGCCCTCCCGCAGCGGAGGGGGCGGCAGCGGGGCGGGGGCGGGCAGCCCCCCACGCCGGGCAGGGCAGGGCAGGGCGGCAGCGGGGCGGCGGCCCCCCCGTACTCACACCTCCAGGATGCGGTCCCCCTTGCGCACCCCGGCGCGGTCGGCCGCCCCGCCGCCCAGCACGGCGCTGACATGCTGCAGCGGGGCGTAGAGCTCGCCGTTGATGCTCCGTAGCTGGCCGCCCTCGCTCACTTGACCGCGTACGTTAAAGCCGTAGCCGGACTCCGACTTGACGATGCGGACTACGCGGGGGCCGCCCGGCCCCGCCGGGGCCCCCTCACCGCCGTTCCGGTGCGGCGCCGCCGCCGAGCGCGGCAGCCCTTCGCCCTCCTCGTCCGCCATCTTGGCGAGCAGCGCCCGGCCGGCCCGTCACGCGACGGCCGCCGCGCCGGCCACCGTAGGGCACCGCCCACCCGCCTCGGAGTGGGGACGACGGGAAATGCAGTCCCGCCGCCCCCGCGGGCGCGGAGGGCGCTGGGATATGTAGTCCTGCGCGGCGGAAGTGAGGCCTTCTGGGAGTTGTAGTGCCGCGCCCGCGCTGTCGCCGTGGCAACGGGGGGGCGCGCTGTGCCCGGCGGCGCTGCACTGTGACGTCACTGCTGTGACGTCACACAGCCTCATAAGAGGCGGCAGCGAGGCCTTACCACGGGCCAGGGGCCGGCTTGGGCCCGGGGGGCCGCAGGCCTCAACAGCACCCCAGCCCTGAGGGCGTCCCAGGGAGATGCGCCACGGCAGGCCCACGCTCCCTGCGGCCCCCTTCTGTCACAGCAGGGGCCCCGGCTGCCGTGGAGGCGGGGGCACCAGGGAGGCTCCGAAACGCCGCAGGCTCCGGCCCAGAGCCTGGCTCACGCCCCACGAGGGGCACCGCTGCAAGGCTGCTCCCCAAAGCCCTCGGAGAAGCGCTACGGGGATGGCCGAGGAGCCGCACCTCGACCTGAGCCCGGCCGCCTGCCGCCCCCAGGCGCTGGGGACAGGCTGCGTGGAGAGGGCCGCCATCGGGGACCGTGTAATTGCAATCCAGAAGCAGCCAGCTGAGCCCGCGGCGTTCACCACCACAGGAGTCGGTGCTGAAGGCATTGGGCGCAGCATCGGCTCGCTGCCGTGGAGCACAGGACGGGGAGCGTGATGTTTGGCAGAGTTTGACACACCAGCGAGGAAAAAAAGCAGAGAAAAGGCAGCGTGCACTGCCGCCTCAAGAGGCAGGGAGCCCAGACGGCGCAGCCCACACCACCGAATCCACGCCCCAGCCCAGTACGCTGTTCACAGCTATTCAATCGACAACAGTCGGAGGGATTAAGGCACGTGTATTTTTGTATTAACAGTCGCGAGGTGTATTTACAGCACATTTCCTCACCGCTATGGTCAGTACAAACGCCGACAACTTTCCTCTAGATGTACCCAAGCTCCTTTCCTGAGCACGGGCGCACACAAGACAGGTAATAACTGGCAAGCCCAGAGGAAGCTGGTTGGTATTTTCCAGTTCAAACATGGGGCAGGCGGTCCTCAACTGTGCTCCCGTGGAGGTGGACAGCAGCAATCATGCCTGTCACCACATCATTGGAAGACACCAATAATTTATTGAAATAAATACAGGTAACAAACCAAACAGCCTCTGGGTTTAAACACTACACGTATGTCGGGTACAATTTCTCTACGCTTTTGGGAAAAGCATGGTGATACACTGATTTTTGGCCACGTGAGCCTTTGCCAAGTCCTGAGCAGCCAGATATGTGCTGGAGATCGGAGGTGGAGGCTCCCAACTTGTCACGCATTGGGCTTTGTTGTAGGAAGGAGTCCGGTTTCAGGAGGATTTCTTTCTTCTTTGTAAGAGTGAATCTTTTTTTTTTTTTTTTTTAAACCAAAAAAGGTTAAACCTTTGCCAAAGTCCATGTTGGCAAGCTGCAAGCTGAAGGGGGGGCTCTTTTCGGACGAGGCCCTTCAGAGGCAAAGGCTGCTCTCGCAGAGCAACCCCGGCAAACCCAGGACTGACCAGGGAAAGCGAGCCTGGCTCTCCAGCCAGAGAGCCACCGTGTCCACGCCGGGGCCGGCTGGTCCGTGTGGCATCCGTGTGACCTTGGAACCCAGTGGGGACAGCAATGTGGACGCTTCGCAAACCTCCTTCCTCTGCCAGGACCGCCCCGGCTACGTCTGTCCTCGGCTGCCGCAGTTCGCCAGGGCACAGCCCTCCGCCGACAGCTCCGGGGAGACTCCGGGAGCACAGAGGCCAGAAGACGGCAGTCAAGCAGGGAAATCCAGTCAACGATAATAAGGGGAGAGTCTTCAGCTCGGACTGGCCCTCGAAGCTCATGTTTCCACTACTCGAATGAGAGGCAGCGGCTTGGGGCCCGTCAGCCTTTTGCTGCAAGAGAGAAAGGATTTGTTCGGACAGAAGAACTGGATGGGGTTTGGGGGGAAAACCTGTGGGAGAGGTCCTGCCCCAGCCCTGGTCGGTGATGGCTCCCCCCAAAACCGCCCACAGGAGGGACCTCTGCTCCCCTGTACTCCCCTGAAGGAGGGATGCAGGAACTGAGACCCCTCTGCAAACAGAAAAAAAATACAGTGCGCTTCCAGAAGAGCATCCCTGAGCCCAGCATCATCTCCCAGACTGCAGCTCCTGCTGCCCCAGATAAGACGTGGACCTGCAGATGAAGCCGCTGAGCAGCCAGGCAGGCCCCCCCCATCGCCGGAGGGTACGTGCTCCCCACGTACCTGCTCACATACTCCGACTTCGAGCGCACTCTGGAGCTGTGGCCACCCCGACTGACTTGCTTCTCGATCAAGTGCTCGATGCGGTCGTGCATCTCCAGGTTCTGCAAGAGACGGAGCCACTGTTAGCGACGGGGAGCTGGGGACAGGCGGGCTGCGGGCACACAGATCACTCGCCGAGGAATGCTCCAGTACAATCTCTTGCAATGGGGCAGCTTTTTCTTGAGGGAAATGAAATCCAGCCCTACATAAGGACTGCTCGCCAAAAGGAGCGCCGGGATGGTCTGTAAGACCTGCTGAACACCCAACAGAAACCCACCAGCACACAATCTCTCTCGCTGGGTCTGTTTTCTGCCTGGGTTCACGGAGGGCTGTGCTCACACACACCGTTCCTATGCAGAAATTAGCAAAATAAGTCACTGAGGAAGGAAGAAAATGCTAGAAGTGCCGATGCAGGCTCAGTTTTTATCCAAAAAAGGAAAGAGGTTTGACACTTGTTACAACCCTAGAGGCTGGAATGCCATTTTAATTTCTGACACACACGCATTCAGCTGCAGCTTTGTAAGCAAGAAGGGTTTTGCTGCCAGAGAATTGTGCTTGATGAGATTATTTTAGACTCGGCTTGAGTTCACAGCTGCTCCAGCAACTCCGGCTGCATGGGAAACCATCACACCAGCTCGGGGAACCAGCACAGCCCTCGGGGCTGCGGAGGGCACGTTTCCCTTGTCAGTGCAAGGGAAGGGCTTTGCTGTCGGCCGCTCTGCCCAGAGCAAAGCTCATCGTCGCGAGGAAACCCAGCCACGACCCGCAGGCGCGCAAAGCCAGTCACACCGGGAGGTTTCGACGAGAGGGTCTCAGCTCAGAGCAGACCCTGTGCACCCCCCGAAACGGCCCCGCTAAGACGCACCTCAGCCTCTAAGTAAGCGACTCTCTCCTTGAGCTCCTGGATCACGGCATCTTTGGCCTGAATCACCGTTTTGGAGTTCTGGAGCTGTAAGAGAAAAGTTCACAGCGGCTGAAAACCCCTCTCGTGTATGGCTGGGCTGGAGAAACGTCTAGGAAGAAGGGCAGCTTAGCCAGCCACCCTTCTGCCTATTAACACCCACACCATTAACTCCAAGGTCTGCATAAAAACCAATCAAAAAAAAGCCTCAAATTAAGTCTGAGAATTAAGCCCCAGGTGAAGGAGCCTCTGCTCACACAGTTTGAGATTTAACTCTTTCAGCGGGCCAAGCTGGGCGCACAGCGCTGCTTTCACTCTCTTTCATTACCTTCCCCGGCCCAGGGCAGCTCGCGCCGCAGCCCTTCGGGCTGTCGCCCCGGGGCCACTCCCGCTGCAGGACAGGGCTCTGGGCTGCCTTTGAACTTGTGTCCCTTTGGTTTGCAAAGGGACTCAGCCCCACCAACCAGCAATTCGTTGCTTCCAAGCAGCTTTTCTTCTCCTTTCTCTTTTTTTTAAGTCCCCTCTGAGTCCTCCCAGGCTCTCCCCCATCCACCCTCCCGCCCCAGCCCCGCTCCTCTCACCTGCTCGATCATCTGGCGGACTTTGCGCTGCTGGCTTTTCAGCATGTCGTCCAGGTGGTGTATCTTCTCCCGCAGCATGGCCACCTCCTTCTCCAGCTGGGCTGACCTGGGAAAAGGAGAGGACAAGAGTCCAGGAGCCCTCGGATGGCTGCCCAGGAAGGGAGCACCCACCCAGCTATGCCCAGAGCAGCTTCTATCAGCCAGGTCTCCCCTACAGCCACACAGGTCTTGAAATATTTTGACTAGACGAGGTAAGGAGAGGCAGAGACAAAACCTATTCAAGCAGGAGCCACAAAGACTAGCAGCCACAGACTGCAGGGACACAGGAACATCAGGAAGAGTCAGGCCACAAACAAGGCCTTCCAGAAACAAGCCATTGCCAATTAGCCCCTGGAGCACACGGATACCGGCTGGGTGGAACGAATCCAACATTACGGGGAGAATCGGCTGCTCCGGAGGCTCCCTAAGCAGGGCAGGACCTGCCCCAAGCTCCCAGCCCGCAGCGGGGCCGCTAGAGGTCTCCGGGCAGCCCAGCTCCGGAGCTCCGGATCTCTCGGAGCAGGGCAAAACTGCGGGAGGTATTTGGAGATTAGTCAGCTCTTGGGAGTAGGGTGCTGTTTTGCAAGCCAGAGAGCAAGCACGCCCTTCGCAGGAATGTGCAGTCATGCCCCAGCGAGCTGACACCCCGACCCAGCGGCGTGGGCTTGCTCTGGAGTTGGCAGCCGAGCCGGAGGCCAAGCCTCACCGGTCTTGTTCGGCGAGCTTGTCACCTTCCACGCTTCTCAGCCTCGCCAGCTCTGCTTCGCCTTCTTTCATCTTCAGCAGCAAACTCCTGTGCTCCTGCGGCAGAGCGAGAGCCCGAGTTACACGCACGGAAACAAGTCGCAACACATGCTCCTTGGCCTCCGCTGCACAGCAGCGAACTACAAACACCCAGGGAGCCAGGCAGGCTCAGCTCAGCCTCCCCGCTCGATCTGCGGGTTGTTTTCACGAGCATTAAATTTACATGCGAGAGACAGACAGGCAAGAGCAGCCGCAGAGATGACCGACAGCAGACGTCCCACTCCTTTACCCCTAGGTTACAGGCAAGGCACCAACCCATCTCCTTCCCTGCTGTCGGGCCAGGGAAGGCAGTCCCAGATCACTTCATGCTCATACTGCACTGTTAGATTTATGACTTTAATGTTATTATGAGCAGACCACAGCTGAAGAAAAAAAAAGTCAAGGCTGGAGGTTGTGTTAATGCCCCCATGAGAAGAAGAACCGGGCGGCTGTCTAGACGGTGCACTCGTTTCCAGGATACCTGGAAGAGTTTGCACAGCCCGGCCAGATCTTCTAGACCTGAGAAATGCAAGTCTAAATCAGCAACAGTCGATTTTCAGCCGTTCCCAGCAGCTGGCTTTGCCCGATGCTCTTGGGTTAAACCTCGTTGGGAAGTCAAACCCTCCGTAAGGTGGGTACCCTGCAGCCGGTCCAAGACCTGCTGGGGGGGTCTGCGCTGGGCACTGCCAAACTCATCACCGCCGGGCTTTCCCATTCCCCCCAGCAGAGCGGGACCAGGCAGCTCCACCAAACCCACCAGCCCCGCCACGGGTTCAGGGCCGGTACCTTCTCCATCCCTGCCAGGAGTCTCTGCAGCTCATCCACCTCCACCTCCTTCTCCACCACGCTCTTCTCCGCTCTCCGCAGGGCAGAGCTCGTCTGCTCCGCTTCCTCCTGGTACTGCGAGACCATCCTCTGCAAAGGAGACGGAGATGCCTTTACCCCCGACCCTGGCGCGCCCGGACGCCCGAGCCGCCGGCGCCCTTCTCCCCAGCAAGGTTTTGAAGCCGCACCGGTGCTCGAAGCCTTGGCAGGCAGATGTTGCTGAAGGCAGCCGGGCGTCTCAGCAAACAGCCCGACATGCTTCAGAGAGAAGAGGTTCTTCAGAAAGCTCCCCGGCTTCAAAGCACTTCAAAGGAGCGAGCGCTTCAACGCTGTAGCAATAAAGGCTCCTCAAACGCAAGAGACGTGTTCGTTCCCAGCCACACGCGCTCTGGGGCTGTTCGCAGGCTCCTCTCAGGCCACCTGCCCCAGGAACCGACCTCGGCAGCCAGCAGCAACGGCTCAGGAGCCGAGAGGGACAAGGGTGTCCCCGTGGGTCCCCGCGCCAGCTGGAGAGCAGGCTCAGACAACAAGGCACACCGAGAACACCTGGACAGCGCTGGCAGGATCAACAGCTGCCAGAACACCCATCCCTGCCCTCCCCGGGATCTCCACCCGGGCTCAGAGCCCGCAGTCAGCACCACAGCTGACCGAAGACCCCAAAATGCCACCAAACCACGCGACTTCCTACACGCAAGGACATGTCCTTGGGGCACGTGCCACCGCTGCGGGCAGGCGGACGTCCCTGCGCCGGAGGAAGCGGTCGCCACTCAAACCCACTTCCCCAGCGGACGCTGTCCCCCGTCCCGCTGCAGGGAACCCCCCAGGCTTGCTGGGACCAGTTTGGTCTGCAGGACAGGATGCGAGCCGGGACGTCACCGCTGCCACCAGCGCTTGGAGCTGCAGGGTGACGCGGTCAGGCCCAGCCCATCCGGGACATGAGCAGTCACTAGAAAACACACCGAAGGGGACAATTAATCACCAGGGCTGAGGAAGGGAGGAAAGCGAACGTGGCAGCTTCGTCAGCACCGCTCGGCAGGTGAGGAGACCCGCGCGATGGGTCCGGGTGCCTCCCGGTCAGCTCGCCCCTCTCTACAGCAAACGGCCCCGCAGATGAAGAGCTCCAAGAGAGACCACAACAGCCAGCACGGCCGCAACAGCCCAGCACCGTGGCTGGGAACCGCAGACGTGGTCTCCGCTCGCCCCGCTGGGACGCGCCGGCAGTCCCCTCCCCGCAAAACACCCCTCTCTTGCACCGAGCCTGGCTACGGCCGGAAAGGTTCGGCAGAGTTTAGGGGGGACGGCCTGCCAACCGGGCTGTCGCTTTTATTTTAGGTGATTTTTAACTGGGAAAGCATTTATGTCTTCGGACTCCTCTGGGCAACCAGGGAGGCAGTTTGCTGGGGTTTGGCCAGGTCTGGACTCCCCGCTGAATTTTAAGAGCACGCACTGAGCCCGCTGCTCTGCAAGAAGCCAGACACCTCCGGCAGCCCAAACTCGCGTGCCCATGCAGCTCCTCAGACTTCCAAAAAGAAAAAAAATACCAAAATAACATAAAATCACACTTTCCCAGCAGAGAAGTGTGCAGCGTAATCACCTCAAAGGCTTTCTTTTCCAGCTGATGGCGCTTTTCAGCCTCCTGCAGCTTCGTGAACAGCCTTTTTGCCGTCTGTCGGATCTTTTCCACGTCTTCACCTGAGCAGTCCTCCTCCTGTGGAGACGGTAACAGGAGAGGATGAGCAGTCGGGAGGTATCAAAGGAGCCCTCCGCCCCAACGTGGGCAGCGCTGCTGGTGACAAAGCCTGGTAACATCCCTTCTCAGCTTGAAAAAACGAAAGGCGCTCCCGTCCTCACCTCCCACACTTGAGCGACAGCTTCCAGCCCTCAAGATAACGTGCACACTATCCTTTGGTTGCCTTCCAAGCCCTGTTTGCAGGATGCCACCCTGATCCGCGCTTGGGCAACCTGAAACCCCGCAACGTGAACCAGGTCCACAGCAACCCAGCCCGAAACCCCAGCTCAGAGCATCTGCCCCGGCCAGGGGAAAGATGAAGAGCTGGAGAAATATTTACCAGCTTAAGATTCCTGTTATCCCTTCTGCTAAAAAGCTCTCGTGTGCAGAGGTTTAAAAACCCATTATGCACGTTTTTATTGCTCTAATAGAGCTGCATTCTGTTTCTGATCTGACCCTGATAAAAGACTAGAGTCTGCTGCAGGAGTGCCTGGTCGTCTGCTGAACAGGTTCGAAGTTACCTGCTGGGAGGAAGATATCGAACTAGAACCGGTATTTCTTTCCATGGCACTGAAATCCCCCTCTTTAGCTCCATACCTGGTCCTCCCAGGAATCAGCACGCAGCCTCTCGGGGTACAGCCAGCTCCCGTTCTGCTTTTCCAGCACGACCTATGTAAGCAAAGGACAGACGGACAGGGATGTAACGCCGGCCAGCGCAGCTGCTCGCGCGAAAGCGCAGTCGCATGCAGACAGCTCGCTCTGGGGCACCGCAGCAACTCAAGACCGAGGCTTTTTTCTGCAAATGAACATGCAATAGTGCATTTGGCCAGCCAATGCGTTTTGCTTACTGACTCCTCATTACGTGCTTGTGTGGGTTTCGAATTTTGCCTGTAAACGGTGCCAACGCGGCTTTCATTCGCCACAAGCGCCTCAATCTTTAAGGCCCCTTCTATCATTTTCCGGACCCGAAGATGACATCTTTTTAATAAGTCAACGTCATTTAACGCCCGAGAAATGCTCCCGTTACCTGTGCATGCTGTTTATCTCCTTGTCTGTTCTCAAGTTTACTACTTAAGTCTTCCCGCAGCTTCTTCAAAGAACTTCTAGCCTGGCAAAGGCAAGTCAATTTAGCTTGATCTGCATGGACAGCGTCACCCAGCCTAACAGAAATCAAACGAAGGCGCGGCGGCTGCTACGATGCCCTGTGCCCATACACAATCGATGGCTTCTCTGCCAGCCTGACCCCCTGGTTTTACTACAGCCCTGCCTGCAAGCAGCACCGTCTCTGGCAGATACGATCCCTGCGAGGCAGCTGTCCCACACGTCATGGGAAGAAAAATAAAAAAAATAAATAAAAAAAAGCAACAATCTGGAGATGCTACTGATTTTTCATGCATTAGTCATTGACTTCACCTTTGAAGTGCTGAGAAGACCCTCGCTGTTCCCCAGCTCCCTCTCTGCCACGCTGCAGGACGCCGACAAGTACAGTCTTGACTTGCAGCTACTCGAATTAGTCAGAGCAAGTGAGCCAGAGGAATGATTTACAGGCTTTTACAGCAAACGCTGCCCCAACGCTTTTCAAAGAAAAGCTTTCTCAAAGCATTAACAGCGTGGCTTCATCCCTAACCCTTGATTTTAGATGCCCGAGGCGCTGGGGCGAAGCAGTTTGCTGGAGACCGGGCAGCAGCAGGGCAAGGGACAAGGCGAGAGCACGACGTGCGGCTGCCGGGTCAGCGGTCGAGCCCTTAACCCGGGGACAGCGATCCGCGACTTTGATCCAGCTGGATCCAGACACCACGACCTAGCGCAGGGCACTTCTCCTGGATGCGGACAGACTGGTACTGCCACTGTGACTTACTGGTTTAGCTTATTCTCTGGTTTTCACATGCAGGATTAAGTCGTACTGCACAGTTACGCTGCTTCAGCCATTCTGATAGGGCTACGTACAGCCTTTGCGGCCAGACAAGGTCTAAGTCCCGCTCAACCACTGCTAAGAGGCCCTTTTAAAACCCGACTCCTGTTTCCACCCGAGCTGCGGGGAGCTACGGGAAAGCTCAGATCAGAAGAGCTGAAGTCGAAGCCCCAGGAGTGGGAAGGATCACGCACAAAAACTGCAGCATCCAGGTGGCTGCCAGATAAGGTCTGGGTGAGCAACAGCCCCGGAGCGCTGCGGCCCTGGGCAGGCGGGAGCCAGGCAGGTCTGGGTTGCAGGCAGGAGGCAGCGGGAACAGGCTGTTTTCTTTCGGGGGGCAAAAAACATGCGTTTTGGCAGAGGAGTCAGAAGGATGACGTAAAAGATCTGGAGGCTGCCCTACCAGATCTGCCCCTTGCTGCTCCCTGGGGCCAGCACCCAGCAAAGAAACTCCCCTGTGAGAGCAAACCCAAATTTGAATATTTTTTTTTCCCCTTTTTCTCTTTTTCTTTTTTTTTTTTTTTTTTTTTTTTTAAGGCCAAGCTGCCCAGACCAGAACATGCACGCAACCGCTTCCATGCCTTGCAACCAGCTCTGCAGAAATAACATCCCCACCAGCAGCAGAGGAAAGGGTTAATCTTCCAAGAGCCTCATCATCCAGTTTACTTTGGGAGATGAGACATACCAAAGAAACTGCCTTTTAACAAGAGGCTCCGGTTGTGCCGCACCCAGGCATGCAGGGGACAGCCTTGGGGGAAAGTCATCACGCAATTCTCTTCAAATTCAGTCCATATAGCAGAGCAATTAGTCAGGCTGAATTAATTTATGGCGCTTGATTAGACTACTGCCCTGTACAGGCAAGTCAACAAACTGGAGAGTTCAGCTCCGCTGCCAGTTTGCCAGAGTGCTTGGGGCTCAGCCGGGGCCCAAGTGCCACAGCCGGCGCGGGCATCGCTGCCCGCCACGTGAAACCCCGCGGGACGTCCCCGGGGGAAGCAGAGCACCCCGGACCCTCGCCGCAAGCCCCCGCGGGTTCAGGCAGCGGCGCGCAAGCCAGAGCCCCCCGTGGACGTTAACTACCTCTTGAATGTAACGAACTTCACTTTTCAGCTGGTTGACGTGCTCCTCGTGGTTCATGCTGCCCTCGGCCCGCGCCTTGAGATAAACCTGCCCAGGAGAGACGGTGGCAGCGGGTCAGGCCATCCCGACTCCGGCCAGCCCAGTAATGCCAGCAGCAAGCCCAGCTCCGCAGGGACCCCCACCCCGCAGACCCACCACAGCTGCCCCAGGTCACGCTGCATCCCCCGGCGCCGGGGAAGCCCACGGAGCTGGTGCTGCCAGCCAGCAGCACTGCACCGAGCCTCCTGCCTGCCCGGTCAGGAGCTAAACCGGGGAGCTTTTTGCTGGTGTAGCTTCAGACAAAACCTTTTTTCCAGCCCCAGCTATTAAACAAGACTGCTTCGCAACAAAGCCGGGGAGCCAGGGACCGTACCTTGATTATCTCCTCATCGCCATCGTTGGATTTGATGCACTCGGAGGCCAGGGAGTGACCGTTGCTGGATCTGTTGGCCACCATGGCGAAGGCTTTTCCCACCGGCTGCAAGAGACAGAAGCAGCAGGGCTTTCAGGGAGGCGAGACTGGCTGGAACGGTTCGCCCGGCTCCAGTCAAATGAGCATCGTGCGCTTTCGCAGAGGAACGCAGTGCTGAGCACAGTCCCAGGAACCGGCACCGAAATGTTTAACAGACCAGGAGGTGAGTTTTCTAGTTCACGAGGTGTAAAGCGACGGATCCTCCACCAAATGCCCATTCCCCCCTCCCTAAGTTAACTCACAAACTTGTATTTTCAACTCCACACCGAGCCATGGGGGAGACCTACCTTTTGCTTCGCCTGCTCGCGCCTGTCGCCCGGAAGGTCATTCGGCAGAGTCAGCCGCAGCACCTTCACGCTCTCCTAAAACAAGAGGCGGGTTTTAGTTTTATAAGTCCCTGAGAGTCTTTTTACATCCAGCTCCGGTATGAGTCGAGAGCCCGGTCAGCATCGCTGCAGACGCGCGGACAAGCCGCCTTCCCCCTCGGTTTGAGCTGCAGCCTGCGAAGTAACGCCGGGATTAAAGTGAGTAATAGTGAGCGCACGACAACTACATTTATCAAACTCATCAGGGCTTGGAGGAGCCGTGGCCCAGCCAAGGCTGAGGTAATGCAGATGGGCTGGAGAAGCGATTGCCGGGCTCGTTTTCATGCATGCCCTCCTCTGCCAGGAGTCATGGCCCCGATCGGCTACGGCGGGGCCGACGCACGGCATTCGGTAGCAGCCCCCGAGAAGGGCGAAAGCAGCCGTTCCCAGGTCGCGTGCCGGGACGTTGCCAGATTCATCCTTCCCCCTGCCCTACCGCGACGGCCACGCTCCCCCACGGCTCTGCCCGTCTTCTGCCGGCACAGCCCCGGCTGAGCGGAGCCCATTTCGGCGGCAGCCAGCGAGACCGGCGGCAGGGCACTCCCTGGCTCGCGGCCACGAGCATCCACGGAGGCTCCAGCCCGGACCCGGTTTGCCTTCACCACTTAACTCCTCACCCAAAGCCTTCCTACCAGTGCCACCCTCCAAAGAGGCGTTTCAGCCGCGTCCAGCACCGTGCAAAGCTCAGCAAGCTTTCGAGGAGATGCCTGGAGCATATAAAGAGCCCCAAAGCAGCGGACGGACACCCAAAACGCTCCATGGGGTTGCCCACTCTCTGTCTGCAGCTCGACACCAGCACCGCGCACCCATGGCACAGCACAACCCCCCTATCCCAGACAGACCTCACCGGCACCCAGGCAGCCGGCGCTCATGGTCCTTATCAAAAGCGACCCTGAAAGCGGGAGCTGCTCAGCACGCGACGGCCACGGCAGCGGGCTCTCGGGCGGCAGCACCGCGGAGCCAGGGTAGGTGCCCGCGCAGCGCCGGGCGCCCGCCCCTCGCCACACCTCGGCCACGTCAGCCTCCTGTTCTCCAAAAGCAACGTCAAGGTATTTCTGCCTCCCCGCTTCCAAGTGCTCTCCTCGCCATCCAAGTCTCGACAAGCCATCTGTTTGTTTCCAAAATATTTTGTATATGCTGCTCGCACAAACTCCGGCTCCCTGGGAAACAAGGAGCCCTCCTACGGATCTCAAACACGTGGCCAGACCCCTTTGTTCCCCCGTTAAGACAATTATCCAAGAGAAACTTCACTTGGGCTCTGCTAGCACTCAGCAGCGCTGACCGTTTAACCAGATACTTGTCTCCAACTTTTACTCCAGGGAATGTTTTCCATGGCAAGACCCAAGAAGTTGGAAACTTTGGTCAGCAAAACATGAGAGCAGCCGGATGCAGCGTGCTCCGTGGTTTTGGGAAGACGCAAGAAGCAGTCAGGGTTCTACGGCAGGGAAAATGGCTCACGGCAGTGCCTGCACGCAAAGCATCACCCATCATCTTCGTGCTGCCTAAAGCAAACGGGACACAGGGAGAGGCCGGGGGTAAGAGCACGGAGCGGCTGGCGACGGCAGGGCAGCAGCCTCGGCGCAGCGTGAGCCCGGCAGAGCCGCCGGCAGCACGTCAGTCCCTTCACGCGTCCTTACTCGCAGCTTTGTTTACAAGCATCAGGATCTCGCATTCGCCGTCCCCGTCCCGTCAAGCCCGCGCGAGGGTGGGACGCTGCCAAGGAAATCGCTCACCCGGGGAAGATTCGCTGCGATAAGAAACAAGCACCGGCCCATTTCCATCCCCGCAGCCAAAACTACCCAGAGTCAGCACGTGGGCGCTTTCCATCCCAGCAGACCCCAAAAAAACCTGCTCCTGGATAAACCCGCCATCGAGCCGACGCAAACCGGCTGCGGCAGGAAGCGAAGAGCAGCCGGTGCCTTCCCAACTGGCACCGGCGCTACCAAACCTCGGGTCAAACAACCAGGAAACCACCCATGCAAATGCCGGCGGGGAAGGCTCCTCCATCTCCATCCTCCTCCACGCCGGGAAGCACGGAGCAGACAAAGGGATGGCGAGACACAAGATGGATGTTTGAGCGAGGCTCTCCGGACCACCGGGGGAGAAAACCAGCTTTTCGGTGCAGCGAATGCTTTTAAGGAGGCCGAGGCAGGTGCAGGAGGCGGAAGGCGCAGCCGGGTTAAAGCAAACCCCTCCCTGCCCAGCTTGTTTGTCTGCAGCAGCCTCGGCTGCGGTGAGCTGCGCCTGGTCGGGGCCGGGCGGACGGCGGAGAGGAGAAGAGGCACTTAATTTGGCTCTCGTCTCACGCACCGCCGGCGCGCCAGTCCCCAGCGATGCTGCCGCACGGTTATTTTTGGGCTTTGCTCTTACCGTCCTGCAGCCAAAGTTTCATCGGCTCCTTGCCGGCGCCGGGGCAGTTTCCAGGAGAAGCAGCTCCTCCGACGTGAAGCTGCAGCAACCCAGAGGGACGCCGCGGCCGGCACACGGCAACCTGCCCCTGCAAGGTGCCGAATTCGGCTGGGGCAGGAGGAGCGGAGCCGTGGGGACTCCCCTACCCTGCTCCTTTACCTCCAGGCTGGCGTTGAATCCGCTCTGCCTCCTGTTTACAGCCCCGGAGCGGAGGGGGCAGCAGGTTTCAGGCCCCCTCTGTTATTTTCCGGGGAAGGCAGGAGGGTTTTGCAATGTGGCCAGTGCTGGGAAGACGACGGAGTGCCTCGCACTCGTCTCCCGCATGGAAAAAACCGACCTCATACAGAAAACGCTTCTTTAACACCCCAACCGTGCACCCCAAGGGTTACCCCAGCCCGGCACCGCGTGTTTACAGCTTTTACTACCAGCCTCGGGAATTAACCGCGATCAGAAGAGCTTTGCCAGGTTTGGGTGATGGCTGCAGCAAAGCGCCAGGAGTCGGAGGCTTTTCGGCAGGACGGCCGCGCTCCCTTCGAGGAGGCGTTCCCAAAAACCCGGCGACCCTTTGGGTCCAACCACCCGGCAAGAGCCGGGTCCCCTGGAAATGAGGGCGAGCAGTATCAGCCAGGACGACTAGGGACGGGCTTTCAGGGACGCTGAAGCCGATTCTAAATCTTTTGGTTTGTTTTTCATCATCCAGCCCAAAAAACCCCACTTGGGAAAAGCTTGGCTGGAGGGAGAGGCACTAACTCTGCTCCCGGGGAAGAGGGAACCACGCAAATCCCAACCGCATCCCAGGTGGAAGAGAGGCGGCACCGTCCAAGGACCCACAGCCGGCGATCCCGACGCCGGCATTTTGCAACCACGGGGAAGGCGCTCCGTCCGTCCGTCTGTCCCGACTGTTAAATAAGAACAGGCCTGACCTGACCCAGAGGGTATTGCCAAGGATCAGCAGCAAACAGCTCCGGTGTTTGGAGATGGCCGGCGTTACAGAGGCGCTTATCACCGTAATAACCCATTAGCCAAACGAGCCCAACTCTGCAATCGCTCCTTATAAGGCCGGGAAAGCTGTGGGGAATTAGGACTCTCCTAAGGAGACTCAGAGCTGAGTCACCCGGCAGGGCTCGGGCCGGGGAGCCGGGCGGCCGCCGGCGCGGGGGAAGGCGGCCGAGCACCGGCGCGGTTCTCCTGCTGCCACAGGCGCCTTCGGGAGATCCCTCCCGTTGCCAAAACCTGAACAAAAAGCCGAATCGCTGAGCACCGCCGCCGGTTTCGCCCCCTTCGCGGGGAAATCGGGGCGCCGCGCCGGCGCAGGGCCGGCATTGGGGTGCTGCCAGCCCCACCCAGGGCCCGTCCTCGCGGCGATGGCCCGGCTGCTGACGGCGATGGGGAAAACCCAACGATAAGGAAGGGACAGACGCGAGGCCCTGCTGGAACCGAGGGAGGAAAGCGCCAAAACAGACTCGCTGCCGGCTGCTCTCGCCGCCACAGCCCCGCGGCCCCCGGGAGCCGCTCGGGGGGTGCGTTACCCCAAAAATCACATTATCCGGGGATGGCTCGACGACCGCGCGGGACCGCCTGCTGGCTGGGATTCCCGGGAGCCCCCTGTAACCGCAATGGGGGCTGGTGGGATCCCAATGCCGACACCGAGGCGTCCCTCGCTGGCTCCGCCGCCCTCGCCCGCCCCAGCCGGCTTCATCCGATCCCCCGGGGACCGGCCCAGCGAAAGTCCCGGGGATGGGACGGCCGCGGACCCGGCGGCAGCGGGACCCCCGAGCCCGAGAGGGGCCGCAGGGCCCCCGCAGACCCCCGAACCTCCCCACGGCTGCCGGGCGAGCCCGGGCACAGCGCGACAGGCGGAGGCAGCGATGCCGGGTGGCGGGTGGGCACAGCCCCGCTCCACCGACGGCGCGTCCCGGGACCCTCCCGCCCCACCGGGGCACCCCCGCGGGCACCAGCCGCCCCCCAGAAGCGCCGGGAGAAGGAAAGGGGCGGCCCCCGCGGACCGGGGGGGTCAGAGGGCCCCGGAGGGCCGCGGCTCACCGGGCTCTCGCCGTGGGGCCGCACGTCCAGCACCGCGCACCAGCCCTGCAGCCCGTTCATGGCCCCGCCGCGACTGCCGGGGCGCGCCGCCGCCGCCGCTTCTATACGGCCACGCCCCCGCCCGCGGGGCACGCCCACCGCCACGCCCACTGCCGTTAGACACGCCTCCGATGTGACCCCGCCCCTCTGCGTTAACCACGCCCCTCTGCTTTGGCCACGCCTACGGCACCATTGACATGCCGCGCCGTGCCCGGCCAGTGTGAGCCGTGCCGAGCCGTGCCAGAGCCGTGCCAGAGCCGTGCTGAGCCGTGCCAGGGCCGTGCCAGTGCTGTGCCAGGGCCGTGCTGAGCCGTGCCAGTGCTGTGCCAGAGCCGTGCCAGGGCCGTGCCGAGCCGTGCCAGTGCTGTGCCAGAGCCGTGCTGAGCCGTGCCAGGGCCGTGCCGAGCCGTGCCAGGGCCGTGCTGAGCCGTGCCAGTGCTGTGCCAGAGCCGTGCCAGGGCCGTGCCGAGCCGTGCCAGAGCCGTGCCGAGCCGTGCCAGTGCTGTGCCAGAGCCGTGCCAGGGCCGTGCTGAGCCGTGCCAGTGCTGTGCCACAGCCGTGCTGAGCCGTGCCAAAGCCGTGCCAGTGCTGTGCCAGAGCCGTGCTGAGCCGTGCCAGGGCCATGCCAGAGCTGTGCCAGGGCCGTGCCAAAGCCATGCCAGAGCTGTGCCAGGGCCATGCCAAAGCTGGGCCAGAGCTGTGCCGAGCCGTGCCAGGGCCGTGCCAGAGCTGTGCCAGGGCCATGCCAGAGCCATGCTAGAGCTGTGCCAGGGCTGTGCCAGGGCCGTGCCAGGGCCGTGCCAGAGCTGTGCCAGGGCCATGCCAAAGCTGGGCCACAGCCATGCCGAGCCGGGCCAGGGCCGTGCCCGGGCCATGCCAGAGCCATGCCAGGGCCATGCCAAAGCTGGGCCACAGCCATGCCGAGCCATGCTGAGCCGTGCCAGGGCCGTGCCAGAGCCGTGCCAGGGCCATGCCAGAGCCGTGCCAGAGCTGTGCCAGGGCTGTGCCAGGGCCATGCCAAGGCCGTGCCAGAGCTGTGCCATGGCCATGCCGAGCTGGGCCAAGGCCAAGGCCAAGGCCGTGCCAAAGCTGTGCCAGAGCTGTGCCAAAGCCATGCCAAGGCCGTGCCAAGCCACAACAAGCCCAGCGGAGCCCCACCTGAGCTCTGCCAAACCCTCGCCAAGCCCTGCCAAACCAAGCCAGGGCCTGCCCAGCAGCGCCAGGCAGTGGGATGCCGTGCCGAGCCGTGCCGTGGTGCCCCAAACCGAGCCAGGGCCGGTCCACCCCACGCCTGGGGGATGTTTGGCCCCGGGGGGCTGGCAGAGCCTGGCGGGAGGTGCCGGGGGTGCCCCCACCCGGAGCCGCGGGGGTCACCGGCCGCACACCAGGGTTGAGCCCCGTGGGTGCCGCAGCCCCCTCGCCCGTGCTGGGGGTCGGGGGACCAGGGCGCTGCGGGGGCGGGTGTCCCTGTGCCGCGCTGGGCGGCCTGGGCGTGCCGGCTGCCTCCTCTCTGCTGGGCGCTAATTGCCACATACCGGTGTGATGAGCTCAGCTGGCCTCAGGTTCACCGCCCGCCCCAGCCCTGCCGGCCGGGGCCACGCTCCAGCCCCGTGCGGTCACCGGGGCCGAGCCGGGGCCACGCTCCAGCCCCGGGGTGGGGACACCCCGTCCCGGGGGGGTCTGGGGCAGCGGGATTTTCTGCAGACCGGAGGACATCGCTCCCTCGGGGCTGGCTGCTGGTGGCAAGGCCGGGGACCAGCAAACTTTGGTCACGCTCAGCCGCGGCAGCTGGCGCCTCCTCCCCCTGGGCACCCCACGGCCCCCGAGCCCCCCACCAACCGCTGCAGTGCCCACGGGGGAAACCGAGGCACAGCGGGGCCCCTGCCGCCTTGCCGGGCCGAGCAGCCGCTGGGGAAACCGAGGCACAGGGTGGGGACGGTGGTTGACCTTGGCTCCGACACGCGTGTCCGGGAGGAGCTGAGGGCAGAACCGGTTGTGCCGGCCTGGTTTATAGCCGCAGCGGGGACGCCGTGGGTGCGGGGCCAGGTGCCAGGCACGCTCAGCCTGGCACAGCCCGGGGCGGCGGTGACGCAGAGACACGGCCAGTACTGACCGGAGAGGGGACAGGGGTGTCCCTGGTGTTGTCACCGCGTCCATTCCCGCTGGCTCCATCCCAGTTAAACGTCACCGGGACGCGGGAGGGGAAACTGAGGCAGCAGGGATGGGGCTGGACGCCCGGGCACCGTCCCAGCCCCGCGCTGGCTCGGGGATGGAGCCAGCTCGGCCCTGCTTGAGGCCACGGAGGGGAACTGCGGTAACCACCTGCCAATCAACGCAATGGCGCTAATTAGCAGTTGGCAAGACTCCCATCCTTGTTAATTAGCGATAACAAGGATCTATCTCCAGGCCAGATGCAGCGGAGCAGGGAAGGAGCTGCGTTCCCCGAGCCGGGCAGGGGCCTGGTGCCACAGCCCGATGTGCCGGAGCCTGCGCCACCCCTCCGGCCCGGGTGGACGACGAGCCGCAGGCGTTAAAATGCTCAATTTTATTTAAAAGGGCAGTGGGGGGACGAAGGGCAGTCGCATATAAAAATAAACCAGGGTGGCCGGAGCCGTGGGTGTCCCCAGCCCCCCCGGCCCCGCTTTCCGGCTGCCCCCATGGGAGCCGATCCCCAGGGACGTGGTGTCCCGGCAGGACCCGGTCACCAAGGGGGACACCGGCCGCGGTGAGCAGCTCCCCACCGGCAAAAAGCCACGCTGCAAACACACCCTGAGACCCGTACGAAGACAAAGAGGCGAGAGAGCGTCCGGGGGGGTTCCGGCACCTTCCTTCATGTCATTGGTAGTAGAAGAGTTTTTGCATCAAGCAGCTGCACCCGTGGCCAGTCCCTCGCCCGGCTCTCGGGACGCGGCTCCGCTCCGGGACGGAGCAGCCAGGGCGGCGCGGGCGGGCGTCAGCAGGAGCTGGTCTGGAGGTTGGGCTCGTTGAGCAGCGAGGCGATGGAGGAAGGCCCGTAGGCGCTGTCGAACTCCTCGTCCGAGCTGAGCTGGTCGTCTTGGAGGGAGGAATCGGCGGCCGAGCGGGCGGATCTGCGCCTGGGGATGGAGAAGAGGGGTCAGCCCTCGCCCGGGGACGGGGCTGGGACCCCCTCCGGCACGGCGTTCCCTACCAAGCCTCCTTCTCCAGCGCCTTGATGCGGTTCTGCAGCTGCTCGTTGAGCTCGTGCTGCTCCTCCAGCTCCCGCTGCGCCTTCTTCCGGGCACCCTCCAGCCGCTCGACCTCCTCCTCTGCCTCGTCCACTTGACGCTTCAGGGCCTTCACCCGCAGGCTCAGCTGCGGGGCGACAGGGCAGTTCCCAAGGGGTTAGGATGGCCGGTGCGGGGCAAGCACCAAGGGTCCCGGAGGCGGGTGCTGAAGGTGCTCAGCGTCTCTGAGGGCTCCCGTCCGCCACCCACCTGGTCCTTCTGGTCGCTGACGTGCTGCCGCTCGTCATCGATCTGGATGGTCAGCTCCTTCACCTTCCTCTCCAGCTTGCGGTTGGAGGACAGCAGGACGCTCTTCTCCCTGCGGCGAAGCAATGGGTCATGGGCTGGCAGCCGGCGAGGGCGAAGGCACCCCCGAGGCGGGGGTCTCCATGGCCGGTACCTCTCCTCCGCCTGCAGCCTGTCCTGCAGCTCCTCCACCCGCGCCTCCAGCTGCAAGACGTTGCTGCTGGGTTTCTGCAGCCCCTCCGAGCTGGCCAGGCGGCTCTTCAGCTCCTTGTTCTACGGGGAGAACAAACCCCAAAGCCCCCGTCACCCCCCCTCGGGGCTCCCAGCCCGGGGGGGAAAGGCGCAGAGCCCTGCTTATGTAAACCCCGGCGCTGAGTCGGGGCCCAGAAACCCTTTCTCAAGGAGGAGACGTAATGAGCCGGGTTATATAACGGCAATTAGCCCCGGCACTGGCCGGGGCATGAGGCGAGAGCGGAGGGGACAGGGATGTACTGGGGACCACCAGGTACAAGAGCCCCCGCCAGCTCCGCGGTGCTCGTCCCCCTTCAGCTCCCCCATTTCTGCTCTTACACACCCTCGTCGGCCAAAAAAAGCCCCAAAAGCACCACAAAAACCAGCTCCTCTCCCCATCCCGTGCAGCGGCATCGCCCCAGCCTCGTCAACCGGGCACCGGTAACGACGGCAGGCGCCGCCGGGCCGGGCCGGGCCCCACGGCGTCAGCAGTAGGAACCCCGTGTTTTTCTTGGCAGCGGCAATTCCACGCTGGGAACAAGAAGAGCTCGGGGAGCTTAGTTCCCATCAATCCATCTCGTTAAGAGCCAGCTCGGGGTTAGGTAACGAAGGGCTGGGAGTGCAAGCCTGGGCAGGCTGGTGGGGAGCCGTGAGGAAAGGGGGGATCCCATGGGAATGGATGCCAGACGGCTCCGAGGATGCTCCGGCCAGGGATGGGGCGTGGGGGGGATGGGACAGGCTGTATCCAGAGCAGGGAGGAGGAGGGGGAACGGTTTTACAGCAGGAAAAGCTCCTTGGGAACACGGTGCCTCTCCCAGGGATGCTCTAGAGAGGAGCGGGGCTGCCGCCAGACGCTTTGCCCTGCACCCCTCGGGGCCAAGGGGTCCCTCCGGCTGTGCCCACGGCTGGGGGCTGGCCCGGGCCCCCGCGGCTCAGCCTTACCTGCCTCTCCAGCGAGACCTTGTCGCACTCCAGGTCCTGCCGGCTGGAGCGCTCCTGCAGCAGCTCTGCCCGCAGCTGGTCGATCTGGGGACAAGGACACGGCACGGGTGGGTTTTGCCACGTCCTTCGCCGCCGCGTTCGCTCGGCGAGAGATCGGGGCCACCGCAGCGACAGCGGTGCCGCAGAGCGCGGGTGGACTCAGTGCACCCAACGGCCGCACGGTGGCCGTCCCGCGGCACGCAGCCGGTATCGGTGACACCAGAAACCCCCGACGAGAGGATTTCGGTTCCTTCCTAAATTAGTTACCGCCGTCCTGGCGAGCGGCCCAGAGACGAGGGCTGCAATTTTCCACTGGAGGGTTTAAACTGGTTGGACTGGGATCTGGGGACCCGGCTGCGCTCCCAGCTCTGCCTGGCACCGCGGGGCACGGCGGCGCGGCCGTGCCGGGGGCAGGAATGGGTTTGATCCACCAATGGAGCAAAACCCGAACCGCCCCAGGGGCCTCTTTCAGGTTGACCAAGGCGAAATACGCAGCCTTGTGCGTTATTTTAAAGCAAAGGAAGTTGGAGTTTATATAAAAAATTGCTTGAATTTTATTCAAGCAGCCCCAAAAGCCGGTAGGGCCACTTCCGAGCCGAACCCAGCTGTGGCTTCATGCACATCCCTGCTCCACAGCTCCTGTGCTTCAGGCACATCCAGGATTCACGGGAAAAGTCTCCCCTGGGATGTGCCCGTTTCCCGGATGGAAAAATGGGAAAACCACCCATTTAACCAGCTCGCCGTAGCCCGAGGGGTGGGAATCCCCGTTCCAAGCCCCAGGCTGGATCCCGGTGGGGCAGGAGGGAGACGGGCTATAAGCAGAGGCTGCCGATCCCGGGATCCCGGTAAAACCCAGCACCACCGGATCCCGGGAGGCGGCTGCCGCCCGCTCGCAGAGCTCAAACGCCGGCTCCGGCTTTGAAGGTAATAAGCAGGTGGGTTACGAGGGAGGGGAGAGCCCGGAGACCGGCGTAATTTAAGCCCAACTTCCTGCACAAACACAAACCTCACCCTGTAATTTCAGGGGATTTCTTTTTTTTTGCGCCAAGCTCGTATAATTTCCATTCGCGCCCGAACCAGCTTTTCAGACACCGTCATCTCGATTGTATTTAGAGTGACGGAGGGCTCCGGGCTGCTCGCTAACGACTCGTTAATGGGGTTTTAACTCCGGTGACCAGTTCTACCCGAGGACCCGAATTATCCAGCGCTATTTTGCCGGAGCTGGGAGCCAGGCACCCGCCGGCTTCGGGGCGGCACCGCCTGCCCTACCTGGTCCCTGCTCCGGCTGACCCTCTCCGTCAGCAGCTCCACCGAGGTCCTCTCCTCGTCCAGCTCCACCTCCAGGCGCTTGGACTTCTCCTGCAAGGAGAGGGGACCAGAAGGGTCAGCTCGGGCCGGGGGGTCCCTGCGGGCAGGGGACAGGCGGCAGGAGGGGCTCAGGCCGGGATGCTGGAGGAAGGGGGTTTGCTCCGACAACACTTCCAGCCCAGCAAACCCCAACCGGCCCGGGAGGCTCCGATACCGCCCGGGAGGCAGGAGGGAGGCGCTCGGATATGAGACACGGCAGCTTGATGCTGTGCGGACCCCCGTGCACCCACCACCCGCCCCGTCAGGGCAGAATAACCCGCAAAGCAACAGCCTGCGGCAAGCCGAGCCACGGGGCAATGCCGGACAGAGCCGAAACAAAGCCAGTTAAGAAATATTAATATTAGCAATAGCACACCCCCCCAGCGCTGCCAGGCTGCGTGACTTCTCCTTCGCAGCAGCTGCGGGACGGAGGATGGCTGGGCGAGCTCTGCCCCTTGCTGTTAGCACACAGCACTGCAGGAACAGGGCGAGCGGTTTTGGGGCACCGCGCAGCGCTCCCCACCTCCAGCGCCTTGACGTGCCGCGAGCGATCATCCTGGGAGCGCTTCTTGGTCTCCATCTCCTGCTCGAGGTTGTGCAGGCGCTGGAGCAGCACCTCCTTATCCAGCAGCGCGCTCTCCCGCTCCGCCTGGCTGTCCTGCAGCGCTTGCTTCAGCCGGGCCACCTGCGGCGCCCAGGGAAAAGGCGTCCCCACGTGAGACCTGTCCCCAAGGGACGGAGAGGACGGCGTGGGGACCCACAACGCGCCAGCCCTCGCCGTACCTCGTCCTGCAGCCGTCCCACGCTGAACTGCATCTTTTCCACCTCGGCACCCCGATCCTTGGCTTGTTTTTGGGAGTCCGTGATCTCCTTCCGTGACTTCTCCTTGAACTCCTCCAGCTGCGACCGCAGCACGGCCAGCGAGCTGTGCGACTCCTCCGTCATCTGCTCCAGCTGCGGCAGAGCGGGGACAGCTCAGGAGCTGGGGACCAGCCTAGGTGCCCTGTCCTGAGCTGATGGGACTCGAGGTGGGAGAAGACACCCGTGGGCACGGGGCTGGGGGGGACACTTCTGCCCCGTGGGCTCAGGAGCATCACGGCGAGGGGTGCAAGCCCTGCCAGAGCAGCCTGGATGACCCCAGACTCTGAGCAGGCTCTTGCAGGAGCCTCCTGGGGAAGGGTAGGGGACAGCCTGGCTCTGGGACGCTGGGGATGCTGATCCCTTGGGACAGCGTGGCTTTATGGAGTCTCCTGGGGCATCGGGGAGGGATCGGCCCCAACTGGCTCTGCAGGGAAACCAGATCCGTGCCCAAAGTCCTGGATCTCCCCCATCTCGGAGATCCCGTCCCGTGGCTCAGAGACCGGGTGTCGCGGCACACGATGCCCCATGGGACGGGGGTCCTGGGGGTGCAAGCGGCCCTGGAGGCACCCGGGCGCCCCAACCTCTTTGTTCAGCTTCTCCGTGGTGCGATCGAGCAGGCGCTTCTCCTCCTCCAGCTCGCTCTTGGCGCGCTTGAGCTGCTCCTTCTGCCGCTGCTCGTCCTGGTAGGACGCGCTCAGCTCCTGGTGCTCCTGCGTCAGCCGGGCCAGGCTCCGCTGCGCCTCCTCCAGGCGGGTCTCCAGCGACCGCTTGGCCATCAGCAGCTCCTGCTCCCGCTCCGTGGCTTCGCCCAGAGACTCCTCCATCTGCCTGCGCTCTGCCTGCGAGGAGGGAGCTCTTCAAACTCCTTCCCAGGGCAGGGGAACAGCTTGGGACAGCTCAGGAACGGCCGCAGCCCCGGTACCTCCAGTTTGGTGACCTTCTCCTTGAGCCGTGCCTGGGAGCCCTCCCAGTTCTCGCCCAAGCGCTCGTACTCCTTCAGCTGCGTCTCCATCCCAAGGACCTTCCTCCTCAGGTCGTCGTTCTGCTCCTGCAGCTCCCGCAGGCTGGACTCCACCGCCTTCCTCGCCTGCTCCGACGCCTGCCGCGCGCTCTCCAGGGATGCCTTTGCCTGCAACGCAGCCACGGCACGGGGTGGACCTGGGGCCAGCCGCTGAGCCGGGGGGTCTTGGGGGGCAATTTGGGCTTGCATCCATTGGGAGGAGCCCACGGCGGGCGGATCCGGGGCTGTGGGTTTGCCGCATCACCCCGTGGCTGCAAAATCTGGGGCTCGCGGGAAGGCGCGAGGGCAGTGGGGGTCGCTCCTCAGCTCGTGGCTGGGTGGGGACAAACCCTTTTCTCCAGTGCTCACCTTGGTGGCCTCATCCCGCTCCTCCTGGAGTTGCTGCAGGTCTCTGCGGCACCGCTCCAGCTCCCCGTCGCGGCTGGACGCCTCCTCCCGCATGGCGCCCTTCAGCGCCGCCAGCTCCCGCTCCCGCTGCCGCAGCAGCTCCTCCTGGCTCTGCTTCTCCGCCGCCAGCTCCCGCTGCGCCTCCCGCGCCTGCCGCAGCTCCTGGGACGGAGGGGACGGCGGTCGGGGACCCTTGGCGCTGGACGCGGTCCCCGGCGCTGCGTGCGCCTCCTCCCTCGTCACCCACCTTCCTGAGTGCCTCCAGCTCGCCGGGGTCCAGCGCGCTGCTCCGCGCCTGGTCCGCCTCCTCCCGCGCGGCCGCGAAGCGCTCCCGCAGCTCCCGCAGCTCCTCCTCAAACTCCTCCCGCTCCAGCTTCACCTGCAGCAGCCTGGAGAGGGGCAGGATGAGGCCACCCGAACCCATCCCTGTGTCCTCGTGTCCCACACCCCCATTCCCAGGTCCCAGCGTGCCCAGAGCGCGGCACCCAGCTCGGCCATCGCCTTCCTCCCTGCGTGCCCGGGCGAGGAGGAGGAGAACCAGCCCCATCCCAGCTCCTGACCCATTTTAACGGGGTTTGGAGTAAAGACGCTGGATGGTCACGAGCGGCCAGACCTCCCCAAAAGCTGCTCGTGCCTCCGGCTCAGCCGCAGCCCCGGCACTTACTCCTGCTTGGTGTTGCGGAGCTCGTCCTTGTTCTTCTGGAACATGTCCCGCCAGTGCCCCGTCTCCTCCGCGCTCTCTTCCAGCTCCCGCTGCAGGTTCCTCACCACGGCGTTGATCTTCTGCCTCTCCGACTCCAGGTTGGCCTGATCCTGGATCGAAGCGTTGAGCGCTCGCCCGCAGAGCGGCATCCTCACGGGATGCTCCAAGGGTGCTGGGGTCCTGCCCCGGTTAATGCCCCCGAACCAGCCCAGGGAACCCACGCAGGGGCCGGGGGAGCCCCACACCTCCGCAAACCGGCTCCGTTCTCCCCCCAGCCTCTCTGCCCTTCCGCAGACGGGTGCTCCGATGGGGCGCGTTTGGGGCAGGACACAAACCCCACTTCCAGCTCAGGACCATTGAAAGGGGGAATCCAAGGACACCGACTCCAAGCAAAGACCCTCCCCAGCTGACAGCCAGCAAGGCCCCTTCCCCGTCCCTCCCCAGCAGCCCTCCTCGCCGCCGGACCTGCGAGATGTCCTCCACGCTGCGCCGCAGCTGCTCCATGTCGCTCTGGTACTGCTGCCGGACGCGGTCGAGCTCCTTGTCGTGGCTGGCCACCTCCTCCTTGAGGGCTCCCTTCAGCGCCGTCAGCTCCCGCTCCCGCAGCCGCAGCTGCTCCTCCTGCCGCTGCTTGGAGCTCAGGGCCTCCTCCAGCTCCTCCCTGGCCTCCAGCAGCTCCTGGGCGAAGGCGGTAGCCGGGCTCGGTGGCAGCGAAGCGGCACGGGGGGATGCTGACGCCCCGGTGCAACCGTCACCGTACCTTGTACAAGGCTTCACCGTCCGGGGAGGCGCCGGCGCCCGGGCGCAGGCGGTCGAGCTCTCGCTGCGCCGCCAGCAGCTGCTCCTCGCGGTCGCGCACCCGGGCCTCCGCCTGCTCCTTGGCTGTTCTCACCTCGCTCAGCCTGCAGGGCAGCGCGGGGCCCCTCACAGCCTGGCGGGGACCTGCCCTCCCCTCCAGGCCCCGGCCACGTCTGCACCCCGAAGGGCACCCGCGAGCATCTACACCGGTGGGCGGCTCGTCCCGGCACGGCGACAGCGGGGGTGACAGCCACCCACCCCGCGCTCCCCCAGCCCTCTTTGGGCTCCAAACGCCCCCGCCGCCCTCCCGCCACCCTCCATCAGCATCCCCCCACCGGGACAGACCAACGGCCCCAGCCCTGGCGCGTTCAGCAGCGCGGCCGCGGCCCCGGGAGCGGCTCTTACTCTTGCAAACTTCTCTGCAGCTCCTGGGTTTTCTTCTCCAGGGCCCCCCGCAGGCGCTGGCTCTCCCCTTCGGCCTCCCGCAGCCGGGCTTCCGGGGCCCGAGCGGAGCCGCTCCGCCCCGGCTCCCTGGTCAGCTCCAGCTTCTGGCGGAGCTGCGGGAGAAGGGGACACCGGCTACCTCCCCTCCTGCGGGCAGAGCGGCCAGCGACTGCAGCGAAGCTCCCTGTCCCCCTCCCCAGCATCCCCCCCAGCTCTGGCGGGGGCACATCTGCACCCCCAGCATCCCCGAGACACCCCAGCGGGGTGTAAAACCGACCAGGAGAAAATTTGGTCTCGCTTGGGCACCCAAGCCCAAGTGAAGGGGGCTCAGAGCAGGGACCCATTGCGCTTCTCCCCGCCAGGGATATAAACTGCGACCCCACGTCCCCCCCAGACCCCCCAGCCTTCACCTTGGTCTCCTCGTCGAGCTTCTCCTGCAGCTCCTCCACCTTCCTGGCCAGCTCTCGGTGCTGCGGCTGGGAACACGCCGTGTCCTTGGCGGGCACCTGGAGAGACCCCCCCGGGCTCACTCGCTGCGTTCGGGGCATCGCAACCCCCCCGGGGCCACGGCTCGGTCCCCAGCCACCGCCTGTCACCCGCGTGCCAGCGGGGTCCCATCCCCGGCATGCTGGGACACGGTGCCGGGAAGGCAGGAGCCCCCGGAGGGGCTTGGGGACCGGTTTCCCCCCCAAGCAGGGGGCAGCACCGGGACGGCCCCGACTCACCGCCAGCTCCTGCATCTTCTCAAGCAGCCGGGCAGTTTTCCTCTTCAGGGAGATTTCGCTCTCGCTGCTCCTGCGGGCGTCAGAGCCGGGGGAAGCGTTTGGGGACGGAGCGGGGGGACAGCCCAGCCCGGGGTGCGGGAACCCCCCCAGCACTTTGCCGCTTGCTCCCCCAAAATCCTGAGCACCAGCTGGCTCCAGCGGCGTCCCCGCTCCCAAACCACCCCGCAGCATCCCAGCCCCAGCCACCGGCGCTTCGGGAAAGGGGCAGGGAGCGACGGGGTGCTCGGGGGGGCTGTGGGGGCTCACCCCTCCTTCAGGATGCCGTAGATGAGCTCCTTGGGGTGCTCGCTGCTGCCGGGCTGGGCGACCTCCCGCTGGTCCCGCAGCAGGTCCGGCGTGGATTTGAGCTGCCACGAGGGATAGAAAAGCTCAGCTCTGGCAAGGACGCGAGTCCCCCCCACCGCCCCCCAGCTCCCGCCGCTCCGAGGACACCGGTGCTCGCCTCAATGCCGGTGCCCCCCCCCAGTTAAGGAGCTTGTGACCCTTGTGATCCCAGCAGGATGCGGCCCCCCGGTACCTGCAGCTCTGCCTGGGCTTTGCTCTGCAGCCGCTCAGTCGTGGGCTCCTCCACGCCCCGGTTCGCCCGCTGGCTCCTCGTCCCCCCGTCCCCCATCCCGCCGGCTCCGCTCGGGCGGCTCAGCCCGCCGGCGGGCACTGAGGGCTGGGGGCGAACGCCGCCGGCCCGGCGCTGGGCACCGCTCGGCTCCCTGGCACCCGGCACGTCGCGGTGGGAGACGCGGCTGTCCAGGCTCTGCGAGCGCTTCCTCTCCTCCGCGGGGATCCGGCCCCTCCTGGCCGCCCGGCCTCGCTGCTGCACCTTCCCGTCGAATTTGCTGATGAGCGAATCCACCGAGGAGAGGGGTTTGGTGTCCACGTCGCTGCCGCCGGCATCCACCGCGGCCTCCGTGTCCGAGGAGGGGTCCTGGGCCACGGCCCTCGAGCCGGAGGCTTTGCTCCGCTCCGGTGCCATGTTCAACACGCTGCTGCTTTTGCCGCCGGCCAGAGCCCGGTGCTGCTGGCGGCCGCTGGCCCGGGGAGCGCCGGCGGCAAAGGGCTCGTCCACGGCGACACCGAGCAGATCCCCGTGGGACTGCGTCCTCCGCAGCTCCTCCCCGAGCGGCCGCTTGCTCGGCGGAGGTTTGGGCTCGTGCCGGGAGGTCACCGCGACACCGCTCGCCTCCTCGTCCGAGGTGCTGTAGGACGAGCCGTGCCGGGGCTGCCGCCCGGCGTAGGGGTTCTCCGGCAGGTCCGAGTCGGAGCTGACGGAGCCGGAGGGCCGGGGGCCAGCGGGGGCGTTCGGGTAGGAGCCCTCGCTCTTGATCTGCACCCCGAAGGAGTCGCCGCCCTTCTCGCCGCTGTTGAGGACGACGAAGGGCTGCCCGGCGATGCCCTGCACCCGCACCGCCACCCCGTAGGAGCCGGGCTTGCCCCGCGCCTTGGGGGGTCTCCGGGGCTCCTGCAGGTCGTTGATGAAGCGGATCTGGACGCCGTAGTCCACGGGGCTCTGCTTCTCCGCCATCGCCGCGCTCGCCGGCCACTCCATCCCCGGGGCTCAGCACCGCAGTCCTGGGGGGGGAGAGGGGGCAGAGTCACCCTCGGATCGGAGACGGCGCTCGGCGAGGATCCGCAGCGCTTTCCCGCGAGGACGGGTGACAGCGGACAGCCGGTGCCAGCGCTGCAGCGTCCCCAGGACAGGACGGGGACAAGGCTTGCTGTGCCGGCACCGGCATCGCCCGGCTGCTCCCGGGGGGACGCTGGGGAGCGCAGGGAGAGCAAAACCCCCCCACCCCGCGCGCAGCATCAGCGGCCGGACCCTCACCGCGTCTCCTGCCGCTCGCCCTTGGCAGCGGGACCCTGGGGATGCGGAGGGGAGGCAGAGATCCCGGCCAGGCTCCGCAGCCGGGCTCCGCTCCCGCTGCCTCCCAGACGCCTGCGGAACGCCGCAGCCTCGCTGCAGCCGGAGCTCCGGCGTCCCTCAGCATCACCCCCAGCGCCCGCCGTCCCCGCAGCCGGGGCAGCCGCCCGGGTCCCGTGAGGAGGGGACAGATATGAGCAGTGACATATTGGGAACAGCGTGATGTAACCCTCCCCCTCGCACCCAGGGCGATGCCGGCCGGCAGGAGAGCGGCAGGAGCGGAGGACACGGGGCGGGGGTGAGCTCCCCCATCGGCACCTGGGGGCTTTAAGTGATGGAAAAGCCCAAATCAGCCCCGAGCCCCGCGGCATCGTGTTTTCACCCCCCCGAGCACCGGGAGCAGCAGTAGCTCCTTTCCCTGCTGTAAATAAACTGGATGCCGGGAGCGATGCGAGGTGCCGAGCGCTCAGCTTGCACCCGCGTCCCTGGGAGGGTGTCCCAGGGGGACCCCAGGACGCAAGGGGACCCCGATCCAGGCAGGGGGACACTTAAACACATCCTGCGCCTGCAGAAAAACAAAAACGCAAACCCCAAACCCCACGCTTTCAGCTCAGGTCCGGACATCGCCCCCAAAGCTGCCCCAGCCCGGAGCGGGGAGCAGGCAGGGATGGAGCACGGATGCGACGGAGCAGTGGGATGCCTGGCGCGGCTGGGCTCTCCCACGTCCTCGCGTCAACCCCGAGCCCACATCCCCTCCCGTGCCTGCCCCGGGGAAGAAGCCGGAGCCGGAGCCCCGCTGCCGTGGGACCCAGCTTTCTGCAGAGTCGGAAGGCACCGGAGGTGCCGGGCCCGGAGCAGCAGCGTGGGCCGGAGCAGCAGCGGGTGCCGCGCAGACCCCGCCGGGCAGTGCCAGGAAGGACGAGCCGTTTGCTTCCCCTGGCCCTGCCAGCTCCCCACCGCCGCCGTCTGCTCCCGTCCCCCGGCCAAACCCGGCAGGGCCGGCTCCTGCGGCTCCTCCGTTTTGCCGGAGTCACAACGAGCCCTTCGGGTCTCCTGCATCCCCAGGGCCAGCAGCGAGGCAGCAGCAGGCGAGGGACCGGCTATTTATTTGCCAGGCGAAGGAGCCCGGGAGCCGGCACAGGGGATGGGAGAAGAGCCCCCGTCTCGTGAGCTCGTTATCCCTGCACGGCATACAGCTAACGAGATCAGCAACAGACGCCAGCCTCTATAAATACGCCCTGAGCCCAGCGAGAGCTCCCAAAGCAAATCCCATCAGTCCCATCCCTCCGGTGCCGCAGCAGCCCCTCCAAGCCGCGGGGACGGGGGGATGGAGAGCAGGACGGCCACCAACCTGCAGCGGTGAACCGAGGGAGGGAACCAGCTTCGGCAGCAAACTTTTCCCCGGCTGCCAGCGTCCGAAGTGCGGCCGGTGACGAGGCAGAGCCCGGGTGGGGAGAGGGCTCGGCCCCCGCCGCTACCGGGGTGGGAGCCGTGAGCCCTGGCTGCGGCACCCGCCTTGGGAAGACCTTTGGATGGGTGGCGAGGGGCGGCACGGCATCCTCCCGCGGCACGGCCAGCGGCGCAGGGGCTCGCCAAGCAAAGCGCCGGCTGTGCCAGCACCACCACCGCCGGCAAAGGACACGGCTCTGCCCCACCGCCCGCCCCCGCCCTGGCACAAGCGGGAGCCAGGTGGCGGAGAACCGCGGGGGTCGGATGCGGCTGGGGACGACGCTGGGCTCAAACCCAGCCGGCGCAGGACCGGACTGGGAAGAGGAGGATTTGCTCTTTCCAAGGGAGCACCGGCACGAGATGCACGGCTTCACTCCCGGCTGTGGGGGCTCCGGCAGCACGAGCCGGGCATTTGGGGAGCCGGGAGGAAGCAGGTGAGCCAGGCCCGGCCGGTAATCTCCCAGGAATGCCTCCCTCCTCCTGGAAGGGCTCCAGCTCGCAGATAAAGGGCTGGAGCCGCATCGCATTCCTGTGTGGGAGAGCAACACCCAGCCCGGGGCTGGAAACACAGCCCCGGGAGGAGATTTCACTGGAAACCGCAGGGAAGGAGCCTGGAAGCAGGAGGGATGCAGAATCGGGGCTAAAAATAGGCTGGTGGTTGTCCCCAGGGCGTGGGTTGTGCCCCAACACACCTAAACCCTGCCGCGGGTCGGGCAGCGCCGGCGGCACCGGGCGGTGGGGGTCCCGCGCCCGGCCAAGGCGAGAGCGGAGCTGGCGGGAGCGGGCAGGCAGCGAACCGGCAGGAGAGGTCTCTTGCCGGCGGTCACGCACCTCCGGCACCGCGCTGCCGGCCGGCAGCGCTGGGGATGGCGGGCGGCCAGCTCCGCTCGCCCGGATCGGCGGCACAATGAGCCCTTTGTGCCGACGACGTTAACCCAGAAAGTTGTTTTGCAATTTGCAGGCGGTGCTGGAAAAGGCTCCTACGCCGAGCGGGGCTCTGTGCCGCCGCGGCTCACCCCGGCTCCCCGCTCCCGTCCAGCACCGAAAACACCCGGGTGGGAAAGGCGATGGCTGCCAGGTCGGGCTGATCCTCCTCCGTCAAGGTCAGCCGGGTAATTCGACCGCGGGCGGTCGCAGGCCGGGACCCCGGCGAGGAGCCGGCACCATTTTGCGGTGAAGCCGGAGCCCATCTCCGAGCCACCTCGGTCCAAACCGAGCAGGTCGGGTCGTGCGGCTGCGGCACCCCCGGAGCACGGCGAGCAAAAGCTGTCGGATTATCCCAAAGCGCTTCGTGGCCAGACCGACATCGCGGGGAAGGGGCTAGCAGAGATGCACAAACCCGGCATTTCTCCCCCATCGCCTGCTTTTTGGCTCCCGGCACGGTTTAGGCTATTTCCACCGAGGGTTTCCCCAAAGCTTTGCTCACCTGCACGGCTGCTCGCTCAACCGTGTTTGTACACAGCCCGGGTTTTGCTCGGGGCCAAAGTCCGGGGCTGATTCCGGGCGCAGGCAGCGCACGCCGTGCCTGCGCCCTGCCCGTCACCGGGGCAGCCCACGCCGACCCCGGCGGAGACCGGCTATTCCTGCTCTCCCGCAAACTCCGGAGCCCGAAACCCTGATAAATCCTCAGCCGAGCGCGTGAACCGCGCGCTGCCGGCCGGGTCGGAGGAACCCGAAACCAGGGCACCTGCGGCTGCGTCACGCAACAGGGACGGGCTCGTCATGACGCTGGCCGGCATCGCGACGGGGGCCGGAAGGGGGATGTCCAGGGGCTGGAAGGGGGATGTCCAGGGGGGTAAGGGTCACCCCGCAGGCGTGACCCCGCAGGGGCTCCCACGGGAGCTGATAAGAACCGAGTTCCTTCGCATCCCAACCCAGCCGCAGGCAGAGCCTCAGGTTAATCATCAACCCAGACACTGGAAAATCCCGTTCCCTGCCTCTCCCGGGGCCCCGTTTCGGAAACGGAAAGCCCCGTCCCCTCCTGCGGGACCGTGGGGTCAGACCCAAAACCAAACCGCGCTCTCCATCGCCACGCCGAGGGCAGTGCTCCGCCGCGGCGCCCCGAGACCACCGGCGCGGCACAGGCCGCGCCGTAAGGTGTTTACCACGGCACCGATCAGAGCGGTTTACTGGTTTCCAAGCAAGTCGTGCCTTTGAAACCAGAATTATTTTGATCCACGCACTCGTGGGGATAAATATTTCCCGGGAGACACCGGCAGGGAGCAAGGAAGAGCCCCGGGGGCACAACGTGGATTGGCACAAGCCAATAGCTCTCCAGCGCTGCAGGGCTCGGATGCTCCGGTTTCACCCCAAACCGGGGACCCCCGTCCCGCCCCCCATCGTTGTGATCCCCAGGGCAGGTCGGGCAGCACGAACACAAACGCACAGCTGTCGCCCAAACCCCGGGTACGGCAAAGCCTCCGTCCCCGGGGCAGCCCTCGGAGGCGATGCCGCTGCTCCCACCCCCAAAAAGGACGACGCTGAGGGGCGACGCTGCGAGTACCGCAGCTGCGACGCAGCGGCGAGGGGCTCCGTCGGCAAACGGCACCTTATCTACGGGGATGGAGACGGAAACCCAGCCCGGCTCCAAACCAGCTCGACTGGTCCGGGTGGTGGGAGAGGAAAGCCAGCCCGGAGCGAGCCGCAATCACCCTCCCAAACAAAAGCTTGCGACAGCGGGCAGGGGACGGGGACGGGGTGAGCGAGACCCGCGCGCCGGGGACCTCGAGACGCAAATAAGTCTCGATGCAGCGAATAAGTCAGATGGCAGCAGGGAGGACACCCAAGACCTGGATTTTTCTTTCTTATTTAAACAGGCTGCTAAAAATACCGCCCCGGGAGCGCGGCGAGGGGCAGCTCATCGCGTGGAAGTTCCGGGAGGCGCCGCGGGACGGCGGGCAGGGCCCCGCCGCAGCAGCCCCATCGCTTCCGCGCCAGCGTGAAATTTCCCGTGAACCCACCGGGTCCCAAAGGCTTTTCCCCCGCTCCGGGACGCGCCGCGCCCTCACGGCTCCGGCCGAGACAAGGCGGGGGTTGATTAACTCCATCCTAACGAGGAGAAGGCGACGGCGGCGGCCTTTGCCCAGCACCCCTATAGAGGGCCCTATGGAAGGATGCTATAGGGTCCCTGTATGGGACCTCTCCTCAAAGGAAAAGAATACAACTTCCATAGGGAAACGCAGATCCCTTATGGAATAAGGGGGCAGGTAAAGGCAGTTCCCATAGGGGCTATAGGGGACAGCAGATCCCTGATGGAGGACAGCCGTAGGGGACAACCCAGGTCCCTCACTGGGGGAGCAGCCTGGGGGCTCCCTATAGGATCTGCTATAGGGCAGGTCACACCCTGGGGAGAAGAACCCCTATGGGGACTGCTATAGGGTGGAGCACACGCCAAGGACAAGGGCCCCCATAGAGCCAGCCCCTATAGGATCTTCTATAGGGCAAGGTTCACCCCACAGAGGAAAGCCGCTACAGGCCCAGCCCCTATAGGTTCCACCATAGGGCAGGGCATGCCTCAGGAAGGACAGCCCCTACGGCTCCAACTCCCATAGGCTCTGCCATAGGGCAGGGCACACTCCAGAAAGGACACCACCTACAGTCCCAACCCCTATAGACTTTGCCATGGGGCAGGGCATACACCACAGATAACAGCCCCTATAGCGCCAGCCCCTATAGGCTCTGCCATAGGGCAGGGCACACCCCAGGAAGGACACCACCTATAGCACCAGCCCCTATAGGCTCCGCCATGGGGCAGGACACGCTCCCGGGACAGCAGCCCCTATGGCCCCGGCCCCCATAGGCGCTGCTATAGGGCAGGGCACGCTCCCGGGACAGCAGCCCCTATAGCCCCGGCCCCCACAGGCGCTGCCGCGGGGCAGGACGCGCTCCCGGGACAGCGGCCCCTATGGCCCCGGCCCCCACAGGCGCTGCTATAGGGCAGGGCACGCTCCCGGGACAGCGGCCCCTACGGCCCCGGCCCCCACAGGCGCTGCCATAGGGGGGACCCCCGGGCGGAGCCGCCCCCCCGCACTCACCGCCCGCCGCCGGCTCCGCTGCCCGCCGCTGCCCACCGCAACCTGTTACCTTCGCCCAGGCCCCGCCCCCGGGACCGCCCGTTGGACCGCGCCGCGCCCGGTCACGCCCCGGGGCGGGGAAAGACCCGGTCTGCCACGCCCCTAGCCGCGCCCCTCCCGGCTAACGGCCCGCCCCGGGAGGGCGGTCACGTGATGCGGCTGGTGCCGCCAGCAGCGCGCCGCCATCTTGGGGAGGGAGCTGCGTCGACTGCAGCGGAAGGGGCGGTCCCAGGCCCTCCCGTCCCCCCGAGGAGCCTCTGCGGCTCCCGATCCCTCAGAGACAGTGGAGGGACCCCCGAGCCTGCAGCGGGGCGCGGGGTGGGGCGAGGCCCCCGGCCCCGAGGGGCGATCCGCAGCCCGCGCAGGCGAGTTCCGCCACACACAAGATGGCGCCCGGCCCCGCCCTCCCCTCCCGGCTGGCTCTGGCCACATCCAAGGTGGCGCCGTGGCGCCCCCTCCTCGGCCTACGGCAGCCGGGAGCGGCCGCTCTTCCGCCGCGCCTGCGCAGCGCGGGCCGCACCGTGACTAAGATGGAGGTCGGGGGAGCGCGGGCGCCGCCGCCGTTCTGGGCCGGGGGCCCGGCCCCGGGGCAGACGTACGCTCCCGGCGGGCCCGGCCCCGCCGCCGGCCTCCTGCCCTTCACCCGGACGCTGTGAGTGCGGGAGAGGCTGAGGGGACCGGGGAGGGAGGGGACGTGGGGGGCCTGGGGTGCTGAGAGGGGAGGGCCTGGGGAGATGGAGGGGAGCTGAGGGGCTGGGGATGCAGGGGGGCCCTGGGGGCTGGGATGGGAAGACTGGGGTGACTGGAGAAACTGGGGAGCTGGGAGGAGCTGTGCTGGGGGAGCAGGGAGGGGGCTGGTGTGGGGAGCTGGGCTGGGGGAGCAGGGAGGCGGCTGGGACGGAAGAAGCGGGGCTGGGGGAGCAGGGAGGGGGCTGGGGGAGCAGGGAGGGGGCTGGGACGGAAGAAACGGGGCTGGGGGAGCAGGGAGGGGGCTGGGACGGAAGAAGCGGGGCTGGGGGAGCAGGGAGGGGGCTGGGGGAGCAGGGAGGGGGCTGGGACGGAAGAAGCGGGGCTGGGGGAGCAGGGAGGGGGCTGAGGGAGCAGGGAGGGGGCTGGGACGGAAGAAGCGGGGCTGGGGGAGCAGGGAGGGGGCTGGGGGAGCAGGGAGGGGGCTGGGACGGAAGGAGCGGGGCTGGGGGAGCAGGGAGGGGGCTGGGGGAGCAGGGAGGGGGCTGGGACGGAAGGAGCGGGGCTGGGGGAGCAGGGGCCGGGCGGTGTTTGAGGACCGAGGACCCGGGGGAGTGCGGGGCCTCACTGGTGCCAGGGCTGTGGTGACGTTTGGGTCTTCAGGAGCCCGATGGTGACGGGCACCTCGGTGCTGGGAGTGAAGTTCGACGGGGGGGTGATCATCGCCGCAGACATGATGGGCTCCTACGGCTCCCTCGCCCGCTTCCGCAGCATCTCCAGGCTGCTGAAGGTGAACGACACCACCATGCTGGGGGCGTCCGGCGACTACGCCGACTTCCAGTACCTCAAGCAGATCATTGACCAGATGGTGTAAGTTCTCCTGTCCCGGGCTGCCGCGCCTGCCTCCCTTGCGGCTCCGGCTCGGGCCGGGCAAGCCCTGACCGTGCTGTGGTTTGTGCTGTGCTGCTCTCCTTTCCCAGTCCTCAAAGGACTGAAATGTAATTAAATGCATTCACTGAGCAGGGACGAAACTGAGCCGAAATCCCCCTTGTCCTTTGGTACAAGTGTCTTTTCCAAATTCTCTGCTGAGCGCTGTGGAGAGCCGGTTTCAGTTATTCTTTGTGGCCTTTGGCTGATTCGCCCCTCGTAAGGTCTTGTTTCAAAAGAGCCCGTGGGGAGTTTGCGGGAGGGCGCTCTGTCCTGCTGGCGGTGCAGCTGGAGGTGGGCTGCTGCTCCCTTATCCCGGTGGTTTCCAGCTTTTCTTAGTTGGGTGAAATTTCTACCCAAATTAGAATCGACGAGGAGCTGTTGGGAGATGGTCACAGTTACAGCCCGAAAGCCATTCATTCCTGGCTGACAAGAGTCATGTACAACCGGAGGTCCAAGATAAATCCGCTCTGGAACACCGTTGTCATCGGAGGCTACTACAATGGCGAGAGGTGAGCGAGGACGTGGAGCGTGGGATGGTTACTGCGCGTCCCTCCCTGGGGCTGCTTCTCGTGGCGCGGGATTCAGAGGGGTCTCGGCTGGGTGTAGCCCCTCAAAAGCCGAGTCCGTCCCCGCCGCAGCCCCGCCTGTGCAGCCGCCACGCTCACAGATCTGTCCCTTCAGCTTCCTAGGTTACGTGGACATGCTCGGCGTGGCCTACGAAGCCCCTACGCTTGCTACGGGTTACGGAGCGTACCTAGCTCAGGTAGAGCACGCTCTTGCTCGGCTGCTAAAGCGACCTCGGTGCTGGGTGACTGAGCTGTCGAGCTACTGGATTTTATTTTTCTCCCCCAGCCGTTGATGAGAGAAGTCTTGGAGAAGAAGCCCAGCCTGACGAAGGAGGAGGCCCGAGACTTGATCGAGCGTTGCATGAAAATTTTGTATTACAGAGACGCTCGGTCGTTCAACAGGGTGAGTGCCCAGCTTTGGCGTGCCGCGGGGACGAGCCGGTGTGCCTGCTCCGCGGCGCAGGCCGACGTTCCAGTCTTCCCCCGGCCATCTTCTGTCTCTGGTCTCAGGAAACCTTGCAGTAACTCCTGAGCTGGCAGAGGTGGGGCGTGTTAAGAGATCCTGTTAGCAAAGCTGTGCTCCAGAGCCAGTCTCCCCTTGTGTCCTGCAGCCTCAGAAGAGCTGTTTGAGTCCGAGTGATGCTCACCTCTGGTGTTGTCTTAGATCTGATGATACTTCTCCCATCACTGCAGTTGCAGCATCCAGAGCCTGCAATCTTTTAGCTTTGGAAGAGTTTCTTTTGCTACCACTGTCTCAACTTGCCCACCAAAGAAAAAGTAAAAACGTTACTGAATGCAAAGCCACGTTAAAACAAGCTTGTTTGAAGGACAGCTGTTATTAGTGACTTACTGATTAGAGCTTTCACAGGGCCCATCTCAAGTTCAGGTATGGAAGTCGGGTTTTATTGAGAGCTGTCACTGTTTTCTCTCCTCAGTACGAAGTAGCGATTGCAACGGAGAAGGGCGTGGAGGTGGAAGGGCCCCTGACCCTGGAAGCCAACTGGGACATAGCACACCTCGTCAGGTAAGGCCGGGGACTGCACGCAGGTTGAGCGCTTAGCCTGCCAGTCGGCAGGCCCCAGGCACAAAACGAAGCGGTTAGTAAAGGCTGGGCGACGCGCAGCCGCTGCAGGATAACGTCCCTCTCACGTGCCGCAGTAGGAGCCTCCCTGATCCCCGCCGCGACCCAATTCTTGGATTTGGGGGGTGGTTGTGGCCGGCAGGAGGAAGCGCGGGCTCCCCGTGCGCCGGGAGGCGGCTTCGGGCTCCACTCTCTGCCTGGCTGCTCTCTCCTTTGCAGCCGAGGCCTGAAGGCGTTGGCGCGAGCTCCTTCGGGAACGGGAAGGCTTTTTGTTGCTGTTCCGTCCGCTTTGCTGCCTGCGCGCTCCCTCAGGACCCTGCCGCTGACGGGCAGCTCCTGAGAAAAGCGGAAATGGCGATTTTGTTAGCGCAGGCGGCGACTGCCTCCGGGTTGTGTCGTGTCCTGACCTTATCGAAACATCTTCTTGCAGTGGCTTTGAATGATCTCCGAAGAGCTGCTCCAGGCTGTTGTGTCGGCGCTATCGCCCTTTATATGTGCTGTAAATCCGTTACTCCTTTTGAAGCTCTGATCTGACTTGTTTTGGAAATGAAATAAACCTGTTAAGACAAGCCTGTGTGTGTGTGCTGGGGTTTAACGAGTAAGTGCACCGTCCTCCTCCCGCGTCTGACCTCCAGCCCCTCTCTCAGAGGGGGGTCGAGGCGCTCCCTCGCTGCCTCCCGCTGGCACCCGTGGCCTCTCTGCTGGAGACGACCACGACGGATGGTCGTGGGATGCTTCCTTTCCCCACGTCTCCCTTTTAGTAGAGGTTTCTGAGCTGCAGGTTTGTATTTTGCTGTACAAGACGACTCCAGCAGCCGCTGGAATGTTCCACCTCTGGGACTCTAGGATTAGCGCTTGGCTGGTACCCGTTTGCTAAATCTTAAGTTAAACATGCAAATGACTTAAGATTTGCCCTAACGGAAGAAAAATCTTCCGAACTGTGACATCTGTGACCGGGAGCGCGCTGTAATCCTCTGGGGTGTTCCCGCAACCTAGACCCGCGTCTGGCACGTGCCGTGCTGCTCCTGCAAGCGCTTGTAACCCAGGGAACAGGAATTCTGATCTGGACAGGTAAAAAGCCTCAGTCAACCTTTAAAAGCCACCTGTGGACAGAAGGAAAACACATCTTTAAAATGTTTTCTGTTTAAAAAAAGTACTTGTGAACAGTATGGAAAATAATGGAAAAGTCAGCTGGGTCTTCCTCCTGCTGGGGTCTGTGGGGAGCGGGAGCGGGGGTGCCGCGGTGCTGCCTCGGTCCGTCGGACTGGAACGGGTGGGCAGCGACGTGGGTGCTCTGCCGGGCACCGCGATGGGCCGGACACGGAGGCGACGGCGGGAGGTAGAGCGGCGTTCCCAGACAGATTTCAGATTCATCCCGCCGCTGGTTCCCGCGCTGCTCTCCCGTCGGGCGTTCGACCGCGGTGCCGACTCCTCCGGCCCCGGCTGCTGGCGGAGCTCCAGGACACCTCTAAGGTGAGCGCGCCAGGTCCTTGTTAGCGTATTCAACATCTACATTTTGGTAATCCTGCAGCTCTCCGCACCTATTAAATGCTCTGGTTGAAAGCACAGCGGGGAAAAATGCCGGGGGGGGGTTGAGTTCAGTTTCTTTAGTTTTCTCTAATCACCAAGATTAGAATAATTAACACCTCCCTAATTTAAATTCCTATTGTTCTGCCTTCTGACAGCAGATACACAGGGGCTCCGAAAATGAAGGACAGTCGCCCTACAGCTCCCGCACCGCCGTCACAACCCCGGCCGGCGATGGGGGGGAGTAACAAAACGGTGTTACGTGTGCTTCAGGGAGGGCTGAACCGGGTATTCCGTAGCCTCACGTGAAATAAACTCACAAACAATATTAAGAGTGGTATTTATGACTACCCGAGATAAACAACAGTAAAAATATTTATTCAGGAGAGTGTTTTATTAATGATTTTTCAGACTTTTATTTAAAAAAAAGCAAATCTCACTGGGGAAGAGTAGGTTGTTCCACTGCACCTACTGTATAGTTAAAGGGCAGGGAGGGGCTGCAGAAATGCAAACGGGACCACGCTCTGCCCCAAGTGTCAGAGGCATGTAAACACATTTAATTGCTAGCCCATCTCTGGGTTTCTTCAGGACATGCTAAACGACTCTGGGTGCAGAGAGGGAACCCAGCCGGCAACCCGGGCTCGGCGCCGAGGCGCAGCCTGCGTCAGGCTCGCTCTTGCACGGCGCGGAGCAGTTCACGATGCGCTTCATACGGTATCACGGGAGTTAAATAGTTCTTCATAATAAAAACACATGTTTATAAATCCATTTCCCTGGTTTTATTAAATGTTCCACTTATGTACATTTTAAAGATGAACCATTTACAGGTCTGCACATGCTGCCCCCTGCTTTCCTTAGGTAATAGGGAAGGTTCACAAAACCTCTATGGAAACAGAAAGGTGCAGGTGCTTCTGAATTCTGTATGTCAAAATGCTTTCCGTTTATACCATAATACATACAATTAAAAAACCCTCAAACATGCAAATTGTAGAAAAATTTAAGCTGGCAGTGAAAAATAAAAACAAACGTCTTCTTTTTGTGCACGTCACAGTTTGTTTCATTAAATCAGGTTTCTAATTCTAAGGAACGTAGTGTCTGATGCCACTGGTTAAAGCAGGTTTATCAACTACTAGTAGTTAAAAGGTCAACGTTTAATGGTCCGTACAGTCTTAACTCCCACCTACTGTACAGGAAGATCAAGACAGACTTGACTTTCCTCTTCCACCAGGTACCCTCTGTCAGTAATTCTTTGGAGCAAGGCGGGTGCCGGGTGGTTCCCGGGTGGAGGAGAGGAACCACCGCACCGCGTCAGAGCGTCAACGGGAAACCGAGGGGCTGGCTCGGCACCGCCCCTAACTCCCTGGTCTCAGTTCAACCCCAGTTCAAAGTGTCGTGGCTCCCAAGAAGCGTTGCTGGCATTGAACAGGCAAAATGCTTTCGCTTGTGTTTTTACCCCGCGTCCAAATTCACAAGCAAAATAATTACTCTTCTTTAAAAAAACCAAACAAACCAAAAAAAAAAAAACCAAACCCAAACCAAACCCAAATCTCAATGGCCAATTATAGGAGGTTCACACATTAAAGCAATAACTCATATCTAAATTTTCCACAGAAACCTATATCTCTGGGTCAAGTGTTAAAAAAAAAAATATCTGTGTTAAGACAACCAAAAAGATTTATATACTGGTTCATTAGCTACATATTTTTTTCCTTTCTTTAGAAATGGTCACATTGACAATGTATAATTCAAAACATTTCTGCACAATAAAAACAGAAAACTATGATACAGTGAGGTAAAGAAAACGCAAAAATATTCACCCACAATATATTTTCAGAAAATACCAACACAGTGATTTTTCTTTTAAAAAAGCACAAAACTTATAAATGAACAGCATAAATGGCTATTTATCTGAGTGATCGCCTACGAATTTCCTAAACCCACAAATCCACAGGGAAGTGTAATGGTCTCATCCAACATTTATTTAAAAAATAACCCTTTCTGGATCACGACCCGCAGATCAGTGCTCAGATTTCCATCAGATCCAAATCAGCGTCTTCAAAGCCATAAAATGATTCAGTCTCACTCTCCCCCTCGAAGAGCTGATGGAGGATTTCTGGGTCTGCAGATTCCTCGGCCTGGGTCCGATCCTGGACCTCAGCCGCCGCCTCCTCCTGCTGCTCATCGTTCAGCTTCAGCTGCTCCTCCAGCGAGGCGATCAGCTCCTCCTGCATGTCGGCGTTGCGCGTGGGCGAGTTGGCCGTGCCGTCCGGACCGGGCAGCACGCTGGCCACCAGGAAGGACTGCTGCACAAGTTCAGGAGAGTCACTGATGACCTCCAGGACCTCTGCCAGCCAGCATAAAACCAGCTGGAGAAGAATGTCCGAGTCGCACGTGGAGTCCGCCATTTCCTTGGCTTGCTCTTTCCACTTTTTATGCAGGAAATTTTTCACAGTCCTTTTAATACAAACATCTAGAGGTTGGATTTTGGAGCTGCAGCCGGCAGGGACAACAGCCGGCAGAGTGCTGGAGGCACTCAGCAAGGAAAGTACTTCTTCCGATAGGTGCGTTCGGTGACAATCCAGCACGAGCATGCCCTTGCTGTTCTGACACTCCGTGTGCTTCTGCCACACTCTGGAGGACCACAACTCCATGACTTCGTCGTCACTGTATCCGTTCTCCTTTGCTTCCAACATGATGGATTCCGGCACGTTGGCGGGCTGCTGTACGTGGCCCCTGTAGAAGACCAGCGTTGGGAGAACGCTTCCGTCGGCGAGGATCGTGAGGACAACGTCGCACCAGGGCTCCCCGGTTCCCACCGTCTGCAGAGCGTTCTCCTTCCTGTCATCGCTGCTCAGCACCTCCACGTCGAGGAAGAGAGAGATTTCGTCGATGGCCGCGATCATGGAGAGAGGCAGGTCTTGAGTGTGGATTTGCCGCTGCACAAACTCGATGAAGCAACTGGCGTTGTCCTCTACGTCTTTGGGGAGAGGGTGAGCCACTGCCCTTCGAGTATGCGTGCTGAGGTTGTGCCGTAGCATGAACCTCACCGCCCACTCATAGGAGATCTTGAAGCCACCTTCGAGGGATCGGCCAATCTTGGTGGCTTTCTGGAAGAGAGTCTCCTCGTTCACAGGCAGCTGCTGCTCCCTCTGCGTGAGGACCCATTCCGCTAGTTTCTCTTCAGCCTCTAAGCTGAGGTACTTGCCCTCTGACAGGGATGCCAAGTTCTCTTCTTGGAAAGCCTGAAACCTTCGTAGCCAGCGCTTGATCCGCCTCTGAGGGTTTCGGAAGTGCTCTGCAGCCTGTTCAGTGTTGCAGCACAAAGCAAACAGTACAACTCGCAGCTTTTTTACCGACAGCTGCTCCTTTTTGCTTGCAGGCTCAGGCTCCTTTGTCGGCTGCTCGTCTTCTTGAGCGTCAACGTTTAAGCACTCTTCTTCCTGGCAGACCAGAGGTCTGTTGTAGGCAGCTGGTGCCAGTTCAGGCTCCAGGTCATCTTTCGCAGGTAACATAGACTTTGTTTTCACAGTAGCAGCTTTACTTGGGGAATAGGTAGGGCATGTGTTCTTCATGCTTTTGTCCTGGGGCTGAATGTGCCTTGAAGGGAGAGAACACAGGACCTTCTTAAAACCGAGAAAATAAAGCTGCTGAGGGAAAACAAACAAACGAGAAAACAGAAGCCAACCCCACAAACTGAAACAGATGATGGCAGATAAGAGTTTACAAACAGTTTACCTGGAATGCGATATCCAAGTAGGCCCTGTTAAGAAAAATAAAACAATAAAAACATTTGTAGCTTAGCAAACAAACACTGTCAGTGCAAACAAACAAATTCTCTTACAGAGAAGAGGATCAGCGTCCCTCTGTTGTTGCTCCGAAGCATCCCAACACGCTGTAGGAACAGCTAATACTCATCCATCCGTTCAAACCCCAACCTCCTCCCACACCCAAGTACGCCACATCCAAACGAGTGAAGACTGCCCAAGGGGCAGAGCCGCACTCACCAGCAACCCTTAGAGACAAAACAGCAGAAACCCCACGTCCATTTGAAACAACAAAAGGAGTTTGGTTAGGAAAGCCCAGCTTTGGCCAGATCCCTGCAGGCAACGCCCCTAAGTTTTGCAAGTTGTGGTAATTCACAGCAAATGGCTGGAACGCCACTTTTAGGCTCTATTCAAATCCCAGCACCAGCAGCTGCCTAAGGCCTCCTGGTGTCATGGAGGTACAATCATGTCTCAGAGGAACAGAGGAACTCGCTGAAGCCCTCGGCATTGTCTCTCCCTGGGAAGATCTCCTGAGAACAGCGTTACCAGTGACACAGCTGAGCTCCAGGCAGAGCAGCCTCACTTAAAGCTTAACTCTCCAATCTCCATAACAATGAAGACTCATTCAGGCAGTTACAGAAGGTCCCTAACTCTACATTTTATTAGAACTCAGGACTCAGTAAGCGCTCAGCCCAATGCTAAACAAAGATGTATTTGACCTGGAGTCTATGAACTGAGGTATTGTGTCCTGCATTCGTTTTTTGCAACTTTTCTGCTCCTTTTCAAACTCTTACCTCGGAAAATGTTACTAAACTCGTGTGATGGATTGAAGACCAGATGTTTGGCCATTGCATCACCCTCAGACGTTACAAAGAGACAAGAGGAACAGGACAGCTTTACACCACTGGAAGGGGGCGGGGGGAAAAAGACAAAAGGAAAAAAGAGAGAAGTGAGCTTAGTATCAGTATTGGATATGAAAATATGTACACCCCCTCACTAACCATTTAAAAAAAAAAGTCACCCTCCAGTGCATACAGGCAGTGTCCCCGCCCCGAAACATCAACTCCCACTGGAAAGCAATGGGAGCCTCAACATATTGCCTTTAATTCAACGTATTTTCCTGCGTGGCAAAAAATAAACAGAGCTTCTTCAGAAGCAGATCATGAAAGAACAGAACTGGAAGATCAGAAAGTGAATGCACATTAGATTCCCAGGTGATTAAAATAAGATGAAAAGTCTTCCATTACCAGGCAGTATAGTTTTTAAACAAAGCCAAGTATTTTGGACTCTTCCGAGGAACATGATTGCTGTAAGACAAAAGAGTTTATTACATGTCAGAATTATTCTGGGTATTTAAAGAGCTATAAAACCATGCAAAATACAGCACATTTACAAAGACAGACCCAATCCTGGGTTTAATAATATTTTGTCTGCCAGTCTTGTATTCAAGGAAATCAAAACTCTGTGCCTAAATAAAAAAACCCTGTACAATAACATTTTAAAATGCCCAGATTTTGGAGTAACTGTTCTGCAATCCTGTTCTCTGATCTATCCACGGTCCTGTACAGACCACAGGCTTGTAGAAGCATGGCATGATTTTTTTTTTCCTTATTAAAATTTTTGAATTATTAAATCCAATAATTTTGCAATCCTAGGAGCACTGAAAAATGACAGTTTTCTGCAGCAGCATGCAGTACACATGTGACTAGCTACAATACCGGCAGTTTGGAATGAATCTCGGCTCTTGCGCTCAATTTTCTCATCTCATTTGAAAGCCACCACCCATGCCTATGCTGACAGAGAATCAGTCCAGTGTCTTACAAACCACTGCGGTGGACTGGAATTTCCCGATACCCCTTTCTTACAGTGCAGACAGACAGACATAGAGGTGCTACCGCATTCGGGCAGGAGGGATTTCTACTACAGCGTTCAGAGAATCACACATACTTGATCATGTGGTTGGCGTAAGCTCTGGAGCAGCAAGTGCTGTAGCGACATAGCGAACAGTGCACGTAGGTGGGAAAGTGGTTTGGGAAGTCGGGGATTTCGAAGCTGCACTCCAGACAAGTCTGCCTCCCCAAGACGCTCCTGAAGATAGGAGGGATATTTTCATTAGTGTCTGAACAGGTATCTTTGGAGTTATAACAATCATCAGGACAGAGAAGAATTTAATGACATGTAAACTTTCAGAGGTCTGCAGTCAAACTAGTCTCATCTTGCACCCTAGCTTCCTAGGGTGCCTCGGTGCCAGGCTAAACGTTTCCCACTTGCTGTAGTCAGGAGTACACAATTTAAGAGTGGATAATAAATTAAAAAAAAAAATAAAATTTGAAGAAAAGGCAGCAGGACACAGGATGGGCAGAAAGCCCTTATGCTGATGAAATTCCATTGTTTCTATAGAAGTGCCTAGCTAATTCTGTATTTCAGTTTCACCTTAAGGGCTTTCATAACACGACTTAATCCTGGTTTTGTGGGAAGCTAGATTCTCCTGGCATAAAGTTTCCTTGGCAACTGGTAAGACAGAGCTGTCCAGCGCCGAGGATCGTATTACCCATCACTGTGGTATGAAAAAGCTAGCTACATTTCCTTTAAAAATCTTTTTCAATTTGATATTCAGCAAAACGTTCTGACATTTTTTTGACCGCTCTCTTCTGGACGTTCCTCTGGACAGGCGGGTACAGGAAGATGGGCTGGGGATCGGTAGAAGATGACAGCGGAGTGGTTTCCTGTCCAGTGCCCTGCGGCATGTCATTTGAAGATATTGGCACTGTCCGTGGCTGTCCTCTAGATGCCCTGATTGTAACCTGCAGAAAACAGATACACCCATACCTCCTAAAACACAAGGGCAGAAGTCATCTACCCACATTCAGACTCCTCTGTTTGGAGCAGTCTTTCAGACTCTTAGCAGAGAACAAAGAGGTGCTCCTAGGACACGATTTGTCCCACCCAGGGCAGCAGTAGCCTAAAAGAGGACACACGACTTGAGCCCCCCAAGCGCCTGTTTGTCCCTAATGACTACAGAGGGCGTCCAGGCAGCTAGTCCAGATACCTTCACCTGTAGACACCTTAGTTAGGAGAGTTTAACCTCTGGCATGCCACTTTCACCTCCTCTCTCTCTCACTTACTGTTTCTATGAAGTATCTGATTAACTAAACACACACAACACGGACGGCAGACAAAGGGTTTTTCTGGCCCAGTGAGTGTGGTTTAAGTGATGCAGATGAAGCAAACATCAGTTTTGCAGCACTTAATAAATACACAGCAATACAGATGCTACGGCTGTTTCCTGAGGAAACAGAGGACAGAGGCCTGCTGTAACTTGGATTTCTTACCTTGGTTCCAGGTTTCAATCCTTCTAATTGTTTGGGCTTTCGGAAAGTTTTGTGGTGCTGCAGCTTGTGTTCAATTTTATCCTTGGCAAATAGGAACTGGAGTCTACACTTGTTGCAATGATAAACACTCTTCTTCTAAAGCAAATGCAAAGGAAATATATTTCATTTTAGAGAAACGGAAGTCAAAACACCGCAGGGTTTTTTGTTTAAAAAAGAAAAAGATAAAAAAAACACCACCAAATGCTTTTCCCCTCTTTGAAACCAAAGGCAGCCCTGTTTTTCTTTAGCATCCGAAAGTCCCGCCCCACCAAGCCCCCTATCTTGGGTGTTTTGGTTTGAAATTTTTTGTTTGTTTTGGTTTTTTAATTAAAATCACCAGGCTCTGCAGAGACACCAGACCTGGAAGTGCCATGGAACAAGTCTTACCCAGCTCGTTTAAGCCAAAGTAAGGCACACTGGCAGAGCCGCGCGTGGGGCAACATTCCTTCAAAAGTCGCCTTGCCTCTGCCTCTTACAGGAGTCAGCGGCGGACTTCAGGGGCAAATCAATTCAGGCACTTGCTAAGAGCGCTACCTTTCTATATTCTGAAAGTACACTTCAGCTACACCCACATAAAATATGTTGTCAATACAGCCAACATATATGGAAACGGAATGCTGAGCTACAAAAATTACATTCGTTTGTGTGCATACAGTATTATTTACTTATTTATTACCTGGAGAGAAAAAAATTTAAAACCCAAATGAACACAGAGCCCACTGTTGGTTAATCATCACATGAAGCAAACACAGTCCAGCAAAACATGCTTTTTTCTGCTAAGTTACAACAATCTGTGCTACTCCCAAAGGAGCAATGCCTCTTCTCTTCAGCACAATCCCTATGAAAGGTCTGGAATGACAGCATGCAAATTGCATTTGTTATGGAGTGAATACAGCAGCTACTAAACCCCCTCTTTCAACCAAGTTTTCTTTCTTTCTGTTTTTATTCCAAGCAAATGCTCAACTAATCACATGCTTACTATCACTAATCTCTGTGGAGAGGGAACCACCTTAAATGAAAAAAGACTACAGCCCTGACATAGTACCTGATGCCTCATGAAGTGCTGTTGGAAAGCATTGCCGTTCTTAAAAACTTTGAGACAGTAAGGACAGAGCAGGTGCCGCGTGTCTTCGTGTATCATTCGGAAATGGCTATCCACTTCAGAATAGAGCGATGAACGATACTGACAGACCTATAGGAGTGGACAGAAACAATTAACAGTGAAATAACATAGGAATCTACCTCACATCCGCCATTGCAACAAGGAGATCTTAACAGCAATGCCAGACCCCCAGAGATACTTATCAGTGGAGTTTAGGAACCAGGTCCTAAAGAAACTGCTAGCTTATTCCAACTGTAAGACACTAAGTCAAGCAGTGCGTATTCAGAGTAGTCTGGAGAAACAAATCTGAACTACTTGTATAAAGTGAAAGTAGTGACAATTCAAGCTCCAGATCCAAGGGAAAAAAAAAAAAAAGAAAAAAAAGGAAGAGACAGTCAATGCAAAGCAGTTGGAATATATTAAAGAGCAGTTTCTTCAGGGTCTATGCAAAAATGCAGAATTTGGAACATAATCTTTTTTAACACAACATATTTTAGAAGGTTCCCCTCTGTTTTTTCTTTTTGGAGGGACAGTGTTAGGACCTCTGGGTGGAGATGACACGTTCAGAACCGATGTAAGCACAAATCTCATGGCAACAGAACGTCAAGAAAAGGTATCACACAAGCAACATAATCTCATCTGCTCCAGAGTGACAACTTCTCTTTATGGCACAGCAATTTGCCTGCAGGCCCTGGGAGGAAAAAAAAATTAGGCTCTGAATGCCACTGGGACTAAACAAACATCTATTAGGCTGATTCCAGTTTCAGAGTGCTGGGAACCAGTAGCAAGCATTCAGCTACTCGTGCTGCCCTAATAGCCGTTGGACTTAGAGAAGTCTACACCTGGAAAAAAATGGGCTCCACAGCACTGTGCCATGGCCCAAGTCTGCTTTGGACCCCTATGAGCCACACACTTTGCTGAAAACTGCTAGATTTCCTCTTATCCTCTAGCATGCATTTATGAAGTCCAGCTCCTAAACCACTTTTAATACCTGACAAACATAGGGCATCTCCCCTGGCTTGTGAGTGTCCTTCATGTGCTGTAGGAACATTGGCTCACTCTCGAATGCCCATTCGCAAATCTTGCACTTTGCTGCAAAAGAAAGGAAAAGCAGGTAACAGCCAGGGGATAAAAATACCCTGTTAAAACATAGCAAAGAAACTTGTAACTGGTGGTGTAACAACTTAAACCGAAAGAAAACCAAGCAACTGAAAAAAACAACAAACCACCAAACCCAAAAACTAGCTCTCAACTCTTTGAATTGGGTAGTGTCCTGGTTTCGGCTAGGATAGAGTTAATTTTCTTCCTAGTAGCTGGTATAGCGCTGTGTGTTGGATTTAGTATGAGAATAATGCTGATAACACACTGATGTTTTAGTTGTTGCTAAGTAGCGTTTACCCAAAGTCAAGGCCTTTTCAGCTTCTCTGCTCTACCGACTGAGAAGGCTGGAGACACACAAGAAGCTGGGAGGGGGCACAGCCAGGACAGCTGACCCAAACTGGCCAGCGGGATATTCCATGCCATATGACGTCATGCTCAGTATATAAACTGGGGGAAAGCTGGCTGGGGGCCAGTGGCCGCTGCTCGGGGGCTGCCTGGGCATCGGTCGGTTGGTGGTGAGCAGTTGTTTTTCATTTGCATCACTTGTCTTTCTTCGGTTTTATTTCCCTCTCTTTCTGTTATTTTCCTTTTCATTACATATTATTATTATTATAATATTATTTTATTTCAATTATTAAACGGTTCTTATCTCAACCCGTAAGCGTTCTCACTTTTACTCTTCCGATTCTCTCCCCCATCCCACTGCGGGGGGAAGCGAGCGAGCGGCTGTGTGGTACTTAGCTGCCCGCTGGGGTTAAACCACAACAGGTAGACAACAAAATATATTCTGAGAGGTTTCCAAAAGGCAGCAAAAATTCTCTTAAAATGGTGGGTACAACAAGTAGGAAGATGTCCTCACAAGGAAACTGCAAGTGATTTTAAAATCAGATGTCAACCCACCGGTAAAAATTAAGTTCTACCACGACATTATTATTGAACTTGATCTTTAAAATACTCTTGACAGTAGTTTGCAGAAATGTAATTTAAATGGATTTTTCTGCTGGCCTACAAAACCAATGCACCAAGGGGCAAGGCAGAGCAGACGCTCCTTTCTCAACAGATCTGCAGTTAATACAAGACAGAAACCCTCTTAAACCTAAACAAACGACAACAGCAAAATCAACTTACTTGTTGACTCATAGGGACTGTGGACATTCTCTAAGTGACACTGTAGCTGGAACGGAGTGGAGAACTGTCTGTAACAATGCTGACAGATGGTATGGACATCTACCTCTCCATTCTGCTGATCCAGTTCAACATGGTGCTTCATGTGATTCATAAACCTTATGTAGGTGAAGAGAAAGTGTGTGAACAGAAATTCAAACATTTTGCACCAGTAACCCTGAAAGCACTATGAACGCTACACCAGAAGTTTTTTTAACAGCATTAAGATGTTTCCTTCTTGCTCTTCCCATCAAAAGCAACCAAAACCTCCTCCTATACAGCAACCTCCCACTCCCTATGCCTAGGGGAAGTGAGAGAACAGATTTTGCAGCACAGAGGCTGTACTACTTGCTTTTGAGCACTTCTGACCCCAACCAGGCATTCCACTGATGATGACAAAACACTTCAACTTATCACAATAGAACAACATAGTGGCTGGCTCAGACGAATACACTATTTCCTAAAAATATTTTCTCCCTCTATTGAAAAAGCATTGAAACAAAGATGAGAAGAGCAGTTCTTCAAGAAGAATTATTTCCTATTATCTAGTAAGACTAGTGACGAGCAAATGAGACTTCTCTGCTGAAGAATATAAATGCAATTATTCTAACCACGCAATCTTCTTACAACTTTTGCCCTGACTGAACTGCGTGATGATGGGCAAATCTCTCCCTTTTGTGCTTCACTTCTGGTCTTAAGCTACAATATGGGAAAGGTGTAGGGCCTGAGGGACTCATGGTTACGACTCATTTTTACTTCTGCAGATCAGAGGTATTCAGAACACCGTAGACTGTTTTTGTGGCACATCACATTCGTCTTACCGTATGTTGTTCTTTAGCCTCTTGGTGCAGTGTGGACACCTGAAGGAAGTTGGAACCTTGGGGAAGTTCAGTAGCTGGCTCACTTTGCCACCATCTCTGCCGTAGTAGAAATCATCTACTAACATAATGAGCTTACTTTGGGATGAGTCAACTACGTTTTCACTTGGCTCTGGAGCTTTAGCAGGTGGGGACAGTGCAGGGATAGGAGTAGAAGCGGGTGGTGAAGCAACAGCTGTAGTTTTTTCTGGAGATGGAGGCTTTGCAGATTGAATATTTGGTTCAGATTCTAGAGATTTTCTTTTCTTGAGGAATTCAACCATTTCAGGGCAGCAGTACTAAAAGGGAAAAAAACCCACAAAAAACCCACACACATTAAACTGTATCTAGGAAGAACTATATATACTATTAAACAAAGACTAACCAGTACTAAGAAAAGACAGGGGATCTCTAGGAAACTCTGGAGGAAAGAGTAATGTAGAGTCAATATCCAATTTTCTGTTTTGATTGTTTACTGATATGCAAGATTAGAAAAGAAATGCATCTCCTGGCACCAACAGGACATAAAACCGAGGTGCTGCCTACTTCCAGTGAGGGATGCTGTGGGAGGTCTTCCAAAGGCCTCTCCTTTGCCTCTCACTTTCTCCTAGTCATATTCTTCCTTTTCACAGAAATCCCTGATCTAGGGAGAGGAACTGTTCTTTGCACTCCACAATCACGACCAATTATCCATTAATGGCTCATCTTAGAATGGTTACTTACACACATATGTCCTCTTAAAGCTTCAGTGACTCGAAACTGAGCATCACATCTTGGGCAGACCTTCCTGCCACCATCTTGCAAATCAAATGTGGGAATAGGAGATGAACTGACTGTAACAGGAAAAACACAAAATAAACCAAGAAAAATAGAATCTTTACACTTCATCTTAAACCTAGGCAATCTTTTTGGCCTACTGAAATACTTCAGTTTCAAGAGCTGTACTTTTAACTACTAACTAGATTGGAAGAGGCATGAAAAAGGGAAAAGTATGCAAACTTCTGACAATCTGTATGACAAAACATACCGCCCAGTAGCTAGAATAAGAATAGGAGAGTCTCAAAATTAGACTTAATAAATAAAAAAAAATTTTAAAAAAGAAGGAAAAAAGATGAGCGCAACTCATCGCCCCTTTTTCTTTAATAATTTGTTTGGTTTCTTCAATCATTTGTTTGGTTTTCCATGAGACTAAAACGCCTCATCTTCACCTCCAGCTGTAGTAAGAAACTCAGAATACAGGTGACATGAAACGTACCTTAAATCAGCTTTTGGACTCCCAAACACCCAAGGAAGGTGATTTTTTGGAAGAAGAGAAGCAAAGGTTTTATCCTTTTGCCTCCTTGTGTAGAGTATTCCAGGTGTGTGTATTCTCAAGATGGCGGCATGCACACCAAGAATTTTGAATGCAAAATAATGTATGCAACCAAATATCCACAAACAAAATATAATCACTGTATAAAAGTGTACAGGTGAAGATGAAGAAATTAACAGCCAAGCTTTTCAAGGGTTATCCCTGTAATGAAATCTCAGTAGTTACAGGTTAGCATTGTTTTTACTCCAGAAAATAAAATTCTGAATTCTCAGCAGAATCAATCGAGCTAGGATAGCTGCTATAGACCATACCTTTTAACGATGACGATGATGACGACGACTCTGAAACACTGGATCTCTGGGAACCATGCACAGGGCTGCTGTTGGAAACCACCAGCGGGCCAGGGCTCTGTCCTAACGAAGGAATGGTGTTGAGGGTATTCACTAGCTTAGCAACCTCATTGCTGTTCTCACCAGTCACTCCAGGTCTCTTTACAGTCACAAAGCTTGCAATACTCACTGCCAAGGGAACGGATAGTACAAGAACACTAATAAGGAATCAGTGAGATCTGATCCACTCTGTGAATCTCGCCCCCATCTAGTATGCCTTGTCTCTTGCTCTTCTACCTTGAGTCTTCACCAAAGGTGACTAAGCCATCAATTATCCTGTCCAGTAACGCAGAGGCTGGCAAGACTGGGAAAGTAAATTTCCCTAACCTTCCAGATCGCACTCCAAGATACGAGCCAAGTCCCACGATGAACTAAACAGGATACTGATGGTCACAAAAACTCTTTGTATTTCTTTTCTAAATGCAGCTGTATACGATTATGGCCACTTAAAGCTAAAAATAACCCGACTACTTGCTGTGAGAAGGAATATTTTTTTCCTTTTTAAATTGTTTGTCACTATTCTTGAGCAATCATTTCACTCATGAATTCAGCCAACATTCAAAAAAAAAAGGCAACATGGTTAGTTTCTGCTTGTGTTCATCGTCTAACTTCACCTTTCAAAAAATACAAGTGATTAACAAATAGTATTTTTCACTTTTGGGGACTTCTAATTGGTTGTCTCGGAGCATTCTACAAATAGTTCTCAAACCAAACTGGACATGATGGCAGGATTATCCTTATTTTCCAGGTTGGTAAGAGAGATGAAGCATGAGTCAGTGACAGGCAAAAATAGAACCCAGGAGATCTGACTCAACTTCTGTCTTTTAGCTGCTACGCCGTATGTTTGAAGATCAAATTATAGACAATGTTATACACTTGAGTCCCCTCGCTTTTCCATGGCAAGTCTTACCTAATTTGGGGTTAGCAGCTTGACTGGACTGCCCTGGCTGCTGCACAGTTAACTGTCCAAGTGTTGTTGGCTGCGTTGCAGTAGGAGTTGTGGAGGTGCTGGGAGTGGACTTACTTTGCTGTTGTGCCTGGGACTGTGGTACAGTGCTCCTGATGGTAAGCGTGGCCGGAATGACTGTAGTGAAAGTGTTGGTGGTGGGTCGGACCGGCATGGTTGTACCTGGTCTCACCTGGGCCATTTGAGAGAACACCTGAGGAACTCCAACTGTTGGTTTAACAAACTGGGTACCTGGGGCTTCAAAAACAAATGAACAAACAAGGTAGATCAAGTAATCAAATTCCATTCCTTGCACCTAGTGTAACCTATTTTCCAACACTGCTGAGCTCCCAAAATTCCCAGCAATTTCAATGGACACTTTAAGAGTTCAGCACCTTAATTTCACTTCCCAAGCAGACTAAAACTGAACATGGATGCAGACAGAGTGAAGATTGTATTTACAACTTTTTTTTAGGTGGAATTTTCCAAAAGGCCCAAGTAGCTTACGAGCACAAATCCTGCCGACTTTCATGGGGCCCACAGTCCCAGTCACTAGGCCCAATGGAAACTCATGGAAGGCTTCTTATGGCAGGACAAGGGTGATCCTACAGTTGCAAATTAGTTTGCGATACGAGGCTTTGGAGATTCATTCTGGGGAGAGCGAAAGGTGACTCAGCACTGGCATGGTTGCTTTGTTATAAGGCAGATATCTGGTGACACACGAGTTCTTAGTCTTTCTGATGGTGCATGACAGGATCCGGCAGCAGATATTAGCGTTAGAAAAGTCATCCTCAGGGTGAGGCTTGGTTTCCAGGCAATTTCCCAGCACTAGCATGGCATGGGGAGATTTTGAAAGGAAGGAAGAGGGGTGGTCATGGGCTGGGACTTTGGAATTAAGTTAACTGAGGAGGCTTTTAGAAGAGGCTAGATCATATAGAGCTCTGAGAGGCAGACAGGACTTCCAGCTGGAAGTCCTCTACTCTGCAAAGTGGTTTGTTACTACGAACAAAGGGCCTACTCTCTGCTGCAAAATGACTAGCGGAATTACAGCCACAAATACAGACAAATCTCACCTCCTACAGAACCGACCCCCCTGCTTCTTTAGAGTTATTAGATATGCAGGTGTGTCCTGGTTTCAGCTGGGATAGGGTTAATTTTCTTCCTAGTAGCTGGTACAGTGCTGTGTTTTGGATTTAGGATGAGAATAATGTTGATAACAGACTGATGTTTTAGTTGTTGCTGAGCAGTGCTTACACTAAGTCAAGGTCTTTTCAGCTGCTCATACTGCCCTGCCGGCAAGGAGGCCGAGGGTGCAGAAGAAGCTGGGAGGGGACACAGCCAGGACAACTGACCCCAACTGGCCTAAGGGACATTCCATACCATATGATGTCATGCTGAACAAAAAACTCTGGGGAGTTGGCTGGGGGGGCATGGCCACTGCTTGGGAACCGGCTGGGCATCGGTCAGCGGGTGGTGAGCAATTGCATTGTGCATCACTTGTTTTGTATATTCTTTTATCATTATTATTATTTTCCCTTTCTTTTCTGTCCTATTAAATTGTCTTTATCTCAACCCACGAGTTTTACGTTTTTTCCGATTCTCTCCCCCATCCCACTGGGGGGAGCGAGCGAACGGCTGTGTGGTGTTTAGCTGCCTGCCGGATTAAACCATGACAAGGTGAAATACAGATTTCAAATATAAATTTTTTTTTTAAACTCTTGGTACTCTAAAAAGGAACACGACAGTGGCTTTGGCTTGTTTCAGTCCTTACCTGGGACGAGGGTGATGGGTCTAACTGTTTGACCTTGCTGTACATTCAGAACAATTCCAACTTGGTTCATTGTGTTTTGTACAGGCCGCACATTCCTGACGGGAAATCCCTGCAGTCAAGCAGTACCATTACCATTAACATACTGAGCATTTTTGAAGCCCTTTCAATACGAGCTTTCTACCTTAAAAATCAAATAAGTAAATAAAAAACCCCCACAAACCCCACAGTACTATCATCTATAGATCAGTTGAACTATGAGGCCGTGCTGTTCTCGGCCAGCACCTTACCCAACAGTAGGGCCATTTCCTTACACTCCACAGCATTCTGACATACAGCCTCCACTCTCAATCTCTCCTTCCCTAAGCACCCACAGAAATCTTCTCCCAGGTCTTAGCAAATGCTCAAAGAAGCCAGTGGACATTTAAAAATTTACCTGCACATTTCCAGGACAATAAAACAAAGTAGTTAAGTATTCAGCAAGGTCAAGTTCACGCAGAGTGGACAGACCCCCCCACAGCAGGGAGTCAGGCCCTACTGGTAAGGCTACAAGCGAGAGCCAGCGTGAAGTCCCATCAGACCTGTGCTGGCTCCACAGGACCTGCTGAGGTGTGGAACGTGGCCAATTTTCTCAAGTAAGATTCAACTGCAAAATGACTACGAACACAAGCTATTTCCAAACAAAGCTATTTTTAAATCTACATAAATTAAAAAACAAAAGCCCAACAGATTTCAGCTCAAGTGTTACATCCACGAAAGTGCACAAGAAAAACTGAAACAGGCATCTGTTTCTGAACAGAGAACAGTCTTCCATGGATGAGTGCACCAGACCTTCTGTCTCAGCCATCCTGGCTGGAAGGGCACTCACCTGGGTTGTTATGAAGATGGGCTGGCTGGTCACTGGAGAATTCGTGACGTGATTGGCATTCTGCATGATCTGTACAGGTCGTAATACTGGCTGAGTTACCATTGTGCCCAGACCTGAGGTCGGGTTCTGGGTAAGGATTAGCGGCTGTCCACTTTGCTGAACAAGAGGATTGCCAGCTGGAAGAAAGACAGAAATACAGCAAAAGTCACATTTGTCAGGTAAAAAGGCTGCTGCTTCTCACACACACTCAGTTGGCAATTTTAGTCTTCAGAATTTGAGTGAGTTTTCCAGAGCATGCTTTAAAAGTAAACTTGTGAAACTATCCAACCCTTCTATATGTTGTTTTAATATTCATATTTAGACTAGGATTTTCCAAGCTGCCTAGGAACTAGGTGTTCAAATCCCTTAGCCTTGAGCAACCTCAGAGACTGATTATTCTGGCTCCTACGTGCCCTTTGAACACAGCCACAGCAGCTAAAGAAAATATTTTTTCTAGTCTCATTAACTATTAAGTAAAAATTCACCTGCTGGCAGATACTGGGAAAACTTACGCTGAACCACTACAACCCCCGGCATAGGACATGTACCAGAGCTAGAGCTACACTGAAAGTTTGTGAACAGCACCGACAATCACAGGCCATCGGAGACACCGGAGTCTGCAGAGGGCTTCGATTAACCAGGACTAGGAGGTGACAAGAATTCTGAAGTAACCTAAAGTTATCTTCAGCATCCTCGGACAGAAAGAGGATTGTAGGACTGAACCTTCACAAAGCAGCAGACAAACTTCAACTTTAACAAAGAAGGAAAAAAAAGAGAGATTGAGAACATCTGGATCACACTGAAGTCATGATGTGCATGCAGTCTGTGTCATAAGAATATCTTATAATGGTTCAAAGTGCTTATTCTCTTGATTCAAGAGTGAAACATCCTGCTTAAAAAAAAAGTTAAGATGCGGAAGAAACAGTAGTTTTATCCGCTAAACTCAACATCCTTTACTATCACACATTACATGAAATATTTCACACAAGTTCTTTGGTATGAGAGTATGTTCATATAATCACAACCAACCAGGTTACTGCAGCTTAGCAAGATGCCACATGTCAGCTGAGACCCACTGTCTTCAGACCCACCAGCCGGCTTCATTTGGAAGTAAACCCACTCAGTTTAAAACTTCTTCACAGTGTTTTATACTAATGGGTTTTATTTAGTATTTCCTTGTTTGACAGTAACTTGCACTTTACACTAAGCAGCAGTAACTTGATTCCTCGCAATTGTGCCGACCGATGGACCCGTCAGAGAGCTCTAACATGGGTGTTGCCCACCATCGCGCCCAGAGGGACTTCCTTGCTGCTTACAGATACAGCTGCCTAGTAACTCTACCATGAGGTTCTGTCCTCAGGTGCACATCATCTTGTCAAGTTTTGACTGCTAACATCCCATGACCACTGCTAGAGTTACCTAATGCTTTCCATTACCTGCAGATGAAAAAGGTATCCTACTGCTTTGTGAACTGCTAACTGCACAGATCAAGGTTTCTACGATGGACGTCTGCCTCAAAGATTTTTTTTTTTTGGTGGTGGGCTGCAACAAGTAGAATTGTTCAGTCATTAAAGAAAAGCAAACTTTGCTTCTTCTGGTGCCTTTTTTCTTGTAACATTTTCCTCTGCACAGTCGCCCAAGGGCTGTCCGTGATCTCCAACTACCCCCAGGAAAGTCCACAGGGGTAGGTAACATTAATCAGCTTCTGACGACCTCAGCTTGCACCAGCCCAGCAGACACTTCCTAGCAGTTGGCTGTGACCTTCAGTCAAGATCCCATTTGTCCCATGTGCGCTCTCAGTTCCACAAGCTCTTACTTGCCAACCAGAGCAGGCTTGCAATATTTGCACAGAGTGAGGAAATTCAAACCCAGGAATATTGCCCAATTGCTTCTGGCAACTTGGGGGCCAATGTCGCACCAAAACAAAGATCAGAGGAATCTCCCATATACTGCCAATGTTTGCTGGCAGCCGAGACGGGGAAGGAATTAAAAGGAACAGAAGAGAGGATGAGGGAGGAGGCTGTGAAGAAACATGCTAGTGAAAGATGAGATGAAACGGTCTACAATCACCAAGGTACCAGTTCAGAGAACACAGAACAAACCTTTGCTACCGACAAACACTAACAATGCTCAGCAGAACACTTTTGACATCATTCCCCTTCAGTGGCCAGTCTACTGGAGGATGAACACAATTCTTGTACCCACGCACCGCGTTAGCTCAAGCCCGCGCTGTGGATCAAGCTAAGTAGTAACAGTAAAGGTCGGCTACTGTAGTGTTCACACACCTTCTCACAACGCAAACTGTAACTCTCAGCCAGACACTGTCTTTTCCACAGAAATCCGCCTCACTTTGCGCACAGCGTGGATGATGGTCAGGGAACAAATCAAAGGTATGCAGGAAACGAGGCGATGTCTGTACACACCTGACTCTTGCACTGTAAATGATGCAAATATGACGGGAGCAAGGGACCATCGAAGAGAGGGGTGTTTTGGTACCTAAGGCTGTTGACTATCATCTGGAAAAAAACGAATTTTATCCCATTAAGCAGTTTAGCAAAAAAATTTACTTTTTACTCTGGTGATCACTACATCTTCATCTCTCAAATGCCTATTACAGGCGACATGTGGCCAGGTCTAAAGACAGCGAGGAGCTTCCAACAGCAGGTGATCTGCACATATGAAATGCATTACCTTTTCTAAATATCACAGGGGAGGGAAAAACATTTTTAAAAAATTTTTTAAAAAAATCAGGCTACAGATGCTTCAAACTCAACTCCAGAAAATGAGCAGGATACTTATTTGGGCTTCAATTCCTTCTTCCTCTATACCGTTCTTCCTCACAAAGTTTAGCTCATTCATGTGTTTGTGTTTATGCACTACTCAATCCCGTTATTACGATAATCCATGTCTTGAGGACAAAGGGCTTCCAGACTGGCAGAGGGAGGCGTGATACAGGAAGATCTTCCCCACAGGAATCTTCCCACCGTAGACTGACAGATTATCCAGGTTGTTTCAGGGCTACAAAACGGTCCAACATTACTGAAACTGCCACTGTTAGAGGAAAGGGTTGCTGTACCCGAACAGCAAATGTTTCCTATGTAACTGTGTAAATCCAGGAAAAGACCTGCTGCATGCCAAAATGTTCTGACCCACAGCCAAAACAGCTTCTTTTAATGGAAGATGCTTTACACTGACAGTCTGGATGCTGCCTGGCTGGCAAGCCTCAGGGTATATGATCCAAATGTTTTCATGAAGATTATACTAGGCAGAAACAGTAGGGTAATGGAAGACTACATCAGAAGGTTCAGATCCAAGCCGCACAACTGCCTGGCCCACACTGCACCTTGCCTCGCTTTTGGAAGCGCTTTAGCCAGAGGGAGGACTGCTGGAAAAGAGACACCAGTTCCCACTTCCAGAGCATGGGGGGGGAAAAAAAAACTTAACCTCAGCAAACTTAACCTCAAACCGAGGCAGAGGATGGAGATGCTGAGATGTCATGAAGGCTAGCAGCCTATCTTTGATCATTTTCTTCTTTAGGATCAAAAACAACAAGCATGAACCCACTACTGTCTGAACTCTGTGCATGCTGCCTCCAATCCCAAATGAAAAAGAGAACATGCTTCTAGCCTTTGCTGTTTTATAAAGCAAGGTCTCTGAAGAGGGATAGGAAAAAGACGGAAGGAGTGAATGAAAGCTAGAGACAAATAGACTGGATTTGCAATCTTTAAAAAAATTCAGAGAGGTAATCCCTTCACAATACTCCTGAAAATGAGGTGATTATCAAGGAGAAGAGACAGAGCAGTTAAGGAAAAAAAGAAAAAAAAAAAAAGAACCTTTAGATAGTTCTATCAGGTTCTGAACATTTACATCCCACCTAGTATCTGATGAAGGCCCAGTCCAGAGCATCAGCAGATTGTTTTCTCCTCCTCAGTGTCTCGAGCATCTTACTTGACTGACAAGGAGCACACAGTCATCCCCAAATCTTTCAAGGAGTGGAGACCTTGCCAAATGCTGAAAATCTGTGACTGCAAATGAGAGGTCTTACATTGCCACTGGAACTTCCATGAGAAATCCTGAAGCTACGATGACCTCGTGGTTAGTACAGAGGCCACGGTGCAACCTCAAGCAGAGTGTGACAGTCAGGTTTCCAACTCCTTCTGGCACTCCTTTGGAGTTTACAAATAATCTGGGAAGACTTGTACTAGTTTAACAAACAAAAGATGACTTTGGGTTTAAATCCATTTTAAAGCAGAGACCAGCTGACAAAGATCTTCTGGTCAAATCCAATGATTTTGACTCCTTTCTCTCAGTGTGGACTTGGCAGGTCCCTGCCACATTGCTCTCTCCTGAAATGCTATCATTACTAGACAAAACAATAGCAGAAGCATATATAAATACTCTAATTCCTTACCAGAGACTGCAGGTTCTTTTCAATGTGGCCAGGATGGACACAGTTGCATGCCCAATTTTTTTTTTTTTCAGGCTTTGGTAGACTTTCATAAGTGAGAATGACAAGCCTTCTGCAGTAGCATGTCCAAGAGCGTGCAGTACTTCTCTTAGATTGTTTCCAAGGAGGTTTGTAAGGTTTCCACAGGTCCTGGAGCACTTTAAACTCACCGGCCAAGACAGATGTGCATAGATTCACTACTTCATCTAGGGAGAATGAGGAGACCATGGCAGAAATCAGCTGCTGGGAAAGAACAAATTACGTTCTTCTCTCTTCTCCTCCTGCCTCTCAAGTGTATGATTTTCCAAGTAGCTCGCTGGAAATGGCTTAATTTGCTTCTTGGAGGAGGGCGATTTAGACCTAAATGCCAGTTGATGAAGCAAGCCTCCTGAACAGCCCACTTAGTCCAGTGATCCTTGTGCATCCTAGGCCTCTTCCTACACTTCTTGAACTCCTCCTTGACTTCCAGTATGCTACCAGGAAGGCACAATGTAGACATGTAGAAGAGGAGTTTCTTTATCCTCTCTCTCAACTAAGCTCAGCAGAGATGCTCTCCTCTAAAGGAGAAGCCACTCTCGTCAGATGTGCCCTGCATGTTCACAGGAGAGGTTGGACTAACAAAGCCTCTTTAATCTGATACTCCAGAAACCCCATACAGATGATCTGCACTTCACAACAGCGTGACCTTCCTAGAGAAGAACGCTAGTGCTGAGCCCATCAATAAGTTACTCCGCACCGCAAACAACCGAAGTGCAGAGATAGGGACCTCAAAGGTCGAGCACAACACGCCATTGCTAAGGAGGCCATCAGTGCCAAGGTTCCTACCACTGACACAATCCACATCAAAATCAGTGATAAATGGTTAGGACTGGTGTCAGCACGTCATGATTTAGAGGCTACCATAGACGCAGACTTTGAATTCAACACTTGGGCATCAATAAAGGTCCTCTCAGGCTTATGAAGGGTAGACTAATAAGCCTGGGATGACTCAATTCCTTGATGACTCTGTTCTCCAGTGAATGGCCCTCCGCAGCCAGCACCGACAGCTGAGGAGCGAAAAGGAGCAACATAGGGACACACTGTTAAGGTTCTAATGGCAGGTGATTTGGGCATGAAGTGGAGGCAGCTCACCAGGGCACTCCGTGAGGAACAAGGGATTACTGGGCTCTGGGGACAGACACTTGTAGGTATCTGAGGAGCCTTCCATCACTCTTAGGAGAAGCAACTTCAGGTGGCTCCTGTGCTCTCTGAATCCATTTCCAGAAAGTATGGCAGGTTGAGCACTGCTCCAAGACATATCCTTCAAGACACGGGAAGCACAGGGAGCAGAGCCAAGAGAAGCTTCTGCCGTAACACCACTCCCTAGATGACAGGCTAGCTGAGCTTGATGCAAACAAACATATAATTTTTGTCAACAAGTGTAAGAGAGAAAAATTATACTAAATGTTACATATGGTTTAGGGGAGAGAGGGATCACAGGGCAGTATGCAGAGTAAGCACGCACTGCAAGCGTCCTGTCACACTGATGCAGGCAGTAATTTGAACTAGACTAAGTTTTCTCACTTCCCATCCTAACCCAACTTAACCATACACTGTTACGCATTTGCTGTGTATTAAATATAAGCGCAGTATTTTCTTCTACAGTTTCTATATTTTCAGGACAAAAAGCACTTTGCAATTCTTGTGGTGGAAAGAATTATAGGAATGTAAGTTAGATTTTTATCTGATGGTGGAATTATTAAAAAGGAGTCAAGCTGTCAGCCTGATGGGCTGCACGGCACCCATCTCAGTTTCTTGTCAACAACAACAGTGCTTTTTTGGATATAAGTGGAAATAGACAGACGTAGACATTACACCAGCTAGCTATGCACGTATATGTAATATAAGAAAGAACGGTTTGAGTGGGATACAGGTATAGCTAAAAGCAATCAAAGGAAACTAAGGAAAGAAAAAATAAGGCCGAGCGTCACTTCAAATATATTTAGGTTTCAGTAATTTTTCCTTTTATGCCCCAGTAATTTGAGACATTTTAAAACTAATCTGCAGGGAAAAATTTGGATCCAGTAGAAAGATGGAAAAAGATAAGCTAAAAGGTATTTCCATCTTCAGTTTGGAAATCCCGTTTCTTGATTTTTGGACATAGGGTCATTTCTATCCAGTCCAGTACACACTTCTGCTCTGTTCATTCAAAGGAAAACTTGTGGTTTGTGTACCTCAATGTTAAGTACAATACACCTCACAAGAAATTCAAGCACATGTTTGTTAACTTATGATCTTGAACGTTAGATATTATCAACATGGATGCTGTTATTTAAGAAAAAGGATAAATTTTAGGTCTCCAGGCTTGCTCACAATTGAATTACATCCTGGGGGGGTGGGAAAAACAAAACAAAAGCCAACAAAACCTTACACTGGGAGAATGGATAGATTTAATGGGTCTTTTTCAGCCCTAGCTTGTAAGTCTTTTTAATTAATGTAAAACAAAATGCAAGACGACAGCCATGAGCGTAAAAAACAGATTGCTGAAAGCTGGGATGACTCCAGACATGGCTCATTTCGTGAGCGTTCCACATAGTCACAACTTAAACTGGGATGTGACCCTCAGTTACTGGGCCAGCAGAGACTGAAGAGGTGACAGATGTCCCTGTGGCACTTTGCCACTCAAAATCCTCGCTGGCATCAAGCCAAAAAGGATTCCCCTGCAAGTCAAAGTCATGTCATATGAGCTGGTAGTGACTCAACGAATACAATACTCAGGAAAGAAAAGGTCATGCTGTAGGCTGAAGAATTTTGTTTGTATTGGTCCTGAAGTTAATGGGCCAAGCTATCCTCTGCTGCATCAATGCAATCAAGAGGAGAATTTACTCCACCATAAAAGCTGAAGCGCTCCAGATATACGCAAAACCAAGCACGTTTCCGTATTTTTTCACCTAACAGCATTCATCCCAAAGCATTTAAAAGTCTACCACTCAATGAAGGAGAAAGGCCATGTGATGGTGACCAGGAACACACAGCACTACGAACAGCATGTTCCTCACGCCCATACAGAGTTTATTTCCATCCCAGTAGGTCAGAAAAACACAAATATAACCCACATCATCAAGCTCACCCTGAAACATACAGCGCTAACTGTGATGTTGAATACTTTGATGTCGAATACTTTGTTTCGACAATGCTAACCGAGCTGACCAAGCTGCCAAGTCATAAATTCTGCCTATTTGGAAAGTATCTCTGCCTTGCGGCTGTAAAGGTCATTTCCCTCCCTTCTCTCTTCCAAAGCAGACCAACACACACCTCTGAGACTTCCAGATTTTTTCAGCAGTCTAACAGTTCTCCGATTAAACGTTACTTAAGAAATTCTACAAACCCTCCTTAACACGCAGCCTCGCACTGTGGGGCAGAAGGAGATCCCAACACGCAGTACCGCAGCATGAGAAGAGGACAGATCCAACGCGGTTCCTGCAGTGGCATAAGGTGCCAACGGCGCATCTGGCAGGGCAATTCCTGCCGGAGCAGGCAGCCCAGCAAACTGCACCCACCGCTCAAGTCACTTCCACAGAGTAATTTATGATTAGATGACATACTACAAGAGATACACAAAAGAAAAAGGACTACAGAAAGTGATCGATGGAGTCACAGCAAGTAACATCCCTACCTGACTTCAGATTTTAACATATGGAGTAAAATCTGAAGGTGTCAGTTCCTCAATAGCTACCACTAATTCTTTTTGCCAACCAGAATAAAAGAATAAGCATATAAAGACGACAGTCATAGGTAGCTATGTCTATGACTTCATTCCTCTAGTACAGATTAGAGTGATTACTGTCTAGAAACATAACACTGGCTTTTCAGGGAAAGGTTTCTCCAAAGCCTGCAAGGAACTAAGCCGTTAGGAAAACCGTTCCGTGTAGCTCTGAACTGTACCACACATACTAAAAAATACTTCTAGCTAGCCTACAGCAGCAGCAGGCAGCAATCCTCCTAAACCCCTAACGCTCTCGCAGCCCAGAGAGGATGCTGGGCATAGCCAGACTACGCAATAAGGCACTGAGAAAGGAAGGCAAAACCATCACGATTTGTTTTCTTTCTCAACCTTCCTCACTACATTTTCAAATCAGATGACGGTACTCTGAATTAGTTTCCAGAACTTACCACAACCCTTATTTTTGAGACAAACGTACAAACAAATAAAAGAAACAGAGAAGAAAGTTTCTCAGACTATTGTGATTCTGCACAATCCTTTCAAATTTAAGATGTGACAAAGGCCTATCCAAATCAAATTCCTGTACAAATCTCACTGGTTTTATGGGATCTGGGAATCATTTGGATATCAGATTCTATGGAGGCGTATTTGAACTTCTCAGAAGAATATACAAATATTTTACTGATAAATATATTGCTATTAGCAGATTTTTTTTTCCAGTAGCCACACTCATTTTTCTTTTTTTTTTTACCATTAATCTAATTATGGCACACTGATATCACCAAGCCTTTATCAATTTCTTGTAATTGATTTAGAACATCTGTCTCAATTTACTTTTATTAGTAAAGCTATGAAATATTCATCACAACTGTATTACGTAGTGATATCTAATACATTTGGAGTTCAAGATGCTTTTAAGACGCTCCCAACAAAGATACCGGTTTCAAATAATGTATAGAATCTTCCTCATTATTTGTGTGTCTGTTCAAATTTTACTAAAAACGATGCAACGACTTTTAGGTGAGTTTGACAAACATATTTTTACAGCTCCTTAATCCCAAAGAATCCTAAACCCACTTTATAGTTCAGTAGATTAAGTTACGCAGAGAGATTGCTTAAGCTATCTCTGAAATGAAGCACCACAACCCTTTAATAGCAAAAAACCCCCAGAATTATTCACCTTGGAATTTGGCCAAGGCACCAGTTTAACACATCTACTCTTGCAAACACATCACGATGCACCAGGGTGACCCTGCGTAGTCAGGACTTTCATTTTATATCTTACCTGGAAGGTAATACTACCAATGGTAATTTCCATTAATGTGTAAGGACACGGGATTCACTCTCGAGTCGAAGAAAACCAGCTGCTACTCCCTGTAGTCCCTGCAAGTTTTAGCACAACGCCCATCCAAATTCTGCCCTGACACTTCCCCTGTTCAGCCTGTGAAATCTCACGTGCTCACAGCACATGACAGTGTGGCTGCAAGCGAGCCTCACATTTCCCCTCTGCACCCCAAACCCTTCTAAATACTGAAGGCATTTCTGCTTACCATTGCTGTTCACAAATATTGTCACTAGCGTCTTCTTAGCACTGTCACTATTCTGAGCCCCACTGCTACTGACTGACGTGGCTGCCGAAAGATTAGCACCTATGAATGCACGGGCAACAGCTGGCAGAGGGGCAGAAACGGGCTGCAGACTCACTGAAACTGCTAGAAAGGAATGGCATAATTGTATTTAGAAAAAAAATAGAGAAAGTGCAATTTGTTTGTAGAGACACCATACTAGCACGCTGCTTGGCTGTACTGCCATACTATCACACTAAGCAGAAGTTTTAGCTTTGTACAATAGTCCATACTCACTTCTGGCTTCTGTATTTTCTATCAAACGGCACAAGCAAGAGAAATTCCACTTACTTGAGACCGCTGTCCATGACTGAATCACTTTGTCCTTCCAAACACCCTCCTAGCCTGACATCTCTGAACGCTATGCAAAGTACTCTCCTCCTAAACCTTCCCTGGAAGGAAGGCCAGGGGAAGCAGGTGACAGCCGTCAGCAGAGGCAGCATAAGCAGGGACAGCCCTAAGCAGGGACAGCCTCATTCTACTCACCTCCAATTATCAACAGGCCTTCCAAAGCCCCCAGCGTTGAATACTTCCACAAACACCCAGTGTTAACCACGAGTTGTGTGGAACAGCTACTGCCAAGGAGTTAGCAGCACTGACTACCAAGAACGCTCCCACAGCACTTCACACCAGGACCAGAGCTCAGGATCGCAGCAGTCAGAAACGCAAGATGTTGAATCACCATCATCAGTTACCCCTGGCCTACGACAAGACACAGACCCATCTCTGTTCCAGATATTAAGCTGATGCTTTGCTTGACCTTGACCAAGAAAAAAGTAATTGAAATGGCTGAACAAAAGCTTAACTTATTAAACGTGCCAGTCTACTTCACCCACACACATAGCTGGGGTAAGAATTCTTTTTTCCACATTGGACTCAAGTGTGTGCCAAGAACCAAAGGGACAGTGAATAAAATTTTTTCTTATTATAGTCATGTTTCATTTACTCCCAAATTGTGAAATGTTCATCATCAAGGTTTAATTTGTTTCAGATAGGTATATGCACAATGGCCCGACTCACTGTGTTGATACCAACAGAAATCAACAATCAGAAAGTACCATCCTTGTATCTTTACTGAGTTAGGGTTCCATTACATCATATAGCATCTGAAAAACATAAAGCCTCCCATCTGGCAATTACTGTTTTTTTTCAGTCCAAATTTCTCATTATTTGAGACAACTAGTGGATAACAACATACTCTGACCTGCACATTAAACGCAAAGTCTGAATATCAAAGTTACGCATCTTTCCATTTGCAGAAAACAGGCAAAAAAAAAAAACAACCCCAAACCAAAAAAAACCCAACTGAAACTGATTACATCAAATCATGGGTTAAATAAGTAATAATAAACTAGTTTTAATCTCACTAGTTTGACTAGGTTAAGTCACAGGAAATGCAATTCACCAATCAGATACCTGACTTCCTCACTCATTTCAAAATTGCTAGAAGGATCAGAAGTTACTCACCACTGGATGCTGATACGTACTAAAGCACTTTGTAAAAGAAAAAGCATCATCTTCTATGTAAATTATCAATTCTCTGCTTTTAAGAAACTACTACTTTGGCTGTAGAACATCAATAACTTAGCCAAAGTTCCCTTCTCATGTTTTGAACAGGTCACCCTTTCCAACACCTGCAAAAATCTTACTTCTCTTGCACAGAGAAAATAGCTGTTTCCTGCCTCCTAAACTACTTATTCACAGGACACCTGGCCGTGTCCAGCACCACCATCATGTCAGCTCTACCCAGCACTCAAAAGCTCTCTTCACAAACAGAGAAATTGAAATTGGTTACATGACTCATTAACAGGTTTTTTAGCTATCAAATAAGACTACTTACTGGATAGGATGTAATCAATCACTGCCATTTCCCTTTAACACCGATAACAGGAATAATTCTAGACTAAAATAGTTAATTACCCGTAGCAGTTTTATCAACTGAATTATAATCCTCAACAACAGAATCTTCAATCACATCACTGATTTTCTGCCATGGTTCCAGCTCCTCCTCCTCACATTCCATAAAAAGGTCCGTGTCCGCCATCCTGCAAAGGGAAAAGAAGAGAAACCATTACTGGAAAACTGTTTTCTCGGGCAGCAAAAGTCTCATTATAAGAAAAATTCTAATGCCAGAAATATGAACAATGTTTTTATTTCCTAGTATTCCAAAGAAAAAAAAATTGACTCTACATCCTACTTTAATAGGCTGTGTTTCCTTTTCAGATAAATCTGTGAAGCTGGTGCTGAAAACCCTTGGTTTTAACTTAACATTGCAGAGGTTTTGCCTCTCCTGAACAAGAAGGCCAACTTAACAGCTTTGAAATCAGAAGTCACTGCCTCAAAACCCCAGTACCTTTAAATAAATTAATAACTGTGACTGCAGGAAGGAAGAATCTTGGGTTTTGTTCTGTTCATGGTTTTGAATATTCTAGGATTACTGCCAACACACATGACAGAGATTGAATATCCAAGCTTAAATGAGTAAAAAATGCGTGCACAAATGTGCGAACAGTCCTCAGCTAACCTCAGCCGACCCCTCCAATCAAACCCGCATGTACCCAAACCCCTGCACGCTCCCCCAGCCCTGGCTCCTCATCTTCCTTGTAGCAGGGAATATGACAAGACAATTATGAACTAGTTCAAAGAAAAAAAAAGAAGTAAAGGGATTTTCTAGGATCAGATACATAGCTATTGTCTTTCAACTCCAACGAATGTTCTCGTGATCTCCGGAGTAAAGTACCCAATTTACCTTTTCCGCACTACTCGTTACTGGGTATAACCATTACCATATTTATTCAGAGAAAAGACACCACAGACCATTCCAGCCTGTTTTGTCTCTCCTCATGAGTAAGTCTCTCTCCTTCTTGCCACCAGTCTCTAGAACTTCTATTTTGGCTACGTCTTTGTGAGACAGGGAAGCAAAAACAAAGGCAGTTACATAAGCAGGGGGTGTATCACTGCTAATGTAACAACGTTATAATGTTATAATTCGCAGTGTTACTTTTTGCTCCACTATTTACCTATCTTCCCACTTTGTTTGCTTTCCTGAGCACGACTGCACACAGAACACAAGTTTTTACGTATCTGCCTACAGTGAAAGCCAAGTATTTTCTCCTGGGACTGCACCTAATCTAGACCTCAGTGATGTATAAATCTGTATGTGTTTAAAGTTAAGAGTTCAATTAACATTCAGACCATCAAGCCAGAATTGAGAGCAAGATGATTCACAATTATCAACAGTCTCAAGTGTCTTACAGGAGATCTCTTCTCAGAAGGTGGGAGAGTTGCCACCAAAGGTCTCCAAAAAGCTGATTTTCACGACTATTACTGAGATCTAATCAATAGACGCACATTTCCAATCACACTTTGACAACTTACAAGCCATTAAGCCAAGCTGCCTAAAGGATCTTTCTCCCTGACCTAATTTCGCACTGTTTCAGGATTTGGCTGTTTCTAAACTTCACTTATAAGTGATGCTTGTGCAAAATTTTAATTCTCCTTAATAATACACTCAGGAGTCTTCAACCAATATGACGAATTCTAGAGGCTCAATTGCATTTTTAAAGGAAATAAGGATTATTATAGGAAACAAGACACCACAAAAACTGAATTTCCTAATTTCCCACCTGGGTTAGAGTAAAAAAGAACCGATTCTTCCCCTCTACTATCAACCACCAGAAAGGCTGGGAGCAGAACAAGTAGCAGTCCTGTACGGTAAGTGAATGGGAATCAAGATGTCTAGAAGGGATTTTGCTCTTCTTGATTACATTTTGGTGGCAAAAGAGACGTTATGATTGTGTTTTGTCATCTCTACTACCATTTGACAGCCATAAAAATCTGACGAGAAATGTTCTGAGACAAACTGGCCAAAATAAACAGCTTATAATAGGGGACAAGCAAGAAAATAATCCAACTCATGTGCAGACAATCTGTGTTTTCAATAGCCATAGAAAACAGTGATGACCAGAAGGCTTAAACAGGGAATAACATTTATTAGCTCACTGCTGAAAAACTGGAAGATACGTAGCTTTAAAATATAAGCTGGATTAAGTAACCACAGAGCAATTAAATTATAAGTCTTGTATCATTAAGCTATGTCTACCCTTCTTATCCCAACACAGTCGTAATTCTGGCCAAACAAACGCTCAGTCTGCTATAAACTTCAGTTTGTAAATCAGTCTAAAGCTAGGATTTACAGCAGCGGCTGCTCAGACTGTGGGTGCAACCACCTTGTGCAAATGCAGTCTTTAATTTTTATTTGTGTTGTGCCATACTAGCTGTAAAATGCAAAAGCATAATCATCAGGGACTTCCTGCAATACAACATGAAGCCAAAACAGAATTTCGACAAATGCTGATCGAAGTAACTCTCTTAACCAGGTAAGCCTCAAAAAAAAAAAAAAAAAAAAAAGAATCTTAACCACTTCTTGTTGTTTGCCAAATTCAAACTGCCAGCACCTTTTTTGAAGCAACACATACCATTGTTTTCCCCTAGATACAGGCAGTCTCTCAGACTCTAATTTTTCTGTGTTGTATTTGTGTAAAAAGCGTTCGCAGAGCTTATACTGTGATGTAGTCGCATGATGGTGTTTTACTAAGAAATATTCATTTTAGTTTTATGCCTGATTATGCTAATACACATAATTCTCACTTCCCAATTATGCTTTTGAAGCACAGTAATATTCATTTTAAGAATAACATAAAGAATGGTATTTAAAGGAAGCCCATCGCACCCCTCATGTTCGGTAGCTGATCTTCTTTTGTTCCCCACTTCCGCCACACTCATATCGATAAAAGAGTCGAAGTCACTCGTCTTACCCCGCACACAACTCTGAACGACTAGTCCTGCCATTACTCCTATGAGGACACAGAGCAGTAGCACTTTTAACTAAACTGGTTTATGCCTATTCACATATACTGCCAATTTGAAACATTTATTTAATATAGCTACCCCCAAGCCTCACAATTTTGTGTATTTACAGCGCAGAATCTTAAATAATACAGTAAACGAAAACATTTCTGTATAATTTCACTTTTGATCTCTACGAAATTGGATTTGCCCTTCCTTTATGAAGGCCTTTAAAAGACAAAGAGCCCCCAAAGTCCAACCCAACCCACAAATAACTCACTCATACCAAGACCACCTCTTTTAGTCTCTTAAGAGGGGCTGGGGGGACCTAAAGAGATTGCTCAAATTGAGGATGTTCGTGGGCTCGTTCAGCTATCAGGAAAAACTCTTAGTAGAGAAATATTATCTAGTATCGTGGTTTTACAAGGGAAATATAAAGAATCCTGTTTCTCTGAACAGAGGTAGAACAAGAGCCAATTTCCTTTTCTCACCGTTTCAAATCCTTCTCAGTCAACTTCTAGCCTAAAAAGTACACTCTCAGGAACTTTAAATGACCTTGCCTCTTCCAGCTGTCCCCCAAGCGCTCTGCTTTGGTATTCTGTCCAGAGATGCAAGCACACCTCCATAGCTGTGTTCTCCTCGCGGTTACCACACCTTTCCAGCATGCACTTTGAGATGAGAAAAATCCAGTAACAGCTCAGGCTTGCCCAGCTGGCCAGTGGATCCACTAGCAAGTTATCAGCAAGCAAAGGGACATTTAACGGTTCCGCATGCAAAATGACGGGGCTGTGCTTTGCACGCTGTAACACTGCCTGGAGCACAACACTGAGATAGACTTAAACCAACTAGAGTCCAGAAGAGAGCTAGAAAATGTGATCTTCAAGAAAAGATGGAATGCCCTGGAGTTTTTCCATCTATAGAGGACATTACCGAAGCACAATAATCTTCAGATATGTGAAAGGCTATTGCAAAGTGGTCTGTTCTCCACACCTGTGATGGAAACAAGAAATGAAGGGCTCAAATTGAAGGACAGAAGATTCCAACTTAGACACCAAAAAACCTTCTAGGAATAAAGATGAAGCACTGCAACAGGCTGCCCAGGAACTCATGAAATTTCCAGTTCTGGATGCCCCTGGGAACCGACAGATCTGTAAGAGAAGGTATATACAATATAAAGGAGGCAAGGTGGATTAAATGTCTTGCTGGGCACATTTGAGGCTCCATTTTTCTAAAGTATTGTGTAATTCATGAACTAAACACATATTACCAGATATTTTTGCACTACTACAAAACAGCAAGTATACTTTAGCTGTTGACACCGAGGCTTTTGCTATAGGAAGCAATTAAATACTCCTGTAACAGTTAACTCTCTTCATCTTGCTGAATACACAAAACATTACTAATAAATAAAGCACATAAACCAAATTACCCCAACCTAGCACATCCAAACTCCTGCTCATAAATACTGTATAAAGCAGTAGTTGTTCAAATGTGTCCGTTAAACTTTTCACAGAAACATAAGCCTAAAACTAGTCTTAGTAAAATGTCTTGTAATCAATGAGAAAAAATAGCCAACTGATAAAAAAAAATTAATCAAGTCTCTTACTTGTCAAATAAAATTACATTAGTATATTTAAAAAAAAGAAAGCAAAGAGTATTACAGTAATCCTAATATACAATTAACCAAGTGTATTACATTAAGCATGAAAAAGCTCACATTCTCCATAGCACCCATTACCTGCATGCTTCAAAGACACTACTAGCTTCTTCATTTACATAAAACCTGCGGTGTGTAAAAAATTTTATTAACCTTATCTCAAAGGTGGGAAACAGAGTTCAGTGAAATTAAGTGACTTGCCAAAGATTCTACGAGCAGCGAGTGGCTTAGTCAGAAATAAAACTCAAGATGCTCAGCCCTTGTTCACATCATTGAACGCAAACTCAAACTTCCTCCTGTTTCTCCTGTTATGTTTTTTTTTTTTTAAAAAAAAAAAAAGGACAACAAAAATAATTTCTGAATGACAAATGGCAAGAAAATAGATTCCAAGAAATGAAGCTCTGATGTACAGGTTTATGCCAGAGATCTGCTTAGCAGGGGAAAGCAAGAATCAAAGAGCCGTAAATAGTATTTTCTCTGCCTGTTAACATAAACTTTTTTATAATTACAAGATCTTAGTAAAAACAAGCAAAATCTCATATGGGATATACACAAAGATCTTGAATGGACAGCTGTTACAATTGACCAATAACTACATATTTATGATTTTCAATATTCATCTTTCACAGAAACATCTAGAAAAAAATCCTCTGTGAAGCTTCTAGGACAAAGCTTCTCTTCGCTGGCAAAACCGGTGGCGCTTACAACAGTAACTATTTGTCTGGAATCATATTACCCCACGCCAGAAAGTAAGAGTGCCTTAATGCTATAGTGATGGGCTGTCTATAAATAGTCAGGATAAATAACCTGCTCTATTAATTAAAGCATGCACATATGCCTGCCCAGGAAGGTTAGAACTACAGAGGAAGTCTTTGCACACATTGTTTAAAGAAGAAAAAAAAATAATTATTCAACACCTCATAATTATTCAAAAGATGCAAAGACAAAATGCTAAAGAGACTGTAGTTACAAGCTTCTTTTGACACTAACTTACATTATGCGCATAGTATTTCATCTGTTCATATCAACTGAACTAAGAAAATGTCTCCTCTCTTCTATAATGTAACAGCTTTGTTTTTCAAAGCTTTGATCTTGAATATTTTTGTATGCAAGAAGCCTTTGCTCAATAAAATGATTAATCCTAATGATAAATACTCTACATTTAGCTTTTCAGCACACGGTTGGCAGATGCTTGGTTGAAAAATATGGATGCCAAAAAAATTTACAAAAAAAAAAAATTACAAAGTGTTCTAGACACACTGCATGAAATAAAGCCTTTCAGACCGAAAGGTATTTTTTCTCCCCTTTAGCTGGAAAATGGGAGACCACCTTCAGGGGAAGAGCCAATATTTATTAGCCTTACACAAATAACTGGCACGACGGCAAGACATAGATCCTTTATTTTTTGTCAGCTGATGTGGTTCATACTCATTGTTGCCATAGAGGGGAAAAAAGCCAACAGCCATTAAACTCTTGTATTAAAAGGCCGGCCACCTGATTACATTCTCTGATGAACGGGATCACCATTACCAGGGGAAATCCAACAATAAAGGCTTTTTATTTGCATACTCTGCCATGAGAAAAGGAGAAATCCTTTTCTTTTTTCCTATGCCTCACTGAAAAAAAAAAAAAAATTCTCCCCTGTAATTTCAACTGAAATTTGGAGTCTAAGATCCAATGCCGTTTATTTATCAATGAACCACTTTCACATAGTTAGAAAGCCATCAGATACAATCCCTGCAGACTGTCATTATTGTCTCAAGAGAAAATGACTGAACAGGTAGAAAGGACAAAACATTGTACTGTGGTTTAAAAGATCGCTGGCACTTTCAGTCTTCAAAACCATCTCAATAAACAAAATAAACAAAATAAACACTTAGCCCAGTTTCTCCACCTAAGTGAGGTGGCAAACAAAGGACTCGGCTACCACAATGCAAGTTTTAACTCAGTAAATTCACTGACTTAGAGTGATGCAAGCAGAGAGAATCAGGTCCCAAGTGTTTTCTATTATCTAAAGCACCTGTGGATAGCAGGTTTTACATGACAGCTGCAGAATAAGGCAGCTGTGTCTCATTGAAGTGATCTCTAAAAGATGTGTGGTTATATATTTACAGTTTCATTCACAGCTTGATATTATTTGACACAAAGCAAACAAGTTATGACATACATATGCTGTACATACACACACTTCTTTTTAAAAAGGACTTCAAATTAATGACTCGTTCACAGTGTTCTTCAAAATTCAGATGATGGGATGCACTACTCTTGCTATATAAGCTTCATTTTCTAAGGCTTTTAATTAAAAAAAAAAAGTATAAATAAATCAGTACTTGTCAGGCCACCGCTGGTGGCCCAATTTCTGCCTACTGGGTGAAATCATCTGCAACACCATCAGTCTTAAGGGCATACTAGCAGGTCAGAAATAAATACGAACTCCATGATATAGGTGACCTGGTAAAGCAAAACGCTGAATTTTGTTTCAAGATGGAACAAAGGGGAGGGATAGAGACTTATCCCAGAGGGACAGAGACTATTACCCAGAATTTCACAATGTCCTCCCTCCAACACGACGTACTATATAGCCACGTACTTTACTGACGGAAAAGCAAGGCAGAATTCATCAGGCCTGCGCGGATCAAATGCGGGAAGTTTTGACAGAGCGGCGAAGGACCCAGGAACCTCCGCTCCTACCTCTCACTCCCCCTCAGCTGTTTGTATTGCCTTTCTCTGGATAGGAATGAACTCCAGATGCAAATATGTTTACGCTCTGACTGTCACAAAATGGGTAGCAAATTCAGTCATTTTAAATAACAGATATCCTAGTCTTAAAAGATATCACCAAGCCTTCACAAATCCTAATTTAAAGCCTTAGTCACATTTTCAAAAGAGAATATGCATCTTCTTGTGAATTTACAATGTAAAAACCCAAGTGAATATGCAGTGAGAATCAATCCAAGTATTAGCACATAGCATTAATATGCTAGTATTTTTTTTCTTTTTTAAAGAAAAAAGTCCCAACTGACTCCCATGGGGAACCCATGCTCACAGTTGACTATTAGTAATGAAGGAGTGAATGAAAGCTGAGGAAATGACAAGGAAATAGTTTATGAACTTTAACGATGGGCCTTGCATCTTCCAAAAGTCTATGACTGATAAATTTTAGCACAAAGGTGACTCCTGCAAGTTCTTGCACAGAGCTTCCACTTTATTCACCCACACTACACCTGGCAGCACAGCAGTTTGGGACAGAGCTGGCACAAAGAAGCCCCAGAACAAAGAGCAAGTGCCTGCAATGTATCTGCACAGGGAATCTCTGCAACAGCTCCTAGAGAGAAGATGCCGTGGGCTGGCGATCAGGCTTACGGGGAAGGAAGAAATACACCCAGGGCAAACTGCATCCTACTGACTCCACTGGGACGAGGGAATGCGGCTGCGCTACCCTGCAATGAAAGGTGGAGGTAGGTTGTGCACAAACTACATCCCAGAAGATTACATTTTTAGCACCAAGTGTATAAACTTTCTTCATCCTTCTTGCCAAAGGTTTGTCAGTTTTTATGCCAGTCTAGATTTGCTATTGAAGATTTAATTGCAGCATGGTTATAATGCTATCAATACCCCAATCCTTTCTCCCAACTATAAAACAACCTTCTCCCCTCCCATCAGTCCAGAAAAGAAAACACAAAACATAAGATTGAGCGTCTGTCTTTAGGAGACCTACAAATAAGCTTGAGGAGATGATTCAATGCACGCTCTAAGACAGAAATTAATGCATAAATCAACTTCTCTTGTCCAAGTTCTCCTTCTGAATGACCACTACTTCTCTCCGTTACATCTTCCCTTGGTGAACACGCAGCCTCCATAGAATTGCTGTCTTGTTACTTATTTTCTCACTTACTTTCAATAATGTGTACTTAAGGGCAAGGAATATACCTTAACTTTTTAAGAACCTAGACACCTGACGAGGTTATATTAAATGCAAATGAATCCTACGATAAAGGTTTCTGCTGTCAAGACACGCTGCAATCCCTGCCCTGAAAAAAAGATAATGCTCTTCAGTGGCTTTTAATGACTAACTGGCACAGCCTAAAACTGATATAATCTAAGCGATGAAAATACATATTGGATGATGTTTGCATGACTGTTTATATGGCTATTCATCATGAGCAACACCTCCGAAAGAAGAGGGGAGGTGAAAGGCACTGCGCAAGTTGAATGCCAGAGTTCAACAGTTACATCCTTCAGGCCAAGGTAAATTTACTTTCTGTTGACTGATGTGGTTGACTTGACTTTGCTGGGTACTGAAATAATTTCAAAAGGCATATTACATTTCCTATGAATGCTATCATTTAAAGTCCTATATGTTTTATTAAAGGCTTTGAAGTGTGTGATGCCTACTAATTAAAATTTATTATTACACACTCAATTATAATGATTGTTATCTACCTTAAAGTTTGAACTGCAGAGTGACGAAAACAAACCGCTTTCTGATTATTTGTCTCTAGAGACTGGCTTAACACTTTTTGTGTATTTTGTGAGCATAGGGCTACCTTGAAGCTTCTAGAGTCCAAGAGCGTGTCTGTAGCTAATGTTTCTGCCATGGGCTCTTTTGTGCGGAGACAGCATGGAGCACTCCACTCATGTCAACGTGGATGCAGGTCTGCTCGCACGAAGGCAGTTGGAGGTTCTCTGACAGTATCTAAGCAGCTGTGGGGATGGTGCACACAAACAACGTAACTGTATATATCCACAAACACGAGACCAACTGTAAGTAACATTTGCAGAACCCCGCACCCAGACAGAGCTTAAAGCGGCCGCGGAGAGCAAGCTCTCTGGGTGGGCAGCCCCGTAGGACAGCCTTATGCACGCTAATAATTATATGACTGAAAAAAAGACATGCATGCAGTAAGCTTGGCTTCACGTTCAAGGATAAAAATTAACAACTGCAGCAACCTGAAGCTATGAGACAGTATACACGGAGAACCAGAGTAGGGAAGATGCATAATTTGTATATCCTTGCAAAGTATTCCCCAAAAGAAGCAACAGATCCCCCCCATCCTCTACCCCCACTTCCGATCACTCACTCCTGCCCCATTTGTTATGTCTTGGTGACAGCTGCAACTGCTGCCAAGTTAATAAAAATAAAGCTGTGTGTGTTGTCATGTGTTGCGTGTTTCCTGCAAGGGTGTTGGGCAGCAGGCTTCATGCCTCTGCTTCATCTCCACACATGCTTTCTGTCGCATCCCAGTCAAGGGGAAGAAGCAGAGAGCGAGGATGCCCTAATGCAGCAGCCTGGGCTCCCCAGACACTGCGAAGAGCAGGACCATAGCAAAGGCCGGGCAAACATCTTGACGATACCTAATTTTTAATATCTGTAGCCAGAAGAATCAGCCATGGGATATTCTGCATAAGCCTTTCAGGGAGCCCAGTCCGTCTCCAGAAGAACTCGCTAAACTGAATTCCTGATCCAGCAATGGGGCAGGCGAGCCGGTATGTCAGGGGCACGCTGCTCGTCGGGGAGAAAGCTCTGGCCAAGGGCAGCGAGCGATCCAAGATTTCTTGTTAGTGTAAGGAGAGGGGGCAGGCGAGGAAGCATAAGGAGAGGGCCTGCAAGCTCAGGGAAACAAATAAAAACATTTTCGCCTCTACAGCTCTACACAGTGGAAGAGCCCCTTCCACTGGGGCTGTGGGCAGGGAGCCTGGCGCCAAGGCGGTGAGACCTTTCTTGTCACCAAAGGATGACACCGAAGGGAGAAGCGCGCGGCAGAGCAAGCAGACCCCACCGCCCCGGGGAAGCCGCTGAGGAAAGGGGTAGGCTGGCAAGCCCAGCTCCCCTCGGCCTCAGACAAGAAGGCAACGGAGAGGGGAACCACTCTGTGAAGGTGGAGAACGTGCAGGCCAAGGGGGGACTCTCGCCCTCTGAAGGGGTGGGCAGAGACTCCCCCCGCCGTTAACTTCCTTTAAAAAGGGGCAGAAAGGACATTTCTCAGTGAAGTAAAGCAAATCCCACCCTCAGTGATTGTGGCGGCTAAGAAAGAGAGAGAAAAATAATCCCCGTGCCCAACATGGCCGCCCACCCAGCACCAGCCATGGGAAAAGGAGGAGGGGGAGGCAAGACGGGGAGGATGCGGCAGCCCCCTCCCCCGGGGATGGCGACCCCGCGAGCGGCGGGGGGAGGCCCCGCTCGGCGCCGGGGTGTTTTGTGCGGCGTCCCCAGCCGCGGCGGCGGCGGGGGGGGGGGGGAGCGGAGGGAGCTGCCGGTTCCGATTCACCGCCCGCTCCCCCCCCCCCCGACGGAGGGGGGTGTGCGCGGATCCCTCCGCCTCCCCTCAGAGCCCAGGCGGGCGAGCGGCGGCCGGGCGGCATTCCGCCGCCCAGCGGGAGCCGCCGCCGCGGCTCCTCCCCGTCCCCCGCCTCGGCAGCCCCGAGCCCTCCCTCCTCCCGCCGCCGCCGCCGCCGCTTTGTGTACGGCGCGCTCTGGCCCGGCCGCCACCCCCCCTCCCTCCTTCTCCCCCAGACCCGGGCGGTTCGAACCGGTTCTAACGGTCACCAACCGCCGCCCGCGCACGGCGCCCCCCCACCACACACAACCCCCCCCGCCGCCGCCGCCGCCCCCCACATAACGGGCGCGCAGCACCTCACCTTCCTCGCCGCCGCGCTCTCCCGCCGCCGCCTCAGCCGCGGCCGCTCGCTCTTAAAGGGCCCCGCGCGCGCGCCCCCCCCGCGCTCCGCCGCTCTCCGGGCGAGGCGACCGGCAGGGGAGGGCAGGTGGCATGAGCCCGCGGGAACCCCGAGCGTGATGCTGAGGAGGAGGAGGAGGAGGAGGAGGAGGAACTATCGCTTTTTCTGCTCTCCCTCTGTACGTTCTCGCGGGGGGCGGCTCCGTGCTTTGCGTGTGTCTCCCCCCCCGCGCCCCCCCGTCAGAAGAGAGAGGGGAAAAAAAAAAAGAGCGCCCGGCGGGCTGATACACGCGCGAGGCGCCCGCAGACACACACACACACATACACACACACACACACAAAAAAAGGGGACCTGGCCGGCGGAGGGATACGGTGACGTCATTTCCTTCTGGGCCGCAGGGCGGTGCGGGGATTGGCGCGCGGCGCGGTGACGTCACCGGGAGGCGGGCGCAGCCCAGACGCTGGCCCTGACGAAGTTTGTCCGAAGCACAAATGATGCGGGCGGGCGCGCGCGCCCCCCGCCTTCCCCCTCAGCCGCGGCCGCCCCGGGGGGCTGTGGGGCCTCGGGGCTGGCCCCGGCCCCGGGGGGGGCTGCGGGAGGGGGGGCCCGCGGCCCGGCCTCCCCAGGCCCCGCTCGAGGCCCAGCGCTGCCTCAGGGCCCCGCGGCGCCATCTCCTCAGGTGGGCTCCGAGGGGGCGGCCGCCCCGCCGCCCTCCGCCCCGGGGGGGGATGCCCGGCGCCTCGCAGCCGCCTCCTGTCAGAGCTGCCCCGCAGCCAGGGCCGGCCGGCCTGCCTGCCAGGCACCTCGGGGCTGGGGGCGCCGCTGGAGGGGGATGCAGCCCGGCTCGCCATTGCAGAGCTGGGAGGCGGTTGGCCTCCGCGCAGGTGGTCTCCGTCCCAAACCGCCCCCGTTGTCTTTGCCTTTACCTGCGTCTGTGGAATCTGCCGCCTTTCATCGCGGCTTAGACCCGCCGGGCGCCGTAGGTTGGCAGCATGGCGAGGATTCAATGCTACCATCTACAGGTGCAGGGATAATTAGGTTATTGATGTTGTAATTAGGTCTTGATGTCTTAACCGCAAGGTTATTTTGGTGGCTAGCAGTGTTGTCTAGCTGCCACCTTTGCCTAGTAGCCTTTAGCTTTCTTGGGGAAGGCGGGGAGAACTGATGCGGTTGCGGGATTGAAACCCGTCATCAATAAAAAGTAACGTGTTCGGTAGCTGGTGCCATTGCTGCAATTCAAACATGTTTTTGGTGGCTGCGTCTCCCAACAAGATATGTTTAGTGATGGAAGAGACTTCCAAGGTCCAAAAATTGTTGAGAGGCCTTTTTGATGAAGGTTTAGGTTTTAATGTCCCTTCTATGAGACTCATAATTACATCAGAAGTTGGCCCAGGTTTCATCCCTTGAGGATAGCTTTGAGGGGGAGGGATCAGGATTAAATTGCCATAAACTTCACAGCTTCTGAGGAGGTTTCTTGGAAGTCAGGACAGCGGCGGGTGGACACGGCAGTACAGACTGATGTCAGGAGCTGCCCGCCTAGGTGTGAGGGCTTTGCTTAAGGGAGTGCTTAAGCCTATTTCTAACTTTATGTTTGTGAACGATCCAAGTACAATCAAAGCAACTATATAAATGCTTAAAACTGTGCATTTGCTTAAGTACATTTCTGGATCGGTGCCATCTAAGTTTCCTGCGCTGTCAAGCTGACGTATCATCAGTGACTACATCTCTCCCTAGCATAAATTCAGATGGTTTATATCTTTAATAATGAACTTATTATTGAGATTATGTCTTTAATAATGAACTTACTGTGAATAATTTAGCAATGATGGAACATACAGCTTTTAACTGTGTACAGTACAGACTGAATACTGAAGACAGTATGGTTAAAATGGATAATGCATGCTTTTTATTAGTAGTTAACCTATTTAACAAAAATATAAGTATGTATTTAACTCTGTTAACATTTATATCTTCAGCGTACTTTGAAATGTTATTTTATTTATTTATCTTAAAACACACATGGATTTGGTAAGTAGTGTGCTTCCCAAATGGACCCCCTTGCTGCGATACCCATGTTGCTAGAATGTGATTTATTATTCTGCGGTTCATTAAACAAGCACATTAATTTTCTTCTGATGGTCTTCATGAGTTACCAGTCATTCTTCCTGGTTTACACAATGCACCAAGCTACTTCACGTCATGCTAGAGGGAAGTGTTTTCATTTAACTGTCTATCTGTCACCTATAAATCATATACATACGCAATGCAAAGGGCCGCATTCTCTTCTGTGGTTATGCCACTGATGATAATAACAAACATCATTATCGCTAGTTATGCATTTGTATTCCTGATTGCGCTTCGCAGCCTCTGCCTTAGACGAAGTATTATTTAATTATTTAATATAATAATAGCAATTTTCACTTGCTGTTTCAAAAAATATAATCTGGAAGCAGAAGCTATGAATAAAAAGTGATTTTTTTCCTTAAATGAGGAGGAAAACAGCCAGCCGCACTGGCATTGCTAGCGATGGGAAAATTTAAGTTTGTAAATGGAATTCAGATGTTGATAGCAGCAAGGGTTTACCAGTGAAGTTTTATATTACTGACTGATGACTAATGATTGTGTTTACCACTGAAAAAATTATCATCTGCTAATCCCAAACTTGATTTCTTCCTTCTTTGTAAATGCATTGTTTCTTAGACCTAAGGTAAAAAGCAAAGTTAAAAAAAAAAAGAAACCATAAAAATTCACCAGGGTGGTTTTCTCTTTATGCAGTGTATGTTCTGCAGATACCAAATTCAAATGAAATTAATGACAGGGAGAATGCAGCTGTTTTAAATCACATCACTATTGGTGAGTAATTTTTCATTTTTGCCATGTCCAGCTGGAACAGAAGGAAAGCCCCCTGTTTGGGGAGTGCGATAGAATGAGAAATTTTTAGTTGCTACTGAAATGCATAAATTCAGGAGGGTAGCAAGATAGGAGTTTGACATTCCTGCTCCAAAAAAGAAAATTCCTGTTTCTTTAGGAATAAAAATAACTGTGAAATATGTATGTTTTAAAACACAACACACAGGTGGACTTCTGTGCTTCACCTAGTAAATACCAACTGCCTGTGCATTTGGAGCAGTCAGGAGATGTGTTGAACTACGGGTGTTTACGTTGATGGTCTGTGGCTGAAAGAAGCAGGAAACTAGCAAGTCTTGAAGTAGAAAGAAGGCAAATACCTGCAAAGACATCAAAACGCTATTTTCCTCAGGGCTCCTTCACCCAAGAGAAACAAGCCACGCTGAGATCAGCACGCACGCACCAATCTAAGCGTGACAGTCAAGCAGGTCCAGCTGTGCATCTCCACTGAACAAACCCTAAAACATTTTCCTAATCTAATGTAGGTTTTAGTAAAAAGTTTGACGTAGGAAAACTCAATTGATAAATTACGTGTTCCGAAGATAGTAAGTTGGAATATTGGATTTTGCGTCTGCAGGTAGCCAGTATTTTGGACGCTTGCCACGTAAGGCTTTTTGCCAGGGGTCTGAGATTGGAACCACCTGCAGCAAAAAGTGAAAAAGTTTCAATATGCGGTTTTAGAATAACTGAAAAATCCTTGGAAGGATGTACTTCAGCTCTGAAAGTGGAACAAGATGTAGTAGACTTTTTCCAGTTCTTAAGTGTATTAAAAAAATAACGTGGGGCTGGCCAGGAAAACAAATAAAGCTTTTGAGGGAGCAGAAATTTCCGCTAGAGTATGTTTGAATGAAATAAGCTTTGAGAATGCCACTAACAATCTGAAAATGAAATTATATATGTAACTTCTTTTTTTCCTGTGGCAGATTGGCTAAGTCAGGTACATCAAGGTAGACAGACGGTTACGCAGCAAGGCATGCTGGCTGCCCAAAATACCCAAGATTACTACAGTTAAGTGATGTTTTCCCTGATTTTTTTCCAGTTTCTTTATTATATTCATTTGTTGCTTTAAGTACAGGACATTTCCCTGTTTCCTTTGGGTTACAGAGCTGTCTGTCCGTTTCATTTTTCCCACTGAATTAATACTTAGGTTCAGTTTATATTGTTTGTGATAAATTTAACATTAACTAATATTCTTTAGATCTGAATGTTTAAAACATCTACACATTCTATGTTTTAACTGACATTTGAAGTTTTGAACTTTGTTTTTCATTTTTTCAAACAAACATTGAAATAAATGTCTCTAGCTCTTCCTAAAATGCTTTTCCCAACCTCCTCATGAAGCAGAAATCAAATGTCTTGTTTTACTCAAAAGACTGGATTTGGGGAATCCGCCATTAAATGTTTTTTCTTAATACTTTGCACAAATGGGTCACTGTGATGCCTGAGGATGCTTATTAATTGCTTCCATGCTCAATTTAATTCTCAAATACGTTGTAACTCATTTACATTTACAAGGTGTAACATAGAGCATGAATTTTCATTAGTTTATAGCTATAAATTTCTCCCCTCTCTCCAAAATTTCTCTGTGATAACTAAATGCGCAGGCATTTTCTTCCCCTGTCCACGGCTCTTTCTGTACAACCTAGTGGATAGTGTAAGGATAGGAATGGGTGACCAGGAGTTACTTAAGCTGTTTTAAACCGCATAGCTACCAAACGCGTAAGCCTCAGTCACCATTTGTGTCTTTGAAAAGATTGCTAAAAATCATAAAAACCCCTTACATTTCTATTTTTAGGGTAAAAATCTGCTGAGCTGTTTTAATATGTTGCAGAGAGGTAAGGAGTACTTTTTTGTTTGGTTGGTCACTAAGGAATCTTTTAAGTCTTCTCTTTTTTTTCTTTTTTTTTTTTTCCCCCTTTTTTACTTAAATGAGCTCTTACAGTATGAGGTCCTAGGGAACTTGATTAAATGTTGGAGGGATGCACTCAGAGTTACATTCATCAAGATACTCCCTCTGAAAAGAAACTGCCCTCTGAACAAAGGATATCCCTGGAGTTCATAGTGAAGTTTTGGACCCGTTTGGCCAAGAATGTATTTCACAATTACAAGCTCTTCTTTGAATGCATATTTGTGTAACAAGGGTAAATACTGAGGTAGATCAAACCTAAACATTTCTTTTTAGAGGGCACCAAACGTTTGAAGGGGTACTAAAGTGCAGCATGGTCCAGCTCGTCAGCTGATACAGGTCTCTCTCCTTTATTCTTGAGAGCGCCTAACTGAGCAGCGAAGGTTCAAATAAGGAGCGGGATTCCTTTCCTTAAAAAGCTCTGCTAAGACATGGCGATGTTTTACTGACAGCTAATAAGAATGACAATATTATCCGCAAAATATGAGCTAATTACTTAGGCAAATAACCTACCACTGCAGAAGAAACCTACTCAAGGGAAGTCTTAATCAAAATAGAGTTAGAGGCCTCTAGCCTACAGGACTCTGGGATTTGGCCCAGGATCAAGATAGTTCTCTGCAGGAAGCTGTTGTGGCTATAAAAATGTCTGTCTTTTTAATCATTGGTTTTGTTTGTCTTGTCAGGGCCCAGCTGAGATTTCCCTTTGCAGTTTCTCTAAACATCTGGTTGTTGTCATTTCATTATTATCAACCTTGAAGTAAAAGATTGGGCTCTCCAAGATTATGCAATTTCTTTAAACGTTATGAAATTGTTAAAAACAATAAATGTATGGGATTTTTTACTTGTTTCAGCTTCAAGTTGTGTGCTCTCCATAAACATGAGGCTTAGCATATTGCCTCTTAAAAAGAAAAACTGTGATTCCTTCAGATAGCATGACTGCAGGATTTAACAGAAATCTCTATTGTAACATTTGTGATAAAATTTGAAAGTTGTCAAAAGTATCATGTTTTATTACATGTTATTACTTATCTCTGGTGGCCAATGGAATTGCCATATAGATGTAGTATTTTATATAACAATTAAAAAAACAATAATGTGGTTTGCAAATATCAATGAAGTTTGAAGGCGGCTGTCAATATTTGTGTTGCAGATGATCACTTTGCCAACTTGACATCAATTAATGCATTGAGACCTGCTTCCATGCTGTTTTAAGACAAATTCACACTTATGCTTTTCAGCCTGCCTCTGATTCCACATAAGATTGGGAACAAATATCCAGATAAATAAACCAAGAAAGGAATTCTGAAAACTTTGTTTAAAATGCATTAGACATTTCTAGCTTCCAGGCTAATTCTGATAACGATGGTATTGTTTCAGGAAAAACACCCCTCCACTTCCAAATTTCTCCATTTTTTCATAATCCCTTCTCTGTCATAGCCTCATAATCCATGATACGCCTACTTTGCTGTTGCTTGTAGATTTACTGTGCCTGTTCTCTGCTTCACCTGCGATTTGGTACTGAAATTACTTGTTAATATGGATCCATAGTAGAATTCTACAGAGCTACAGTGGAAGCATCCTTCCAATTTGTCAGTGAATCATTACATAGCTATTTTTTTGGTTTTACAGTTTATAGATATTTTTACACCAAACTTACAGTTGTTTTATATGAGCTCTATGTTTAGTTAGGAGAAAGTTGTGAGGCGCAATATTGAACTTCTCACTGTAACCAAGATATATGTTCTTTTCTACTTCTCCCCTTTTGATCAAAGTCTCTTATCATAGAAAGAAATTGGTGTGCTGTCATTTGTTCTTGATAATTACAGGCTAGTTCTCCCCAAGTTATTTTAAGGTTCTAACAAATTGTTGAACAATTTTCCAGGGAATGAAGATGAATGGTGTGTATTTCCCGGTTTCTTCTTTTGAAGGTAGGCTGCGATTGACTCTTTTTTGTCTCCTGCAACCTAGTTTATCTTCTACTAATTCTCAAAAATAAATTCTAGTGTCTCCATTGACTCCAAAGTTGTTGTAGATGAGTTGCTTGAACAACAAATTGGGCCAGTAATTGGGTAGTTTTCATTTTTGGATGCTCAGCATAAAACATCTGCAGCCAAATTTGCAGAAGGGACAAGTGAGCTGCATATGTTGTTATAAATAAGCTAAATGCTTGTGCTTTTTTTAAAGTGGGTATTGAAGTTTAGTCATTGTTTTTGGCCAATGGAGTTATAATTCTCCTCTCTCTCAAGTCAGCAATTGTCAAATAAACTAAATGATGCCACCTAATGCAGTGGGTATTGCGCAGCTAAATTTAATAGAGTTTATAGAATACTTGTATGGCAAGGTTCATATACAGCAATTAAAAAAAACTGCATTTTGTGCTTGGTTGGTATGTGTTGGGGTTTTTTTTTATACCCTTGGGGTATTAATATTAATGGTTAAAATGTATTAACTACTCACTAAATGAATTAGGTGTGTATCTTATGAAAAAATAATGGTGAGTTATTTCACAATATAGGATTTACAATGCACATTTAAAAGGCAACTGAATTTAATTTATATCAGCATAAAAGGGAATTGAATTTAATTTATATTGACACCCTTAACTGTAACTTTTATTAATGAATGCTTGACTTTGCAAACACAATGGCCTTTAATATTTTTTCCTGATCATAATTCTTCACCAGGTCTTATTCTGCTCTCATCTTTGTGGTGTTTGAAGGTTTTTCCAGCTGTCCATTGGATGATCTGGCTCTTGCTTGCCATGTGTGGGTTTTTTTCTTTCCCATCCTCTTTAGAGGTGAATGAATCTGTCTCCAGTGGATTGCTGTGTTTTTCTGGGCTTTTTGTTTTGCGTTTGTTTGGATTTCTTTTCTTTTTTCCTTTGCTTTAATAATTTCTGCACAATCAAGAGAAGAAAGAAATAACATTGCATCTAAATGCAATAGTCTTTACTGAAGCAACATTCTCTATGACATTTTTGCCTGAGGTTTGCAAGATTTTGCCTGTTTTGTAACGATTCATTTAAATTGACACAATGTTTTCATAAACATTAGAAGGATAAAACCTCGGTATTAAACTGTCTACCAAGCCAAATGCACAACAGGGAATACTTAGTTGCTGTACTCTTTGACAATGGCATTTAGCTTTTTGTTCTCATATTCTTGTTTTGGAGAGAGGATTGAGATGTTTGGAGAGGGAGGAGAGATGTTGTTTGTATTAGTTATATGACTAGAATGAAAATATGAGTGCAATGTAAAGGTCCTGATCCTAGTCCTGAAGAGGTTTTGCACTTTGTGTGATTGCAGGGCAAATTATACAAACAAAAGACATAACTTTTCATTGCGTAATTCTGTAAACATGTTACTGAGTTCAAAAAGTCGTCAGTAGTAAGGGAGACAGAAAGCTGGACAGATGGCCAGTTTGAAACTTGTCCAGGGCAGTGAAGAAAAGAAATCCTTTCTAACTCAGACTGTAGCTGTTTCACGTCATTTTATATGAACTTTTTGATATATACCTGATGCAGTTTATAATGGTTAATAATTATAATTCATTCTTCTATACAAGGACTCTCAATAAAAGGCACCCAATGTTGCACATACTATGCACATGTAATATACAGGACATCAGTTAAACTAGAGCGCTTACAGTTTATTTTTCCATTCTACTTGTAATTGAAAGAACTGGCATAATTGTTGGTAGATGCTGTGTAGAATCTAAAGATTGAAAATAAAGAATTTTCACATTATATCCACCTTGGAAGAATCTGAATCAAACATCTGAAAAACAGTACATCAAAATATGAGACATGCATTATGCTGTATCAGCTGAGAATGAACTATACAAAATCTCACAAAGAAGAATAAAAGTAAGAGCATTTGAAATCTTGGCTTTAATACCTGGACTCATTCCATATTGCTTATGAAACGTGAAGAAAATGTAGTGAAAAGTCGGGATGGGACAGGTATCGTGTAGTCTCGTGTTTCCAGGCTTGCTTTGAGAAGAAAATCGAGTTCTCTGTCCCATGCAGCACTTAATGAATGGTTCGCAGAGTAGAGGAGTGAGGCTTTTGGGGAATCTTTGGTTTGTGAAACAACGGACTAGGTAAACCTTCTCGTCAGATTGTTTCAAACCAAATCAGAATTTATCTGAAGCATAATTTGGAGTTCGGATGCCATTAAAAGGTATGGGCCAGAAACAAGTGTATTTGGCCCTGCCTACACATTTTTTTGGTGCTGCTATAAATATAATGATATATTATAACCATCTCTCAAGACAAGGCATGCCGATGTGCTGATAAAAACTATTCTACTTTGATAAATTATGTTTGCGAATCTCGATGATGACACTTTAATGAGATTAATTTCTAGTGCATGATACAAAAATCAGGCCTGCACTTGCCAAAAGTGTTGCAGGAGTCTGAGCTGCAGCACGGGGTGTCGCAGTGGTAAGAGCTGTACAGAAGCCGCAGAAGGGTGGTGCAGTGTAGGTTAGCCTGTGAAGGGCTGGATGAACGTATCTGTGCCTGCTCCTGCGGGTTTGTTTTTAACACAGGCCTGTTTCACTCAACGGGTTTTATCTCACGAGCTGTTTGTAACATTTTCACCAGGCTGTTCCCGACCGCCCCTTTTGGCACGCACTTCTTTTAATCTCGAGCGCCTCTCCTGTAACTTCCCCGCTTCAGGCTGCCTCTGAGGCTGTTGCGAAGCCTCCGGGTGTGTACAAACTCATCTTGGCCCTTCTCTGGTTTTGTGTTTGTGATAGACACATCCCGAGGTGTGCGGCGGATCCCACTGCCTCCGCAGTGGCATGAGATGCGAGCCAAGAGCACTAATGATTTAGTATAATGCGGTTTTCATCCTGAGCCATAACGCGTTCTCTGTTGGGTCAGAGAATTTAAACAGAAGTAAACTATTGCCTGATCAGTTTGCACGTTTTTGTGTTGTTGTATTATGTGGTTCCCTGCTCTCCGGCAGTCCTATTCCTTGCACGGGACTTCAGTGGAGCTGGCCTGACTGTCCTCCTGCTGACCTCGAGAGCTAGAACTCCTGGTGATTTTGATGGAAGCAGAAGTAGGTCATTGCTGAGAATGACTGAATTCCCACCCACTCTGCCTGAAATTCAGGTCATAGATCTTGTAATTGAAGTGATGTTTGTGAACTACTGTTCATCCTTGGATGTCCCTTTGGCATCACTAGGGTTCTTCAGGAGCACCCGGGGCTGAAAAGACAGGTCTGGTCGAAGGATCAGAGCTTTCAAATGCCAGTTCCTTGAGGTGGATCTTCAGTTAGCGTTTCATGGTGTCTCCTGAGAACATAGTCTCTCAAGTCTATGAAATAAATTACGCACATCTTTTAATGGTGGCTTAAAAAAAACACTGAATCAAGCTTATGTGTAGTAAAGTAGCGTTTTAAAATGAAAAGTTAAGAAGGGAAGGAACTGTTGAACAGACAAGGCTGTATCTGAGGAGGAAAAGACCAAAAAGAGTGGTAAATATGCAAAGAACTCTTAATAAAATGAACCATCCAACGAATACTAAGGATTCATGGACAAAAATAATAAAAATACCTTTTTTTAAAAAATTATCTTTGTTTTGAAGCAGTTAGCCCATCAAATGAGATGAGAGAGACATGACTTGGATGGCCCATCACACAGTTCAAATACCTAACTACAGTGGAGTTAGGCATTACGTGGAGTTAGATATTATGTGGAGTACTGAAAACAAAATTTAGAGAAAAGCATTTTTGAGCAATGATTTGTTTGCGCAGAATATTTAGCTAGCTGTCTGAAGTGGTAAACAAGTTAACAGACAGCATTTGTCTAATTTGTGCTCAGGAAAAAAAAAGGCTCAGCTCACTAAATAAATGATTAGTTATAGGTTGTTTATCAGCTCTCCCTGACGCTCTCTTGGCTTAATGGAGGGGATTACTTCTAGCATTTCAGCACCATTTAGTTTTTCTGCTATTACTGGTGGTTTATGTAAAAAGCAGAGAAGAAGTGGGACGGGGTTGTAAAATGCAGTATCCTCTCTTGAGAATGTTTTGGAAATGACAGAGGTAATGTTGCCTGGGAAAAAGTGCCGTCCTTTAAAAAATCAATGGGAAATAATAGACTTATTTTTATGAGGGACAGTTTAGCAGAATCCCAGATGGAATAAAGAGTGAAATCCAGATTTTCCAATACTCCAGGGCAGCTGTCAGGATTGAAAGAATCGTCTTTAAGAAGTAATTCTGTGAAGTTTTCAGCAGGCAAATTGTCTTTTTGTAGCTGCCTTGTTTAAGGGACTGAAGGGCCATGAAATGTTAAAAACATTGCTGCCTGCCAAACCAGACACAATTCAGAGCTGTGATCTGGTCTGGCGTGCATTGAGTCCTGGAGAACTTGAAACATTGCCCAAAATCAAGAGTTTTAAAGCACAACTGTTTCCCCCTTCGCTGTTAGAAAGCATGCAGGTTCTCTTTGCGTGAGGGCGGTTGTTTGGGTACAAAATACCCAGATAAACATATCTGGAATATAAACAGGAGCAGGTAGAAAGTGCAGCAGCGTCAGAGCCAGGTGGAGCAGAGGACGTGGGCTCAAGCAGAGCTTTGGAAACTTCCGCCACTCTTTCCCGGGAAGTAGAAGCTGAATTTCTGTCCCCGTCCTCCTGCACTCCCAGCTGCGCTGGATCCTCCCCTTGGCAGTTTCTCTCCCTAGTCCTGCCCGCCCCTTCGCTCTTGTATATATGACCCTCTCCGAGCAGCTTTTGCTTCACAAAAATCCAGTCCAGGCAGCTGTACTTCCTCTTGCACACACGCAGCGGCCCTGAACGTCTGATCCGACATGGGTAAGAGATCCAGCTCGTGGATCCAGGCGGGATCTGCTGCTTTTGGCCACAGTTCTGCACTGTGAAACTTGTCAGCAGGGGCCAGTGGGTTCGTTAGCGTGGTGGACTGGTCAGGAGAGATGTGGGGCCGAAGTTCAGCATTTCCTCCGACTAGTAAAAGGTTTACTTCTTTAAGCTACTGAAACCCCCCTGTGGTTTTAAATAAGTAGCTTTAATGCTATCAGTAAATGCCTTTTATGCAACCCTTAAATGTCTCCCTTAGTACCTCAGCATTTAGAAACTGAAATAAGCATTTGGACTTGCTACTCTGGTTGACTGTGAACGTGAATGACTCTTGGGAAGATTGTCGGGAAACTGAGGACCAGAATTTAACTTTTTGCTTGTATTTTTGTGGTAGACCATATAATTTTTATGGACTTTCATTTTTTGATACATGGACAGGAAATGGAGGGAGGGGACTAAAATAGATGGAAGTTTTTTTGCATGTGAATGTATTATTGTGTAATTTGCAAGGGGGACGCTGTTATATTGTGATTTCACAAAACAGGGTAAGATTGTAGATCTCAGTGAAAAAAAGCCCGTATTACACAGGCAAAAACAATGATTCTGACTCAGCAGAAGTGCCTAGTCTGGTTTATCTGCCTAGGGTGAATGTTCATCTTTTTGTGCTTTTGTAAGTACTGATAGTGCAATTACATTTGTTTTGCGTTGCTATCTAACAAACTGTAAGCTTCAGTTGGCAGTTTTGTCTAAATGGTCGCGGCAGCCTGTAAGAAGTCGCTAGGCAGTGTATAAAGAGTAAGTTAAATACTGCACCTTAAACCTTAAAGTAGCATGATGGTGATTGATTGTTCACAAGGTTTGGAAAAGTATGCTCTTGGCAGTGTAGAAGATAAAGTCTTGGGCTACTCTTCAAAAATTTAACAGTTCATTAAAGTCTGCTTGCGTAATTTGTTACTTGGAAAAAGACTTGTATTCCTGAAAGAATGTGCTGCTTTTGTCTCTGTTGTTCTGTAAGGCCTGTGTCTTGTCATGTATGTAGTACAGCTGATACACAAATTTCTTTTTTCCCATTTGTCTGTTTATTTCAGCAGCTTAGCACAATCATACCGTAAACAGATTTGCCTACTTTCATTTTTTAATATGTCAGTGTTTAACCCATGCATACACCTTAACCGTTTACTCAGGCTCTGCAAAAAGCCCAGTTTGGCCCAGATTTATTCCACCTAACCTTAAGCTCTCAACAGAGGTGCCTAATTTATTGCCATGTTTCTCCTAAACTCCCTCTATAGAGTAAAGAGTCTTAGGCACCTTCACAGGTTGTCTTAAGTGAGCTGAAGAACTCTGCTGCCATAACGTACTGCATGTAAAAAGACAAAGTCTTTCCTGATCCTTTCCTTTATTTCACACTGTTAAACCCAAACTATCAAAGAATACCTCTCTCTTGTGTTAATAGTTACTGAATTTACTATGAAACTGTGCTTTATCAGGTGGGATATTTTTTTATAATGCTATTACCCGTTGTTGTAAATCTGTAAACCTCATTATCCAGACTACTAGTGACTCCAGTAATCTGCGTATAGTTTGCTTGTGCTGCAGCTTCCTCAGAGGCTTTGCATATCACTTCAAAACTTTTAACACACTGATTAGGTAAGTATAAATGGATTGGCCTTTTATTTTTTAAAAAAATAGCTACTTTCAGAAGTTTTTTTCATAAAACAGTCTCCTAAATCTTGCTTTTATAATGTTTTGTGGTATTTGTTGTTCTTTGGGATGATCTGTATTTCCCAATATTTCTTTGCCCTGAGGAGCTCAGCGCTTCTGAAGACTTTACAGCCCTTGAAAAGGCGGAGAGGCATCTTTGTCACCTGCCTGACAAAGGAAGCGCTTGTATTCAGAGACGCAGAGCCAGACAGTGACTTGGCTCACCCAGTAACAGGACGAATGAACCCAGAGGTGTCTGGACCGTTTCTCTGTGCTGGGACTGCTAGACCGACAGATCCAGTCGTCATTCTTTGATCTTGCAGAGTATGTGACTTTACTTGGCGCTGTGGTGCAACTTGGTGCCCAAGAAAATGAGGGAAATTAAACGTTTTAGTCTTCACTGCCACTCAAAAGAGTGTGCTGTCTTTGCCACCATCAGAGAAGTTCCTTTAACATTTATGACATTGAGAACTGCCTCCTTTTGGTCTAAAACTTACTGAGTGGATGGAAAGCTGCAGGGAGTCCCTCATTATGCTGTATGTGGGAAATTATGGCTTACATATTTTCAGCTGTTGTAAGTGTAGCAAAATATCCCCAAACCTTGTTGTTGATTTGTATGGAGTTTTCCAGGGCGCATGGATCATTGTTGGTGGCTCACGAAGGACTGGACAGTTGCCTTTGGTTTGCCCTCTTGTTCTCCAAAAAGGGAACAGAACAGATGGAAAGACATGGAAAAATACAGAGCAAAAGGAAACTAGCCTGGATTCCTCAATTCCCTTTGCTCTCCACAAGAGAGATTTGCTGTAGACAACAGTAACAAAAGGAACAATGCTATTTTTATCAGCTCTTGCTGTATATATACAAATAACTGCATAGGAGTAAGGAGGAATCAGGCTTATTGTAACTTCATTTGTGAAAAAAGGAAAATTGTACAATGAAGCAGTTAAAGCTAAATGCGTATGTTCTTCCCGTTAAATTCACACGTGAACCATTGGCGGTAGAGAAACGTTCTTTGCTTTAGAAGGACAAGGAAGGTGGACTTTATGGATGGGAAGCTAGGAGGAGAATTTGCCTGTAAAGGTGTAACATACACTGCAGAAGAAAGAATCTCAATGCTTTTGTCCTCGCTGGAGTTTGCAAACCACATGTATGTGATACAGCATCCCACTTCCTGGTATTCAAAACACTTGGTCAGCCACCAGATTAATGGGGGATCTGGAACGTAGCAAGTAGTATTAACATGTTTAACCATGGATTATTAACATAGCAATGTAAATATTATTGTTAACATGTTACTACAAGATGGTACAAATCACAGTTTCATGACAAAATCCTTATTTTGTATTCACAAATGAGCTTGGCATCGTATAACACGGAAAGGCTTGCATCATCCGCGGATATCTTCAGGCGGTTAGATACAATGGTTCAGAATAAAAGTGTTTGAACAAGATCAGAGGGAAAGGCGAAAAAAATGTGTATGAGGAGAAGGAAGAGAGAACGTCTTGCTGTATGTGTTCTCTGGAAAACAATTTGGCACAAATAATCTTTTTCTCAAAGTAATCTGCAGAAAACTGCATTTGCAATGCTAATTAAGCTGTGGTCTAGTGCATACTGAGTTCCTGCTAATTTAGGTGATTGAGAAAATTGGAATAAAGTTTAAATTATGGCTAAGACATAAATGGAACAAAGCAAACTTTATATTTTGTGTTTCCAGATAAAAATATTTCACAAAGAATGTGAAATTAAACCTAAAGTACTAAATTACCCTTTTTGAGACGATCCAGTTTTTAAAGTTATGAGCCTCCACATGCAGCGAGTGGATTGCTTGAAGCATTTTGCCTGCCAAGAAAGGCTCCATAATTAAATGGGCACTGGAGCTGTCACTACCTCTTTGATTTGAAATCTTAGATCTGTGGCATTCTGAAAATAACTGTTGCTATAAACTTCTCTTTTTAAATATCAGAGAATGGCAAAGAGTTAGCTGGTTTGCATTTTTTTATTACAGACACTTGAGGTACGAAGGCAGGCAACTATACTATGTTTTTGCTTCTGTCAACATGTATTTCACCTCATGTCATATTGAAAAAATATGTTGGCATCCTGCTGCACAGCACTTGTATATTTTTGTGTTTTAAACAGCGCATTATATACTAGTTCCATTGAGGAATGGAGCAGAAGCTTCCTGCATTGTGTTCAGCAGGCCTGCAGCTCCGTGACTCTAGAACAGTAGAGATTTATGTGCGTCAGTTAGGCCTATAAACTTGCAAAGTGTTGTAACTGCCCCTTAAAGCAATATTTCACAGTAATTTTTTCTTAATTCTAGCCAGCAATTTATTGATGCAATCCTGAGCATGTGTGTTCTGTTGAGTGTGTTAGAGTAGAAAGCGCTGTGTAGGAGGCTGTTTTAATATAATTTTTACTTAGATGTTGATTGAGATCCAAACTGATACAAAGGGAGCTAAGAAACTTCTTAGAACTATGCTGAAACACTTATGAGGTATTACATATTAGTAGTGAGCAGTGCTTTATGCTTGCTGAGGATCAAGCTCTTAATTCTGGAAAATCCTGATATAGGAGTCCTATCTTCTTGGACGTGAACGCATCACTTTCCAGATAGAGAAGCTGTGGATAACAGTGCGGCGGTTCCCATTCTCCACTGAAATTTTGAGGGCTCGTGCAGAGAGACACCCAGATGCGTGGTTGGTTTTGGCTCTCGGTGCAGAAGCGCGCTGCTGCTCAGTCTTCTGCCACTGTACAATGACGTGTTCCTCCTAACGCAGAGCTCGGCCTTGAACAGACGTGGTCCTTCTGCCTTTGTGGGGTTCTCTTCTCCGGAGGACACTTAGATTCCCTTTCTAGCTTCCTAAAACTACAGTTTTCCCACTCAGTTGTCTGATTCGTGATGTAGCTGCTGTGCTGGAAGTGGGGAATGAGGAGTGCCGGTTCAAGGAGGGTTTCTGGCAGCCGTAACGGGTGTGAGAGCAGAGGTGGGGAGCTGGGTTTTTAATAGAGAGAAGGTGGAATGGTTCGCAATTCCCCTTCCTCTTGTCCGTTCTGGTCACCTGCAGTATCACCTCTTACCCAGGCTGTAAATCGTTAAAAATAACCACTTCTTCAGCATTTCTATGCAGAGAAAGACTGGAGGCTTTCCAGTAATAATAAAATGGGTTGTTCAAATCGGGCAGCCTGTCTACTTACTCATCTGGCAGTGATTCAGCAGCTCTCTGTAAAACATTTATCACAATTTTCTTAAATCCAGACCCTTGTCATATATGAATGTGCTTCAAAATTGTGAGGCTGAGCTCCTTGAAATGAAGGCCCATATTTCCCATTATTTTTGAGCATGGAGTGACACATTGTGTCTATTTTCAGAAACTCAAGTAACCTCAGCACTGACGGGAGTCAGCGAGACTTACAGGTGTCTGGCAATGTGGAAATTGCATCTAAGATTTGTCAATCTTTGAACGCAAAGCCAACGTCCTCTTAGAGATATGCTTTAAAATAATTTTGAGATTAAAAGAATTTCTTTTTTTCCTCCAATCAGCAAAATGCGGAGCATGTGGTCCAGGATATGCAACTCCTCTGGATGCCATGAAAGGCAAGTGCTGTAATGTCTTTTCTAAATCCAGGCCATCAGTAAAGGAATTGTTTTCTGATTAGGTGAAGACTAGGTAGATGCCTTCCAGAGTAGCTCATTAATTTGCAAGGCCAAGGAGACTTTAAATATCAGAAGAGATTTTATTTCATTTTGCACCCAACTCTGGGCAAGGCATGCAAGCTCTGTTACCATGAGTTCACTAAATCATAGCACTAAAACAAAGTGGGTCTGGGATTAGACGTATGCATGGCTATAGGATGCTAACACTTAACAAACTGCTTTGTTTTTCTATGCTGCAACATAGAGCTTTGCTTTAAGAATATTGGAGGCAAGTGTTTAACCTGGAAAAAAAAAAAGGTTTCATTGGTGTTTTTGGATGGAGACCTTTATAGACTGCTCTCAGACTCTCTCATAAAAACAAGTGACTGTCTAGGACAGAAGAAGGGGAAGATAGGAGAAAGGACTGTAGGGTATTGTGTGTGACATAGTTTAATGGCAAGCTTCTCATCCACCTGTAGCTGTACAAAAGTTATGTTCTGTTCTTCCCAGCAGTGTCTGGCTAAATCCTGAACCTCACTAAAGCCCTTGAGGCATTTTGCTTTTAATAGTGTCAGAACTTTGCCTTGCGTCCTTTGATATATTTTAAAAGCCTCAATTTTATAGATTGTAGTAAGTAGGCTTTTGGCATAGGTAGACTGAAATCTGGGCCCTGGCAGCAGGGAGTCATCACTTGTGTAACTGAGGAAAGGAGAGGCTTGACGTGGCTTTGCTGATGGGAAGGTGGTCTCCAGTACTGTCCTTTTTCAGGAAAATAATTGCATCCCCAGGGCCTCTTACATTAGGAGGGCAAGGGAGTGGAAAGGCCCCCCAGCTGAATAAGCACTTTCTCCTGGCGATTTCTGGCTGCTCAAACTGTATACTCTTAGTGTTTCTCCATAAAATGGAAATACCGAGGTTCAGCTTCCTAGGAAGAATCACAATTTACAGATGGAAAGATTAAATCCAGAGAAGATTCTCTTAAAGTTAACCACAGCTTTTTGTAAAAATGGTTTCTTTTGACATATTAAACAAGACTTCTGCCTTGAAAGGTCCCCGGGAGGAGATTGTGTACCTGCCGTGTATCTACAGAAACACTGGGATAGAGAAACCTGACTACCTGGCCACTGTGGATGTTGACCCCAAATCTCCACACTATTGTCAGGTACCTGTGTGTAGAATGGCTCCGGTGCTCCATTTTCCAGGGTGGTGAATATTTGGGTTTGCACAATCATTTTCAAGTAGGTATTTGTGTTGAGAACCAATCAAATCCTCTGCTGTTTTTCTTACTATGTTACTCAAAGCTAACGTTTATCTTGTGAGTCTCAAGACACTTTCAGAGCATTTTTGTGCTTAGATTTTAATAGTTCTTTTTGTAACACTATTACTGATTTATACTGAGCGTGAGTATTAAGCTCTAGAAGGTGATATTTCCTCAGGGTGTGTCAGTAGTATAGACAGACTTTATAATGTAGGATGTCTGATACCCTGGGAAATTCTACACATTAGGCATTATAAATCTAATCCATTTACTTCATAAATGCAAAGCTGTGGGTAGGTAGCTACCAATATACCAGATCCAAAATATTGGTGAGACTGTCCTTAAGCTGCTCAGTTTGTTACTGCAAATAGTGTACACTGAACTGCATTTAAACATGCAGTGCTTGTATGACTCAAATTACTGAAGGTACTTTGGACTCTGATCTCCTTGTGCTTAAGGAGCAGCGAATCTCGTTTGGCAACAAAGATTTTCATAATTTGTACTTTTTTTTTTATAGCTACTGCTTAGAGTTTTATTGCAGAGGAGTGGAGGAAACAAATCTCCTAAAACTTTGACAAAACTTAGCTGTAATCTTTCAACTTTTCTTAATTATACAGTGGAAAAGTAAAAATCAGAAGCAAGAGTGCAAATTAACATGTCAGTTCGCTACAGTCAGCCCCAGTTGTAATCGGGTAAATCTTGTAAAGTCAGAGACTTGCAGCACATGGACAAGTGATGTTTTTTTCTGTTGTTTTTTTTCCATATCATTATTGCATCTCTACTTAATTAGATAGAGTCTTTTAAAGATTTGGATTAATTTAATAGCATACAACATTTAATAAATGCTATGCAATCGTGATGTCCAACTTTCTTCTCCCACTTTACAGCTTCAGCTCTGCATATCTCAGGCTGAATCTGCTTCCTGAATAACAAATAGCAGTTTCCTTCTGCTCTTTATTAATTTATGCTTTGACATAAAGGCCCATTTCTTTGCCTAGGGGAAAAACTATACCAGCCTGAGTCTTAAGTCTGTCTCGGACTTTGTAGGTGATCCATCGCCTGCCCATGCCGAATCTTAAGGATGAGCTCCATCATTCAGGGTGGAATGCCTGTAGCAGCTGCTTTGGGGATACCACAAAGAGACGAAATCGTCTGATTCTACCAAGTCTGATCTCTTCTCGCATTTATGTGGTGGATGTGGGAACAGACTTGCGAGCTCCTAGAATCCATAAGGTATATTTAGATGACTTTAAGCTGGGTTTTTATTTCTTCTATTTTGACCAAGAGATGGTGATTTTTGTGGATTCCAACTTCAAATTAGAATAGGAGAGTCAGAACAGTTATGGAAGCTTTTGTCAAATATTTGGAACTTATGGGAGTTTTGAAACTCCTACAATTTATTGATAAACTACACACAAAAATCTTGCACTAAAGAAATACAAGTAAATGTGGTGTCAAACACTCAAAAATTAGGAAGTTCCAGAATTCAGTGTGCCTCTGCAGTATGAGTAGATATGGGTTTGGATATAGACTTACGCTTTTCCATGTCTTAACTGTTTAGATTCTCTTTACAGTCAGTGAAAAAAAAATAGGCATTGCTGGAGTCGGATTTGTCTAACCTAGTTTAGAAAACTGTTTTAGGGTAAAGGAATTTGTCTTAAGAGTCTTTCTTTTCACTGACTATAAAATAAGCATAGAGGATTAGCTTAGATGTAAATATATACACTGTCAGCATCTATACTTGGTCAGATGAATCCTACAGCAATATGTGAAACTTCAGTACAAAGTTCCAGGTTTGGCAGAGACAAATTTAGTGATCAAAAACATATTTTGAAGACGGGTCATAATGTGGAATGTAAGGAAACTTTTAAGTGGTCTTTTGTCCCACCCCACCTGCCTGCAAATACTCTCATTCATAGTCTTTCAGTTTTGAGTTCTTTAGAACCTTGCCAGCCTTTAACTATTACTGCAGCGGAGTAAAACCCCCAAAGGTCTCTTCTTGTACAGTGAATTTTGTTTTTCAAATTGAGTCTCTGGCAAGCCTCAAAGATTTTTTTTTTCCCCTCTGAACTGCTAGTCCTCCAGTGAGAGCTGATGTCTGAATGCACGCAAGTGGTCTTTCTGCCACTGATACTAATTAAAACAAACACAGATGTCAGTGTCTCAGTGCAGGGATTAGACGGATTCTAACCATCCAACTCTTGCTGTTTATATTTTTGAGAAGAACAAATAAATGTCACGGGTGGTACTGCGTTACTGGGCAGAGTAGAAAGCGGGAGGTGGCAGGTACTTCAGGAACAAAGTAACAAAAGAAACGATCCCCCTCACACATACACCATTCCCACTCCTTCCTCACGCTTTGAAACTCGAACTCTTAGAGGTGGAACTGGTATTCTGTAGTGGTCTCAGAGAAGGTGACTATGACTATGTGTCTACTCATTTTAGGTTGTTGAGCCAGTGGAGTTGTTCTGGAAGGGTAACGTGGCTAATCCTCACACCTCTCACTGTCTGGGCAGTGGTGACATCTTAATCAGCTGTTTGGGAGACCCTTCTGGCAATGGAAAAGGTATTAATCCCCTTCATTACTCTAGAAAAGTATTCGTGGTGTGGAAGTATCACACTCCCACAGCACAGGCTGCAAAGCTAGAAGCATTGTAAAGAGCGTAGAGTTCTTTTGTGCACATAACCGTTCCAGCGGTTGTTTATGTAACTGTAGAATAAATACTTCAGTTAGCAGGTAAGCTGTATGGACATTGCTCTGCCACAGCAATTCAAACCTGATGTGGAGGAACCCCTGTGGGACTGTTGACGAGTTCAGCTTCCACCTCTCGGTCTTTCAAATATATTACTAAAGAAGACCAGCTCTGGTGGTTATACTATGAGCACGAAATGTATTAACATTTCACTTGGGCCCCTTCAGCATAGAGCAAGGAAGAATTGCTTTTGAACATAATCTGTATCAGCTCAGTATTTGTGACTCGGGCTTGAAAGATTCTGTTGCCAGCCTAAATCCTCTTTGTCTCATTGTCTAATGAAAATTAAGCCTTTCAAGGTATTCTAGATTGCATTTCCTATTTAAAGCTTTTGAAGTATTCTTGCATATAAATTTTGTTACCTATTCAGATGTAAAACACCTGACATCTGAAGGGAAATAATAGCTATTAGGAGAAGTATACTTCAGATGGTAAGAGGTGAACCCTGCTCCTTTTCACAGGGTTTTTCTCTTCTGGATTGTGGGCAAACATGTCCTTGAATAGATGCATATTATGTATGTAATTCAAGGGTATTGGTGGCAAGCAAAGAAAAACAGAGGTGACTCCTCCAGGATCTTCTCTAAGATATCTCTCAATTGAAACGTACTCTAGGAGGCTAACTGATTTATTGGAATGACTTGAGTAGAAATAGAAGCCAACTGGAGCTCAAAAAATTCATTACAATATGATGAAGTTCTTTAAAAATCCAGCTTTCCTTTGCCTTAGTCCACAAAAGCAATACAAACAGAATCACAAAACTTTTCTTAAGCATAGAGTTGCCTTTTACAGCATGTTTAGAAAATAGACATTTAAATATTAATGTATTATTTATCTTACTTAAAGCTGTGAATCTGTGTGAATGTCTTCAAACAATTTTCTTCGCTTTTTATATCAGGTGGCTTTATTTTGCTGGATGGAGAGACCTTTGAAGTGAAAGGAAATTGGGAGAATGGAGAAAAGGTACCCCCCCTGGGTTATGACTTCTGGTATCAGCCACGACACAACGTCCTGATGAGCACCGAGTGGGGAGTCCCAAAAGTCTTGGCAGATGGGTTTAACCCGGCTGATGTAGAGAGAGGTGAGGGAGCATTTGTTTAAACTCTCAAAAGTAAAAGTGATTTTTTGTTAAACTAGTATCTTCGGTGCTTATTTTTGTCTGACCTGATCCATTAGGGCATTATGGCCACCGCATTAATGTGTGGGACTGGAGCACTCACACCTATGTTCAGGCAATTGACTTAGGGAAGGGCTCCATACCTTTGGAAGTTCGATTCCTCCACAATCCGGACGCTGCAGAAGGATTTGTTGGGTGTGCTCTGAGTGGTGCAGTGCATCGGTTCTACAAGACAGAGGTAAGTAGTGAAAGCCGTGGCAAACATGGAAGCTCAAACCTGGTTGTTCCAAAAATCCGCCAGTCACTTAAGAAATAGTAGAATTCTGATTTAAAAAATAGGGCTCCTAATTCCAGTCTAATTCTAGCCAAGCTGTAACATGGTGTCAGAGAGCAAACCTGCACGCATACAAGCCGATGCCGTGGCTTTTTGAAGCTACCGTGTAGTCCCTCATCTTTGAGCAACTGCAGTTGGTAGGCGTTTGAGGATCTCTGCAGCTGTATTGCTGATGTCCAGCATGCAAATCTGCCGCAGCCTGATCCTGAAAGGAAGCAAAGCTTAAGAGGTCGTAGCGCTGGTCTGTCAGCCCCACTTCCAACTCTCCTGCCCTCCACAATAACTTGTTGATCATTTTAATCACAGTTAATGAATTGTGAAAGTCTCAAAGGGGGGACGGTCTCGCCAACGATAGGAACGTTAGTGATCACGTGAACACGAGACAGTCTAATGAACGCTTGCACTGAGGAAATGGCTGCAGCATTAGCTCAACAGCTTGCTTTCTGGCCTGCAAGCTGGTCAGCAAACATCTTTCAATTGGACAGCTAATCAGAACACGTGAAACTTGTCACCAGTGTCAATGTGTGCTGCCTGCTGCTCAGCCAGTATTTGGAAGCAGGGAAGACCTGAAGGTAGAGGAGGGAGGGAAAGTGATGGGGCCATGGACAGGGGAGTAGAGCTGGAGGCAGATAGGAAACCAAACGGTAGGAGATCAGCAGTTTTTAGTTCTGCTACTGTTACAGCAAACTGTTTGCGATGTTGTTGCACAGTATAATCATTAACGTTCTCACTGGCAGTGTAGTTACCATCCTCACCCCTTGGTAACACTTATTTGCAGTGTGCATATCGCCTCTGTGCAGGACCTGTTAAATAAATAGCACTATTTGCTTCTCCTCCCTTTGTCATGCATAGCTGAGCCCTCTCGGCTAACATTAAGGCAATAATAACGCTGTGTTCTCTCCCGTGCCCTCTGCAGAAAGGAGACTGGGCAGCAGAGAAGGTGATTGAAGTACCCACCAAGAAGGTGCAAGGATGGCTTCTCCCTGACATGCCTGGTTAGTGTGAGCATGTTTGGAAAAGAAATGGGGTGTTGTCCTCTTCAGTTCCCTAGTACAGTGTAGCTTTTTGCAAAATCTTATCCTTAAATGACAAACACTTCCCTTGTAAAATGCTAAATTTCAATTCGGGTTCTTTGTGTAGCACTTCCGATGTAACCAAATTAGCCTTGCTTATGAGCCACCAGGTAGGAGATTGTCAGACCACTGCTCCCGCACTGCTCAATGCTTGAGGTTTCTCTAGAAAAATACTTGGAGTTTGGGTCTTTCAGCTTGAGCTCACAGTATTCAGCAATAGTCCTGGGAATGCTGGTAGAGCCTGAACCGCCTTTGAGTAGGCACTGGGTTTCCAAAGATGATTGTGTTTGTTCAACCCATATCTTAACATATTTTTCTGAGGCTACTCTGACTAGAATTTTGAAAGATAATAGGCTCGTGGTCTTGTTTGTTGCTGGTCTTGTCCGTTTCCTGACTTTGCTACTGAATATTTTCTTGAAGGTCTTATTACCGACATCCTCATCTCGCTGGATGACAGGTTCCTGTATTTCAGCAACTGGCTGCACGGAGACATCCGCCAGTACGACATCTCCAACACCCGCAAGCCCAAGCTGGTGGGACAGGTAAGCCAGCATCAGAAAAGCTGTCAAGTACAAGGGCAGTACAGTCTTCTTACTTCCTTCTTTTTTAAAAGGAGAAAGCGACAATTTACTTTTGCTTGAGAATTGTCACTATATTGCTTTCATGTTCCTTTGACAGCCGACGCCTGTTCTCACACATTCCCTTGGTTACAGGTGTTTCTGGGAGGCAGTATCACAAAAGGTGGGCCTGTAACTGTAGTGGAAGACAAGGAATTGCAGTGTCAGCCAGAGCCCTTTGTGATCAAGGTAAGTTTTCCTAACATGCACATTGTCAGTGCTCTGCTAATTGTAATCCGTTTTGAAATATCTCCACACCTCGGTCAAATGTACAACATCCAAAGCCATATCTGAGCTAGTTTGTATCTTGGCTTACAGCCTGGGCAGGTATCGCATTTCAGCTTGGACTGGAGCTGGTAAATCCTGGTAAGTGCTCTGGGTCCCTGGTGGAACTGGACAAGCTGTTCAGCTGTACTGCAGCCTGTGTAATTACATCCTCCCTGCTGTTGTTAGCCAGCTAATTTAAAGCTAGCAGTGTGCATTCATCACGCTGCCATCATTGCTTCTGATAATCTTTCAACAGCTGATGGTCGAAGCTCTAAACCAGCTCATTCTGCAGTGGTGTGGGGGGGTGTGTGTGCGTAAAGAGTTCAATGGCACCTGGCATCATGATAGAAAAATGAAGGAACATTAATTGTCTCTGGTCATTATCAATGTGCATTAATATTATCACTGTCAAGGCAGCTACCTGTGGAAGGTCTCACGGGATGTGCAAGAACTGAATATGGTTGGGCTAAGATCTGTTGGCCTAACTAAGATCAGCTTCAGGAAGTTCCACATACTCCTTTTCTTCACAGCGCAGATTGTGACCTAGCTGCAGTATAGAGACGTTCTTATTCGCAACTGTGTTATGCGACCCATCTCTTGATTTTTGACACTTCCATCCAAGTACCCTTCAGCCCTTACTTTCTTACTAGTTCTGTGAATTAAGTGGAACTCATCTGAATTGGCTTTGAGGCTCCCTGTTAATAAGGCATAAGACTCCCAATAAAAACTGTTCTCTTTCCAAACCAGGGGATTTGGTGCTTTTGTGTCAAGGATTTGGATGGTCCTCTGAGTAGCAGAACTGCCCAGCTGTTTTGTTTCTCCTTGCTGTTGCCTTTCTTTTGTTCAACATCCGTGGCAGCTTGTCTTGAGCACCTTATTCTCTATTACAATTTTAGGGGAAGAGGGTGCCTGGGGGACCTCAGATGATTCAGCTTAGCTTGGATGGGAAGAGATTGTATGTCACCAGCTCTCTCTACAGTGGATGGGACAAGCAGTTCTACCCAGATCTTGTCAAGTAAGAAAACTTTGGTAAATGAGGATGACGGTACAAGCCCATGTCCAAGATTTCTTTCTTAAATAGTGATATGCACATACCAGCTGGTATACAGAGCAAAGTTCCCATGCAGGAATCCAGTAACTTTTTATACACAGCCTACCAACCTAGATGTTTCACCCGCTAGCCAGAATCCATCCCTGCTCAACGGGCACACAAAAGTTGGGATCTGCACGCCCTGTTTGTTGAAATCACGATCTATTTGGAAGTAGATGAGAATGGGAAGAAACCAGTGAACATGACCTAGCTTCCTGGAATCCGTAGTACTTCCAGACTGCCTTTGAATGTATCAGCATGACTTTCTATTTTTTGGAGTTGAAGAAAGGAGATGATGATCTTCCAGATGGCCACAGGAGGGCATAGTGCAGATTGCCTCTTCCTTTATAAGGAGCAAGAGCTATTAATTTTCACTCATTCATTGCTAATTTGAGGTTGCGGGTTTCACTGAGATGATGTAACTCACTTTTGAGACCTGCTAAGCCCCAATTTAAATCTGGGGTTCTTTCCATTTTATATTAAACGAAGACAAATCCTGCCCAAATATGGAAAAGGAGAGCAACAAGTATGAATCCTTTTCCCAATACCTGTTTTCTTGTCCCTTTTTCAGGGAAGGCTCTGTTATGCTGCAGATTGATGTGGACACTGAAAGAGGTGGATTGAAAGTGAATAAAAACTTCCTGGTGGATTTTGGGAAGGAACCTGATGGGCCTGTCCTAGCTCATGAGATTCGTTACCCTGGTGGAGACAGTACCTCTGATATCTGGGTGTAATTGTTGTATGGAGCTGTTTTCTTTTTTTTCTTTATGTCTTTTTTTCTCTTTCTCCCTCTCTCTCCTCCCTACCCTTCACTCCCCTTTTGTATAGGTGAATTGGTTCAGCTGGAACTTTGTCTGCTATTTAAATTTGGACTTGCATTAGAGTGAGCCACGGAAGCTCCACTTTCTTCTCATTCTGAGGCAGCCAAGTGAATCTCTCTGAAACATGATGTACACCTTTCATAAGGTCCTGTGTAATCACTATTGACTGTAGGTTTCAAGGCCGCGGTCACCAGTCTTTTAAGGACTGTTTGCATTGTTTGGGGCCGCTTTGCCTTGCCACTGTTTGTTGATGGAGAAGCTGTTCCTAAATAACGTCATGAGAAGTATACATTCCATGGGCTTGCCCCAGAGCAAGAGTGTTCTGTCCCTGGAAAGCTTAATTTGCTGATAAAGTAATCGGTGCTTTACAGCAGGCACAGCATAAAAATCATGCGTATCTAATCTGAAGCTACATGTTTCCGGAGCTGGGTTATATTTTAACATTTGTGCACTGATGTTATAAAAAATCAACAATAAAATTGTTCTTCAGGTGAGGTGAAGCTGCACATTTTTTTTTTCTTTATAGCATTTCAGCATTTTCTATTTCAAAGAACATAAATGTAAGGTCATTTCAGAAAGTAACAATGTCATTTGTCTAAAAATTCTTCGGTGAGGAATTTATTTTTGCTGAAGTCACCTTTGTTTCCATTATTGCAAGCAAAGATTCTCTTCCATTTTCTAAGACTGGAGAAAACTGCAAAAAACTTTTCTGCACACTGTGCCAAAGCCAGATCATGCTAGCAGCAGGTGTCTTACAGGTGCTTTCAGGTGTCTTGCAGCTTCTTGAACAGGCAAGCACTCACAAGTCCACCCTTTCTTCTCTTGCCAGTTCCTGATGCATCTTCCTGAAGCTGTTTCTTGGGTCTGATTCTCTTTCCTGCCTCTCTAGATCTGTTGCTTTCCCATCTGTGTCCATTGCCAGCCTCTGCTGTTTCCTGCTGAGCTTTAGCATTGCTAGTTGTAACGCTGGAATCGCATCAGCAGTGTCGGAGGAGCAGCGTGTTAATGGGACTTCCCGCTGGAGCCCCTTGGCTGGGTTTCCTTCCAACTTTTACTGTGCTTCCACGGCAAAATCCTCATCTAGCTGACAGATCTTACTTTATAATCAAGACTTCATTCTGTACGTAGCTGCTTACTGTCTTGCCTAACATATTTGGAACCGGGCTTTGAGAGTTCAATTTTTTTTTTTAACATAGGGCAGCTGCCACTCTTTGAAACCTGCGACAAGCAGTTCTGTTAGGACCTTGTAAAGCCAGAAAGCTTTCTAACCGACATGGTGGTGTAGCCACCTGTGTCTGATGTAAAAGCCCATTTTCAGCAGCTTCTTGTTAGAAACGGGTGATGTTTAAGCCATCTTGCTGCAAAGACCCGTTGTTTTCCTTGCGAAGGGACTGATTTGAAGAATGGAGTATACACTGCCAGCTCATGTAAATGCTACTAATAGTCCATGCTGAGTGGGTACAGTGAGTGCTCAGTGTCTAAACAATCTCACGTTGTCCAGGAAAGTCATTGATTTGTTAGGAAATCATTTGCTACTAACCAGTACTACTGGAGCCTGTATTTTTTGCGCACCTCTTTCCTATATGACTGAGCGTTTTAAGTTGGAAAAGGTGCATTGATCTTCCACTTGGCCACGTGAGGGCAGGCAGCAGCCTGTCTTCATGCAGTACGCAAGTACGTCTAGGAGTTTCTCTCACTCTACGAGCAATTTTAGGTCGTGATTTTCTACAGATCACAAACTTGCTAGTGAGGGTGGCCCTCAGGTCTCTTCTCAGTCCATCAGTGTATTGCAGGGTGATTGAGGTCTCTCAATCCAGCTATAGTGAGCACTCCAGTCTGGGTCCCATCCTGAAATCCCAGTTGGAAATGCCCCTGCATACAAGTGTGTAACACTACAAATTGTAGTGCAAATTGCTTCTATTCCTTGTAAAAGGCAAATGTTAAATGCAAAAAGGTGCTTAGAGAAGGAAGAGAAAAGCAAAGTGTGGGATTCGCTTGAGTTAAAATATTTCTTTTTTCCCTAACATCTGCTAATCTGGGGACTGAAAAAGGTAAGCTGTGAGTAGAGAGTTTCTTGTGATTCTGGGAGGAAACCACTGGGTCTCACCATGTTTATGGGATCCATGTCCACAGTAGAGATTCTGCTTTTAGTATGTGTGCCTGTCTGGGTCTACTTTATTGCAAGGTGAGCTTTACCATGGTCTCACCTGACTGTATTGGCACCACCTTCATTGGCTGTAAGGAAGTTTTTGAGGGGACGCTGTCATGGTAAATACTTACAGTCATTCAGAGGCCATTGGAAATAGACCCCAGAATTTCAGACATGATCCAAATGCCTGCTGTTTGGAGAATCTCTGAAGGTGGTGTGAAACCTTACGCTCATGACTGGCCATCGTCTCTCTCTCATGCTTGTCAAAGTGGAAGAAACAAATGCAGTGAAACAAAATAAGTTGTCAAATGCGGAGCAGGTCCGGATATCTGGTGGGTCAAGAAAAGATACTCACATGTTTATTCAGTAGCATTGTACAGGTTTCACTCACTGGCCAAAATCCACCCTTACTCAGAAGCACACAAAACTCTGGGTCTGCACGCGCTGTTTGATGCTACTTGCTGAAATCACGATCTGTTGGGAAGTAGGTAAGAATGTGAAGAAGCCAGTGAACATGACCTAGCCTTCTGCAGTCCATGGTACTTCCAAACTACCTCCAAGTGCATCAGCATGACTTCAGTTTTTGGCATTAAAGAAAGTAGATGGCCACAGGAGGGCATAGTGCAGCTTGCCTATTCCTTCATAAGTAACTATTTCCTAGTTTTCACTCATTCATTGTTAATTTGAGGTTGCAGATTCATTTATATTTCTGCTGCCAGATCATATCCAGGACAAGTAGATGTTTATACAGAAAGAGAGTCTATTTGTAGTATTTTCAAGTGCAGGAGGACAGCAAGATATGTTATATCCCAGTTATTAGCTGGGAAGGTTATAGAATGGAGAACAGTTTCGCAGTCATGATGAGAGTTGCCATTAAAAAAACCTATTTTTTGGTCTGCTACTTCTCTGGTGAAGACTGGTCTCCTACTTTTGGGTCTAAGAGTGTAGGGAAGTGCCTTGTTATATACAGAGAAGTGTAAAAGAGTCCTTGGAGTGGAACCTGAAATGTTCAGGTGAACTGCTCAGCACACGTGTCCCTGGTTTGCATGTCCTCCTCCACCCGTGGAGGAAAGTCAACCGTTCTTGTTTCCATTTGTTGCAAGCTTGGAGTCTGATTTGCAGTGCTCGTAGGGACTTTTAAGGAAAGCTGCTAATGCCTGTCCTTCGGCAGAGGCGTGGCAGAGGAGAAAAAGCAGGTCCTGCTCGTCCGTCCTCCCCAGCTGCGTGGTGCTGCCACTCCCCCCGTGTCAGATGGAGCGATTGTGCGGTTGTGGGAGGAGTCGGTTGGAGGAGCTGATCCGGCAGAAAACTGCGCTGCCGGAAAAGTGACTCACGGTCCGTCTGCCTGTGGCTGCGCATGGCAGGGCCCTTCAGTGGCAGCCTGGAGTCCCTTCTCGTGGCGCGGTGTCGGAAATGTGGGTTTGGGGGGGCTTGTGCGGTTGTAGCTGTGGCTGTAGCGGGGAGGGGTGGTCGCACTGCTGCCGTGCTCCTGGCCAGACCTCTCTGCCCCCTCCCCTGGGACGCCTGCTCCAACAGCAAAGCACTCATTTTGGGGGGGACGGGGCGGCTGAAAGAGTAGTGGGGAAAAAAAGGCAGAGAGGTGCCTTGAGGGAGGAGTGGTGTAGTTGTGCCGTGCTGATGTTCCCTGGAGCAAAGCCTGTAGGCTGTACGTGGTGCTGGTTTTGAAGTGATGTGCCGAAGGGCACCGCGCGTACCGGGTGTGAGTCCTGTAGCCCTGGGACATTTGGTTTGTCTCTGCTCGGTGAGGTGGTCAAGAGAGCCAGGGTGGTGGATCTGAGCTTAGCATAGTCTGCCTGCTTTGAACAACAGTGCCTTGTGTCCTAAATGTGCTTCTGCCCTTCTGGCTGTTTGCATTACCGCTTGTAGCAAAGTTCTGAGCTTCTGTCTTTCTGTCTGACGTGCCTTTGGTAGCCTCTTCGGTGCTGCCCCAGGAGCCGTTTGTGCCTTGCCACCGCCGCTGTGCAGTGAGCTGTGCCACCTGCCATCGGCTTCTGGCTGCCGCGGCGGGGATCCGCAGCCGGCAGGGAGGTGGTCTGCCAGGAATCTGACCGTCCTGCTCCCTCTCTGCTCTCCCCTCTGCCCTGGCAGGAGGTGAGCTCGGCTGGTTTTGCTCTGTGTTTGCCTGCGCCATGAATTTACAGTTTGCCAGCAAAGCTCTGTTTCACATCATCTTCAAGGGTTGGAGGGTGTGGTTTTCCCTCTGCTCCTGACGAGGGGAATGGACTGGAACAGAGTGGAACCCTTGGGAGATGTGGAGCCTGGGGGGGTCTAGGACAATGTACCTCTGCTGGCATTTTTTGCCGGGAGGCTGGTGCTGACTACAGTCTTCCCCAACTCTGCTGCTCTCGTGGTGCTTAGCGCCTAGCTGACCTGCTGGAACGTGGCAGAAGGCTGTAAGGAGAGTATGGAGGCCAGGGCAAAAGTATAGGAAGGGGGGATTTAAGGACGCAAGTCGACGAGCAGCACTTAGACAGCCTGGGGCACCTCCAGGGTTTTGTGGCAGGGTGAGGTGGAAGCGAGAGAACGTCGTCCCTGGAGAACAGGGGACGGTTGGGGAGTGCTCCCGTAGTCGGGGGAGTTCTTGCCTGGGTGTTTAGAGCAGACTTGGTGGTCCTGGTGAAGCAAGGCCTTCTCCCGCCGCGTTTAATGTGCTGTGCCAGTCTGCACCAGATTGCATCACCTCGCCTTGGCCATTATCAAAATCATAGCATGTTCTTCCCTATCGGGGTTGGAAGAGATGGTCGGGAGGAGGGGAGTAGTTGCCACCTCAGTGCGGGCTGTCCAGCGAAGCCCCTGATTGCTTTTCCATGTCACGGCTTCCCATCTCTGCCTGCCACAGGGAGCTTTTCTTGGGCCGAGAGCAGACCGCAGTGATTGCGTTCTCCGCTAACCATCGCTTGCTTGCTTGTTGGTGTTGCTGAGCCTGCTCTTATCCTTCCTACTATCAGTTTTAATTAGCAAACTCTACACCCCACAGCTTGGTTTTGTGAGGGATGCCAAAGACGTCACCAAGGAAAGCCAAAGAGGATGACCAGCAAACTTTGTTAGTGAGTGGAAGACTAATGAACCTTTTAATTAGCAGGTATGCAGCTGCAAGAAGAAGGTGCAGTGAGACATGCACATCGTGGCAGCAAAAGCGTGCACAAGTGGCATCAGCCGAGCACCTGAAATTGCCTCTGACGGAGCAGGAGCTTCTCGCGCGTCCTCGGGCCTGGCCGTGCTTCCTGCCAGCCAGGCCCCAGGGACGGCAGCAAGTCAGGTCGAATGCCTGAACCGCTCTTTGGTTTTGGATTGGAGAAAGATGGGCAGTTCTGCCCAGCTCAGAGCAGCATGGGAGAGCAATGGTGAGCTCTGTGCGGGCAAGCGGAGAAGAGGGAGAGGCCGTTTTGGGTTGCTCTGAGGAGGACAGCTAGCTCCGGCTCTGGAGCTGCTCCTGGACTGAGGGCTTCCTTCTGTTACGTTAGGGAAATGCCAACCAGCCCCTCATTTTCCCCAGATCCCTGGGGGCCTTTCAGCCCTTTGGCCCCCAGCTCAGCTCATGCTTCTGCATGCTGAGTTCTGCTCTGCCTTTTCCCTGTCTCAGCTGCTGGACCAGAGCTGCGGCTGTGTCTTCCCGGGGTGTCCTTCAGTGGGCAGCATCCCCTGGTCCACATTGCCTGCAGCACGTGTTCGGGCCATGCATCCTGCCAGCCTGGAAGTTGAAATTTCCACTTTTGTGGAAGGATTGAGAACGAGCCTGCATGAAAAAGACATTTTTTTCTTTTCTACTGCCCGAAACAAAGCATTTGGCAAGCTGGGCGCACCTGGCTCTGGGTAGTGCACTGATTATTTGAGAAATTGCTTAAGGCTGGGCACTGGTGCCAGGTGCCAGGCTGCTCCTGTGTCCGCCTGTCACATGTTTAAAGTGCTGTTCTGGAACAAGAGAGCCATTAATTACAGCCCTAGTGAGACAGGCTATCTCTTCTGATAGAGATCTCCCGAGGGCTTCTTTAATGGTGCTGTCAGATGTTTCTGCATTCCTACATGGAGGAATTACTCATCCCGTGTAATTTGCCCACTGATTGAGGATTTCTTCCACAAGATGTGATACTTGCTCACGTTCCACGGCACTTGGTGTTTTCTTCCTGCTTTAGGTGGCAGTCAGACTCATGGTGATCTCAGGAAGCGACCCTTCTTCCAAAATGCTTCTCTCCAACACCACAATCGCTTTAACGGAGGTCTCTGCTGTTCCCGTGGGTGTTTTGTGGCAGTTTAGTCCAATTTCAACCCCACTGGTGCCAGGCACTTTGCAGCGTTGGTGCCTGCCATGGGGCTTTGGGTAGGAGCTGTGCAGCGGGGTGACGGGCAAGGCAAGAAGATCCCCCTGGCCGCAGCCCTCAAGCAGACTGGCCCCGTCCTGTCCTTCAGAGCTGCAGTTTGTCCAAGCAAGTGGACGTGGAGACATCTCTGTCATTAGTTTTCTGTGGCATCGTTCTGCTTCAGTGAGGTGGAGGGAGTAAGTGGCTACTGCTCAGGCAGTAGCTGTGCTGAATTGCCCTGAAGGTCCCTCCTTTCCACGGGTGGGCTGACTTTCCCATATGGAGATACAAACCCGAGAGGCAGCAGGCATGTCTTGACCTTGTGAGTGCTGCATCAACAAGGGCACAGATTGTATTTCCCAAGGCACCCATTTCTAGCCTGATGTCTTTTCTAGCTGTTTGGGAGCTCCTCATCTAATTTTGGTACTGTTGGAGCTCCCTCCTCTTGCGAGTTCCCCAGTTTGCAGTCCTTAGAGTTCCAAAAGTCGTCTCTCTGGGTAGAGGCACCCCTGGACCTGGCTTGCTGAGTTGACGCCAGGGAGCCCGTGATGTCTTCAGCTCAGCCCTCAGACAGAGACGTGCCTTCTGTCAGGGTCCAGATTTCAGAGGTGCCCTTGGTGGCCTCCGTACGTTCAGACCTTGTAAATTCCAGGAGGCTGCTGATGGGGCCGATTGTCTAGCTGGACTTCTCATCCCTCGTGTGGAATTTGCAGCCACTGCACATTTGTATGGCAAGAACCTGGGTATGGGGGATGGCTTTAATTAGCTTGTGTCTTGGCTGGGACGTGGAGGCCTCCAGAACTGAAGAAGTCCCACTGGAAATCACCAGGGCCCCAGGATCAGATACGGGTGGTTGTGTTTAAGGAAAAGACCTGCATGGACCAGCAGATTTTTCCTCCAGATTGGTGGTTAGCAAGGCGGAAACAAGCCGCAGCGCTGGTCTGGCACCTCCCAAACGCTGAGGAGCGATGGCTCCTCCCTTGGCAGCTTGCTTTCTCCCCCCACCCCTTTGCCTTGTATATAAGGCCCCCTCGGAGCAGCCTTGGCACAACACAACCCGCTCCAGCAAGGCAGACAGCAAGCTGCACCTCCAGTTCCAGCACCTCTGCTCTTGAGGAGAGTGAACCAGAAGACCTTCAGCATGGGTAAGAGATACTCTGCAGCCTCCCAGAGCCCACAGCAGCTCCAAGGCCTGTAGCTCCATCCCGCATCTGGCTCCAGCCAGTGCCTGGAGGCTGCAGACATCCCACCTTTCTCCCAAAATCCCAAAACCATTTCTCATCAGTTTTGTATTCCTGTTAGCAGCAGAGGTGAGCACAGGAAGTAATATCGTAGTGATCCTAAATTGCGCTTGACATAGAGGTACTTAGAAGTGCCTTTTTTTTGCTGCAGCAAAGAGAAGCCTTGATCTGAGAATGGGATGAGAAAGCTGTTTTCTTCCCATCCCTAGCAGATGTCTTAGTCTTCTGGCTCACCTGAAAAAAAATACCAAGGAGAAGACTTTTGGTTGAGTAGGAATGTGGAAGGAATACAGTTTAACTTTTTACTGAGATGATTCCATGCAAAATATTTCACTTTTTGCATCTGCTAGCCACAGGGTTGATATCTAGGGAATTTCTGTAGTTGGTTCACTAACGCTGGAAATAAAAATAATTTCAGCCTTGCCCAGATGTTACTCTAACTTATAATTCAGAAAACTACTCGTATCTTGCAGGAGAGTTGTAAAAACAAGCTGAAAACTTTATCTGGTACCACTGTACCAACCTGTCTGCTGTGTTTGTGAATTTTACAGAATTTTTTCTTTATTTGCCATATTTTGTGTCATTTTGTTATTGAAAGTTTTATACAAAGTGAAAATAGAGATGCAGGTTTGGTTGGTATAGTTAATGAAGAAATGTCATTGGTAAGTAAACCGCAGTTAAACTGAACGTTGTTAGAGCTTAATGGTGGGGAGGGGATACGGTAAAGATCTTTCAAAAGATTAAAACCTTAAAATAACCTTCGTTTTCTTCTCTTATCATAGAGAATCTCAGAGAAGTAGACTTTTTGATAGCTAAATAGTTCTTTGTTGTTTGTATTTTGTTGTTATTCATTTCGCTTCAATTTGGAGCATCCACAATCCCATATTTTTAAAATGGTGCTGAACTTACCAGCAATCCATTCTTGCTCACTAGTATTTAAAAAAACTACTCAGCATTTAATAGAATGTCATTTCTGGTTCGACCTGCCCTCCACATTCAGACTGTACCAATCATTCTGTTGTGCAGCTTGAAATGTGATATGAGGTATATATTTACCAGGAAAGAAAGTAAGCTAGTTTCTCTTCTGTTGTGCGATATTACTTTTGATAACACATTTAGTATAAAGACAGTGCATGCACGGCGATGTGAAATACTGGTTAAAATTGTTCTTCAGTTTGTGGTAATGTAGATTAAGGTTTATGGTGGGAAGAGGTAAGGCCTGAATGTGTTATAGCATAGTAGAAGCCTGCGTTTTTGTGGAGGTTGTAATTAGAAAAGTGGCTAAGTATTCCAACCCTTCATTGCTTGCTTATTTTAAAAGGTTTTGTTTCAAGCTTTTTTCCCTTGTCTAAAGGGGACTTGATTTAAAGAAGAAAAGAAAAAAACAAAACGAAACAAAAACTAACCCAGAAAGAAACATGAAAACTGTAGTACTTGTTAATAGCTTAAGCACAAGTCAGAACATAAGGAGTTTAAATCTGCTACTGACTTGATACTTGAGCCTTTATACTTTTTTGGTGCAGTTCCTTCTTACTTGCTTAGAGTGATCGCAGTTACTTTTTGTACTTTCTCTGAATGTGGAGGGATACTAGAGACAAAATTATTTTACGCTTTGAAACGAAGCTAACTTGTATTGTTCCTGTTTTACCTCTCCACAAATCATAAAATGGAAGAAGTATGATTCTGTGTAGCAAGAATGGCTGTGATAAACAGATCCCAGTTTATTTAGGAAGCTATGTACCTGGTTTTCACTTGAGGAAAAAAAACCCAAACCCTCTTCATTTAGATACTTTGTTGAACAGGAAGAATAAATGCCAACTTCCATAATATGGGATAATCTTTAATGCTGAAAATCCATGTAAATATACTTTAAGGATTGAAAAATATACCAACTGTAATAATAATGAATTGTACCGAGTAAGTTGCAATGAAGTCTTATCAGGAAGTCCCACTGGGAGACTGGTAGGTTTGTTCCTCTGCAGCGCGGCAGGAAGGAGAGAGGTGGGACTGAAGTTTGGCGTTTGGCCTGAACGTCTCTGCTTTGGGGGATCTTTCTGCCTTGAAAAGCTACTTCCATGTGGCTGTAGCATCCGTGATGGGGGGAGCCTCCCCTTCTGCTGGGGAATCGTCAGGGAGACAAGAAACCAGACTTATTTTCCAGGCTAAACCTTCAATACCGACGTGGTTCTCTGTGTGAGCTCGGTCTCCTTCAGCGGGGCTCCGAGGATGCAAAAGGGAACTGAGCAGTGGTTTGGTGCGTGATAACCTCAGTGTCTCTTTAGGGGAGGATTCCTCTCCTGGCTCTGAGGTTTTTTACTGCCTTATCAACAGTAGCTGCTGGTCTCGGAGGTCCCCGTTGACAGCTGGGGTGGGAGAAGGTCCATCGGGTGGGACAGTGTCTTCTGCATAGGCACCTTTTAAGGATGTGGACGTTTCTCATTTTATTCTCCTCTTCTCAAATCAGACAGATGCAGACTTCAGTGCTACGACTACCCCACCTGCCCGGATATAGTGAAAGGCAAGTCCTCCTGGGGTGTTTTGGAATGGGGGGTGTCTGGGAAAGAGCTCCGTGTCAGTGGAGACCCCATTAATTAACTGCGTATGCTGAGTCCCTTCCCCCAAAGGGAGAAAACCGTAACTATGTGGAGATCCGCTTTTGTTGTTCTCTTACCTCTGGGTCAGTAACGGCGCCGGGGCTGGACAGCTGTCAGTGGGCAAGGAGGAACAGAATAGAATAGAAGAGAGTAATTCCAGCTGGAAGGGGCCTACCACGATCATGTAGTTCAACTGCCTGTCGGAAGGTCGTAGCATCCAGAAAAATAAGTTCAGTCCTATCTGAGAGTCTGTTGAAGCTTTTCTCTTCCTTTCATGGAAGGTTCATGGCTGGTTTTAACACACGCTTTCTGTATACCCAGTTCCTAGAGAGGAGGTTGCCTACGTGACCTGTACCTACAGGGAAACATGCATCGACCAACCTGACTTCCTGGCCACCGTCGATCTCAACCCCAGGTCTCCATGTTATGGCCAGGTACTGGTGTCTCAACTGGTTTTTTATTGGGCTGGTGACTAGCTGCTGGCTCTGTGCTTCATAGGGCCCCCCGATTCAGGACATTTAGTCTTTGTTGCTGGGGAAAATCAGATTACTTGATAGCCGCTCTGTCATGCAGGCTGTCTGTTTATGCCTTGCACCTTCTTGTCTCCCTGCATCTTTACGTCTCATCCGCCCTGGCTTGACTCTTGCCCCTTGCCTGTTCATGTCCTGCCAAGACCTCTCTGGGAAACCCCTTGTGAGTTTTGTCATGGCGGGGCTACTTCTTGCTTCTCCACTGGTGTTATGCGCGAGATAGGGACGTTGTCTGCTAGGAATCTCACCTTCCTGCTCTCTTTCCACTGTCCTCTGTATGCCTGGCTCTAGTTGAATCATCTCTGTCTCTGTGTCCTGGGGACAAGTTGGCTCTGACTCACTTCCCAACTCACTTCCAGAGCATCTTGGTGCTGCTAGAGAGCTTTTGAGCCCGTGCTCTGAATCACCCTGTGGCTGCTCAGCGTGGAAAATGGTCTCTAGTGACCCAGGGGGTTTAGGGTATCCAGCATTTTTGCAGAGTTCAGCATGTTTCTGTTGTGCTGCCATTTCAGAGATGTTCTGCTATGCACTGTACCAACCTGTCTGCTGTCATCTTAAATGGGAAGTCGGCATTTACCTGTCTCTGAAGGCTGCAAAGACAGATTATCTACATCAAGGGTGTATATATGACCCAATGAGTCCATTACTACGAGAGTTTAGAAGAAAATGCACTTTAAAGCCAATGTAGGCTTCTGAAAGTTTTTAACGCATTTTGAACTGCATTCTTAGAGGAACTTGCAGAGCAATGCACCAGTATTGGCACGTTGATTATCATAATTTCTTCATCTACATGATTTTCTGAATTTTAGTGGCATGGGGTGAGGAAATCTTGAAAGAGTCTCCACATTTCTCAGCTGCACGCGGTAGCCTAACAAAGAGCAGGGGCCAGTGCAAGGAGCGGTGCTCTCCTCGCTGAGTCTCTAGAGGCAGTCCCAGCTAGAGTCAAATGGTGGCTACCAAGACAGAAGCATCTACCAGCGTTAGGGTCCCTATTCCTCCCCGCCTCCCCGAGTGAACCCTAACTCTACCTTGACTGCCTAGGTGATCCACCGCCTGCCCATGCCCAACCTCAAAGACGAGCTGCATTCCTCGGGGTGGAGCGCTGGCTGCACCTGCTTTGACAATATCACAACGAAAAGGAACAAGCTGATTCTTCCCTGTTTGATTTCCTCCCGCATTTACGTGGTGGATGTGGGTTCACAGTGCCGGGCTCCCAAGCTGTGCAAGGTATGCCTGAGGTGATTCAAAGACAAGTTTCTGGGAAGGAGTTGGGAACTGGTGCTTCTGGAATAATACCCAGGGAAGAAGGGTTCTCTCTTCGTCTTCTCTTCCACCCTGATTTTAGAGAGCTGGGTCACGTTTCCCTCTCAGCTCTCTCCTTTTCAGACCAAGAAGGGCTCCGATCATCACTGCGTTCCTTTCTCCGTACCTGGTTTGGTCAGAGAGTGTCTAGTAACTGGGCGTCACGCAACAGCCGGCGCCTGCCCCCCCAAATAGCGCGGTGGACAGAGAAGCTGTTACGAGTTAGGTGTTGCTGCATTCTTGTCTGTGTAGAGGGGAGCTCAGAGGCTTCTGTGCTCCTCTCCGAGGAGGAGCAGGCCCTGGCAAGTGTGAGTTCTTGGGAAGAAAGCTGCTGCAAGCGTCAGAGATTTTCAGAAGTCTCCGATGGCCAAAGGCTCTGCCAGGGAGTGTGAAATGAGCTGAGCAGTCGGGGGCTGAAGTGTGCGTGTCAACTTTTTTCAGATGATTGAGCCAGTGGATGTCTTCTGGAAGTGCAACAAGGGATACCTCAGTGTACCTCGCAGCCTGCCTAATGGTGATATTCTGATTGCCAACATGGGAGATCCAGCTGGCAATGGAAAAGGTACGTTTTCCTGTAATAACTCCATGAACAAACTGACTGGTTTGGAAGTGGAGTACGTGATTTGTCACGCATCCCCTTTTCGTATCACAGGTGGGTTTATTGTGCTGGATGGAGAGACCTTTGAGCTGAAGGGGAACTGGGAAAACGAGTGCGAGGCCCCCCCCACTGGATACGACTTCTGGTACCAGCCACGCCACAATGTTCTGATCAGCTCTGCCGGATTAGTCCCAAAACGTGCAGGACGTGGGTTTAATCCCGATGACTTCAAGAAAGGTGAGGGAATACGGATGCAAGCGCTGAGCCAGAACTCACCAAGGTGGTGGGAGGGTGTCGATGCGGTCAGAGAGAGGGGACAGGAAGATTTCTCCCCAGCAGGGCCATTTTACAGGCACTGCTACAGGACAGCGTCTGTCCCTGTATTTTCCCGCTGCTCCCCAAATCACCGCGGTTTCTCTGCTACTTCTGGCTAGACACTGCCATGGCTGTCCCTGCTGTGAGCATCCGGGGAGGGATGAGTCTCCACGGGTAGCCGCCCCTCTTCTGACTTGGTTTTCCTTTTCCTCAGGGGTCTTTGGGCGCCGCCTGAACGTGTGGAACTTGTCCTGCCACAGCCTCACCCAGTGCTTTGACCTGGGGGAGGACTCTTTGCCCCTGTGTGTTAAATTCCTCCACAACCCCGATGCCGCCGAGGGATACGTCGCCTGTGCCCTGAGTGGCATCATCTACCGCTTCTACAAGTGCGAGGCAAGTATTCTGCCAGCAGCCAGGGGAGACCGGCCATGGTGAGCTACAGGGCGGTGGAGAAACGCGCAGAAGGGATTTGGGGTGGCGGAGAGGAAGAGGAGGCGTGTGGAGAGGGCAGTGTCCAGACCCTGCTTTGAACATGTGTGCTAGAACGAGGGGAGTCTGTTCTTCCACTGAGTGTAAAAGCCCATCGTGACCAGTTGGGACTTCTCTGATGAACGTCCGGAGGATTAATTTGAGCGAGGAAGCCCAGCCTCGCTGTTGGTATCAGACGGTGCTGTCGTTACTTGTAGCAGCTGGGTGCAGTGGTGGCCTTCCTCAGGCAGCTCTGCCTCGCTGTGCGAGCGTGAGAGCGCAGGGAACGCTCTTGCCGGAGCAGGCAGGAACGCTCATGGCGCGGTGCCTGTGTTTCTTGTGCAGAGAGACAACTGGACAGTAGAAGAGGTGATTCGGATACCGGCCAAGGACGTGAAGGGATGGATTATGCCCAAGATGCCAGGTTCGTGTGCCCTGAGGTGGTCTTTCCTTTTTCTTCCCGGAGCCTTGTGTTGTGCAGCGTGGCAAAGCGCGCTGCTGACCCGCAAAGCCTTGCTGCGTAAACGCGACGGAAGGCTGGTCGGAGGGGCTGAGGGGCTGTACGCACCCCCAAGAAGTCACTGCTGCCCCGGCTGGAGGCTGGGCGCTTGGGCAGGTCTCCTGTGCTGGAGGCAGGCCGTACGGAACGGCAGGGAGAGCTGCGGGCTGGGGCTCGATGCAAGGCACGTTTTCCGTTGCCGCTGCCTTCTCTGGAGCTCTTTGTTTCTGTGCCCTAGCCTTCACAGCCGACCTCATCATCTCAATGGATGACAAGTACCTGTATCTCAGCAACTGGCTGCACGGAGACATCCGCCAATATGAGCTCTCCAAAACCTGCAAGCCCCGGCTGGTGGGACAGGTAAGGCAGGAGCAGAAGGGCTTGCGCCGCTGGGTTCCTTAGCGGTGTCTGGTGGCGGTTAGATGACCAGGCAGCGTGTCTGCCACTGTCTCGCTTACAGGTGTTTGTGGGAGGCAGCATCCTCAGAGGCGGGCCCGTGACTGTGTGTAGAGACGAAGAGCTGAAGTGCCAGCCGGAGCCCTTGGTGATCAAGGTGAGTTCTGCGGCCTCTTTGCCCTCTGGCGTCCTTCGGGCTTTGGCTCTGCGCTGCTAATTCTCTGCCCAGGGTGTCTGGGGCAGGTCTCCGTTGCGGTGGCCGCGTGTCTGCAGGATCTGGGCGCTTGCCTGGGTTAGAAGGGGAGGCAGCCGCTCTGCTCTGCTCTGCTCTGCTCTGCTCTGCTCTGCTCTGCTCTGCTCCCCTGCCCCTGCTTGTGCTTGGCTGCTGAAAGCAAGAAGCCAGTAACATCACTGCTGTCTGCTGTGCCTTCAGTGCAAGAGAGTGTACGGCGGCCCGAGCAAGATGCAGCTCAGCGTGGACGGCAAGAGGCTGTACGTCACCAACTCCCTCTACAGCACATGGGACAAGCAGCTCTACCCCAACGTGGTCAGGTAAGAAACATTGGGGAGGGAAGGGGCTTTTTTTGCATGGCCTGTCTGCTAGAAACGGGAAAGGGGCCTCGTCTGGGGGGCTACAAGGACGCGTTTGTGATTGCAGAGGGAGAGATTTTCCTAACGTCATCCCCGCAGCCTCCTCCTGTTGAATTTCACACGCCGTTGTCACAAACGTCTCTGGCTGGGCAAGGTGCAGCTGCTGCCTGTGCGGAGCTGCAGTGCCAGGGCTTTGCGTGGGGGAGCATCAGTGTTTCAGGGTGAAAGGTGGAGTGAATCCACCTGTGGATCTCTGAGAGCCAGGCCATGTCTCTGCTACAGCATCTCCCAGTGTATCCACCCGAGAGAGAATCATAGAATCATGAAGGTTGGGAAAGACCTCCAAGATCATCGAGTCCAACCGTCAACCCAACACACCATGCCCACTACACCATGTCCCCAAGCGCCTCATCTACACGTCTTTTAAATACTTGCAGGGATGGTGACTCCACCACTTCCCTGGGCAGCCTGTTCCAAGGCCTGACCGCTCTTTCAGTAAAGAAATTCCTCCTGATGTTTTGATTTAGCGAAGCAGGCGATGACCTCCAAAGGAAGGCGAGCTCCAGCCTGCCTGTCACATCGTGCCTAGCGGTTTCCTCACGTCCATCGAGAACTGAGGAAACAGCTGTGGGCGCTGGCGTCTGCCACTGCTGAAATGGGCCTCTGCTCCCTCCTCCCTGTGGAAGAGCAGACGTTCAGGAGAAAGCCTCTTCCTTGATAGGGGCCAGGAGGGTGAAGGGCAGGATCTCCTGAACAGGACCGTGGTTTGCTTGTCTGTAATAGCTGCGCTCTTGTCCCCTCGCAGGGAAGGCTCTGTCATGCTGCAGATTGATGTGGACACTGAGAAAGGAGGCCTGACGGTGAACAAGAACTTCCTGGTGGACTTTGGAAAGGAACCCAACGGGCCTTGCCTGGCCCATGACATCCACTTCTCTTGTGGGGATTCCACCTCCGATATCTTGGCCTAGGCGCCATATGAAAGACTCCCTTCCTCTCTCCCTTCTGTAGTGCAGCCGTTAAAAAAGAGCGTAGGGTAATTGGGTTTGGGGTCCCCATTCATTGCTGGAGTCTCGATTTCTGCTAACCTGAGCTAGGGAAGCTCTGCCTTTTTGCGAGGGTTTGGTTCAGGCAGACCAGTGAACAAAGACACATGGCACGTTCCAGCGCAAAGCAGTGCCTGGGCTGATTGGCAGAGCAGAGCCCAGGGCCATTGCTCGTTTATAGAGCTGTGCAGAGCGCGCGGTGCCTTTCGGCAGCTATCTGCATCCCCGCCGCGCCTCGCTTCATGGCTGCAGGCCTGTCCGACACCTGCCTTGACGTCCCCAGCCTGTTGGCTCTTGCTCTCTGGTACCGCGGCCGGTGGCAAGGCGTTGAACTCTGGCTTACGGTTCAGAGCTTGTTCACCCTTGAAAACCAAGGCAAAAGAAAGTGAAGTGCCCAGTTCGTCTGAGTTTCTGTTCTTCAGCCGGGTCACCCCTGGGCAGTCTTCCCCTGGCACGAGAGCCCTCTTGGCTCGCTTGTCACGTGCTTGGGTCAGCGTGTGTCACAGCCGAAGGAGTATGAAGTGCGTTATTTTGGAAAGAGGTGCCTGTTTCCTGACACTGGTTTGCTCTTGTGTTCTGCTTTAAAGACGAATAAAATTGTTCTTCGCATCAGCTAGATCTCCACATGTCTTATTGCATTGAAGCCTTTCTGTATTTATTTCAGGCGAAAACAAATGCCAGCAGTGGTTAATGATAAGATCAGGGTTTTGAAAATCCTTAAGACAGGACACTGATTGTGCAAGAGTGCCTGTTAGTCTTCCTGGAAGTTTCTGGTTAGAAATTGTCTTTGCTTGGTCTTTTTCTTTTGTGCATTCTTGCAGGCACATGTTTTATAGGGACTTGGCAACCATTTGTTCTTTTTCTGCCCCAAACGTACCTTGTCAAAGCAATGTAGTGTTGTCATCACCAAAACCAACCATTTGGTTTTATTAGGGCTTACTTTAAGATACGTGAAGGACTGAAAGAACACATTTAGTAGACACTTCAGTGCAATCCCTTCTGTTTGTTAAGTGGCTTACTTGCTGGTGAGAATATTGGTTTCAGCTTGATCAGTTCACATGGACAGCATAGTCTTAACACAGTTGAGGCAGAGTAAAGTTAGGGTTTTCACCCAAAGTACTCTGCATACAGTTAATATGATGTTGGCAAAATGACCTCAGTCCCTTAAAAATCCTCCACAGACTGTCCTCTTTCACAAGGTGTAGTTACTGCAGTTGTAGATCGTTCTCCTGCTTATCACGTGCTGTGTAGGATGTCAAATCCCACTCACACAGTGTAAGGCTGTTTGCTACACAAGACAGCAACCACTGGCCTCCAAAACCCTGCTGCACACCCACACATCTTCCCATTTGCCTTGAGCATCTTCACGAGGGTACAATTTGCAGCCAAAACCATAATTAGTTTGGAGGTTGCAAAAATCAGGATATAAAGAAGATCCTTCTAGGTTTTAGCCTTTTATGTATTTACCTTGGAAGAATACAACTTCATTTACTTCCTTCAGACTTCTCATGGGCAAACATATTGCTACTGCTCCGTTGTGCACCGTGGGGTGCTGCTGTTCAGCATCACGATCACTTCAGTGTGACACCCCGTTCTGATCCTCCAGAGCTGCCTTGTTTGAGGGCCTTCTCAGGGGACGTCCCTGCTGTTGCGGTGGCTTTGGAGTGAGCCTTATCTCACCTGCCTTCAGACCCTACGACGCACGTATCTCACTCGAGGTGCCTCCTCCTCTCCGCTGGCTGGAGGGAGGGTGGCCAGCAGACATCCCCACGCCAGCGTGCGGTCCAGATGGCTGGAGGCAGCTGAGCTGAATCCACCCTGGAAACCCCTCCTTGTGATGGGGCCAGGCACCACCCACATTAACTGTCCTGGTTTCGGCTGGGATAGAGCTAATTTTCTTCCTAGTAGCTGGTACAGTGCTGTGTTTTGGATTTAGGATGAGAATAATGTTGATAACAGACTGATGTTTTAGTTGTTGCTAAGTAGTGCTTACACTAAATCAAGGACTTTTCAGCTTCTCATGCTCTGCCAGGTGCAGAAGAAGCTGGGAGGGGGCACAGCCAGGACAGCTGACCCAAACTGGCCGAAGGGGTATTCCATACCATATGACGTCGTGCTCAGTTTATAAGCTGGGGGGAGTTGGCCGGCGGGCAGCGATCGCTGCTCAGGGACTGGCTGGGTATCAGTCGGCAGGTGGTGAGCAATTACATCGTCCATCACGTGCTTTGTATATTCTTTTATTATTATTATCATTATTATTACTACTACTAATACTATTTTACTTTCTTTTATTTCGATTATTAAACTGTTCTTATCTCAGCCCACGAGTTTTCTCACTTTTACTCTTCCGATTCTCTCCCCCATCCCACCGGGGCGGGCAGGAGTGAGCGAGCAGCTGTGTAGTGCTTAGTGGCTGGCTAGGGTTGAACCTCGACATTAACGCCGGGAAGCGCTCCCTTACCTCGTGGCCATGGGGTTGATCAGAGAGCCCGCTGTCCCTCGCGCGATCAACTGACCACCCTCTCCGGCTTGCAGGTGTCGCGCAGCGAGGCGAGGACTCAGCCCGGGCTTTGAGCTGCAGCTGAGCCACGAAGATCAACAGGCAACGCAGCAGAGGGCACGCAGCTCCTCGTTCCACCGCCCGCCCACGCTCTGCCCAAGTTGGATGGATGTGGACGTCTTTCTGCTGGTACGAGTGAACCCTTTCATCCCCTCCAAGGCCTGTTCCCAGGCCTCTGGGTCCCGATTCCCGTGTTCCGGGGAGCGTGGGCCTTTCCTCACCCCCGTGCATGAGTTTTCCCGAGCAATGTGGAACGCGGTGCATCTGCAGTGGCTGAACGTGCCTTAGCTGGGGAGGCGGTGAATTGGGGTGGCTGCCGCTGGATGCTTCGTCTGTTCCCTCCAGCGGTCATTTGGACGATACGCTTCTCCCTGGTGCCAGCACACGTCAGGTCCTTCGCGGCTTCCAACAGATTTAGACCTGAGGACAGACACGGCTGGCATCACCCCTCTTCCCTAAGGGAAGTACGGCAACCTCGCCGAACTGCAGCAGAGACATTTCTACGGAGGGTGGCTGGAGGGTGCGTGTGAGGTCCAGATGAAGCTGCGCTGCTGCTTATACGTGCCTTGTCCTTCGCGGCTTCCAACAGCTCCCCAAAACTGCGTTGTTCTGGGGCACAAGCTCAGAGGGAGGATGGCATTTCATGACTAGCTGAGAGCATCCTTAGGCTGCACTACTCATTAATGCACCAAATTAAGATGAGGCTTGTAGCTACAGGAGTGGAAACTAATGTCCTGAAAAAACATGTTGACAGTGCAGCCATTGTGAGCGCTCCATTCCGCCCTGGGTCTTCTTTTCAGATGAACTTTCAATTTTCCCTCCCCTTCCAGATAGCAGCAGAGGCAAGAAATAATCCCAGCCTATATTCAACTCTTAGCAGCAGAAAACGCACACATTGGATCTCCTCCCCTCTAGTCCGCAGGCTGCAGCAGATGAATATTGAGATCTAACCTTCCTGAATGGTTTTTACTGTGGTTTTGTAGCATTTGCTCATTTCAGTGTTTAGAAGCTGGGCTGAATATATGGAAATTGCAGTGAGTGTGAATGTGGTCTTTGTTTTCTTTAAGGGACGTTGCCAGGGAGATGAGGATGCAAATGTAATTTTCCGGCTGTTTCTTAAAGTATTTTGCAGAGGAATCATAGATATTGCAGAGAGTGGAAAAGGGTATCGATTAGGTTTTTTTACCATAAATAAAAATATTGTCTTCTGTAATAGATGAACAAACCACTAATACATATTCTGCCTTCACTTCCATAGTAGGATGAATAGAGACTGACCAGAAACTCATACAGAGAAGTGTAAAAGAGTCCTTGGAGTGGAACCTGAAATGTTCAGGTGAACTGCTCAGCACACGTGTCCCTGGTTTGCATGTCCTCCTCCACCCGTGGAGGAAAGTCAACCGTTCTTGTTTCCATTTGTTGCAAGCTTGGAGTCTGATTTGCAGTGCTCGTAGGGACTTTTAAGGAAAGCTGCTAATGCCTGTCCTTCGGCAGAGGCGTGGCAGAGGAGAAAAAGCAGGTCCTGCTCGTCCGTCCTCCCCAGCTGCGTGGTGCTGCCACTCCCCCCGTGTCAGATGGAGCGATTGTGCGGTTGTGGGAGGAGTCGGTTGGAGGAGCTGATCCGGCAGAAAACTGCGCTGCCGGAAAAGTGACTCACGGTCCGTCTGCCTGTGGCTGCGCATGGCAGGGCCCTTCAGTGGCAGCCTGGAGTCCCTTCTCGTGGCGCGGTGTCGGAAATGTGGGTTTGGGGGGCCTTGTGCGGTTGTAGCTGTGGGCTGTAGCGGGGAGGGGTGGTCGCACTGCTGCCGTGCTCCTGGCCAGACCTCTCTGCCCCCTCCCCTGGGACGCCTGCTCCAACAGCAAAGCACTCATTTTGGGGGGGACGGGGCGGCTGAAAGAGTAGTGGGGAAAAAAAGGCAGAGAGGTGCCTTGAGGGAGGAGTGGTGTAGTTGTGCCGTGCTGATGTTCCCTGGAGCAAAGCCTGTAGGCTGTACGTGGTGCTGGTTTTGAAGTGATGTGCTGAAGGGCACCGCGCGTACCGGGTGTGAGTCCTGTAGCCCTGGGACATTTGGTTTGTCTCTGCTCGGTGAGGTGGTCAAGAGAGCCAGGGTGGTGGATCTGAGCTTAGCATAGTCTGCCTGCTTTGAACAACAGTGCCTTGTGTCCTAAATGTGCCTCTGCCCTTCTGGCTGTTTGCATTACCGCTTGTAGCAAAGTTCTGAGCTTCTGTCTTTCTGTCTGACGTGCCTTAGGTAGCCTCTTCGGTGCTGCCCCAGGAGCCGTTTGTGCCTTGCCACCGCCGCTGTGCAGTGAGCTGTGCCACCTGCCATCGGCTTCTGGCTGCCGCGCCGGGGATCCGCAGCCGGCAGGGAGGTGGTCTGCCAGGAATCTGACCGTCCTGCTCCCTCTCTGCTCTCCCCTCTGCCCTGGCAGGAGGTGAGCTCGGCTGGTTTTGCTCTGTGTTTGCCTGCACCCAGAGCTGCTCTGTGGCTGATGCTGGGAGCAGCGTCCCCGGAGCCCGGTTCATGAGTCCTAATGGCTCAGCCGCGCAGGGCATCCAGCAGCTTTGGCAGAGCGCAGCGTGCCCTGTAGCATCCAAGCAGTTGTGTTGTGCACCCTACTAACCATCCCTTCTCATCATATATGGGAAATCAGATTTGATCTCCTTTATGAGGCTGCAGATCCCATTTATCTCCTCATGTCTCTTTGAGCAGATGAGTCTGCTCTTGCAAAGAGTATTCCAGAAACCAAATGTATCTGTGGCAGGATCCATCTCGCCCATCCTTAGACCAGGAGGCTCTGGAGGTGGACACGTGCGTAGTTGCCTGCATTGCCCGTGGAGAGAGAAAATGGCACCCTGGGAGTGTGTTCCAAGTCGTTTGAGTTGGCCATTTCAATAAGTCAGATGAGTGACACCCAGAAAAATTATCTTCTGATTTATTCTGTACTGAGGGCTGTTTGCCTAAAATGCTTTAAAGCATTGTGAACTTCTGAATCCAGTGTTGAGGGAAGCATCCTATCTCTGGCTTCAAAAGGAACATTTACAGCTCTCTTATTTATTTAGATAGTTGTTGTTCGGGTGTTCATTGGCGTGGGGTGTGTGTAATGCAGTTCCTGAAAGAAGGTAGGACTTCAGCTTTGAGCTCTCCACGGCTCAGTCAGAGATGCGCTGCCAAACAGAAGCAGCAAGCACAGCGTTATCCTCACTGAATCCAGGCAGTCCTAGTGCAGCTTAAGTGACTGTTTGCATTAAGGTTCCCTTTTCTCTCTGCCTCTCGGAGTGAAATAATTTTGCCTTTGACTGGCTGTGTGATCCACCGCCTGTCCATGCCCAGCCTGAAGGATGAGTGTCACCACTTCAGGGTGGTATGGAGGCATCGCATGTTTTGTAGATGTGTCATCAAGGAAAAGGAAGAAGCTGATTCTTCTCAGTTTAATTTTTTCCTGATTTTGTGTGGTGGATATGAGAACAAACTTCTGAGCTCTCAAGCTGTGTAGACTATGCCTGAGGTAACGTGCTTCTGGGAAGGAGATGGGATCTGGAGCTTTTGGAACAAGATACAGGGAAGAGGACTTTTGGATTACCCCTCGATGCTTGTGTAGGCAAATATGGAACTGGGACTCATCCATCAGTAGTCACTTAAAATGCAAGTCATTAAAACGGAGATCTTAGCTTAGATACAGAAAGAATAGTAAAATGTGGGAGACACTTACGTTAGGGTACGATGGGCTTCGCATGCTCATGATAGCGGCTTCTCTTCTGGAGGCTGCACATCTGATGTCAGGGTGTAATAACGCAAGGAAGAACCCATATTGCTTTCTCTGTTCTCAAATGTAGGTGTTAGAGAAGGACATAAAGTGACTTTTTTCAGCAGAGACTTTGTCCACAACTTGAATCACCGTGGTTTCTATGTACTGTAGAAGCTCTGTCTTACTCCAGTGATCTGATTGAGAAAGAACAGTTCCTCCGTTGGTCTATATCTGCACCTAACAGACAAGTGCCATGAGGTGACCTCCCATTGTCACCTTCCTTTCTATCAGCAGTGCAATTTCACATTTCTTAGTTGTCATATTTTTCCTCACCCACCAGAAGGTTTCTGGTGAGCATATGCATCAGTCTGCCAGCATCGCCAAGTCATCCCCTTTTTCCTCTCTGTTTCGTGTGCGCTGCTGATGGGAGAGTCGGGACCCCTTCACCCACACATTGGCAATGATTCCTTGGTGCCTGTCGGTGAAGCGCCAGGCCCCACAGCAGCTCAGGTAGGGATGACAAGTATGAACTGGGGCTCACTCCACGAATTCAAATTTGTCAGCAAAGCTCTGCTTCAGAACATGATCAAAACCGACCGGCAGCTGCTTATAATCGGACTCCCTGCAGGTCAGGATCATTAGGCAGTAAACACTGATGAGCAGAGCTGTGGGGGCTCCAATCTCGCGCTCTCTGAGCCACATCTTGAAGAAGTTAACAGTAAACTTTGTTAAGCTTCCTGTACCACATCGGCAGCTTGTAAATTAACCTCCAAACCTTGTCCCTGCTGTTTCAGGTGATAAATTGTGCCTGTTTTGACACAAGGGTTGGAGGGTGTGGTTTTCCCTCTGCTCCTGACGAGGGGAATGGACTGGAACAGAGTGGAACCCTTGGGAGATGTGGAGCCTGGGGGGGTCTAGGACAATGTACCTCTGCTGGCATTTTTTGCCGGGAGGCTGGTGCTGACTACAGTCTTCCCCAACTCTGCTGCTCTCGTGGTGCTTAGCGCCTAGCTGACCTGTTGGAACGTGGCAGAAGGCTGTAAGGAGAGTATGGAGGCCAGGGCAAAAGTATAGGAAGGGGGGATTTAAGGACGCAAGTCGACGAGCAACACTTAGACAGCCTGGGGCACCTCCAGGGTTTTGTGGCAGGGTGAGGTGGGAAGCGAGAGAACGTCGTCCCTGGAGAACAGGGGATGGTTGGGGAGTGCTCCCGTAGTCGGGGGAGTTCTTGCCTGGGTGTTTAGAGCAGACTTGGTGGTCCTGGTGAAGCAAGGCCTTCCCCCGCCGCGTTTAATGTGCTGTGCCAGTCTGCACCAGATTGCATCACCTCGCCTTGGCCATTATCAAAATCATAGCATGTTCTTCCCTATCGGGGTTGGAAGAGATGGTCGGGAGGAGGGGAGTAGTTGCCACCTCAGTGTGGGCTGTCCAGCGAAGCCCCTGATTGCTTTTCCATGTCACGGCTTCCCATCTCTGCCTGCCACAGGGAGCTTTTCTTGGGCCGAGAGCAGACCGCAGTGATTGCGTTCTCCGCTAACCATCGCTTGCTTGCTTGTTGGTGTTGCTGAGCCTGCTCTTATCCTTCCTACTATCAGTTTTAATTAGCAAACTCTACACCCCACAGCTTGGTTTTGTGAGGGATGCCAAAGACGTCACCAAGGAAAGCCAAAGAGGATGACCAGCAAACTTTGTTAGTGAGTGGAAGACTAATGAACCTTTTAATTAGCAGGTGTGCAGCTGCAAGAAGAAGGTGCAGTGAGACATGCACATCGTGGCAGCAAAAGCGTGCACAAGTGGCATCAGCCGAGCACCTGAATTTGCCTCTGACGGAGCAGGAGCTTCTCGCGCGTCCTCGGGCCTGGCCGTGCTTCCTGCCAGCCAGGCCCCAGGGACGGCAGCAAGTCAGGTCGAATGCCTGAACCGCTCTTTGGTTTTGGGTTGGAGAAAGATGGGCAGTTCTGCCCAGCTCAGAGCAGCATGGGAGAGCAATGGTGAGCTCTGTGCGGGCAAGCGGAGAAGAGGGAGAGGCCGTTTTGGGTTGCTCTGAGGAGGACAGCTAGCTCCGGCTCTGGAGCTGCTCCTGGACTGAGGGCTTCCTTCTGATTCTTAAGGTGTGAGCTCTTGAAATCTGCCCAGTGATGATCAGATGCCAGGTTGGTTCCCACCTTTCTGTGCCCCCAAGACAAGCTTGCTGCCCTTAGAGACATGAAACGGTTTGCCTCTGAGAACTGGAGATGGAGACAGATTCTTTGCTTCCACTTGCGCAAGTGTGGCCCCAGACTCATGGCATGTTGTGAACATGTGTGGCTTGCAGTGTGATGAACCAGAGCGTTGACAGGCTGCAGTTGCTGCAACCGGCAGACCCAGGCAAGCGATACTGAAAGTCTCTGCTGCATTTTACAGAAAAGGTCGTACCAGCTACTTCCACATCTCTCTGCAGAAGGAGTTTGCTGGTGAAGGCTGGGACGTGCGACCTCCTGCAAAAGCAGTGCCGCCAGTCCTGTTCAGAAGCACATGTCTACAAAATAAACTCCTTTGAGAATTACTGTAAAAGGGCTGTGACTGTTCTTAATCCAGAAGGAGAAATCTCGCAATATCCTGCTGGGCTTAGAAAGCAGTGCACAGCCCTAGGAGGCATCACTGTGTCCTTCACCTTCAGAGCTGGCTTCACAGAGCTGAAGTAGAAGTGTTTAACATTCATATAGCCGTGAGGGAGGAAAGATAGACAATGTTCAGCACTCTTCTGGCATCCTTTGCATCCTTTCCTTTTTATGTTTGCTAGTTTTTCTGACGTCCAGGAAAGGTTCCTCTGTTGGGGTCTTCCAGGTCCTAGGTGGATACCATGCTCAGTTAAATGGGGTGCTCTAACGCGGAAAAGCCATCCAGAAGTGCCTCCATTACATGTCTGATTTGATATGAGGATAGAGTTTCTTTCCGTGTGGTTATTCTTGCCCAGGATCTCAACTTCTTTCATTGTCAATAACATAAGGCTTTGAGCCATTTCTTTGCATGCTTTCTCCTTTTGTCCATGATATTATTTTAACACCTTCTCCTTGCCTTACAGAGAACCACGATGTACCTGGGATGCAGCTTGTCAGTAATAACCGTGCATCGACTGGTGGGATGAAGTGTCCGGCTGTGGTAGGTAACGATCCCTCTCCTGGCTGCTTTGCCCTGTGCACTGAAACTGCCGAGGTGGATTTCTGCTAAACAAATCACGAGTTCTTCCAATTGCAGCAGTTTGATGCTCCTCACTTACAGAAAAGGCCAAGTGTTTGTCCACCTGTCACAGGTTTAAAGTGCTGTTCTGGAAGCCATTTAATTACAGCCCTAGTGAGATGGGCTAAGCTGTCCTCTCTTCTGATAGAGATCTCCCGAGGGCTTCTTTAATGGTGCTGTCAGATGTTTCTGCATTCCTACGTGGAGCAATTACTTATCCTGTGTAATTTGCCCACTGATTGAGGAGTTCTTCCACAAGATATGATACTCGTTCACGTTCCACGGCGCTTGGTGTTTTCTTCTTGGTTTAGTTTGGCAGCTGGTGGCAGCCAGGCTCATAGTGATCTCAGGAAGGGACCTTTCTTTCCAAAGTTCTTCTGTCCAACACCTCATTCCCTTTAACAGGGGTCTCTGCTGTTCCTGTGGGTGTTTTGTGACAGTTTAGTTTAGTTTGCATGTAATTCAGCTGCGCCGGCGCCAGGCACTTTGCAGTGTCGGTGCCTGCCATGGGGCTTTCATTGACCAGACTGGTGGGGAGAGTAAGTAGCTACTGCTCAGGCGCTGATTCACTGTGCTGAGCTGCCCCGAATCCTAAAGGTCCCTCTTTTCCACGAGTGGGCTGACTTTCCCATATGGAGATACAAACCCGAGAGGCAGCAGGCATGTCTTGACCTTGTGAGTGCTGCATCAACAAGGGCACAGATTGTATTTCCCAAGGCACCCATTTCTAGCCTGATGTCTTTTCTAGCTGTTTGGGAGCTCCTCATCTAATTTTGGTACTGTTGGAGCTCCCTCCTCTTGCGAGTTCCCCAGTTTGCAGTCCTTAGAGCTCCAAAAGTTGTCTCTCTGGGTAGAGGCACCCCTGGACCTGGCTTGCTGAGTTGACGCCAGGGAGCCCGTGATGTCTTCAGCTCAGCCCTCAGACAGAGACGTGCCTTCTGTCAGGGTCCAGATTTCAGAGGTGCCCTTGGTGGCCTCCGTACGTTCAGACCTTGTAAATTCCAGGAGGCTGCTGATGGGGCCGATTGTCTAGCTGGACTTCTCATCCCTCGTGTGGAATTTGCAGCCACTGCACATTTGTATGGCAAGAACCTGGGTATGGGGGATGGCTTTAATTAGCTTGTGTCTTGGCTGGGACGTGGAGGCCTCCAGAACTGAAGAAGTCCCACTGGAAATCACCAGGGCCCCAGGATCAGATACGGGTGGTTGTGTTTAAGGAAAAGACCTGCATGGACCAGCAGATTTTTCCTCCAGATTGGTGGTTAGCAAGGCGGAAACAAGCCGCAGCGCTGGTCTGGCACCTCCCAAACGCTGAGGAGCGATGGCTCCTCCCTTGGCAGCTTGCTTTCTCCCCCCACCCCTTTGCCTTGTATATAAGGCCCCCTCGGAGCAGCCTTGGCACAACACAACCCGCTCCAGCGAGGCAGACAGCAAGCTGCACCTCCAGTTCCAGCACCTTTGCTCTTGAGGAGAGTGAACCAGAAGACCTTCAGCATGGGTAAGAGATACTCTGCAGCCTCCCAGAGCCCACAGCAGCTCCAAGGCCTGTAGCTCCATCCCGCATCTGGCTCCAGCCAGTGCCTGGAGGCTGCAGACATCCCACCTTGAAACCGAGTCCCACTGGGAGACTGGTAGGTTTGTTCCTCTGCAGCGCGGCAGGAAGGAGAGAGGTGGGACTGAAGTTTGGCGTTTTGCCTGAACGGTTCCAAAGGCTTCTTTTGTCTCTGCTTCGGGGGATCTTTTTGCCTTGAAACGCTACTTCCATGTGGCTGTAGCATCCGTGATGGGGGGAGCCTCCCCTTCTGCTGGGTGTCCTGGTTTCAGCTGGGATAGAGTTAAATTTCTTCCTAGTGCTGTGTTTTGGATTTAGTATGAGAGGTATGTTGATAATACACTGATGTTTTTAGTTGTTGCTAAGTACCCTATGGTCAAGGACTCTTCAGAGGCTGGGAGGGAGCGTAGCCCGGACAGCTGACCCAACTGGCCAACGGGGTATTCCATACCATATGACGTCATGCTCAGTATATAAATAAGAGGCGTGCTCCAGGAAGTAGCGATCGCTACTTGGTTATCGGTCAGCAGGTGGTGAGCAATTGCATTGTGCATCACTCACTTCGTATATTCTATTATTATCATTATTATTTCTTCTTCTGTTCTATTAAACTGTCTTTATCTCAATCCACGAATTTTACTTTTTTTTCCCCGATTCTCCCCCCCATCCCGCTGCGGCGGGGGGTGGAGTGAGCGAGCAGCTGTGTAGTGTTTAGCTGCCTGCCGGGTTAAACCACGACACTGGGGAATCGTCAGGGAGACAAGAAACCAGACTTATTTTCCAGGCTAAACCTTCAATACCGACGTGGTTCTCTGTGTGAGCTCGGTCTCCTTCAGCGGGGCTCCGAGGATGCAAAAGGGAACTGAGCAGTGGTTTGGTGCGTGATAACCTCAGTGTCTCTTTAGGGGAGGATTCCTCTCCTGGCTCTGAGGTTTTTTACTGCCTTATCAACAGTAGCTGCTGGTCTCGGAGGTCCCCGTTGACAGCTGGGGTGGGAGAAGGTCCATCGGGTGGGACAGTGTCTTCTGCATAGGCACCTTTTAAGGATGTGGACGTTTCTCATTTTATTCTCCTCTTCTCAAATCAGACAGATGCAGACTTCAGTGCTACGACTACCCCACCTGCCCGGATATAGTGAAAGGCAAGTCCTCCTGGGCGTGTTTTGGAATGGGGGGTGTCTGGGAAAGAGCTCCGTGTCAGTGGAGACCCCATTAATTAACTGCGTATGCTGAGTCCCTTCCCCCAAAGGGAGAAAACCGTAACTATGTGGAGATCCGCTTTTGTTGTTCTCTTACCGCTGGGTCAGTAACGGCGCCGGGGCTGGACAGCTGTCAGTGGGCAAGGAGGAACAGAATAGAATAGAAGAGAGTAATTCCAGCTGGAAGGGGCCTACCACGATCATGTAGTTCCACTGCCTGTCGGAAGGTCGTAGCATCCAGAAAAATAAGTTCAGTCCTATCTGAGAGTCTGTTGAAGCTTTTCTCTTCCTTTCATGGAAGGTTCATGGCTGGTTTTAACACACGCTTTCTGTATACCCAGTTCCTAGAGAGGAGGTTGCCTACGTGACCTGTACCTACAGGGAAACATGCATCGACCAACCTGACTTCCTGGCCACCGTCGATCTCAACCCCAGGTCTCCATGTTATGGCCAGGTACTGGTGTCTCAACTGGTTTTTTATTGGGCTGGTGACTCGCTGGCTCTGTGTGTCCATGACATTTACTCTTTTCCACTATCCCCTGTGTGCCTGGCTCTACTTGAATCATCTCCATCTCTGTGTCGGGGGACAAGTCAGCTCTGACTCACTTCCAGAGAGTCTCGGTGCTGCTAGAGAGCTTTTGAGCCCGTGCTCTGAATCACCCTGTGGCTGCTCAGCGTGGAAAATGGTCTCTAGTGACCCAGGGGGTTTAGGGTATCCAGCATTTTTGCAGAGTTCAGCATGTTTCTGTTGTGCTGCCATTTCAGAGATGTTCTGCTATGCACTGTACCAACCTGTCTGCTGTCATCTTAAATGGGAAGTCGGCATTTACCTGTCTCTGAAGGCTGCAAAGACAGGTTATCTACATCAAGGGTGTATATATGACCCAATGAGTCCATTACTACGAGAGTTTAGAAGAAAATGCACTTTAAAGCCAATGTAGGCTTCTGAAAGTTTTTAACGCATTTTGAACTGCATTCTTAGAGGAACTTGCAGAGCAATGCACCAGTATTGGCACGTTGATTATCATAATTTCTTCATCTACATGATTTTCTGAATTTTAGTGGCATGGGGTGAGGAAATCTTGAAAGAGTCTCCACATTTCTCAGCTGCATGCGGTAGCCTAACAAAGAGCAGGGGCCAGTGCAAGGAGCGGTGCTCTCCTCGCTGAGTCTCTAGAGGCAGTCCCAGCTAGAGTCAAATGGTGGCTACCAAGACAGAAGCATCTACCAGCGTTAGGGTCCCCATTCCTCCCCGCCTCCCCGAGTGAACCCTAACTCTACCTTGACTGCCTAGGTGATCCACCGCCTGCCCATGCCCAACCTCAAAGACGAGCTGCATTCCTCGGGGTGGAGCGCTGGCTGCACCTGCTTTGACAATATCACAACGAAAAGGAACAAGCTGATTCTTCCCTGTTTGATTTCCTCCCGCATTTACGTGGTGGATGTGGGTTCACAGTGCCGGGCTCCCAAGCTGTGCAAGGTATGCCTGAGGTGATTCAAAGACAAGTTTCTGGGAAGGAGTTGGGAACTGGTGCTTCTGGAATAATACCCAGGGAAGAAGGGTTCTCTCTTCGTCTTCTCTTCCACCCTGATTTTAGAGAGCTGGGTCACGTTTCCCTCTCAGCTCTCTCCTTTTCAGACCAAGAAGGGCTCCGATCATCACTGCGTTCCTTTCTCCGTACCTGGTTTGGTCAGAGAGTGTCTAGTAACTGGGCGTCACGCAACAGCCGGCGCCTGCCCCCCCAAATAGCGTGGTGGACAGAGAAGCTGTTAGGAGTTAGGTGTTGCTGCATTCTTGTCTGTGTAGAGGGGAGCTCAGAGGCTTCTGTGCTCCTCTCCGAGGAGGAGCAGGCCCTGGCAAGTGTGAGTTCTTGGGAAGAAAGCTGCCGCAAGCGTCAGAGATTTTCAGAAGTCTCCGATGGCCAAAGGCTCTGCCAGGGAGTGTGAAATGAGCTGAGCAGTCGGGGGCTGAAGTGTGCGTGTCAACTTTTTTCAGATGATTGAGCCAGTGGATGTCTTCTGGAAGTGCAACAAGGGATACCTCAGTGTACCTCGCAGCCTGCCTAATGGTGATATTCTGATTGCCAACATGGGAGATCCAGCTGGCAATGGAAAAGGTACGTTTTCCTGTAATCATTCCAATAATCATTCCTATTAGAGAAATAACAAGCTTAAAAACTGCAGGCTTTTAGAGTTTCAAACAGCAAACTGGAGATACTTGTTCAGAAGTCCCGATCCTTCTGTGCTGGTATAAGCACAATAATCACCCACATGCCTGAGGTGCAGAGTGGGGACATGAAGACACGTGTTAGAGGAAAAGCTGGTCCCTTCCGCACATTCAGGCACTCAGTCTACCTGTCTTAGCATGTCTTAGCATGTCTCGTTCATCCATGACCGCTTGAGAACAGGGAGGTGAGGTGAGCGCTGCCAACACAGCCTTGGTTACTGAAAACACTAAAGTAAATATTAAGTTGGGATCATTTTTGGTCCCCAAAACTTCTGCTTAGCATGTATAGGAATCTATAAACACATCTCTTTACCCAACAAAGAGCTGTAGAGTCTTTGCAGCTAAGTATCTCAAGGTATAAAGTATTTTGAAGATCTTGGCTGTTTAAGCTAGCCTAATGCACAAAGCATGTTACCTGTTTAGAGGTGGAGTACGTGATTTGTCACGCATCCCCTTTTCGTATCACAGGTGGGTTTATTGTGCTGGATGGAGAGACCTTTGAGCTGAAGGGGAACTGGGAAAACGAGTGCGAGGCCCCCCCCACTGGATACGACTTCTGGTACCAGCCACGCCACAATGTTCTGATCAGCTCTGCCGGATTTGTCCCAAAACGTGCAGGACGTGGGTTTAATCCCAACGACTTCAAGAAAGGTGAGGGAATACGGATGCAAGCGCTGAGCCAGAACTCACCAAGGTGGTGGGAGGGTGTTGATGCGGTCAGAGAGAGGGGACAGGAAGATTTCTCCCCAGCAGGGCCATTTTACAGGCACTGCTACAGGGCAGCGTCTGTCCCTGTATTTTCCCTGGTCTGTGAGCATCTGGGGAGGGATGAGTCTCCACGGGTAGCCGCCCCTCTTCTGACTTGGTTTTCCTTTTCCTCAGGGGTCTTTGGGCGCCGCCTGAACGTGTGGAACTTGTCCTGCCACAGCCTCACCCAGTGCTTTGACCTGGGGGAGGACTCTGTGCCCCTGTGTGTTAAATTCCTCCACAACCCCGATGCCGCTGAGGGATACGTCGCCTGTGCCCTGAGTGGCATCATCTACCGCTTCTACAAGTGCGAGGCAAGTATTCTGCCAGCAGCCAGGGGAGACCGGCCATGGTGAGCTACAGGGCGGTGGAGAAACGCGCAGAAGGGATTTGGGGTGGCGGAGAGAAAGAGGAGGCGTGTGGAGAGGGCAGTGTCCAGACCCTGCTTTGAACATGTGTGCTAGAACGAGGGGAGTCTGTTCTTCCACTGAGTGTAAAAGCCCATCGTGACCAGTTGGGACTTCTCTGATGAACGTCCGGAGGATTAATTTGAGCGAGGAAGCCCAGCCTCGCTGTTGGTATCAGACGGTGCTGTCGTTACTTGTAGCAGCTGGGTGCAGTGGTGGCCTTCCTCAGGCAGCTCTGCCTCGCTGTGCGAGCGTGAGAGCGCAGGGAACGCTCTTGCCGGAGCAGGCAGGAACGCTCATGGCGCGGTGCCTGTGTTTCTTGTGCAGAGAGACAACTGGACAGTAGAAGAGGTGATTCGGATACCGGCCAAGGACGTGACGGGATGGATTATGCCCAAGATGCCAGGTTCGTGTGCCCTGAGGTGGTCTTTCCTTTTTCCTCCCGGAGCCTTGTGTCGTGCAGCGTGGCAAAGCGCGCTGCTGACCCGCAAAGCCTTGCTGCGTAAACGCGACGGAAGGCTGGTCGGAGGGGCTGAGGGGCTGTGCGCACCCCCAAGAAGTCACTGCTGCCCCGGCTGGAGGCTGGGCGCCTGGGCAGGTCTCCTGTGCTGGAGGCAGGCCGTACGGAACGGCAGGGAGAGCTGCGGGCTGGGGCTCGATGCAAGGCACGTTTTCCGTTGCCGCTGCCTTCTCTGGAGCTCTTTGTTTCTGTGCCCTAGCCTTCACAGCCGACCTCATCATCTCAATGGATGACAAGTACCTGTATCTCAGCAACTGGCTGCACGGAGACATCCGCCAATATGAGCTCTCCAAAACCTGCAAGCCCCGGCTGGTGGGACAGGTAAGGCAGGAGCAGAAGGGCTTGCGCCGCCGGGTTCCTTAGCGGTGTCTGGTGGCGGTTAGATGACCAGGCAGCGTGTCTGCCACTGTCTCGCTTACAGGTGTTTGTGGGAGGCAGCATCCTCAGAGGCGGGCCCGTGACTGTGTGTAGAGACGAAGAGCTGAAGTGCCAGCCGGAGCCCTTGGTGATCAAGGTGAGTTCTGCGGCCTCTTTGCCCTCTGGCGTCCTTCGGGCTTTGGCTCTGCGCTGCTAATTCTCTGCCCAGGGTGTCTGGGGCAGGTCTCCGTTGCGGTGGCCGCGTGTCTGCAGGATCTGGGCGCTTGCCTGGGTTAGAAGGGGAGGCAGCCGCTCTGCTCTGCTCTGCTCTGCTCCCCTGCCCCTGCTTGTGCTTGGCTGCTGAAAGCAAGAAGCCAGTAACATCACTGCTGTCTGCTGTGCCTTCAGTGCAAGAGAGTGTACGGCGGCCCGAGCAAGATGCAGCTCAGCGTGGACGGCAAGAGGCTGTACGTCACCAACTCCCTCTACAGCACATGGGACAAGCAGTTCTACCCCAACGTGGTCAGGTAAGAAACATTGGGGAGGGAAGGGGCTTTTTTTGCATGGCCTGTCTGCTAGAAACGGGAAAGGCGCCTCGTCTGGGGGGCTACAAGGACGCGTTTGTGATTGCAGAGGGAGAGATTCTCCTAACGTCATCCCCACAGCCTCCTCCTGTTGAATTTCACACGCCGTTGTCACAAACGTCTCTGGCTGGGCAAGGTGCAGCTGCTGCCTGTGCGGAGCTGCAGTGCCAGGGCTTTGCTTGGGGGAGCATCAGTGTTTCAGGGTGAAAGGTGGAGTGAATCTACCTGTGGATCTCTGAGAGCCAGGCCATGTCAGTGCTACAGCATCTCCCAGTGTATCCACCAGAGAGAGAATCATAGAATCATGAAGGTTGGGAAAGACCTCCAAGATCATCGAGTCCAACCGTCAACCCAACACACCATGCCCACTACACCATAGAATCATAGCATCATACAGGTTGGGAAAGACCTCCAAGATCATTGAGTCCAACCGTCAACCCAACACCACCATGCCCACTACACCATAGAATCATAGAATCATAGCATCATACAGGTTGGGAAAGACCTCCAAGATCATCGAGTCCAACCGTCAACCCAACACACCATGCCCACTACACCATGTCCCTAAGCGCCTCATCTACACGTCTTTTAAATACTTGCAGGGATGGTGACTCCACCACTTCCCTGGGCAGCCTGTTCCAAGGCCTGACCGCTCTTTCAGTAAAGAAATTCCTCCTGATGTTTTGATTTAGCGAAGCAGGCGATGACCTCCAAAGGAAGGCGAGCTCCAGCCTGCCTGTCACATCGTGCCTAGCGGTTTCCTCACGTCCATCGAGAACTGAGGAAACAGCTGTGGGCGCTGGCGTCTGCCACTGCTGAAATGGGCCTCTGCTCCCTCCTCCCTGTGGAAGAGCAGACGTTCAGGAGAAAGCCTCTTCCTTGATAGGGGCCAGGAGGGTGAAGGGCAGGATCTCCTGAACAGGACCGTGGTTTGCTTGTCTCTAATAGCTGCGCTCTTGTCCCCTCGCAGGGAAGGCTCTGTCATGCTGCAGATTGATGTGGACACTGAGAAAGGAGGCCTGACGGTGAACAAGAACTTCCTGGTGGACTTTGGAAAGGAACCCAACGGGCCTTGCCTGGCCCATGACATCCACTTCTCTTGTGGGGATTCCACCTCCGATATCTTGGCCTAGGCGCCATATGAAAGACTCCCTTCCTCTCTCCCTTCTGTAGTGCAGCCGTTAAAAAAGAGCGTAGGGTAATTGGGTTTGGGGTCCCCATTCATTGCTGGAGTCTCGATTTCTGCTAACCTGAGCTAGGGAAGCTCTGCCTTTTTGCGAGGGTTTGGTTCAGGCAGACCAGTGAACAAAGACACATGGCACGTTCCAGCGCAAAGCAGTGCCTGGGCTGATTGGCAGAGCAGAGCCCAGGGCCATTGCTCGTTTATAGAGCTGTGCAGAGCGCGCGGTGCCTTTCGGCAGCTATCTGCATCCCCGCCGCGCCTCGCTTCATGGCTGCAGGCCTGTCCGACACCTGCCTTGACGTCCCCAGCCTGTTGGCTCTTGCTCTCTGGTACCGCGGCCGGTGGCAAGGCGTTGAACTCTGGCTTACGGTTCAGAGCTTGTTCACCCTTGAAAACCAAGGCAAAAGAAAGTGAAGTGCCCAGTTCGTCTGAGTTTCTGTTCTTCAGCCGGGTCACCCCTGGGCAGTCTTCCCCTGGCACGAGAGCCCTCTTGGCTCGCTTGTCACGTGCTTGGGTCAGCGTGTGTCACAGCCGAAGGAGTATGAAGTGCGTTATTTTGGAAAGAGGTGCCTGTTTCCTGACACTGGTTTGCTCTTGTGTTCTGCTTTAAAGACGAATAAAATTGTTCTTCGCATCAGCTAGATCTCCACATGTCTTATTGCATTGAAGCCTTTCTGTATTTTATTCAGCAGTGATTAATGTTTAGGTCAGGGTTTTAGAAATCCCTACAACAAAACCACTGGTGGTCAGGAATGTTTGTTAGTCTTCCTGAAACCCAAAGGTTGAAAAATCTGCATGCAAGGTGGATCCTTATAAATTTTAGCTTTTTACGTATTTACCTTGGAAGAAAAGATCTTCACTTCCTTCCTTCACACTTCCCATGGCCAAACATATTGCTATAGCTCTCTTCTGCACCCTTAACGTTCCCAGGAGAAAACCAGTCCCTTCTGGAGAACGGTTCCATAGCTTCAATGAGGTGCCCAAGAGCTCTGGGAGAAATTGACCCCTGGGGGGGCATCTTCTCGCTGGCTGGAGAGGATGACGTTAGACGAGGTCTTGAGTTTCAGGAGGTGAGAAGTATCCCTGGGTGCTGCTTCAGTGTGACACCCTGTTCTGATCCTCCAGAGCTGCCTTGTTTGAGGGCCTTCTCAGGGGACGTCCCTGCTGTTGCGGTGGCTTTGGAGTGAGCCTTATCTCACCTGCCTTCAGACCCTACGACGCACGTATCTCACTCGAGGTGCCTCCTCCTCTCCGCTGGCTGGAGGGAGAGTGGCCAGCAGACATCCCCACGCCAGCGTGCGGTCCAGACGGCTGGAGGCAGCTGAGCTGAATCCACCCTGGAAACCCCTCCTTGTGATGGGGCCAGGCACCACCCACATTAACGCCGGGAAGCGCTCCCTTACCTCGTGGCCATGGGGTTGATCAGAGAGTCCGCTGTCCCTCGCGCGATCAACTGACCACCCTCTCCGGCTTGCAGGTGTCGCGCAGCGAGGCGAGGACTCAGCCCGGGCTTTGAGCTGCAGCTGAGCCACGAAGATCAACAGGCAACGCAGCAGAGGGCACCCAGCTCCTCGTTCCACCGCCCGCCCACGCTCTGCCCAAGTTGGATGGATGTGGACGTCTTTCTGCTGGTACGAGCGAACCCCTTCATCCCCTCCAAGGCCTGTTCCCAGGCCTCTGGGTCCCGATTCCCGTGTTCCGGGGAGCGTGGGCCTTTCCTCACCCCCGTGCATGAGTTTTCCCGAGCAACGTGGAACGCGGTGCATCTGCAGTGGCTGAACGTGCCTTAGCTGGGGAGGCGGTGAATTGGGGTGGCTGCCGCTGGATGCTTCGTCTGTTCCCTCCAGCGGTCATTTGGACGGTACGCTTCTCCCTGGTGCCAGCACACGTCAGGTCCTTCGCGGCTTCCAACAGATTTAGACCTGAGGACAGACACGGCTGGCATCACCCCTCTTCCCTAAGGGAAGTACGGCAACCTCGCCGAACTGCAGCAGAGACATTTCTACGGAGGGTGGCTGGAGGGTGCGTGTGAGGTCCAGATGAAGCTGCGCTGCTGCTTATACGTGCCTTGTTTTTGCATTTAAGCCCTGGGGCCTCCTGGAGAAGAGATCAGAGGCAAGGTGGGACACGGGGATGTGCTGACCACCGCAGTGTGGATCTGCAGTGTGCTCCTTAGCATGGTGTTGAGCATCAAATACAGACGAGCCCAAGCAGGTGAGTGTGGGAGAGATGGAGCCAAGGCCATCGGTCTTTTTGCTGGCAAGTGCAACGGGCTGAGAGCCTCTGACGGCAGTGATTGACTGAGCTTGCTGGTTTCAGAGTCTGCATCTGGGGTGAGCACTGGAGAGGACGAGGCAGCAACCTGCCAGCAAAGATGTGCCTGTGAAGGCCGAGCACCCACTGCGCAGCCCTCACAAGCCAAGCCAGCTGACGCCCAACTTTGCAGCCAGAAGCAGTAGCAAACACTGACTAAGTCAGATGTGTCATGGGGAAAACTGTTACGCTGCTTCTGCCCTCCTCCCAGCCAGCAAATTAACATCCCACAGTAAACGCTCATCCTGCAATTAAAAGAAACCCAGTCCTCACTTTTCATTTTCACTTGTGATTAACATCTGCAACCTCATAAAATTACTTCTGTGGTTGGGAATGCAGTGCTTGCCCGTCTCTCACCAGGGGCACCCCATCAGCCCCATGGGGAGACTCGAAACGCTGCTCCTGGCAGGGCATCGGAGGAGAGGAGCAGCCTGCTTTCCCTTCGTGGCCAAAGCCCTTGTCTTCCCAGCGTGCGAGAATGTGTGCTCTGTGCAGTGCAGCCACAGACACGTCCCCTGCCCCTCTGGGAGGGGAGGAGGTTCTGGGAGCTCTGAAGTAGCTTCCCTGCACGTTTTCAGTGCTGTAAGACGCTAAAGGCTGCCCCGGTCCCTCCCACACCCCGAGGTGTGTGGATCCTCCCCTTGGCATCCCTTTTCCAAACCCTCCTTCTCCCCATCCCGCTCCCTACATATATTTGAACCCCCACAGAGCTGCGTCTTCTCTCTTGACTTGCTCCGAGCAGGCAGAATGCAGGCAGGATCATCTCCTTCCGCGGCTCAGCAGCAGGTGGGATCCCACCCAGCCTCCAGCACAGGTAAGAGATCTCTCGGTTGACTGCAGCTTGCTCTCAAGAGGAGAAGGCTTGGGGCTGTTGGTGGCCTGCTGCCTCCTGGCCATGGGCTCTGCTCCGGAGTCCTCCTAAACTCGTATGGAGCTGGGTCTCGTGGCTTTGTTACTGTGACACCCAGAAAACATAAAGTGAAAAGAAACGCGGGGATGAACGTGGTGTTTTCTCTGGCCAGGAAAGGGTTTCTTTTCTCAAGCTGCTAAAAGTGCCAGGAAACGTTTGGGTAGAGTGATGATTAAAAGCCTTCTAACTATTCTCGTATTTATTCATCTGCAACTTGCACAGGCTGGGCTTGCTATAGTCAGATATACCATGGCAGGGAGTCCTCAGAGCAGAGTCTGGCTTTGGTGGGGCTGTTTTTGCAGGAGTAGTCCAAGGAGAAGGGAGAAGCACGCTGGAGGGGTGGGTGGTTTCTCAGTGCTTCGGGTAAGAGCGTTTCCCTGGAGGAGCAGGGACACGAGTGACAAAACAGGAAAGAATAAAAACAAATAAGAAGCTGACGCAGCAAAGCCGAGTCGTACAATTTAGCTGGGGGCTTTCCTCCCTCGCCTCAGGGAATGGGGAAAGGGGGTCCTTGTGGTGGTGGTGGTTTCCTAACAAGCTCTCGTTCAGCTGCATTAAGGACAATTTTCTCAGCAGTTATAAAGAGGACGAGGCTGGCGGGGTTCCCCGGAGACCCGCAGCAGCGCGGTGGGGGCTCCCGGGATGGTGCTAGGGGCTGGCAGGGAGGCTGACGCCTCGAGCACTGGACGTCTCGGGTGGAAACAGCTTTCTGCGCGAAAGCTTTGCGTTAATGCCCCCGAAACAAGGCACAGCAAGGGGCAGCCATCCCAGAGAGTCAGGAGGAGCCGCGGAGCAGGCTCAGCTCATCCCCCTCCTCACCCTGCAGCGAGGGGATGCTCCCTCCCCGCTCGGCTCCGGGGAGAATCCTCTCCCCTCCCTCTGCCCCCGGTGCAGAGTCCGGCCATACTGCCTTGCTGCCTTGCTGCCTCCCCTCCTCCTCCTCCTCGCAGAAGAACCGCAGAGCTCTCGGTGTCTCCTTGAGGCCACGCGAGGCTGGCACTGCCCCGGCGCGTGTTGAGCACCCTTCCTCCCCGCCACCGGGACACGATGGGAGGCAAAGCGGGGAGACTCGGCCCTGAGCCTTGTACCTTTCTGCGCTAGGAATCGATCGCTGGCCCTTTTGGCTGCCCGGGGACCCAAACCTTTCTGGGGGTCGTTTGGGCATCCTGGTTCGCCTCGGACATTGCCATAGAGGGGAGCGTGCGCAGCCACTCCAGCGAGCGGTTCCTTCATAAAAAGGGGATTAAAAGAACTCGCTGTTGTCTAATTTCTGTTTGTTTCTGTTCTTCTCAATGCAGGAAAGTGTGGAGCATGTGGTCCTGGCTTCGCCTCGCCTCTGGATGCGATGAAAGGCAAGTCTGAAATCCAGGGCAGGCAGGGAAGAGCCCTGTGCTGGCTGTGATTTAGGTGAAGATTAAAACAATGCTTTCACGAGGGCATTATCAGTTAGCTCCATTCTCCAAGGAGGCTCCCAGCAAGCGTTAGGGAAGCGATGGTTTCACTTCTGGCCTGTCCTGAGGCCAAACATCAATTGCATAATGAGGGCTTGGTGTCAGAACAAACGTTTTTAGGTTTCATCATGGCTTGGGATGGGTCATAGCCTGCAGCAAAGTCACCTGTGGCTTCCCTGTGCAAAACCAAATGGGATTTTTAAGTTTCTCAGCGGCAATTGTATTGCCATAGCCCCACGACACCGCCACCGAGGCTAAACGTGGGGAGGGAGAGGGGTCCATCCTGATTTTTCATTGCACTCTGCTCCCGATGGCTGGGATCACAACGTGAGAAAACCTCCTCGTATAAAAACCAGCCTCACAGGCTGCTTCCTTACATGTCTGGACGCTTTGCCTGAGAATCCTTCTTCTGCATTGCCCAAACACTGCTGCTCTGGTGTGAAGAAACCAATGGATGCATCATCTCCGGCTATCCTTCCCTTAATCCTCTTCTCCAGGGCTCAGCAAACACATCCCTGAGACCTTAGAGAGCTCTGCAGCTTGCTCATGATCAATGCCCTGAAACATCTTTGAAACAAGAGAACAACAATGAAGAGACGCGTCTTTAAAACATCCCTGCATGGCAGGGCTGGACAGTGATTTAAATTAATAGCAAATAGCGCAAATCCCATTGACTCTGCTACTCTGGCAAGTTCCCTTGGGAACTATCTGGTGGCTTCAGTGATACCAGGTAACTTTGGCACCCGAAAAGCTCTTCCATGCAGACATCTGGCAGGTTCAGGCTCCCGAGCGGGTGGTGAGAAGCTCCTCGGTACCTTTGGGTACCTCGGGGGGGTTTGAGCTCTGTCCCACACGGACTTCTGGTGCCGCTGCAGCTGCAGGGCTGGGATCCCTCGGCGTTTGGCAGCTGCTCTCAGACCCAAGACTGACGCAGGCACCGCTGTGTAGAGGTTTACAAAGGCACCGTGTTGCAAAGTCAGCTTTTGCCTGTTTTGGATCAAATCCAAAGGTCCCAAGTCGCCTCTCTGCCTCTGTTTCCCACCGCTCGCTCTTCCTCAGCATTTCCTAAACCAGTTCTTCCCCCCTAGCCCTCGCTGTGGCAGTACTTTATCCTGACACAACCGAGAGCGAGTACCACCGCTGCAGCGATAAGGAGACTCCGTGGGGTCGGAATGCCCGTGCTCGGGCGCTGGCTGGTGCTCAGCTCCCGGAGCAAAGCCATTTCCCAGCAAAGCTGATCCCGCTGTCGGGAGCCGTGGGTGCACGGGGCAGCAGCTCCTGCTTGGAGAGCAGGGAGCGTGGCAGACCTCTCGCTGCGAGGGCACCCCTGGGGCAGAGCCCTTCTCCCTTGCCCAGCGGGGTGCCCTGCGGGCAGGGAGCTCTTGCACCACCACGTCACGGTAGATTTTCACTGCTCGGGAGGTCTGTGGGACTGCACAGGGGTCGGGGGGCTTTCTGCCTTGGACTTCAGCCTGGCAAGCACTTCTCGGGCGTTTTTCAGGCTTCTCCTGTGTAGATGCGATGGAAATGGGACCCAATGTGGTTTGATTCGCGTGACTGATGGGATTGGGGAAGGGCTGGCATGTCCTCGCAGGCACGGGGTGGTCCCAAAGCTGTGGACTTCCTTAGGGACTCTGAGGTCCAGAGATTCCTTCCCAGGGCAAGGGATCTGAATAAGCCCAAACCCCCGCAGGGCAGCTCCCTCCAAAAGAGCCCAGCCGAGTGCCTCTGGTACGGCAGAGAGATGGAGATCCAGCTGCCCCATACGTGGGGGGGAACACACCGGCTCCCCGGGAGGGAGATCTAGGCTGACCAGAGACTCCTGCAAGGTTTTTATTCTGTCAAAGGTGGTCTTTGCTGATGCTTGTGCAATGTTTCTGTCTTGAAAGGTCCCCGGGAGGAGATTGTGTATGTGCCCTGCATCTACAGGAACACTGGGAGAAAGAAACCTGACTTTCTGGCCACTGTGGATGTCAACCCCAAATCTCCGCACTATTGCCAGGTACCAAACGCTTTATCTCGGTACTAAACTGGCCCGGGAAACAGCTCGGTGCTGCTTCGTGCTCCCCAAAGCTGCTGGCTCAGTACCGAAGGCTGATGCCCATCCAGTTCTCCCCAAGACTCTGAGCCTTCGTGTGCTTAGGAAATTTATGTAAAATCCGCTTCGCGCCCCATCCTTAGGATCCCCCGTGCACCATCGCTCCCCTCTGGAGGGTGAGACTTGCCCGAGGCACCCCGACCCCGAGACCCCCCCTACGTGGGGTCTGCAACGCACTGAGCGCCGCTCTGCCTGCGATCCTGCACTCGGCAGAGGAAGGACCAGTGTAAGCAGGGCTGGGGCTTTGCAGGTGATCCACCGCCTGCCCATGCCCAACCTGGGGGACGAGCTGCACCACTCGGGGTGGAACGCCTGCAGCAGCTGCTTCGGGGACCCCACCAAGAAGCGGAACCGCCTGATCCTCCCCAGCTTAATCTCCTCCCGCATCTACGTGGTGGATGTGGGAACCGACCTGCGAGCTCCCAGGCTTTTCAAGGTACCGTGGAGGTGGTGCGGGTACGCGTTACAGCTTAAAGGTCTGGGATCGTGGCTTCTGGCTGCGGGAACAGCTGGGCAAAGAGGCTTCGGGGTACATCTGAGAGCTTAGCAGGACCCTGACGTCTGGATGACAGTACGGGAAGGCTGTGGAAGGTGGTTGTTCTCCTGCTGATGTGCAAACGTTGCGTTCTCCATCTCGCTCCGTGCAGGGCACGCCGGTGCCCGGCACAGCGCTGCCTGTCAGGGTTACGGTCCGTGTCGCGCCTGCGGCGTGCGGCTCCGAAGGAGCCCCGGGCACCTGCCCGCAGTTTGTCCACGCCTGGGTGTGCGAGGGGCTCGCTGGTGGCCTCCGCCAGCTTCTCGGGGTGAGCGCAGCAGCCGCCCCGTGTGCCAGCACGCCTGGGGACGCAGGGCCTGCCCGGCCGCGCCACGCGGTGACACCGGGCTTGTGAACCCGCATTCAGCAGCAAACGCCCTTCCCCCTGGCACAGCCCGGGGAAGGTGACGGTGGCTGTGGACTCCCCCGCAGGTTGTCAACTCAGAGGACGTCTTCTGGAAGTGCAACCTGGGCTACCCCCACACCTCCCACTGCCTGGGCAGCGGTGAAATCATGATCAGCACCCTGGGAGACCCGGCCGGCAGCGGGAAAGGTACCCCCGCCCCCCCCAGTCCCCCCCAGTCCCCCAGGGAGAGGGTGCTGGGACAGGAGGAACAGTCCCCGCATCCAGAGCTGTCCTGGAGGCTTCATCCAGGTCTCCCAGCCCATTCAGCAGCCTGGTCTGCAGCAGGTTGATCTGTCTGTCGCTGCTTGTTTTATAACACGCAAACTCTTCATCTGGATGATTTCCTCGCTGCCGATGTGGTTTTGTTTCTGCGTCAGGTGGCTTTATTCTGCTGGACGGAGAGACCTTCGAGATCAAGGGGAACTGGGAGAAAGGGGACAAGATCCCCCCAATGGGTTACGACTTCTGGTACCAGCCACGCCATAACGTCCTGATCAGCACTGAATGGGGAATCCCAAAATGCCTGGGATATGGATTTGACCCAAATGATCTGAAGAAAGGTGAGAAAACAGTTGTTTAAGTCCTCCAGGAGAGAGATGCTCCAGGAGAGAGAGCAGGACTGCCAGAAGGCCAAATTTCCACCCTCTTCTGTTGCTAGTGAGAGCTGGCATCTCATGGGCATAGATAAAACTGTCCAAGACAGTTTGCTTCCAAAATGAATTTCACACCAATTCCTAGAGATCCCATGGATTTAAAAAGGGCAAGCCCAGCCCATTTACTGTGAACACACTTTCGACGCAAGCACCAGAAGTTCAACCCGAGGCAGTCCTTAAATGCCGCTGTTGAGCTGTAGGTGGGGTTGGATTTTGGCCGTAGGGGTGAAGGATGAAGCCCCGTCTCAGCCCAGCTCCCCCCCAAAGGTTACACTGCCCTTCCCAGCCCCGTCCTAGCGAGATGGTCCCCGTTGGAAGCTGGGCATCTTCCCGTGGCTTTTGCCAAGGTCCAAAGCAGCCGGCGTGTGCTGGTGCAGAGACCGGGGGTCGTCTCTGCGGGGAGCTGAAGGGGCTGAGGACTCACCGAACCCGTAGCACATCTGCTTGAGACCCTGCGCCTCGCAGCATCCCCCTCACCCCCCCCGCCCTCCCCTCCCAGCGCGCTACGGACGCCGCCTCAACGTCTGGGACTGGACCACTCACACCTACGTCCAGGCCATCGACGTGGGCGAGGACGCGGCCCCGCTGGAGATCCGCTTCCTCCACAACCCCGACGCCGCCGAGGGCTACGTGGGCTGCACCATCAGCAGCGCCATCCACCGCTTCTACAAGACCGAGGTACGCGCTCCGCTGGGGACACCATGGGGTTGGTGGAAAGGGGCGCTGCTCCTTGGTTGAGCGCGCGGCACGACTCCGCGCAGCATCCCGCGCCCCGCGTGCCCCGCGTGCCCCGCGTGCCCCGCCGTCCTCCCAGCCCGACTCCGGTCCCTGCCGATGCACGCACCCGCCTGCCCGTGCTGGGCAGCCGCCCCTCTGCACCCAGAACGTGAGCTGGCGTGGGGTAACTCACCAGAGGACTTGTTCTGACTGGCAGCAGTTTAGGCTGAAATGATTTAATTTAAAGGAGATTTATTTAAACCTTTGTTGTGGATTTACAACAGCCCAAGTAATATTCTTCTTGGTGGTGGTGTGCGTTCTTCTCTGTTGTTGTGCGTAATGAAGAACTGGGTGAGGAGAGAGAACGTCTTTCACCAAACCAGCTCATCTAGCTGGAAGATTAGGCAAGTTTTTGGCCCCAAAGCCCTTCCTCAGGTCCCAGCGCCCATCTTCCCCACGGCTCCGCAGAGCCAGAGCTGGCTGGCAAAGCGGCCGAGCTACAGCCCTAGAGACTAGAGGCGGTGGACGCGCGCACGCAGCGTCCACCCCAGCATCGGGTCTTATCCTGCCTCTGCCACGCACGCTGAGCCCCCCGGGGCTGTGCCCTGTCCCGCACCTCCTGCAGCAAGGAGACTGGGCGGCCGAGAAGGTGATCCAAGTCCCCAGCAAGAAGGTGGAGGGATGGCTGCTCCCGGACATGCCAGGTCAGTGCACCCCCAGGCCGGGTGCCGAGGTGCTCCCCGGCTTCCCCGGGCGCTGCCGGTGCTGCCGCCTGTTTGTGCAGCTCTGTCGTATCCCCCGCAAGGCTTCATCACCGACATCCTCATCTCGCTGGACGACAGGTTCCTGTACTTCAGCAACTGGCTGCACGGAGACATCCGCCAGTACGACATCTCCGACACCCGCAAGCCCAAGCTGGTGGGGCAGGTGAGGCAGGGGCAGGCTCCCGGTCGCATCCCGACGCTTTTCCTCCATCTCTTGGGGACGGCTGGGATCAGCCCCATCCTCGCTGTCTCGGCCACCCAGACCTTTGGTCTCTTGCAGGTCTTCGTGGGTGGCAGCGTCACCAAGGGAGGACCCGTGACCGTATGCAGGGACGAAGAGCTGCAGAGCCAGCCGGACCCATTTTTCATCAAGGTGAGCTCGGCCGTCTCCCCAAAATCCCACGGCATCCCCCCCCCACCTGCTCGGTCCCACCTCGAGCGATGCCGGTGGGGGGACGGTGACGTGCTGGGCGGCGGTGGCAGGGCTGGGGTCCCACAGGATGCACGTGGCATCCCCACCGCCGGTCTGGGGGAGGCGGAGGCGTCCCCCCGGTCCAGCACCCTCCGGCAGCACGTCTGCTCCTCCGCCCGCTCCCAGGGGAAGAGGGTGTCGGGGGGACCCCAGATGATCCAGCTCAGCTTGGACGGGAAGAGGCTGTACGTCACCACCTCCCTCTACAGCGCCTGGGACAGGCAGTTCTACCCCGACCTCGTCAAGTAAGAAAACTCTGATAAACGAGGATAATTGTACGAGCTCGTCAGGCGGGAGGCGCGCACCCCGCAGCTCGGGGGCCGAATTTCGGCAGCTCCTTGGAGGCAGGGGCAGGTCCCCCCCGCAGGGCAGCGGGGACGCCCGGCTCCCCCCCAGCCTCCCCGCTCTCGCCCCTCCGCAGGGATGGCTCCGTCCTGCTGCAGCTGGACGTGGACACGGAGCAGGGCGGCCTGGCCGTCAACCAGAGCTTCCTGGTGGATTTTGGGAAGGAGCCCAACGGGCCCTGCCTGGCGCACGAGATCCGCTACCCCGGCGGGGACTGCACCTCCGATATTTGGGTTTAGCCACCTTCTGCCACCCCCAAAGCCTCTCCGCACCCCAAACTCCTGGTGCACGAGGGCTTCGGGAGTTTCACGCACTCGGCAAACCGCCGGTGACCCGTGCACCTGCGCTTGCTTAAATAAAACTCGGCGGTTGTCGTCCTCCGCAGCAGCAGCAGCTCTCCTCGCCTCCAATCTTGTTTTTAAACTGTCTTCAGGAGCCACAGAACAAACGTGTGACCAAACCAGAGGCACGACACCTGGAACCGCTCCTTAGCAGGCGGGATTTTCCTGACGCGCCCCTTGCGCCGCCTGGCTCGGGGCGGAGAGCGATTTCTCCCCAAAAAGCAAACCTGGTTTACACGCCAGGAGTGGGAGCCTCTGGCTTGCACAGACACGGCCCGCATAGACACGGGCTGCACGCACACATTGCATGCGCACTGCATGCACGGCGCCCAGCACATGCACACACACTGCATACACACCCATACTGCACGCACACATTGCACGCACACTGCATGCACGGCGCCCAGCACATGCACACACCCCCATACTGCACGCACACATTGCACGCGCACTGCATGCACGGCGCCCAGCACATGCACACACCGCCATACTGCACGCGCACATTGCACACACACTGCATGCACGGTGCCCAGCACATGCACACACCCCCATACTGCACGCGCACATTGCACGCGCGCTGCATGCACGGCGCCCAGCACATGCACACACGCTGCATACACACCCATACTGCACGCGCACATTGCACGCGCGCTGCATGCACGGCGCCCAGCACATGCACACACGCTGCATACACACCCATACTGCACGCGCACATTGCACGCGCACTGCATGCACGGCGCCCAGCACATGCACACACGCTGCATACACACCCATACTGCATGCACACATTGCACGCACACTGCATGCACGGCGCCCAGCACATGCACACACGCTGCATACACACCCCTACTGCACGCGCACACGTGCACACCTACACACGCTGTGCACGTACCGCATGGGCACCCGCCACATGCATAAACACGCTGCGCACACGCAGGGTGCGCACGCGCACTTTGTGCGCGCCGCACGCGCATACGCTACATGCACGCACAGGCACCGCACGCGCCCTGCACACACCGCGTGCACGCTGAACGCGCTGTACAGCCCTTGCACGCGCGCTGCCTGCACGCACGTTGCACGCACACACACTGCACGCGCATAGGCTCGTTTAACGCTCGTGCTTCCTCCTTCCGCCCCACCAATCAGAAGCCTGTTACTAGGCAGACTTCAGCTCGCGCGCGGCCACTCAGTAGACCGACCCCGCTTGTATCCGGGTAGGAAAGCCAGAGCAGCCAATCGCATTAAAGGAGAGGGCAGTATCCTGGCAGACCGGCGGCGCCGCAGCCAATGAGAAAAAAGCGGCCGGCGGGGCCCGCGGGCGCGTCCCAGTGGGGCGCAGCACTTTCGGTTCCTGTTGCGCGCGGGGCAGCGGCACGTGGCGGGGACCGGACCGAACCGGACCGAACCGGACCGAACCGGACCGAACCGGCCCGGCATGAGGCGGGCCGGGCCCCGGCTGTAGCCGCCCGCAGGTGGGTGCGGGTCGGGGCGCCTCGGGCCCGCCGGGCTGCGGGGCGGGGGGGGGCGGCCCGGTCCGGTGCGACCCCAGCCCCGCCGGGCCTGGCCCGGTGCTCCCCGGCCCGGGAGGCGGCTGTCGCTGTCCCCTGTCCCCTCCCCGGCAGCTGGGACCCGTGGGGCTGCGCTGTCACGGAGCTCCCGTCCCCGCTGTCCCCCGTCGATCTCCCCTGCTGGTGTCCCTGTCCCTGGGGACTTCTACCTTCCTGGTGTCCCATGTCCCCATGGCTCTGGGGACCTGCCCCCCTGGTGTCCCATGTCCCTGGGGACCTCTGTCCTCCTGCTGCCCCATGTCCCCATCTCCCTGGGGACCTCTGTCCTCCTGGTGTCCCTCTCCCCATGTCCCTGGGGACCTCTGTCCTCCTGGTGTCCCATGTCCCTGGGGACCTCTGTCCTCCTGGTGTCCCTGTCCCCATGTCCCTGGGGACCTCTGTCATCCTGGTGTCCCTGTCCCCATCTCCCTGGGGACCTCTGTCATCCTGGTGTCCCTGTCCCCATCTCCCTGGGGACCTCTGCCCTCCTGGTGCTCCCCATCATCCCTCTTCTCCTGTCCCCATGCCCCTGGGGACTTGCAGCCGTGCCCCAGGACCCATGGGACTGTCATGGTCCCCATCAGCATCCCCAGCCTGGGGCACACTGGGCCTGCAGGGACTTGCCCTTCTGGTCCCCTCCTGGGCACACTGGGCCAGGGCCGCTCTCCGGTCCCCCCCAGCATCCCTGTCCCCTGCCAGGAGCGCAGTACCCGGAGCCGGTCGTAGTCTCTGCTGCTGGTCCCCTCCTGGGAGCACTGGGGCCATTTCCACGTCCACTGGTGGCTCGTGTCCCGCTGATGTCCCAGCCCTCCCCTCACCCGCTGCGCGGATGGAGCTCAGCCCGCAGAGCCAGGGCTCCTCTTCGGACCAGGACGGACGGGGGCTGAGGGCGGGCGAGTTCTGGGCTGCGCCGAGCCCCACAGCCACCCCACGCTGCCCTGCCTCCCTCCCCGAGCCCAGCCTGGGGGCAGGCGGCCGGAGGTCAGCCCCGCGGGTGCCCAGTGGGGACTTTATGACTGAAGGGTTTTTCTTCCCTTTTTTTTTTAGGTGAATTTCTGGTTTTCGCCTCCCAACAGGAACTAAATGACATGGCTGACGAAGAGCTGAGCGCCCGAGCCACCAAAAAGGGAAGTTTGTCACCCAGCAGCTCCCGGGGCAGCACGACCGAGTCGAGCACGCTGCTGCAGGAGCTGAAGAGCACCATCTCGTAAGGGCAGCACTCGCTTTTCCCCGGGCAGCTCTCCCAGTTAATCTGAGCGTTACCAAATGCAGGCTAATTTAATAAGGTTGATTAATTTGCAGCCCCAGGGACCGAAGGGATAGGCATTGCGGTGCCTTGCAGCTTCTTGCGTTGGCGCTGGCGCTGCAGAGTGGCGTGGCCTCAGGCGTGCCCTGCTCGGTCCCGTGCTGGGTGCTGTACACAGAGCGCAGCCCCGCGCCGCGCTGCCAGCAGCCTGCCGCCTGTTTTGGGTGCAGAATCAATTCAGGGATTCACGGTAGCGCAGATTGGTCTGCTACGACCCCGTGGGAGGTGGCTTTACGCCTGCTCTGCTCTCCCTGGGGTTAGGGTAGAGGACGCAGCTCTAGAGCGGGGTTGTGGGTGCACAGGGAAACCCGGAGTGTGGGGAGAACGGGCTGCGCTGACCCACGGGTGCAGGCAGCCTTGGGCTCTTGGTGCTCCAGCGTCCCCACCTTGGCATTGCCACTCACCCCGGGGTGCGCGTGTAGGTCTGGAAGGGCCCGGGGACAGCGCTGTCCTCGGAAGCCCCGGGCAGCGGCTGCGGCAGAGAGCTGGGCGGGTTGAGGAGTGCTCTGGGCGCTGCGGTGTCGTCCTGCTCTGCGCTAACGCCTTTGTCTCTGTCCCGCACAGCAAATCCGTGCAGAACAAAGTCGACTCCATCCTGGTGAGTGCCTCATTGTGCTGAGGGTGAGGGAACGAGGCGTCTCCACCTCTCTCCTCTCCTAGCTAAACTGAACCCTGGGTTTTGCCTGATCCCATTTCCCGGTGGGTCAGGATCTGGTTGCCGGGATTAGCCCCGAGAAACCCCCGATCACCCTGCCCAGGGGTGGCACCCGCTCCCCCGCCCTGTGTGGGACAACCCTTTCCAGTCCCCTCCAGGGGCAGGTCCAGACTTCGTTTGCCCGGTTCCCTCGCGCAGGCTGGATTCACGCTGACAAAGCTGCTCCGGTTTCAGCGCCCCATCCGTTACTGCCGTTAAGAGAGAAACGAGAGCGCTGCCTGCACCAGCTCTTCCTTAATTTGGATCCTTAACCTTTCTTTGTCTCTGGTCCGTTCTCCCCCTCCCTGTGGACCCTTTGACCGTAGCAAGATGTCCAGAAGTTTTCAGACAACGACAAGCTCTACCTCTACCTCCAGCTGCCGTCGGGGCCAAGCCTGGGGGAGAAGAGGTGGGTGCCGGAGCAAGCGAGGGCTGTGTCCAGGAGGCGGTGGGGGACACAGGTCGTAAGAGGCCAGGAGGGAGATTGCCACAGCTCTGCCTTCTCCTGTCCTGCTTCTCTGCTAATTAAATGTTTGTTTCGGGCTCCCATGGGAGCAGCGGTAGCCTGGACCTGAGCTCGCTGAGCACGGCCGAGTACATGCACGCGTGCAACTGGATCCGGAACCACCTGGAAGAGCACACGGACACCTGCCTGCCCAAGCAGGACGTCTACGACGCCTACAAGTGAGCGCAGGGGCCGGCCTGGCGCGAGGAGCCTCTCTCCCCGGGGACAAGCCCGGCGGGGAGGTCGGTTCGGAGGGCAGCAAGTGCCCAGGTTTTTTTGGGAATGGCCCTGCCCAACCTCGGGCTCTTGAAACGGGGAGAAGCGGATGCGTCCGGAGGGCAGCGAGAAGGGCTCGATGGCTTTAACCCGCGGCTCTCCCCGGCAGGCGATACTGCGATAACCTCTGCTGTCGCCCTCTGAGCGCCGCCAATTTCGGCAAGATCATCCGGGAGATCTTCCCAAACATCAAAGCCCGAAGGCTGGGAGGCCGAGGACAGTCGAAATATCCTTCCACGTGCCTGGCTGGCCAGGGAAGCCCGGGGAGCTGGCCGGACTGGTGGCTGCTGCTTCTGCAGTTTTTCCCGTTTATAAGTCCGTGCACGAGGTGGTATTTTGTAGCTTCTGAGAGGGTCCGGTTCCTGGTTTTTCGGCTGCTGAAGGTTCAGCTCGGTTGTCTGAGAGGGGCTTGGAGTTGCCCTGTCCTTGCCGTCCACTCAGGGCGGCCTGGGAGGGGGCTCACGGTGGGCAGGGGACACCGAGAAGGGGACAGCCCGGCTGGGCGCGGGGCCGGCTGCCATCGCAGCTCCAGGACGAGCCCATCACGAGCCCCACAGCCGCATCCCTTCGGGTTGTAACCTGTCGCGGCCGCATTCGTGTGACAGCGCAACGCCTTAACCCTGCCAAACGTACTGCTACAGCGGGATCCGGAGGAAGACGGTGGTCAGCCTGCCGCCCCTGCCCAGCCTGGACCTCAAAGTGACGGAGACCGTAAGTCCTCTGCTGCCTCCGAGGCTTGGGTTTCGCTGGCCCAGTTTTGGCAGGGTAACGAACCTCCTCGCTCGTTAGGCAGGGGGTGGAGGGATGCCCTCTGTGCGAGCAGGTTCTGCTCTGTCCCGTGAGCCTCCCCAAGGGTGGATGAGGACCTGCCCGCCCGTGCGGGCTGGTGACCTGCCGGGGTGTCAGGATCGGGCCCCGTTCGCATCCGGGGCCTCCTGTCCCGTGCCGCGGGGGCTCACGGCTTGTCCCGCCGGCAGCAGTCGGAGCTGACGGACCTGGTGCAGTCCTACAACAGCGAGGTGATGGAGGCGGCCTGCGCCCTGACCTGCGACTGGGCCGAGAAGATCCTCAAACGCTCCTTCAACAACATCGTGGAGGTGGCCCAGTTCCTCATCCAGCAGCACATCATCAGCTCCCGCTCGGCCCGCGCAGACCTGGTCATGGCCATGGTGGTCTCAGGTGGGTGGGGTGGAGCCCCGGCCCCCCGCTCACCCCCCCTGTCGGGCTCACTCGGACCCCTGGGGCACGGAGGGTTTGGGAGATGGGGTCCCCCTGGGGTACAGTGTCCCCCTCCAGCTGCCCGTGGCGTGGGTAAGTGCAGAGGGGCCAGGGCTTGTCCCCCCTTCATCACCTGTGCACCCACAGAGAGCACGGAGAAGATCCACCGTGAGGGTCGGACCCCGCCAGCGGCAAAGAAGAACGGCCTGGACACCTCCGAGAGCGGGGACAGGAGCCAGGGGCAGGTGGGACCCCGCTGGAGCTGGGTGGGGAGCCAGGACCCCCGCGTCCCCCACTCAGCACGGGGGGGCACGCTCAGGGAAGCAGCCCGGCTCCACCGTGACATCCCCCTTGCCAACACCTCCCTCTGCCCGCAGATCAACAAGGAGAGCGGCCCCAAGCCCCCCGTCCCGCCGCGGCCTGAGAAGAAGAAGCCCCCGGAGCCCCCCAAGGCGGCCAGCAGCCCCCAGGTGAACGCCCTGGTCGCCCGCCTGCCCCTGCTCCTGCCCCGCATCCCGCCGGGGGAGCGACCGACGGCGCCCGGTGCGGCGGCCGTCCGCTCCTCCCCTCCCGTCCTGGCACCCAAACTCACGGCCGCCCCCCTGGGGGGCACGGTCAAAGTGGCCCTGCCGCTGCCGGTGGGCACGGCCTCCCCCTCCCTGCCCCTGGGGCTGGCCCCGGGGGCCAACGGGGCGGCGGGGCTGCTGAGCCAGCAAGCCGCCGTCCCCGTCCTCAACGTGCTGCTGCCCGGCGTGGGCGTCCCCGCGGCCGAGAGCCCCGCCAACCCCCGGAGCGCGGGGGGCGGCGAGGGTCCCAGCCCCCAGGACTCGCAGCGCCCCAAAGCCACCAAACGTCCCCCGGAGCCGGCCGGCAATGCCGCCCCGCAGAAGCGGAGACGCGGGCGGCCGCGGAAGAGGCCGGAGGACGGGGGCGCGGGGTCCCCGGGGGAGACGGCGGAGCTTCGCCGCGGGGCGGCTCCGGGTGCCGACGGCGGTGGCTCGCCCGGCGGTGGCGGTGCCACCAGCCCCCTCGGGGACAGCCCGGCCGGGGGCTCCCTGCCCACCCAGGTCAGCGTCATCCACGACGGCAGGACCGGCGCCAAGGTCGCCGACGGCCACGAGCCGGCACCGGAGGAGGAGGCGGCGCGGCGGAGCCCAGGCGAGGCCGGGTCCCCCCTGGGTGACAGCGGGGCGGCGGGGGGCTCCTGCGTCCCCCGGGACGGGGGGGGCCCCCCCGCGCAGCGCCACGGACAGACGCAGGCGGGGTCGGGCCCTGCTGCCGCCCCCTCCCAGCACTTGGGCGCGTCCCCCCGTGCTCCCGCGCCCCGGGGGGACTCGCCAGGGCGGGGGGGGCTCTGCGCCCACCCTGGCACTTCGGGGCTGCCCCCCGCGCCCTGCCCTGCACCCCCACATTAAAAACCAAGCACTCTGTCCGTCCGTCTGTCCTGTCTGTGGGTGGGGGGCAGCGCTGGGGCTCCGGCTGTCCCGCGTGGGCGCGGAGGGGGGTGTGGGGCCCCGCGTGGCGGGGCACCGGTGCCCTGGGTCGGCCCAGCGCCGGCTTGGGGCGGGTGAAGCCGCCGGTGGCATCGAACAGCCGGAGCGGGTGCCACGGCCTCCCGCCGGGGGGGAGCGGGGGGGACACGGGCCCGTGGGGCGCCGGGCGGGCGCGGAGCCGTGCCTCAGTTTCCCCGCCGGGGGCGGAGGCTGCGGTGGGCCCGGCGCGGGGATCTCCGGTGCCGGCCTGCGCCGCCCCCGCGGGTGCCCGCGACGGCGGAGGCGATTTTCAAGGAAAAAACGCCGGTTTCCGCCAACCCCGCGGCCGCGGCGCGCCACGCCCCTCGGCCACGCCCCCTCCGCTCACGCCCCGCCCCTCCGCCGCGCGGGTGCCGCCGGGCCGGCAGGGGGCGCTCGCAGGAGGCCAGGCCCGCCCGATCCCTCAGCCCCGTCAGGCGGCGCCGCGGGCAGCCCGGGCCGCCGGGGCCTGCGCCTGCCCCCGCCGCTCCGCCAGCCCGACCCGCTCCGCTCCGCCCCGCCGCGCCGCCCCGGCCCCGCGCAGGTGAGCGCCGCGCCGCCGCACCGGGAGGCCCCGCGCCGCCAGGCACTGGGCCTTCCCTGGGCCCCCGCGGCCTCCCCCGGGCCCTCGCCCTGTCCCCCGGGCCGCGGCGGCACCGTCACCCCGGGCAGGGGGCTGGGGGTCTCCCGGGTCGGTTGTGCGGCCGCTCCGGGAGGGCAGTTGCCGGCCCCGGCCCGCGCCCCTTCCCGGGCCGGGCCCCTGGGGCGGAGCGGGGGCAGAGCGGGGCTGGCCGGGGCCTCCGCCGCCTCCCCGGGCTCGCCAGCACCGGCGGTGGCCCGGCGGCCGGGCTTTGCGGGCCGGGAGCGCCTCGTCGCGCAGGAAAATAATCTTTTCCCCTTTTTTTATTTCTTTTTCCCTTCCTCCCTCCCTTCCCCAGCAGCAGCCGATCGTCCCCGGAGCGCCGCGGAGCCGCTGCCCAGGATGAGCCGCCTGCGCTGCCCCGTGCGTCGGCATCCCAGACCGGAGAGGCGGCCGTGCGGGATGGGATTGCACCAGGTACCGCTGCTTATCCTTAGCCTTATCCTCCCAGGGGACGCAGGCGATAACCTCTGCCAGCCGCCTTCCCGACACCCCGCTGCGCCGGCGGGGAGGACACCAACCTCTCTGGCGTCGGCGCTGGCCCGAAAACGCGTCCCCCCTCGGGGATGCAGCTGGGCTCGCGGCGTAGGCCGGCTGGATAAGTGTCGCAAGGACCTGTTAGGAGACTTTTTCAGCTGATTTCCTCCGTGCCGTTAGACTGTCATTTCTGACTAGGCTTTGTCAACCCCCCCGGAGCCATCTGCTGCCCCTCGTGCTTTGTAATTGCCTAAAATATCTGCTTAAAGACCGGAGATATTATGTAACGCGCTCGGCTGGTGGGCTGCTGAGCAGCGGTTCTTCTAGATACGCGTGTTTGCTGTGGGTTAGTAATCTGTCGATGCTTTTTTTTTCCCCCTGAAACTTCTGCTTCAAGTTGATAGTAACTTCAGGCATGATAAACAATAAGAACATTTAATCGCTCCCTTTGCTATGCCCTACTTCTCTTTAACTCGTGGTGAAACTTTGAGAAGCAGCATGGGGAAGTAACTGGGTACAGATCTGGGTGGAAACGCCGGTTTCCAGCTCTTTCGCCCAGCGCTGCTGCTGTCCTGCTCTCGGCGCTGGCTGGAAGAGCAGAGGCTTTTCAGCGCCTCTGAGGTTTTGAACTCCCCTTGGGGACTTCATCGCTCGCTCTGCGAACCGGCGGCCGTGTTGGAGGCCGCCCTGGACGCGTGTGAATGCCGAGGGATCTGCTCCTGCAGGTCAGCCCCAGGCCTGGGGCTCAACCTGCAGCCTCTGCTCGGCGGAGGTAATAGCCTCTGACCTCTTCCTTGGCAATCTGAATGGGATTTCAGTCCGTGCCACGGCCGTGTGCTCCTTAAATCACAGCTGATTTGTCATCACGCAGTTCAGGGTCCGTGCTTGGATCGGCAGCTGCTCTTGGAGTCCGAGCTGGGGATGTGGGCTCCTACTTTTCTCCTTCCATTCTAAGTCTCATCTAGACAGCTTATTTCAAGTCACGCTTTAGATGAAGGCTCAGACATGACTGTGGGTAACAACAGCAACTTGAAATAGTGAATTTACATATATAAACGAGTGTGGGAACGTTCAGGCGCAAAGTGCCTTGTGATCACCGGGAGGAGGAAACTTCCCATGGTGGCTGTGCCAGCGCGGCTTGCTTCAGGGTTTGGTGTGCTTGGAAACAGGTTGCTGGGATGGAAGGGTTTGTCCTCGCTTGCTCAGGGATCGTAATTAATGCTCGTCGGGGTGGAGAGGTGCGAGGGAAGAGGACAAAAGGTTGGATGTGTTTGTGTGAGTAACGTGTCGGATGAGCCGCCGCTGTGGTATGCGTGGAGTGGGTTTGTGAAGGGCTTCCTCGCTGAGGCGACGCCTGTTGCAGCGAAAGCCGCCTTTTCCAAAGGGCTGGGGTGCTTCTCAGAGGTGAGAGAGATTTTAGCGCTCCCACAATTGTTTTTTTTTTTTTTTTTTTTAAATGGGGAAGGTAATTGGTAAGTAAATCTCTGGATTTAACTCCTTCCCACGGGGCTGTATCATTTGTGGAGGAGGAAGGAACGAAGGAAGTGCTGGCGATGTGGTTCTGGGGCTGACAGGCTGCGGCTTTCCCTCTTCCCTGCGCCTCGGTCCCCTCTGCAGCCCGGGGACCGTTGCTCCGCAGCAGGGGAGGCGGAACGAGTTCCTAGGAAAGATGTCACAAAGACAAATTATAAATAGTTTGCTGTGGATGGACATTCGGACTAGGGAGTTAGAGGCGTCTCTCCCTTGTGGAGCCAAGAGGCTGGGGAGCGTTGGGAGCTGTTCTTTAATGCCTTGTGTAGAACTACAGCATTCTCCTGCTGCGTTTCTTGCAGTGTGGCTTTTATTTATCCCAAATTCAGGGGCGAGTCGTTGCTCTGCTTGTGCGAGTCCCAGGGTTACTGCTGTTTCGGACACGCAGGCTTAGCTGAACACAACTTGGCACAGGGATGCGGAGTCCTTCCAGTGAGAGCATCCCGGCGAGGAACCGGAGCAGAGCCTCCTGCGTCCCATCCCGCCAGAGGAGCCAAGCGGTGCCGTGCTGTCACCGCGCCGGTGAGCCCTGCCGCAGGGCTGGGGACCGGGATGGGTTTTAGGAGCCGCGCGGTGCGGAGCTAAGCCGTGAGCGAGCTCTGGCCACCCGCAGCGGTTGCTTTAGCTGATGCTGTTTCTTCCAGCAGAGCGTTGCTCATACCTGCTGTTTTGTTAAGAAAACTGCTGGCCTGGTGTGTCGGGGCTTTGACGGACTGGTTTGAGGCACCGATTCGGCTGAGAGGAGCTGCGCTTGTCCTGCACTTGCTCTGTGTCCCAAGGGAAGGCTCTCACAGGCTGCTCCGTCCCGAGGGCTGACGCAGGGCGGTTGCGTTGGATGGAGGAGCCCGTCCTGTTTGTCTGTGATGCCAGCGATCGCTCAGGGCTCTGGCTCAGGGCCTCCCGTTGCCCTTTTCCCTGAAAATTCACCTTTTTTGCTTTCCCTCTGCTATTTGCTCCATGGAGTGCATCCTTTGAGAGGGAAGCGGTGCTGCTCCATGGGAGAAGAGTCCCACAGCAGTGCCCTTGTGCAGCAGGGGAGGTTTACGGGCAGAGTTTGTCCTCGGGGGATGTCTGGAACCTGGCATTTTATTTTTTTTGAAGTGGAGTGAGACCCGTGTGCTGTGCAGAGGTTGAATCTGCTTCAGCCAAGCGTGAAAAACGGGTGGGAGCCCGTCTCTGTTGGTGCTGAGTCTCTCCTGGAAGGAGATTTCGGACTTGAAAGAGGGCACAGCATCCCTCAGGAAGAATTATTTGTCCTCGTTTCAGTGGTGCTTGCGGCACCGCTGCCCATCTCCCCCACACAAGCTGAGTCAGTCACAGTCCCTTCGTGCCTCAGTTTCCCCAACCTCTAAGCTATCGCCTGATAAGTCACACTGAGGCGCTGTGTTGGCAGCGGGTCCGGAGGGGCTCCCCGAGGAGCAGGGCTCTCCCCTTGGCGTAGTGCGGGGCACGGACAGTACATCCTCCTCCGGCCTCCAGCGCTGCTCTGATGTTTCCTGCCCCCATCCCAACTCCTGTGGCCTTCCCGAAGGCACAGCAAGATGTCGAAGGCCGTCAGTGCTGAGCAAAACAAAAAGTAATGCAGCGTAATAGAGACCAGATGTCTTGGTGAGGCTTCATCCTGTCCCCCTGGTTGTTTGCCAGGGCTAATATTTCTTATTCAAGTCAGGCAGGAGCGAGACTTTTCTTTTTTTTTCCTCCTGTGAAGCCACAGCTCTGTTCCTGTAGCTCTCCCTCTGCTTTTGTCTCTTCCTGAAGGACCCGTGCTCTCGAATCGCTGCACCGACACACGGCTGCTTCGTCGGTAGTTTCTGTGCTAATAGGGGCTTCCCTGTATTTCGTATTTAATCACCGACTTCAGGCCGTTCCACCAGAGAGAAACTTGGCCCGTTATGGCTGTGGGTGGAGGATGAACCACATGAATTCAGCTCAGCCTGTTTTCCAGACTGGATTGCTTCATTGTGTGCAGCTGATGGGGTTTTTATCCCTGTTGAGACCAGCGATTTGGAATAGGGGAGCTCTGCTGAGCCTCGAGAGGTAAATAGTACGTCGTGATACGTTTAACAAATGGTGATGTGAATCACGGAAAACGCGGAGAGGTGCAAGAGGCGGGGAGTGAATTCCCTCGCTGGGATTTTAGGGAGCGCTAGGAGCGGAGACGTGTCCTTGGCGGGCTCCGAACAGCCCCGTTGCTGGGATGTCACTGAAGAAGGCGGCTGTGTAAGTGTTGGGGGGGGCTGAAGAGCAAAATAATAATAACAAAAAAAAAAAGGCATGCACGGATTTCCAAGCCGTGCCTGCGGTGCGGAGGTAGCCCTGCAGGCCTGAGGGTGGATTTATCGTGCGCAGTTCCTTGATCCGAGTTTAACCCCCTCAGCAGTTGCGCGCTCTGGCCGGCCGACTCCTCTGCGGCGCAGAGCCGGCGCGCGGGGCCCCTCCGGGCCTGGCCGACCGGGTGAGGGTGGCGAAAGGATCGGGGGGTTTGGGCTGGCCGCGGGAGCGGCTCTGCTCGCGGTGACAGCGCCGTGCGACGCGGGCGCCTCGGAGTCATCGGGATACCTTGCTCACGCAGGTCAGGTCGGATCCAGCCTCTCCCACGGATGTGGAGGCGGTTTAACATCCAGAATTTCAGCGTGTGCTGTCACGCTGCACCAGGCTTCTCCTGCGTGCCCTGTGTTTACGGGGAGGGAGGTTTAACGGGATCCTGCGCGTGTTTTCTCCCTCTACAGCCTGGCAAGGAGGATGTCAAAAGCATTTCCCTGCATCGGATAAACCAGTCGGGGCTGGGAAAGCCCTCTGCGGGTGACCGAGCCACCCGGGATCGCCAGTACTTCCGCACCCAGCGTGTGGCTGCGGAGCCGTGTTTGGGACTCCGGCAGATGCCACCGCTAAATTTTTTTATTTTTTATCAGTTTGTCATCCCAGTTGTCTTGATGTGAACGTTTGAAGGACCCCAGAAGTGCTGGCACAAGCAAAGCTCTGGGCGACTCTTCCTTGGACCCGGCCCCGCTCCGTGCCTCTTCAAATCCCGCCTTGCCGAGTTATGCCGAAGGATCTCCTTTTTGCCGGCGTGGTGTTAATTTAAAAATTAGATCGTCTGGGCTTTCATGGGGCAAGGCTGAGAAGGAAAAACAACTTCCTTCAGCTTGCAGGGTCTTTAGGATCTAATGACCACAAATATTTGAAGCATGTGGGATTTGTACCAAAGGGAACGGCAAGCACAGAGGAAAACGTTGTATGTTGCTGCCGTGCGGACGGGGTGAAAGATGCTATTCATATCGGTTCAGACTGCTGAACTTTGGTCCGGCTTTTTTCACCTCGTAGTTAGAGCTTAAGTGCTTTGAAAACAAGAGGAGGAAACCGGTCTCTGGGAAGCGGCGCTTGCGTCTGGACATACCGACCTCATCTTTACTCGCGTGGAATATTTAGAAAGAAACGCCGTGGGTTTCCTCGTCCCTTTCTCCGGTGTCGGGAGCTGTAATCACTTGTAAAAATAAACAGATAAAACAAGGTCATTAAATTAGCGGGGGAATATCTTGTTGCAAGAATCCGCCGGCGCACTTCTGCGGTCAAAGAAGGGCTGGGGGTCGTTGGGGGAGCGGACAGGCAGAAGATGGTTCAGTGAACATCTTTTCCAAAGACAGTAATTTTTTCCACCGTGCTGGACGTGAAAAGCAGGAGGGAATTGGCAATCTGCTTGCAGTGCTTAACGTTTGTAAAAGGCATTGTGCCCTTCTGCTGATCACGAGCTGTCTTGTTGTAGCGTATAAGCAATAAAGGGAAGCAGTCAGAGCAGTAATGATGTTAGATTGAATAGAGTGCCTTATTTTATTTTTAGAGGACGATTTCACTTGGCACTGGCCGCCTTTATTCTTGCTGGTTATCCGTAGAGATGCACCGCTGCTCTTTTTATCGAGATGGGAAACCGGGCAGTGTGTTCAATCCCTCATCTATCTTATTTTTGAAACGTAATTAAGTCCTAATCATTGGCGAGGATACGTAAGCTGGGCATTGGTGTCTGGACTTTGAAAACAGGGACCTTGTTGCAACAAACATGGTTCTTGCTCCGGCTCTCTGCTCGCCCGGCACCGGCGGGGGATTCCACCGTCAAAGCGCCGTGTACCGCTGTCGTCCCGAGGGAGGTTAAATGGGCAAAAGCTGAGCAGGGGGGATGAACTTCATCTTCTCCAGCAAGAAGCAGAGCCACTGGGTCCATCCAGCCTGGGGCCCTCTAATCCCAAGCGTTGCAGATGCCTTTGGGGTGGAGAGCATACAGCAACCTGGGGTTTTTTTTTCCCCCTCTCTTTCTCAATTTGGCATGCTCAATTTTTTTATCGTCATGGTAACAGGGAAATTTTGTGTAATGGCTGATAGATGCTTACAGCACTCTTTCAAGTCTGAGTGGAAGGGGCACCGAGAAGACCTTTAGAAGCCAATGTGACCAGCTCGGCGTTGCGCTGGGCCGGGTTGCGTTGTGTGCGTTGGCTTGGGGCACCTCCCTTCTCCAGACAAAGGCTTTTAGCAAAGGTTTGCACCAAACCTCATCTCAGCTCTCGGTTTCCCTTGAGGTGTATCCCAGCGTGTCCCCACCTTCAGGCTGGAAGCAGTCTCCTCCGCAGGTTGTGTCCCTGACTCTTTCTTGTCTCGTTTTCTTTTCAGCTGTGAAGTGCGCAGACCCGCCACTGCTATGGGAGACTCTGTTGTCGACCCAGCCCGAGGGACAGGCTTGGAGCAGGCGCCCGGCTCAGCGCCCCAAGGGAATGGCGGGACGTCTCTCAGCGTCATCACGGAAGGTGTCGGGGAGCTGGCGGTCATCGACCCCGAGGTGGCGAAGAAAGCCTGCGAAGAGGTCCTGGAGAAGGTGAAGTTGATGCACAGTGTCTCCTCGGACAGCTTAACGAAACTGGCCGATGGCAGCGAGGCAGAGCGCGCCCCACGGACCGCGGTGGATTTGGCCAACGGAGACATCGGGGAGGGCTGTGAAATCAAGTGCTTGGACGATCCGCCTGGCACGGCCTCTAAGATCCAGGAGGAGGACGAGACCTTGGCCAACACGGTGAAAACCGCCCGGAAGCGGCAGAAGAATAACTCCGCTAAGCAGTCCTGGCTCCTTCGGCTCTTTGAATCCAAACTCTTTGATATCTCCATGGCCATTTCATACTTGTACAATTCAAAGGAACCTGGTGTGCAGGCTTACATTGGGAATAGGTTGTTCTGCTTTAGGAACGAAGAAGTGGACTTCTACCTGCCACAGCTGCTGAACATGTACATTCACATGGACGAGGACGTGGGAGATGCGATCAAGCCCTACATCGTGCACCGCTGCCGGCAGAGCATCAACTTCTCCCTGCAGTGTGCCCTGCTGCTGGGCGCCTACTCCTCGGACATGCACATCTCCACTCAGCGACACTCCCGCGGGACCAAGCTGCGGAAACTCATCCTCTCGGACGAGTTGAAGCCAGCTTACAAGAAGAGGGAGCTGCCGTCGCTGAGCCCAGCGCCCGATACGGGGCTGTCTCCTTCCAAAAGGACTCACCAGAGGTCCAAGTCGGACGCCACCGTTACCATCAGCCTGAGCAGCAATCTGAAGCGCACAGCCAGCAATCCCAAAGTCGAGAGCGAGGAAGAGGTAATGGTGGGGCTCTCCAAGGCTCAGCCTGCCTGGGAAGGGATGCCCCCGGGCCGTGCTCGTGCGGTTGGTTCTCATCTCATAGCTCCTCCTTTACCGCAGAGTTTTTTTTGTCCTAGTCGCTGCAAATGATTGAAGTTTTGATTCCCGTGTCTCTAAGCAAACTGATACACACCGGTGGGTGCCGGCGGGTGGAGGGTCTTCATTTTCGTGGAAAGCCGGGGCCGGGGAGATGTTCCCCCAGTGTCGCTCGAGGATGCAGGGGCTACAGGGGGGGAGTTTTCTTGGTGTGAGGGGAAGGGAGGACATGAGGTGGCTTCAAGGTAAGGCAGAAAGCTGGGTCAGGAGGACTGAGTCGCTTCCTCTGCTGCTGAATTCCCACACGTTTTGGGCAACTTGGCCATTTCGCAATCTGCAGCCGTCTGATCGCTGTTGGAAATCTGATTTCCTCCTTGTCCCGACTTGTTCAGATTTAGCAACGATGAGGTTTATTCACCGGCAGAAAGGGCCCTGGGCAGCTGCGAGCTGGGAGCAGGAGGAGAGCAGATAAACCCGTCCCCGTCCCGGTGCCCTGGCCACAACGAGCCTCAGGGGCACACACCCCTCTGGCTGCAGGGCCCAGAGCTGCAGCTGGGGGTTTGTCTGCGGCTGCTGCCCTGTGCCGAGCTCTCCTTTGGATTTCTGTCATCTTTTTGCAGCTCCAAGACGGTGGAAAGCCATGCTTTCCCTGCCGGAGGGGCTGGGCTGTGCGGAGGGGACGCTTCCAGTTTCCAGGGTTGGGCCCTAATGCGGTTTAATGCCAAAGCAAACGGCAATTAAATAGGTGAACTCGGGCACATGCGTGTTACGGGTATTCCAAACCCAAATAGCTCCCGTGGGCTTTGCGGCGTTTATTTTTAAGTGTCGAAAAGTTACCAGCACAAAATTGCTTTGGCTTTGGTGCCGAGCTGCTGTATCGGTGCACGCTGCGAGACTCTGTGAGTGTTTTTGCTTGAGTGGGATTTCTCCCAAAGAAAATGCAGATTATGCATTTCACACATCTGCTGACGCAGAAACTTATGGAGCAAAAGGATGAGCAGCATCCTTGGTAGTGGGGATGCAAGGCTGGAGGGAGAAGAGCTGGAAACGGAAATTTTTGATTTTGCTGCTTTGTTTTGAAGGGCTGATGGTTTGCAGCACGAGCATCGGGCTGAGGTGGGGATGCCGAGCGGGGGAGGAGGACGGAGGAGGCGAGCTGGTGCTAAATGCAAATTTTATGAGCAGTGCTAACCAAATCGGAGAAGAGCAATGCCTCTTCCAGAACTCAAGAAGTTGAAATACTCCCCTGGGGAGGTGGTTCACCTCTCCAGCGGGGATGGCTCGGCAGGCTCGGAAATGGCTCGGAAAACCACAGGACCAAAGGTTCGGTCCCGGCGGGGCTTCGGCAGCCGCTCACCCGGCACCCGGGCGGATCAGCCAGACTCCACGCAGCTCCTTTTCTGGGTCATCCCCGTGCCTCGTGGGGATGAGACCTTGAAAGCCGACTTCTCCACGGCTCCGTCTAGACATTCGCGATCTCGTGACTGTTTTTGTAACGGTGGAGTATTTCTTGGCTTTCCTGCCTTGCCTAAGGTTCCCCCTTTCCCTCGGCTCCGCGCTGGGTTGTAAATCGTTGGAAGGGGCTGCGTGGTCTCCTGCCTGCCTGCCAGACTTGGGAAGGCTCCTTTGGGTAAGGATTTGAAGGAGGTTTCGGAGGCGTGAAGCGGCAGTCGTCCGGGCTGGTTTCAAGTTAAAACCACCCTGTCCTGCTCCCCGCAGCTCTTGGGCGAAAACCCAGCTGCGAGCCGGGGTCGTGGCATTTGCCGATGGGTAAATGAATCTTTCGTGTCTCTGCCCGTCGGCTGCTCGGTGGAAAACAACCGGCTGATGGAGAGCAGGACGCGCCGAGGTCTCTCTGCTCACGCTGGCTGCAGCTGCTTGAATAATGGAAACCGAAGCTTTACATAAATGATAGATGAAAGCAGCGCTGCGAAGAGTTTCTCTTGGCAATGTTTGAAACGTATTTTGATCCGGAGGCCGGGCAAGCTGTTTAAACGGTGCACAGCAACAGGGATACTCGAGGCGCCGTAAGAACTTTCCTGGCCTCTGAATATCCCCACCAGCTTCCTGGACCTGTATTATTTTGAGCCCTGAATGTTACTGCCTCCTGCTTGAAACCAGCAATCCCTGGAGCTGGGCAGGTGGTGGTGGGGCCGGGCAGGTCTGGTGTAAATTCCAGCCAATTCTGGAATTCACTACTTTAAGCTACTTTATACAAGTTAATTTTCCCTCAGTCCAGGGAACCAGCAGATGGCTGAATTGTGTTCTGCTGGGACCAGCCCTTAGCTTGTTCCCCAAATTTTCTTAAACCAGAGATTTTATGGCAATAAAATCTCATGTGTGCTCATCTGGGAGTTACTTTATTCCCTTTACTGTCTCTGCCGCCAGTGTCTGCACCGTCGAGCCGTGGGTCGGGAACCCGCTTCTGCTGCACCTCCCGAGAAACTTCTGTTTCTCTCTTGGCAAAAAATTGCAAGATTCGAATGTAAAACCAAGAAGTCGTTTGTCAGGATTAAGGAAGGCTGCCACGCCTGAACCTCCTTATCGAGCGCTGCCTGCAGTGTCTGGTCTGCAAATTCATCCAGTCTTCAGCTGTGCATCCCTCTTTCCAACCTTTTTAAAAAAAAAAAGCCAGATACAATCCAGCCGAGGGTAAAGCATGCCATTTCTTCAGCTGTCCTGTGCTGCTAATGCAGCGTTTCTGTGGGCTGCAAACGTGGAGCTGGGGTTTGAACGTTGTCTGCTGCAGATGGAGTCAAACCAGCCGGGCCCGGGGGGACGGTCCCGGAGGAGGAGAGGAGCGGAGGGTGGGGAGGAGGCTTTGCGGGGAAGTTGGCTGCTTCTGATCTGTGACTGGAGGCTGTTGAAGAGCAGGAGAAATGGAATAAACTCTGTCTGGAAGAGCTGTAGGGAGGAAAAGCTGAAGCGTTGGGCTAGTGCCTTTGCAGGGCGTAGATCTGAAATACAAGCCGTAGGGGACAGGGCTGGAGAGGAGCGGTGCAGAGCAGGCAGGTATGTCGCACCCGTCCCTGAAGGACTCCTGTGGAAGTGTCCTGCAAACTCTGCCCGCGCCGGAGGCTTTGCAGCCTGCTGCAGGGCTTGCGTCCAGGCTTTTTCCCAGCGAGGGTTTCGTCTCCCCTTCGGAGCCCGAAGCCGCCTTTTAGCTCTTCGAGGAGGTGGTGGCACCATATTCCCTTCTCTGCAGCATCCCCGTGTCGGGCAGGGTTATTTTGCCATCAGTCTTCTCTCCGCTGAACAATTTTGGGGTTATTTTCCCGTCTCACATCAATCTTCTCTCCACTGAACAATCCTGGCCTCTTTTGCATTTCCCGTAGGTCGCCTATTCTAGACTCCGGGGTTTTATTCCTCCTCTGGACCTTTGCCCGTTGTTCCACATCTTCCTTGAAGCGCGGTGCCAGGTCCTCCCTGTTTCTAGGCTCTTAAAGGTGCCTCTGTCCTTTGCTGCTGGTCCTCCGCGAGGGCCGCTGATACCTGCCGGTCCCCGATTAGCTGCGTCAGACCCAAAGCAGGTATTAATGCTACTTAAGGAAAAAACGTCTGCGTTGGTTTTAGAGCGTGGTGGGGGACGGCTCTTAGCAAAGCCAGGAGTTACCCCGGGACAAAGCTGTCCTTTCCCCCGCGGTCGCCTGCAGCCGTGGCACTTTGTTTCTAGAGAATAATTCTTCCCGCTGAGGTCTTTATGTTCCAGTTGTGGCTTCATGCTGCATAACCGCCGTAATAACGGGCCAGAGAGGTTTTATTTCAAGTGTCATTTGCGCTGTGGGTTTTTAGTCCTCACTGGATTATGCGTCTGTAACATAATTCCAAGATACGGTTTTAATGGTATAAATTTATTTTGCATTTGTTACTTTTCAATTACTACAAAGGCACGCAAAGGAAAAGCCGCAAGCTCGAAACTCAGGTCGTCTTGCGTCCCTCCGGTGCGAGGGGGATGGACTCAGCCCTGGTTTCCAGGGTGGCGCTTGTATTTGCTGGAGTCCAGGTGTGTCCCGTTCTCCGATCCATTTACAGACAAAGGGTGGATTAAATGTGCTGGGGCTGCTCCGCGTTGAATTTTCCACCTGAGCAACTTGAGATGCGGAGGGGAGGAACTTGCCGTAACCTGATGCTGGAAACCAGGGGAGCAGTGTTTCCTGCGAGGTCTCTGGCTGCGCGGTCCGCTGGGATGCGAGGGGATGGGCAGGCCGTGGCCGGACGCCTGCGCTGCAGGCGCGGGGGCAGGTCGCCGTCCCAGCGCTGTGCAGTGGGGAGGCTTTGCTGCTTTCTTGCCTGTTTGAATGTTAAACCTCCAAGACGGGTCCCTCGCTGTCTGCGGCGCGAGCCGGTCCTGCCGGTGCCTTCGGTCGTGCAATAGCCCTGTTAAGTCGGTCGCGCTGGGCAGAAACATGGTGGAGTTGCGCTGGAAGCTGGCCATGGGTGGGACATCGTGTCCGGCTCCCCAGGGTTTTGGCAGGCCTGCAGGCAGCAACCTGGAAGCAAAACCTCACCCAGGGCAGAGCAGCTGCTTAAACTTCAGTAAAACCATGTGTGGCTGGGCCAAGCTGCCAGAAACATCTCAAGCTGACCTAGAGATACCCGTCAGGGTGAGGGGGAGCAGCGCTTGGAGCAGAGTCATCTTGCTGTCTGATCCCTTCATTTCACCTAGCTCTACAAAACGCAAGCCTTGCTGGCTTTGGGGTGGTTGTTTTTAACGACGCCTCCTCCGTAAACCCAACAGGATTTGCTGCTGAGGTGCAGCGAGTCCTCGCCAGCGTCCGCGCCGGGGGATGTGTTGCACAAACAGGTTGTGCTGCCTTTGCAGCATGCAAATGCCTCTGCCTGGGTTCTTCCTCGGCAGGCGCTGAGCAGCGGGGCAGCACCTTAGGCACTCCCCGGTTCCCCCTCTCGTCACCCCCACCTCTCTAGGGATGGACGCGGACCCCCCGGGGTCTGCGCCCGCGAGCTGAGCCGGGGCTCGGCTGAATTGGCATTTTCGGGGGTGAACGTGCCCGGGATGCGGTGCTGCTCTGCTGCACCCCTTTGCGTTTCTCATAGGGCTGTTGCTTTGGGAAATGCTTTTCAAAGATGAAACCCCACGGCTCTGAGTTAAAGCTGAGGCTGGTTGTGAGCTATTTTGCTTCCCAGTTTTCCGGTCTGGCAGGCTGGGGTTTGCAGTCACTGATACTCAGCCCTTTATCTCCCTGCGAGCCGTGCTCCACGATTTGACCCCGGCGTCCCTGCCAGCGTGGCAGGGTGCAGCGCTGATGGCGCTCAGAAATGCGGGACCATGATGACGAGTCCTGGAGTTTAAGTAATTTTAATATTAGGCCAAAGTTTACAGCTGAGAGCCTGCACCTGGGTGAAACAGGGAGGACGCTCCCCGTGCCCCGCTCTGCTCCCACCAGCGTTTTAACTCCCAAAGCCTCGGAGGTGGGAAGAACAAATCAGGCTGACTGCCTGGTGGTTCATCTCTCGGATCCCTTCACGAGCTAAGATCAAGGTTCAAAACATGCAGAGCGGGGAGGGAAAACCAGCTTTTTCTTTTATTATTTTTTTGACCAACTGGATTGAAACCAGCTATTTTTAAATGGGAACGGCTTGCTTTATCTGCGAGCCTGAACCCAGCGCCTGCTCAGAGCCGGGCTGATGGTGGAGAGAGCCGGGCAGACCTGCGTCTCCGTGCGAACAGAAATGTTTGGCTGAACTGGTTCCACTAGTCAAGTAAAAAGATTTTAATTAGAAAACTGCTAATTGAATAATCAGTTAAGAATCTAGGCTGGCTGCCGGGAAGGGAGCGCGGGAAACGGCAGCTTCTTAAATGCCAGCTCCTCGCTGTTAACTCGGGGCCATTGCGCGTGGGTGGGTGGTGGAGGAAGAGCAAAGCTTTCACGCGACGCAAGCGCTGCCCACGGCGTGGGGTTTTATTTTTTTTAACAGCAGCATCAGCGTTATCTTGAGAAATGGCAGCGAGGGTTTATATGCAAATCTGTTTACGTCTGCGTTTCTGCACGGATTTGCTTATCGGAGCGTGTGCGCTCGCAGGCGACTTCTGGATTTCAAAGCTGCTTTTTATCCGAGGTTGCCCGACACGGCCGACCCTGGTCTTTCACTTTTTAGCCCACGTCCCTGCCCTGCCTTTGCCGCTCGGGGTGTGGAGGAGCGTTGGCCTTTTACCTCTGGAATTGCACCTTCAGCAACGCTGGCAAAGGTGCTTTTTCTGGTAGGGCTTGTTTCCCCGCTGCGATAAGAGCAGTGCGGCTACCGGAGAATCGCTTTTGATGCTGTCATGGCACATGGCTGCGAGGGCGGCGCTGCCGGGTGTGCCGGGCCCGAGCTGGGAGGCTTTGCATCTTTTCTGCATCGTCGATTTGGTAGGGCATCCCTCGGCCTGCCGGGTTTCTGCATGACCACGGTGACAGCAGTCACTCGCGCTGCAAAGTCTGACTGCCCCGGGCAGCCTGGTTTGATGTCTTTTAGCTACAACTCCTACGTTTCCCCATAATACAAGCAGTGTTGGTGAGGCGTTTGCCTCTCAAGAGCTGTCTTGATTAAATTGCTTTTTAAGATATAAAACACTGCCATCCATAATGTCTGTTTTAGTTTTATAACAGGTAGGAAAGTCCTTTTGCGAAGGATTTGTGGAAGCGAAAGCAATGTTGGGGCCCAGCGCTCGCTGCCGAGCGCTTCACAAAGAGAGATGAAGTTATTTTTATCGGTATGACGGTATGTGTTTACCGGGTAGAAACTTGTGCTGAATGTTCCTACATCTCAAGAAGGACCAAGAATTTTAGCCTTAAAACCCCAAAGCGAAACCCTGCAGAGATGGTGGCTGCGGGTGAGCCTTGTCCCGAGCGCAGGGTGGAGCGATGGTCAAGGGGAGAGAGCCGTCGACGGCCACAACTGACGTGAAACGCCGCTTTGCACCTACATTTCGGCTGAGACCAGGGTGTTAAACATTCAAGGCTTCTTGTTTCCCGAGTGACAGATCTGGAGACTCGCCCGCGCTTGACAAACGGCTCATCCATATGCCGAGTTTGCGAGGGAGAGGAGCCCTGCTGCCGGCGCCCTTTGAACGCCGTTCATTTTCCCGCTCCTTCCAGCCTGGTTTCCCGGGGAAATGAGTCTGGTGCCATCCTTGTTCCGGCAGGAACTTTCTGAAGCGTCGGCTAAATGCCACAGAGAGGAGAAGCCAGAAACGGGCCCAGTTTCTTTGTTTTGCAGAATCGCCTGCTTTGCAGAGGTTTGTGCCCCTTGCTGATGCCGGCCAGCGTGCCCCACGCCAAAGCAGCCCCCCGCGTCCCTGGCGAGGTGTTGGGGTGTCGCAGGAAGCTTCGGGGTGGCCGGAGCTGTTGCAGGGGGAGGAAGGTTTGGGAGATGTAGGATGCATCTGGAGGAACTCAGACTTTGCTAGGTCTGCTCGCACAACGAGCTGTGTTCCCTATTACACGTTTTTATTACAGTTTGCTGGCTGGCTGCCCTAAAACTACCTGACCTCGCTGGGGAAATCGTCAGATATTGAATAGAGACCCCAAAATGTCTTTGCTTGGGTGGCCAGCGGGCCCGGCTGCCCCGCGGTGTCCCAGGGCAGAGCCACGATGAAGGTGGGGGAATCGGGAATGACGGAGCCCTTGGGGGGCTGCAGCGGGTCCTTCTGCAGCCGTGTCCTTTGGGTGCAGCAGGTGGGTTTAGGCCAGGCTCTGCCCCAGCCTCACCTGCCCCTGCAGCTCGTCATCCTTCGGAGCTGGGGAGCGAAGCTGCCCCTGAAATGACGTTGCTGGAACGCGGGCAGGTGGGGAGGAACTGGCTCCGAACATGTCCGGAGCTGCTCAGATTATGCCAGAGGGTTAGACGCTAAGCAAAAAAATCAAATGCACTTAATTCACCCTCAAAGTTTGTTATTCCTGTTCTCCGGATCCAGGCCTCGTGGTGCGAGCAGGTTTTGTGCTCACGCCCGGCATGGCGAGAGGTGATTTGAGCCGCAGCAGATGCCGGAGCTTGTGCCGCCTTCCCGCGGAGGAGGTTAGAAGCCGAGGTCTCGGCCGTGCTCGGTCCGAGGAGCGGCTTAGTGACCGGCCCGGAGCCGAACCCTGCAGGAACTCGCCCTGCCCCACACCGAAGCCGGCTCTGACGCATTTTCTGCGCGGCGTTGCAAACCCATGTTGCATCAGTGCGAGGCCGATGGGGCTCCCAGCGGCACCGTGCAGCCGGCCCTGGCTTTGGCAGCTGTGCGTCGCGCTGCGGCTGGGAGAAATCGGCAAAATCCCGGTGCGGAGATCAGAGTCCCTGTCGATACGGGCACTTTGGTGGGTTTTGTGCTCACGCAAGCTGGAAGCTGCCTGGTTCAGCTTAGAAATGGCCAATGCTGTAGGTGGTCTTCAGGAAAATCAAAGCTGTAACAGGCTGAGCTGTGCGTTTGCCCGGAGAGTTCGGATACGGCAGCGGGAGCCCCGGCTTTCTTACTCCGTGGTGGTTCACACCGGCGTTCCCGTCTCCCTGGGGAGGCTGTGCAGGTGCTGCCCCAAGCGCGGCTCTTCTGCTGCAGCGTCGCAGATATTTTTTGGTACGCTTTGCAAGCTGGATAATTACCTCCTCGTCCGAAGGCAGACCCTTCATTTAGACGTGTTAATGCACTGACACCTCTTAAATTCACCAAAGGGCTTTGGTTTAACGGCAGGTTTTGCTGAGCTGCATGATGCCTGCGCGGGGGGTTGTCTCCAGCTCCTGTAGTCTATGGCTGTGATTTTCAGAGCTGTTTTTTTTTTATAAAGTTGGTAAATCACTTTTTAAAGGTTTCCAGCAGGATCAAAGTCTTAATGGCATCGCAGGTGAAGCCTTTGGGGAGCAGAGGCTGTGCACGGCGAAGGAGAGGTTGTGTGTGACCTCAAAAGTCGGGGGATTTAAGACTTTCACATGAAAATTGGGAGCTTGGGTCCTAAATCCAAGAGGAATTTGAAAGCTCTGCCCTCAATCGCTGCAAACTGGCACGGCTTTAGCAGAATAGGCTCTGCTTGAAAAGGTACCGGGGACGGGCTCCAGCCCCGGCGTGGCTCAGCACGCACCGGGGTCAGGGCTGCAGGAGCTGGCAGAGGAGCAGCCCCAATTATCTGTGAGATTTGCTTTACGCCAGAGGACGTATGGATGCTATGAGAAGAGGAACTTCTAAGATCGTGTTTATTACGAGGGGAGTTGAACTGGCCAAAGCGCCTCCGATAGACTGGTTCTAGAGGTGACAACTCGTGTTCTGCCTCCGAGCAGGTGTGGCAAGACGGTGTTTTGAAAAGCTTTTCAGCTTACCTCCCGCTGGCACCGTCCCGCAGCCCGCTCCCGTTGCTGATCCTGGTTAGAGATTTTTTATTTGCAACAAAACAGGGGAAACGGATCCTGAAATACCTTGATTTAAGACCCAGGAATGAGTCTGGTGCCTGGGAAGAAGGCAGCGACGTGAGTCCGTGGCAGCCTCCGGGCTCCAAGCACTTTTTTCTTGGTGAGCCTTGCGGGGTCTCGGCACTGTTAGGGTTTTCATGTGGTCACGCGGAAGCGATTCATTTAAACGCTGTTGTTTTTGATGGTGAGACGAAGCCTGGTGGAGTTAGCGTACCCCTGTAATTAACACACTAAATCCAGACCTGTGTGTTTCGGTTTGGGAAGTGAATTTCCAAGCCTATTACACAGCAGTCTCAAGGGTGTGAAGCTCCATTATTATCTCTTCTTGCCTGAACACGATGGATTTGGGGGCTGTAAGTGCGGTGCTGCAGAGATTGTGGAACGGTGGGGCTAGAGGTGGAAATCGCTGTTAGGGCGGAGGCGCAGGGTGGCTTTCGGTGGTCGATGGCTTGTGCCTCTCCGCCGATTAATGCTGTCTCATCAACTTGACCATGAAAATAGTTTAATTGTCAGATTTTTTAATCTTTAGGAAAGTTTCCATGGGGTTAATTTTATCTGCTGAAATTAGAGGCTAAATTAGGGTCCAAGGGAGAAAAATGAAGTGGTTTTGTTGATGGAGAGAGGCTGGTGTTGGGGCAGAGTTGGGTGACGCGGCAGGGATCATCACGAGCGTCCCTGCTGCCGTAGCAGCTCCCGTCTCTGCAGCTGATTTGGGCCAAGGAAGTCAGAGCTGCAACCTTAGTTATGCTTCTGGGGTAGAAGAATATTTTCAAGGGTGTAAATGGGGAAAATCTGTGGGGGTTTTACGGGCGTTTAGCGATGGGATCTGCCGATGAGCCGTGAGCCCTGCTCCCTGTTCGGTACCCCCACGAGCGGCCTCGGCCGGAGGAGCCTTTGGTTAGCTCTGTGAAATTGCTGCGCGTTACTCTGGAAGCACCACGTGCTGGTTTAGGTGCCGCTTCCTATCCAAGAGTAAAAGGCAGCAAAATTGTGAATGGGTGGGGGAAGGAAAAAAATCATTAAGTGAAAAGTGGTCGTTATGAACCTGGAGCTAAACTATTGCTTTTTCTCCCCTTCTCCCTCCTTCCTCTCTCTCCTTTTAAACAAACACCACCACCCAAAACCGCCAACAAACCCCCTTTCCTCCATTTCCCAGGAGCTCTCCTCGAGTACGGAAAGTCTCGATAAGTCACTCTCTCCCGTAAGTGGCCCGTCTCCTTCCCGCGCCCGGGCTGCCTGCCTTCCCCGCGACAGCAGCATTTCCTCTCTGCCACGAAAGTGCTAAACCCCGGCACCCGGCGATGCACCGCAAGCAGCTCTGGTCCCCAGCCGTCCCCCCAATGTCTGCACCGCTTGAGCCCCCGGCGGGGGCGAAGCCGGCACCCCCCGGCCCCGGCACCGCGCCGGCCGCCTCTCTGCCGCGCCGGCCGGGGTGGCGGCGGTGCCGGCTTCGTCTGAACGTTTCCTGCTTGTTCAGCGGAACGCCGGCGGAGACGGAGCTTTGGGCAAATTCACTTGCACCGGTTTGGCTAAAATAAAGCAGAAAGCCCCGAGGGGCTGGGGGGTGCCCCTGGGTGCTCATTTACCCCCACCCAAAAAAAGGCGGCGAGGGGGAGAGAAACCCTCGTGCCCCGACGGACGGCGGAGGCAGGGGAGGGACTTGGCTGATGCTGCCGATTTCGGTCTGAGCAGGCGCTGACCTTTGCGTGGCAGTGTCCGCAGATGAAAGAGGAAATGCTGTTTCCTTGAATTTTACTTAAAAGTTCTCTGCCAGATGGGATTTAATTTGCTTTTTCCACGAATCATTATTTTTCCCCCTTCTGTGTGTTCAACTTTGGTCTTTCAATCAAAAGCCAGCGTTTCCCTAATAGAGCGTTTTTCTTTCAAAGTGAGCCTTTTTCATTTTTTTTTTTTTTTAATCAATAGCATCTTCCTCCTCTGTGTCCTTTTCCTGCGGTGGGTGTGTGTTCTCCGTCTGGGATTCCCAGTGGGCTTCCACACGTTGAATATGTAGTCCATGATCAAAACCACTTGCCCGGGCAGCGGTGCCCCGCGCAGCCCCCGTGCCCCGGCCGGGGTTTGCATGGTGAACTCCAGCCTTTGTAGCCTTTACAAAGAGCTGTTTGATGCGTACCCAGCTCTCGTCCTTCTGTGCCTTCAGAGGGAGAATTTCCACACCTTTTACGCGTGGCACGGTGCGGGCAGGAGCGGTGACTCTGCGGTCATGTACAGACACAGGGCACGAGGCGTTCACCCCTGAGCACACCCCAATGCAGCCTCCTCCTTCTATTTTTTATCAATCATCTCCTCCAACTCGCTGTTTTTAAGAGGTGCAAGGGACGGTAGGATGCTCAGGCAGCCGTGGGTGCTGGCGGTTGGGTGGGAGGTAGGACACCGGGCCCTGAGTCCCAGTTTGCCACCCAAATTTAGGTAAGTTGCTTTATTTTTCCCCCCTCCTGCTCCTCCCGGCCGAGCCAAGGCAGCGACGTCTCTTCCTCAGGTGACTTCTTGAGCCTTGGCGTCGGTGGAGCTCCTCAGTCCCGGCGCGTCGCAGGAGCGTCCTCGCAGTCCTCCGGCTGCGGCGGTGGTCGTTGCCGTCACCTCGTCCACCTCGGCCGTGCCACCCAGCTCGCCGTCACCCGGCGCCGGGCGGTAGCGAGCGCCCGTTCCCCTCCCCTGGGGCAGGAGACCTTTTCTGCCAGGCTTTGCAGACCCAGGTTGTTTCTCCAGGGCAGGTGGTTATTGCAGAGCTGGGGCTCTCTGCAAACATTCATGCCAAGTTTATAAACCGCTGCAGGCACCTGCACCCAGCCGAGCGGTCACGGCATTTGTAAATCGTGCCAGGTATCGGTTGTCGGCGCTGATGCCGAAATCCTCGTGGCAGGCAGCTAAGCCGAAGGGAGCGGGTGGCAGCTCTGCTCCGCAGCGCTGAGCAGTCTCCAGCTCGGAGTAGGTGCGGTGGGGCTCGCTCCGTGGCGTGAGTGACCGTGGGCAGCAGAAATGGGGGGCGGCCACGATTTTGCTGTATAAAGCTCTGAAATTGTGGCGGTTTGAGCAGAGGAGAGGGGGGACGTCAGGGTAAAGGTAGGTGGAACAGCGGAAAACACTTTGGCAGCTGAGGCTGGAAAGCATCCCAAATTAACCCCCCTGGTTTTTGAGATGCTTACACCTCGCCCAGGCGTGGTGGCTGTGCGGGGCTGGACCAGGCTCGCCCCTTCGCTGCGTCCCGACGCCTCCGGCACCGCTCCGAAGCCGTCGGCTGAAGCTGGCTCTCCCCCTCTGCCGCTCCTGTGGCCAGGAACGGATCTGCGTCGTTGTCCCTGCCCGGCCCTGGGAAGCGATTTGAACCCACGCGGGGAGAAGGACAGTCCTGGAGTGTGTCTTAGCAAAACATAAACACAAAGCCCTGCCTAATTCAAGAGCAGGAATATTTTTTTTTCAAAGCGCTGCCAGTGAAATGTTTTGCTGTAGTAGAAAGTAAATGGTAGAAAGTAAATATTTATGTTGGCTCAGAGCAACCGAAGGATCCTTCGGGTGGTCGGATGAGGGAAGAGCATCTCCCGTTCTCTCTTTGCTGGGCTTCAGGACCGCGATATTAATGAGCCAGGGCAAAAGCAGCTCTCCGCAGCCCAGCTTTGGCGTGACCGGCTTTCTGCAGCTCTTCGGGCAGGCTGGAGACGGCGTTTCCTGCGATGGCTCGGGCCAGGGACGGCCCCGGCTCAGCTGATGCCATTTTCCAAAGCTGCTTCTCCATAACAGGATGCGAAACTTCCCGTGCTGAGTCCCCTGATAGCGCCGAAGTCCGGAGCAGCGCTCGGCGGGATGCCTTTGGAGCAGGGATGCCTTTGGAGCGGGTCGGGATGGGGAGCGCATTTCCTGGCCCTGTGTTCCTGGCTGGAGGAGCTGAGACCTGAAGGTTTTCAACCGGAGCGTGACCATCGGAGGTGCAGAACGGGTCATGGAAGCGGCGGGGCGCTCCCGGGGTCCGCACGGCTTCGCTCCACTCGCTGCGAAACGGGGAGAAGATGCTTCAGGAGATGCTTTGGGATCCCTGGAGAAGAAGGGGTTTAAAAACGGCCTGTGTGCGCGATACACAGATCGATACAGGTCTGAACCAGGAGGACTTCGCTCGCGGTCTGCTCCTGCACGTGGGCACCTTCGCGCATGGGCGTAATCCCAAATTCCCACGCAGCGACTCCTTCACCCCATTTTTCTGCCAAGACAAGTAACGCGCAGAGACCTGAGAGTAGGCGAGGGGCTACGGGGCTGTTCCGGTGACGATGTCCACTACGTGCCTGGAAACCCGCGTCGCCCCGAGAGCAGAAGGTCCTTGGAGGAGCAGGGACGTCGCAGCCGTCGGGGTTCGATGGAAGAGGCATCGGAAGGAGCAGAGCACCCTTTGAATAGCCTTCCGCTTTTTGCAGAAGTTGGATTCAATGCAATTGAGTAAGGCGGTCCCGGAGGTGGAGGAGGCGTGGGGGCGCAGGCTGGGCAGGGTGGCAGGGGCCGAGGCAGAGCAGGGTCCGGCCGGGACCAGGCGCTTTCCAACCCGTCGGGGAACGGAGCATCAGCTGCTGCAGGGTTTTCAGTATTTGTCCTCTGCCTGGTAGGTGCAAGCGATATCGCTGGCTTAGGTGCTGTGCAAATGCTTCCTCCCGTCCCCAGGACGCCTCTGCTGCGCTCACTAGCAAGGTGGGCAGGAGAGCAGAGGGGAGGAAGGGACGGGAAGGATTTTTGGGAGGATTTTTGACGTGGACTACAGATACAAACGATTTCCCACCTGCCCTTTCCCAAAAGGGAACCACCAGACTGATCCTTCTCCTCTTTTTACCATCCCTTTATTTTGCTGTGCAGCCGTTCCCGGCTCGCCGACGTTTTTCTTTGCTTCCTTTTCTCACGCTCCATAGCTTTTTGCATGTGCATTTCCAGCATGATTGTCCAGTGAACACTTTGCAAGTTTAATTCTGCATCTTAAATGGCAAAATCAGCCGCAATCGTTTGCTGTTCTGATTTAAAAGCTTGAAATAGTCGAGCAGAGCTCGGCTTAAGCCGCGGGATGCGGGGGGGCTCCTGGGTCCAAGGGGCTTCCCGAATCGCAGTTTGATCTTTGCAAAATGGTCGGATTGAGCCATGATCGAGGCTTCGGGGTGAGGATACAACAAAAAAACCAGCGCGGAGCCGGGGACGAGGCCGATTCGCGCTCCCTCTGCTGGCTGCGGGCTCCCGGCCGCCGCGGCCCTGGGGACCCGGGGGCTTCTGGTGGGGCTGTCGGCTCCGGAGTTTCGGGGAGGAGGATTTCTGGACAGCACAACGGGAGGGAAAAAGGGCTTTGATCCTGCCCTGCTCTGCTTCCGGATGATGAGCCCGGCTCTCCGGTCACGGGAGCATCACCTGAGAGCGGGGAAGAGGGTGGGATGGGAAGAGCCTCTTTCTCTATCCGGAGTTTATCCCGCTGCTTTTAGACTGCGGAGCCCGATTGCAAAACTGCCGATGTGTTACCAGCCTGTGCCTTTATAACGCTCTCCCTCCACCCTCCTTCCCTAACCCTTCTTTAGCCTGTCAGACTTGCTCCCGAGAGAGAATTCATCAAATCCCTGATCGCCATCGGGAAGCGCCTGGCCACCTTGCCGACCAAAGAGCAGAAGACCCAGCGGCTCATTTCGGAGCTGTCGCTGCTGAACCACAAGCTGCCGGCGCGCGCCTGGCTCCCGACGGCTGGCTTCGACCATCACGTGGTGCGGGTGCCCCACACCCAGGCGGTCGTCCTCAACTCCAAGGACAAGGTACGAGCGGCCGGAGAACAGTTTTGCCTTGAAAGGCGGGTTTTTGTCCTTGGCACGGCCCCTGTTTGGGCGTTGAGCGAAATAAATGTGCTCAGGGCATGGGAGCAGGGTCCCTCCTTGCAGCCTGGCTGCTGCCACGCGGCGCAGAGGGTTGCGTTACTGCTTGCAGGGCTGGGAGCAACGGGGAGAGCTGTCTGTGCAGGCAGCTGGGAGGGGAAGACGTACGCCTGAGAGTAACCGTCCCCTGAAATGTGCGCTGGAGGGGCCTCCGGGAGGTCCAGCCCTGCCCCGGGGGCTGTTCCACATCTACTGAAAAGCAGTTTTTGCCCCCAAAAATCATACGCCAAAAAGAAAAAGCATACACTCTGCAAGAGCAGAGAGCCGCAGGCTGCCTCCTGTAGCCGCCTGGCACTTGCAGCGACCGTGCCCCGCTAACGCTTGGTTTTGCGTCCCCCAGGCTCCCTATTTAATCTACGTTGAAGTACTTGAATGTGACAATTTCGACACAGCGAATGTGCCCGCTCGGATCCCCGAGAACCGCATCCGGAGCACGCGCTCGGCCGAGAACCTCCCCGAGTGCGGGATCACGCACGAGCAGAGGACCAGCAGCTTCACCACCGTCCCCAACTACGACAACGACGACGAGGCTTGGTCCGTGGACGATATCGTGGAGCTGCAGGTGGAGGTGAGGCCGGGGGTGCCGGGCAGGGTTTGTCCCTTGCTGGTGCTGCGAGATGCTGCCGGGATCCGGCGCAGCAGCGTCGCAGGACGGGAAGGCCCTTCCAGGCGGCGGTGCCATCCCAGGGCAGGAGCATCCCTTCGGGATAGCGGACGAGCGTTTCGGTAGCCGCTACATCCCGCCCCCCGCACCTTTCCCTCCCAGCTGCCGGAGATTCACACCAACAGCTGTGACAACATCTCCCAGTTCTCCGTGGACAGCATCACCAGCCAGGAGAGCAGGGAGCCCGTGTTCATCGCTGCTGGGGACATCAGGTGAGGCTGGCGCGGCCAGAGCCGCCCAGGCGGTGGCTTTGTTGGGGTGGGTTATGGGTTCCGATGCAAACGGAGCGGGGTGAGAAACTTCCCAGAGGAAAAACATCTGCACGCGTTGAGGGGGGGCTGTGCGCGCGCCGGGAGTGGGGGTTTAGGAGAGCCCTAAATAGAGGCGTGTAAGAGACGTTCTGGGCTGGAACAGCCTCTCCTGCTCGGCCGCTGGCGTCCTGCCCGGTCGGGGGTGAATCCACGAGCTTTGTAAAGTGCTTTGGATGGAAGAGGCTCTGGGTGTACGTGGGGATGCTACTTCCGCCCTCAACAACGGGTTTCGCTGCTTAACGGCTCCCTCTTGCAGGCGGCGGCTCTCGGAGCAGCTGGCGCACACCCCCACCTCCTTCAAGAGGGACCCCGAGGACCCGTCCGCTGTCGCCCTGAAGGAGCCCTGGCAGGAGAAAGTCAGGTAGGGCTGGAAGGGGCACACGTGTGCTGCGCTGGTCTCGGCGCTGCAGGGACTTCGTACGTCCCGGAAATCCGAGGAAGTCGCCCCGCCATTTCCCCAGTAAATAACCACGGCCTCGACTTCAGGCCCTGCTCGTCCCCAGGGCGGGTGTGTTGGCTCGGGACACGAGGGCAGCGAGCGGCGGGTGTGCCGGAGGAGGGAGAAAATCCACGGCAGATTTGCTGCTCTTGGGTTAGGCTTTGAGGGGCTTTACCAGGTATTTATAGGCACCTTTTACGTCAGAAGAGTTTGGCCTGTCCCAAAATAAACCAATTCGTGTTCCTGCTCTCAGAGTTGTGTGTCCAACCCACAAATTTCAACTTGAACAAGAGGGAGAGCCCTCTGGGCTCTCTAAATTTGGGGGTGGTCCTGTCCATCTTGTTCTGATGGAGGGGCTGGGGGATTCAGGGAAAGTTAATTCCCTTCTGCTCTTCTCGGAGACGGCTCGTGGCTGCGGTAAGATTTGCACCGTAGTTTGGTGAGGGCTCGGTGTGCAGTTCTTGCAGTCTGGGCGCTGGAGCTCGTTCTGCTGCAGGCCCAGCTGAGCATTGCCAGCGGCTTTCCTTGCCCCCGAGCCCCCGATCGCAGACCTCCGGGCTGACTCGCTGCCCACCCTCCCTTTCCTCACGCTCCCATCCTTGCCCGTTCCCTGCAGGAGGATCCGGGAGGGGTCCCCCTACGGCCACCTGCCCTCCTGGCGCCTCCTTTCCGTCATCGTCAAGTGCGGGGACGACCTCCGGCAGGAGCTGCTCGCCTTCCAGGTCCTCAAGCAGCTGCAGGTGAGACGGGAGAGGGGCTGCCCGCGGGGGCTGCGGCCCTCTGGGGCCGCCCTGCATCCTGAGGGATTTTCTTGCTCTCTCCCGCAGTCCATCTGGGAACAGGAGCGTGTCCCGCTCTGGATCAAGCCATACAAAATCCTCGTCATCTCCGCCGACAGCGGCATGATTGAGCCAGTGGTGAATGCTGTGTCCATCCACCAAATCAAGAAGCAATCGCTGCTTTCGCTGCTGGATTATTTCCTGCAAGAACATGGCAATTACAATACCGAATCCTTCCTGACGGCCCAGAGGAATTTCGTCCAGAGCTGTGCCGGTTACTGCCTGGTGTGCTACCTACTGCAGGTCAAGGACAGGCAAGTCCCCGCGCCGTGGCTGTGTCTTCTACCGGGAGCTGTCATTTTGTCCCCGGGTACGGCAGGGAAGTCCTGGGAGCAGAGAGTGCTGCTGCTCCCGGGGCCGTGCGCGCGCTTGCAAAGTTTAACGGAAATTTCCCCTCTCCCGCACAGGCACAACGGCAACATCTTGCTGGATGCGGATGGACACATAATCCACATCGATTTTGGGTTCATCCTGTCCAGCTCCCCCAGGAATCTTGGCTTTGAGACGTCTGCCTTCAAACTCACCACGGAATTTGTGGATGTGAGTGAGGGGGGACGCGACGGCGAGGGGTGACCCCGCAGTGTCGGGTGGCACAGTCGAACCCTTGGCAGCTGGGTTGTCACCGTGGCGGTTCTTGGCCGCTCTGCAGCCTCAGCCGAGCTGCTCTCGGGACCCAGCTGGTGACCTGGAAGCTGGAGGTGTTTGCGGTGTGGGTTCACTCAGAGAAGTGGAATTCCCTAAAAAATCCCATCGTGCCCCTCCTGTTGACAGTCCCTCTGCTCCGGGCACGCTGTTGTCCGAAAGTTTCCCCATCCGCTGCCCTCCACCCACACGTCCTCTCCCCTGCAGGTGATGGGCGGGCTGGACGGGGACATGTTCAACTACTACAAGATGCTGATGCTGCAGGGCCTCATCGCTGCCCGGAAGCACATGGATAAAGTTGTGCAGATCGTGGAGATCATGCAGCAAGGTACGGGGAGCCGGGGACCCAGAGCCGGGTCTTTCCCCCGAGGTGCCACGTGTGGGTCCGGGCTGCGCAGGGCATCGCCCAGAAATGGCTCGGCCATGCTTGGTGCGTGGAGGAAGGCTCGTGGGGTTTGGAGAGCGCCTGGGGAAGTCTCGTGTCAGGAGAGGCTCTGGGCAGCCTCGTTAGGGTCTGGGGTCTGCACAGGGGCTCCTGGCCCAGGGAAAGGGGTTGGGAGACACTGGATCCCGTGAGGCCGAGGGGTGCCTGCGTCTGCCCGGCTGTGTCGGAGGTGTGAGGGCTGTGGGGGTCAGAGGGGTGGGTCTGAGCAGGGCGAGTGTCTCCTGGGGGGAGAGGGAGCGTCCCCCGGCCCTCCTTTGCCTCTCGGACCTCGCAGCGTGTGGGGGTACCCGGGCTGCGCCGCGGCGCAGGAAGGGAGCGGAAACGTGCCTGTGGCGATGGCCGAGCACCCTTGTGCCCCGGGGAGGCCTAAAACACACCCAAGGGAGGGGGGGTGCCATTCCCTCGGTGTGGGAGCAGGCCGTAAACGCGGCGGCGGTGTCCTCTGCGGCAGCGGGTCCTGACTAACCCTGCCACCGCCTGGCAGCGCCGGGGGAATCCCCGAGCCACAGCCCGGCCTCGGAGCCAGCAGCAACGGAAACCTCCCCGCTGGGTGGAGACCGCCGAGCCCCTGGGGGCTGCGCTGGCCCCAGTGCCCCCGTGGCAAACCCTGTTCCTCCCTCCCTGCAGGGTCGCAGCTCCCCTGTTTCCACGGCTCGTCCACCATCCGCAACCTGAAGGAGCGGTTCCACATGAACATGACGGAGGAGCAGCTGCAGCTGCTCATCGAGCAGATGGTGGACGGCAGCATGCGCTCCATCACCACCAAGCTCTACGACGGCTTCCAGTACCTCACCAACGGCATCATGTGACGGCGGCGGGCCTCCCTCTCCCAGAACCGCGCCGTGCCCACCGCCGCGCCCGGCCCAGGCCTGAGCTTTGCCCCTGGGGAAGAGGTCTCGGTCCTCGAAGTACAAAGGAAGCCGAGTCTCAGCATCTTCCCGGGGCTGCTTTTTGCCAAGACTCCTCAACAAAATGAAACAAGGAAAAAACCAAGCAGTCGAAGCAGGAAAAAACCCACTTGTGGAAATCAAAGCGAAACAGATCATGCGGTAACCGTTGCTGTCATGCGAGCGCGGGGTCCGGTGGCGGCCGGGTGAAAGCCAGCAAAGGGCCTCGGGACGGGGCGGGTGTCGCTCGCCCCCCGCGCTGCCGCCTCTTCCTCCCGTCAGTATTACGCCCGTTGGTGTCCTGTGAACTCTCCCACAATCTCATGAAATGTTTAGGACCTGGGGGCGGACGGGCCTGGCCCCCACCCTTCGGCGTCTGCCGTGACTTGAGCCTTCTGCTGGTACCACTTGAAGGCAGCGGAGGTGAACCCTGACGGCCCCTTCCCTGCATGTTCCCCCACCGCGGCCTCAGCATCACTCGGCTCCCACCCTCGGCCCCTTTCTTGGTTTCTCGCACCCCCTTTCCCCCCCCCTCCCTGCTGCCACCTTTTAATGAAAGCTGAAATTCCCCTTGTCCCCCCCACGTAGGTCACCGCTCCCGCACCGTCCCACAGCCCCACGGCCGGTACGTCAAGGTTGGGTCTCCTCGAGGCCGGTGCCCACCCGGGGTGGCGGCGCTGCCTCGTGCTCCTTTCGAGCACCTTTTTTTTTTTTTTTTTTTTTTTGTTTTGACTCTGTTCCAGGAATTTGGGACTGTGAAGCCCCCCCACCCTCACCCCCCGCCTTTTGCAATAATTTCTGGCTGCTTTTCCTTGCCCTGACCGCCGGGCTCGGGGCGGCTGCGGCCGGGCTGGTGGGGGCGGTTTCCCCTCCCGTGGAGCCCTGGGGTGGGTTTGACCAGGAGCCGCTCCGGGGGTGGGACCGAAGGGCAGGAAGGAGCCTGGAGCCTTCCCGGGGGGCCCCCAGCCCAGCCCCAGCTCCCCCTGCCCCTCCTGGGGCGGCTGCGGCTGCGGGAGGGCGCAGAGCCGGCGCTGCCAGCCCCGGGGAAGGAAAGAACGGCAGCCCAGAAGGTTTCACCCCCCCACAGGCGCCTGGGCTCTTCTCCAGCCCCTCTCTTTGCTTTAAGAGCAGCAACACCCCCTCCCTCTGCACCCCCGTGTCCCCCCGAGTCCCAGCCCGTCCTGCTGGTCAGATGGTGACGCCCCTCCGGCGTGCGGAGTCGTCCCCTCCGTTGTCCCCTCCGTGTCCGCAGCTCCCGGTGCCGCCCCTCGCGCCGGCCTGTAACCCCGGGTGTCCTCGGTCTCTTTGTTTAGCACTAATTATTTGTCATGTTGATTATTTAGCATTAAAAAACAAAAATTCTATTTTAAAATGCTGGCGGCCAGTGGCCAGGAACCGTGGGGGGGTGGAGGGGGTGCTTAATCAGGGACTGCGTGGGGCGGGGGGGTCCCCCTGCCAAGGGCACCCTAAAACCCTGGTCACAGGCAGTCACAGACCTTGTTTGGGGGTTCCCCGGTTGCAGCGGGGGGCTCAGAGCAGCCCTAAGGGGAAGCAGGGACGGGGGGGGGGGCACTGAGCCCCTTCCAGCCCCATTCCAGGGCAGGACCAACACCCTGGTGATGGGGTGGGGGCACAGGCCCCCCCGGACACACACGGGGCCATGGAAGCAAGACAGGGCACAGCAGGGGTTAAACCACTAAAAGTTTAATTGCATTATTACTACAAGAATAAAGGATACCTGAGAGCCTCTCGCAGTGCCCGTATCTTAATGTAGCATAATCACAACCCTAGAAACGAGTGTACAGACGCCCCCGCCCGCTTCAACAGAAGTCGATCTAAAGGCACTGAAGTGCTTGAAAACCAAGATTACAAAGCAATTTGTTTTGTTTCCTTCCTCTAAAACTCGTAGAAACTTTAGGTTCTTCTCTGTTATTAAACATCATTTACACGTTCACAGCCCCACGCGACACAGCTGGGGGGGAGGTGGGGGGGCGCGGGGGAGGCGCAGGGCCGGGGGGGTGACCTGGCCCAGGGGCTGCGGGAACCGCTGGTCGCTTTTCTTTTTTCTCCTTTTATTTTAAAAGCCCCCCTGCCTCTGCGCGTGCCGTTCAGCTGAATCCACCTGCAGCGAGGGGGAGGATTGACCCCCCCTTGCACTTAAGGAGAAGAAAAAGGAGGGGAAAAAAAAAAAAAGAAACCAAACCCCAACCCCAGCAAACCAGCTTTCCCCACCCCACAAAATAATAAGGAAAAAAAAAACCAAAACAAAACCAGAACCCAAAATCACAACAGTAGGTTGGTTTTTCTTTTTGTCACTTTTAGTGTATGATACAACTTTACACAGCGTGTTAGAGGTTATTCACAAGGAAATAAGAAGGAGCCCAAAGTTAAGTTACTGAAATAATTACTCACACAAACACCCTACCCCAAGCACAGGCGCTAAACAAACAGAACAAGTAGAAAGTTTCTTTTCTGGCTGTTTTTTCTCCTTCCCCGAAGGTAACGGGGGGACGCGGCGACAGCCCCGCGCAGGCGAGACCCCCTGTGCTGGGGCCGAGCTCTCGCAGACGCGTGTGCGCGGGGACGTGGGTCACAGTGGCCGAGGGGGAGCTCGGTCCGGCCCCGTGGTCCGGAGCCGCGCCGGGAGCCGCTCTGGGACGGGGATTGCCGAGGAAGAGGAGCGGCCGGTGACGCCGAGCCCGTCTGCAGGCCAGGCCGTAGCAGAGCCCCCGGCCCCCGGAGCCCGGCGGGAAGTGGGGGGCAGTGGGCACCCCTGGGAAAGCCCCCCGAGACTCACCGTCGGCGGTTCAGTCTGTAACGGGGTTCGGCAGCGGCTTTCCCTCCTCACGGCCCCTTCACCCGGAGAGCGGCCGGCACGGATCCTGGTCGGGGTGTGGGGAGATCCCCCCTCGCTGCAGCGCCGGCAAACGCTGGGTGCAGCCTCGTGGTGCCGGGGGGGCGACGGCGCTGCCGGGCTCGCGCTGATCTCGCCCAGAGGCCTTATTTTGGCTTCTGTTTTTCCGCTGCCGAACGAAAATCTCCTCCTCCTCCTCCTCCTCCCCGGGGACGGCGGCCAGCCGGGCCCCGAGCGCGGCCGTCCTGGGGCACGAAGCGACGAGCGTCCGAGGGCCAGCGCCGCCTCGAGTTAGTGCAAGTGGTGGCGAAGAGGGACCTCGCGCAGCCGGCGAGCGATGGAGACCAGCCGCGAGTCTGCAGTCGGCTTCTCCCCACGGCTCCCGGCAAAATACAAAATAAGCAACATTCGAAAGGGAAAGGAAAAAATAAAAAGGTGGATTTTGCTGTGACATCGTCAGCACAGACGTCTCTGTCCTGCGATGGAGAAGCCTCCCTGGTCCCCAGGTCCTGCCCAGCTCCCGTGCTCCCCCAGGGCTGCCGCTGCCTCGGCCGCGCCTCCCCTCCGGCACGGCGTGTCCCGGACAGAGCGGCCGGGAAAAGACCTGCGGTGTAGGAGAGCCCGTGACTCAGGACTGCCAACACGGCCGCGGGGTGGGAGGTGTCGTTCTCCCGTCCTCGTCCCCGCGGGAGAAAGGCCACTGCCCCTCCCCGCAGACACGAGTGGCTGTGGAGGGGGTCTCGTCCCCACCTGAGGACAGAGCAGCGAACAAACCCTTCGGTCTCCCCGAGAGGCGGGCAGCGAGTCTGGACTCTGCCCTTCATCTCCTGTACAATAAGGCAGCCGAAATCCTGCCTTCCCCCGGCTCTTGCCCGCAGACCAGGGCGGGGACGCCGGCCGAGCCGATTGAGCGAGCCGGGCACGCGGAGCCAGGCCGGGTCGTGCAAGCCGGGTTCTCGTCTCTCTCCACGGCTCCTTCATCCCAGCCCATGTTGAAACGCTGCCCAGGAGGAGGGAGGGAGGGAGGGAGGGGGAGCCCAGGCACCGGCAGCCTCCGTCGCAAAGAGCTCCGTGCTGATTATGTACACGTCTCGTTCCCCCTCTGCCGGGGCCCTAGTTTTCGGGGCTCGCGTTCTGCCTGGCACGGATGAAGGCCATGCCGTGGGTGCGGAAGTGCGTCTTGAGGTTGAGCTGACTGTCAAAGCACCGGCCGCACACCTTGCAGGAGAGCTTGCCGTCGGCCGCATGCTGGGCGCCTCCCTCCAGGGGGCTGCGGGGCCCCGGCTCCTCCATCTCGGCCGCTCCCTTCTTCTTCTTGTGGGTGATGAAGCGGTGGCGGTTGAGGGAGACCTGGGAGGTGAAGCAGAGCCCGCACTCCCGGCACTGGTGGGAGCTCTCGTCAGTCCGGTGCTGGGGGATGTGTTCCTGGAAGTCGGCTGAGCTGCTGGCGAGGTAACCGCATTTTCGGCACCGGAAGGGGGCCTTGCGGTCGCCCTTGGGGTTTTTGGAGGGAGGGGTGGTGCTGTCAGGCTCCTCGCTGCACGAGTCGCCCTCGTCCGAGGACAGCTTCCGCTTCCGACTGGACACCTACGGGGATGGTTCGCGTAAGCTTTAATGGGTGCCCGGCTTGAGCAGCTCCTGCCGTAACCCAGCCTCCTCGGGGATTTCCCAAGGGGCTCCTACAGATGCTTGCTCGGACAGGGGCCCGACGGGCCTTGGCCGGCCCCAAGAGCTGTGCCCCTGCCGGTAACCCCGGCCAAGGGGCTCCCACGAGGGCCTGCCTTGCCTGGCGCCCTCGCAGCAGGTGCCCTCGCCCCTCGCAGCCTGGGGCAGCTCCCAAGCAAGCTCTAAGCAAGAGGGATCTTCCGCATTTTCTCCCAGCACACGGCGAGAGGCTGAGCCAGCCCAGTTCAATCCCTGCCCTGCTGGCGGGGCGAGGCAGGAGCTAAGCAAGCTGTGCCCAGACGGGGCCCGCACCCACCCAGCAGTGGGAGGGAGCTGCCGGTCCCAGGCACTGCGGGACGTGCGGAGGCAAGAGCCAACCAGGATCAGGGCTCACGGCGATGCCTTCAACCCTGCCCGAAACCTCCGCGAGGCCCCAGCCCCTTGCGAGCGCCCCGCAAGACCACAGAGACCTCGTACCTGCATGGTGCCGGTCCCTATCCGGGCGATAACGACCTCCTGGCTCTTGGTCTGGTCGGTCACCTTGATCCCGTGTCGCACCTGGATGTGCTTCTCCAGGATGAGCCGGCTGCTGAAGGTCCGTTTGCCCTCCGTGCAGTACCTGCAGGGCCCGAGCAGGGAGGCAATGAAGCCGTGCTCGCAGCGGGGAGCCGAGCCCCAGGCCTGCTCCAGCCCTGGCTCCCCTGGGGAAGCTTGGCTCTGGCATCCTGCCCCCGACTCTAACCACGAACGTGCTCATCCCCGTTCCTCTAGAGGGTATAAAACCCCACAGTCCTTCCCGGTACCTCCTTTCCCTCCTCATTCCAGGACACTTGTTCAATCCCCACCATGCTTCGCCCATCTGGAGCTTTATCCTCCCCACCACAGCTTGACTGAAGGAAACCGGAGTCACCCCTATTACACCAGACCCCTTTTCTCGGCCAAACCCAGAAGAAGGTGCTGTGGGTACCGGCAGGGATAGACGCGCTTGATCCCTTCGTGATTCACTCGCACGTGTCTCCGGAGGCTGGGAGCGGAGCAGAACGAACGCTCGCACAGGTGGCACGGGAACTTCTTCACCGACTGCAAGAAACAGAGGCAGGTGGGTACCGCACGGGGAGCCGAGAGGCCGGAGAGCGGGGCTCCCCGCTGCCGTGGAGAAGCCGGACGTGGAACTCAGCGCTGCCTCAGGTTTCCTCTCCTCGCCCATCCCACGGCTGCACGTTTGGATAACGATTATCTGGTCTTCGCTGTTCACCAGAATAGGTAACGTCCCTGCTCCCCAAAACCCCAACCCCGACCGAGTTTGCACTGGGGGGAGAAGTAACGTCCAGACTCTGGCAGAACATGTTCCCGGCCCAGCAAGGAACCCGGGTGTCCTGCCCCGCTGCTCTGTGCCATAAACATTCCCTGCCCATATTCCCAAGGGCTCGGCAGAGCCGGAGCTGGAGCCCCCAGCCTTCTCCTCACCTTGCCGTGGTCCTTCTTCATGTGGGAGACGTATTCGTCGCGCTCCGGGAACCAGGAGTGGCAAACGCCGCACGTCCACCCGCTGCCCTTCGACTTGTTGACCGTCTTGCGCTGGAAGCGGCTTCGCTTGGTCTTGCGCAGCTCCGGGGAGCTGGGGGGCTCATCCTCCTCCGTGGAGGACGACGACTCCTCCGAGATCTTGGACACGGGGGTTTCGACAGGCTCCTGCTTCGGCGTGAGCAGGACGGCCGCCTTCTTTGCCAGGTCTTCCTTGGGCTTCTGGGGCTGATGAGTGTTCTGGAAAGCAGAGACAAGGGTGTTGGCAGCCGGCTGGGGCCGGGATTTTCCCCCCAGCACTGCAGCAGCCTAGAAGGAAAGCCTGCGCACCCCCAGGCTGCCCAGCCGGGCTCATCTCCCCAGGCTTTGGGACCTGGGGGACAAGGGAACCAGATCTTGGGGCCTTGCTGCGTCAGTGACGAACTGACAGCCCTAACCCAGCCTCAGACCGCTGGTGAAGGACAGTCAGCAAGTATGGGTACCGACAGGCTGTGCGAAGAGCGCCGAGCCCGGCCACAGCACTACCTTGAGGTGCTCCAGCATGGTGCGCTTCTGGGCGAAGAGCAGCGGGCAGTCCGGACACTTGAAGACACTGACCCGCTGGTTGAGCAGGTGCTGGTCGAAGTGGGAGGAGAGCAGGGGCTTGTGGGTGAAGACCGTGTCGCACATCGCACACTTGTAAATCATTCTGTCGGAGGAAAAAACACCACTGTTGGGACAGCCCGGGTTTGGATCAAGAGAATCTTGGAAGAACCCCTTTGGCAAGAGGGTTGAGAGCAGCCCTGGGCACAGTCTGACCCACGCCGAGGGCTGGCAAAATAAAAAGGAGATGGATGCAGCCCCCCGTGGTGGTGCTGAGCTCTTCCCCCAACGTCCCACCCAAGGAGGATGCTCCTGGAGAGATCCGTCGGGGCGTCAGCTCGCGGGGAACACTTACTTGGACTGCTGGTTGCTGAAGCCGGGGTGCTGCGTGTAGACGTGCGCGTGGGCGCTGGGGGCTGACTTGAACGCCATGGGGCAGATGGGGCACTTGTGGAACACCTCGCAGTGGGAGGTCTGGATGTGCGACTTGATGGAGTTGACCCCGCCGAAGACCACAGCGCAGCTGGGACACCTGGGGAGCGGAGGAGAGGGGAGGCAAGGGGTGGGGGACAAACGGCACAGGGGAGCTCGTGCCACAGAGGCTGCTGCACGTCAAGTGCCAACAGCAAAGAGAAACCGGAGCACAAGGGCCCACGCCAGCTCCCTGTCCGACCACGGGACTTGGGAGGAGCCCCTGCCCCAACAGACACCAGGATCCAAACCGGTTCTGGGCTCTGGGAAAACTCCAGTTTGGAGCAACCAGTCCTGCCCATCGCTGGTGGATCCAGGGCCCAGGCAGCTCATCAGAAGGAGCAGGGAGAGACTGCGAGGGTCCGACGCCGCCAGCCATGACTGGCCAGGAGGTCCCAGGAGGAGGAAGACTCCCCCGGGGTTAAAGCGGTGAGAGCCAGAGAAGGGGTAAAGCGAGACGTTCCCCCTCAGCCCCGCACCGGTGGGGAAAGGAAAGTGGATTCCTGTCCCATCTGCAAAATGGAGACCCGCCACGGACCTGGGACTCTCCCCTTCGGTCCTGGGCGTCCCCAGGTCCCTCTGCCCCGAGCTCGGGCGGCGGTGCCCTACCTGTACCCCACTCTGCGGGAGAAGTGCAGGCAGGCCTCCTTCAGGTGGGTCTCGAAGTTCGCCAGGAGGAAATTCCCTCCGCACTCCGGGCAGACGTGGGGAGGGCGGTTTTTGTGCATCCGCTGATGGGCGTTAAAGCTGCAGCGATTGGACATGATCATGGGACACGTCGTACAAACCTGGGGGAGAAGAGCGTCGAGAGGTTCCGCCTGGCACATACCCACGTGCACAAAAGGGCTTTACAGCCTTTTCCACCGACGGACGGGCTAACAACCTGCACACCCAAAGCAGCCCCCCCAATCCGTGTGCCGCTGGGGGAAGACAGCGCCGGGACTCTGCAGGGTACGTTTTAGGAGATAATCTGCTTGCACCAGCTTGCTGGGTAATTGTTGAGGGCGTTCCGCACGCAGACGAGACGCCTTTTCCAGGCTTTTCATCACAGATGGGTCCCAGATGCAGCGTGTGCCAAGGGTTAGCCAGGGACCAGCCACTCAGCGAGGGAGTTTTACCGGAGGGAGCGGGGGCGTATTCAAACCAGCTGCCAAAACCGTTTCGAAACTACTTCCAACTCCATGCCAGGATACGGACATGGGGATGTCGAGGGGAGAAGCTGACAAGGACTCGAGGAAACAGGACAGGGCTTCCAGTAGGAGCTGCCCTGAAAGATGTGGTTACCAGAGCAAAGGTGGGCGAGGAAGGAAAGGAGCAGCCCCCAGCCAGCACAGCAAGCTGTCCTCGGGCCCCCCTCGCTGCCGGTACAGACTGGGGTCCGAAGCGCTGCCAAGAGACCCAAGGGTGATTTTGGCAGCGAGGCAACAGGAGGGAGCGAGGGATGGGACAGGGAACAGCAGCTAAAGACAGCCCGGGAGATGGAGCAGGGACAAGGGACGCGTCGGGAAGGGAGAAGGGATGAAAGGTGGCAGGATTACAGAGGCTTACAGCTTCAGCCATCCCCACCCCTGCTGCGCCGAGGAAAGCCTCTGGGTCTCTTTTATTTTTAAAGGAAAAAAAAGCCGTTTGTAGGCAGTGTTGGTGTAGGGAGGAGTCTGTCTGCTGGGTACGGGGACAAAGCTACTCTGGCTAGGTGAAGGCTGTTAACAGGTTTTGCCCTGCCGGCAACTTCATGTTGAATTTCCAAGCTGAAGCGCTCCCCGCAGAGGGGCTCTCTGAGCTAGAAATATTATGCTGCCACATTCACAGGCGGCAGGTGCCTGTGGGGAGATAAGGACGATTTCCCCCAGCTCTCCTGTCCCTGATCTCCTCTTTGTGCCCCCTCACTGCTCCTGCCGCAGCCCCGGTGCGGACGTCCCGTCTTCACTGCGTCCCAAACCCTCCATCGACACCAAGGCTAGGAGAGGGGACGGGAGTAAGAAATCCCCTGTTAAAAGACAGCTCCTCGGGACAATCCATATAAGCGTGTGAATCTCGGCGCTCCTGGTGACCTTCAACCAGCGAGCAGCCCTCCTCTGTAGCAGCAGGGCCGTAATATCTGCATTTGAACAGCGTCCTGGCTACAGCAGCAGCTTCGAAGTAAACAGAGTTACCAGGAAACAGCAAATTCCTTCTATGCAAAGGGGCTGAACGTCTCTGGACAAAGGGAAAGGTGCAGACATGCCACAGGGCTCCTCTGTGGACCCTCTTCCCTCCTTGCCTTTTAAAGGTCATCCCTCGGCAGCATTAATCCTGTGTGTTTGCTGATGCTGCCTGCCCTAACAAACCAGGATGTGTTGGCAGCTGCAGGAAGCACCCGGGATCTCAAGGTTGGCTCTCGAAGAGGTGGGGGGGAACCACACCAGCACACAGCCTGGTTTCTCCAGACTCCATTTGTGCTGCAAGCTGGCGAAAGAGGAAGCGGCACCCACGGCTCTAACATGGCTCCGCGGGGACGGCTACGTCCCGCAGCGGGTGCCAGCAGCAGGGCACCAACACTCAGGGACCCGCTCTTCCCTCCCTGCCGCACCCCGGCTCCTGCACCCACGGGGCAGCTTTACCACCAGCTGACAACCGACATCAGCCTCCCTTCCCTCCACCCAGTGCCTCGTGGGCATGAACCGAACCCCGGCTCATGCGTTTTCCTTCCTGCATGAGTTTTACATTGGGAGGAATGGGGCGTGCACAGGCAGGCGCTGCCTGGATCGCATTTGGAGAGTCCTCCACTTCTGTCCCGCATCCCCAGGGCCCCTTTGCTCTAACGTCCAACTCCCGCTGCCCTCCCACCTACGTACCGTGCTGCTGGTCGTCCCCGCGGTCACTGCCTGCTGGAAATGCGCGGCCAGCCCGGCTTTGTCTTTGCATTGCTCTTTGCACTCCAGGCACCTGAAGCAGCTGTAGTTGGTCTGCTCCGAGCTGTTGCTCAGAGGCAGGATGGGGAGGTCCTGAGCCCCGTTGGCCGTGGCCAAGGCGTCCTGAGCCACGCCAGTCACTTTGCTAGCGGGGAAGGAGGTCACGGAGACCAGGGGAGTGATGTCTGGCTGTCCGATCATTTGGTCCAAAGCAATCGGCCTCATGACCAAATGGGAGCACTGCATCACCAGCCCTTTGTCCTTGTGCTCCCGGGCGTGCAGGAGCAAACTGCACTTGTTGAAGAAGACGAGGCGTTTGGTGCAGTGGTTGCAGGTTACCTCGATGCGCATGCTTCGCCGGTCGTAGTGGCGAGCCAGGCTCTTCTCCAGGGCGAAGGAGTCCCCGCACTCCAGGCAGCGGTAACCGAAGGGAGGCAGGGTGAGGCTCGCGTCGGCCGGCGGATTCAGGTTGGGTTTGTACGTTGGCAAGAGGTTTTTACTGTTGAGGATCTTGTTAAAGGCTTCCACGAGGCTGGACTGGCTCCTGGAAATGACCGTGCCCGCGATGGTAGGGGAAGGCTTCTGCGGCTGCACCATCACAACCGTGGTGCCGTTGACTTTCTGGTTGGCCGTGGTGGTGATGGTGGTGGTCTGCGTCACGGTGCTGATGTTGGTCCTGGTGTCGGCTTTGGGCAGGGTCTGCGGCACCAGATTGATGATGTTCTTGGCCACGGCTTTACTCGTCTTTGACGGCAGCACCACGGATTTTTGCTGAGCCACGCTGGCAGCGATCAGCATGGCGCTGCTGGCGTTCTGGATGGTGGAGACGGGCAGGACGGTCCCTTTGAGCTTGGTGCCGTTGCCAAGCTGAACGCTGACGATTTTTGGCCCCTCGATGGTTTTCAGGGGGCTGGAGAGCTCCATTTTCTCCTTGGGCACCTCCAGCACGATCCCTTCCTCTTTCTCTGCCGATGCTGAGAAGCCGGCACCCTCGAGAGAGGTCTCCTGAGAGCTGTGCTCGGCCGGCCCCTTGGTGGAGCCCGGCTCTGAATCTGAGGAGACCCTGGTCACTGTCCGGGTGATGCTGCCGCAAGATGTTTTGATGGTTTTAATCCGCACTTTCAGGGGCCGCGAGGAATTGGAAGAAGGGGAATCGTTGTTGTTGTCGTCTTCCTCCTCCTCCTCCTCAGCGCTGGACATACTCTGTGGACTTCCCATCGACTTCTCCAGAACTTCTTGCTCTTCCTTGAGGGTGATATTGTCCAGCTGCTTTGGAGAAGTGGGGAGTCTGGGGCTTTGTACCACCGGCGAGGAAGGCTTGAAGAACGGCTCCCGGGGGCTGGCGGGCGAGTGTTTCACTTCAGGAAGGTTGCTGGTGCTGCTGTCGAGGTTTGGGTCAGAACCGGGCCAGGACGTGATGGGAGAATCATCCGTGGAGTAGCGAACGGTGACCGATTTCAGGTGATCCAAGGGGCTGTCACCCAAGGCTGCAGCCAAACCCTTCGGGCTGGCTTCGCGGCCCATCTCCTCCGAGTCAGACTCCTCTTTTTTAATGCAGGGGATGGTAGGAGGGGACCCGTTTGCACCCCCTGCCTGGCTTGTTTCGAAGGACTGGGGGAAAGCCGGGGGCAGGTTCTCCGAGCTCTCTCCCATGGGCTCTTTGCAGTCCAGCGACGGGGTGGGAGACGGGGAGAGAGAGGGCACGGCGAGGGATTTCTCTTTCGGCTTACACTCCCGGGGTCTGTCAATCAGGTTGGCAGCGTTGTCTTCGTTGGGATCGGGGCTAAAATGGGAGAAGATATCCAGGGGTTTGGGGCCTTTTTCCTTCACCCAACACTCCCCGTTGGAGGATGCCACAGCTTCCACAGACCTGGAGGTGGGGGACCTGGGCATCTCGGTGGCCCCAAAGCCATTCTGCAGCAAGCGGGGCCCGATGACGTGCCCATCTTTACTGCGCCCGTCCAGGGCATCGAGCTGCTCGGGGCAGACGGTGTTCTTCACGATCACGCTGACAGCGGTGATGTCTGTGTGGGGGAGGACGTGGTCAGGGGGTCCCGGCTCCCCGGGGACTTGCTTGATGTGAGCGTCAGCTTCCTCATGGCCAGAATGGATGGCCTCGTTCGTGTCGATGTCAGGAATATCAAAAGCTGCCAGAAGGTCATCGAAATCTGGAGTTTTCATGTCACCCATGGTGGGGAATATGGCAGAGTCTGCAACCGAGCAAGGAGAAGGAGCATTAGCACCGTGACCCGGGCACGCGGATGAAGCCGTCAGAGACACGTAGCAGAGAAGCAGATGGGAACTTGCTCCTCCGGAGCCCCACGCTAAGCACAAAATCCCCGTGCCGCCTTCCCTTTGAACCCCAGTCTCGCACCCCTTGGGCAAAGAGCAACACTTCTCGGCCTTTTTTCACTTCGTTTGTTTGCATATCATTTTTTTGATGCCCAGCCAGGACAGGAGAAAGTTCAGAAGGATCCCAGTGCCCTGGGAGAGACGTCTGAGACCGTGGGATGCAGCCTGGCAAGGACAGCACTGCCCCAAGGCGGGAGCAATTCCCCACGTACGTACAAGCTGAGGAAGGGCAGCAGCTCCGCGGCAGAGGATCGGCGGGTTGCAATGAATCACCGGGCGGGCGCGAGTTGGGCCCAGAGAGCTGCAGAAAGAGCAAATGCCTCGCAAGGGGAACACGCCGTCGGGGGCACCCGAGACGACGCAGGAACCGTCCTTCCCCGCCGCGGCAGCAAGGCCGTCCCAAGGCCAGCCCCACGAGGACACGGCTCACGAGGAAGGCTTCCAGACTGTAACAAGACGACTCAGATAAGAGACCTCGAACATGTGGGCCGCGGAGCAAAGGATGAAGAAATAGGGGAGGCTGAGGGGAAACATGGCAACAAGTTTCAAAACATGGCTGCGGCAGAGACAAAGGGAATAATGTTCCTCCTGTCACTGCAGGCTGGGTAAGAAATCCCAGGATTAAGCTGCAGCCAGGGGATGTGGCTTAGACAGCAGGAAAGACTCCGATTTATAAGGATAACCAGGCAAAGGATCCCACTAGGCAGGAGGACGGGGGACGCCCCACATGCTGGAGAGCAGCTGGACGTGTGTCTGTCCGGGAGGGAGCAGATCCGCCGGGAGGGGATGAGGGTCTCGGGGATGGTTTCGGGGTGCGCTGCCCTTAGCATAGACGGTTACTCCTAACATCAATCAGCAAAAGCAAAAAAAGAAGAGAAACCTTTATCTCAGAGGCTGTGAGGGGTAAATGCAAACACCCTGCAGCCCCGCGGAGGGCCGGCCCTGGCAGTCGCCTCTTCCCCCAGCTCTCGGCGCTGCCTCTCAGCCGCCGCAGATCAAGCCAAGGCCGCTGGAGCACTCACTGCCGCCTGCCGTCCCCCTGCCCTCGCCCTGCCTCCCTGCTGCAGGGGCGGCACGGCGGGACACGAATCCGCTCCTCGGGCAGCACAGCTTACGTGTCAGGGAAATGGCCGCAGCTCACAGCCTGGTCCAACCGCTCCGAGGAGATTCACAGCCTGGCTGGCTGTCCCTGCGGTGCGGTGGCAGCCGCCGGCAGCGGGAAGGACAGGCAGCAAGGCTGCTCCAACGGCCACGGCAAAATCCTCCGGCAGCCCCGTGCCGCAGCAGACTGGACGAGAACAACACGCATCGTGGGTAAATCTGCCTTTAGCAAAAGGGAGGGATTCCCTCCCGGGGAGCTGGGTTCAGTCAAAACCCACCAGTGCCAACGGAGAAGTTCAGCCTGCGTGGCGGCAGCCGGGGGACCGACAGCCCCCGCAACCCAGTGCTGGAAGCCCTCGACCTTGCCACGATTTACGCCAGAAACAAGTCACTGCTCCGAAACCTGCCAAACCGCCGACAGGCAGCAAGCCTGCAGCGTTTGTCTCAGCAGATCAGCCAGAGCATCCCCCCGGCCGGCGGCACATTACAGACACCTTCGGCTCTCACGTCGTCGGGTTGCAGCATCCATCCCCTTGTCCTACCGGTCGCTGCGGAAGGGAGCGGTTCAGAGTCCCCGCAAATATGCTGCTGCAACGTATATTCTTTTAATAAAGATTTAATAATCTCCTCAGTCCTGTCCACTTATTTGTGAGGAGTGGGATGGGTGGATCGAGGGATTCTTGGCATCTTGGCGTTGGCCAAACAGGCAGCAGCACTAACGAAGCTGGTGTCCTGGCGACCTCTCTATCTAATCGGGGGTGAACACAGACCAGCGCTCCCCTTGCACAAGCAGCATCTCTTCTCAGACATGTCCCTGTATCAGCCTCACGCCCTGGAGGCCACAACGCTTTCACCCTCGCCCCTACACAACCTGGCGCAGCCGGTTCAGCGTTTAGGCCCTTCATCTCGCCTCGACGCGATGCTCCAGCTTCCCGCTGGTCACAGAAAGGCTTTTGCTGATGGCTGCAGCCCAGCAGCGCGCCGTGTCCCTGGGCCAGGGCACCGTGCGGTGGGCCGGGAAAGCATTCCTCGCAGGCTGGTGCTGCTCAGGGGAAGGGCTGCATCCTTGGAAGAGCTCCTCTGAGCCTCCACGGAGATCTCCGTTTTGGAGGGCCAGACACACTCCCATGGCAAAGAGCTCCATCCCGCAGCTTCCTTTCCTAAACTGGAGGTGGATGGAGGAAACGAGCGGAGCTGGTGCCCATCACCTCCGTGTCAGCATCTGGCCTCAGGGAAGCAGCAGCTCCCAGCCAGCCTGGGTTTCCCTGGAGGCGAGCAGCAGCGATCACAGCTCCACTCCGCTTGTGTCCGAAGCAAAAACTACCTACTGCCTTGTGCAGTTGGAAGTCTCCCGACCAGCTTTCACCCTCTCCAACACAAGTACCTGGTGACAAAGCCGTGCGGAGGCCAAACAGGTTTCAGAAACAGTCTTGGGACTGCTCTCACACATGGTTTGGTCCTTTTTTTGTACCTGGCAAACCCCCTCATACACCCGATTCAGCTATTCTCAGGCTTAGCAGATCTATAAAGACTCTGATGGTTTTCCCGGCAGACAGCTTAGTAAGGAGGACTTAGTCTAGCTTTATTTTTAACTCTCACCGTAGGTCACCCCAAGGGGATCTCCACCGGGTGCAGCGTGGGGTCTGTGGGGCACTAAGGAATCTGCTGCTCCAGAACTGACATTTCAAATGCAAGTGGGCGGCTTTCTACTGGCATCACTTCTGCCATGCCCAAGCGCCCCGTCTGCCGACCCATGGATCCCGTCGCGGCATTGTGGGGGAAGAAGTAAACAGGGCGAGTGCTCACTGGCACTTAAATCTCCACTAAAGCCGAAGAGGAAGACGGCACGGAAAAGGCAGCTCTGCACGGCAGGAGTAGCGTTTCTTGCTTGCAAAAGCACAAAGGATTTGACATCACAACAAACCACTGGGAGACAAGAAAAGGGCGACCTCGGAGGAAGGAATCCACACCTCGAAATGGAAAACCACCGAGGCAAACAGCAGAGCCGCCTTCTAGCCAGGGATGTTCCCGTGAGAGCAGAGCAGGCACCCCCGGGGACGCCGAGGATGCTACAGCACAGGCGGCGGAGGGGATTCTGTTAGCAACAGGAAGATCATCTTTGTGAAGCTGAAATACACAGGAATAAGGTCTCAAAGAGCACAAGTGGGATCGTGCTGCTTTATCTCCCCGTAAACGTGTGGGGTTTTTAACCAAATGTCCTATTCCACTTTGGGATGAAGTCAAAACGCCTGCGTTTAGGGAGGAAGAGACTGTCCCTACAGAAGGGCTGAGAATCTAGATCCCAAAAAGAAAAATTAGCCTTTGCTGCCGGTTGCCAGGACAGCCTGCATGTGCCCCCCAGACCTGGCTCTGCCCAGCAGCCCACTGGTCTCTGCCCCTAAACATCTCCTTCCAGCACTGGCTTTGGGGAAGCAGACTCATTTCTGGGAGATTTCAACAAGTTCACCCCACTTCCTAAAACCAGTTTTCACCACGTGCTCCTCCAGGCAACGCAGGACTTCAGCCGCGACCTCAGCAGAGGGAAGCCGTCGGTGAGAGGACCAGAAGGAAAAGCACCAGGCTTTAAAATACTGTGGCGGGGGAGATACCGAACACTATGCTCCTCTTCCAGTGCTGCCATCTGGTTCTTCAGCACAGGATCTCTGCCGAGAACAGCATGACACAAGGACATTTGTTTTTCAAATGACTTTTCTAATCACCGTTTAGCAGGATACAAATATTTACAGTAAAGTGGAGAGAAGCAGGTTGCTACGCTGGAAAAGATTCCCAAGAAGAAAAGAGGCGACACAAGGGAAATCCTCCTCTATCCAGCACAGAGGGAAAGAGTGCTGGCTCCGTCCTCAAAGTGGCTTTGGGTCAGCTTGCTGAGCGGAGCCTGAAGGTTGGGGGTGACGACGGACCCGTGCTTTTCCCTGTGCCAGGGGATGGCTCAGAAGCGACCTGGAGGAGCCAGCCTTGCTGCACCCCCAGCACCTCCGGCAAGGATATACCCCCCACCATACCTCCCCGAGCAAAACGAGACTAGGGCTAAAAACACAAAGAAGAGCTTCTCTCCTGGACAGGAGGACACACGAGTGAACGCCAGTAAGACGGTGAACCTCCGCTGGGCTGAGCAGAGCCCCGAGGCGCTGGCAGAGGCAGGACTGCACGCGGCGGCCCGGCTCCGGGCACAAAGAGTCGCTCCCATCTCCGAAGCGCCGGCTTGCATCACCGCCAGCTCCTCTCACCATTGATGATGGGAAACGGAGCGCTCCCGTGTGCTAAGGCCACAAAGGACCAGCCCAGTGCTCAGCCTGGCTTATTACTTTTATTTTGTGCTCAAGACCTGCTCTGCCGTAAACCCTTAATTCATTTTTATCAGGGTCTCCAATGGGGAGAGGAAAGAACAAACCCACAGCACCTGATTTCTCTGGGCTCACAGATGGGTTTTAAATATAGCACACTGATCTTTTTAAGTGTTTCCTTTGATTACTTTCTTCCCAGTCCCTCACTAAAAGGGTTCTGGCCTTTCTTGCCTTTAAACTCCATGGTCTTGGCCAACCATGCCCTCCTTTTAGCATCTCTGCTTTTAAAAGCAAAACCAATTCTGGATCCTCCGTCTCTTTTTTAAAAGCTCACAGCTTTAAGGCAGGAATGAAGTCATTTATGAACCGTTCATCACTTCCATGCTCTCAGAGATGCTCTTCAAGTGATGGCTTCCCACCGAAAGGGAGGCTCCTCCTTGCAGGAGTCCCTGCACAGGGTTGATTACACGAGTATTTCTCCTTGTTTGGTGTTAACGGGAAGGTCTCTGCCCCGGAAGGGTTTTTTTTATTGTTGTCGTTAGAAATCCCAAGTCTAAGATCTCTCATTCAGCCCCTTCTGATGGAAGAGGAGAGTCATGGTCTTGAGTCAGTAACTCCTACCAAAAAGGAGACAGCAGAGATGGGAAAAACCCGGCTCCACCTCAAACGCTACCAGGCTGACATGGGGAGTTATTCTGGTAGCTCAAAACACAACTATTTTCTTAGGCAAAAGAATTATTTTTCTCAGGTGAAACAAAGCCAACGACGGGGGGAAGGGAAGGGTATTTTTAACCTTACTGGCTAAGTGGTGTTAACTGTCTTGCCTCACAGAAAAAGAAAAGTTTACAACAAGCACCAGCTTCGCGTGGAAACAGCTCTCTGATGCGGGCAATGCCGTCCCACCGTGCACAAGCCTTCCGCGAGCAGGCTGCCTTCCGAAGCACTGGCAGGACCCGTCCGTGGTCGCACGGCTCAGAGCCGGTCTGATCGCCCGTCAGCATGGTGGTCACCAGTCCCCTGCTTCACAGCTTGGGAAACCGCAGCACAGGGGACAGAAAGAGTCAGAGCTCTGTGGAAAAGATCCCAAAATCCTCTCTGGATTTGTCGAGGAAGAGCCGTGGACCAGAAGGTTGCCAAACTTGTTTGCCAGCCTGCCCTGAACATCACAGCCCCGGCTCTAAATTAGAGGTCAGCAGACTCCACATCTGAAAGTCCCCGCTCTGTGATCCTGCCTACTACCAAAAACACATCAAAGCACGCGGGGCACAGGATCACCCCGAAAAACACCCCACAGAGATGGTTACCCTGATGGAAAAACAAGGCAGGGCCGTGCACCTCTGCGCAGCACACAGACCAGGGCTACGCCTCGCAGCCGGCACTGCCGGCCGCCCTGCCGGGAGACGAACATGGTGATCGCGCCGTGTGCCGCTCAGGAGCGGGACGCATCACGGGATCGGCAAGGAGGCCGAGCTGGGCAACCCAAATCCCTGATGAGAGAAGGAAGTCAGCGCAGGCTGCCGCGTCCAAAACCACGGAGTTACTAGCGTCCCCTTTCCACCTCAAAGATCCCCTTCCCACCCCAACCATCCCCTTCTCACCCCAACCACGCTGCCGACCCAGCCGCCTCGTGCCCGCGAGCCGTAGCCTCTCGGTAGGTGACTCCTAAGGTCAGGAATGCCGGACGTCAGTTCTCTACAAGTCACCCCAAGGTTACACGGGGTTTTGAACTGAAATCATCAATGCTATGCTAAAACCAGCCCTTCCTCCAGCAAAGCACAAGGCTGGAGAGACGGGGCTAGAACTGAAAAGCAGGGCAGCCACAGCCCGTTATTTGCATAATGAATATACACACACAAAAACCCTAGCAAAAGCAAATCACACCAATAATCACCAGGCTTTCAGTTTCAGGCAGAAGGAGATAGTTTCGCGTTACTCTGCTGTTCACAAAACCATCCCCAGCGTCCAGCGCGGCTGCCCAGGCTCTGGATGCACAGGGAGGACACAGCTCCCGCAGCACAGCTTTGCTCCGGGGTCAGCTGTGTCACCGCTGTCCGATCCGACAGGGGACATAAGCTGGGTGCAGGACTGCAATCGGCAGGCCAGCATGCTTATTAAAAAAGCGCAGGTACCTGGGATGTAACGGTGTCTGGCTGAAACGCGGCAGGGAGGTGTTTTAGCTGGTCCCCCGCAGGAAGAGGAAGCAGTTCTGCTAACGCTCTGCTGCGAGGTTCACGTTTCTGCCTTTCAGAAGAGCAGGAGGCTGGGCAAGAGGCAGGTCTTGGGTAGCTGCCCTCCACAGCACAGCACAGATAATAAAAATCCACAAGCTTTGGAAGAACAACCATGAGGAAGAGGAGATTCCGCTTTCCAGGTCTGAGTCCCCAGACCTGCAGCTCCAGGTCTGGAGCAACCCAAGCTTCTCTCCACCAGACCCAACCGCGCAAGAGCCCAGGTGTTTCCCACCAGCAGATTATCCCCCACCAGAGAGAGAGGTCACAGGTGGGGCCCAGTCAAACCAATGCCGAGCTCGTATTAGCAACGCAGAAAAGCTGGCCCGGAGCTTACACCGGCCCCAGCTCCACCGCAGCACTGCTGTGACACAGACCCCGAATCGGTCCGGTTGAGGGGAACCACGGCAAGCCCCCAGAAGTTAATGAGGCTCACAGCTAAAATAATAAGACGATGAGTAACTGCTGAAACACAACTGTTTTTTTTATGGCTCATTTGCTTATTTAGTCTACCACAAAAAGATAAAATGTTGCTAAAAATCTCCTCTTCAGCAGCCAGGCCTCCCTTAAAAGAAAAGCTTATTTCTTCATTAGAAGAGGGGGGTTGCCCAGCTCGCTGTTTCAGAAGGACGACGACACCAAAGTTGGCCACAGCATGCGTGGAGACGACGCTGCTTTCCTTTCCCCAAACTCCTCCTGCTTAAACCCCCCCAAACGTGCCTGAGCCTGAGCTCGAACGACTGCTCACCCATCGCCACTCCTCGTCCTCCTCTGTACACCAAATGAGAGGCAATTCTCCGTCTCCACACCACGCTCCTACGCTGGTCCCGCACCAGGTCGTGTTAAAACATATTCAAAGGATCCTGCCCTTGCAAACCATCCGGCTGCGCCCACCGCGCAGCCCTTAAAATGCTCACACGGTTTTTGAGATCCGCTTCCCCATCGAAGCCTGCGCCAGCCAGCCCTCGCAAGCAAGGGGCTCCGAAACGCTGCTCAGCCCGGGGTTTGGCAGGGGCGCGGAGGACTGCACACTCACCCCCGAAGCCAAGAGCACCCGAAGGGCTTCCCACCGGGAGCGGCGGGCACTGTCTGCGGAAGCACCGGGCCCCCGGCCGCCGAGCCTGGCCCATGGGCCGGCGGGGCGAGCGGGGGCCGCTCCGGAGCAGCCGGAGTGGTTCAGACAAAAAAGGCCAAACGCTGGGACTATTTCAAGGGCTTGCTATTTTTAAAAGCTGCTTTTCCTGTTTCCCTTCCTGACCCTCGCGAGGACTTGCTGCCCGCCAGCAAGTTTGCACCAAAACAAGAAAAATCACCCTTTAAAACCCGACTCTGGAACAAAGTTAAGCCGGGTTTAACCCCCCACCCCACGCCACCCTCCCGCATACACGCGCGCGGGGGGCCTGCGGCCCTGCCTGCGGCCCTGCCTGCTGCCGCCGCGTCCGAGGCCAGCGGGAACGGCTGCGCTCCCGGCACCACGTGACAGCGGGATTAGCTTCCGAGGCACAGAGGAAACCTTTGACAAACCTGTCCCCGTGCCGCTGCTCCCAGGCCTCGAGCCGGTGGCCTCCCTTGGGCCGCCAGCGCCCAGGGAACCCTGGAGAAAAACAAATCTCCGCCGCGGGTATCTGCAAAACACAAAATAATAAGGACAAGTTCACCTGGCCGGCAGGGAGCCGAGCGGATCGCTGCCTCTTGTCCTCCCGGGGCTCTCAGAGCTATTTTAAAACTGATCCCCTGCTCAAAAGCCCCAGCCTTTGTGCAGGGGAGACGTCACCGGTGAGAACAACTGTTTTTAACGAGCCGAATGAGCACTGGGTGTTATACAATCTCACTCCCCGGCGGAGACCTCGCAGACAATCTTCAGAGGACCTTGTCAGGGGGAGGACGGGGGTAAATCCCCCGAGCAACAAACTCGTAGCACCTGGTGCAGCTTTTCTCCATTTCAGTGCCTCCCTTCGCTCTCCAAATCCTCCCCAGCCCCCTCTTACTGGCAACTGGTGGAGAGGAGGAAAGAAAAGCCTGCGGTAGCCCCACTCTCGGTTATTTATGCAGCGGTCAGTGTTCATCTGTTCCCCTTCCCTTCTCTCCAGGGGCAGCTCCTCCCGCCGCCGCGCTCCCACGAAGCAGCCACATTAATGGTTGATGCGGCTCGCAGCTGGTGCTGGGGAGGGACGGGATCGGCCCCATCTGCCCCGGCGCGGATAAAGCGGCAGCGCAGCAGCCTTGCCTTGCCTTCCCCGCAGCCCTGCAACTCGTCAAAGAAAGCGCAGCCGGGAGCAGAGCCCAGAGCGTTGCAGAGCCGCTGCCCGGATTTCATGGTCAAGAGATTGCGCGAGATAAACGCGCAGCTCTCCTTTGTTTTGGGACTAGAAGTGTGGTTTTGACAAGTTTTGCACAAGTTGGTACGAGCAGCCGTGGCTTTGTAGTAGAAAGCCACTTTAAAATGAGTGAGGTTTGTTTAAATGGTTTAATTTAAGTTTCTCCCTGCAACACACACAGTGCCCAGCTCCAAAAGGGTCTCTCCAAAAAGGAAAATTTCCTGAAAGCAGCCAGACAGAACTCTTCCCTCAATAAGATGCTGAAACCAACTTGATATTTTTCAAGTGACAGAGAACAGTGTCATTTTACTGTCCAAATTGAGGCCAAAAAGTAAACCAGATTTCAGAGATGAAAGGATTTTAAGAGATATTATTAGTCTGACAGCAAGCTATTAAGGAATCACCCGGAAGGATCGCTTGCTCGGAAAACACAGACTGTGCTGCTGTCAACCCAGCAGAAAACTGTACACTGACCCAGCAAGAGGACTTTGTTTTTCCGTTTTTCTCCCCATCTCCAAACAGTATTTCCCTCTTAAGCGAGATCTGGCATACAGGTAACATCCTAACGAGCTCACGCTTGACGAAGTTGGGTTTTAGCCCCTGTTCCCTGTTACATGTGACGAAATTGAGGCACTGGGTGATGTGAACGCCACACCAATGGAGCCGGACCAGCACCCGTCCCAGGACCAGCTCCCATCACATCAGGACTCATTCTGCCCCCAGTGGATCCCACCCCGCTGAAACCCCGTACCTGCTGGAGCTACATCCTTCCCCGCTCCGCTTTCTTCGCTTCTGCGTAGGCCCCTCCTGGGCCGGCTGCTCTGGGAACCACCTTCTGGTATCTAGCACGGTGCCAGACAGATTCTCCAACTTCAACGCTCGTTAGCTGCCCCTCACTACTTTCCAGAACTACAATTAGTTTTGCTAATATGAAAGGCAGAAGGGGTTCAGCCAAGCTTCGGAAGAGATAACACAGGTCAGAAGAGAAACAAAGAGAAACATTAAGAACGGCTCTTGCACGTTAAAAGTCTTTATTTAATTCCACGTCCATTTAATCAAAATCAAAATCTTTGGATCCATGGACATGGAATTAAATCTCCCACAGCCCCTTTTCTCCTCCTAATCAGGGAGGAAATATTACCTCCCCCTTTTCGGGATGAAGGAAGCAGGCAGAGGAGAAGCATCAAGGGCAGCAAAGCAATCTGGGGGACAGACCGTGCAGGGAACTGGCACCCCCACGTCCCCAGCCCTCACCGAGCCTTAACGGGGTTTCTGCACCCAGCAGCCCCTGCTCGTGCCCGTCCCTCGCACTTGTCCCGCGCTCCTCCGCGACCCCAAATGCTTTTCCGCCCCTTCGCATGCAGCATCTACACCTCAAGCGATCCACGAAATCCCCCGGCCATCACCTCAGTGACACGCCCCTGCTCCCGCTCGCATCCACTTGCTCCGTAATCGTAGTCCAAACCCGCACAGCCTATTTCCAAAACACAGCACCCAAGATTTGCCAGCACACGAGATTTCTCTCTCTGCCTCCTGATCTCCTAAGAATTTGCTTATCTAGCAAGCCTTTAGCAGCAGAATTTGCAAACACCGTCCCCATTGCGTTTCCAGAGAGGCAGCCGCTGTGCCAGGGACCTGAGCCCGGTACTGACCTGATGGGAAGGAGCTTCTGGATGGAGTGGAGAGGGAGGAAAAGAGAAAAAAAGGGGGGGGAAGAGACAGAGAGTGGTCTCAGGTTTCACGTGGAGGAGAGGGGGAAAATGATAGAAAGGCAGGCTGGTTAAACAAGAACCAGCAACATGTCCTACTCCCAGCATGACATCATGAGGTCAGGGCTCAGCGGGGACCGCTGCAGTGGGAGGGGAGGTTCGGAGGGAAAAAGAGAGAGAAATAAATAAAATGACCCAGCACCAAACTCCTCTGCCCCCCTGGCACTTGGGGAGGGCGGCTCTGGCTACGGCGGTGGTCTAACGGCAACCGCTGGCGGCTCTGCAGGCGGTGGCAACGCGAGCCGGAGGGGTCCCTCCCCGCCGCCTTGCCCCCCAGCGCAGCGGCTGATGGCCGGAGCGGCCCCCCCTTCCCCTGCCATCTGCCAGCGCCGGCATCCAGAGACTCCACAGCTCGGCCTCCCCGCGGCTGCCATCCGCACGGGCAGGGCAGGGCGCGGGAGAGACGGGGGCTGCAAGAAGCAGCAGAACTATGGGGTGCCCGGGCTCTGACATCAAACCAGGTTTCTCAGCCTCCCCAGCAGCATTTGCATCCTCCCCGCCACTTGAAACCCAAAGCAAAATCCTCGATACTCCTGGAAAGGCTCTTCCCTACCTCCAGGCACGTGTCCTGGCCCTTTCCAGGGAGCTCTGGGACAGAGGGGTCTGCATTTGCTGCAGCAGCAGCCTCTGCGGTCCTCTGAGCTTGGCCAGACTGGGATCTGCCACGCAGGGGAAAAGGGAGCGAGAATCCCTGCGCTTCACCATTTGTAAGATCAGGGCACCCCAACGACGTTTGGGGCTTTGAAACGCCTCAAGAACCACAGGGGAGAGACGTTAGAGGGAGAAAATATCATCTGATGGGGGAGCGCAGACCATCCCCCCAGCTCCTCTGAAGGACGGAGTAAGGCAAAAGGTGCGGGGTCGCTGGTTTTAGGATTCTTCAAGACCTCGCAAAGGGGGAAAGGTCTGAGTCAAACCCCAGAAGCATCCAGAGGCCCGAGCTGACCGGTCCCCCCTTACCCCACCTTAACGGGGCTGTTGAAGCTTCAACAGCTCGGTTAGAAGCAGGCGTTGAGGCGGTAAGCTCACGACAACGCAAGGCAGCGTCTGGGGAGTTTCGTAAGCCGTCATCTCCATGCCAAATCCCCCAAGCTCCTCCTGCTCAGAGGGAAACACCCAGACACGACCTGAGGTTCCCAGCTTTGGGAGCTCAATTTCCCTTTTTCCAGCAGGGAAGCTGCTGTCTGCAGCCTGACGTCCACTCGGACCTAAGGAGAAACCCTCTGACAGGTGCTAAGCTCAAAGCACGCGGGAAAAGAGCACCTAAGGGAGCTTTAAAGACCAGTCGTCCCCAGTTTAGAAACCCAGCGCTAACCGAACCACCCAACAGCAGGAGCAGCAGAGCAGGAACGGGCGCTCCGGGTCCCTCCATGTCAGCCCTTCCCTTCACCCGGCCGGCGGCACGGAGCCATCAGCAGATCCTGCCGGACCGCAGAGAGGTGCGAGGCCCATTCCTTGCTCGGGAGCAAACTTCAGCCTCATTTCTCACACAGTCTGGGCCCTCTCCTGCCCAGCAGGGCCTCCACCTGCCACGTCCAGCTCTTTCTTCAGCTGCTTTCCAGGGTTACTGCTAGCCAACAGTATCGTTTTCTCCCAAATGCCCAGCTCCGCTTGATTTACTGAGAGCGCAGGGGAGAGATGTTTGCGTCAGGCTTTCCAAAAAACAGCTCGCACCTCCTGGTTCAGACTGAACAAGGAACGGATCACCCCCAAAAGAAGCATACTGAGCACACACACACTCAGGAGAGGAAACGATGCTGGAGGAGCGGCTGGTGGGGGCTTGAGCAATTAAGGCCTCGACTCAGCAAAGTGCAAAATGCCACCGGTACAAAATCCAGACGCTTGGCACCTCCGGGAACAAAGTCTGCACCGAGAAACACCCTCGTGCTCGGTGCGTGACGGCCGCCCCCTCCCTGGGGTTTCGTCTCCCCCCCACGTTAAGCAGCAAATAACACCGGTCGGTCGTGTCGGGAGGGCAGGGTTTACCTGCTTTCAAGGCACAGGCGCCATGTGCTCGAGCAACGGACGTGCCCCTGGCAGATGTGGCCCCCGAGCAGGCTTTGGGGTCAGGAGGTGTTTTGGGATGCCCAGAGCGGCTTTCGCAGCACCCCTGTGCATTTCCAGCCGCAAAGGCTGGACCCAAAAGCAGCTGTGGCTGCAGGATTTAAGGGAAAGAAAAGAGACAACGATGACATGATCCCGGCAGAGTTTGCTCCAGCACTTCAGGCTTTTTTTTTGTCATTTATTGAACACGAATGTGCTTGGATACCCAAAATAACGGTAAATGCTGCTGCCGAAACAGCTCCTGCGGGCGATGATGCGATAACCTGTCCCACGAGGGCTGGCCTGTACGGAGCAGCCCGCAGCCATGCTTCCTGGCATGTCCCATCTCAAGGCCAAGGGGACGAAAGGGGTGGCGTGATTCAATCCTGATTTGATCTCAAGCGATCCCAGCACGCCTGGATATATATTCCCAGCAGCTGTTATCAAGGTGGGAAAGAATGGCCCAGCAGTACTGGTTTTGAGGGAAGAAGCCAGGCAGGTATTGCAGCCTCCAAACATGAGCACGGGCTCTGCTTGGACAGCCAACGCTCGCAGCCGACCCGCTGGCTATTCGCTTCCAATCCATCCTCTCCAACACCTCCAGCCACACAAATGCAGCTTCTGCGGGAATAAAACACTCCCTTGGCATGGGGGCTGCTCTGAAACACTTTTCTCCTCATAGCCCGCTCCTCCGTTCTCACTGAGCTCTGGGCAGGGTGCCTCTCCGCGCTTAGCCGCCCCGCGCCTCGCTGATCACACCCTCCGAGGCCCAAGCTGTCCTGCTTGGGTGGTTTCAGCAGGGGCAGGTCCCCTCTCTCCTGCCAGGATCTCAGCCTGCTCTGCCGCAGCAGCCGGCGGATAACCGGCGCGCTCTCGGAGAGCGGCACGGCCAGAAACCCGAACAGATCTGGTTCATCCCGCACCCAGAGGGTTTTGCGGCACGGCCCGGATAACACACAAGGAGAAGGTGGCACAGTGGGATGCTCGGTGGCTCTCGCCAAGCCTGGCTATCAGCTCACTGACAGATGGGGAGAGAACGGTCACTTTAAGGCACTTCAAGAGTTTAATTATTAATTTTTCCCAATGAAATCTACCCCCTCTCAGGCAGGCATGCCACCTTGCCCCAAGCGGAGCCTGTGCCCTGCTGCTGACATGCCTTGGAAAGGGGTCTGTCTGTCCATCTGTCTGTCTGTCCTTCCTTCCTTCCTTCCCCCTTTCCTTTTTTCTTTGCTTCTAGCACATGAAAAGGCTCTCTGGGCGTACCAGGTAGAAAATAATACTCTGCCAGGGCGCTCGATGGGCCATTTGAAACCCCCGGCATTGTTTTCCCTGCTCCAGGCGGCAGCAGGGGATTAAAACTTCAGCCATTATGCGCATGTTTTGTGCTCCATTGTGCTCCGCTCAGCCGTCCCTCCGCATTAACATCTAAACAGGTCGCACGTCCAGCCCAGAGCCGGGTCCAGGCATCTGCCTGCCGCAGCAGCTTCGCCAGGGCCTGCTCTCCCTTCCTCCCCGTACGCCCAACCACGGACCTTGCACCGGAGCAGCGGAGCTGAGCGAGCTGGACGTTTCCACAGGTCAAGCAGGAGCGGAGGAGAAACGCAGGGTGCTGGCAGTGGTTTTCTGAACGGCCACGGCAATCCCCTCGTCTGCGGTTTTCCCGCATGGCGTGGCAAAGCCGTCTCTGCCGGCCAGGAGCACGGCAACAGCGGGATCCCTTCCCGAGGGGAACAGGCAGGCCCTTCTCATCCTTGATCTGGAATAAGCACGTCCACGATTACTGCAGCTCACTGCAGCAGCCGTTCCCCTTTGCAGAAAATCCCCAAACCCAAGGACTGCAAAGGCCTCGGCTGAACCGGCTGGCGAGCTGCGTGCCTGCACAAGCCAGCCAGCGCCGTTTCGCTTCAGCTCAAGGAGGAGGAGGAGCGCCGCTTGAAAACCCCTTCCTGGCTCCATTTCCTACGGGAGAGCGAGCGGGCAGGGAGCTGGGGACGGCGCAAGGCCCGGCGCTTGCACGGGAGTTGCACCGAGCAGCTAAGCCGGTGCGGCAAAGCACTCTGGCCCCGTCCACCAGCACGGCAATGCAAACGCGCCTCGCTCGGATGCCTCCGGCCGTATCAACGAGGAGAAATTATCGCCCAACAGAACTAGCTGTGATGATGCAAATGCCGTGGCAAATCCCAGCCTCCAAGCCTGGAGCCGAGGCCACCCTTGTGCCCGGACCCAGCCCAGGCACACCTAGAGGTTTTGCTGGCAGAACTCGCTCGGCGTGGGGTAAAAACCGTGGGAGGGGGAACAAAGAGCAGCAAAATCCTACTCCAGACCAACAAACGTGGCCAGCAACTGCAAAAAAAATGGCGTTTTTTTGCGTTAGCACGACTTGGTTCGGTCAGGCAGTATATATCTATTTCTATAAATAAATGATATAAGCTGCATCTGTGCAAAAGGGCTCGCCAGCTAAAGCTCTGCCGCTGCGAACAAGGCGCCTGTGTTCCCAGAGCATCCGACACGACCCAGCCCCGTTCTGCCGAGGGAGGCCGAGGGACAGAGATCCATGCCCAGCAGCGGTATTTTCCTCTCCCTTTTAAATGCTGCCTCCTATTTCACGCACCCCAATCGTCCCCGCTTTAAAATTTAGTAAGGAAGAAAATATATTTTCTCCATCAAAAAACACCCCCTCACAGCTCAGAGAAAGGATTTCCAGCCACGCAGCATCCCCAGCTGCGGTCTGCCCACTGCCGCCGATCTCAAGGAGGCCTGAAGTATGGAGGCTGAATTATTTGCTGGAGGATGGGCGTAGGTAGCTCTTGGGTTTAGTCCTGTACAGACATCCCCAGGAAAAAAAACCCAGCATGTTATTCCCCGCAGCACAGCAACCCTCCCGGACAAGGGAGCGGCATCCGTCGGCCCGGGCTGCCCCACCGTTTCGAGCACCGTCTCCAAACGCTCTGGGCAGAGGCTGGAGCTCCTCACCGCCGCAGAGCTGAGCGAGACCGGCCCGGCTCACGCGCAGGGAAGGGAGCAACCTTCTTGCCGCTTTCAGTCTGAAGGCGCTGGTCGCAAAGAGTTTGAACCCTCTTTTTTTTCTTTGTAAGACAGATTTATGATTGCTGTAATTAAAGTAATTAAAAAACGTGCTCCCTTTGTTCTGCACGCTTGCACTGTCCATCTAACGTGGCTTCTTGGGGATCCCTCCCCGCTGTTTGGATCACACGTGGCAAGAACAAAACCACCCCAGATCTCCCTCCGACGCATCGGGGGGAAAGAAAAACAGAAGAGAGTAACATTTATGGTGAAATAAAAAGAAAGGGCTGGTGTCAGACCGAGAACCGGCAAGTACCACCACTGAAACATCGTTTTTATCTTCCAATAGGTTTTGCGACAGCGAGTCTTTAAAAGCAAGAGGCGAAGCTAAAATCAGCTGCGAAGGGAGGGGGGAGGAGACGGTCTCTCACCAACACGCAGCAAACACACAGATTCCCCCTGCCGGGATATGAATAGCTAACTCAGAGATTTCATTGAATTCAAGCAAAAAAGATGCTTCATCAGGGAATGGAACAGGAAACTCGGTTCTTCCCCGTCCCCCCATCCCCGCAACCGGGTGCAAACCCACGGAGAGGAGCCCGGCAGCCCGGTCCCAAGCTCCCATCCCGGCGCAGAGCACAGCTGCCACGCAGAGACGACGCATCCTGACCGGAGGCTGGTTGGGGATTAAATTCCCATACGTTTAACAGAATTAAGTCTCTACCATCTGCTAACTTCTGGAGATATCAAAACAAACAAGCGGTGGACGAGATCCAGAAATCCCGACGATTTGGCCTGAAAAATTAAGTTTTTAAACACTGGTAGTTGTTTTTGTAGCCACGATCAGCATAAAGCAGCCTCAATGTCAACGCGGGGAGGTTTTTGTTCCCAGATTTACCAGTATGACCAGGATCCACACTGGTGTACGCGGACAAGGGCTTGGTGGTTCCGGGCAGACATTTCATGGAAGACTGACCAGGATCTCCCAAGCGTTCAGCCTAACGACGCTCCCCTCACCTGGGATCGTTTCCACGTCGCGATGAGCAGTTACCAGTTATCTCCAGCCCGGCAGGTTTTGTGCTATTTCATCACACTAGGTTTTACAATGTAAAGTTTCTAAACTCAGCCAGGACACCCCGTTTATTCTAGCGGTATAAATAGAAAATCTGCCACGTAGGATGCCAAAAGGAAGGGAACACCGAGTTCCCTCGCTCCCGTCGCACGCCACGACGGCCCCGCGCCATAACTGCGCTCGCTTGCTTGCTATTAGTGCATTATTATTTTTACAGTACCCAGATGTGTGCTTAGGTACTTAACAGTACAAATAAATTAAAGCCCTAGAAAATACCTTGCAGGGGACAATCGCACGTTAGCAGGAGGAATTAGACCCAGGAGAACCTAATTGGGGTGGAATAAACCCAGAAAACTAGAGACAAACATGATTCCTGCAAGACGATGAGAGCTTCGGGTGCTGTTGGTACTCCCAGTCATCACAGGAGATCCCGAGCTACCTCCGCACCCGCAGCACCTCTCCAACAGCCGGAGCCTTGCGTTTCTGCACGGTCCCCCTGGTTTAGAGTGGTCCCTACGGGGAATCAGGGCCCCCTCGCACAGACCAGGCTGTGGGATTAACATCAGGAGTAAAAGCGCTGGCAGCGCTCGCCGATCCTCCTGCTGCTCCTCAGACCCTCACCAGGAGAACTCAGGGGACGAAAGCCTTCGGGAAGCGCCTCCGCCCGTCCTCCCGCCTCTGCTAATGCCAGCACAGCCACATGTGGGGTGACGCATTTTTTTTTCCTCCTCAGACACACTAAAAATACATCCTTTGAGGCAGCTGCTTCCACAAACAAGGCTCAATTCCTAACACAGTGCTTAAAACCTAAGTATGGAGGCTATCAAACTTCCCCTGCTCACCTTCTAGGGAAGTCTCTTTGAATTAAACTAATTGTGGGGAGATAATCACAGCCCCCAAGGGCTGCCCGTTACCCAATCACACGCAGACACCAGCAGGAAGGAATTAAGGGACTTTACAGGGGCCGAGACCGAGAAATGGGAGGAAAAGAGAGCAAAAAAAACGGGTTTGAAAGCAAACAATACGTTCTTACTACCAACCACTCTCCCTCTCACAAACCAAAAACCAGGAGGCTCTCAAGGAGACCCACAAGAAATAGCCCCACCGAAATGCTCGATCTCCCTGCAGAAGATCCACTCCCTGCCCCTCGGCCTCCTCCTCCTCTTCAGGACTTCAACGAAAACACCCCCAGCCCGGGGCCACCTCACAGTCCCAAAGCCGGCCAGCGTCCCCCAAACCTTGCTGGACACCTCGAGAAGTGGCAGCAAGAACCTGCCGTTAGTCTTCGCTATTCCCAGTTTCTTCCCTGTGGGAAGTCAGGACGGTGCCCACCTCTCTGCGAGCCTTCTCCTGCATCTGGAGCCACACCGAGAGAGCTTCCCGATTCCTCCCAACCATCCCCAACGGGCAGTCAGCTGTTACAGGACCCCCTTTTTCTTCTGAAAACACACAGGCTGTGTTACCGAGGCTGCAACAGGATCCTCCCTACACCTCCCATATTCTCTTCTCCCACCAAAACCGGTGTCATAGCGAGATTCTCTCCTCCCAAAACCCTAAACCATTTGGCAGCCGCAGCACTGTTCTTCCCAGGACGCTGGAATGTGATAAGAGACCCACACGCCCCGTTCCCAAACACCATCCTCGGGACACCGGTACCTAGAGAAACCAGAGAGGATCTAGACAGCCCAGAGCCCGACCGGCTTCTTATTCACATGGCCACTCCTCAAAAACTGGAGGAGCAAGAAAATCCCCCCAGGAACTGCGGCCCCAAAACAAGACACCACCTTATTTGCAAGAGATATTACAGCTGAAGAATTGGGGGGGCCCTGCCAGCCCCCCTCTGAGCCTTGTGCTGGAGAAGGAAGGCTGCCCTCCCCCTCCTCAGCCCCCCCAGAGCAGGGAGGAAGAAGGAGCTCAGTCCCAGGAGCTCTGGAAGGGAATGACAACAGTCCCAAATCCCAGAGCTGGAGAGAGGGAGCCGGGACCAGGCCCTCCCAGGAGCTGTGGGGGCATCTGAACCCCCCAAAGCCTCCCCCAGCTATGGGAGGCCTCATCCTGCCCCTAACTATAGGGGAGCATGACTAAAGCCCCCCCCCCCCCATTCCCAGTGATATTGGGGTGGGGGGCCAAGCCCAGGTCTCCCCAGGAGATGCAGGTGGGCACCATCAGCCCCACTGCTGGGGAGGGAGGGGGACATGACCAGGCTCCCCAGAGACAGAGGGGAGGGGAGTCACGACCAGCGCTCCCCCCCAGGCGGGGGGGGAGGGATGCGCTCAGCCCTCCCAGCAGACGCAGGGGAACACGACCACTCCCCTCCCCCAAAATCCCAAAGGCAATGACTGTTACGGTCCCCCCCCCAATTCCAAAGGCGATAGGACAGGATGACCGTTAGGCTGCCACCCCCCCCAAATCTCGTGGGGAGGGTGGGGATAAACGGTACCTCCCCCAGGGCCCGGGGGGAGAGAGGACGACCGTGACACCCCCCCCCCCCCAAACCCCGCAGGGGTGAGGGGGTGACCGTGACCCCACCCCAAAGCACGCAGGGGAGGGGCCGCCCATTCCCGCCGCCCCACATCCCGAGCGGGGAGGGGGATGGCTCCTCCTCACCCCCGTCCTGAAGCGGGAGAGGGGCAGGACGGCCCCCTCTGACCGGGGCGGCCCGGGGCCCCCCCTCCGGGCCTGGGCCCCCCCTCCGGGCCCGGAGCCCCCCTCCAGGCCCCGGGCCCCCCGCGCCCGCCCCCCGCGCCCGTGTGAGGCCCGGGGGTCCCGCGGCGGCGGTACCTGCTGCTGCGGGCGGGGGGCGGCAGGCTCCCGCCCAGGCCCCTCCGCGGCGGCCGCTTCTCCTCAGCCACTTCCTGCTTGGCTCGCGCCCCCCGCCCTCCGCCGCCGGCCGCTCACGCGCCGCGCTCCCGCCCCCCCCGCGCCGCGCCATTGGTGGCGCCGCCCGCCACTCGCCGCCGCGCGCATTGCGATTGGCCAGCGCAGCTGTCGCTCCCGGGTGGTCGCGGCTGTTCGCACTCGCCGTTGGTGGAGCGGACGACAACTCCGCGGCCGGAGCCCGCCTCCCGCGGGGTGTGCTCATTGGGGGGCGGGGGTGCCATTCAAAGCACGGTCCCCGCCCACCCCGCTGCCCCGCTGCTTATTGGTGGTTGGCGCTGGCTCGCCCACGGGGCAGCCTCGCTGCTTATTGGCTGGAGGCATTGTTCATCAAGTCATCCCGCCTCCTTCCGCTTTCCATTGGTCAAACGAGGTTGTCCTTCAATACGGGTTCTCGCAGCTATTGGCCACAGGAAATGTCCATCAGGGCGTCTCCCAGCTGTTGTTTTTCCATTGAGCGAGTGACCTGTCGCTCAACGCGGGGGCTCGCCACTCCGCCAGTCCCATTGGTTGAAAGCACTCGGAGGCGGTTCAACAATCTTCTCCCATTTGCTGGCAACGCTGTCACTCAGGGAGGGGATTACGTGCCTCCCCCGCCCACCTCCGGCTGGCACGTGATGCACAAAGCTCAGCCCCATTGGTGAAGAGCCCTGTCACTCAGGCACGCCCCTGCCTCTTTGCTCCCCCATTGGCTGGCCCGCGCACCAGCCCGCCATGACAAAGCCTTGCCACCCATTGAACCGCCTGTCCGCTACTCAACACAAAATCCCGCCCTCCCCAGCGCACCTCCCCACCCCATTGGCCACCTCCACGACCGACAACATCCATGCCACCCCCTCACTGATTGGCTGACTCCGCTGCTCATCAACCACCAAGGCCCACCCCCTCCGGCCTCACGGTAAACATCCTGCGGGCAGCAGCGGGGGATGCTGGGAGGTGGTGCAGGGGGCGGGGCCGGGGCAGCCAGGCCCCGCCCCCGGACACGTGGGCAGGGGGCGCACAGGGGAGACCTGGGGCCCCAGTTCCCCCAGTACAGGGGAGAGCAGCGCCCAGTACCCCCCAGTACAGGGGAGTGCCGGGGCCCAGTACCCCCCAGTACAGGGGAAAGTGAGGTCCAGTACAGGGGAGTGCCAGGGCCCAGTATCCCCAGTACAGGGGAGAGCGGGGCCCAGTCCCCCTCCCTGCAGCACAGAGGACACCCGGGGCCCAGTTCCCCCCAGTGCAGGGGAACCAGCGGCCCCCCAGGAAGGGTCTAGGCTGCCCCCCAGGAAGGGTCTAGGCTGCCCCCCAGCAGGGCTCATCCCCAGCGAGGCGTCAGGACAGAGACCCCCGTGGAAAAGCCTTTATTGCCCCCTTACAGCAGAGCCCGCCCGCCCCTGCCCCGCCGGGCGCTGCCCCGCACCGGCCCCGGCCCCGCGGGCAGGCGGCCGACTCACCCCCGGGGCCAGCGGCAGCGAGCCCCGGCCCGGCGCCCTCATTTCTTCTCCTCCTCCTTTTTGTCCTTGCTCTCCTTGGAGGCCTGCGAGGCCAGGGAGCCCATGGCGTTGCGGATGGCCTCGTTGTTGGGGTCCACGCCCGGCAGGTTCTCCAGCACGCTCTGCAGGAACTCGGGGTCCTGCATCACGTCGTAGTCGTCTTCCTCCTGTGGGCAGAGGGAGAGGAGCTGGGGACAGGCTGGGTCCCCCCATCTTCCTCCCAGAGGGAGAGGGGACAGGGATGGGAGGGGATGCCCTCCCCGGAGGACAAAAGCTCACCTTGGCGGGTTCGGAGGTATCCATGGCTGTGCTGCTGTCCACTTCCGCCGCCTCCGCCTGGGCAAACTCTGTCGGAGGAGAGGGACGGCGGATCGACACACCCACGGCCCCCCAGCGCTCCTGGGAGCGACCCTCGCACCCGCCCCACCAGCGTTTGGGGAGACCTGGTGCCCGGGTGACAAAGCCCCACCGTGGGACGCGTCGGGGTGTAGGGGCTGGCGGCTGCAGTCCCGGAGGCGGAGGGGCTGCCCCTTGGGAAGGGGCCGAGAGCCGGCCCCGGGCACTCACCCGCTCCCTGCAGCGACATCTGCATGGCGTAGGCGATCTGCTCCTCCTCCGTCATGCTGCTGAGGTCGGGCAGCCCGGCCCGGCCAAACTCCTGCTGAGTTATCGTCATCTTCAGCAGAGCATCGTCCGAATCTGCGCAGACAAAACCCGCGCTCGGAAACCAGCAAGGCGACCCCCGTCCCCTCTCGCACCCTGGCCCCGCTGGGGAAGGGGACCGGAGCAGAGCCGCGGCCTGCGGCGCGCAGGACAGAAGCGGGTCCACCTCCCTTTGGGAGTTCCAGCGGAAGCAGAGGCAGCTCCCCAGCACGCTGCAGTTAAACTGCCTCCCTCCGACATTCCGAGGCAGAAACCGCCTCTCGCCTTGCACCCCAGCGGCTCTGGGAACCGCCACGCAGCGCAAAGGGCCCCGCCATGCACAGAGACGCTTCGAGCAGAGCGACGAGCTCTGCCAGGGCAGCCCGCACGGACCCCCTCCCTGGGGAACGTCCTGCCCGTCCCTGCCTGCTTCGTTCCCTGCCCAGCTCCTTACCGTCCCCGCCAGCGGCCGTGATCCCAGCCTCAGCCGCAGAGGCGGCCGCAGCCCTCCTGGCCTCCTCCTCTTGCCGCTGCCTCTGTTCCTCCATGGAGACGCGCAGAGCCTGCGGAGAGGGGGAGCGGCAGGGAGCTGAGCGGGGCAGAGCTCGGACGGACCGAGCTCGGCGCCCGCAGCCGCCCTCCACCTCCCCGTCGCTCACCAGAGCCAGCTCGGGGTCCGCGCTGGGGTCCACGCCGAACTCGAAGTCGCTGGCGCCGAGGCCCAGCATGGCACCTCCCTCCCCGGCCAGGATGGGGGAGCTGATGAGGGCATCGGCCAGGCTCGGCCCCGGCGGCACCGTCACCAGGTGGGAGCCGGTGCCATCCTTGCCGTTTAAGGTGTTAATGAAGGCAGTCAGCTTGTCCGTGTTGGCTTCCTAGGGCCAAAGAGAAAGGCTGGGACTAGAGCTTTGCCTGGCTCCTCAGCTCTGCGAGGGGGGGGGCCGGCTGCTGCGCACACCCCGCGTCTCTCCGCACTACGGGGGAGCCAAGAGCTCCGCTGTTTCCATCAGGACGGAACGCATTTAACGAGGCCTGCAGTGAAACGGGAGAGGTGTCTTCCCAGAGGAAACGTTACTCTCCACGTTAGCGTTTTTACTGGGGCAGCTGCTGAAGAGACCGAGGCTCAGAGAACTGTTCGTATCCTTGCGTGCCCGAGCAAGGGCTCCAGGCTGGAAAGGATACAAAATCCTGCCTCGGATCTTAGGCAAGAAACACGGCCGAGTCTCACCTCTTCTCCAAAATTGATGATGTCAACATTGACTTTCTCTTTCTTCAGGCGCTTTGCCAGTTTCACCAGCTGCAATGAGGAGACACCGCGGCGTTAGCTCCTCACTGCCTGGATCTCGGCTCTTACCCGCGCTCAGCTCATCAGAAACTTAGGATTCAGTCCTGGAGGCACGAAGCCCAAAATCAGTTTCCCAGTTTGAAGCCCTCCCAGCAGCGAAGCGTTTGAGATATTTCACCTCTCCGGCTGGGACAGGCGCCACCGCACAGTGCCCGAGGCGCCGCGAGGCGGCACAAGCGAGGGAGCTGTTCCTGCCAGAGCAAGTAACCGTCCCCATCGAGGGGGACGGCAAGAGCCTGGGACAGGCAGCACCTCCTCACGTGTCTGACCTGTTCTTTCAGAGAGACCCAGAACACCTGGATTAACTTCACTTGCGTTAGGTCAAGTGCCAACAGAACAGCGTCTTCCAAAGGCTGAGGGCATTATTTCTGCTCAGGGACACAGATTTCCTCCCCCAGCTCCTCAGGCAAAAAGCCCAAAGGGGTCTAGGTGACAGCCACGAGGCGCAGGACCTGGCACTCCCCTGAACGGGGGAGGGAAGCAATCCTCCACAGGACAGTGGGAGAACTGGATCTTTGACCGTGGCTCAGGCCTGGCGGCGCCCAGGGATCCGGCCTTCCCTCTCCTCCTAGCTGAGCGCCGCCCTGCTCAAGCGGCTCTGTCAGGCAGCCTGCTCGCTGGGGTATGAAGCCTTACTTCAGTGCAGAGCAGGGAGCAAACGATAAACCCCATTTGTGGTCCAAAGCAGAGCGTGGAGCTGACCCAACATTTTTGCCCTGGACTGGCCATTACTCACGTCTTTCTCGTTATCTTCTACAGGGCTCCCAATAAAGGCGATGATTCGCATCTTGTGGTTCTTGCCCTGGCGATGTTTTAAAGCCAGCTGCAAGACAGAGGTCATGTTGTACTCCAGGAGCAATTCTCAGGAAAAAGCGGTGGCCAGCAGTCGCCCCTGCTACTTTTCCTGTTACGCAGGAAAATTTAGGCTAAATGCCAGGAGAGACTTTTCGGTGGCAAGTTTCACCACACTGTCTCCAGGAAGGCATGCCCCAAGGGCCTCCCGTTTGCTGGTAGTTGTGACTCAGCTGGGAGCAGTTTGCTGGCGAAGAGGTGGCCTGGGACAGAGCAAGAAAACAGGACAAAAGGGTGGCACATCCTGGGGGACGCCCCTCGGCTGGGAGCTGCTCTCCTCAGGGGGGGAAGGGCTGTGCAGCTCGACCGGACTTCTGCGAAGCAGCTGCCAGGTTCCTCGGAAGCAAACCAGGACCAGACTATTGGACTTCTGAGCTTTTATATTGGATTTTATAAAGGAGGTTTCAGCTGCGTTTTGCAGATAGGGAGGCAAAACGAAAATGAATTGCGCGGCACTGCTCAGCCATAGAAGCAGGAAGAGAACAAGATTCCCCGTATCCAAGCCATCAACAGGACAGGTAATTTAACAGGACGCACTAAGGCAAAAGGAATTACAAAGAAAGATGCAGACTCGCTCGTGAGGAACCAACAAGACCACTTACGTGAGCAACTCTGATCCCTGTGCAAAAGGTAATTTTCCCTTTGGGTTGCACCGTGTGTAGCTTTGAAAGGATCCGGCCTGTGTCTGGAGTGAGCGTGGTCAGCACTTCACAGTTACTGCAACGCAAACACACTTACACTGGCGACCTCTTCTTTGAGAACGTCTTTGTGAACCCTTTATTTGCTACGGGGGTAGGAAAAGCCCTCCCTGCACTAAGCCTGCAGCTGGTGTCTGCTCCAAGCCAGCACTTGGCTCTGGTGGGTCAGGGCGGACAGGGAGCAAGACTTTTAGCCTGGTTTCCTAAAAAAACCCAAAGTAATCTGTCTGCACGAAGGCTTGCGTGTGTCTCTGTCCCCTGCCCCAGCAGCCTTGAGCCCACTGGCCAATTTTAATCGACTCTGGCTAAAGAGGGAGCTCACAGAGGCACTGAAATCCTGCAGACTTCAGGAAAATGGAGGAGTGACCCTCTCGGGGCTGCCCGTGAGCTGCAGTGACAGCTCAGCCCTTACTTGCCACCCTTTGGGACACAAGACCACAGAAGGATGGGTCTGGCAGAGAGGTCCTGAGAGAGAAGAGCCTCCATAACATATCCTGGCATTGCAGGAGCGAGCCCAACAAGCTAGAGGCCGGTCAGGAAACCAGGTTTTCTCGTACCAGTCCTCCCAGAAGAACTGGTTTGGTTTTAGACTGTGCTATTGCTGCCCTGTTGTGCAACACTCCCCTGTTCCTTGTCCCCGCGCTCTCTCACAGGCCCCCCAGCCGCTCCTCAGTGGCCCCCTGAGGCCAGTTCCCCCCCGGCGTACTTGGCTAAGGTGATGAGCCCCACGTTGTTCTCGGGGTTACTGCGGGTTTTCGAGTGGCACACAATGTTGACAGCATCTTGCTGGGCTTGCAGGCGAGTGGGTAAGAAGTCTCCATTCCTCATGTACTCGCTGTTGTCAACACTGAAACATGGAGAGGAGGGTGTCAGCTTGCAAACAGTTGAGGTTTCTCCCCAAAACGTGCTTTTCGGGACAGCACACCTAAGGTCACACAGCTGGGGACACGCAGCAGGACACGGCCGTGTCCCGGGGCAGAGAGACGAGTCGTCTCTGTGTTTCCCTGAGTTTTCAGATCAGAACCGACCTCTGGGTCACAGAACAAATGCCGGCCCGGAGCTGGAAGCTCCCACTCCTCGCTGAAGAGCTCAAGAGGTGACTGTGGCCAGACACAACCTCTGACCCACATCTCCTCAATGCCTTCTTCCGTCACAACAAAAAAAAGCCAAGAGACACCCCTCCATGGTAAAGTACAAAGCTCTGCGCTCATCGCTGCCGTGGGGCTTTCATCAGGGCAAAAAGCAGCTTTCCCAGGGCAGGGGCGGCAGGCGCTTTCCACATACGGCTCTGCTCCGCCGGCGCAGCGCCCTCCTTGACGCGAGGAGCAGAACCCCCGAGCCCCACAGGCCGGCTTTATCATCCTACACCCGCGGTGGGTGTCAGGGCCTCCACAACCCGCACAGCACGTGGGCAACAGTGCCCCGCAGCGTCTAACGGCAGCAGCCACATCGCAACCTCGCTGTAATCAAATCCCTACCCTCCACTCTGTCAGCTATTAAATATAGCACAGAGCAGGCAGAAAAAGCCCTTCTCTTAGGCCAGCCTTCAGGAAAGAGACCCCAGGAAGGAGGACTAGTTAAATAAGAGCTTGAGAGTTTATTATCACCCCAAATTAAGACTTCCCTGAGGAGTACTCCCAGAATTTTTTAGTTTTAACACCAGGGGAAATGTTTCTTCCGAAAAAAACCCCACCTGCGCCTGTTTCCCTAACCCTACAGCCACAGGTTCCCCACTCAGGACTGGCTCGGGCTCGTGCTGGGCCACCTCTCCTCTGGCCCACACCAAACAGCCCGTCACGAGCTGGGGAGCGAGGAGGCGGCAGTGGCTGAGCGTCATCTCAGGCACAAAGACACGAAGAGACCTCCTGAGGCCACCCGAACTGCAGCTTACTGTTCACGGAGTAACAGTGGATTCCTCACACTCTCCAGGACAACACAAGGAGCAGCGACACATTTTAATGCCCTTAAACGTAGGTAAGCAAACAGTTACCCTGAGAAAACACGAAGGACTTCGATATACGGTCAGCAAGTCAGGCTATGGTAATATCTTTACCCCAACAGCTATGGGACTATGTAGAGAGCCAAGGAAACAACAGAACCTCGGCAGATTTCACTGGTTTTCTCTACCATGGCCTTCTTAAACACCAAAACCAAAAAATAACAGGACTGTAGCTGCTGCAATAAGAATGACACATCAAAGTTCACCTCCGCTTCCAGTCCTGGCTGCGTTCGGCACCCAGGGACAAAACCCTCTTACCTCAACACCGATGCTGAGCAACAATAACAGAGATGACGGCCACTTCACGCAGGACCGCCCGAGCACCCACCCACCACGCCCCAGCCCAGAGGTGCGGGGTAAAGGCCCCGAGCCCGAGCGGCCGACGCAGGGACACCCGCCCGGCGCTCCGGCAGGGCTGGGGCTGCACTGTCCGGGTCTGCGCTCTGGCCCTCCTCCACTGGAATGTGATCCCAGTTTGTTGTCGCAGCACCGCCTGGCACCACGGCTCCCCATCGCAGCTCTTCACCCCATCCCCTTACTGGGGTCTCCTCTGCCCACCCAGTGCCCCTCTCTGCTCCACGCCTTGCCAGCCCCCCCGCCCGCTGGCGCCTACAAGAGCCCCTTCACCCGGCTCTCGCCTCAGCCAGGAGCTTTCCCCACCAACAGACCCCTCCTCACCCCAGCCTCTCCCATTTACCCCCCCACTTTCCGTGACAGCCCCCAGCCTCACCCACCCTCTCCCCTGAGTACCCAAAACCTTCACCACCCCCTTGACCCCACCCCAACCTAAACCACCCTCCCCCCCATCTTCCCCCCACCCCAATTCTCTCCCCAGCCCCCCACCTTTGCCTCTCCACGTCCTACACCACCCCCCCAGGCCCTGCCTCCCCCCGGCCCGGGCCCGGCCTGGCCCTGCCGCCGCCCGGGATGACTCAGGGAAACCCGCGGCGGCCCCGGCCGGCCCCGGGGGCTCGGCGCGGGCTGTGGCGCGGCTGGAGAGGGTGGCGGGGAGAGCAGCCCCCGCCGCGGCCCGGCCCGCCCGCTCACCACACCATGGTGCTCTCCAGAACCATCTTGCCTCCTTCCCTCAGACCGGTCCGGACCCGGCCAAACAAGCCGCCCGCCGATTGGCTCTAGGCTACCGGCCAATCGCCGCTCCCCGTCTTGCGAGGTGGGTCGCGGCGGGCGCGGGGCACGCTGGGAGCTGTAGTGCCGCGAAGACTGTGATGGCGGAGACCTCCCCCGGGGCCACCAGGCAAAGACCCCCGCCCGGGGACCGTCCCCTCCCTCCGCCACCCCCCTGATGGGGCAGAAACAATTAGCCTCCGCTTGCCCTTGTCCCCCCGCCGCCCCCCGGACACCCCCCGGGGTCCCGTGCCCCTGCCGGGGGTCCCGTCCCGCCCCCGGGGTCCCCGGACAGAGGAGGCAGGCGGCGGTGGGTTCAGCAGCACACCGTGTATTGCGCGTCCAAGAGACAGCGTGGTTCCAACAGCGGACGAGGCCACAAGCGTTACACAGCCGAAAGGACAACGGTCACGGCGCGAGCCGCTCCCCGGGGCGGGGGGACAGGTCCGTCCCTCCCGGGGGGTCCCGGCGGTGGCGATGCTGATGCCGGTGCAGGACAGAAGTCCATCCGCGCTCCAGCCCGTCACCCGGCGTCGATCCGGAGGTCACAGCGGCGTCGGCTGCTCCCCGATCCCTCCCCGGTGTGGCCGGAGAAGCGACGTCCCCTCCCCGCGCTGGAGAAAAGCCGCTCGGGTGTTTAAAAAGACGTCAAAACCCGCCGCCGCCACTTTGAGACACGCGCACAAAAAAAGAAGCAGTTCTGGAAACCCATTACAAAGCAGAGGTCCATATATAAACGCCACCCCCCCACCTCCCTACTCGCGGAATAACTATCCCCAGGAAAAGGAAAAACCAACACTTAAATACAACTTCATAAATATTAAATCATGAAAAAAAATTGAGACTTGGTTTTCTTCCCTCCTGGTAAAAAAAAAAAAAAAAAAACACAAAAAAACCCAATAAACCCCAAACAAACCAACCAACCAACCAAGGGTTAGGAGGGAAGATACGAACAAGTGTCTAATATAGACAGTTACTTCAGCTATAAAGTGTAACCTGCTGGACCGAGCCGGAGGGAGAGGGACGGGGACGGGGAGATCCAGCAGAGACGGCGCAGGCGTCCCCGAGCCGACGTCCTCCCGCTCACGGGTCTCATCCTGACGTTAATCGGCGTCGGAAGGTCTGAGAGCCCTTGAGAACCAAACAGTCTGTGAACAGGGACCGTCCTCGCGCTCCACCAACCCCCTGGGGATCCGGATACCCGGAGTAAGGCCATTCCGCTTGGTCTTTCAAAAAAAAAAATAGAATTTAAAAAAAAAAATGCTTTTTCTTAAAAAATATCAGCTTGTGTCGCATCCACTTTAAAAGCTTGAAGTGGAAGGTGGGAAGAGACTTGGCTCTGAAACATCAACTAAAAAAATCCCTTTCTACACCACTACATTCTTTGTTTCCTTAGCAATCATTGCTAATTAGTATAGAAACCCCTTGCACTACCCACAAGGGCAAACTTTAAATTACTTTTTTTTATATATATAAAAAAGAACGGAGGATTCTAACCCACCGGGAACACGGGGAACAGTCACTTCATTTCTTTAAAAAAAGCATTTAGTGAAAATAAAGATCAGTCCAACATCTGCTCCGAGATCTCCAGAGAAGCGCCTGCAGCCGGCGTGGGCCAGGCGTCGCCGCAGGGAAATGGCAGAACAATCCCTCCTTTCAGCTTATTATTTTGTTCAAAATCGGACTCAAAACGCCCCGTACTTTTGTGGAGGCAGAAGTCCGTCCCATTTACGTAGGAATCTCAGTTTCAAGCCGCCGGGAGCACTGGTGTCGACCGCGGCTACGATACAGGCAAGATATCAAAAGGGAGCCGAGCTATAAAAATGGGAACGGTTTTGCTCGTGGTGCCCAGAGCAGGACGGAGGGCAGGGGGAGGGAACGGAGCAGGCTGGGTTTGGTCCGTTTGCTTAAGAAATACTTTAAAAAAAGTGCGCCCCTTACAAAGATCCCCCTTGGCGGGGAAGGGACGAAAGGGCTTCGTTTAAAAACTGGGGGACAAAGCAATCCAAAACCTCCCTGACATCTTAAAAGCTTCGCACATTCAAAGTCCTCCGAGCAACACAGCGCGGCACCTAGCTCTTCTCGTCGCTGTCTCAGGGCGATGCAAGATTGAAAATGGAGGAGGCTCCGGCAGCCAGGAGCGGCTGGCGGGGGAGAGGAGCTCGTCCACGGTCAGCGCAGCTTCTGCTCCCCCTTTCTGCCTCTCTCACATGAGATACTTTATGGTGGAACACTGAAAAAAAACCATATTTATTAAAAAAAAAATTACTATATTGCAGGACTAAAAAGAAGTGATATGACTGAATTCAGAGAAACATTTAAATTAGAAACTTGTTTAAAATACAAAATAAAACCACACTGCTCTGTCGCAAACTGCCCCAACGAGGCTCTAATGCCCGTTTCCCCCCCAGTAACTCCGAAGAGTCGCCCGTTCTCGCAAGGTTTGTGGTGTCGGCATCGTAAGCAGCTAACTCCCTGAAAGTCAGGTCCCTTTTCCAGAGGGCTTCAGCCCACGCGGAGCAGTTCCTCCTCCTCCTCCCGACAGCCGGCTTTGCTCCCGCCAGGCTTCAAAGAAAGGAGGACAGCAGGGACACAGTGGTGGGCTCTGCTGTGAGATTTCCAGGTGCCCGAGGCCCAGCCGTGCTGGCTCGGTCTTTGTTAATACTATCCCAGTAGGTGTAGCCCAGCCTTCCAGCTTTTAGGTTTCTGTCCAGATAAGATTTCTTTTAAAAAAAAAATATAATAAATCAGCAACAGGGGCTGAACGTTTGTCAGACTCCACAGACCACAGAACAATCTGCTTCCATCGCGGCGGTCTCGGTGTTTCTTCACTGTGAAGAGAGAAGAGGGGGAGATGCTGGGGAGGGGTCCGCCTTCCTCTGAGGAAGAGCAGCAGGAGGTCTCCTGCCTGGTCTTCCCCTACACCTTCTCTGCCCTGGGAGAGGCAGAGTGGAGGGGGCTGTTGAGTTCAGCCTTACCCCAACCACCATCTTACATTAAAACAGGAGGGTCTGTGAGTATTTATCATCCGCCGCAGGGACAGCAAGATGAGCCTGCTCAACTTCACCCCGTTTTATCTCTGTCATCAGACCCACTCTGGGCCCTCAGGAAAGAGGAACGTCTCTGCTTTGCCTCCTGCTTATCTAATTTAAGGCAGTTGGGGCAGCAGATTACCACTAAGAGCACGAACGGTGCCTAGCACAAGGCAGGCTGAGCCTTCGCATACCGGGGGGATGAAGCACATCTGCTCCGGCTCTGGTCGACACACACCCCGCTCAGTGTCCGCGTTCCCAGCACAACTAGGGACCACGTAACCCCACAACTCTCCATCCGCCTCCAGAGCCGCTCTTTTCCTCCTAACCAGGCAGTACTCACAAAGCTTATCTCTGTCTCTTGCAGGTCTTCAAGCTGCTCTCTCAGCTCTGCGGAGCGCTCGGGTATGGAAGGCCCTGGGGAGCCGCTGGGGAAACAGAAGGGGGAGACCTGTAAAGCAGTTTTTAAAAGTGAGCTGTCAATAAGTCACATCTCCAGGGCTGCCCTGCTGTCCCCAGCCAACGGAACGTCCCAGCACGGCACAAAGGCGTTTGTTAGGCAGGTTTAATATGGAGGCACAGGCAACACAATCCCTGCTGGGCCAGGCACCCAAAACACCACCTAGAAAATCATCCCCCCTAGTCGATGGCGACTTCAGACATTAGAAACGAGGATCTTTTGTCCAGCCAAGCAGCAGCACCTCTTTACAGAAGCCTTCAAGCACCTCATCAACATAGAGATGGTCCTGGGTGAAAACAGTCCAGGGACAAAGAATCCAGGAAGCACCAGAGCTCAGCGAGTCTCAGCCCTTCCAGAGGCAGCCTTGTTTGAAAAAGCCCCTGGCAAACCTTTTACAAACCTTTTACGCTCTGAATGCGAGCTATAGCCTGACAGCAGGCTGTAGAACACGGGCATGCCGAGCACCTGGTACATCGCCAAGGAGAAAAGGTGGGGCACGGAAAACGACTTGCTTTACTCTAATACCCCCTGTTATTTTCCCATTTCTTTCACAATCCTACAGCTAAAAGGCTGCAACCTGCTGGCTGAGGAACTCCAATTCCCAGCTTGGGTCCTTCCCCACTTCCCACTGAGGATATGGTGACCGCAGCTTCCCTCCTTGCCCCCTGAGTGAGAAGTCAAGTCTGCCAGCGTGTACTTCACCTAGGGCAAGCGGTCAGGGCTCTCCCGTGCACTGGCGACTAACAGAGGAGGTTTCAGGACTGCCTACGGTCGGCATGACCCGCTTGGCCCTCCTGCAGCTAACACCCAGGGCTTGTCACAGCCTGCTTGCAGTGGGTGCCTTAATTAGTGGGTATTCGATTGCCTGTTGCCCAAGTACAGGAAGCATTGAGCTGTTCAGTCATCAGGCTACACGTCGCCCGCGCCAACACCCTTGGATCAACACCCAAATGGCGACATGGGGACCCTCGCCGGGAAGGCGCAGCTCCCTCTCTGCCTGATCGTGCCTCACCTATGCGCCCGGTTACTCTGAGCTGCTCTGGCTTCCTCCTCTGCCGAGCTCTCTACCTGGTGACTCGCTGCTTCTGACCTACGCAGAAATTAAAGGCGAGGATGCTCAGTGTTGGTTACAGCGCACATAGCCCTTGAGGTTTGTCTTAATTAGCCCTAAGCAGCACTGTCCTAATGCAGGGCTGCAGGACGAATCATAGAATCATTTAGGTTGGAAAAGACCCTTAAGATCCAGTCCAACCATTAACCTAACACTGCCAAGTCCACCACTAAATTACAGTGCTTAGGAGAAAAAGACGTGCCCCTCTCAGGCAGAGGGGATCACCCTCTGGAACCCCTTGCCACAGGATGCCGGTCAGCAGCTTCCATTCCCAGCGGCACGTGCCGATGTTTAGGCGTCCCCAACGCCAGCACGCTTCTGCCAGAGGTTAATGACAGAGCTGGGCTGAGGACCAGGGGAATCCCAGCCTCGCGAGGGCACCCACGCCTGCACGGTATCGCTTACGCCACCGCGGAGAGCACGTCTTCGACACACAGGTTGCACACCGCAAACAGAGGCACGTGGCAACATTTCTGAGGCAGGCGTGAGGCCGTGCTGCAAAAGAGAGACCGAGGTTGTCGTAGCACGGACGGGAGGCCTGAGCTCGTGTCCCTAAGGCAGACCTGGAACGGGACAGATCCTGCCTTCCCCCTGCGCCCACCCCTAGAAGAGCAGAACCTCTAGCTGGAGAGATTTTGGGTGAGATCTCTCCCCTTTGTACAGGACTACAGAGATTTAACAGGTTACCTCCCCGAAGGGTGGTAAACACCCCGCTAGACTGCCTGCTTCTGTGGAGAGGAAGAAAAAAAACCTTTTAAATCCATTCAACAAGTTGCGTTGTTATAAGTCAATAATCCACAAATCGCTTTCATCCTTTTCAGGGTTTGCAGAGCTTTACAGATCTCCCAAGGTCACAAAAGTGGATTTAAGCCTCTGAGAACAGGTCTGATGTAAGGAGCTCAGATCCCAAGGCCCCGCATGGGAGAAAACACTGCTCCCTTCTCCCTCCTGGGTTTCATTACCACCGTCTGGCGCTGGCACATGGTTTTACGGGATGCTGGCAAAGGGTAACCACATGCTCGAGAGCCGCAGGGTACGGTAAGCGGCGTGCTCCGCTCCAGAGGTACCTGGGGCAAACGCAGATCAGGCTTTGTACCTGGGGAACCACTTGGGACTCAACCCAATTGTGCAGCAGGTTTGGTCTTACCTACCAGAACCCGCGTTTTTACCAAGAAGGGTGCTCAGCGCCACGCGGGGTAAGGAGGACGCCATCCTGAGAGGTTTTACCATTGAGCCCTTCAGCAGACAGACACGTTAAGGACTGCTGAGCCTTGGCACAGGGACCCACTGTCACAGCACTGCATTTTAGGAGTGAACTGACTGTACAGAAGCTCTGTAACTGCTGGCCAGCCAGAAGCGTGAGGCCAAATCCCAGGGTAAGTCTCACTGAGCGCACCCTCTAGACAGGAGAAGGTTTCAGGCAAAGTCTGGTTCCTCCCCTCACCTAGACAGGAAGATGCCGGGAGCTGTTCTAGTCAAATCCTTTGCTGAGCTGTCAGCTTTATGCACTTGTACGCCCACTGACCTACGTAGAGATTGAAGGAGAGAGACCCGCAGTTAAGTCAATAAAAAGAACGCCTCAGGCATGCTGACGTACTGGAAAGGAGCAGCTCTGGTTTAGGATCCCTACCAAGAAGTTTCCACGTTTTACAGAGGCAGTAAGAGGTGTTAATTGCAATTGCATCTTGGTCTCCTGCAGCTCCGCAGAGAGCAGACACTTCCATCAGTGCCACTGTGCAGGCAGTGGGTCAGGAATGGGGAAGATGGCTTCCGATCGCTTCCAGGAAGAGAAGTTAACACCTCAGAACAACTTCTACGAAAGGGATCGTCCTCTGACCACAGCTCCTCCTCGTCCCTGCTAGTCTTACTACTTCAGCAAGAAATGGAACATTCAAAGGCAGCCACCAGCTCCCTCGGGGCTCTCCATGCATTTCAGCTTCTGAGACATTTTGAACCGCACCTGCGCACATCCCTGCAGCCTCCTTTCCCCAGGAGCTGTAGGAGCTCAATGCTGACCCAATCAGTAAGTTGCAAGAGAGCCCAACCCTCTGAAAAGAGCAGCAGGAGGGTCATCTCCAGCACCACCCATCACCGCGTTAAGGCTCTTCACGTACATTTTGGCAGTGACAATTTCACCAACTCACTTTAATTAGCACAATTACCTCAACTCCAGAACAAAGCCATTAAATGCAGACCACACAAGGAACTAAAAGCCACTGGGACCTCCACGCAGCCCAAGCAGAAGATGCAAGATCATGTCATCTGTGACGGACTGCACGCAGGAACAGCGATGCTCCCCCCTTGCACATGCTTGAACCGACAGCACTGAACTTGCTTAACAACACACGGACCACTCAAACGGGTATTTCTGCAAGCATGCCAAAAACCGAAACGTCCCATAAAGCAGCACAGAGCCCTCCCACAGCTCACGAACCTGACTCGCCGGAGCCGCTGGCCTGCCATGCGCCGAAACAGCACGAGCCTTACCTATTTGCGGGCGAGTTGAGGCCTCCGCTGCCCAAGGAAGAAGTGGACAGGGTTGTTGCGATGGAATCGCTGTTAGCTTCGTCTACCGGCAGGGTCCTGGGCAGGAGATCTGGGCGACCAAGGTGGGAACCTGAGTTGAAGCACAGACTGTTCCATCACCCACACAAGCAGGATGGTGTGGCACGAGCTCCCACGCTAGCCACGGGTGCGGGATCCCACCCAAGACACCCGAGACACCCAAGCACTGAAGAACCAGCCCTGCACGCAGCTCTGTTCCAAGTCCAAGTCTCCACGTGACTGCCTAGCCCAGCTTCTCCCCTGACACAAACCCCACGGGCAGGAGCCGTTGGGAAGAGACCAGGCACACGGGAGTGCCACACAGCCTCAGCCCACTCCCCACGGGGGATGCTTGGACGAGGCTGAAAGATCCCATGAAGACGCATGAAGAAACAATTCCCCACCTCCACAACCTGGTCTTATCCTGCTTGTGAGTAAAGGCTGGCTTTTACTGAAACGTGAGGTTTATCATCCTGCCCTGCATTTGTTGCAACAGAATACTTGGAAACAGCCGAGCCTTTAAGGGCTCGCTGCTCCTCCAGGCTTTCTCACGGTGCTGTCAAAGACCATTTGGTGTTTATGAGTTTTTGGCCCTGTCTGGTTTCTTGCACCCACAACCCCAGAGAACAGGCCCTCCACTGGCAAGACCGCAAAACAAAGTGGAGGCGTCTTGCACAGCTCGGGAGGCAGCAAGCTTTGACTAGACAAATACAAGCTGAAAAATAACTTCTGTAGGCTTTTTTTTTTAGCCCAGGCACCAACCTTGCTCTACATCCGCCTCTGTCGTTACTTGTGCTTTTGTCTCGCACGACATGTGCGACTGGGAAGGCACTCCTCCTTGGCAGCTCCGCCGAGGAACTGTCGTGCCAGACCGGCTCTTCTTAGAAGGGGATGGCTTTACTTAAGGACAAAAAAAAAAAAAAAAAACAAAACAAAAAAAACAGAAAGCATTTTTCTAACACGTTCAGGAAGGAATAAAAGACCCGACGCAGCAATTTTCCAGTGACAGAGTCTGGCGCGAGGGCTGTGCCCTGAAGGAACAAGCTGATGGATGAAACAGCTCCTACAAGGTCACATCTGTGAGGCAAGAACAATCTAGGAGGAAGGAAGGGGTGACACAGCACAACAGACTTCCTAAAGCTCTTGCACGCTGTCGTCCACCTTTCCAAACCACAGCTGCTGAGCAAGGAGAAGCCAGAAACCATGGCAATTGCCGAGGGTACAGCTGCGCAGAGGTACTTACGTGGTATTTTCTTGAATGCTGTGTTGCACATGAACCGTTGGAACCTTTCGGCGTAGAAGCTGGGTCTGTGCACAGATACAGTGTCCTAGAAGTCCAAGGGGCAAACATTAACGTGTGAATCTGAATTAATAAGTGATCAAGGTTAGCATGAGCTTCTCTCAGGCTGTTCGCCTTGAAACACGCTACGTTGGACTAGGAACAGTCAGGGATTCTCACAGCCGCTCTCACTAGCAGCTGCGAGAAGCAGATTAGCTACAAACAGTAGGGGTTATATACAAAGCAATCGATACTTGTTAATGAACAAGTAGGAGACCAGCATTAACAAAACCAACTTTTTTGAGAGTACCTAGAAAGTAATACTTTTATATAAGAGGGCACACACACACATGCCTTAGATATCCAGGATTCTTGCCCAGAAGGAGCAAGGACAGCAGGCACAGTTTAACAAGATGCTGGTATTCTTGCTAAACAAGTTAAAAAGTGGTATTTTTCTACTTACCCCATCGTGTACAAGGGCCTTCCAAGAGTGCTCCAGCTTCTTGACAAACCTGACACAGGAAAGAATGAAGAACAATTTTCCCAGCAAGTCCCCGCTCCCCGTATCATGTCATGCTTGCTCAGTACTAAGCCTGGCTTCTGACCACAGCGGCAGCACAGCCCGAACAGACTACTTGGCTTTGGATTCTCTTCATTGTCCCATTTTTCTACGGCCGTTCCACAGACACCAGGGCTGATTGCAGTTCACTCTCCCAAAGGGAGAGTTTCACAGGCATAATTATCAGGGGCAGTTAACTTGCAATGACATTTAGCAGAGACTTCACATGTGTAACCCTCTGCACATTACATTTTAATATAAATAGAAGAAAAGGTAAGCCTTACAGCTATTTTTCATTTTACAGGGAGAAGTGGTTATGGCCATTTTAAGGCACCACTTGTTTTTTCCTTGCCACTTCCTGCACAGTGCCTGTGTACAACAACTACAGCATACAAAAACCACTTCATAAGAGTAAATCTATTCCGGGAACATGAAGTAAATACAGTAAGCAAGACCCAGAAATTAATCCCAAAATGCCCAACTTCAAGGAAATAGAAAGTGGTTAATAAAAAAACCAACCACGTTTATTTCTGTCTTAACTATTTCTTGAAAGCCAATCTTGACAACCAAGCAGGGGCAAACAATGCCGGAAAATGGTCTTTACCCTCAGGCGATACAAAGCTGTTATTAAATGTTTCTTACCTGTAGGACTGCAACACATCAATGATGCCGATGTACAGCAGCAGCCTCTCCCCCTTCGCGTTGCGGGCTGGAATGCCTCCCATCCTAGAAGAGGACAGGGCACAACCATGAAACAGGGTGTTCTCGCACCCCGCTGCCTCTCTCACACAGCCTAGCGTGGGCTGGATGTTACGCGAACTCATTAACAAGCGTCTACGTGCGGGAGGCACCTACTGACGCATCGGGGAAGACAAGTCAGAGCAAACGCTATGGCAGTAAGTTAGCTAAACCTCCTGAGAACTGAGCCCCTTTTCCCTCCGTGTGACCATTTAATTGAAGATAAGGATCAATCCCGACTCATCCACGAGAGGAGACCAAGCAACTGTAAAGACCATCTACTACCGTCCACACTAAGATGGCAGCTGGACTTTATGGGCTGTTAAGCCCGACCTAACAAAGCACTCACTATGCCTCTTAGAGGTGGATGGAAATAACTAGTTGGAGCTGCCAATAACCGGCGGGCAGAGAACTCTCAAATGCCACCTGGAAGGCGAGAAAATCTTTTGTGCGTTGAGGAAGGGAAATCAAAGACAAAAGCACAAAATTTGACATCAAGACCTCTGCCTTGTCTGACAGCAATCCTGTATAGCCCAGCCTGCATCTAAGTGAAGTCTCCATCAGCCAAGCTTGGGTTTCACCCCTCACTCCTCGCAGTATTTCACTGGGAACAGCAACACCGACACAGACTTACTGGTCATCTGTTTCTATGGTGCCACCTCGCCGGGCCTCTCCTTGGATGGATTCCATGGCTGTCGAGTAGAGGGCCTTCTGGGCAGCGGGTCGCCGCATATCGGTCTGGGATGTCCCGTCTGCCATCGCGTGCTCTCTCTGCGCCAGATCGATGTTATGGATTGCAACAAGCAAACTGTAATCCATGATTTTAAAGCTCTGCAGGACCTGGGCAGAAAGTCAACAAAGGCTCACTCATTACTGCAAGCCCAGTGAAACTGTCAGAGCAGACATTTTCAGAAGCCTACTCAGCATTTTTGCCTGGAGCCCCAAGCGCACTGAGGGGATGGCTTTTAAGCCACAGCTCGTGCACAGTCAGCTCATCTACAGTCGCCAAAGGGAGTTAGAGGAAAGCCATCGGGGTACTCCTGTGCAGACGGGGACCCAAGCCAGGGGAGAAGAGTCTTTTGCACGGCCGCCCAGTTGACAACCGGAGACCAGACTCAGTCGAGATCCCGCCCCTCTGCCCAGATCCTGCCCTGCTCCAGAGCTCAACCTCGGCAGAGGGTTCCTCCACCTCTCGAGGCAGTGCTGGGTTTAATTCAGGTTGGAAACACTGAACGAAACTGTGGTCCAGGTCTTGCTTCTTGTCCACACCATCACCAAAAAAACCGGGTTCTCTAAGTCAACACCCCAGCAGAGGCTACAAGGGTGGCAGCTCCCACCTCCTTTTTGTGGGAAAGGCTCAGAAAAAGGAAGTAACTCTCCATGCCGCCCTTCACCCTTCCACTTACCAAACAGTCTCTCTGTAACGTTTTGCACAGAGCATTATACATGTCAGAGTCTAAGAAGAGGCCATCAGGGATGTCCTGCATAAAATCCAAGTCCTTGTATGTTGGGAAGACCTTCTCCCGCTCCTTCTGGGATGCTCGGCGTTTGTAGGTGGAGCCCTTCAGGTCGTATTTCAGGTGCATTTTGACAGAGCGCGGCAGTAGGTTGTTCATCACGACAATGCGAATGTTTTTGCCTCCGGCCTGAACACAGTACAAGCCGTAAAACTTTGGCAGCAGCGTCCTTGGGTTCTGGTTCAAATTCTGGAACGCCAAAGACAAAGAAATACCTTCAAAGCCATTCTGGTTATTCGCATGCCAGCAGAGGAGTTATTTGCTCCTTCCTGTGCTTCTGTATTGAGATGGAGCTGGCCGTGATTCAAAGCCATTGCCAAAGAAGCTAAGAGACAAGGGCAGGTGAACATGGGGAACAGATGGGTGATGTCTGCAGCTGTTAATAACCTCTCTGCAAAGCTGAATGGGTCAGATAAAGATTGCAGGAAGGAAGGAAGGAGTTGCTGCTCATCCACACAGAAGCTAAGCTGGGGAGGCTTCTGAGCAAAGGAAGATCTTGTGCTTAGCCTTTTTAAATTTGGCACTTAGGTCAAGCTAAATACATCAGCATAGAGATGGATCTAAACTCTCGCGGCTGCAGAAGGCACTAGGCAGAATTTTGAAGAAAAGAGATGTGGTTCTGGGATATAATCACAGCAAAAATATTTGCGGGTTCAGAAGCAGTTTAAGGAATTCAGCTCGTGGCCCCAACAGCATCAAAAGTCCTAAGGCACTTCTATACGGCAGGACTACCTCGTGGCTAAATTCCCTTTCACAGAGGTGGTTTGTAAAGGCCAGGCTAGACATAAGCACGAGCAGTCAGATCACACACACGTCGTGTTCAGGGTGGGATCTGATTTTGCTCCAGACCTGATAGTCTTTTTTGCTATAGCCACTTTCATAAAACTAATACTTTACTTCCAAAGCTGCTGCTTCTATATATAGAAACTTAAAGTCAGAGTTCTTCAACAGGATACTTTATCTTTGCAGACAGAACCAAGTATAGTCCTGGGAAGGGAAACACAAGTACAAGACAAAGCATCATAGGCGTGACGCTGTGCAGCAAGGAAGCAACGAACAGTTCTCAGCTGGTCACGAAGCAGCCTGCAATCCGCCAAAAGGGTCCGAGTCACAAAGTGCAACCCAAGAGCCCTGCGCAGCACGCCAGGCTCGCGATACGCAGGGAGCTTGTGTTAGTCCATAACCGTCTTTGTCACTGGACAGTGGAGAGAGAAGCTGCCGCTCAGCTGGGGCACGGATCAAACCTCCACTCACACCTACCGCGCAGTACATAACAATATCCGTCACACGTGTACATTTGGGGGACCCTTCCGTAGCTTGCAGAGAAAGCCTCGCCCAAGCGACTCACCATGTAGTAGCCAGGCAGCAGCTTCTGTAAGAACTCAGCCTCTTTGTGCTGAACCGTTTTGATGATAAACTCATCGTCGCTGGATACGTAGAAGAGGGATCCGCTGGCCCCGGAGTTTGAAAGTTCGATGAGTGGCTCATTGCAGAGAGAGTACTGAGGAGGACAAGGTGAGAAACACAGAGGTGAGAGAGACATCAACAGGAAACTTCAGCGCAAAGGCTCTTCCTTTTAAACGTTAACAGAGGCAAACCCCAGGGTCACATACAGCATCCACTGCTGTGCTTACAGAGCCTGCCGTGGGGCCTCACAGTGCTCCACAGCTCCGAGAGGGGGAAGAGGACAAACACCCGTCACGCAGAGTACGCAACAAACGGGAACCTGGTCCAACCACCAACGTACCAGATAGTCGTCTGGTCGGATCCCAAACAGCTCCCGGAAATAACGAAAGGCCACTGGAGCATAGGTTTTGAACCGAAAGTCGTTGTAGTGATGGGCTGGGGTCAGGTTACTCCCTTCACTGATCAAGGAGAGAAGCACACACAAGTATTTGTATTTGAAACATTTCTTAAGAAACTGCCCTAAAAGCAAACACCCCCTGGCTGGCTGCTTCTAACACACTGGAGGGCTAGAAAGCACCCGCCCTAAAGGGACACATGCAGGCAGACCACAGCAAGCCTGCGTTTGTTCACACGACTGATGGCGGACGTATATAGGGAAGAGCCAGGGTTCTTCAGAAAGAGGTCGCCTGTTTTTCCGGCAGGAGCCAGAGTTGGTCTGTAAGCAGTGCACTGAGTAGCTCTGCTCAGGAGACCTGTGCTCGCTCCTGCACTCAACTGTCCTGGTTCGGTGCTGCTTCCCCACGTGCAAGCAGGGTTAGCAACTAATGCTGCTACTCACCAAAGCACCAGAGAGAGAAGAAAGCATGCACCGACCTTGGGAAGAAAATACTTTCTACTACGTAGAAATCTTGCATGAGAACATCTCTTTCGGGTTTGGTGCTCAAGCTTCCAACCGTGTGTGTAATGCCCAGCTGAATGGCACCTTTCAAGGCAGATGATGTCGTCTGGAGGGGCAGAGAAACTGAGTTAGACAATGTGGGGCAGCAGACTGGAAATAGGAGTGAAAGAAAAGAGAGCCCCAAGTTTAAAGAGCACTGTTAGCTGGGGTTCAGCTTCCGTCATTTCTTCCTCATTGACTAACGTTGCTTTGGCGATGGGAAGACCCCTACGTCCCCGACAGCATCCTACTCGATCCTTGCACTCTGGGTGGTCGAGCAGTAAGAGACTTGAATTGGAATCAACATCCAGCTGGTCCTTAAAAGACTGAATTTCATATCATCCTCCCACAGCACTCATCTCTACATCCTGCAGTCAGAGGGGGAAGATATCCAGGGAGAGATTGTCTTGTGCCCCTACAGATAAACACACTCCTTGACACCTTGGTCTGCCGGGTCTTGGAACTATGCACTTTGAAGCTTGCCCCTCCCCAGCTTGGGCACAGACTTGGCTCTTCTACAGGACAAGGCAGGCACGGCCAGCACACAACGCACACTTCTGTTTGCTGCTATCGCATCCCTCCGTCTGCCTCTCTTGCTAGATCGTGGCTCTTTAACCATAAGGAGTTCACTGTCATTTTTAAGAAAGGAGCAAAGACATGAACCCCACTCCTGCATCCTCTGCACAAACTGTCCAAGAACAATGTACGACTGTGTTCTCGTAGCAGCTACTCACATCAAGAGTCCTCTTCTGTCTATGAGACACATGATCTCATCCCAGACCACTGAGACGTGCTTCAGCCTAGCTCGTGCTACGGGCTGTCTTTCCCAGAACAGCCCAGATGAGATCTGCTCAACACCCCGATGTTTTATGGCCTGGCAGTTCCCCGAGCACGGAGATACGAACTCTGCTATAAAGCCTGCTGGAAATATTGAGGCTGCAGAGCAGGTGCAGGTTGGATTTGTGCTCTGCAGCTCATGGACATTTCACTTGGCTTATACATAAAGCAACTGGACCCAGAACAAGACCCAGGGCTCACAATCCAACTAGTTTGTGTTTGTTTCCTTAAGCTAAACAAAGCCCAGCCCCCTGCCACATGCAAGAAATCACTGTACATCAAAGCATTTGGCAGCAGAGGACACCGCAGTATCTGGGGGACAAACATTTCAAGCTTTTTCCCCAGGGACACATCCTCCATGAAGCCTTGTAAAACAAACGGGAACATTTCTCCCACTTAACTGTTTTTCTGTTATCATAGCTGCAAGAGACCTGCTCATGGTTCCCTGAAGAGAGCGCAACAAAAACTGGCAGCGACTCCAGCTTGTTGCAAGATGTCCTTTCCTACTGCGGCTACCTGTTTGTATTTGACAGTTACTTCAGTATTAGACGGGAAGGAGGAAGAACTTGACTCCGCTTTCCTTGCTTACCCTCTAAAGGCTAAAGTTGCTGGAAAATAGATTTCGGCTCAGCTCACCTAGCCCTGCTTAAACTCCCAGGACAGTCTCACTGATGAGAAACAGAACTTACCAACACGGCACAGCATTGCTGCCTTGTTTGTGAACACAGAGCCACAGGGCCAGGTTGCCAAGGAACAACTATTTTTCTCTGCTATTAGCCAGCACGATCAGCTGAGCAGCTGACTGCCTGTTTACAATCGCTTTTATAGGGCAAAGAATTTTAAAAAACAACTTACCACCCCTGGAAAAGGAGGGGATGGAAAACAGACAGAGTGTCCATTAGTCTCATTCCCAGATAAATCCCATGCAGCGTCCCACCAGGTTTCTGGGACCCTTGCGAGAAACATTTCAGGCATTTTCCATTGACTTCTACTTTTCGCTCTTATTGCTGCTGTCTAACCTTCCATCTCTGAATTTGCTGGGAAACTGAAAGCCAGATCCCAATCTTGAAGACACAAGCAATTTCAAAAAGGGCACTGTAACAAAAGCTGGCTTCTGTAGAAATACCATTTGAATTCCTCCCTTCCACTCCGATTCCCGACGGACAGATGAAGGTGCGTCTGGATTAGAGATTTCAGACCAGAAGCTTCCCTTACACAAAGCGGTGAAACGCCCCATCACGCCATTACCCATTTAATCTACATCCTAGAAGTCAACCTCACTTCAGAGAAAGTCAGCCCGTTCTGATGAAGTCCAACAAACTGGAAGCAGCACCCACAAAATACCCACATCTACAGGCTTTTTAAAAATACCCAAACAATCTCCCCTTTGTAAAGCAAATTCCAGTAATGCCACAAGATCTATAGAAACTATTGTGCCCAAAGAGCACAGAAAGCACCCAATAAGCCAGAAGAGGCCTAGGAAGTGTTGCTAATGGGCGAAGTTTAAAAATAATCCCCTCTTTAGAAGGCTACAGAAGAGAAGCTAAGCAGCACATATTCAGTCCTTTGGTTCCTTTCCTTTGAGATCTTCTTCAGCGACTGTCACAGACGTTACCCACGGTCTAACGCCGAACCTCGTGAGACACGCTGCTGCTCTGGGCAGCACTCGCATCGCCAAGAGGAGAATGACAACAGTTAAATGAGTTGTGCAAGAGGCAACTTACCTTTTTATAAGTCGTCTCGCCCGTGGAGTCCACTCCTCTGTGCCCTTTCTTTATTGTCTGTGAGCCTGGCTGCCCAGAAGAACCTGGCATCTAGGATTGGAGTGAAAGACGGTAAGAACCAAGGTTGTAAAACCCAGTGTCTTAGAGGCCGGTGGCTGCCCAGAACCACCTGGCATAATTTTGCTATTCTCAAAGATGAAGCCTGTGAAGTGCTGAAGCCCCAGGTCCCTGCACGCGTGCAAAGAGAGGACACGGTACAGGCTGGCCTCCGGGCCAGCAACAGCATTGAAATGCCTTCAAAGAACTCCTTGAGTCCTGTGTGATTGAGGCTGGACATCTAGTTAGAGAGAAACACCTGAATGCAAGACCACCTGGAAGGGTTTGCTTTTTTCTCATCACCTTCATCACAAACAGATCAGCTCTAAGAGAGCTGGTCACCGTGCTTCCTCCAGTAGGGCAAAGTCTTTGAGGAAACATTTTAGGAAGGTGGCAAATTCTACCCTGATTCATGCCACAAGAGCTCGCTTGACTCATCGTCTTCTGTCTAACACAGGCAGCTGTTAAATGGTGTCTCTCAGTCAAAACGAGTTGAACGTCTTGCTCGCAGCAGGAGATCTATGTGGTGTTTTGGTGGCACGAGAATTGTCCAGTTCCAGGACAAGGGGGGTTTTTAAGCAGAGATTCCCTTGGGAAGGAGAAATGCTCTTATTTCCCAAATGAGCACCCGCAGCTTACTGTTCTTATCACTGCCTGGTTTACCCCTAGCTTGAATGAGACTGGAAAAATCGCAGACAAGTCTGAAACTGGGCATTCTCTCACAGCCAGGGAACAAACCAGCTTGTTGGGCAGAAACTTACCTCAGGGGTGAGTGATTTTTTGAAAGTAGATGATCCTGTCAAAAGAATAAAGCCACACTCAGAAAGGGTTAATCATTACTACGCATCACAAAAAAGCCTGACACAACCGCCTTGGTTCGAACGAACGTTTTAAGGCATCTGAAAAAGCACTGACTCACGGCTGATTTCTTCCCAGCTTCTCCTCTTACAGCAGAGAGAATTTTTGTCAAGCCACAAGGAAATGCTATTCTGCTTACCGCGCGCCAGCCAAACTGTTTTGTGTCGGTGCTGCGGCTGGGGCCTGCTCTGCCCCGCTCCGCTGGCTTCCAGCACGCAGACCACCTTCAGAGGTGGTACCAGCAACTCCCTGCCTTCGGTGGAGTTACACGGCCTTGCAGGATTATTGCCACCTATTAATTAGAACTGGGAGGGCCGAGTGCTCTGCAGTGTTTCAGTAGATGCTCTGACCACGCTTTATCTTAAAGTTATTTCCAGGAGCTTTTACTGAAAGGCCCAGAACACCAATCCTTCCACTTGAAGCCAAGCCCAGGGATTTTCTTACCACCACGGTGCTACATATCTGCGAGGTGATGTACTAACTCTTATCTTTTAGGCCTGGATTCCCGCCTTGGGTTTTTTTGGATGCAGTAAGGAAAAAAAAAGCAATTAGATGACACTGCCCCTCCGCGATGTCTGTCTACGCCACAAAGCCACCAGCCCGGTTGAGACCAACACCGGTGAGGCCACCAGCTCCCGGGACAGGGACACCGTCCCCGCCAGGCAGATGCCTACAACAGTGATGCGCTTTCTGCCTCCAGCCCAGAAAAGCTCTTCCGTTTTGTTTTTCTTTCTACTTCAGACACAGCAAGAGATTTTTTTACGTGGGAACCATGACCACAGCCTAATAAAACCGCCCCCACCCAAAAGCAACACCCCCATCGTACCACAGCGTAAGCGCAGGGTTGCTTCCCCCGCCGTCCAGTAATTGTTTTACCAGACAAGCATTACAACATCCAACCCTTGCAGTGGTTCTGGGTCCACCCACCACTCACAGCAGAGAAGCCCCTTCTGCTCGCCTGTTACAGGCGGTGTAAAGACTCACGCTGTGATTTCAGCAAGCACTACAGCTCTACAAAAACTGCATTTCAGCAGAAGGAACAGAGTTACTTAACAGCGAAATCCAGCAGCCTTCTGATCCCCTTATCGAATGATCAAAGTTCTCATTTCAATACATATTAAACAAGCAAACCAAGAAGAAAAAAATCTGTCACAAACGCTTTTTGCTAAACAAAGCAAGCACAGAACGACTGGCTCCAACCGCCTTCCCACCCCCTCTCATCCCCTTTTAAAGACAAGAAAGTTTTCCTGACAAGCTCTAATTTTTGCATTTGAAGTTTCTCGCAGCCGGCTCTCCTCCTTCTCCTCCCCCGGCGCACTCGGGGCTCTTTGGAGCCGGCCGCCCCGCTTCACCTCTTGTAGAATCACAGCATCATTTAGGTTGGAAAAGACCTTTAAGATCATCAAGTCCAACCGTAAACCCAACACTGCCGAGTCCCACTAAACCATGTCCCTAAGTGCTGCCTCTACAACAGAATCATAGAATCATTTAGGTTGGAAAAGACTTTTAAGGACGGACCCTCTCACATCCCTTCCCAAATCTGGGCCAGTAGCGAGGGGAAGAGGGAGCATTTCCAGCTAGAAGGAAGCTTCTGTGACTTAGTGTCTTACGATGAAACCAATAGAGCTCGACTCCATCACCTTGCACAAGGCTTTTGAACTTGCCAAGATCCATCAGGACATGGGGACGGAGGAAACATCCCGGGCATCACAATATAACACCTGTTCAATAGCAATTAAGCCTTTTTTTTTAAGCAAGTATCTGTAATGATGTAAATCGAAACCTCTAAAAGCCCCATAAGCAATCCTGAAGGAGCACCGCCAGCCTCATCACCTTGGAGATTCGCTGTGTTAATATTTAATCATCCGTGCAAAACCGTATTCCAGCAGGATTTAACTAAAGCTCTCTCCCCAGAGGACCCGGCAGCAAATCTTCTCTCTGCTGCCTTAACCACACGCAACAAACATTAAAAGCGAGAATATACAACGAGCCTTGGCTGGAAGAGCTAGCGCCCCAAAGCACGCCGGTTTGACCCCAAAGCACGGGGTATCTTTATCTTGGAGGTTTCCCCCGGGATTTTAAGGAAGACGTACAGCATCTCAGCACAGACCAGAGCATCTTCCCCCACCGCCTTAAGACCGCGGTGTCTGGGTTCGCCCTTTCACGTAGTGATTTGGGAAGAGACAACAACGATCCTCCCCATCAGGCTGGTTACAAGAAAGGGTGAGTCAACAAGGGAAAGCCGCAGCGTGCGGTCAGAGCATCGGCGCGGTTGTGGCATCGCTCCGGTCCCAGCACACCCAGTTTCCGTGGCAGGAAGCTCCCCCTCCCTCCCTCCCGCTAGTTTCCAAACGAGTTTGCTGCTGATTGGGAAATAGGTAATTCCTGTTTGACTGTGATAAAAAACACTTATTCACGTCTGAGTGCAAGGATGAACACGCAGCTGACGAGGTCTGCTCAGCTCCGAGGCCGGACTGAAGCTACGTACAGGTCCATCGCGCGTCCTGCAAAAACAAGCGCTCTCGATGACCAAAAGCGTTGCTGGCTGAGGTCAGAGAACAAAACTCAGAGGTTTCCATATGAAAACATTTCAGTTATCCCCGCCTTTTTTTATTGCTTTGTAAAGGCCGTTCATTTGTCTGTCCCACGCACACTGCTTGGAGAGGTGAAGGTGTTAAATTCAATGGCATAAACGTAACAAAATAAATAATTTCAAAAAAGCTGCTATTTCTGTTTAAACACCTCAAAAATGAAAGAATTCAACAGTCACAATTCTGATCCAGATTGATAACTGAAAAAATGGCTTGAGACACCTAAACAGTTAATGCTGGCCAAAGGAAACAGATCAGGGTTTGAAAGTCCTGTCCAAAGATGAATTCATGATGTCCCAAAAAGTTTCCTTTTTCCTTTCTTTCATGATTCTGGGAGCAATCCCTACGGGCGATTTCAGAGCATTCTTCAGGGCTGTTTACTGGAAGCTGAATCAACCTAAATATCCTTATCAGTGACCTGGAGGAGGGGGTCGGGTGCCCCCTCCGTCGGCCTGCAGGTGACACCCCGCCGGGCGGGAGCCTGGATCTGCCGGGGTGGGAAGGGCCCGCAGAGGGACCTGGCCAGGCCGGGCCACGGCCCCAGGCCCGCGGGGGAGGTTCACCGAGGCCCAGTGCCACGTCCTGCCCTGGGCCACCACAACCCCTCAGGCCTGGGGACGAGGGGCTGGGAAGGAGCAGGGGAAAAGGACCTGGGGTGCTGGTCGGCAGCGGGACGTGAGCCGGCCGCGTGCCCAGGGGGCCAAGGCGGCCAGCGGCACCCTGGCCTGTGTCAGCAGTCGTGTGGCCAGCGGGAGCAGGGAGGTGACCGTGCCCCTGTGCTGGGCACTGGAGAGGCCGCACCTCGAATCCTGGGTTCAGTTCTGGGCCCCTCAGCACAAGGAGGACATGGAGGGGCTGGAGCGTGTCCAGAGGAGGGCAGCGGGGCTGGGGCAGGGCCTGGAGCACAAGTCTGATGGGGAGCGGCTGAGGGACTGGGGGTGTTCAGCCTGGAGAAGAGGAGGAGAGGGGAGACCTCACGGCTCTACAGCCCCCTGAAGGGAGGTTGGGCGAGGGGGGGGTTGGCTGCCCAGGGAACTGGTGGAGTCCCCATCCCTGGAGGGATTTAAAAGACGAGCAGATGAGGTGCTCAGGGACGTGGTGTAGTGGTGGACTTGGCAGCGCTGCGTTAACGGTTGGACTCAATGATCTTAAAGGTCTTTTCCAACATAAATGACTCTATGAAATAAATAGCTGTCTGCCTTCTGCCAGCCTTAGCTGTCCGGGATTATTTTCCACCAGCAACAGATAGCATACTCTTACCGACTGTGAAATAAATGCTAGGTAAAAAAGCTAAAAGTTTGTGGCGATGGCACCTGGTCAAATGGTTCCGACCAATATTTCACTGGAAGGAGCATGTAGCAAGGCATGTGGGTCAGATCCTCACTCGTCCAGCAAACGAGCCTGCTAATTTGATATAGCCAGGACAAATACCCGCTTTGCGCTATTTTTAAATAGAGCTGCTCAGACGGATTTTAGCTGCACCTCATGTTTTAGACGAAAATAAAAAGTGAAAACGTTAGCACACCCAAACACGTCATCAAGCTCAACTCTCCAGCCTCTGAGCAGGGCAAGCCAAGCGCCAGGACACATCACACCGGCATGCACTGCCCCTCCTCCCCAGTCCCGCTGCCGACTGCGGGCTTCACCTCGGCCAAACCAGTGGCCAGGCCGAGAGAGGCAGCTGGGTTTTCCCCAAACGGGTCCTCTTAATGCTCAAAAAGGGGAATATTCTCCTTCCTCACCTGGACTCTGCCTGCAGGTTGTGGCACCATCGATAAAAACGCTTCTGCACCCACAGAAGTCGGGCGTGAGACCAAGCCTTAGACCCACCAAACACTACCTGGAGGATGTGTAGTATGTTGGAGCCTCCGTGGACGCATCCAAGTCGCTGTCCACACAGAAATCCCCCAACACATGTTTTTCTCTGCCTGCAAATCCCCCCCAGAACAGTCTGCTGGGATCAGTCCCCCCCCGTCCAAGGCCACGGCTGCAAATGGGAATAGCAACGCGACTTCTTTTCTTCAAAGTGCAAACCAGGCAGAAACCAAAGCAGAAAAGCCCCGCTGGAACAATCCTGCTGGTGCGCACAGGGATGCGGAGAGCTGTTTAGATGTCAGGAGAGCGCTTACACAACACGCTTCAATAAAACAGCAGCTTTTGTTGAGAGCAGCAGCAGCTTATTTAGGGGAAAAAAACCCACCAAGTTTTGTCAATCCTCAAAAGCCAAGACAGTTACGTAATACGGCATTTTGCTGCTGGTTACTGGAGAGGAAGAAACCATGCTTTTTTCTAAGCACATATATGCAATACATCTACCTCTTCGAAACGACATCACCGAGCAGCACAAAAAGCTGAAATCTATATGAGGAAAAACAAAAAGGTTATACAGTTGTCACGGTGAACTGATACTTGAAGAAACGAGAGATATTTTCCCCAAGGAAGTCAAAAGAAACACGAAAAGAAATCCCATTTCCGCTAGTTGGGAAAACAAAGGTCCAAACTTCGCAAGCAAAACTCTTCTGAGCAAGGCACCTTAGTCGTGCACAATAAAAACCTCTTCCCTGGCTCTGGAAGGCAAGAGCCTAAGTACTTCATTTGCTTCTCTCAGGAAGCTCTTACGGAAAACTGTGGAAGTCTGGCCTGAAGAGTCAAAGCCAACGCTCTTAATCATAGCAGCTGGAGATGGGAGAAAACCCGTGAGATCACGCAGCCCGCCCCTGCCAGCGCAGAACACGGCCCTCCAGAGGAAGATAAAACACTTACAAACACTTGATCTTGGCCAGAAGGCCAAGCAGTGAGTAATAATTTTGAAATTCTCTGCATCGATAGATTTGTTCCAATAAATTATGTTAAGGACGGCATCAAAGCTGCCATAAGAGCTCGTGAATTCAGTTTCTCGATAAAGAGCTGCGGCACATTGCAGATTCCTGTCCGGGGTTATCTTTCCCACCACCGTTAGCAGCCGGCAGCTGATGTACGCATGACTAATTTTACTGCCCCGGATTAGCACATCTTCCTCCCTCTCCCCTACACTTGTTTTACGAGCCTGCTGATGGGGGCGCAGGACGGGACACTCCTGAAAATCACTGGATACCGCTGACGTGTCCACGCTGGCAACGGGTGATGCGTTGGGAAAAGGCCCAGGGAAAGATAGAGGAGACGCAATCTCTGTAACGTTATCTAGACACTTCTCGCTGCTTTGCAGAAACAGGAAACCCCTCCTCAATCTCTCTTCACCAGCAAACCGCCAAGTGCTTTGTGAGGAGGTCAGCGCACCTAGCCACGGAGAAATAAAGCCATTTTTTAATCCAAGGGGGCAGAATGAAGAACAGGTCTCCATGCACAAGGTTACCAGCATTTTCTAAGTACCCAGAAGAGAGCTGAGGCCAGGCGTGACATCAAGAAATCAATTAAAAAGGACCCAAACCAAGCAACTCCTCTGCCTTCTGCAGAGGTGAGCAGAAGAGGTGCTCACCAAAGGTGAGAAGAGAACGTACCAACGAGGATGGGGTTCTCCACCTCCATCACCTGGAGGTCGGTGAGCACGGGTCGGTGCTCACGTCAGCAGACGAGCGCTGACCTCACTGAAACTCTGAATCCACCGTTTGGGGCTTATCCCAGCGATTCCAGGAAAAGCCGTGCTTCACGAGCTCCAATCCAAAACCAACACAACTCGCCAGGGCTGGGAAGAAACCCGTTCTCCTTCATGTCTCGTCAGCACTGCAGACCTTGACCAAAGACCAGTGGTCACTGGAGCACCGACAAACAAAACCCTGTCTAAATGTGCACGGAAACACAAATACATCTTGACTGACAACGAGTTACTCTCTCCACTGAAAAACATTTGAAATAAATAAAAAAACCCTCCGAGTCACATAAACGAGACTCGGATGCACGATGTCTTCAGCAGCAGAGGATGCAGACAGCCCACGGACCAGCAGGCAGATGGTAGGACTAAAGGCTGGAAACTCTGAAGACAGAAAGGACAGTGAGCGAGAAGTTTCCAGCATCTGCTCCTGACTCCCGGCCGTATTTCCTCCCCCACCAGCCCTCTCCTGAGACCAGCCCTTGGGCCAGAGCCGTGCCCCCGGCTCCCCCAGAAACACCAGCTCTGAGGTAGAGCACTCAAACTCTTTGATCCTCGTTATCTTGCCGCTTGGGAGTCAAAAAGCGCCACGGAACCGCAGAAATCACAATTAAAAGAAAATAAATCAGTGAGCAAGTTCAGCAAAACCACCTTCAGCGTCAGGAAGAGGCTGGAAGAGGCACGTACGCGCAAGGGCTAACGCAGCCGGGCGAGACGCCGGCCGGCGAGTATTCCCGTTATTGCTTTTCCGTATGGTTCACAGCAAAACTATCTCGGGGGGAGGAGGAATGAGGTTATCCCAAGTTTCCCTGCAGAAGAGGGGGCAGACTAATTTTTGCTGAAGGCATTTTGGACAAGACCACGTTCCGGAATATTTGATGGCAACTCCTGCCCCTGTAACCTGCAGAGAAGCTGGGAGACCCTCCTTCCCCACAGCAGCACCTTCTGGCACATCGGCCCTGCACCAGGCTCTGCCGCTTGAAAATTAATCCTACCGTTGGCCGAAGACCATCGATTTTACAGCTCTGCATTACTCCCGCTTTCCACCAAAACACTTAAATTTAAAATTTAAGCCAATCCCTGCTCCCAGAGAGCAGCACCTATTCAAGAAACACAAAGGCACCGGGTTTTCCAGGGTGTCAATAAATTTAAAGTCCAGCTTTACGGCTATCGGGAGCTACCCTGGGGATACCAATCCTAACGATAAATGCTCCAAGCATTCCTTTTCCAGCCTGCCCTGCAAACATCACCAAGCCCCGGGCAGGGAGCACGTCAACAGCCCCTATTCCAGCTGAGCGATTACGGGACTTCTCAAAACCGACCCCAGAGGGAGCTGGCGACAGGGAAACCAGAATTAGCATCCTGCCTGCTGCGCCACCTTCTCAATTTGGGGGAAGATAAACAATCCTTTCCAGAAGAGTAAGATTTAGGTCAGATGTAAGGTATCCTTCTGCCCTGGGAACGCTCTGCTTTTTAAACAAGGCAGAGTCCGTGGGGATGCGGTGAGATAATACGTTTAATCACCGCTATTACGTAGTAATCAAGAAAGGGCAAGAACAATTACAATACCTCGTTTGGGGGAAAACAAAGCCCCGATCCTGGAGAAGGAAGCTCTGGGCGAGCAGAGGGAAGCAGCGCGGGCCACATTAATTCACCTCCGTCTCAAAAAAAAGGCTTTTCAACCCTGCAGGGCTAATGGGGGTGGCAGGGAGGAGAAATAAAACACCGAGCAGCCCCTTTCAACAATACACAGCGGAGCCGGAGGGAGGGAGGAGCGGCTTTTACTTTCCAAAGGGAAATTCAGTTATAATTCAGGAAACGGTACTGTGGGTCATCGGTGCCCCCCCAAAACCACACGATTCTCACTCGCTTTCTAGCTACCGCTTTGCCAGATGAGCTTCCCTCCGACAGACGAATTTGTCATTTATTTAGACAAGCTGGCTCCTACCTTTGTTCTTTCGACAGTAATCTTTTGTCTCCATCTTACAGAAAAGGAGCTTTGCCCCGCGCCGGGGTGGGCATCACACACAAGCACTCCCACGGCACCACAAGGGACGGCGAGCGTTTGGGCGACAGGACCCGGCTGACGATACTAACCTGCGACACCCACAGAGATTTCACAGCTGATGTTGGGAAGAGGAGAGATTTTTCTAACAGAGATGGGACTTGGAGTCATTTGACAGCCCTATTTTAAGCTTGAGGATGATGAGCCGTTCAGATGTTTCTATTTAATAAACTCATCTTCCCTCCTGCGCGCTCAGTCTCGGCTAGGTGGGCTCAAGCAAGCTTTGTCCCTCTTGCAGGAATCTGGGCGGGGGGAGCCTTTCTGGGTGTTTTACACCTACATTAAGGCCTCGGCAGTTCAGGACCTGCTCTCAGTTCACTTCAGATGTGTCGGGATGATTTCCCTGTCCCCAGAAGTGACCGAGCCATTTTGAGAGCAATTCTTTTGTCTGTGGACTCCAGGGAGGGGCCTGAAGCCAGGGTGACGATGAACTCTCGACTCACTCGGACCCGTAATTATAAAGCAGCCGCGGCACCCAAGGCACAAAGGACCAAACAACTGAAATCCCACATTAGCATTTTTTGGCAGATGCTGCTTCAAAGTGAAAACAGCAAAATGAGAAAACCTCTTTGGGTGTTTGCCCAGAGAGTTAAATACACGTTGAGGCAGGGAGGGGGGGAACCGCTGCCTGCCTGGCCCGGGAAGGGTTTCAGAATCATCCGCATCCCCTTTATCTACCTTGGATGATGCCAGTAATGGAGCAACAGCCCCCCGGCGCAAACTGCACCGTGGGCCACGGAGGGTGACAGTGCCCCAAAAAGCCGGGTCAGGGCTGGAGGTTTAAGGTTTACCGGCCTCCGCAGAGCAGCTCCTCTGGCATCTGAAGGGGTTGCAAGGCAAGCAAGGCACAGCTACGGCCGTCAGATATTCAAGCTGAAGCCATGCATTGCTACAGTCCGGCCAAAGTCGACCCTGCTGCCCTCCCGCCCTCTGCCCAGGGCAAAAGCAAAAGCCCCAGTTACGGCTCTGACCCGGTGTTTGCTCAGGGCCTCGTTATTACCCCGGGGAGAGCGCACCCAGCCAGGCAGGAATGCCTCCTCTCGGCAGGATGACAAACACAGGCGCTGCGGACGTCTCGGGAGGGGGACAGCCACGGTGGGACCCCGGCGCAGGCAGCTCCTCCGCAGCCACGTCACCCAACGTGCGGCGGCTGAGCCCTTCCATTTCAGGACCGCTCTCCTCGCCTCCAGCTCTCGTCATCTCCAGCTCTACCTGTCCTCTCCAGAAGCTGCAGAAGAACCACGTCCTACCCAAAGCCCAAACACTGCCCGGGGCAGAGGGCGACCACCCGGAGAGGACCCGAGTCTCCCGGAGGTGGGGCTGAAATCCGAGGTTTAAAGCCTGCACCGTCAGGGATCAGCCGAGGTGAACGCACGTCACGTATCGCACACGTCACGCGGCGGAGCCTCTGTCACAACCAGAATTCAAATCCTGTGGGAAATGCGCGTCAGCCAACACCTCGCTAGCCGGAGAAGCGAACAATGGCAATTATTCCACCAGGAAGGGAGAAGAGATTTACTTGTGTACTTGCATATTTTCTCTTAAGTAATGCTCTCGAAACCCTTCAAGCTTTCTGAAGCCGGCTCCTCCTTCTCAGCTCAGAAGACAGGCAAGGATGGGAGAAGATCAAGATCTCAAAGGAAGCCCCAAAGCAACAGAAAAAGACCCAGGGGCCTTGCCCCCGGACCCCCGTGCTGAGGCACCACGGCTGCCGCAGCCAATGAAGCCCCAAGCGCTTCCTTCTTCCTCACAAAACTGGCTTTATTGGACCGACAGGTACGACTTCCCCCGCGCCTGCGAGCAAAGGTAAAGCGGGTACGTAGGGGGTCTGTCTTCAAAACTGCCCAAAGAGCACAGCTAAGAAGCCAGAAAATCGAGCACATACAGACATCCCCACTAGACGATACTTCATCAACGCCGCAGCGATAATTAAGTTAATTTATTTTACAGCGATGCACAGCAATCTGGCCCTAAATACTTCTAGAAGAGAAGTGGGGTAGCAGGCAGCGGGGTTTAAGGTGCAAAACACCAACACTCCGAGAGCACCAAATGAACTCGAGGTTCAGCCGCACGTCGTCCCGCGGGTTTCTTCTTTCCTTGCTGTGACTTGGGTGACGAGTGCTGTCACGCTGACCGGGAAGCTTCAGCACGTTGCATTATAACAAAGAAAAAGCCTGGCCACCCTCTACCAGGGAAGCTCAGGAAGGATGGCTGGATCTTGCCAAATGCAAATTTCAAGGCTTTGAGAAAGTCATTTTGGTTTCTAGCCACAAACTAGCATGAAGAAGCTGGTTTGGGGCCTGCGGAAAGGCAGAGTCACAGGTTTAAGAACCAGAAGTGCCCTGTTTTATCCCAGACGAGGTTTCCACCCCTCGTTACTATCCCTCTGCGGGGATGAGGACGGTGCCCAGTTCCAACCCTGCATATTTCTGGTTCAGCTGGCGTTTTACATCAGTGGAGCAAGAGAAACTCTCAGCCGTCAGAGGACTTCAAGACCTTTCCCTTGACTCTTACTGGCTCCAATTCTAGTCATCAGAACAAATCTAACCAGAAGATGTTTACGCTCCCACAATATCTTGCCTCCCACAGGTGCCAAATGGCTTTGACGAGCTACCTTTGCCTTGCCCAACACCAGATGCAGCAGAGAAGAGGGTGCCTCCGCCAGGGAGATGCTGTCCTCCCCCTTCCCCGGCATCGTCCTGACTAAAGCAAGATATTTCGGCTCCCCCCACCCCTCTGCACCCCCGGTAGCAGAGTCCGTGGCCCCAGGACCCACTGCCACCCCCAAGGCAGGCAACCTGACTCATGGCTCAGGCTCTGGAAATACGAGGGAACAGAGAGGCAGGTTTCCCCTGGCACCGACCCCTCTGCTTCCCCCACCCCATCGCAGCGCCCCTTCTAACGTAACCCAGGCCCCCCTCCCCAAGACCCTCTGCCCTCCCCAACTACACTTTTGTAGGGGGGTTTCCAGCCCCCCAGGCCCCCATTCATACCCGGAGGGTCCTCGCCACACACCCACAACCTCGTCCCCAGGAAAAGCCCAGCTCTACACCCACCTCCCCCAGCGAAAGCTCAACCCCAGCCCACCCCACGGAGCCCCAGCCCACCCCACGGAGCCAGCTGAGCTCTGTGAAGCCCATCCCACTCGGGCCTCGGCCCATAACCCTCCAGCGCTCACTCCCACACACCCTCCAGAGAGCTCAGCCTCATCCCCCCCCCCCCCCGCTCTGCCCAGAGGCCTCCCCCACCCCTGGCTTCACCCCACAGCGCTGCCCCAAAGCACCGACCGACCTCCCACGCTCACCCCCGGCCCGCCCCGAGAGCCCTTCCTCGGCCCACGGGTTTGCCCATCTCCTCGCCCCACGCAGGGCCCGGCCCAGGCCCTGAGTCCCTTCCTGTACACACCCAGCCCCACGCACCCCACAGGCCTCTCACGCCCCCGGCTCCTACCGGCCCTGCTCCCCTTACACCCCCGAAGAGCCCTCCTCAGCCCCACGCACCCCAGCCTGTCAAGCCCCACAGGGCCCCCCCTCAGCCCCACACCCCCACAGCCCCCCTCAGCACTACACCCCTCCCCAGAGCCCTCCTCTCAGCCTCACAGTGCCCCCCCTCCACCCCCACAGAGCCCCCAGCCTCGCACCACCCGGTCCCCGCAAAGCCCCTCGCACCCCCCGGCCCTCCGCCGGCGCCGGGCCCAGCCCCGTACCCGCCAGGCCGCCGCTGCTCCCGCTGCTGCCCCCCGACTCCGGCCCCGCCGACGCCATCTTGGAGCGCTCCCTCCTCCTGCGGCGGCCGCCGGCTCGCGCGCGGCGCCCGCGCCCCTCCCCGCTTGGCTCCGCCCCTCCTCGCTAGGCGCCGCCCCGCCGCTCACGGACCGCACCATTCGGCCGCGGGCGGGGCGGGGGGGGACACGCGGCGCCGGCCGGCAGGGCGCACGCGCAGTCCAGGCGGCTGCCTCCCCCACATTTGGATTCGCCCTCGCGGACGCGACCACTCGGGGCGGAGGGAGGAAACCCTCGGGGCGCATGCGCGGAGGGCGGTGAGGGACACGTGACAGGCCAAGCGCGACCAAAACAAAGCCGGGGGGCACGTGGCGCGCGTGACGTCACGGCACGGGTTGCCGTGACGTCGCACGGTGACGTCATTTTGTATATTCCCTCCCCAGGGGCGCGACGGGGCCGTACCGAGGCCAGGCAGGGCCCGGCGGCGGGCGGATAGGCGTTGGGGATGCTCCGGTGGCGTCACGCTCCCGTGACGTCACGCTGGTGCCTGGCCGGCCCCGCTCCAGCGCGGCGTCACGCCTGGCTGAGAGCCCCGCGGTGCCGCACCCCCGGTTTGCCGCCCCCGCCCCCGCCCGGTTCCCCGTAGCGGAGCCCCCACCGCCCGCGGGACCCGGCAGTGCCCCCTCCGGCCCGCCGGGGGGCGCGCGCCGCCATCGGCCGCTCGGCGCTCGCTCTCTCCTGCCTGGCGGTGCAGCTGCGGGCCGGGCAGGACGCGCAGCGGAGCGCCGATCGCGGCGGCGGCGCGATGAGCCTGGCGGAGGGCCGCGCCCCGCGGCGCACGGCCGGTAACCGGCTCTCGGGGCTGCTGGAGGCCGAGGAGGAGGATGAGTTCTACCAGACCACCTACGGCGGCTTCACCGAGGTGCGGGGACGCCGGGGGGGGGGGGGGCGCCCTGGAGCTGGGGGCGCGGGGGGTCCCGGTGCTGTGAGGGGCTCGGGGGCGGGTGTCTGGGGGTCACGGGGAGGTGGGGGTCCCGGGGGGGACGTCTGGGGGTCCCCGGCACGTGGGGGTCCCGGGGGGGGTGTCTGGGGGTCCCCGGGAGGTGTGGATGGGGAGCCCCGGGGGGAGATGGGGAGCCCCGGGGAGGGATAGGAGGGTGTCCCCTGGGGGTGGGGGGGATGTCCCCGGGGAGGGGGCTGCGGGGCAGCAGGAGGGGCCAAGGGACGAGCAGCGGGAGCCACTGCAGGGGACAGGGGGCGTCCGGCCATTAGAGAAGCCCCCCCGCCCCGTTGCCGTGGGGCGGGAGAGCACCGGGGCTCGGGGCTGCGGCGGGGGGAGCCCGGGGGGTGACGCAGCCCCTCGGTCCCCGCAGGAGTCGGGCGATGACGAGTACAGGGGCGACCAGTCGGACAGCGACGACGAGGTGGACTCGGACTTCGACATCGACGAGGGCGAGGAACCCGCCAGCGACCAGGACGAGAGCGAGCCCAAGCGCCGCCGCCGTGTCGTCACCAAGGCCTACCGGGTGCGGCCGGGGACCGGGCTGGGGGCGCCTGCCTCCCCTGCCCAGCACCGCGGGGGGCGGACAGGCTCCCCCTTAGGAAAAGCCGAGGTTTAAACGAGGCCAAAGCCGTGGCCGGGGGGAGTTTTTCTCCCTTCTCACGTCCTCTGCCCCATCCCCTAGGAGCCCCTCAAGAGCCTTCGCCCCAAGAAGTCGGACGTCCCCACCGGCAGCTCCCAGAAGCCACGAGAGGTGAAATCCGTCCCCTTGGAGCTCCAGGATGACGTGGGAGACAGTGAGTGTGCGCGGGACGGGACGGGCTGGAAACGAGCCCCCTCCGGGAGAGCTCCCGGTGAGCCGGGCCGGCCGGTGCCCGCGGGTCAGCCCCGTCCTCCCGCCGCAGGTCGGAAGCACATGCGGCAGTCGACGACGGAGCACACGCGCCAAACCTTCCTGCGCATCCAGGAGCGGCAGGTCCAGTCCAAGCGTAAGAAGGGCGGCCCCAACTACGACCGGCCTCTGACGCAGGAGGAGCTGCTGGAGGAGGCCAAGATCACGGAGGAGATCAACCTCCGCTCCCTGGGTGAGCCAAGGGGCGCAGGGACCCCCGAGGTGGCGCAGGGACGGGGGGTGAGGCTGGCGGTGAGGCGCTGAGCCTCCCCCTCGGTTTGTCCCTGCTTTCCCAGAGAACTACGAGCGCCTGGAAGCCGACAAGAAGAAGCAGGTCCAGAAGAAGCGGAAGTGCGTGGGGCCCGTTATCCGGTACTGGTCCGTCACCATGCCCCTCGTCCCGGAGCCGGGCAAGGAGGAGAACGTGGACGTGGAGGGGTAGGTTGGGGTCACCTTGGCGTGGCCCTGGTGGGCTTTTCCCCCCGCACCGCACCCAGCCGGACCCCGGCTCCCACTCCTGATCCCTCCCTAGGCTCTGTTCCGTCGTGGTGAGGGAAAAGTGGGTTTTGGGCAGCGCCTTGGAGCCCCCCGAGACCCACGCTCCAGTCCTGGGGGGCGGCTCGAGCAAATGTGGCAGCTCTGCCTGCGCTGGGAGCTGCCCCAGGGTTCCCCCCCGCCCCGGGGGTCTCCCGGGCGCTGATTGTGGCTCTTCCAGGCTGGACCAAGACCCGCAGCAGGCCGAAGCAGCTCCAGCCCCGGCTCCGGCTTCCGCCGGGAAGTGCTCCCGCACCTTCATCTCCTTCAGCGACGACGAAACCTTCGAGCGCTTCTTCCCCAAAGCGAAACCGCCGCGGCTGCCGGTGCGGGAGATCTGCCCCGTCACCCACAAACCGGCCGTTTACCGCGACCCCATCACCGACATCCCCTACTCCAACATCCGCGCCTTCAAAATCATCCGGGAGGCCTACAAGAAATACATCACGGCGCACGGGCTGCCCAGCGCCGCCGCCTCCGCCGCCCTGGGGCCCGCCGCCCCCCCCGGCCCCGACCCCAACGTCCGTCCCACCCGCCAGAAGATCATCATCAAGCAGAGCGTCCCCCCCACCTGAGCGCCGGGGGTCCGCGGGGGCTCGTGGCCGCTGCGGGTCGAGGCCTCCCCTCGCTCCCGCTCCCGTGGGCAGCGGTTCGTTGCTCTATTTATCTCCCTCCTATCTTTTTTTATATAAAAAAAGAAATAAATCCGAGTAGCGCAACAAGGGTGCGGACTCTCGTTTCCATTCAACGCGCAGGGCCCGCGACACCAGGAGACCCTACAGTAAACACAGGGTGTGTACAACCCCTTGTTTTCCAAGAGACCCTACAGTAAACAAGCAGTTTGTTCCGAGTGCTGCCGCTCCCAGTGCGGCGCTGCCACGGGAGCCCTGATGACGGCAGCCCCACGCACCCCCCCCAAATGTGATTTTGGGAGCTGGGGGGGCATGTGGGAGCCAAGTCACCCAGATGGTCTCGGGGTGAAGGGGCATAAAATGTCCCCGTGGGGGTGACGGGGGTTCGGGGGTCTCTGAGAGGCCCCGGGCACAAGGTTCAGCCTCTCCCTGTGGCCTCTCCCCCAGCCTCCCCTCTCCTCGCTGGCCAGGGCACCCCAAGGGGTAACGGGGAACCACCGGGTCACGAGGGGCCCCCCCATCGCCCAGGGGTGCCCCCGCCGTGCCGGGGTGCTGGGGTGGAGCCGGCGCGGGGCTGGCAGGGCTCGATAACGCCCGGGGATATGTGATCTCGCCCCTCCCCGCCGCCGGCTCGCAGAATAAAACGCTGATCTCATGCCCTGCGCGGCCGGAGCCCTTGGCTCAGCACCGGGGCTCGTGCCCAGGCAGGCTCCGCCGCTCCGGCCAGCGGCCAGGTAGGGCCCCGGGGTGGGGGTCCTCGGGGTGGGGGGCCCAAGGGTGGGGGTCCATGGGATGATGGGGGCACGTCACCCCCAGGGACATGGGCTCAGGGGTCCCTGGGTCCGCCAGGGATCCCCACTCCGAGGGATCCCCCACTCTGCAGCCCCCCCGGCTCTCACCCATGGGTGTGTCTGGTCCCTCCTGGGGGCACTGGGTGGGTGGGTGTCCCCCCCCAGCCCTGGGGATTCTGGTGCCGGGGGGGAAATCTCAACCCGGTTCCTCGGTGGGGACCCGACCCCGGTGTCGGGGGACTCGTGTCCTCCCCAGGGAGGTGGGGACCCGTGTTGGGGGGCAAAGGGGTGCTGGAGGGGGGGGTCTGCTGAACCGGGGCCTGCCCCCAAGCAGTGGGGGAGGCTGGGGGGAACGCTGGGTCCTGGCCCTGGGGAGCACCTCGGAGGCGTGACTCAGTTTCCCCAAGAGCTTCCCAACCACACCACCCTGGACCCCCCACCTTGGGGTGCCCCACAGCCCCCCCAGCCTGGCGGGAACCCAATACCGCCCTGTGGCACGAAGGGGCCCTGCAGGCTGTGGCATGGGGGGGGTCACTGTGGTGTGGGGGGTCCCCTTGCGGTGCAGGGCATCCCCCCACCCCGGGGAGCCTCCCGCCAGCTGCTCAGCCCCCGTGTCGTCCCCCCCAGGCCGCCCCCCGGCCCCCCACCATGACGTCCTACCGGCAGGAGCTGGAGAAGTACCGGGACATCGACGAGGACAAGATCCTGCGGGAACTGTCGGCCGAGGAGCTGGCGCAGCTGGACATGGAGCTGCTGGAGATGGACCCCGAGGTGGGTCCCGGTGCGGGGGGGCGGTGAGCGGGATGGGTGCCACGCGGCTGCCGGGGTTCCCCAGGGGTGACACGGTGGGTCCCCAGAACGTGCTGCTGCCGGCGGGGCTGCGGCAGCGGGACCAGACGCAGAAGAGCCCGACGGGGCCGCTGGATCGGGAGGCCCTGCTGCAGCACCTGGAGAAGCAGGCGCTGGAGGCCGGCGAGCGCGACGACCTGGTGCCCTTCACCGGCGAGAAGAAAGGTGCGGGGACCCGGGGGGGGACATGGCGGGGACCGTGGCGGGGACCAGGGGGGACAGGGCCCTGCAGCGCTGGGTATATTTAGCTCGGCAGAACGGTCCTCGCCAGCGGCTCGGGTGTCCTGGGCGAGCTGGGTCCCTGCCAAACCCAGGCACAGCCACCCCCTGGCAATGTCACCCCCCATATGGCCACCCCCTGCAATGTCACCCCCTGGCAATGTCCCCCCGAAGCGTGGCCAGCCCCTGGCAACATCCCCCCCAGTATGGTCCCTCAAACCCCTCCGGACTGTCACCCCCTGGCGATGCCACCCCCCGGACTCCCACCCCCAGGCACGGCCACCCCTAGCCCAGGTCACCCTCCGGCAGCAGCCACACCCCCACGTGCCCCTGCCAGCCCCGTCACCGGGCCACCGCGTCCGGTGTCACCGGGCTGGCGCGAGGCCGGGCAGGGTGCGACCCGCGTCCCCGCGCCCAGGGAAGCCCTTCGTGCCCAAGAACCCGACGCGGGAGATCCCGCGGGAGGAGCAGATCACGCTGGAGCCCGAGCTGGAGGAGGCGCTGGCCAACGCCACCGACGCCGAGATGTGCGACATCGCCGGTGGGTCTCGCACGGGGCTGCGCCTCGCACCGCAGCCTTGCACGGGGCTGCCGCATTGCACCGCAGCCTCGCATGGGGCTGCCACGTTGCACCACAACATTGCATGGGGCTGCTGCCTTGCACCGCAGCCTCACACAGGGCTGCCTTGTTGCACCACAGCCTCGCACGAGGCCGCCACATCACATTGCAGCCTCGCACGGAGCTGCTGCATCACACCATAGCCTTGCACGGGGCTGCCACATTGCATCGCAACCTCGCATGGGGCTGCCACGTTGCACCGCAGCCTCGCACAGGGCAGCCACGTCGCACCACAACATTGCACGGGGCTGCTGCATTGCACCGCAGCCTCACACGGGGCTGCCTTGTTGCACCACAGCCTCGCATGAAGCTGCCACATCACATTGCAGCCTCGCATGGGGCTGCCACGTCGCACCGCAGCCTCGCATGGGGCTGCCACGTCGCACCGCAGCCTCGCACGGGGGTAGCGGGTCCCACAGCAGCTTCACGTGGGGGCAGCACGTCGCACCGCAGCGTTGCACGGGGGGAACACGTTGCATGGGGGGGGGAAGCATGTTGCATGGGGCCAGCATGTTGCACGCCTGCCCGGCCCCGTGTCACGCCCGTGCTCCCCGCTGCCACGCATGTGCCAGGCCCCCCCCCGCCCCCCTGGGTCCCCGCCAGGGCCCGGCTAAAAGCAGTGCCAGGCCCCCGCGCTCGGCTTTCACCGCTGGCCCCCGGCCCACCCGCTCCCCACGGCTTCCCCGGCCCCCCCCGGGCAGGGCTGGGGGAGCTGCGGCCACCCCTGGGGGGCACGAGGGGACCGGGGGGGTCCTGGGGTACTCGCTGACCCCCCCGGCCCCGCAGCCATCCTGGGCATGTACACGCTGATGAGCAACAAGCAGTACTACGACGCGATCTGCAGCGGGACCATCTCCAACACGGAGGGCATCAACAGTGAGTGCCTTGGGGACACGGGGACACGGGGACACGCCCCCCCGGGACAGGGGACACGGGGACACGCCCCCCCGGGACAGGGGACACGGAGGCCACGGGGCTGTTCGGGGGGAATTTGGGGACCAGAACCCCTCCGGGATTCCCCGTGGTGACCCCACGCACGTGTGCAAACGCACGTGTCCCCGCGCGTCCGTATCCCCGCGCGCGGTCACGCATGTCCCTGCGCACACGCGTGTGTGCCCCAGGCGTGGTGAAGCCCGACACGTACAAGCCGGTGCCGGATGAGCCCCCGAACCCCACCAACGTGGAGGAGACGCTGCGGCAGATCCAGGCCAACGACGGGGCTCTGGAGGACGTCAACCTCAACAACATCAAGGTGAGGGACCTGCTGGCAGTGTCCCCAAGGTGTCCCCAGGGTGTCCCCAAGGTGCCAGTCCTGGTCCTGGGGTGCCAATCCCCATCCTGGGGTGTCCCCATGGGGCTGGTCCCTATCCCAGGGTGTCTCCAGGGCACCCCAAGGTGCTGGTTGCCATGCATCCCTGTGGCCCCCAGGGTGTCCCCAGGGTGTCCCTGGGTGCTCCTCCCTGGCCAGGATGGTGCCAGGGTGATGGGTCCCACCCTGGGGTGTCCCCATGAGGCTTGGTCACCCTGTCCCAGCGTGCTGCTCGTCCCTGCAGGGTTGGTCCCTGTCTTGGGTCATCCCTGGGGTGTTTGTCCCCATCCCGGAGTGGCTCCAGGGCACCCCAGGGTGCTCGTCCTCATCCAGGAGCATCCATGTCCCCTTGGTGACATCCCACATCCCTTCAGTGCCGCTTACATCCCTTGCGTGACATCCAGCACCCTCTCGAGGATGTCCCTCTACCCTTGGAGACATCTCCACCCCCTCGATGCCACTTAGGTCCCCTTGCTGACACCCACATCTCCTCGGGGATGTCCCCATCCCCTTGGTGACACCCATGTCCCCCTGCCGCAGGACATTCCCGTCTCCACGCTCAAGGCCATCTGCGAGGCCATGAAAACCAACACCCACGTCAAGAAGCTCAGCCTGGTAGCCACCCGCAGCAATGACCCCGTGGCCAGCGTGAGTCCCAGCCCCGAGTCCCCCATGTCCCCACACGTCCCCAGACAGGGAGGGGACACAGTCCCCTGCCCCCAGTTCCATCCTGGGCACCAGCAAGCCCAGGTGACGGTGGCTTTTCCACCGTCACCTGGGGCATCGGTGGCCCAGGACAAGCCAGAGGGGTGGGTGACACCCTGAGGTGACACCCTGAGGTGACACGCAGGCCGTGGCCGAGATGCTGATGGAGAACAAGACCCTGCAGAGCCTCAACATCGAATCCAACTTCATCACCAGCGCCGGCATGATGAGCATCATCAAGGCCATGTACCACAACGCCACCCTGAGCGAGCTCAAGGTGGACAACCAGGTAGGGACGGGCACCCATGGGTGGCCCGGGGAGGGGACAGGGCTGTCCCCAACTTCCCGGTGTGCCTGGTTTCACCCCGGCCCCGCAGTGCCAGCGGCTGGGCGACACGGTGGAGATGGAGATGGCCACCATGCTGGAGCAGTGCCCCTCCGTCGTGCGCTTCGGCTACCACTTCACGCAGCAGGGCCCCCGCGCCCGCGCCGCCATCGCCATCACCAACAACAACGAGCTCCGTGAGTGTCCCCCGCGCCCCCGCCCGGGGCAGGAACCGGGGTGGGGGGTCCTGGCCCTGACCATCCCCCTCTTTCCCCTGCCCCCAGGTCGCAAGCAGAAGAAAACCTAACGGCCCCCCGGCACGAACGAGCCCCGGCTCCTGCGGCCCGGGGCCGCTGTAAATAAAGACGACGGAGAGACGCGGCTTCGGGATCCGCTCGGATGCGTCCCGGGGCCGGATCTGCGCGCACGGGGGCCGGAATCGGGACCGTAGGGATGGGCTGAGGGAGGGTAACGCCGCCGGGGAGGCAGCGGGGGCACCCCCCCGTCTTGCGGGGCTCGAGGCCCCCGTTAGCCTCCGGCCGTTAATCCACGGGGGCCGAGCCGGATGCCTGGATCCCCTCGGAGGCCGGCACCCGCAGCCCCGTGAGGCGGGTGGGGGGGGCGCAGGGCCTATTTATAGGTCCCACCACCTATTTATAGGCGCGAGCGGGTAAATCCCGGTGCCCAGGGGTAACATCACCCCGGGCAGCGCTGCCAGGGAGCACCCCCCACGGACAGGATCCGGCCCCGAGGCCCAGAGAGACCCTTGGGTGGGGGGTGGGTGCTGCCCCAGGGGCGTGGATGCCGGCTCAGCCCTTTAAAAAACAGTCCCATGGGTGCCCCCCCGATGTGGGAGCACCCACAGGCACCCAAAGGCTGGGAGGAAAAGGAGGGGGGGGAAACTGAGGCAGGGGGAGGGCGGCATGGCCGGGCGCTTTCCGAAGCACTGGGACAGCTGCCGGGGCCGAGCAGGAGGGGGGAACCCGGCACCACCACCCCGAAAGGCCACGACCCGCAGGCAGCTGCCAGCGTGCGAGAAAATGAGCGTGACTTGGGCCAGGGACAGGAGGGGACGGAGCGGGGACGGGCCGAGACCCACACCGAGGTTGGCAGCGCTCGCAGGGCGCTGGGAACACCCTGAAAAGGCACCAGGTTGAGCACCCCAGGGTGGCAAAACGCTGGGACCCCCCCGGGACCCGCCCCAACGGCTCAGACACCTCCGTCCTCTCCAGCTGCCTCTATTAACGGCGGGGCTTGGGGACAGCCTGGGGGGGCCGTCCCCGTGGGGACCGGTGGGGCAGAGGGGGGCCTCAGGCCGGCAGCAGCGCCGGCGGCTCGTCCTCGTCGGAGTCGAATTCGGCATTCTCGTCCTTCACCCACTTGCCGGAACGGTCCTGGATCCAGCCGGCGCTGGGGACGGACGGACAGACAGACGGACGGAGTGAGAGGCGGCTCGTTACGGGGTTCCCCGCGCCAACGGGGCCAAGACTCACCTCCGCAGCTGCAGGTATCGCTCCAGGGCCCGGCGTCTCTCGGGGCTGAGGGTTTCAGGCTGGCTCAGGGCCGACGATGAGGCTTTTCCTTTGCCGCCTCGCTGCGTCCGGGCTGGAGCCGCCTTCGGTGCGCCTGGGAGGGCAGAGAGGGGCTGGCGGGACCCGCAGAAACGGGAAAGCCCCGGCTGAGAGCCCGGGCGTCCTGCCCCACCAGTGCGGGCGCAGCCCCCGCACCACCGGCCGGCTCTTACCCGCTCGCCTGCCGCGGTGCCCCGGCAGCATGGCTGCAGGGCTGGTGTCCACGGCTTCTCCACCCTTCCATGACGGCTCTGGAGGCGTCGGGGCGGCACTCGGCTCCGTCTGCATCGCGCCAGCTCGCGAGCTGCTTCCCTCTGCCCTGCGACGGGAGAAGGAGTCAGGGCCTTGTGCCACAAACGCCTGATGGCGGTGAAGCCACGGCACCGCCGGTCCCTCCTGGGAAGCCCAGAGCTTTCCCCTGCCCTCCAGCAGCGAAACCAAAGGTCTTACCCCGTCCTCCGGCAGCAGCTGCTGTAGGGAGCAGCTTTCAGCAGAGCGCTCCGGGCGATCCTCCTCGTCCGTGCCAGAAGAGGGGCCGGGGAGCCCTGGGGAGAGGGGACAGAGCTCAGGGGGCCTGGCCGGGGGGTCCGGCGGGGTGAGGAAGGGGCATCCGCACCAACCTGCGCGCCTGCCTCCTCTGCCTGCACCTCCTCCTCGTGCCGCCGCTTCTGGGCCGCGTTCTGGAGCGAGCGCTTCCTGCCGTAGAAGCGCTGCAGGCCTGGAAGAGAGCGAAGGGGACGGGGGGACGCGCTCGCTCGGCACAGCCCACCCCCCTGCCGGCCCCCCACTTACTGCCCGTGTGCTTCTTGCCGGCCCTGTGGACTGTCAGCACATCCAGCGTGTCGAAGACGGGGCGGTGGGCACACACCGTGCAGGCGTACCTGTGCCAAGGGGGGGGAAAAGCTGCCGTCAGGACCCCGCAAGTGGCCAGAGGCGGGGGGCTGTCCTCAGGGGTCTCGCTCACCTCCCGCTCCTCAGCAGCAGCGCCTCGTCCTCGGGGATGTAGTTGGCCAACAGGTCCGCGACACGTCTTTTCTGGGAGAGGCCGAGGGGGCCGGGTGAGCGCTTGTCCCCCCCGTGCCTGCTGCCAGAGGGGGGGTCTGCCCCCAGTTTGTGCCACTGGGAACCTGCCCTTGCCCCCAGCCCTGTCCCCCCTTAGGCCACGAAACCTTGGCACCCTGGGGACCCCCCTCTGAGGGAGCAAGGGAGGGTGGGTGGGGAAACTGGGGTGTCAAGCCTGGGGAGGGGGCGGTTTGGGGGCTGGCGGCAGGTTGAGGGGGAGGAAGGGGGCAGTTTTGAGGAGCGGCCTGGGCCAAGGTGGGTATATGGGGCGCTGGGAGGGAACCCGGGGGGACAAGAGAGGGCAGGGGTGAGGGTGAATTGGGCGGCCAGGGGAGCATTTGCAGGCAGGGAGGACGGCGGGCAGGAGGGGTAGTTTCAGGCAGGGAGGAGCGGGAAGGGCTGGGGGGAACCGGGAGGAGGAAGGCCAGGGCAAGGGCGGTATGTGGGGAGGTCGGGGCCGGGGTTAGGGGGCCCAGGGGGTGGGTTGGGGGCGCCCTGGGGGGGGCGGGACCCACCTGCAGCACCCCCAGCTGACCGGGGTCGTCCCCCTCCCGCTTGAAGGACATGGCGGCCCCGGCGCCGGCCCGCGGTTACTATGGGAACCGACCCCCTCTGCCACCCAGCTTCCGGGTGGCTTTTCCCAGCAGGCCGCGCGCGGGAGGGCGACCAATTAGAGAACGCGAGGGGCGGGGCGGGCGGGCCCGCCGTGCCGCCAGGCGGCCGCAGCCCCGCGGCATGACGGGAGTTGTAGTTCCGCGGCGCCGTCCCTCGCGGGGAGTGGGCGGCAGAGCCCCCTCCGGGGGCGGGGGCCGTGGGCAGGGGCAGGGGCCGGAGGGATGGGGAGGACCACGGGCGGGGAGGGGGGGTGGCGGCGGGGCTGCCCAAGGGGTCCGCGGGGACCCCACGGTCCCGGACTACAAGTCCCAGAGGCCTCCGCGAGGGCGGTCGGGCCGGGCCAGGCGTCTCCGGCCTCACCGGGGCCCGGGGGCGCCCGGGGGCGGTGGCGGGGCCGAGCCCGCCCCGGTGAGCGGCGGCCGGGGCCCTGGGCCGGTCCCCGGGCCGGGCGGGGCCGTCCCGCCATGGCGGCGGGAAGCGGGGGAGCGGGGGCCTCCGCCCGGGAGCACCGCCTGGAGCCCGGGGACACGCTGCCGGGGCTGGCGCTGCGCTACGGGGTGACGGTGAGCGGCCACCGGGGCCGGGGGGCAAGGCGGGGGGGACATCCAGGGTCGGGGGTGGCCGCGGGGCGGTGTGGGGCAGGATCCCCGGGGCGGGGCGGCAGGACGACCCCGGCGTCCCCCGGCAGCCCCGCGGTCCCCGTGGGGCCATCCCTGCCCCCGTCCCCTTCCCTCACCCACCCTGTCCCTAGGGCTGTCCCCACGCTGTCCGGTCCCCCGTCCCTGTCCCCGTCCCGTCCCTGCCCTTGTCCCGGTCCCCACCCTCATCCTCTCCCCATTCTTGTCCCCGTCCCACCGCTGTCCCCATCCCGTCCCGTCCCCATCCCGGTCCCCATCCCGTCCCCGGCAGATGGAGCAGATCAAGCGCGCCAACCGCCTCTACACCTCGGACACCATCTTCCTCAAGCCCACCCTCCTCATCCCCGCGCCGGTGCAGCCGGGGGCACCCTGCCACGGGGACAAGGACGAGGACGTGCCCGGCCCCTCGGGGGATGCCCCGGCCTCCCCAGTCCCGTCCCGCCACGATCTCTCGGCCACCGATTTCCTGCGACAGCTCGACGCCGAGATCGGGCGCTCCAAGGCGGCAGCGGCGGCACAACGGCTCCGCGCCGGCAGCACGGGGTGAGCGCACCCGTCCCGCCTCCCCTTTTGGGGCAAAATGGGGGCTTTTGGCTGCAGGGTGGGTGGGCAGGTGGCCGGGCCACCCCTCAGTGTCACCCGCTGTGTCCCCTGCAGCATGGCCGAGGCCAAAGGCACCCGGAGCCCTGATGCCAGGGACCCGCCGGCCCCCCGCGGCCCCCGCCTCGGCCCCCGGCCCCTCACCAGGACCCCGCGGGCGGCCGCCCTCCGTGACGCCGAGGACGAGATCTTCACGCTGTGACGCCGGGGACACCGGGGACATGCCACCGTGACTCCCACCCCACGGTGACGGGGACGCCGGGACTCCCCCAGCACCCAGCCCCAGCCAGGGGATACTGGAGGGGACACAGGGATTTTGGGGGGGACACATGTTGTCCCTCCCCGTCTCCTTCAAGGGGCCTGTCCCGCTTCAGGGACACCCAATGCCTGGGTGCAGAGCCAGCCTTCTCGCAGGGCTACTGGGAGGCACTGGGAGGTACTGGGACAGATCTACCAGCTGATGTTTTTCCTCTGGTTGTATTTATTTGTACGTCTTTGCTCTTGTGGGGGGCTTAGGGGGGTGGGACTCCCCAGGTGGGGCCCCCCTCTAGCCCCCCCGTGCCAGTGCCTGGACCCCCAGGGGATGGGGACGGTCACCCCCCACCCCAAGAGCCTGTAAATAAAATGGAGCACTGTCACCTGGCTCTGCCTGTTTGTCACCCCCCCTGGGGACACAGTCACCCCCCCGGTGACATGGACACCCCGCTGGGGACATGATTGCCCCCCCAGGGACATGGTCACAGTCCTGGGGACACGGTTAACCCCCCTGGGGATGCAGTCATTCTCCTTGGGGACATGGTCATCCACTCAGGGACATGGTCATCCCCTCAGGGACATGGACACCCCCCCTGGGGACAGCCAGCGTCATCCTGCTGGGGACATTTTCACCCCCTGGAGATGCTGTCACCCCTCAGGGACACAGTCATGCCCCTAGGGCTGCGGGCACCCACCCGGGGACACTGTCGTCCCCCCCCCCCCAGGTCACCCAGGGGACCTAGGTGCCACACCACGCGGTGCCACCAGGTGTCACCCTGTGCCCGCACCCTTGGGACCCCCTGGGGCCCCCCACCCCAGAGCCTCGCGGGTCTCCCCAGGGTCCCCCAGCACCCCCAGGGCCACCCAGTCCCCCGGGTTGTCCCCAGGGTCCCCTGTCCCCGCCCCGGGGGAGGCTGGGGACACTTGGGGACCGGAGCCTGAGTGGCACCTGGGGGAGAGCCCAGTGCTCCCAGTAGCTCCCAGTAGCTCCCAGTCCCCACTGGGCCAGCTGCATGCAAATGGCCACACGCTGGTGCAGGAGAGGTGACAGGTCCCCCTCGGGAGGGGGACAGACGTGACAGCCAGCCCCCGTTGCACACGTGTGTGCAAGGGTCTCCGTACCTGTGTGTGGTCCTGCGTCACGCGTGCATCCACCCGCGTGCACGTCTGTGGGCGTGGGCGTGTGCACACGCGTGGGCACAGACACGGAGGCCGGCGGCGTGGGTGCTTGCACGCGCGTGTGCGCGGCCCCGTCCCGGCGGGGGACGCCCCGCCGGGACGGGGCCGCGCACACGCGCGTGCAAGCACCCACGCGCGTCCACCCCGCCGGGCGCAGGGCTGTGCCCGCTCCCACGCGTGTGTGCACACGCGTGTGTAAGCCACCTCCCTTCTCCCCCCAGCCCTCAGCAGCTAATGAGGATCATCTCATTAACGGGCATTAACGACTATCTATAGGGTGTCTCGGGTGGGGTTGTCCCACGGGGGTCCCCGGTCCCGCCCCCGGCCCCGCTCCGGCCGCCGGCCGGTCCCGGCCCGTTCCGGGGCGGAGCCGCTCGGGGCCGCTCGGGGCCGTTCGGGTCCGATCGGGACCGTTCGGGGCCGCTCGGGGCCGTTCGGGACCGTTCGGGGAGCGGAGCCGGTACCGAGAGCGGAGGGGTCGGGGCGGCGGGGGGGGGAGCGTGGGTTGTGACGGGTGTAGTTGGGGTGTTGTGGGGTGTAGATGGGGTGTTGTGGGGTGTAAGTGGGGCGTTGGGGCGGGGGGTCGGTGGGGTGTTGGAAAGGGGTCGGTGAAGTGTTGGAGGGGGGTGGTTTTGGGGTGTTGTGGGGAGTACTTGGGGTGTTGTGAGGGTGTTGTGGGGTGTAGGTGGGGTGCTGTGGCGGGCTGTCGGTGGGGTGTTGTAGTGGGGTGTTGTGAGGGTGCTGTTGGGGTGTTGTGGGGTGTAGGTGGGGTGTTGTGGGGTGTTTTGGGGTGCTGTGAGGGTGCAGGCGGGTGCTGTGGAGCCGGGCGCGGGTGCGGGTGTTGCGCGGGGCTGGGTGTGCGGGGGGCGTGTTGTGCCGCGTGGGGGGGTGTCAGTGGGTGCGGGTGTGCGTGGCGTCCCGGCGCTGCTGGCAGCAGTTACCGGGGCACTGGGAGCACTGGGGACACTGGGGTGGGGGTACTGGGGACGTTGGGACAGGCGCATTGGAGCAGGGGCACTGGGGACACTGAAATGGGGGCACTGGGACCACTGGGAGGGGGACACTGGGGACACCGGGGTGGGAGTACAGGGGACACTGGGAGGGGGCACTGGGGACACTGGGATGGAGGTACAGGGACGCTGGAGCGGGAGCACTGGGACCACCGAGAGGAGGTACTGGGGACACTGGGAGGAGGCACTGGGAGCACCGTCCCTGCACTCGGGGCGCACGTCCGCGCTGTCCCCACGCTCCCCTCCGGGCTGCCCTCTGCCCCCCGCCCCGTGCCTCAGTTTCCCCCCGCTGAGATCAGCCCCTGGCAGCCCGGGGGGGGTCACCCCCAGCCCCACGTTCCCTCCGGGCACCCGCGACGATGCCGGGGGTCCCACTGCCCTTCGTCCTCCTCCTCCTCGCCCCTGGGGGGGTGGCACCGTCCTTCCCGCGGGACCTGGTGCCACGCAGCACCGTGGGGCTGGCAGGTGAGCGGGGGGTGCCGGGGGGGGTGACCGGGGCCTGGGGGCCCGGCGGGGTGTCACCGCGTCCCCCCGTCCCCGCAGCCACCGCCGCCTACCCCCGCTTCGGCGGCCTTCGGGGGGACAACGCCACGGCCCAGCTCGGCCTCGACTTCCAGCGCATGCTGCGCCTCAACGGCTCCCTCCTGGTCGCCGCCCGGTGAGCGGGGCCTCCGCTCGGGGGCTTCTGCGCGCTTGTGCGCGCTTGTGCGCGCTGGGCTGTGCTTGTGTGTGCTTGTGTGTGCTTGTGTGTGCTTGTGCACAGTCCTGTGTGCTTGTGCACGCTTGTGCGCGCTTGTGTGTGCTTGTGCACAGTCCTGTGTGCTTGTGCACGCTTGTGTGTGCTTGTGCACAGTCCTGTGTGCTTGTGCACGCTTGTGCATGCTTGTGTGTGCTTGTGTGTGCTTGTGTGTGCTTGTGCACGCTTGTGTGTGCTTGTGCGTGCTTGTGTGTGCTTGTGTGTGCTTGTGCATGCTTGTGTGTGCTTGGCTGTGCTTGTGCACGCTTATGTGTGCTTGTGCACGCTTGTGCGTGCTGGGCTGTGCTTGTGCGTGCTTGTGCGCGCTTGTGCGTGCTTGTGCGTGCTTGTGTGTGCTTGTGCGCGCTTCTGCACGCTCCTCTGTGCTTGTGCACGCTTGTGCGTGCTTGGCTGTACTTGTGCACACTCCTGTGTGCTTGTGCGCACTTCTGCACGCTTCTGCATGCTCCTCTGTGCTTGTGCACTCTTGTGTGTCTTGTGCGTGCTTGTGCACGCTCCTGTGTGCTTGTGCACGCTTGTGCGTCTTGTGCACGCTTGTGCACACTTGTGCGTGCTTGGCTGTGCTTGTGCGCACTTGTGCGCACTTGTGCGTGCTTGGCTGTGCTTGTGCATGCTTGTGCGCACTTGTGCGTGCTTGGCTGTGCTTGTGCGCACTTGTGCGCACTTGTGCGTGCTTGGCTGTGCTTGTGCATGCTTGTGCGCACTTGTGCGTGCTTGGCTGTGCTTGTGCGCACTTGTGCGCACTTGTGCGTGCTCCTCTGTGTGCACGCTTGTGCGTGCTTGTGCACGCTTGTGCGCACTTGTGCGTGCTTGGCTGTGCTTGTGTGCACTTGTGCATGCTCCTCTGTGTGCACGCTTGTGCACGCTTGTGCACGCTTGTGCGTACTTGGCTGTGCTTGCACAAGCTCGTCCAAGCTCGGCTGTCACCCCCCCAGGGACCACATCTACGCCTTCGACCTGGGGCAGGAGGAGGGGACGCTGTACCCCCAGCGGGTAAGGGGGGGCCGCCGGCCCTGGGGACACGGGGGGCCGGGGTGGGGGGTCCCCGTGCCCACCCCCCTCTCGCCCGGCAGCACCTCGCCTGGGAGACGCGGGACAGGGAGAACTGCGCCATGCGGGGCCGGCTGCAGGTATGGGGGTGCGGGTGTGGGGGACAGGGGTGTGGGGGTACGGGGGTACGGGGGGACAGGGTTAATGGGGTACAGGGGTGTGGGGGTACGGGGGTACGGGGGGACAGGGTTAAGGGGGTACAGGGGTGTGGGGGTACGGGGGTGTGGGGGGACAGGGTTAATGGGGTACAGGGGTGTGGGGGTACGGGGGGCACAGGGTGTGGGGTGTATGGTAGAGGAGGTATGGCAGTATGGGGGTACAAGGTGTGGGGGTACGTGCGATGGGGATACAAGGGCACAGGGTATGGGGGTGCAGGGTATGGGGGTGTAGGGGTACAGGGTATGGGGTACGGGGTAGGGGGGTACAGGGTATGGAGTATGGGGGTACAGGGGAGGGGGTGCAGCATATAGGGGTGGGGGGTACATGGTGTTGGGGCACCGGGGTACAGGGCATGGGGGTACGGGTGGACATGGGGGGTACAGGTTTGGGGGTGCAGGTTACAGGGGATGGAAGGGATGGGGCAAACGGGGCGCTGGGCAGGGGGAGGTGGTGACGCCAGGGCCCCCCGTGTCCCCCCGTGTCCCCCCGTGTCCCCGCGCAGGACGAGTGCCACAACTACATCAGGGTGCTGGTGCCCCGCGACGGCGGCACCCTGCTGGCCTGCGGCACCAACGCCTTCAGCCCCCTCTGCCGCACCTACCAGGTGGGGGAGCCGGGGGGCGAGGGTGTCCCCGGGGGGGCTCAGCCTCTGCCGGGGAGCACGGGGGGTGTCCCTGGGGGGGGCTCAGCCTCTGCCGGGGAGCACGGGGGGTGTCCCTGGGGGGGGCTCAGCCTCTGCCGGGGAGCACGGGGGGTGTCACCAGTGGGGGGGCTCAGCCTCTGCCAGGGAGCACGGGGGGTGTCACCAGTTGGGGGGGGGTCTCAGCCCTGCCAGGGAGCATGGGGGGGGGGCAGGTGTGATGAGTGTGGGGGGTCTCAGCCCCCACTGCGGAGCACAGCAGGGCAGTGCCCAGAGGTGTGACGAGTGTGGGGGTCCTCAGCGGCTCCGCACCAGGGCTGGGGGCAGTGGGAGGGTGCAGGGGGGCTGTGATGAGCGTGGGGGGGTCTCAGCACCTCACCCACCCCCCCAGGTGAGCAGCCTGGCGCAGGAGGGCGAGGAGGTGAGCGGCCAGGCCCGGTGCCCCTTCGACACCAAGCAGAGCGTCGTCGCCCTCTTCGTCGGTGGGTGCTGGAGGGGGGGAGGGACGGGGTCCCCAGGGTGGGGACAGGGCTGACGCTGGTGTCCCCCCGCCCCAGACGGCAGCCTGTACTCGGCCACGGTGGCCGACTTCCAGGCAAGTGACGCGGTGATCTACCGCAGCCTCAGCCCCGGCCGCCCCCCCCTGCGCACCCTCAAGTACAGCTCCCGCTGGCTGCAGGGTACCCCACCGACTGGGGGTGCGGGGGGCATGGGCTGGGGGGCGCGGGTTTGGGGGGGTGATGGGGCCGGGCAGAGGGGTACGGGTGTATGGGGCTGGGGGAGAGGGGTGCGGGGCTGCGGGGGGCTGTGGGGTGGGGAGAGGGGTACGGGTGTATGGGGCTGGGGGAGAGGGGTGCGGGGCTGGGGGGGGCTGTGGGGTGGGGAGAGGGGTACGGGTGTATGGGGCTGGGGGAGAGGGGTGCGGGTCTGGGGGGGGCTGTGGGGTGGGGAGAGGGGTACGGGTGTGTATGGGGCTGGCATGGAGGGGTGCGGGTCTGGGAGGGCTGTGGGGTGGGGAGAGGGGTACGGGTGTATGGGGCTGGCATGGAGGGGTGCGGGTCTGGGGGGGGCTGTGGGGTGGGGAGAGGGGTACGGGTGTATGGGGCTGGCATGGAGGGGTGCGGGTCTGGGGGGGGCTGTGGGGTGGGGAGAGGGGTACGGGTGTGTAAGGGGCTGGCATGGAGGGGTACCAGTGCACGGGGTTGATGGGGACAGGGCGGGGGGTACGGGTGTACGGGGGCATGGGGCAGGGGTGTATGGGGGGGCTGTGGGGGGCCTGGGCTGTGATCTGGGGGTACAGGGCTGTGGGGCCATAGAGGGGTGGAGGGGGCAGGGGAGGGGGTGGGCACCGGGGTGGGGGACAGGGACAGGAGGCAGCGGGGGCTGACGGCCCCCCGGCCCCCCCAGAACCCCACTTCGTCCAGGCGCTGCCCTACGGCCCCTACGTCTACTTCTTCTTCAGGGAGGTCGCCGTGGAGCTCAGCGCCCTGGGCAAGGTGGGCACGGGGGCGCGGGGCCGTGGTGGCACCGGGGTGCCCATCCCCCTGGCATCAAGGCAGGGGAGACCCCAGTGCCCCTCACCGGGGTGTCTGGCTGGGTGCTGGTGCCTCCCAGGGTGCTGCTGCCTGCAGTGCTCCTGGGTGCCAGCCCATGGTGACTGATGCCCATGGGTGCCAGCCCAAGGTGCCAATGCCCCTGGCTGCCTGGGTGACAGTGCCGATGCCCATGGGTGCCTGAGTGCCAATGCCCACGGGTCCCTGGGTGCTGACACCCCTGGGTGCCCCGGTGCCAATGCCCACGGGTCCCTGGGTGCTGACACCCGCGGGTGCCCATGTGCTGACACCCCTGGGTGCCCCGGTGCCAATGCCCATGGGTCCTGGGTGCTGACACCCATGGGTGCCCATGTGCTGACACCCCTGGGTGCCTGTGTGCCAATGCCCGTGGGTCCCTGGGTGCTGACACCCGCGGGTGCCCATGTGCTGACACCCCTGGGTGCCTGTGTGGCAATGCCCGTGGGTCCCTGGGTGCTGACACCCCTGGGTGCCCCGGTGCCAATGCCCGTGGGTCCCTGGGTGCTGACGCCCGCGGGTGCCGGCGCAGGTGGCGGTGGCGCGGGTGGCGCGGGTGTGCCGCAACGACCGAGGGGGCTCCCCGCGGGTGCTGGAGCGGCGCTGGACGTCCTTCCTGAAGGTGCGGCTGCAGTGCGCCGTCCCCGGGGACGCCATCTTCTACTTCGACGTCCTGGAGGCGGTGACGCCCCCCCGGGCCCTGCACGGGCGCCCCGCTGTCCTCGCCCTCTTCGGCACCCAGCCCAACAGGCACGGCGGCGGGGACGCGGGGACACGGTGACGGGGGGACCCGGGCTCATGGGGGACGTGAGCCTGCGGACGGGGGTGGCCAAGGGGACGTGGGGCTGTAGGGCAGGGGAGCCCGGCATGGGGGGACGTGGGCAGGGACCTGGGGACACGGGAGATGGGGACACGGGAGGGACAGACATGGGGATGCGCTCACACAGGGACATGGGGACACGGGAGATGGGGACATGGGGATGCGCTCACATGGGGACACGGGGACACGGGAGATGGGGACATGGGGATGCACTCACATGGGGACATGGGGACACAGGAGATGGGGACACAGGAGGGACAGACATGGGGATGCGCTCACACGGGGACATGGGGACACAGGAGGGGGGGACACGGGAGATGGGGACATGGGGATGCGCTCACACGGGGACATGGGGACACAGGAGGGGGGGACGTGGGGACGGACTCACAGGGGGACATGGGGACACAGTGGGACAGGACAGAGGGACGCAGACACAGGGCGTGGGGACACAGCGGGGACCAAGAGGGACACGGAGGGGCGCTGGCCAAACCAAGGCTGACCTGGCAGCCCCGGGAGGGGACAGGGGTGTCCCCGGCGCCGGTGCCACCCCCTGCCGCCATCACAGCATCCCCGGCTCGGCCGTCTGCGCCTTCTACCTGGCGGACGTGGAGCGGGCGTTCGAGGGACCCTTCGCCGAGCCCCGCGGCGCCGCCGGCACCTGGACCCCGGTGCCCGAGGACAGGGTGCCCCGGCCCAGGTACCCCCTCCCCGCACCCGACGCCTGGGTCCCCCCGGGGCGCGGCGGCCGCCCGGAGGCCTGGGTCCCCACGCCGGCTGTGCCGCAGGCCGGGCTGCTGCGCCGGGATGGGACCGGCCGCCGGCGTCGTCACCTCCGGGGACTTCCCCGACGAGACGTTGGCCTTCGCCAAGGAGCACCCGCTGCTGCACGGCGCCGTGGCACCCGCCGGCGGGCGGCCCCTCTTCACCCGCACCGGCACCAGGTGCGCCCCGGCGGGGGGACGGGTGGCCTCGGGGACAGGGTGGCCTCGGGGACGGGTGGCCTCGGGGATGGGACAGGGGGCGGCTCGTGCGAGGAGGGTGCGGGTGTGCGGGGAGGTGAGGGTGCAGCCGGTCCTGTGGGTGCTGCGGGGTGGGGAGGGTCCTCGTGCAAGGCTCCTGTGCAAGGGTGCGCGAGGCCGTGGTGTGCGAGACGCGCGGGGGTGTGCGAGGCCCCGGGGCAAAGCCCTGGTGCGAGGCCACGTGAGGGTGCGTAAGACCCGGGTGCCAGGGCCCGCAGCAGCGTGCCAGGCCCCGTTGCAAGGTCCCCCGCAAGGGTGTGCAAAGCCCCGGCGCAGGCCAGCGCGAAGCCCTGGTGCACGGGCATGCGAGACCCCGGTGCGAGGGCGTGCGAGCGGCTGCAGAGCCGCGTGCGAGGCCCCGTGCGAGGCGGGTGCGAGGGTGCGCTGGGTGCAGGCTGACGCAGCTGGCGGTGGACGCGGGCGCGGGGCCGCGGGGGAACCAGACCGTGCTCTTCCTGGGCGCCGAGGACGGGCGGGTGCTGAAGGTCCTGGCAGCCGCGCGGCACCCCGGGGCCAGCCGGCACCCCGGGGGCACCCCGGCACCCGGTGACAGCCGGGAGCCTGGCGACACCGGGGATGCCGGCTCCGAGACGCTGCTGCTGGAGGAGATCAGCCTCTACGACCCCGGGAGGTGAGTGCCAGGCGCTGGGTGCCCGGGGCTGGGGGTGCTGGGGGGTGCTGGGGGGTGCTGGGGGGCTCAGGGCACCGTGGGGCTGTGGGTGCTGGTGGTGCTGGGGGGCTTGTGGGGGCCATGGGTGCTGGGGGGCTCAGGGCACCGTGGGGCTGTGGGTGCTGGTGGTGCTGGGGGGCTCGTGGGGGCCATGGGTGCTGGGGGGCTCAGGGCACCGTGGGGCTGTGGGTGCTGGTGGTGCTGGGGGGCTCGTGGGGGCCATGGGTGCTGATGGGTGCTCAGAGGCAGAGGGCACTGATGGGTGCAGCGGTGGTGTGGGTGCTGTATGGGTGCTGGGGGGGCGATGTGGGTGCCACGGGGCATTGATGGGTGCTGGGGGGGCCACATGGGTGCCATGGGGAGCTGGTGGGTGCCATAGGGTCATGCAGGTACCGTAGGGTGCTGATGGGGCCATCCAGGTGCTGCAGGGCCATGTGGGTGCCATGGGGTGCTGGCGGGTGCCATGGGGTGCTGGTGGGTGCCATGGGCTGCTGGCGGGTGCCATGGGGTGCTGGTGGGTGCCATGGGCTGCTGGCGGGTGCCATGGGGTGCTGGTAGGTGCCACGGAGCTGCAGGGTGCTGGCAGGCACTGCGGGGTGCTGCCGGGTGCCGTGAGGCTGTGGGTGCTGGGGTGGGGTGCAGTCACGATGGGTGCTATGGGGGCTGCAGGTGCCGGGGGCCGCGGGGCGCCAGCCGGGTGCTGGGGCTGGAGCTGCACCCGCCGGGCCGGGAGCTCTACGTCGCCTTCGCCGGGTGCCTGGTGCGTCTGCCCCTGAGCCGCTGCGCCCGGCACGGCGCCTGCCGCAGGTGAGCGGGGGGTGCACGGGGCGTGCGGGGGCGTGCGAGGGCACAAGGGGTGCGAGGGCACGGGGGGGCGCAGGGGCATGCGAGGGCCGTGGGTGTGCAGGGGGGTGCGAGGGCATGGGGGGGTGCAAAGGCACAGGGGGTGCGAGGGCATGGGGGGGTGCAAAGGCACAGGGGGTGCGAGGGCCGGGGGGGTGCGGGGGCGTGCGAGGGCACGGGGGGGTGCGAGGGCAGCTCCGGCACCCGCCCGCCTGGGTCCCCCCGCGCAGGAGCTGCCTGGCCGCCCGTGACCCCTACTGCGTCTGGCTGCCCCCCGGGGGCTGCGTCCCCTTCTCCGAGGACCTCCCGTAAGTGTCCCCCGCGGTGGCCTTCCCTGGGGGTTCCCCCCCCGCCGCAATCTCCTGGGTCCCTTCCTCGCGCGATGGGGACGCTGGGGACAGTGGGTGACGTCCCCCCCTGTGTGCCCCAGGAGCGGCTTCGAGCAGGACATGGAGGGATCCCCTGGGATCACTGGGACCTGCCAAGGTGAAGGGGGGACACGTGGGGGACATGGGGGACACTGGGGGGCATTGGGGACATGGGAATATTCGGGGACATAGAGGGTCACCATGGGAACTTCTGGGGACATGAGGTCACGGGGGGATGCAGGTGGCACCAGGGCGACACTGGGGGCCCTGGGACACGTGGGTGACACCGGAGGATGTGGAGGACATTGGGGGGACACAGGTGCCCCAGGGGACGTGGGTGGCCTGGCCCAACCCCACTCTGCTCTCACAGATGCGCCAGCTGCGGGGGACGGTGACGGGGACAGGGACTTGGCCCATGGTCAGTGACACCCCGTCTGTCCCCCCTGGACACCCACTGGGAGGGACCCTGGGGACCAGGGAGGGACACGGGAGGGACCCAGGGACTAGGAGGGACCCCTGGGACGGGAAAGGATCCCAGGGGTGGGGGGACCCCAGGGACAGGAGAGAGGGATCCCAAGGACCGGGGAGGGACCCCAGGGATGGGGGGGACCCCAGGGGCCAGGAAGGGACCCCCAGGGACAGGAGAGGGACCCCAGGGATGGGAGAGGGATCCCAGAGACCAGGAGGGACCCTGGGGACGGGAGGGGGACCTCAGGGAGCAGGAGGGACCCCGCGGTGAGGGAGGGACCCCAAGGGTGAGAGAGGGACCCCAGGGACAGGAGAGGGACCCCAGGGGGTGGAAGAGGGACCCTGGGCACCAGGAGGGACCCTGGGGACAGGAGAAGAACCCGGGGTGGGGGGACCCCAGGGACATAAGAGGGACCCTGGGGTGGGGGGACCCCAGGGACCAGGAAGGGACCCCAGGGGTGGGAGAGGGGCCCCAGGGACCAGGAGGGACCCCGGGGGGGGCTGGGCCCCCCGCGTGCGTGGTGGGCTGACGGGTGCTCCCACAGGGGTCCGTCAGGCTGGGCCGGGGGCCGCGGCGACGGTGCCGGTGCCGGTGCTGGTGGGCTGCGTGCTGGGCGCCTTCGCCCTGGGTGCCCTGGCCGCCGGGCTGCTGGCGGCCTGCTACCGCCGCCCCGCTGTCCCCAAGGGACCCCCGGAGCCCCCCGCCGCCCCGTGGCCCCCCGCCCAGCCGCCCGCCCCCCGCCTCTACCCCCTGCTGCCGCCCCAGGGAGGGGCCGGGGGCCTGCGGGACCCCCCCGAGCTGCCCACCCCCGAGGCCACCCCGCAGCCACCCACCAAGATGCCCCGGGAGCGGGCGGCGGAGCCCCGGCGCGGCCAGGCCACCCATCTCGGCACCCCAGGGTGCCCAGAGCCCCCCGGCCCGGGACCCCCACCCAAGGCCACCCTGGAGGAGCTACTGCAGCGGCTGCATGGGGCGGGGGGCTCGGGGTGGCCGGTGACCCCCCCGGGCACCGGCTCCTTCACCAACCGGGTGCAGCCGGGTGCCCCATTCTCCAGCCTCCCCCCAGCCCCCTGTGACGGGGCACCCCGACGGCTGGACGTGCCCCCCGACAGCCCCCCCCCGCCCCGGCGGCCCTTGGCACAGAGACACTCGCTGGGGGGGACGCCCGCCAGACCACCCGGCCTGGCCCGGGGGCTCACCCGCATGCACTCGCTGGGCGCCCCGGGGGGGCCACCCTGGGGCCCCCGGCCCGGCGCCCTGGAGCGCTCCCTCTCCATGAAGCCCCCCGTACTGCCCAAGCCCCTGCTGGTGCCGGCGGCCCCCGGGCGGCCCTGAGCCCCCGCCGGGGACACGGGGACACCCTGGTCCCCGGCACCCATGGGACACCCCTTGCTGCGGCTGGCGGGGGGGCCCCGAGCCACCCCTGTCCTCCTGCCATGGGTGGCAGGGTCCCTGCTTCCCCGGCTCTTTGCCCTGAGCCATGAGGGTCCCCAGGCTGGCCCCCACCGGGGTGACGAGGGCCCCCGTGTCCCCAGGCTGCCCCCATTTCCCTCCCTTGGGCGATGAGGGGCCCGTGTCCCCAAGCCACCCCACCTCCCTGCCCAGGGCGCCAGGATCCCAACCCTGAGCCACCCCCATGTCCCAGCCCAGGGTGACGAGGGTCCCCACGTCCCCATCTCCCAGGGCTTTTTTTTTTTTTTTGATCCTTTCTAATTTATTCGCTGCTTTGGGGGTCGTTGGAGCCGCCACCGCCCGCCCCGATGGCCGCAGCCCCCCTGGGGACGCCAGGAAGGCGTGGGACACGGTGGCTCTCCGCGCCAGAGCTGGGTTCGTCCTACCGTGTAGGACCAGGGCTCGGCCCCGCGCCGGCCACGGCAATTAAATACGTGGTCGCTCCCACGCCGGTGCCCGCCTGGCTCTGTCCGGGGGGAGGGGGGACGAGAGTGGGATGGGACAAGGGGGGGAAGGTGCCACCGGAGCCCTGAGTGCAGCTCGGGGACAGGGTGGTGGCCCTGGGGTGTCCCCGCAGAGACGGTGGCACATGAGGCACCAGGGGAGGGAAGGGGTTGGCAATGCGCTGGCTTAGGGGGACAGGGCTGAGGCCAGGGGCAAAGGAAAGCTGCTGACAGAGGTCGCGGTATTTTATTAAGAAACATAGTACAAAAAAAAAAAAAATTATAAACGTTGAAATTTCTGCATTTCCAAACATTTACCCTCAGCAGAAAAGGGGTCCCAGGCACTCGGCTCCTCGTCACAGCGCTAACGGGGTCCGCAGGGGACCTGCCGCCGTGAAGCGGCAATTTATTCTGCGATAAGTGCCCCGGCGCCGCGCCTGGCACGGGGAAAAACAATCTGATAAAGGCGAGATTAAAGAAATAATCCGATTTGGCACCAAGGAGCGCCCCGCGGGCGGTGGGTCGGGGGGACGACAGGGAAGGCCGCGGCCGAGGTCTGCGGGGACCCGCGCCATGCTCGGCTTAACTCCCGGGTTTGTTATTCCCCTTCGTGGTCGTCCAGAGAGGATTTAGTTGCCGTTTCCTGACCTCCTCCGCTCATCCCCACCGGATTTACAACGCCCTGCTTCCGATTTAGGATAATGGAAACCGGTTAGAGCCGGTTACTGCGAACAAGAGGGAAATAGATGTCTAATCAAACCCAAGCTGGTTCAATTAGCGCCACGCCGCCTCCTCCGCCGAGCAGAAACAACCCGCGTTCCTGCTGAGACCGCAACTTCTGCCCCGGCGTCCCCGGGAAGCGGGCCGGGGCTCTCCCGCCCGCAGGAGCGCGGATGCGATCCCCAGCCGCAGGGGAGGGGAAGCGGGGCCGGCTGCGCGGGCGGGGGCAGCTCGGCCGCCCTGCCCCGGTAAGAGCGCAGCTTCGAGAGCGGAGGGGGTCGGTCAGCCTTCAGCCTCTCCCAATCCTGCGCCCGCCGGCGAAAGCAGCGCGAGGGCGAAGGCGTGGGTGAGGAAAGCCCTGACGCGGCAGAGTCCGGCCCGGACTCCGGTGGGAGGTTATTTACGCGCTCACAGCAGCCCTGCGCTGCCACCGACCAAAAAACTGCTGGTCTTGGCTTAAAAAGCTCCAAATCCTTTCTGTGGAAGAGCAGAGGATGCAGCCGGGTTTAAATTCTTTCTCAATGCTGGGCGGAGATCAAATTCTCCTCGTCTTTGTTCAGAGCCCGAACGCGAGTAGTTCTAAAAATTAACGTGTGATTTCCCCCCCACAAGGCGAAGCAATAAGAACACTGTCAGCTTTATTTGTTCCAACTCTATAAACCAAATCCAGTTACCGTGAGCGCCACGGACTTTTTTTTTTTTCCCTCCTCTTCTGAAGGGGAAGTTTGTTTCCCAGCTGAAGGGACTTTTTGGCAAAACCGACCCTTTTCAGGGGAAGGATGGAAATAACTGAGAATCGCAGTGCTGTCAAAGGCACAACACAGCGTTTATATACGCTACAGCTGTCGAGCTCTTCAAATTTACAAATAATCACAAACTTCAGGCAAAACCCAAAGTTGACAGTGTCCCTTCACATCCGTAAACGCTTCCGGGTATTAGAAGAATCTGCCTGGATTTACTTTAATACTGTCTCGAACCCCCCGACGCAGATTTTTAGTTCCAACAGACCCAAATTGTCAATGTTCTGGGGAACAAAAGAAAATAACTTAACGCATGCTCGAAGTCAGCGAGGAAACGCTGAAGTCATCAATAACCAGGAACCGAATCTCTCCAAACATTCATTCATAAAAAATAATTATTAAAGCCTTCTTCAAAACATCTTTTGGAAAAAGATAAAAAAGTCTTATTTATAAATATAGCTACACTGGTTATAAATAAATGCACTTAGATTCTCAAAACCCAGCAAGTCTCACGAAGCCTTTGCATAAGTCACATAAACCCTCCTCTCCTACCGCTGGCCGGTGAACCCAACCGGTGAAACGCGGCGAAACGTCGCCAAAGACGGCATTTCGGCAGATCCCGACCTTCCCTTCAGGCCCAAACTCCAGGAACTGACTGATTTTAGGACGAAAAGCGATTTCCTCTTGGGGTGAGAAATTCCTTCAGAGCCGTGACCGTACGTTCATACCTTTATGAGCTCGTTAGTCTGCATTACCTCTCCGACGTAACAATACGGCTGATCTATCAGCAAAGAAACGGTAACAAAGGCAGTACCTGAACCAACAGAAAACCGTGTTATCCGGACACACTTGGAAATAACAGGGAAAAATGCAATGCAAGGACCATGACACTGAATTATTACCCTGAATCCTGCCAGCAGTTACAAAACTAGGACAAAAAAACCCCACCAAACCCCAAACCAATAAACTACGGGCCAAAAGCGCTATGAATTTTTATCCTGCGAGAAGACATTCTCGGAGAGCAGGCCAGCTGCTAGGGCCTCGGAGCTGCACGCCACTCCTCGCCCTTATAACCCTTTTGCGACCATCACAGCTTGCATGATGGTAGTTTTCTAAACTTCACTTGTTTATGGTATTTTTCTAAACTTCACTTGATAATCTTTCATTATCAATCTCAACGTGATTTTTCGGGGTGCTTCCAATCAGTTCCCTGCTGTCTCGAAACCCATAATCCGCTGTACTAAAAGGATCCCTGCACTAAACAGGCCTGCAAAGAGTAAAAAAACCCCAAACATTTCAGTAACAAGATCAGCTGCTTATTAGAAAAGGTTTTAGTATCTTTAAAAACTGTTTAGTTAAAAAAAAAAGCGACATATGTATCTCCAGAGACAACTCGACTCCCAAGCTGTCTTGCAGCAACCGCCGTATGTATAGTTTTGCATATATAATCAGTTAACGCTACTGTTCAGCGCAGAAGTGTCAAATAGAACATTTGACTAAGTATCATAAAATTGAGGAGCAATCTTTTGCGATCCCTTTGGGTAGTTAAGGGGTCTGAAGTAGAGCTCCCCCAAATGGTCCCTGAAACAAAGAGGGCGGGCGACGCGTGGTATTCCCTGATAGCGTGAAATGCTCCGGCTGACAGACATTCAGCCCGGCCTTTGCTCTTGCATTGAAGGTGGCCTCAATCAAGAGATGCATAGTCTTGCTAAGAAGAAGAACATGTAATTCACTTTCTAGCTGAGAGGGGAAATCCCCTCCGCACCTCTGAAGATTTTAAAGCAACACCCCAAGAGACCACTGTTTCTGAAGGTCCAGATCCGGTCACTCGACTTCGCAGAAGGGAGCGAACACCTCAGGTTATTGCAGAGTCTGTTTTCAGTGCTGTGATTTCCAGGCAGCTGAGAGCTAATACCAGCTGCTTTGGCGATGAGGTATTTCTTTTCCACTCCCAACAATGCAGGTATTGACATCACCAAATAAGCCGTCAGGTCACTCGCTGGCTAAAATTTTGTAAAAAAACCTTCCAATCTCTCAAGGTCAAGCTTTAAGAGCACCTTTTGGCACCGCGCTGAAAGCAGAGTTATGCTGCGAGCGGCTGGAGAAGCTTCTACCCCTGGCGATGGGGTGGCTTTGGCAACAGCCCTCTGCTCTCAACACCGCTCGCCAACAGCACCTTATTTAACAGAAAAAAACCAAACAAACAAAAAGTTATTTTCCTTTACAAAACCTAGTCAATCACCGAGGATTAGGAGGTTACAGTTTCCACAGCGATATCAGTTGGCTGATCCGTTTCCAGCATGGACAGCACGGATTCCTTGATGTCTTCTGAGGTTACCGCAAGCGGGTCAACCTCGGCGACCTCTTCGAGCACCGTCACCTCAGCTCCGTTGGGCTGCTGCCTCACCATGGCTGCCAGCTTCAGCCGGTACTCCTCCGCCTCTTGCTCTTTCTTCATCAGCTGGCTGCGATATTCCTGAGCCTTCCGGTTTGCCTCTTGCAACTGCTGCTGTAGCACTTCCCTTTCAACGCTGTCCTACAGAAAACAAAAGTTGAGAGAGCCCACGATGGAGGCCCAACCTGCGACACGAAGGAAACGGGGTGTGCAAGCACTCCAACAGTTACGAGCTACAAAAGCCAAATGCTCTACGGCGGCGCTAGAAACATGCTTGGGTCAAGTTCTGTTCAACTGGATTGCTCATCGCAGGTTACCAGAGGCAACCGGGACACGGAGGCACAAAGCGGCTGGCAGGCGTCCCCGCAGCGTGCAGGGAGGTGGGCTGGGAAGTCACGCGTGATCTCACCGTGATGAATTTCAAAGGTTGGAAGCAGGTGTAACCAAGACGCAAGAAAAATAAAGAGCTATTAGCGCTGAGAAGTTGAGAGGCAATCGAGAAGAACGTTCTTCCTCCCCAACAGAGAGTGATGGGAGAGTCGTTCCTGCTGCTTTATGAAGAGCTGAGACTCGGCTTACACCCAGCCCATGTGTTGTGCTTCTACAAGAAATCCTAAATAACCTCAGTAAACGACCACGATTCATCTAAAAACCCTGAGCTACAGCTTCAGCACAGGCAAAATGGCAACAAGTGATTTAGCTGGCTCTTTTCCTCCTACCTATACTCGACTGAGCATCGCTCCTCTCAACCGCTTGCGTGTTCATTGCTAACGCAGGAGCATCTGCGGGAAGAGCAGGGAACCACCCAGCAGAGTTTGTTACAGACATCCCCGGGCTCAGCCGGGCAGGGCGCAGCTCGTTTCTGTCCTGAGATGGCTTTTGACATCCTCAGCACAGCAGAGGAACACGCAGGAGACGGCGGCAATCAAAGTTACAAGCAGGAGTATCTACCTTGTCTTCCTTCGAGTCATCTACATTTTGTTCCACTTTTTGCTTCTTGGCCAGTGGCTTTTCTTCCTCTTCTGCGTCATCTCTGTCTTCAATAACAGTCTCTTCTGCAACCTGACCAGCAGGTACAGTTAAAACTGAAAAATTAAAAAGGTGACAAATTATACAGTGCGAGACATGCTTTTGCACAGATGTTTCCTGAAAGACTTGTCTGAAGTCAGTGCATCAGCGTGGTTCTGGAGAAAAAGAGGAGACCTGCAGATGGGCAATGCCGAAGTCTTCCCTGCGAGGAGAGAAACTCTGGACCGGGTTCCCCGTTTTCTTTATTCAGGCCTCTCAAATACTCGAGTATTTCACCACAACAGAGCTGACAGAATCCGAAGTCAAAGATTTGCATCTTAGAAAACATGTGAGGTAAAAACTATCATTCTGATGCCTCAGCAATGCAATTAATAGCCAAGGCAGGCTAAGCAAGAGGAATAGAAAGCTCTTCTCGAAAATTCCCAGTACAGACAGTCCCAGTGGCTAAGCTCTGAATCAGCTTTAAGCGCACGCAAGAGCTGCAAATACTCCAGAGAATAAACACATTTTAAATCTGCAAACATGGGTTTTCACTTTGGGAAGCCAGTAGCAAGAATTCGTCCAACCACGAAGAGAAACGCCACCACGTGAGCTACTGAAGGTAGATCTACCTAAACAGTTCTCCCTTTGTCTTCCTTAGGCTAAGAACGGGTTACAAGCCAGGAATTATTTGCAGTAACTTGGCAAATAATTCTGAATAATTAACAGCTTTAGAAAATTGCTTTTCACTCGTGAAGTCCGTAAACAGACAGAATTGATGTAACCTATCTCACACTGCAACGCTGTATGCATGTTACAGGAGAGCTGCCCTGCTTCCTAATCCTCTTTTTCTGCACCAACATTAATCCAAATAATCGAGTATCCCTAGGACATGCTAAAAGAATTGTCGGTAGTAGACAAGGTTGATGAATTCCATCCCTTGAGGAAACAAAAATTCACTGTACGAGCACTCTGAAGCTCTGCCCTGCTTTACTGAACACGATTTACTTTTGCCTTGTAAAACTGATAGATTACATTACCCTAGGCAATATAACTAGTTATAGGAGAAAAACGTGTATTTAAGCTGGTATTAATGGCCTAATACTAAGCTTTACAAGAACGATGGAGTGATTGCTAAGGATGACAGGTTGCAGTTTCATCGGCCGAGTGATTTACTCCCAGACCAGGAAGTTCGCCACAAGATAAAGGAATCGTCTTTGCCCGGCTGCCAAAGAGACAACGGCTCACTTGGCATTTCTCTTTCCGCAACGTTCTACTAAAGGTGTTTGGTTTTAATGCGTAGACCAAAACATTAAAGCGTAGCAGTGTGAACGTGTATTAAGCTACAAACAAGTCGCTGGCAAGCTTTCCTGCTGACGTAAGTCACACAGACATTTTAACCCCTGCTGGAGCCCAGCAGTCAGGCAGGGATCTGTGACACCACAGCGACCAAGCCAGGTCGCACCAGCCGCCTGCCCTGCGGGGCTCGACAGCGTTCACAGGCGGCAGTTATTTTTTTCTTTTTGAAGTTAATCTGCGGCGCTGCCTTCCCAGTTCAGCTCCTCCTTACCTTGCTGTCCGTCTTGCATGGTTAGGATAAAGGGCTGGCTGAGGCCGCTGGTGGGGATGGCTGTTTGCAGGCTGCCCAGGGGAACGCCGTCTGTTACAATGGCGATGACGCGCTGCCCTCCGCTGCCAACCACTTGTTGTATGGCAGAATCGACAGAATTTGCTTCCACTATTTCCTCCATCTTACCTTGAGAAACAAAGTAAGTGCCAAAAAAAGTCAGCGCTTCCTTCTCTCTTCCTTGAATAGAAACTGAAGCCTAGTGAAAAAGCTCAAGTACACAGCTTGAGACTCCTGGGATGCCTTCTTACGAAAAACAATCTGGAAATACAGTAAGTCTTAGTAGGGGAAAGAAAATAAAATCCACTACACCTTAGCAAAACATGTCTTCTAGAGTAAAACCAGCATTTTTTGTGTAAATTAGTAGGCACTAGCACACAAGCATATTAATTGAATTAAAAAGCCTGGAGCTGGAGGCAGCTGTTAAGCAGACCTGGCTCTGCAAAGCTTCCTTCCATGACCCTTCCTCCAGCTCTAACGAAGACAAACCACATGCAGAAAACTCTTCGTGCCTCAAGAGCCCCGTCCACACGAGCACGGCCAAAGCGACCACGAGGAGGCTGTTTAGTTTGGCTGATGACCGCAGCCGGGTTCAACTCCCTGGGACACTTTTTGTGTGACTTAATGGCTCGCGCAAATAATCAGGATTGCAAACCCTCGGCTGCATCCTGCTCCCAGCGTACGCTGCAAGCGCAGGAAGCAGAGGGGATCTGACCTGCTACGTGCGCTCTGGGTGCCAAAGAGGAAAACGCTCGAGCACCGCAGGTCAAGGAATCAGTGGTGTGGCACCAGCAGCCTAAAGAAGTCAAATTGCTCACCTCTAGATTCTAGGAAAAACACTTAGCTTTGGGGAAAATAAATGAAAGGAAGGTGAAAGGATTATACAAACTTTAACTTTATCAAATTTCTAAATCTGAAGTTAATTAAAGGTCAAACATGACACTCTACAAACATACCATAAAAGATCATAAAAAAACCCAAACACAAAAAATGCCCAAACCCTTCTGTAAGAAAAAGTTACCAGAGCCTCAAGAGACTCAAAACATTTGTTGACTACCAACGTTTTACAGCAAACTGGGGACAGAAAACATGTCAGACAATTTCCTTCTTAAACAAATATTTATCTACGTTTATATATTAAAGTAAACCCATGTTCTGAAGCGTTGGTTTGGTTTTTTTTTCTTTTTTATATAACCGTTAAAGCACGTGAAGAGCAACGTACTGTGACGTCAGGGTCAGACATGCTGGTTAATAAAAATTAAGTTACCTCTATTGGTAACAGTTGCTGGTTTTTTAATTAAGTTTGAACTGGGATTAAATAAATAAATAAACAAAGTTAACCCACCGCTTCAGAAATATTTATCATCCTCTCTTCCTTACCCTGAAAGAAGGCAAATTCACTTCCACACATCTTAAATTTCCTCCAATTTCCTTGCAAGATACTCGCTAGAACTACACAAATTTGAATCGGCATCTGACTGGTTCCCCCTACCTGTGTCTCTGTTTGAGTTGGAAAGCGGTGCCGATACTTCAGCGAGGGCCGCAAGCGTGGCAAGTACGGAGGTCGTTGAATTGGAAAACTGCACCGTAGAGACATGCGAGTCACCTGGTTGGGAAAGATGAGGGCAAACGGAAGGATCTTCAGGACCTGCCGTATCTAAACAGCGAATAAAGCAGTCAGAATGCAACAATTTTGTCATCTAGAGATCACGACATCAGGTATGAATTATTTTCTGGGCTCCCAATGGTCAGTGAGAAAGGGAGGTGGTACAGATCATTCTTCATGAGAGGTGCCTCTACTAAATGTTAAAAGGGCTTTGACACTACGTTAGAACAGATTGTGCCCACTCCGAGTATTTTATGGTAATTTTAATCGAACTTAAAACAAATATTTCATTAAGTTATTTCTGAATCGCTGAATAAAAAGAACAGCAAATGTGAACCGATTTGCTCCAGCTTTATCGTAAGAACTACAGAAAGGCAGGCTGTCTGCCGGGCTACTTGGCATGCCGAGCTTCGATCTGGAGACGTGGACGGCTTTTCAAGATGCAGCCACGCTGCCTGATGACACTCGCAGACGTGCTGGAGTCTGACTGCTGTAATGTTGTGCAGAGAGGTTGCTACGCACATAATTACTTGGCTTCGCGTTGTATTGGAACTTTCAAAAGTTGCAAAACCGAAAGAATATATTAAACTCGTTTGCTATTATGAGTAAATTACAGCACCCAAGTTCTTCCTCAGTTGGGAAAGTGTCCAAGTACAGTCTTCAGCATTACTTCATAGAGCAAACGTTTTAGCACAGAAACTTTTGCTCAAATGCAGAAATTGGCTACGTATATCACTTGATTTCAATGTACTGGGCACACAGGTCCTTTCTTCCTCCCCTCTCAGCTTCAGTAACGGAAACACCACAGTTACTGCACTGGGGTATTGATTTGAACGAGATAAACAAGTCTTCTGGGTTCCAAAAAACAATGTTTCTTCCTCCAATTGACCATAGTAATTCCTATTCAAAGGCAGACTTAATAAGAATGGAACAGGAAATTAACTAAACGGGCGCAAACTCAGTGCATATAACCCACAATTCCTCTTTAAAAAAAAAAAAAGAGATCCTGTACCTCATTGCCAGCGTAGATAAACAGATTATAAGCATACAAAGGAAGTTCATCTAAAGTTCCCCTGCCTTAACCCTTGCAACCTATTTTCTCTCTTTCTCACTGGCTCCTGATTTTACAAAGGTTATTGAGGGACTTATTTTCAAAGAACGATACTTTCAAAAGGCGGTAGGCTAGGCACGTGAAAATACCACAGGCCTAGTGACTGTTTTCAGCAGCTTGTAACCAGATTTCTTCAGACCAGCTGCTTCAGACCATACTTATTCCTATTTAAAAACTTTTTCAGTAAGGGAAGACATAGGGAATTTAAAAGAGACAAGAACAATTATTAGCTCTAAGTGTCAAATAAGAGATTTTTGTTATAATGAAGGCGCAGTCGCTGATGCCCTCTTGTGGGAAATGAGAAAAAAACTGACGTGGCCTAGAGCAGGAGACACCGGCTATTTTCACGCAGACCAGCAATGATCAGTCCTTGAAGTGTCGTGGGGGGGAAAAACCCAGGGTATTTTAGTCCAGTGACAGGTGGGCAATAAGCCACCGCCGTGTTGTGGCGCTGAAAAAGGCGATTACATTGCAGGATACATGAGGAGAGGTGCGGTGAGAGACGAGGATTTACAAGGCCAGTGCCAAGAGCTCATCTGGAACGCTGCGGCCACTCACCCACACACCTCGGATGGATTCCAGGGACTCGGGGTGACCAGCTTGCTTAGCCCAGCAAACAAAGGTAGAGAGGGGACAGGACTGATTTCACATCACAGGGATGGAGGCGATGGAAAAAGAAGAATGATTTCAACTAAAGGGCTGCATTCGCACCAGGAGAAGGTCTAAACAGGCTGTGAATGTGTTTAAGCTGGAGATCAGCAGTTTTCTAACTGCTTTTCAGGGGCGGCGTCGGTCCCTGACTCCTACCTGGCTTGTAGGCAGAGCCAGATCCGCCTGCAGAGACAGCGATGCTGACCGTGGCGAACGCGTCACCCGGGGTACAAAAATCCCAAGTTTTACGCCCCTTTGAGTTTGTGGAATATCCTTGACTAAAGATGTTGTGCGCCAGTCACACTGCATTTTCCTCACAGATGGAACAGGAACACTTTTGGTCATTTTTCCCCTTCTAAATTAGGATTTGTCAGTGCCCCAAAGCTGCGAGGAGCCCTGAAAGCTTCGATAGCAAGTCTGGAGCTTTGCTGAAGTCGCTGTGGCCAGACACAGGCAGAGAGGTCTGAGTCGGACCGCAGAACATCAGTATCCGGGATTTTAAAAGCACTCTCTAGCTAATAAGCAAACATTCACGCATGTGAACAGTCCCACTAACCAAAGAATTACTCACATGCAGAAGTGTTTGCAGGATGAGGCCAAATAGCTTCACAAAACTTGCATTTAGTAGCCTCCTTGAGACTGAAAAGAAACAATGGTTTGGATTTCCCCAAATACAGAAAATTCACTTTAAGAGTTATTATGAAAATTGGAATTACACAAAAAGAATTTGCACTCAGCCTTAAGTTAAAAGTGTCTTCCCCACCAAAATAAGGCTCACAGAACAATGAGGAACCTAATTATTTCCATCTAACATGTGGGACAGAAGAAATAAGGAGTAAGCTACAAACCCAACAGACCTGCTTATTCTGCAATTTCCTCACTCAACATTTATATATAGCAAAACATTCATTCAACTCTTGAAGCCAGTAAAGAACAAAGCAAACCATTCCCCAACCACTCCGCAGTGCTCAGAATTTGGCACAGGCAATAATTCTCATTATTCCTCTGTTGCAATCAGCCAAATCCATGTTCTCAAGCTCTGTTGCTTGTAACAGATCTGGAGCAGACCCACAGCTGAGCTCAGCAGAGCTTTGCCACTTCCAGTGGAACCACCTTTATTTACATCAGCTAGAAATCTGCTTTGTAACCTTCAACGGCAAAAATATTCTGGGGTAGGAAGCAGTAGCTGGGTGTGTTTGGCTGTATTTCACTTTTCCGCTGCTAAATGACCATCTGCCCTCTACTGGTAAGCAGTCTTAGGAACTTTTTTCAAGACTTTCCCACTCAAGGTCACATAAACCTTACCTGAGGTGTTTTTGGCGTTTGCTGAAGAGACGAGACTAGCGAGATTGAGAACTTCCCCTGGTGCAAGAATAAATGGTGAAGTGAGAGTCACAGTGTTGGTGATGGGATCCGTTCTCTCTGGATGAGTGTTTACCTGGTTCTGCATTGCTTCCTAGGAAAGAGTGGGGTCAGGCATACATTCGTCACGCTTTCTGTGGTATTTAGCATCCTTGAAACATTTTAGAGGCAGATTTTTATTTCTCTCTGCAGCACGTTAGGGGCACCAGTCCAGAGACTGTGACAAAACCGCCACCTAAACTTGGCAACTTACACTACAACCGCGCAAGATGCATGGCAATAAAACCCTGTCACCACTGAGTCCTAGCAGACACACACCAATTGATCTAGAAATAAAACAAACCTCATCCACCTCCGTATTTCTCGTTCTCTCTGCAAACAGAAAATGATCCCATCGGATACAACAGGATCCCTCTCACTCTCGCGCAGGTCCAGCTGTGGGTCAGAGAATTACCAGCAAGTTCCTCCTTCCTCAACCTACCTGTAGCATTACCAGAGTCTCTGGATTGTTCTTGTCCAAAGCAATATCGAAAGCCGATTTATCAAACTTGCTGAAAGCATGGACATCAGCTCCATATTTGATGAGCAGCTCTACGACGTCTCGGTGGTTGTGCTCTGTCGCCCAGTGCAAAGCAGTCATTTTCAGCATGTCCTTGGCATTTACATCCGCCCCGTTCTGAAAGAAATACGCATTACTTGTCTGGGCGCTGTCTTCTCTCAATGTCTTAAAAGTGGTGCCTGCACTAGCATTTAAACAGCGACATCAACACTTAACTCCAAGGGCCATTTAGACCAGCCTTAAAGTGATATCTGATTTATTATACTTACCCTAATTAGCAGTTCTACAATATGAGTGTGTCCATCAGCTGCAGCCATGTGCAGTGGCGTCCGGTCCACTTTTGTTCGGGCATCTCTGCTAACACCAGCTCGAAGCAGCACTTCTGCTGTCGAATAGTGGCCGTACTGGGCAGCCAGGTGAAGAGGCGACGTCCCAAGCTGCGTGTTAATTTAGAAGAGTTACTGCCGGTTCACAGCAGGAGAGGACAGGCACAGTCATCACTATGTGTGTGTCCGGCAGTAATTAGAATGACAAAGCTTCTGGAAGAAATTAATTTAACCTTTTTTTTCTCCACTCAGAAATAGGGGGCTGCACATCCAATGATTTTCCTGATAAACGTTAAACTTTTTAGGGATCTTTATGTTATCTGATAACTTGAAGATCAAACATGCTTTACTTTCTTCACTGTACCACTCATTTATCCCTGAGCATCACCCTGCTTCTTTTCCAGACCACAGCAGAACAGCTCTGCCATTTCTGTATCATGACAGATCATTTCACCGCCGTTTAGACCAGGGCAGTATTACAACATTACTAGGCTCTGCTACCTCTGATACAGTTAATTCCTTCACCTCGCAAAGTTATGAATCAATGGGCTGATAAGTTAGGAAATGAAGACAACTGGTGACGGAAAATGGCTTCCGATGGCTTGTTCGTTATACTCTGGTTCCCTGTTTATCCAACTGTTATTCTTCAGTTTCATTAAAGCTTTTATTTCCTTTCCAACCCAGGATGGGCTGGTTTGTTTTCAGGGTTTTGTTTTTTTAAGGAAAGAAAAAAAAACCCACCCCCAAGGATGAGTTTCTTCATTGAGAGAGTTTAAACAATTAAATGCAGCATTCTTAAAAGAACTTCCTATTGCTGAGAGGTTTAACAGTTCTTCCAATTTGACTTGCCTCATCATTTATCTCAGCTGTCGGGAACTGCACTTCTTAAAGCATCGAACCCTATATACACTGCTGTCTGGGTACTTATGACTGTGCTCTCGTGCTTTAGGCAGAGACCAATCTTTACACAAACGTCAATTCATCTTTGCCTGAGGAAGGTCCTGGTTTTTAAAGTGCTTCATCCGGAATCTGCTCCGCCACAGAAATCCAGAGACGCGTTTTCTGCCAATCCACACTCTGGTTTTACTGCTCCATTTGTATCCTCTAGGTTCAGCCCTAAAGAGCACACACGCAACCCGTTTCACACAGAAACCCAACGCCTCTTCCTCCGACGTACCCAGTCAGTGGTGAAGGGAGCACCGCTGGCCATCAGCTTTCGCACTTCGTCATCTTCGCCTTTGCGAGCTGCTTCTAGCAACCTCTTCCCTAGGTCCACCAGGGACATCTTTATACATGGGAACAAGTATTTGCCGAAAGCTGCTTTAAAAGGTGGGAGCAAGAAACGGAAAACAAACGAAAAGCAGTGAGGCAGAGACATTTTAAAAGCACTGTACAACTACAGCCCCACACCGTCTTCCCATACAGAACTAGGCCCAACATGATCAATAAAGAGGCATAAACATCTATCATATTTTTCAGTTCTGTGCCCTGGAAGATCGAGAGAAGGCAGCACAGAGGGTCAGCAACCAGGTCAGACACCGCAAGCCACCAGAGCTCCTGCAAAATCCTGCTTACCTCAACAGCGCCTTGCACGGACACAAAGACTTGCCCATGTGGATCCAGTTCCAAGAGCAGAACCTAAAGAAGCAACGTCAAAGCTGTTTGCACTCCTTGCTCAACATCATTTTGATTTTTAAAGCGCTTTAAGAACATGATTTAATCTCCGAGACACTCTCTCTGACCCCAGCACTAGCAACTAAGCATGGGGGAACTATCCCTGTTCTCTGCAGGCAGAGGGTAAAACAAACCTTGGTAACTCCAGTGAGTTGTTCAAGGTCACAAAAGGAGCAGAACCCAAAAGCTGTGCTCAACGTACCGGGCAACAGTGTCTCTATTTATTCCAAGCTACATAAAGCATAGCATAATTATGGCAATAGCGAACTGTAGCATTTTTCTCAACAATAGGGTTATGCTGGTACGCCAGTCCTGTCAAAGACTGACTTGAAAGTCTATCCATTAACTCATGTACAATGTTCAGTAAGCGGCTACAAACGAACGTCTGTGCAAACGGGCACCGTGCCACCCAGCATAACAGTGACTCCAACAGCACTGAGGCCCTCCACTGATTTTTTTCCTTCAATTTCCTTCAAGTACAGTTCTATGAAATAGTTGGAAAGCTCCATTTCTTTCCTATTTCTTGTTCTTTCAAGAGAAACATCCCACCCTGTCCTCAGTGATCAACAGAGTCAGCTATCAGTAAAACCAAACAGCAAATCTCACCCCTAAATCTCATCAGGATACACTGCCCACATCGTCTCCCTCCACAAACGCATCACTTTATAAGACTATTTTGAACTTGTAGCTTTTTCCAGACGTGCAGTTACTACGTGCAACACCTGAGGCTTGGAAGTCAAGAGCCCAGAGCAGTTACTCAGAGTTTACCCTGCAATCAGGATCTTTGATGCATTTATGATGCATGTGTTTGACTACCACAACCCTCCTGCCCTTTAGGACTTTCCAGTTTGGGTTTTTTTTTTTCCCCTTTCGCACTTCTTGTGGGACAGAGAATATTTTTTAAACGTTCCTTCTCATCGCCCACGTCGAAAACACTTGCATGTTTTCCGGGCATGAGTAGTTGCACCGAACTCTGCGTTCACAAAGTTAACCACCAGCTTACGTATTTTTGGAGTTTACCACTCTGGGTGTGTTTGGAAAAGAAAGGAGAAGCTGGATCATTAATAAAAGACATCAGTTTCTCTTCTCATATTAAACTGAACCTTTGTCACTTATTATTCGGAGGCCTCTCCTTGCATTCCCGCTCTCTTCCCAGCTGGAAAACCTCCTTTCAGGGAGGATTTAAGTCTGAGGCTCCCTCTCTTTTTTTAAAATTATTTACAGTATTCGCAGCTTGGACTACTGTTGATAAATTCCTCCACCTCCCCTTTGCTGCATTTCAGAAGTAAAAGGAAAGAGCACGCTTCTCAAAACCCCCAAACCTCCCTCTGAACAGCCAGTGTGGGGTTAGCCCTGCAGCCCTGCCTCAAGACCCCCCCAAAACTCCCGAGCCCCCCTCCTTGGTGGAGACAGGAGGCCCTTTCCCCTCTCCTGGTCGAGGACCCCCCCCCCGGCTCCCCCTGAGAAGCGTCCGTCCTCTCACCAACCCCCGGGACAGGGACCCTCCTTCCCGTGCCCGGACCCCCCTCAGGGCCCCCCCTGCTGTCCCCCGTGCCGCCCCCATACGGACACCCCAACGGGACCCCCAAAACACCCCCCCCGCGGGGGGGGGACAGCCCGTTCCCATCCCCTCCAAACCGGCCCCCGGCACTGCTTCCTCATAGGGGTCCCCTCTCCTCAGACCCCCAAGACCGCCCCTCACAGCGTGTCCCCCAACCCCTGCCCTCACGGGGGTCCCCCTCCACCCCCCCCAACCCCTGCCCTCACGGGGGTCCCCCTCCCCCCCCCAACCCCTGCCCTCACGGGGGTCCCCCTCCACCCCCCCCAACGCCTGCCCTCACGGGGGTCCCCCTCCACCCCCCCCAACCCCTGTCCTCACGGGGGTCCCCCTCCATCCCCCCAACCCCTGCCCTCACGGGGGTCCCCCTCCACCCCCCCAACCCCTGCCCTCACGGGGGTCCCCCTTCACCCCCCCCAACCCCTGCCCTCACGGGGTCCCTCCCCGCCCCACTCACGCGGCAGCTCGGGCCCCCCCCAGGCTCGCGGCTGTTCCCGCCGCGCGGCACCGCCCCCCCCGTTTCACCGCCTCCCCCCCCCCCGCGGCTGTTCCCACCCCTCCCGCCGCGGCCACACAAAATGGCCGACCCGGAAGCGAGGCCGGGAGCCGGAGCGGAAGGATTCGGCGAGCGGCAACAAAAGAGTTCGCCGCCACTGCCGCCGCCGTCGGAAGGGCGGATCGGACTTCCCTCGCTCTATCGCGGAGGACGCGGGGCGGGCTTAGCGGATTTCTCCTTCTTTTCCCCGGCCTCCTCCCCGCCCAGGGGCCTGGAGGAGGGCGGCGAGCAACGAGGGAGCCCGAAAGGGGGAGTATTTTCTCTAGCGGAAGGATAGTAGGAGGAGTCGCGCGTTCGGGCTGCAGACGGATGTGGGTGATGCGCCCCTGCAGTTAGTTCCGGCAAAGGTGTTTAGGCGCCAAGTATAAAAAGGCGGCGGTGGCGGCCGCGCGTGCCTGGGGCGGTGGCGCCTCCGTGAGGTGGCGGGGCGGGTGGCCTGAGGCGGGGCCCTTCGATATGTCCGTGTCTATAAAAAAATACATATATATATATATATATATGTGTGTGTGTGTGTAAGCAGTTTGTGTGTCTCTGTCTCCTCCGAGTTCCTTTCTGTCTAGGATTGGGGTCCCCTCAGGGTGCGTAAGCCCCCCTGTCTGTGGGGTGTTGCCCCCTCAGGTGCCCCTGACACACTCAAAGTGCCTGTTTTGAGGTAAATGTGAAACCCTGAGGCCTCTCTTCTCTGGGGTTCCTCTGAGACTCTTTCCTGTGGGGTTTAGAAAAGCTGAAGTTTAAACAATATCCTTAATGTTGTTAAATTAAAATAATCCCTTAGGCTTAGTTTTTCCACACTTAAATCCTCCACAGCATTTGCAGAGACACATGGGTACATGTTCTCATGTCAGTTCTCAGCTCACCATAAAAAGATTTGAAACAATTTAATGGCAAATTACGGAAAGAACTTGATGGCGGTCTACGTGGATTTTTTAAGTGTCCACAGGAATGTGTATGTTTTTAAATCATTTTATTTAAAGTTTCATAATAAATACTTCTCCTGTGGGTTTTCCCAGCTGGGAACACAGAAATCAAACAGCTCTGCGTAGGAGAGTTTACATTTTTCACCTCTGGTTTAACATGGGCGGTTCAAAGTCAGCAGGCTGGGTCATTTCTGGAGGTTACAGGAGAGCTGCCCTCCGTTTTCATTAAGAGTGCAGATTTTTCCAATATTTGCCTATTTTGGGGCACCTTTTAAGTGCTGCCTCAGCCTCCCCCCGGCCATGTACCCCCCCAACTCTTAGGACAGTTTCGGGATGCTCCACATCACAACTTCACCCCCATTAAACCCAAAAAAAGCACATTCAAGACGACAAACCAGTTGTGTTCACTCTCCCAGAAAACAATCTTGAAAAAAAAAACTGTTTAAAAGCCAAAAATGATTCAGGGTTGAGTTCCCCCCCCTCAATTTGAGATGATGCTCAGAAATAAACCTCAGCCTGCAGGAAGCACAGGTGAAAACCTCCCCGAGGAAAATGCAAGGCTTCCACTTGAGTGAATGCGGCATTTTTTCGTTGTTATTTTTAAAGGGGTTGATTAATTGGCTGGGGAACCAGAAACGTTTTCATTTCTGGGTAAGATCAAACTAAATTCTCCATCTTATCTTTCAGCTTGGCCCCTGTTACCCATCCGGACCCCACGATGTACCCGGCCTCCGTCCCAGCCGGGGGTGGCATCTGGGATAAACTACACGGGGGATAAAAAAAGGAGAAAAAACAAATTTTGGGCAGTGAACATCCAGCCTTGACCCCACCAAGCGAGGTCGGAGCATTTCCAGGTGTATTTACCCTCCTGGCCATCATTTCTCCTGCTTGGGCTCAAACCACAGGGCTCAAAGAGATGATTTCTTTCAAGAAAGAGGTTTGTGCACCTCCCTGCCTCTTCCACCTTGATTATCCCCAAGGGAAGGTTAAGGAGCGAAGCAGCTTTCGGAGAAACTGGGCCAGGGGAGCGCAGAGGGTCTCTGCGTCCCTGGGAGAGGAGCGGGGACGATGCTTTCTGCAAAACGAACACGATTCCCATCAGTCCTGCGCCGCTCCCTTTGCACAAATGAGTTTCTTAAAAAAGCACACAAGAAATGAGCTCAAACGCTCGTCCCAGAGCAGGGGGACGCCCGCGGTCACGCAGCCGCAGGGTGCGGGGTGGTGGCAGAACCCCCCCAGCATCTCCCGCACCCGCTGGCACGTGGACGTGGGGCAATGGGGTGGCTGTTTCTGCCACCCTCATATTTGCCCCCTGTGCTGTTACCCCCTGCTTGCACCGCCGTGGTGTTTCCAGCACTACTGCAAGAAGGGAAGAAAAGAGGGACAAGGTGGAGAGAGGTTGAGGCGCGGCGGGGAGCCCATCACCATCAGGGCTGGGGTGAACGGCTGAGTTAATTAACTATGTCAAAAACTGCCCAGAAACAAAAAAAACAACCTCCAAACCGACAACAAAACCAAATCCTTGCATGCCTAGCAGAGAGCGAGAGGGCAGGGGGGTGAGGAGGGCAGAAAGGAGTGCTTCAAATTAGATCGAAATCTAACGAGCTAATGCTGGCGATTGGAGCTCTCCAGAAATTAAAGCTGTTGAACGGCAGCAGGCTGCAGTCCTCTTCGTCGGAGATGTCCTGGCTGACCTGATCCCTCTCGCCGACGAGCTTGGCCAGCCCTCCTTTGGGTTTGTAGAGGGCCACGTCGCTGAGCCCCAGCCCCTCCAGCTCCGCCACGTCCAGCCGCGGGATCGGCATCCTCCAGTAGATGAAGGAATCGTACTGGCTGCTGATGGTGTCCAGCATTTTCGGGCTGTGAAGGGGGCGAGGGGAGAGAAGAGGAGGAGACAAGCTCTACCAAAGGCACAGGAGGACAGCTGCCCCAAAGCGGCTGAAACTCTCGGGCGTTGCCATATTGACCAAATCCCCCTCCCCCAAAATCGATGGGGCAGGAGAGTCGTAGAGGTTTGACTCTAGGCTGGGTCTAAATGCAGACTTGAGCCCTGCCACCGGTCTTATCCATGGCCTTGGTCACAGCCCTTCTCTGAGCCGTAATTTGGAGGGGCGTGCAATGGGACTTGTCGCCCCGTGCCTCGGTTTCCCCATCTGCACAAAGGGGAACGTGGGAAGGAAGGCCAGGGTGGGGGCTAGCCCCTTCCCAACCGCAGCTCCCGACATCCAGCCCGGGCACCTCGATGCCTATGGGGTGGCATCAGCGGGGAGCAAAGATGGGCTGTCCCCCACATCCCGCTCTGCCGGGAGGGACAGAAATCGGGATCCAAATGAATCGTTTTTCCACCAAACCGTGCAAAAGGGTCTCGCCCTTTCCCTGTGCCGAGCCCCCCGCGGAGTGGGCAGTGAGGGGGGTCCCTGCGCATCCCCCCACTGCCCGCAGAGCCCACGCCGTCCCTCCCTCCCCGGCCCTCGTGGCATCGCATCGCCCCGGGGAACTGCGACCGAACCCTCTAGAAAGGGCTGGAAGCATCGCTCAGCATTGCCGCCGCACCCCACCCACCCCGCCGGTGCCGGCTGCGTGCCCGCCATCCCGCCCGCTGTGCCATCCCGCCGTGCCATGCCGCAGAGCCCCTCCCGCAACCCCACCCGGATCCATGGAGAATTGGGAAAGAGCGGGAGGGGACGTGGTTCAGCTTTTTCTCCGGCACGGCACGGCCTGAGCTGAGTCACTGCCGCGCTGACTTGCTTTTCCCTGGCAGTGTTATGTCATTCACCTCTGCGCATTTGGCAACAGGCGTGGGGAAAAAAGAAATCAACTGGCTGACCCAAAATATCCTCCTTTTCCCGCTGATTCCCCCGTTTTAAGCCCTGGGAATCCGAATCCTAAAGGATGATTCAGACATAGCTTGAATCATGCCCTCCCTCGCTCCCCATCCATGCGATGTGGAGTGACCAGCTGCTAAATTTAAGATTCCCGATGTAACTCAGGCTATGAAAGGCTCCTGTGTCACCCCTTGGGTAAATTGAGCCACGGTGCTTTGAAATAGCCTCCTCCCCGGGGATATATCCCTGGGTGTTTTTCTGCACAACAGCAGCGAATTATTTAACAGTGACGGATGTTGTGGACAATGGCTTTTAAAGCTTCAAAGGGGGGAAAAGGGAGTTTAGCGACAAGAAATAAAAAATTCAAATCTCCAGAAAAGGCAATCGATAGGGGAAAAAAAACCCTCCTGCATTGCGTGTCACCCCCAAGGAAGAGCATCTATCTCCCCTGGGATCAGTGTGGTCTCCTTGTCCTTTGGGGGCAAAAACACCTTCATCCCCTTAATCCCTGCTTACCTCCCCCCCAAAAAAAAATCCTGGGGTGCCCACGCTCCCCTCCACCCAAATGTCTTCCCAAAAAAAGCATCCTCTTGCTTTTCATCCCCCTTCGCCCACATCCCGCCATCCCTTACCTGTCAAGGATGGATGGGCTCGATGCCGGCCGGGCTCTTTGTGCTGGGAAGCCGCGGGCGTCGCAGCGTCGCTTTTGTCTGCTGGCGCGTCTGGGTCTGCAATGCAGCCCCTCGAAGCCGCTCGATGAATTCCCCTTCGCCGTGGGGGGGGAGACGACGGGCAGATGAGTCAGCGGCTCCCACCCGCGCCGGGGAGGGGGAGGACGGCCGACGGGGACGCACAGGAGGGGATCCTGCGCGCTGGACCCCAGGATGGAGATCTATTAAACTTACAGAGGATGGGAGATTTCCCGCAGCGATTCCTGATTCACTCTTCAGCCTCCAGCTCAGGATTTGGGGGGATAACGGACCGTTTTCAGCCTCCAAGGAGCTGGCAAAGGTTTCTTTTTACCTGCGTGCGAAGAAAAGGGGTGCCGCGGTACCCCCAAACCTTGGGCTGTAGGAGGGCACTTTGCAGGTCAAGTGCAGGGAGGTTTGGTGCAAAAAAACCCCAGATAAGGGTTTTTTTTGCGGTGTTGCTCAGTCTGGAGGGGTTTGGTCCTGATGCTGCACGGCAAAAATATCTTGGCTTTGTGTCTGAAGCCAGACGTGGAGCTAGAAATAGGAGGGAGACACCCAGAGCCGGCATCGCTGCCAGGGCTGGGAGAAGGGCTGCCTCAAAGCCAGGGGTGGGGGGCACCTCGCGCAGCCCCGCTGCCCCCCACTCCCCACCACGGCACCCGTGGGCACCGGGCCATGACCGCGGCCCCTGCGCTGATGCGGTGTCGGAGGGACGGTGACCCCGGGAAGCGGGACAGCAAAGGAAACCCCAACGCAACCCCTCCAACCTGGGAATCTCCCTGCCCAGGCCACTGCTGAGCCCCGAAACATGTTTTTTTGGGGGGGGACAGGCTGGATCCGCACACCTGAGAGGCTGAGAGCCGCCCTCGCCCTCCTCTTCCCTGGGATTTGCCCAGGATTAACATTCCTTTGGGGCTTTAGGACCTTTTTTTTTCCTCCCTTTTCCTCCCCATTCCCTGCGCGTGGCTCATTTCTGCTGGTGCCAAGCCCTTTCGCCAGTGCTTGGCTTTCAGCCGGGCTATTTCTGCCTCCTCCTCCTCTCCCCGCCGCCGCCGTGAGCCAAGAGGATCCCGTGTCCCCTGCTCCTAAATAGACCCAGCCTCAGCTCGGCCCCGCCAGCGCCCGGCCTGGGGAAAATGCCAACCGGGGGCCCGGCGGAGGATGCTGATCCCTCCGGGGGCTGAGCTGCTGTGTTTTCGGTTGAGCCAGGGCGCAGCTTGGCTGGGCGACTCTGTAAGAAGCTGGATGTGACCCGTCTTCTCCGGAGTGTCACCTACTGAGCGGGGTGGCTCACGCGTGACAACCCAAACCTGCGACATCCCTCCCTGAGAAGGGACCGGGGGCCAAACCCCATGGGGGAAATGGGGGACGCGGCGATGCGGGGTCCCTCTGCGCCGCAGGGACCAAAATCTCTTTGCCGCAGCGGCTTTGGACCCAGTGGTTTCGGGAGGGCTGCCCAGGCCCAGCCGACACGTCGTTGGGGGGGCTGTAGCGGGGGACAATGTCCTCTGGCAGCACAAGAAGCAAAAAAAAAAAGGGCTCTTCAGCTGAAACGAGGTCTCAAACACTCAGGGTATTATCAGCCGGGCCGCCCCGACGGCCCAGGACAGGCGCGGGACAGAGACCCGACTGAGCGGGGACAGTGCCGCCTTGTTCGGGATTTCTGGAGTGGGAGCGATGGGGATGGTTGGGGTTTGGGGGCTGACACAGGAAGGGACGCTCTGGGGCTCACCCAGGGGTGTCCCCTGCATGGTCCCTCCAGGCGGGCTGGGGACCCACAGCAGGGGATGCCCCGGAGGTCCCAGTCCAGCTTGGCCGGTGGCTGGAGCTGTGGGATTTTGCCGGCGACGGTGGCCGTGGCAGGACCGCGGTGGGTGGCAGTGGCCGTGGCAGGACCGCGGTGGGTGGCAGTGGCGGTGGCGGTGGCAGGACCATGGCGGGTGGCAGTGGTGGTGGCAGGACCATGGTGGGTGGCAGTGGCGGTGGCAGGACCATGGCGGGCGGCGGTGGCGGTGGCAGGACCATGGTGGGTGGCAGTGGCGGTGGCAGGACCATGGCGGGCGGCGGTGGCGGTGGCAGGACCACGGCGGGCGGCGGTGGCGGTGGCAGGACTACGGCGGGCGGCGGTGGCGGTGGCAGCACCGTGGCAGGGGTTGTGCAAGAGGAAGGGCCCTGAGCTGGAGGTGGTGCAACGCTGCTGGACGCCGGCTGCGGGGTGGTCCAGGGGTTTTCCGCCCTTTTGGTGCTTCGGTCCCCCGAGGGCTCCGGCACATCCATGGAAAAAGTGGGAATAAGGCTCAGGAGCAAATGGGAGCATAACTGAGCCTTGGTGGGCACCCCCAGCCCTACCAGGACCCCTGGGACCCCCCCAGAAACCCCAGCCCTGCCAGGGACCCCTACCAAGCCCCCCCACATTGCTGAGTCCCTGGACCCCCGGCCCTGTTACCCCCATCCCTTATCAGGATCCCAAACCCCGCTGAACCCCCAAGAACTGCTTAGCCCCAGGACCCCCAGTCCTTCTGGGACTTCCCAGCCCTACCAAGACCCCCAGGACCACCAGCCCTACAGGGACCCCCCCAACACTGCCCAGACTCCCCAGCCCCACCGGGACTCCCCTGCCCTACCGGGACCTCCCAGCCCCACTGGGCCCCCCAGCCCCACTGGGACCCTGGGGACCCCCAGCCCTAACAGGACCCCCAGCCCCACTGGGACCCCCAGCCCCACTGGGACCCTGGGGACCCCCAGCCCTAACAGGACCCCCAGCCCTGCTGGGACCCCCCAGCCCTACCGGGACCCCCAGGACCCCGAGCCCTTCTGGGACCCTGGGGACCCCCAGCCCTACCGGGACTCCCCAGCCCTGCTGGGACCTCCAGGACCCCCACCCTGTCTGGGACCCTGGGGACCCCCAGCCTTACCGGGACCCCCAGTACCCCCAGCCCTACTGGGACCCCCCAGCCCTGCCGGGACCCCCAGCCCTGCCAGGACCCCCAGCCCTGCTGGGACCCTCCAGCCCTGCTGGGACGCCGGGGACCCCCAGCCCTTCTGGGACCCTGGGGACCCCCAGTCTTACCGGGACCACCCAGCCCTACCGGGACCCCAGGACCCCCACCCCCTCCAGGCCCCCCAGGGACCCCCGACCTTGCCGGCTCCCCCCCAGCCCGGCGCCCCCCCGCCCGGCCGTGGCCCCTGCAATGCCGGCGGCGTCCAGGGTGGGAGCTGTGCTCCGGGCCGGGCCGAGCCGAGCCGAGCCGGGCGGCGGGGGAGCGCCGCGTCCCGCACCCGCCGGGCCACGCCTGGCCGCTGCGAGCTGGGCACCGGCACCGGGACTCGCACCGGGACCCCACCGGGCGCCGGGGCAGGTAATGGGGCCGCCTCCGGGGCCGGGACCGGGACTGGGACCGGGAGCCCCGAGGGGTGCGACCTCGCGGAAGGGCCCCCGAAAGCGCCCTGGGAAGGCGGGGAGGGCACCGGGGGCGGCACCGGGACCGGGGGGGGGTCGGCGGGAAGACCCCTCTTGCAGCCCCCTGGTCGGACCGGGGAGTCCAGCCGGGAACCCCCAACCCTACCAGGACCCCCGGGCCCCCCAGCCCTGCCGGGACCCCCAACCCTACTGGCACCCCCCAGCGCTACCAGGACTCCCGGGGTCCGAAGCCCTGCCGGGACCCCCCCCCTTACCGGGACCCCCCAGCCCTGTCGGGACCCCTGGGGTCCCCAGCCCCACCAGGACCCCCCAGCCCTACAGGAACCCTGCAGCCCTCCCGACACCCCCGGGGTCCCCAGCCCCACCAGGACCCCCCAGTCCTATCAGGACCCCGGGGTCCCCAGCCCTTCTGGGACCTTCCAGCCCTGCAGGGACCCCCAGCCTTAGAGTGACCCCTGGGACCTCCAGCCCTTCTGGGACCCCCCAGCCCTACCGACCCCCACGGGTCCTCCACCCTTGCCGGCACCCGGTGCCCCCGGGGTGGCAGCCGTGACCGTCCCATGCAAAGGGGGTTCTCCCCCCACTTTGCCGCCCCATCCCGGGGGTCCTGCAGCCGGGGGGGTCCCAGGGCTCACACCCAGCACAGCCTCGTCCCCCCGCGCTGCCCTCCCTTCTGAGCTTGGGGGGACCCCAGCGGGCACCCCTGGGGCGGGTGGCCCCACTGCTGGGGGGCCTGGAGCGGCCCCCCCAGACGCCCTCGCTCCTCTCCCCAGTCCCCCGCCGGTGACGCAGAGCCGCCGAGCGGTGGTTTCCCAACAGGGAAGTCATTTTGTGTGTGCCGGCGCGGACCGGGCCGTAAGCCGCCCTCCCCGGGGCTACCGCGGGGCCAGGCCCCTCCGCCCAGGCGGGCTGAGACCGGACACAACTCATTGCAGGGGTGGGCAAGCAGTAAGGGGGGCGCGTGAGACCCCCACGGGGAGGGGAACTGGGGCAGCTGCGGCCTGTGGGACCCGCCGCCGACAGCCGCCCGGAGCCGGGAGAGCGGCCGGATCCGGCCCCAGCCGTCACCCTTCGCTGGGCACGAGGACGTGAGGCCCGGTGGGTGCTGGGGGGTTTTGGGGGGAGGAAGGAGGGGTCTGAGCGGGGGGGTCGCGGTGGCTAAAACCCCTCAGGGGTCACACGGGGATTTGCTGGTGGCTCGTACGAGGCTGAGCCTGCTCCTGGGGCTCCCCGCGGAGGCTCTTCCAGCGCCCCGGGGACCGGTTGCAATGCCGAATTTGGGGGGAACCCCCCCAAGGCCTTTCCGCCGCGCTGCCGGATCCGGCAGCGAGCTGGGGCGTTATGGCGGGGGCCGGCTCCGGCAGCCTCATTTCCTTAGGAAACGGGGCTAGAAAGAAAAGGCAGCCCCCCCCGCCCCGCTCCGTCCGCCCGTCTGTCCGTCCGCAGCCTGGGGGAGAGGCCGAGTTTGCCCGGGGGGTGCTCGTGCGCGGGTCCGGCGTGGGCACGGCCCCGGTTTACGCCACCCCGGACATGTCACAACCTGCCCGTTCTCAGCAGCCGCATTCGCGGGGGGGCTGGGGGCCGGGGCCCAGACGCCGGGGTGAGGGGCACAGGGGGCTCTGGGGGGGCTACAGAGTCGTGCCTCAAGTCTGCCCGCTGGGACCCGGGGCCAGGCTGGCAGTGCGGGGGGAGCAGGCACAGCCAGGCACGCACTCGGTGCCCTGACGCCAAGGGGATGGGCTGCGGGTGCTGCCCGGCCACGGGGTCGTCCCTGGGGGCCGCCGGGTCACCCTGGGGCCAGATCCTGCCCGCTGGCCCTGGCAAGGCCGTGAATGGGGATAGCGCCGAGGCGATGCAGCCTTGGGGGGGTCAGAGCGTCCCTAGGCGCCCAGGGTGGGGGTTAGCACCCCATTTTGGGGAGCTGCCGGCCCCGGCACCCAGCAGCCGCAGCCACGGGCCCTGCTCCTCCCCGCTGCGGGCAGGAAGCGCCGGCCGGCTGCCGCGGACTTTGGACCCATCCGGCGTCGCCGGCGCAGGGGCAGAGGAAGGGACTTTTCCTGTTTGCCGACGCAGTGGGGTCCGGCACCCGTCTGCCGCCGCGGCCGAGCTCCGGCAAAACTTGTCCTTGCCTCGGCAGGGCCGCTGGCGGCCCCCCCGCGCTGGCCGGCGTGGGGACTCTCTGGCGGCTGATACAGGGCTGTGCTCGGCCGCGGCCCTCCGTGGGTGGGTGAGTTTTGTGCGCGCTGCCGGGGGCTTTTGCAGGGAAAGAGTTGTCTCTCCTTGGGGGGGGGGAGCACCCATTTTGGGGGAGAACCCCCCTTTCCACACCCCCCTTGGCTACCCCAGCTGGGGCCGTGAGGGTTTGGGGAAGGGTCCCGCCGGCCGGGCAGAGCCCCTGTTTGTTTTTCCCCCATCTGCTTTTCGAGCCGGAGCGGAAGAGCTCAACCTCCGGCTCCTTTTCGGAAAGGCCGGGATATTTATAGCCGCCTGGCTCAGGGAGTTGGGATTTGCCGTGGCCACCTCCGTCCCCCCCATCCTGCGCAGCATCCCTCAGCCGCGTCCCGCACCAGGGCAGGGGACGGGGACGGATCTTGCCCCGGCCATGGGGACAACTCTTTCGGATGGCTGTGCGATGCCAGGGGTCCCTGGGGGTCTCTGTGCGATGCCAGGGGTCCCTGGGGGTCTCTGTGTGATGCCAGGGGTCCCTGGGGGTCTCTGTGCGATGCCAGGGGTCCCTGGGGGTCTCTGTGCGATGCCAGGGGTCCCTGGGGGTCTCTGTGCGATGCCAGGGGTCCCCTGGGGGTCTCTGTGCGATGCCAGGGGTCCCTGGGGGTCTCTGTGTGATGCCTGGGGTCCCCTGGGGGTCTCTGTGCGATGCCAGGGGTCCCTGGGGGTCTCTGTGTGATGCCAGGGGTCCCTGGGGGTCTCTGTGTGATGCCTGGGGTCCCCTGGGGGTCTCTGTGCGATGCCAGGGGTCCCCTGGGGGTCTCTGTGTGATGCCAGGGGTCCCTGGGGGTCTCTATGTGATGCCTGGGGTCCCTGGGGGTCCCTGGCTCCGTTTGGTCGATGGGAACTGGATTTGGGGTTGATTTGGGGAGTCAGGACTGGAGGCATCACCCCCCCGTTCACACCCGCAGCCGGCTGCTCCTCTCCACGCCGTGCCACCCCAACCAGGTCCCCCCACCCGTCCCCATGGAGTGACCCCGCCTGGGGGTCTCTGCACCGGCGCGGCCCCCCGGCAGCCAGCCCGGCACGGAGGGAAGCTGGCCGCTGCTGCCGCGAATATGAGCGACTTCTGGCACAAGCTGGGCTGCTGCGTCGTGGAGAAGCCACAGCCCGTGAGTAGCTTCAGCCTGGCCGGTTCGGGGAGGGTTTGGGGTCCTGGGGCCGAGGGCGCAGCGGGGGCTGACGGCCTTCATCCGCTTGCAGAAGAAGAGAAGGAGACGGATCGACCGCTCCATGATCGGGGAGCCCATGAACTTCGTCCACCTGACGCACATCGGCTCTGGCGACATGGCCGCGGGAGAAGGCCTGCCCATGGTACCCTACCCGCACGCACAGCTGGGGTGGTGGGTCTCAGGGTTGGGTGGTGGGTGTTGCTGTTGGGGTGGTGAGTATCATGGTTGGGTGATGGGTGTTGCTGTTGGAGTGCTGGGTCTCATGGTTGGGTGGTGGGTCTCATGGTTGGGTGATGGGTGTTGCTGTTGGGGTGGTGGGTCTCATGGTTGGGTGATGGGTGTCGCTGTTGGGGTGGTGGGTCTCATGGTTGGGTGATGGGTGTCGCTGTTGGGATGGTGGGTCTCATGGTTGGGTGATGGGTGTCGCTGTTGGGGTGGTGGGTCTCATGGTTGGGTGATGGGTGTTGCTGTTGGGGTGGTGGGTCTCAAGGTTGAGTGATGGGTGTTGCTGTTGGGGTGCTGGGTCTCATGGTTGGGTGATGGGTGTCGCTCTTGGGGTGGTGGGTCTCATGGTTGGGTGATGGGTGTCGCTCTTGGGGTGGTGGGTCTCATGGTTGGGTGATGGGTGTCACTGCTGGGGTGGTGGGTCTCAAGGTTGGCTGATGGGTGTCACTGCTGGGGTGGTGGGTATCACGGTTGGGTGAGGGTCTCACAGTTGGGTGGTGAAGTCTCACTGGTGGGTGACGGGTCTCAGGTGGGGTGAAGCCCTTCTGTTTGGGTGGCAGGTCTTATGCTTGGGCGACGGGGTGGCGCAGTTGGGTGATGGGTCTCACAGTGGTGATGACACATCTCTGCACCCTCCCCGCAGACCGGTGCCGTCCAGGAGATGAGGTCCAAGGGCGGTCGGGAGCGACAGTGGAGCAGCTCCCGGGTTTTGTAGCGTGTGAGTACATGGCCGCGAGAGCGACGTGCAGCCCTGAGCACCCGCTGTCCCCCTCCGAGGCACCACCGCTAATTAACACACCCAAACGAGCCACCGCGTGTGCGGTTCCGTAACCCGGCCTCTCGGACTTTGCAGATTCCTGGCTTTTTCAGCCCGAACTCGAACTGCCTGATCCCCCCACCGGAGGAGAAGCCAACCTCGAGCGCTTTAACCCCGCGGTAATTTATGCAGAGCGATCCTCGCCTGGCTCCCGGTGGCTTTTGGTCATCGTCCCCCCGGCAAATCCTTCCTTCCCGGAGGCACCGGCTTGGTGACACGGGGAGGGAGCGGGGGGGCAGCCCCCACCTCGTGCCCGACCGGGATTTCGGCCAAAAGGACACAGCCGCCCTCCCGAAGCGTGCCGGGAGCTGCCGGGTGCAGCCACGATGTGCCAAATCCTCCCGGTTTTCCCTTTTTCCACGCTGGCGTCTCCCATGGGCCCCTCCCGGCGCCGGGCCGCGGTGCCTCGGTTTCCCCGGGGGATTGCGGCGAGGCCGGTCCTGGTGTGGAGCCTGATTTGGTGCCCTCCCGGAAAGGCGTAGAAGAGCAAAACCGGGATTAAACCCCGACATTTCGGTGCAAAACCAGGATTAAATGCCAACGCTTCAGTGTCTCGCCGGCAGCGGCTCAGCGCCAACACCATCAACGAGCCCGCGGTGCCTCCAGCCGGCATTTCCACCGCCGGCAAACCGCCACCTTCCTCCTTTTTTAGGATTTTTTTTTTTTTTTAAGCTCAAAAATACAACTAGGCAGCCTCCGCCACCTCGGGGGCAGGACCGTGGTGGGGTCGCCTCCGCCCGGGATCGCCACCGGGGTTTCACCGGCACCGGCCGAGGCAGGACGGGGCCCGACCCGAGGAAGGACTCGGGCTCCCGAATTCGGGCGCGGGTGTATATAGTTTAAATAGCGCCGGGATTAAATATTAAATAGCACGTGCCGGGCATCACGGCCGGACGGCAGAGGCTTCCCCCTGCGCCATGCTCCACGCCACGCTGGGATGCTCCGGGACGGAGCCGGGCTTTTCCAGCCCCGCGGTGTGCTCGGCGTCGGTAAGCGAGTGCCGATGCTTGATTCGGTTTTTCCTCCCCTGGGAAGAACAACCCACCCCTGAAATAAAACCCTTGTGCTGGCCCGAGGAGCGCGTCCGTGAGCTGCCCGGGGCTCCTCGCTTCCCTCCTCTGCTACCGGGGCGGCCAAATTTGCCAGGAAAAGCCGAGACGCCCCACACACGCTGGGCACCGCGCTCCCGTCCATGCCTTTATTCACCCGTGGGTGCTCGGGGACCTCTTTGGGCACGCTGAGAGCCCCTGATGCCACCGCTTGTCCCTGCGTGTCCCTGTCACCGCGTCGCATCCCGGCTGCCGTCCCAGCTCGGCTCCAGCCTGCGGGGGGAGAAGAGCATCCGTGGCCGGCACCCCACGAGCCCCCGCAACGCCCGGCCCCGGGCAGGGCACTCACCGCCGGACGGGCTCGGGGACGTGCCGCGGCTCCACGGGGACGAGCCGGGAGAGCTCCCGCAGGCTGGCGGCGAACCGGACCTTGCTGCTGAAGGTGGGGCTGGGGGAGGTGGGGGGCGCCGAGACCCCCCAGCTCGTTACACCCTCGTGTGACGGGGCCGGTTCACCAGGGGCTGGTACGGGAAGGCCCGGGGAGGAGGCGACCGTCCCCGTGCGAGGCCTCGCACGCGCGGGTGCGAGCAACCCTACCTGAGAAAGGGCCGGGAGAGCGTCACGAGTGCCTTGATGTACCAGGTGGGGTGGACGATGATCACAGCCTGGAGGCTCTTCCGGAGCCTGGGAAGGACCGGGATGCTCCAGGGCTCAGCGCCAGCCCGGCACGCTCGCTGCCGCCCCGCCCCGGCACGCTCACCGCTGATCCATAGCCCGGTAGCACCGTTTCATCCAGCCGAAGGGGGGGATCTGCGCCCAGGCTGCCGCCCCACTCAGGCACACCAGGACGTAGCGGTCGGCCACCGTCCTCTCCAGGGTGCCCACGATGTACCTGGAGGGACGGCGCGGCCCGTCAGCCTGGGGAAACTGAGGCACGGGGGGCGTGGGAAGGATCCTGGCCCGCCCGGGGTCCCCACCTGAGCAGGTTCTCCATCACGTAGCCGTACCGGGGGATGCCGCTGTCCGGGAGGTGGCAGGCGGCGAAGAGCAGGATGGCCCCGAAGCCCTCGCCGTGGTACCCTGGCCGGAGCAGAGGGTGGCACAGCCAGCGCCTGTCGTCCCCCCGTCCCCCCCGGACCCAGCGGGCTGGGGGAGGGGACCCAGGGGTCCCACCCCGGGCGCCCATCCCCGCGTTACCCCCATGGGAGAGGACCCGGCCGTAGGGCTCCACCGCGCTCAGATCCACGCTCTCCTCCGGCCGCTCGTCCTTCGTCTCCGGCCCCCGCCGGCTGCCGGCCCCCTCGGCGAAGCCCCAGGCGTGCGGCAGCCCCTCTGCGGGCACCCGGTTAGCGCGGCACTGGGGGGGAGAAACCTGGGGGGCCCCCGCGCCCCCACCCCAGCCGGGTCTCACCCTCCCACTCGAAGCCGTCGCTGCCCGAGGGCGTCTCCAGCGCGTCCAGGTCGAGGTCGATGCTGGCGTCGGGTGAGCGCTCGGCGCTCTCGGTCCGCTCCGGCGCCGGCAGCCGCCTCCGCATGCGCCGGGGGGCACCCCCGGCCCCCGGGCACCCCTCCGGCAGCGGCCTGGCGGGGCCAAGGCCGGGGGGTCAGCGGGACCCCGGGGGGCGGAGTGGGTTTGGGGGTAGGGTTCCCATTGCCCCCTTACCCGGGGAAGTCCTCGTCCTGCCACTCCTGGCGCAGGTCCAGGTCATCCCCGGTGGCCGTCACCGCGGCCATCCTTGCCACCTGCAGGGAGAGACGCCGGCCCCAGCTCGGGGACCAGCTCCCCCGGGGCTCTGACATCCCCCAGCAGCTCCACACCAACCACCCCCGTTTCCCACCTTTCCCGCCCCATTTCCAAACCGAAAGTGGGTACGAACGGGTGCGCCCGGCCGCAAGGAGATGGGGTCCCCGGGGACCCCCATCGCAGCCCTGCTCAACCCTCTACGAGACCTCGGAGACTCCCGGCACCAGGGCTGCTCACCTCTCTGGGCAGCCCCTCTCGCCCTGTGGCTCCCCACCAGTGAAGGGCTCCAGTGACGGCGCTGGTGGCTCATCCAAACTGGTTTGGCCGCATTCACAGCCGGCAGAGTCCATGGCTCATTGCGGCATAACCGGTTTCCTCCCGGCTGGGCTGGATTTGGGGGTTCAGCCACACCGAGCCCCCATCCTGGTCCACGCTAGGGGGCCCTGAAATGCTCCTCTAACGCGGGGGGTGTTGGCAGGGGGGTTTGCACCCCAGGAAAAGAGGGGGTTCGCTCCCTGGGATGCCTGTGGGGAGGGCAGGGGCCGCGCCGGGCACCCCCGCGGTGAGCGGGGCAGCGCCGGACCCGTCCCGGAAGAAGAGTCGAGAGCCAGAAGCGGAAGGAAAGAGGGAAATTTAATCCTCGGAGCGCGCGGGTGACAGTCCCGGGCTGGCTGCGCGTCCGGACCCACCACCCAGGGCCCCAGCAGCCTCCCCAAGGGAGGAAGAACGGCAAGAGCTCGTTAACCCCCTCCAGCGCCTTCGTTAAGTGGGTGCGAGTGCTGCCCCGGCCCTGCTGCCCGCAGGGTCCCCGAAAACCCACCCTGGGGGACCAAACCCCCGCAGTGCCATCGGGGCGGCAGGACCCCATCGGGGGGCAAACTGCAACGAGGACCCATCTCCGCAGGGAGCCGAGCTCTAACGAAGGGAGCCGAGCTCTAACGAAGGCGGCTGCAACCCCCCCATGCCTGGGCACCCCGCCGAGACCTGCCCAGGGGCCCCACCTCCTCGTACGGCCCCCAAAAGCCGCCAGGTACCCGCTTTTATTTTGGGGAGCCGGGGGGCTGCCCGGCGGCGATGCGGCTGACCCGCTCCAGGACGTCCTGGGGACAGAGGGGGGGCACGGCCTGTGCCAGCGGGCATTCCTCCACCAGGCTGTTCATCGGGGTGGGCGGCGGGACCACCTCCTCCTCCGGCCCCCCGGCAGCGCCCGGCCCCCCCAGGGCTGCCCGCAGGATGGGCAGGACCTTCTTCCGCGATGCCAAAGCGTTGCCCTGGGCGTAGGCGCCCACGCAGGACCAGGGGCTCGGGAGGGGCTGGAGCTGCAGGGACGGCGCCGTCGCCTCCTCCAGCGCCCGGCACACCTGCAAGGGAGGGAGCGCGGCGGCTGGGACCCCCCCCAGCACCCCCAGAATCAGGGGATTTCGGGGCAAACCCCAGCGCCGCAGCTGAGAACTGCCCCAGACCCCCACGCTGAGGGTTTGGGGTGCCCGGCCCCCCCCACTCACCGCGCTCTGGAGGGTCTCGCGCCGGCTGTAGACCGCGAGCTGCCGGGAGGGCTCGTTGTGCTCGTTAAAAGAGATCATCATGGCCACCAGCCCCGCGTAGCCCCGAGCTTGGCAGAAAGCATCCAGGTCCTGCAGCAAGCCGGGCCGGCGCAGGAAGGTCTGGAGGGGGAGAGACGCTGGCGTCACCCCGCTGTCCCCGCCGTGCCACCTCCGCCTCGGATTCCCCGCCCCGAGCCTCACCTCCAGGTCCACGTAAATGGCGCTGACGGCGAGGAGCAGCTCGTCGCCGGAGAGGACTTTGAGGTCCTTCCGCAGCATCTGCTCCGTCGTCAGCCCTGGGAGGTGAAAGGGGCCGAGCGTGAGCCCCGGGGACACGTCCTTGTCCCCAGGGAGAGGGCTCTGTCCCCGGACCCGCTCCCAGCCAGACCCCAGACGCCACCGCCCCGGCACACGGACCCGAGACGTCAAACTTGGCCGCTTGCAGGGCTTCGAAGACAGCGTCGCGGGCCGGCAGCTCGGGGAACCTCGCCTCGAGCAGGGAGACGCACGCCACGTCCCTGGGCGTCACTTTGCCGGCCGCCGGGCTCAGGTTGACGCAGTCCAGGAGGATGGTGCCTGGGGGGGACAACCGGGGGCCATCAGTCGTCACCGTCCCCCTCGGATGGGGCTCAGCGAGGGCCGCCTGTCCTCACCGTGCAGCAGCGCGGCCGTGGGTCTGTCCAGCACGCCCGGGGGACCTTGGGCGATCCGCTCCGTCACCAGCGTGGCGCAGGAGCCCACCGGCTCTGCTGTCACCTGGCAGCCGGGAGCTCGGTCCCGTTCCAACGGCCGGTGATCGAGGACCTCCACCACGGCCTCTTCCAGGGCTGCGTCGGCGCTGGCGGGCGAGACGGGGAAGGTGAGACCCCCGGCACAGCCCTGGGGTGCAGCTGCCATGCGTCACCCCCAGCCGAGCCTGGAAACCCCCTTTGTTCCTCTCCTCCTACCCTAAAAACACCCCAGAAAGGGAAAAGTTTTACCCACCCTGGGCCAAAATCAAGCAAGGAAACGTGAAGCTTCGGGTGGGTGGCCCCGGTTGTCCCCGTGTCCCCCCGGCTCACCCAGGCAGGACGTGGTGATCGACCAGCGTCAGGGAGAGCAGCCCGGCGCGGTGCAGCCCCCCCAGGTCGATCTCGTCCCGAAAGATGAGGGCGGCGGCGGGGATGCCCTGCTCCCGCAGCAGGAACGTCGTCTCCGTCCGGAGGGCGAAGTCGGCGCGAGGGATGTTCAGCACCGGGATGAAGGCGGCTTTGGGCGCTGGGGAGGTCTGCGGCAGGGGGGTGACACCCGGTGAGGCGTCCCCCAAGCCACCGTTTGTCCCCGAGCCAGCGGGCGAGCCTCACCTTCGCCAGGAAATGAGCCAGGGCCAGTGCCGAGACGGTGGAGTCCAGGTCACAGGCCTCGTTGCCCATCACCACGTGGACCTCCCGGTGACGCCGGACGTGATCCTGCCGGGGCGGGAGGCGTCAGGCGCGGCAGCGACGCGTCCCCGTCCTCCACAGCCCCCCGGGCCGGTCCCTTCCCCTTCGCCACCCACAGATGCCACCCGCCGGCACCCATCTCCCAGCTGCCGCCAGCAGCGGACGGGCTCCTGGCATCCCCGAAGCACCGACCGGCCCCGCGCCCGTGGGACGAGACCCGGCCGGGGTCCATTTCTGGCACGAAAGCCTCACGTTTTTGGGGCACGTGTGCGAAACTGGGCGCATCGGGGAGAACGGGAAAACCCAGCTCGGCCATGAGTGACCGTGGCAGCGGGGACGGGGACCTCCCCACCCCGGGGACGCCATCGCAGCCCTGGGAACGGTCGTATTTTAACCCCAGACCAAAGGTGTTTTTCCAGAGACGGTGACTTTGGGGCTGGCTGTCCCCCAAACCACAACATTTCACCCTTTTTTCTTGCCTGCAGCAGCAAGAAAAAAATGTCACCCCGCAAATCCCCCGTCCCCGGCTGCTGGCGCCCGTCCTGTCACGCTCGAGGGAGCCGCCCCGTCTCCAGGCCCTTTTTCGGTGACAATTATTTCGTGCCATAACCCAGATTCGCTCATTTATTCGGTATAAGCCGAGGAAGTAAACAACCCAGAGCCGCCTGCCGCATTAACCCCGTAGCAGGTCGAGGGACCTGCACCCACGTGCTGCGAGACCAGAGGAGGCTGCAGGGCTTGGGTGGGGGGTGCTGGGGAGCCCCCGGCCGTGGAAGTGGCTTGGGGTGTCCCCGGTGCGGCTGTCGCGGGCCGAGGGGCAGCACACGACCAGCCCCTCTCTCCAGGGGAGATGGGTGCACCCCACTCAGGGGCCTTGGTCCTCTGTGCACCCTGCTCCCCCTGCACCCTGCTCCCCTGGGCACCCTGCTCCTCCCTGCACCCCGCTTTCCTGGGCACCCAGTGCCCCTGCACCCTGCTCCCCCCTGCACCCCAGTCCCCCATGCACCCCAAGCCCCTGAGCGCCCTGCTCCCCCCATGCAGCCCACTTGCCCCGGGCACCCAGTTCCCACGGACCCAGCTCCTCCCTGCACCCCAAGCCCCTGGGCACCCATTCCCTACGCACCCCAAGCCCTCTGCACCCCAGTCCCCATGCACCCTGCTCCCCTGGGCACCCAGCTCCCCCCTGCACCCTGCTTTCCTGGGCACCCTGTGCCCCCCTGCACCCCGCTCCCCTGGGCACCCAGTCCCTGCTGCACCCCAAGTCCCTGGGCACCCTGTGCCCCCCTGCACCCCGCTCCCCTGGGCACCCATCTCCCGCTGCACCCCAGTCCATGGGCACCCAGTCTCCATGGATCCCAGTCCCCCCTGCACCCCAGTCCCTGGGCACCCTGTGCCCCCTGCACCCCAGTCCCTGGGCACCCTGTGCCCCCCTGCACCCCGCTCCCCGTGCACCCCACTCCCCCCCTGCACCCTCCTTTCCCGGGCTCCCAGTCCCCATGGACCCAGCTCCCCCCTGCACCCCGCTCCCCGGGCACCCACCTCCCCCTGCACCCAGTCCCCACTGCCCCCCCCCCCAGCGCCCGGCCTCTGTCCCGCGCCCCCCGACCCCGCTACCTGCAGAGCCGCCCGGTTCCCCTCCACGAACCGCTCCATAACGGCGGCGATCCGCGCCGCAACCCGCCCGGCCCCGCCCAGCCCAGTACGGCCCAGTATAACCCGGTACGGCCCAGTACGGCCCGGCCCCCCCCGCCCCCCGCGGCCCTCCTCAGGCCTCGGGGCGTGGTCTCCCGCGCGGGCTGCCGGGAAGGGGGCGGGGCAGCGGCGTGGGGCCACGCCCCCCGCCGCTGCCCCCGCCCCCTTCCCGGCAGCCCGCGCGGGCGGGGCTGAGGGGGGGTGGCAACCCCAACGCCCCCCCCCGACACCCCAACCCCCCTGGCACCCCCAAACTCTCCTGACACCCCGTAACCCTCCCTGATAACCCCATCCCCCCCCTCCCCACACCCTCTTGACACCCTGAAACTCTCCTGGCACCCCAAAGCCCCCTCGACACCTCAATCCCCCCGACACCCTCAAGCAACACCCCCAAACAACACCCCCAAGCAACACCCCCAAGCAACACCCCCAAACAACACCCCCAAACCCTCTTTGCACCCCAAACCCCCCCCAACACTCCCAACCCCCTCGACACCCGTTAACCCCCCCAACACCCCCAACCCTCCCCAACACCCCCAACCCCCCCCAACACCCCCAACACCCCCAACACCCCCAAACCTTCCTGACACCTCCAACCCCCCCAACCCCCCCCAGCACCCCTAAACCCCCCTCGACACCCCAACCTCTCCGGACACCCCAAACCCCCCTGACACACGAAACCCCCCCAACCCCCCCGACACCCCAACCCCCCCCAAACCCCCCTAGCACCCCCCAACACCCCAACCTCCCCCGACACCCCAGACCCCCCCCGGCCAGGCCTGGCCCCCCAGGCCCCCCCAGATGTGCCGTGCCCCCCCAAACTTTATTACACCCCAGGATGGCGTCGCCCCATCCCGCCCGTCACCGGTAACCGGTGACTAGCTACCGGTGGCCGGGGGCCAGCGGACCCACCACGGCCGCGAGCCGTCGGCCCGTCAGCGGGTGAAAGCGGGGGGCACCCACCGCCCCCTTCCTCCTGCCCAGCGCCAGGCCTCAAAAACAGGGAAGAAACCAGAAAATCGGTGACTTTCGGTGCCACCGGCCGCCAGGCCTCAAAACGGGGAAGAAACCGGAAAACCGGTGACTTTGGGTGCCACCGGCAGCCAGGCCTCGCCCGCGGAAGCCGGCGGCTCGCCTCGGCGTGCCGGAGGGCAGCGGCGGCGGGGCGGCGTTGCAGGCAGCTGCCTGCGCTCTCCACCCCTCCTGCCCGTCCTCCTCCGCCTCCGGCCCGCCGTAAATCCGCCTCCCCGGCAGAGCGCCGGAGCGGGGCTGGGCGGCGGGGAGCAGGCCTCCGCGGCCGGGGAGAGGGGGGCCGGGGAGCGAGGGGGGAAAGGGAAAACGAAGGGGAAAAGGAAACGTAAAGACGGGAAAAGGAGGGAAAAGGAGCAAACTGCAGCAAAAAGGAGGAATAACGAGGGAAAACGGCGGAAAAAGGAGGGGGAAAGGAGGAAACGAGAAGGAAAAAGGAGGAATAAAGAAGGAAAAGAGGAAAACGGAGGAATAAAATAGGAAAAAAGAAGGAGAAAGGAGGAAAAAAGTGAAAAGAAGAAAAAGGAGGAAAAAAGGAAAAAGGAGGAAAGAAGGAAGGATAAAGAAGGAAAAAGGAGGAAAAAAGAAGGAAAAAAGGAGGAAAAGGAAGGAAAAAAGAAGGAAAAAGGCGGAAAAAGGAGGAAAAAGGAGGAAAAGAAGGAGGGAGCGGGGGAACGACGGCAGCAAAAGGGCTGCGAAGTAAGAGCGGGGCCGGGGGCACCGGGGGGCACTCGGGGGGGGCCGGGGTGGGTGACCCCCCCACCCCGGTGGTGCCGCGGCGGGCGGGCGCGGGTCGAGGGCGACGCCGGGGCTGTGGGAGCGACATTTTGGGTTGGTTTGGGGTGTTCTGGGGGCAGCGGAGGTGGGTCGAGGGGCTGATGCTCGGGCCTGTCCCTGCTGCCAGGTGGGGAAACTGAGGCAGGGCGGCACCCGGAGCCCTCGCCGGCCCCAACCCACCCCGGCGCCCGCCGGCCAGGGCCGGACCAGCCGCCCACAGCCGGTTTTTCCGGCTCCCGGCGCCTCGCCGGCCGCCGACCCGGCTTCTGGTGGGGCCGGTGCGGCGGGAGCGGGCGCCGCGGGCTCGGCGCAGGGCAGCGGGGTGGGGAGGCAGCGCCCGCTCCTCGGCAGGCACGCCGCCGGCCTCTGGTTGGGTTCCTTTTTAAAGAACGTTGTATTGTACCGCGTCGTATCGTGTTGTATTTCTTCATAAAGATAGTTAGTTAGTCATTAAGAATATTTATTTATCTATCTGCTTACCTGTCGGTCAAGATCATTATTTGTTTAGTTAATAACACTATTTATTTACTGACCCACATAGCTATTTACCCAGCTATCAAGAATATTTATCTCCGTGCTATTTATTTATGAAGACCATTTCTTTATTTCTTTCTTTAAGAACGTTGCTTTATCTATCTATTTATCTACCCATCCATCAAGAATATTGTTTATTTACTAACACTATTTATTTATTTATCTGTAGATCTATTTACCTCTCAAGAATATTTATTTACTTATTTATTTCTCTATTTATCTCTGCAGTATTTATTTATTTATTTCTCTATTTATTTACTTACAATAAATAGATAGATGGTTACCTTCGGGCACCGTCCCCTTCCTTTTCTTTCCCCCAAGACCCCGCCGCTCCGGCCCCAAAAAAGACGGGAACAGCTCGGAGGGCACCGACCCCCTTGGTTTTTTCCTTGGCTTTCGCCACCTCCCCAAAAAAACCCCTTTTCCCCCCAATTTCCACCCTCCCCGGGTGTTTCCATCACCGTTTATCACCGTTGTCACCCGCACCCCTCTCCGAGCATCCCCGGCTCCCTTGGGAATAGGGGGGGCGGAAAGAGGGTCCGGCCCCCCACGACGGCCGCGAGCGCAGCCCGCGCCGGGCGGAGGCGGATTAGGGCTCAGATCTCCCGCTGAGCCGGCGGGGGCGGCCGCGCCGCGGCGGGGGCACCGGGCACGGACGGGGCAGAAAGCTGCGTCGAAGCCGGAGCAGCCGCGCTCCCACCTGCACGGGGTCTGTAAAAGCCAAATTTTCCAAATCTCTTGAATATTTCAAAGCCAAATTTTCCAAATCTCCTGAGCATTTAAAAGCCAAATTTTCCAAATCTCTTGAATATTTCAAAGCCGAATTTTCCAAATCTCTTGACTATTTCAAAGCCGAATTTTCCAAATCTCCTGAGCATTTAAAAGCCAAATTTTCCAAATCTCTTGAATATTTCAAAGCCGAATTTTCCAAATCTCCTGAGCATTTAAAAGCCAAATTTTCCAAATCTCTTGAATATTTCAAAGCCAAATTTTCCAATCTCTCAAGCATTTAAAAGCCAATTTATTCAAATCTCTTGACTCTTTAAAAGCCAAATTTCCCAAATCTCTCCGCAGGAGCATCTTCGCCGGGCTGAGTTTGCAGGAAAACCCCGGCGGAAGCGCAGGACTCCGACCTTTCCTCCAAGCCGCTTTGGCTCCATTGAATTCCTCCCAGGTTGGTTTGGGATTTTCCCTCTTTCCTTGCAAACGGGAGGCGGATAAAATCCACACGCATCCATGGCATTCATTTTTTTAACGGCGGTTTAGAGGCGTGAGCAGCAGTTTTATTTTTCATTCTTTAAATGAAAGTAAAGGGATGGGGGAGAAAAAGTCTTAAGCTAAATGAGCCGTACCTGGTAAACAAATTGGACTAATATATATATTTCTTCTTGAAATACCCAAGTTTTACCCTCCAAGGGAGAGGTTTGGGATGTGGCTGTTCCTGGAGGGACCCGGAGCGTTCCCAGGGGCCTGATCCGGACCCGCTCGAGGCAGGACACCACGGTGAGGGTCCGATGGAGGAGCCGCCCGAGCAGGAAGGGACAATCCCGGCCCCTTCCAGCGGCGAAGAGAGCCTCCAGCTCCCGGAGGCGGCCGTCGGTGGGGAAGAAATGCCGGCTGGCGGCCGGGGGAGCCCGGCACCGGACGGGCAAGCGGCCGTGGCGCGCGGCGGGGAGGCGGCCGTGCCTCCCAGCCCCGGCGCGGGGCAGCCGGGCTGCGCCCCGCGTCTCCCCTCCGATGAGCATCCGAGGGAAGATGCTCGGGAGAAGCAGCCCGCAGAGGGTGGGGGGTCCCTGCCGCGTGCCCCCGAGCCCAGCCCGGGTGCCGGGGCGGTGGCGTTACTGGCTGAGCCCCCCCGCGCCCGGACCCCGAGTCGGGAAGCGGAGGCGGATTTTTATTGCGTGAAGTGGATCACCTGGAAAGGCGAACGGACGCCCGTCATCACGCAGAGCGAGAACGGGCCCTGCCCGCTCCTGGCCATCATGAACATCCTCTTCTTGCAGTGGAAGGCAAGCGGGGTGCAGGGGGGGCTTGGGGGGCTGGCGAGGGGGGTCGGGCTGGACTCCCCCCGGATCGCGAGGGGAGGGGGCCGGCGGACGGTCCCCAGCCTCTCGGTGCTTCCAGGTGAAGCTGCCCCCGCAGAAGGAGGTGATCACGGCCGAGGAGCTGATGGCGCATTTGGGTGAGCTCCCCGGGGACCCCGTCACCCCCGCCCCGCTGCCGGGCCGGCGGCGTGCCGCGGTTAACCGGCTCGCCGGGCGCTGACCGCGCTGCCTTGCAGGGGATTGCATCTTGTCCACCCAACCCCGGGAGCCATCGGAGGGGCTGCAGCTCAACTTCCAGCAGGTGGGGAGCGAGGCCAGCCCAAAAATGGATCCCCCCCCATCTTGGGGAGCACTGGTGGCCTTGGGCTGCAAGACTTGGGGTGCCAACCCCCTTCCCGAGCAAGCCCCCTTTGTTTCTTCCCCCCCAGAACATCAACGACACCATGACAGTCCTCCCCAAGCTCTCGACGGGGCTGGACGTCAACGTGAGGTTCACGGGCGTCTCGGACTTCGAGTACACGCCCGAGTGCATCGTCTTTGACCTCCTCAACGTCCCGCTCTACCACGGCTGGCTGGTGGACCCCCAGGTGAGCTGGCCCCACGGCTGTCCTGCCGCCTGGCCGGTGGTTTGCATGAGTCCAGGGACGCGGGAGAATGAGCTGAGGGCTGGTGAGACACTGGAGCAGGTTGCCCAGAGAAGCTGTGGATGCTTTGGAAGTGCTCAAGGTCAGGTTGGACAGGAGGTTGAGCAGCCTGATCTGATGGAAGATGACCCTGCCCAGGGCAGGAGGTTGGACTGGATGGTCTTTGAAGGTCCCTTCCAACCCAAACCCTTCTGTGATGCTATGGATGGGACTTTGAGCAACCTGATCTGGTGGAAGATGTCCCTGCCCATGGCAAAGGGGGGGTCTAGGTGATCTCTGAAGGTCCCTTCCAACCCAAACCCTTCTGTCATGGGTCCTTCCCCGGGGTGAAAGCCACCAGCTCAGCTTCTTGGACGTCCCCGTGATGGAGCAATGGTCCAACTGGTTGGGGAAGGTTCCAGCTGAACCATCCTCCCCCTGCGCTGGGCTGCCGTGGGTGGGAGGGCAGGTCCCTGCAGACCTGGTCCTCACCCGCCCCGTCCCTTCCCCTCCCTGCAGAGCCCGGAGGTGGTGCAAGCCGTGGGCAAGCTGAGCTACAACCAACTGGTGGAGAAGATCATCACCTGCAAACAGGCCAGCGACTCCAGCCTGGTGAGCGAAGGTAACGGCCCCCCGCCGCCCAGCCGCCCGCTCCCGGGGGTCCCCGGGGGGGTGCTTGACGCCCCGGCCCCGCTCCCACCCCGCTCTCGCCCCAGGGCTGGTGGCGGAGCAGTTCCTGGAGTCCACGGCCTCCCAGTTGACCTACCACGGGCTGTGCGAGCTCACGGCCGCCGTCAGGGAGGACGAGCTCAGCGTCTTCTTCCGCAACAACCACTTCAGCACCATGATAAAGCACAAGGTGCGGCTCCGGCCCCTGCCCCGGGACCCCCCCAGCGCTGGCCGGGGCTGACTGTCCCCTCTCCCCTCTCCCCAGGGCCACCTCTACCTGCTGGTGACGGACCAGGGCTTCCTGCAGGAGGAGCGGGTGGTCTGGGAGAGCCTCCACAGCGTGGACGGAGACAGCTGCTTCTGCGACACCGAGTTTCACCTCAGCCACGCTCCGGGCAAGGAGGGGGCCGTCGCGGCCCCCCCGGACCACCGGCTCCAGCAGAGACAAGTGGACCAGGTAGGGGACAACCGGCGGCAGTGGGGGACACCTGAGTCCCAGCGCAGCGCCGGGGGATGCTGCAGGGGTTGGGTCCGCTGTGCTGAGCCCCCCCTCTTTTCTTACCCCCCCCCAGGATTACATGATCGCCCTGTCCCTGCAGCAGCAGCAGGGACAGGACCCCTCCGCGCTCAGTGACCTGGAGCTCGCTCGCCAGCTGCAGCAGGAGGAGTATCACCATCACCATCATCACCATCATCATCACCACCAGCAGCAGCAGCAGCAGCAGCAGCAGCAGCGGCAGCAGCAGGTCCCAGCGCAGGTAACCGGGTGCACCCTCCTGGGACTGAGGCGTGGGGTGCGGGTGCTTCTCACCCCCTCGCCCCCCCGCTGGGGGGTGGCAGCGTCCCCCTGGGGTGGTGGGGGGTCTCTGCGGGTCCCCAGCCCCCTTCTTGTGCCCGCAGGGCCGCGCGCAGCCGGGTGGCCGGCCGGCCGGAGAGCGGAGGCAGCGGCAGAAGCCGGACTTGGACTGCACCCTCCTCTAGCACCCCACGGGGGCCACCCGTGGGGGCCCTGCCCCATCCCCGCCGTGGCCCCCTGGCTCCCGGCCATGCCGGGGCGTGTGGTGGGGTCCCAGAGCCCCCCGACTCCCTGCTCTCGTCTGTCCTCCGGGGAGACCCCACGGGGGTCCCTGGGGACAGGAGCGGGGGGGACGCACACGAGGGGGTGTCCTTCCTCACCCACCGCCGGGACCACCCAAATCTTTCCAGTGGCCTTAACACGGGGGGGTCCCACCCGGGGGGGTCCCACCCCTCAGTCCCTGCTCCAAGGCGCGGGGGGACACGCGTCTGGGGCGGGGACACGCGCACCCCCGTGTCCGAACCGCGGCCTTAGCCCTTGGCAAATAAAGGACTCGTCCCCATGCACACGTGTCCGGCCGTCTGACACTAGTGGGGGCCTCCACGACCCACGGACACGCGGGTTTGGGAGGGGTCTTGGGGGGGGTTGGGGTGACGGGACCCCCCGCACCCCACGGACGCACGGGTTCGTGGGGGTTTGGGGTGATTGGACCCTCCGCACCCCACGGACACGCGGGTTCGGGTCCCCCCCGTGGGGTGCGGTGTCGCGGCGCGGCCGGCAGGGGGCTCCCCCCACCGGGACCGCCGCCAGCGCGGGGGGGGGCGTGTGGGGTGAGTGGGGTCTATAGGGGGTGTGTAGGGGTGAGCGTAGGGTATGCATAGGAGTATCTATAGGGGGCATATAGGGTATGCAAAGGGGGGTATGGGGGTCCAAAGGGGATGTATCGAGGTGCGTATGGAGTATATAGGGATGAATAGGGTGTGTATAGGGCGTAGGGTATGCATAGGAGTGTGTATAGGGGGCACAGAAGTTGTATACGGATAAGCATAGGGCGTGCACGTGGGTGTGTATAGGGGGGCATATAGGGGGTGTAGAGGGATGAGCAAAGGGCATACACCGGGGTATGTATAGGGGCCATATAGGGCGTGTATAGAGGTGAGCATAGGGCGTGTATAGGGGCCATATAGGGCGTGTATAGAGGTGAGCATAGGGCGTGTATAGCGGCCATATAGGGCGTGTATAGAGGTGAGCATAGGGCGTGTATAGGGGCCATATAGGGCGTGTATAGAGGTGAGCATAGGGCGTGTATAGGGGCCATATAGGGCGTGTATAGAGGTGAGCATAGGGCGTGTATAGGGGCCATATAGGGCGTGTATAGAGGTGAGCATAGGGCGTGTATAGGGGCCATATAGGGCGCGTATAGAGGTGAGCATAGGGCCTGCACAGGGGCCATACAGAAGGCGCATATGGAGGGTGCGCGGGGCCCGCCCCCCTCCCCGTGCCTCCCTCCGCCCCGCCGATCCCCGGCCCGGCGATGGATTGCTCAGGCCTGGCGCCCCGCCCCGCCCCTCGGCGGGCCCCGCTCCCCTCCGGGCCCTCGGCGTTGGCGGTGACGTCACTCCCGCCCGCTGCCTGGCGCGGGGCGCGCGCGGGGGGGGGGCGAGCGGCAGCGCGAGGCGGCGGCGGCGGCTCCGGGCGGCGGCGCGTGAGTGAGGGGCGGGGGGGGGAAGGGGGCGGACGGGGCCGCCGGGCAGCGCCGGGCCCGGCCCCGCTCCGGGAGGGCCGGGCCGGGCCGGGGCGGCGGCTCGGGCCGGGCCGCAGGGGGGGCGTGGGCCGGTTCCCGGTTTCCCCCCCTCAGTCCTCCGGGCCTGTCCGTTGTGCTGGGCCCGGGCCTGGTGGGGGGCGGGCCCGGCGGAGGGCCTGCGGCGGGGGGGGGTGTCCGCCCCGGGGCCCGGCGGGGCCCCCCCGGTGCCTCCCGGCCTCCGCCCGCGGGTGTCCCGGGCCTCGATCCCCCGCCCCGGGGCCCGGCGGGGCCCTCCGGCTCCTCCGGCCGGGCGGGGCGGGCCGGGCCGCGGCCGTGGCCGGAGGGAGGCGGTGCCCCCCCGGCCCGCTGCGAGGTCCCCGGCCCGCTGCGAGGTCCCGGGCCCGGCCTCCGTCCCCGCCGGGGCTGGGGTGCGGCCCCCCGGGCGGGTTCCTTCCTCCGCCGGGTCCCTCCAGCCGGCGGTGACCCGGTACCCCCAGCCGGGGCGGGGGGACACCCCGGGAGCCCCCGGTGCAGGGTCCCGGCCGGGGTTCGGTGTCCAGCGATGTTCCCGGCCCCGGTTTTTCCTCCGTAACCTAAAACTGTCAGCGTTTTCTCACTTCCCAGCAGGATCGCTCCTAAAATCACCTCGGGGGGCCCGGCTGACGGTACCGGCCCCCCCCGGCTCGGCGGTACCCAGTTCTGGCTCCTCTCCATCCCCGGGACGTCAGCTGGGCCCCGGCGTCCCCGGTTCCCCGGGGGAGCAACCGCGAGCCCTGACCCGGGCCTCACCCCGCGCCCTCCCACGCGCCGGCTGCCTGCCCTGCCTGCCCTGCCCGTTACCTGCCCGCGGCCCGTTTGCGGCACCGCCGTCCCGTCCCGGTTAAGCGGGAGTCACGGCGCGCTCTCGCCTTGACTTGCAAAACCGGCCCCGGCGGTTCCTCTTCCCCCTCCCGGAGCGGAGCCGGGTTGTCCCTCGCCTGAATCCCTGCTCCGCGTTGGGGCTTTGCCTCCCGGGGGATGGGACCCCCCCGGCCCAGCCCCACGGAGCCCGAGCTCGGCTCCCACGGAGCGGGGAAAATCGGCCCGTGTCCGACGCCGGGAGGTGCCAGCGTGGAGGGGAAGGAAGAGCCGGGATGCGCTGACCCCACGGCGGGGGGTGGCTCCCCACGCCGCGGCGGTGACGATGACAGCGCTGGGCTTCCTCTCCCTCCCCGTGCCCGGCCGGAGCGCACAGCGCCTTTTTAAGGCACAAAGGTGCTCATTGTGCCACCGGCAAATCCCTAATCCTGCGCCGTGCGGCCGCCTGGGTCCGGCTGCCCGGCCGAGGGGTGGCGGTGGGCTCCGTGCCTCGGTTTCCCCACCCCGGCGCTGGGCTGTGTGCCCGGGATCAACCCCGGGGTGCGGACACAGCGCTCGGGAGAGAAACGGTGCAGGGGGGCTTCCCCCCTCCTCTTCATCCCGCCGCGATCCCGGGGTTGTGCCCGTCCCCGGCTGATGCCACGCCGTGCGGTGCCGTCGGGGTACCAGCGCGGGGAAGTACCGGGAACGCGGTTCCTCCCTCCGGAGGATCCATCCCGCCGGTCGGAAGCGAGAGCCGGCCTCGGTTAATCATCACCCGCTGACCTCTCCGCTGCAGGGAGCAAAGTCCCTCTCTGCCGGAGCCGAGTGCCCGGCCGCTCCGTGCGGCACGAGCGGGATTTCACCGGCCCGCGGACCCTCCCCGGCGCGTGGCTTGGCCGGGGGCTCGCCGGGAGCCGAGGTGGGGCGTGGGGTGCCGGGTCCGGCCGGGGCGTTGCAGACCGTGCCGGTGGCACCGGCCGGAGGCAGACGTGACCGGCTGCGAGCCGGGACCGGGGTCCGACCGCCGCCTCGGTGCGGGGCCTCCCCGCTCCCCCGGGGTGCGTGCTGCCCCCCTCACCTCGCCCTCTCTTTTTCTCTCTTTTCTCAGCATGTTTCAGACCTTGTACAGCTATTTTTGGTGGGAACGGCTCTGGCTCCCGGCGAACGTCACCTGGGCCGACCTGGAGGACCAGGATGGGCGAGTCTATGCCAAAGCCTCCGATCTCTACATCACCCTCCCCTTGGCCTTCCTCTTCCTCGTCGTCCGGCACCTCTTTGAGACGTGAGTGCCTTCCCTGGGTGGGGGGGACCCTGATCCAGCTCTCCCTGCACCCCCGGGGCTGCGCGTGGGGCTGGGGAGACGCTGTGACGAACCCCTGGACGTGTCGCCCTGACCTCAGCCCGGCTGGGAGTGGCTGTGGCACCCCAGGGGTCCCGCTACTGGGGTGCAGTTAGCCCCCCCAGCCCGCATTTAGGGCTGGGGACCTGCCCCTGGCAGCCCCGCACAAACCCGGCTTTGTGCATCCTCCGCCGCCCTTATCACGGCACGGTCGGCCGCAGGCCCTGGCGTTTAAGGAGCGATTTGTTGGGCAAACAATGGCGAGCCGAGGCCGGGAACAGACGGGGCTTTGTTGGGACGGCGGGAGAAGGGGGAGGCACCCTCCGCTGGGGTGGGTACGGCCCTGCCGCTTCGTGAGGGGCCGGTCCCCCAACCCTGGGGTGACAGAGGGACCCGGGGGGTTCCCCCGTGGTGAAACCCACCTTGGAGAAGCAGTAGCAGGGGGGGGAGACTGAGGCACCGAGTGGCTGTGTGTCCCTGCGTGGCTTCGATGGGGCCACGTCAGCCAGATGCAGAAATGGGGACATTTTGTCCCCCCCTACTCCTTCCCCAGGTACGTGGCCACCCCGCTGGCCGGGCTACTGAACGTCAAGGAGAAGATCAGGTTAAAAGCCACCCCCAATGCCGTGCTGGAGAAGTTTTACGCTGCCACCACCAAACACCCCAAGCAGGTGAGGGGACGGGAGGGTCCCCAAAAGGGGCTCGACGTGGCTGGGGGAGGGCGAGCGGCAGAGCCGGGGCCCCGCGGTGACGTCCCTGCCGTCCCCCAGGCCGACGTGGAGATGCTCTCGAAGAAGAGCGGCTGCACGGTGCGGCAGGTGGAGCGCTGGTTTCGCCGCCGCCGCAACCAAGACCGGCCCAGCCTGCTCAAGAAGTTCAGGGAGGCCAGGTGAGACCCCGCGCCCGGCGTCGCCGTCACCCTGCGGGCCGCGTCCCTGCGGTGGATGGGGCTGCGGGGGCAGCCGCTTGGCCGGGACCGCCCTGGGAGGGCGGAATACGGGGCCGGTGGGTCCGTCCCTCTCCCTCCCTCGCCCCGGTGCCCGTCTGAGGACCCTCTGCTTCCTTTTTCCAGTTGGCGATTCACGTTTTACCTTATTGCTTTCATTGCTGGCATGGCTGTCATAGTGGATGTAAGTATGGCCCCCTCCCCTGCGCGTCCCCGGCCCCGTGGGCGCCCCCGCCCCCTCTAACACCCCTCTGTCTCTCTTTCCCTCCTGCATCCCGCAGAAACCCTGGTTCTACGACCTCCGGGAGGTGTGGAAGGGGTACCCCGTCCAGGTGAGCACCCGACCCCGTCCCGTCGCCGTCCCACGGCCCTTCCTGCGCCCCAGGAGCTGCCTGGGCGATGAGGGATGGGAGCCGGAGCCCCCGGGCTGCGGGAGGGTCTCCCTGGGGTTGCGCAGTGTCTCTGGCACCCGTGTGGGCTTGGCTGACGCGCAGAGCAGGGGTTTGCGTGCCGTGGGGTGCAGAAGGGTCCCCGGGACACCCGTGGGTCTGGCTGGTGCCCACAGAAGGGGATTGAAGCGCCCTGGGGCACACGGAGGATCCCCCCCAGCCTGTCTCTTGGCTTTCAGAGCATGGTGCCCTCCCAGTACTGGTACTACACGATCGAGCTCTCCTTCTACTGGTCCCTGCTCTTCAGCATCGCCTCCGACGTCAAGCGCAAGGTGGGCTGCGACGGTGGGGCTCTCTGGGGCAGGGGTGGCAGGCACGGGGGCGTCGTGGCAGGGTTTTCTTCGCCCTCGTGGTGGGCATTAGGGACCTGGGGCTGGGGGCATCTGGGGCCACGGATGGGATCTTGGAGACGAGAGGGATGGCGGGGCCTGGGGGTTGGAGCCAGGCTGCCGTAACCCCCGGCTCCCCCTTTCCTGGGCGCAGGACTTCAAAGAGCAAATCATCCACCACGTCGCCACCATCATCCTCATCAGCTTCTCCTGGTTTGCCAACTACATCCGTGCAGGGACGCTCATCATGGCTCTGCACGACTCGTCGGACTACCTGCTGGAGGTATGGCCCGCTCCCCGCCGCCGCGGCCACGGCCACGCCACGGCCCATGTCCCCTCCCCGACTGTCCCCCCTCTGCCCCCGCAGTCCGCCAAGATGTTCAACTACGCCGGCTGGAGAAACACCTGCAACAACATCTTCATCGTCTTCGCCGCCGTCTTCATCGTCACCCGCCTGGTCATCCTGCCCTTTTGGTGAGTGCCGGTCGCTGGTGAACGGGTGGGGAAACTGAGGCACGGGGTGGGGAGACCCACTGGGAGTGGGATGCCGGTCCCTGCCTGTAACAGAGCTGCGTCTCCCGGCAGGATCATGCACTGCACGATAGTTTATCCGCTGGAGCTCTACCCTGCCTTCTTCGGCTACTACTTCTTCAACGTCATGATGGTGGTGCTGCTGTTGCTGCACATCTTCTGGGCCTACCTCATCATCCGCATGGCCCAGAAGTTCATAACTGGAAAGGCAAGAGGGGGCCTGGGGACGGCTCGGGGCTCCCAGCCCCGCAGGGAGGCGCAGCTGCGGGGCGAAGGGGCCGTGTCCGGACCCGGCCGACGCGGCTGGGGTGGATGGAGGGTGCGGGTCTGCCGCGGGAACGAGGTGGAGGCGGGGGGTTTGCAGGGGAGACCCCAAACTTGGCTTCGAGAGCCCTTGGTGGGGAGGGATTGGGGTGGAGAGGAAACCGCGGTGGTTGCGATGGGGGAAACTGAGGCACGGCAGGAAAACAGGCTGCCGCTGACCGACCCCCCCCTCCTTTCCCTCTCCCCCCGCAGGTGGTGGAGGACGAGAGGAGCGACCGTGAAGAGACGGACAACTCGGAGGAGGAGGAGGAGGCGGCGAAGAACGGGCCCCTCTCCAACGGCCACCCCGTCCTCAACAACAACCACCGCAAAACCGACTGAGCGCCCTCGCCCCGTCTCTGCGCTGGCGGGGGCGGCCGGGGGCCCCGCCGGAGGCCGATCCCGTGAGATGTCAAATCCCACCGATGCCACCCTCGCGCAGCGCCAGGGTCCCCGTCCCCTCCATCCTCTCCCCTCCCCGGTCCAGCAGAGCAAACCAGGACCCCGGAGGGTCCGTCTCGGCCCCCAGCCCCCTCCGTCGCCTCCTCCGGAGAGGGGCCGCGGCTCCGGGGGCGGCAGCGGTCGCTGCTTCTCCACCTCACGCTCACCGTTGGTGCCCTTTCTGCCTTTCACCTGCTGCCTTAATCCACCGCGGTGCCCCGGGACAGGCAGAGCGAGGACGGCTCCCGCCGGCATCCCCCCGGGACGGCTCCTTCCCCTCCCGGCAGCCCCCTGGGGGCGGCTGTGGCCGGAGGGCTCGGCTCCAGCCCCTCGCCGGGCTCCAGCCCTGCGTTACTCCCCCTTTTCCCGACCATCCCCTCGCCGGAGGGGAGCGCGTCCTGCAGCTGCCTCTTCGGACACCGGGAAGAAGCCCTTTCCCCGACGCGTGCCCGGCTTCGCCGGCACCGAGCGAGGGAGGGCGGTGGAAAAGCCGGCGCAGTCCCTGCTCCGCCGCCCTCGGAGGGCTGGGAGGGGGGAGCGGAGGAAGCGCTGGTGTTTTGGGGGCTGAAGGATGAGACGACACTGGGAGGGAAGCTGCGGGCTTTAGTCACTACTGGCGTCTCACGGAGGAGTTTAATCCCCTCATTTCTCTTCTGTAAATGGGTTTCGAGTCTCTCCCTTTCCGTGGCCTCTCCCGGTCCCTTCCCCGGCTGTAACAGGACAAATTTGCAACTGATTTTTTTTTTTTTGTTTGTTTCTATTTATTTGGAAGACGGAAGGAGCCGGGCTTGGCTCTGTCTCCCGCATCCACCCGGGATGCAGCGAGACCTCCCAGCGCGGAGGGGTGGGGGAAAAGGACCATTAACCAACGTCAGACCAAAACGTGTTTTGTTGTTTTTGTTTTTTAAAAAAAAAAAAGGTTAAATATATTAAAAGTTAAAAACTAATAAACTTCGGTATAAAAAATAAAGGGCTTGGGCATTCTCTGTGGCTGGCACAGCAGCCCTGGCCCCTGCGGGGGTCTGGGGGGGATCAGCCCCCTTTAGCTTTCATTTAAGCAGTGCTAAAAGTGGGCAGATTGGAGGATTTTGATGTTTTATATTCCCCTCCCCGCCCCGAAAGCTCTCCACGTCTTCAAACCCAGCCTGAGGAGCCCTGGCCCCGCTGCCGGAGGAGCGGCCGCCCTCCTCGCCCTGCCGGGATGACAAAGCTGCTATTCAGGTGGACGCTGAGGATGGGAACTGGAGCTCGCGGAGGCCCTGGAAAGGTTTTGTGTTGGTTTTTTTTTTTTTAAAAAAAAGGTTATTTAGCCTGGGGAAAAAAAGCCTCCCTTGTGTGAGTGCAGAGTTACATGAGCTGGGCGCTGGGGGTGCTTTGGGTGCCCGAGGGCTGGGGGTGGCGGCTGGAACCCGCGTTTTGCCGCTCCGGCGCTGCCCCAGCCGGGGTCTTGCACTTCAGCCGGTGGTGATGGGAGGTTGGCTTCCGATTTGTAAAAATCTGCCTCTTTTAGCCCGTGTTCAGGGTGGTTTATTGAGCCCTTTGGATGTGCAGGTACAAGCCCTGCCCAAAAAAAAAAAAACCACCAAACCAAACCAAACCCAACACTTGAAATCGTGCAGTGCTGCCAGGGGGAAAAAAAAAAGCGAGTTTTACTCGTGGAGCCGCCGCTGGGTTCGGGCCGTGTCCAGCAGCCAGGCCGGGCTGCTCCCCCCTCCCTGCCCCAGCCCTGCCCTTCCCTACCCCCAGCCGCAGGTGCCCAAAGCCGGTTTGGTTTGACTGAGGCGCGTTCCGGGCTGCCTCAGCTGCAACTTCAGAGCAGCATTTTAAGCCAAACTCTGTATTTTGAGCCTACGGTTACATCCTAGGGCGGTGGGGGAAGGCAATCGGCATCAAATCTGTTCGCTAGCGAGAAAAGTTCAACCGGCTCCTCTTCAGTTTTAACAAGTGGAGGATTTAATGAGTATTGGTTTTGCTAGAAGGAAGGAAAGGTGGAAATGCCGGTGGGAGCTTGTTGCCCTCCCTGCGCCATCGGAACCTGCCTGGGCCCTTCTGCCTCTGGCAGTTTTCCTGCGAGCCCCGCGGAAACACGGATGAGGGAAGTGGTTAAATCCTGCTCTTTCAGGGTCTTTTGCTGTGGCTAAAGTTCAGGGCAAGTTTTTTTTTTTAATAGAAAAACATACTTTATTGCTTTTTAACAATGAAAAGATTCTTTACAACATATCACAGTTGAAGACAGATGCTTTTTTTTCCCCCTTAAATTCACGTCACCACTATAAATCCAGATTGGTCCACTCTTACTGGGCTTATCCCCGCCATCCTCGCTCCCTCCCAGGCCGGTCCCAAGGCTGCAGGGACATCGATGGCTCAGTCCCAACCGTGAGCACTTCCCTGGAGTCTTGGGGAAGTGTTTCCTGCTGGAAAACGGGCAGCAACACCAGCGGGAGCTGTAGCTGCCCAGGGATTTGTGCCTTAAATTTGGTGGAGAGCTGGAAGAGAGCAGGAACAGCTCAGGCAGGTAACGCCTTGGCTAACGGCCCCTCCTGCGGCGCTGAGGGAGAGATCGTCCTCTCTCGGGGCGACTGCAGCCCCTGGGACGTGGTAGAAGCAAAGCTCACAGCATCGGGTTTGGGCATCGCCCCCCCGCCGCCGCCGCCACGCATGTGCCAGGTTACGATTCTGGTCCGTGTCCATCTGCCGCTGTAATTTTCAAGTGAACGGGAGAACGCGAAGCCGCTGCGCTCGGCTTCGTATCGGTTACTGTTAAACAACCACCTCTCGAGAAGAAACTTCACCCTCACAAAGGGAAAGTCAGCACCAGGTCTGCGGTCAAGAGGGATCCGGTGGGAGCAGGGCTGGGCTCACAGCAGCCGCCCCCGGCACTCGATAGCCCCGCAGCAGCACAGCAGCTCTTTGCCTTCCACGCTGCCCACTTCGTAGTTGTAATCCCACGTCAGCTCCGTGCCGGCTCGTATCCGCCTGGGAAGACAAAAAAAAAGCACAGGCTGGGAGAAGAGGCCGTTCCGAACAGGAGGATAAGCCGGGCCTCCTGCTAGCAGAGAGCAACGCTAACGTGTGACCTCTCTGGACAGTCTGGCCTCCCCTGGGGCAAGGGTGAAGCAGCCAGCGCGGCTGCCTTTGGCTCCACAGCGAGCAAAGGGACAAAGTTCCCCGATGAATCACTCCCGTGGGGCTTCAGAGAGGAGACGCCGCGCTCGCGGTGCCCAAGAGGCACGTGGCGGGGATTCGCACCGCCCGGCGCTGGGCGGCCGGCTGCTCCGTGCTTAACTAAGGCCTAAAACTGATGCAAATCGCACCAGAATCTCCAGCGCAGAAGAGAGGTCCTCACCCAATTCATCTCCAAGCTTCTCCCCGCTCAGGCTGGCGTGAAACTGGGGACAGCAGTCACCAGTGGGGAACACCCAGCCTGCACTGGTCGTGCAGCCCTGGCCAAGGAGCGGGGTCCAACCAAGCCCCGTGAACGGGCAGCCCCCCCCCAAGCGCGCCGCGACTCACTTGCTGGCGAAGAAGGCGACCCAGGGGAAGCGGAGGTCGTGCGTGTCCACAAAAACATTCTGCACGAAGAGGTTGGGACTGCAGCTATGCTGTGCAGGGAGCGGAGACAAACACAGTGAGCAAGTTTCTGCGGCGGGAGGGATGCAAACCAGCCAGCAGTAAACGCGAGCCTTTACAAACAAGCAGCATTCCCTATTTGTCCGCTGCATCCAGCGTAAGCCTGCTGAAACAGGACACACTCCCTCCCCTGCCTGCACAACCAGGGATGAGTCATAAGATCCACCCTCGCAAAGGTAACGGTCGCTGGAAGGACTGACTTGGCCGTTCTGCTCACCACGCGTCACGGGGCCGGAGCAGCTGCCCTATTTCACTCGGCGGGGTGGATCATCCTCCTAGTCCTGCTCTTTCCCTACTTGTTTTACTGTATTTATCTAGTCTTGGGGAGGAACGGCCCCCTGAAAGGACAGGTCACCCCAAATACGTCCCTTTCCCTTCTCAGCTGCCAAGGGACGTTCCCTTTCGTCCCCTGCCAAGGGCAGTGACTCACGTTGAGGTACCGGCCCAGGTTCCCTTCCAGCTTGGCATCGATGATATAACAGGACTCCTCTCCGTCGTAGAACTGGCGGGTGGTTCTGCGGACGGGCGCGCTCTCGCCCTTGTCGGCCGCTGCCATGTTGGTGGACTTGATGGCGATCCCGTGAGTTGATTTCAGGGCAAAGCCTCGGGTGGATTTCACCGCCACCTGCCTCTTAACAGGACCTGCCCAAAGGAAGAACAAACGCTGCTGCGTTCTCTCTCCATCTTCCAGAAAGGAACCCCACAGCAGTGCTGCTGGCCCAAGCGCTCTGCTCTTTCACACAGGGGTAATAAACCCCTCAGGGACGCAGCTCAGATCTAAAATGCCACCCTGGGATGGCTCCTGGAAATCTCCCAGCTCTCCGCTTAACCCAGCAGACCCTGGAGACCCACCATAACAAGTCTCACAGTTGCTTTTTCGTAGATACCCACAAATACCTAGTACTTGAGGACGGGGTTTTGCAGTTACGTCTCAAACAACACAGGAGGAAGCTTCAGGCCTCGGCTGTTAGACAGCTCAGAGGTGCTCGGAGCAGGACGCACCACGCTCACAGCTGCTACGTCCTCAACAGCCCTTCCTGGTGGTTTCTGGCCAAAATTTCTTGCTGTACCTCCGTACTTTCCGCACTCAGCCCTTGTTCCTCCCCCAGCAGCTGTCCTCACCTGACCCGGACGAGGGGTTTTTCTTGTCATCCCCTTCCTCCTCCTCGGAGCCCGAGGAAATGGTCTGGATGTCGTCGCTGTCGTTGGTGGTGCCCTGGGCCTGCCCCGCCACCGCCTGCCCGTTCTCCCCCTCGCTGTCCGTGCTGCTCGACAGGGTCAGCACGTCCTGCAGAAAGGCATTAACAGCTCCTGAGCGCAGCCTGGGCCAGGGGGAGCATCGCTCCATCGCTTTCCAAGCTCCCTTTTTTCCCCAGTGCTATTTTGCTCTCTTTTAGCAGAGGACTCTGTGCTCTAATAAACCCTTTTTAAGTGGATCACGCAGGCGGCCACTGCGATCAGAGCTGGGACGGGACAGAAACCCCATCTCACAGGCCAATGTTTGAAACAGCAGCGGGGTTTCAAGGCTGCCAGAGACTCAGGAGCCTGCACCATTACGTGCTCTGGGTTTTGCAAGGAGGGGAGAAGACCCCAAAAACCCAAAGACCGTCCCCCAGGATGGCTTCCTAGACCCGGCTCTGCCGAGCAATGGGTCCCTGGTGTCCTGGGTATGCGAACCAAGGTGCTACATCCCACTATAACACATGCTGTCCTCTTTTTGGGGCTTTCAGAACCATGAAAGACCCCCACTGTCTGAAGAAAATCAACCCCCCTCCAGGAAATCACAACTATGAACCACAAGCCCTGCGCTGGTGCTCAACTGGGAATGAAAGTGGCATAGAAACAAGCCAGAGTAAGGGTCAGGGCCTTCATCAAACCAGTTTGGAGCGGCGAGGCCGAGCCAGACCCACCCCTCCCAGCCCACGTCTGGAGCCCGAAGGATCACCGCTTACATCTGTGGTGGGCTGCGGGGCGAGGGAATGCCGCCTGCTCTGCAGCAGGGCCGTCTTGCTCGTCGGCCTCCGGATCCCTTCCAGTTTGGGAGGGCTCGGGTTGTAGCCGTACATCCTTCCCAGGTCGCTTAGCCTGTGGGATGAGGACAAGAGCGGGTCACACTTGCACCTCCAGGGAGATCGCCCGCCGGCCAGGCGGAGACAGAGCAGCTGCGGAAAGCTGAGAGCTGGACAGGACTGCCACCTCCAAGCCTTTAATTTGCCAGTGCACGTTGGGGCACAGCCCAAACCCTCCCAACCTCTCAGTTTACTCTGGCAGCGGCATTAACAGAGTTAAGAGGCAACCCTAGAGTTGCAGCAATTCGTTCAGAGCGGTATTTGGAAATAAAAAGCAGGAAAATGCAATTTAAGGAACCTTACCCGGGAATTTTGGTTGGATCTTCAGGTTCCTGCAGAGGGGAGAAGTACAGAAGATTAAAATCTCTCCTTTCTGGAGCACCCTTCAGCCCTTCTGTGGAAATGCTCCCCGGACACCAGCCCGGGTGCGAGAAGCCGGCTGTCCCCACGGCGCAGTGTGACACCCAGTCCAGGGGGTGCTCCAGAAGGGCCAAGTTACGACCACAGGTCTCCCACCCTCCACATCCCACACCGTGGGCCTCCGAGCCCCCTCTCCAGAGCAGGGGGTGGACAGAGGCCACCTCCACCTCCCTGTTGTCCCCAGCCCTGCCTGAACGCTCTCCACACCACCTCAGGTACCCGGGCAGGCGGTGGCTCCCTCTCTGAGAGCTGCACAAGCGTGTAGCGCCCGGGGCAGGAGGGATGTTCAGCTCATCCCGCGCTGAGCGACTTCTTTGTAGCCTCTTGCGGCACCGCTTCCCCCAGGAAGGAGGAAGGCACCTCCTACCCCGCCATAGTGGGCCAAGTAAGCAGGGCAAGGGGACAGCCACCGAGCAGCCCCACAGTCCACCTAGTCGTGTCTACGGGCAGAGAAGCCACTCGAGCAAGAGCGCGGCTGAGGCACATCTCCGCGTCTCAGTTTCCCCATCCGTGCTCCCAAGGCAGGGGGCAATACTCATCTCCCAGTCCCACAGCCCTCCCTTACATCTTTCTTCGATGCCTTTGACTCTCCATCCACGTCGCCCAGGGCAGAAGCGGAGGCTTTCTCTCTCTCACCAGGGAGCTCCGTTTTGCCGGCCTTGGCTTCGCCGCCTTCGCTCATCTTGAAGGAGGAGGCGCTGTCATTGTCCTGGAAGCCGTCAGACATGCTGTTGGAGCTCAGCCACGAGGCCACTTTGTTCTTGGAGGTCTCCTCCGACACCGGCAGCTTACAGGAGGCAGCCACCGCCGTCTCATCGTGGCTGATTTGCCGGGTGAGCCCAGAGTCCTTGGAGGCCGTCTCCGATAGCCCGTTCTCCTTCTGGCCCCGGGTCTGCCGACGCGTGGCATAGCTGCGCCATACCGAGCTGGTGCTGAAGTCCTCGTCCTTGCAGAAGTTGTCGTCAGAGCTGTCCTCGTTGGACTCCTCCTGCTCCTCAGTGCCTGTGTTCTCCTCCTCTTCGTCCTTGAGGTCCACCCCGCTGCTGTCAGAAGAGCATTTTGCGTCGCTCTCGTAGCCCTCCTTGAAGTTCTCCACGCTCTCAATGTGATCCAGGTTTGCAAAATATTCGTCACCCATCTCTAACCCCTCTTTGTCAGCAAAGTCATCCGTGAGGATTTTCCCTGGGGGTGGGAAATAGAAAACTAAGCGTGGGTTTTCCAGGGATGATATTCCTACCCCGTAAATTTTATCCTCCCCAAAGGCTCACTGAGGAGCAAACAGGACTGACACCACCTTATTCCAAAGCCGGGCTGGGAAAGGACAACATATTACCCTGATACTCGAGGTAATGAAAATCTGAAGCACGTGGCTGATCTGAAGTGGGCCCTTGCTAACATCCAGGCCTCCAACAAGGAAATCTCTAAACAGCAATTCAAACAGGGTGACTGCCTTTTACTTTGAAGGGCTGGAGGTGAGGGCGTAGCACAGAGGCCACATTAAGGGCAAGAAACCAGAGCACCAGAGCTCAGGCAATGCCCGTGGTTAGTTTCATTTCAGAGTTAACGCAACCATGCTGCGCAACTTCTGCATTTTACTGGTTTGTGCCGAAGTCCCAGCGACTGGTTCGACGTAAACAGGAAGCAGGTATGTGTTGATTCACCCCCAGAGTGCAGAAACAGCTCTGGGGACCCGAGCACTTCTCTTGACACCGGCACTGCAGCCACACTGGTTTCTGCAGCATCTTGTTTCCGAGTTGGGCAAGGGAGGGGCATCAATCAGGAAATCCAAGATTGCAAGTTCATCATCTACGTTTTCACTTTCCTGTCCCCTTAACAAGCACAAGGCAGAGCTTCACACCCGTCCTGCTGGGTTTTGCATTTTGCGATAAACAAAGCCTAGATCTCAGGCCTGACACAAGCTTGATACAACCAGATCTTTTCAAATGCTTATCCCCCCCCTCCTCAACCAAAACAAAGCAGATTCATGTCTGAATACATGTGACCACTGGGAACAGCACTGGCTCAACAAAGGCTCTTCATTCACAGCACCTGTTTCAAAACTAAGAGGCTTCTACCTGCTTGTTCAGCAGGGCGAGATCCTACCTGCGTAGATGCAGACAAAAGAGCCTTTAGCAATATCATCAAGGCAGCGAATGCCCCAGCCTTTGTTCTGCGTCTTGAATAACTGCAGTCGGACTTGGAGCCCATGTTGGACCAAGCGATTGGTGCACATGTTAATGTTGCACTTGCACCTCTTGTTACACTCGTAAACTCTGAAAGAAAGGAGAACAGTGACACCTTCCCCGATAAAGCAATACCCCAAGACTTGGTGTTGCACCAGTAATGATGCAAAGGGACTTGCAGCCGTGGCTTAAAGCTCAGCAGGGTGGGGAGAGTGTAGTTGCCAGGTTCTACGATAACGCACAGAGGTCAGGCCACACATTAACGGATGAATCGAGAACAGAGGCGGGTTTTCAGTATGTGCATTTAGCTCCGGGAAATACTGCCTCTCTGATAGCATCGGAGGCCAAGTTTCTGGAGGGAAGGAGAAGACGCAGCTCCACTCACCCTGTCGGGAGGCACTCTTCCAGCCTTTTGTGCTGGTATCCTGAATTGGGGTTGATCTGCCCACCTGGGGTGCAGCCAGTCGCTTGGACCGTCAGCTGGTGACAGGCACATTTCGATCTAGAGAGACACACAGGAAAACCCACCCATGCCCCAGAGGTTACTTTTACACACCGGTTTCGCAGGAAGGAAAAGAAATCACATCTTTCTGCATGCATATACGCAGAGAGACGGGCACACAGGGCTTGACCTGGAGTCAAGCCTGTGGCCCGCCAGGGCTGGGTGGGCTCCAAGTCCAGAGCAGGTCCGCCTTGGGCTGTTATCAGGACAGGCGGCACAGTCCAGGTGCTGTCCCCCCCCTCCAGGCCCAGCGACACACGAGGAGTCACCTACTTGTCCCTGCAGCCGTCTTTGCAGTCACAGCCCACGAGGAACTCCCAGCTGGTGTTGATGTAAACCCCTTTGCCGGGGATGCGTTCTTTGCTGTAGGCCACCTGCGGAGGTGGGGTGTTATCGATCTCGTTGACACAGGACAGCGGCACGTCCTCCCTGCCCTTGGTAATGTCTGCGATGTAGTAGTAGGGTTTGTAGGGCTGGAACTTGCGATCTACCAGCACGTACGGGTCCAGGCAGAACATCTCCAGGAAAAGGAAGTCGCAGTCTGTCTCAAAAAGGTAGCGTTCGATCTCCTGCATGGTGCGCAGGCACAGCCCACATGGCGTCTTGTAGAGGACGTGGAAGCCCATCTTGCGGTTAACCCGTCGGCGGGCTGTCATCCGTCGGAAGTCGTAGAGCAGCGGGATGAGCAGCGGGTTCTTGCTGCGGTACTGATCGCTGCGGATGGGACGGACGCGGGACAGGCAGGTGTAGCTGCAGACGTGCGGCAGGTAGAAGAGCTTCTCCAGCGGGGCTCGGTAAGAGGGCTCGTTGGGCACGCGGTCCATCATGCCATGGAAGGCCTGCGCTGTGCCGCTGCCTGCCTGGCCGCTGGAGAGCCTGGTACAGGAAAAGGGATACACTGAGCAACCGCGGCTCAAGGAAGAGCGGTGCTTTCTCCTCAAGCTGCAAGCGGATTTTAGGCACTTAATTCCTATCAGAGCAGCTGCTAGTTACACACTGGGACACCCCGCTGGCTCTGCTCCTTAGTCCAATGAGACACAAGCCCCAGCGTCCCGGGGGAGCAAGGCTGGGCAGACCCCAAAGGGAGCGTTACCAGCAGCAGAGAACACAAAAAAAACCCCAAATCAGAACCAGGGAAGCAGAAACAAACACAAGCTGGTTGTGGTCGCAGAACTGGGATCAACGGCTTCTGTGCTGTGGATCGATTGCCACAAAGCCACCACTGCGGAAAAGCCACCTGCAGATTTACATTAAAAGCAGCTCCCCCCTGGCCCCAGAAAGCTTGTAGAAACAAGAGTCCTCTAAAACCAAGCAGGGTCAGAGGCTTTGGCCAGGGTCCCACTGGGGTAAGTTCTGGTCAGAACTGATAAGAGAGCCTTCGAGCTCAAGCCAACAACAAAACGTAACGAGCAGTTGTCTGGGAGGGAGAACAAGGTAAGAGGAAGACACATGCTCAGGACCGGACAAGCTGGCGAATAAAGGTGTCAGTCCATAACAAAATAAACCTGCACTAAACCAAACAAGCCCCAAGTCTGTACCAGCATCCCAAACGCTCACAAGGATGCAGGGGTATTGCTGCATTTGTAATAACTGCGAATAGCTTTGCTTACCGGTGCTGCTGGGACGCACCGGTCCTTCCCGCCGGAGGTGTATCACTCAGGACAGGCGAAGAAGGTGACGACTGCCCGGAGCCCACGGAGCCGGGACGGAAGGAAGTGCTTTTCTTGGCCACTTGCTTTCTCGACTGGGCCAGCTGACTGTCGGAGCATCTGCACGAAGGAAGAAGGGAGGCGATTTGGAAGATGCACACGCTCACACAACCGGTGGGATTTAGACAGACAGGGGCAGTCAAAACAACACTCCCCCACGGAAGTCAGCAACAGTGCCCCATCCAAGAGAAACCAAGCAGATTTTTTCCTAACGAGTGTGAAAATCAGCCCATTTCTGACTATTTGCGCTACAGCCATCCCGCAACAACCCCAGCCAAATGCCAGAACTCAACTACATTTAAAAGTGACTTCTGACATACTGCTATTTATTTGGAAGTGAGGCATGAGGGCGAGAGGGAGTGTAACGAGGATGTCCAAGGCCTTCATTTCAGGAAGCTGGACAAGCCAGTACATGAAGAAACCCCTGCAATAGCAGAAACAAGAGTTTACGGAGGCTCAATCAGTGCTACAGTACTGAGCAGTGGGAGGAACAAGAAGTACAGAGGACTCTTTTGTCCGAACCAAGTAACAAGATAAGATTGTACAAGGGAATGTAATAACATCACTGAGGAAAGGACTCCCAAACACCTCTGCAGCCCGATGAACAACATCAGGAAGGTGGGAGGCACCTGGAAGACACTAGCCCTCACACTCTGAGAAAACAACAGTGGAGATTTTCAATCCATTTACACCGATTAAACAGAAAAACACCCCAAACCGGCCACTGGTTTTCCCACAAGTGGAAGAACATCATTATGTTATCAGGGCAGAAAGGGAGGAGACAGTGAGAGCCAGAGGGGGTGACCGTTTCTGCAAATATCTGCCTTAAAAGCGAGGTGTTAACACACACATCAAAATTCAAGACCAAAAGAAAAAAGCTTCCATCAGCAGGCTTTAAACAGTCATAAATGGCTGACAGCAGCTCCCTGGCACCATAGAAAAACTTGAAAGTGAGACTAGAGAGGGAAGAGAACGCGGCCTTCCTCAGAGTAAACAAAACACCAGAGTGAAGAAACCATTCTCTCAGTTTTAATAATCTAAAACCAATGTGTTTTTAACCCAACAGTATCCCTCAGGGCAGCGGGGACATGGATATAGTATGCTGCCTTCAGTCAATGTTAAAAAACTGTTGTCTTTAAGCAGTTCACTATTTAATGGCACGGCAGGGAAACATCTGTAGTGTCTGCTTGTATTAGACCTGAAAACAAGATCCTGAAGTCAAAGCTTCTGTGGGGAGAGAAAAAAAAAAAACACAAGTGTTTCTTGTAACCACTGTAAGGCCTGTTAAATGGAAAAGGAGAGATTCGGCAGCCAACGAGACTGCAAGCTGGCTGATCGCCGCAGTCCAACTTTATCGTCTTCGTGCCGTGTCATGGCACATCCTTCCTACGCCCCTGACAGCTCAGGGTGCCCTGGCGTTAGGGCAACGGCCCAGCTCTCCCTCTGTTCAGAGGTGGGGCCCTAGACCGTCGGTGGAGCAGCCAGCGTTGCATTCCTCACGCTGGAGCAGAGCTCCTTCAGCACCGGCCTCTCTTCTTGGTTATGTAAGAGATGAGGAACAAGGCTACCATGGCTTCGATTCTCCAGTCTCGGTCAGAATGGCACAGGAGGAGCACTTCCAAGTTATATCCAGGGGCAGAATGGGTCATATCGCACTGGTGCTTGGAGAGCAACCCCCTCCTGCGGCCGGAGGCTGGGGGCAGGCGGGGTCTCTTAGATGCTGCTACACCTAGAGAGCATCCGGTGAATAAAGATTCACTCGCTGCACAGGTTCCTTACAGCTGGGACATCTCCTTTCTCCCTTTTGCCCATGCAGCAAGGCACAGTCACAGCAGAAGACATGCTGGCAGGGGGCCAGGCGTCCACAAATTCGGATAGGAAATCCACAGTGGTGACAAAAATGAACCGGGACAGCATCTCTCTCCCCTAGAAAGTTATTGAAATCCCAGAGCACATGCTCAGGCACCCTGGTGTTCTCCAACACGCTCCCTCCATCACAAGGCTGAGTTCCTCCTTCATCCAGGCCTCCTTCGGCACTAGCCCGCACCTCTGAGAACGTCCTGCTTGGGCCCCTGGCAGCAGGAGGCACGTGTGCGACTTGGCCGTGGCTGAGCTTTATCAGGTTTGGTCCGTGACCACCGAGACCGACCACTGATCCCGAGTTCTCAGTGCCTCGTAAGTCATTGAGGTCTGCGAGCAGGTCAGTCCAAGTGGAGGAATACAAGGCAGCCGGGGGCCAGTGCCTGGATCGTGACACGAGGGAGTAATTCAGATTTTCAGAAGAGAAGGAGCAAACGTTCTAACTTGGAAATACATCAAGTGCGAAGCTTTAGCCCTGAGTAAGAACATGGCATTTGGCTCAGGGGGCGCTGGGCTGTCAGCTCTCCCGCCCCCAATTACTCATCCAGCAGCTTTATTTATAGTTTCCCCCAGAAGCATGACTAAAACCAATCTGTGTAACCAGGAAACAAGCCTGGTCGTGGAGGAAACCTGCACCTGAGGATTCCTCTACACAGAAAGGGCGGTGCCTGAAAGAGCTGAGCACTGGAGACGAAACGCAAAGGAGGTAGTGGTGGAAGCAGAGAACTGACTCAAGTACTTACTCCGTCTCAGGAGGCTGGGGAGAAACGGGCCGTGCAGCCAGCGAGGCTGCCTGCATTTGCTCTAAAGGTTTGTACTGGGTACCAGCTCCCGTTAAATCTTGCGTATATTGTACTACAGGCCCTTTGCTCCTGACAGCACCTAGTGGGGAAGGGGAAAAAGCAAAATATCAACAAGAAAAGCCTCTACCATCAACCAAAGTTTGTTGCGCTAGCCACAAAATATCGATTTAATTCCTGAAGGCAACCAAAACAGAGGCATTTGCAGTTAACATCAGGTTATGGGCTGAGCTCTGAGTCACAGCCAGTCACCCCAAACAGATTCTGGCCACTTCACACATCTGCAGTCTGGTTTTGCGGCATCTTTATGCCAGGAGAAAAAGCTCACTGTAAATCTTAAATCTCCAAGGGTTCTGCTAAAAAACCCTCACCAAAGCCAAACCCACCCGCCCCTGCCAACCCACAATGCGTTCATTCAAATTCCAGGACACAAAAGAAAGAAAAAGATGCCACATACCGACATTGGGACGAGTCCTTGCTTGTCCACTTTGCTTCTTTTCTTGGGTGGAGGCTGTGGAAGTCTTCATGCTGAACATGGGCTCAAGGCGTGTGGAACCCCGGTAAATCCACTCACAACGTTTGTCATCCTGCAGCAAGGAGAAGGCAACACTCACAGCACCTACGGCAAGAGCTTCCAGAGGTACAATACAGGCCTGGGAGACAGCAGTGTGCTTTTACGGTGAGCAGAATCGAATGGAAAGGAGGCAAAGCATTGACCTGAAGGCTCTTGAAAGACCACGCAGCGAAGAGAGGACAAAGGCAGTAATTCATCGTATTTGAGGGAACACTGAATACAAACCAAATCTAGAAAGAGGCCCAATACCAAGACCCCAGACTTCAAGTTCAGTTCTGTTCTTAGCCCAGCAATTGACTAACGAGGCACTGTTGGAGAAACCAGACTCCTCAGGAAACAAGCTAACTCCTCAGCACCAACCGAATCTGCTCTAGGACAGGGAGGTTAAACTTGCAAGCGCGCAATGTCTTCCCCAGCCCCAGGGGCTATGCAGTTATCTAGAGAGGAAGGGAGCCAAGCGGGCACAGATAGTGTGTCTGCTCCCTTTCTGCAGTTTGTAGAATTTGAGCAAGCAGAATATCGCAGCTTCTGCTCAGTTTCTCTCCTGCTTCTCAAACCAGCACTTGTATTCGGACAGAAGACATTACTAGGTGTTTATATCGAGAAAGGGACCAGGAGAGAATACCTGCAGATGATGGATTTTGTTTCTTACTCATTACCACTTTAGAGTTTCACATGCAAAATGCTTTAAAAGGCTTTTGAAGCTTTTGTCATGCAAACAAGAGTCTCACCTTTCCCAGCAATGCACAGTAGAAATTGGCAGTCTGCCTACTAAGCAAAATGCCTGCTCGCTCCAGGACCCTGTCTGACATTAGCAAGGAAACTGGACTTGATTAGCCCAACAGTCAGCGCCCCCCAAACCCAAATTTAAGCCCATCTTCCCCCTCTAACGGGAGAAGGGAAATTGCCCTACCAGGAAAAGGATTTTGACCAGACTGCCATCCACTTCTTCCACTCTGGATTTCCACCAGGTCCCTTCCCACTCCGTTTTGATCAGTTGGCCGTTCTTCAGCAGCACCATGGGACGGTTGGGGTAGGCCGTGATGTACTCCTCAATGAAATCGCGACAGGAAACGTCCTCTATGTCTTCCCAGGTCTTTTTCACTGTTCGGAAAGGGATGGATGGGAGAAAGGGAAGAGGAGGAAAGACTCTTACAAAGAGAATCTTTAATTCTTTTTCAAAGAGATCCCAGATGGATTTTTAGATAAGAACAATCAAGCAGCAATCCCGAGTAGCTGGATTTTTGGTGGTAGGGCATGGAGCCATGTGAACGCACCCAGAGTGCAAGGAGTCACAGCACACTCACTCTGCTGGTAATAAATAATAAACCCCTATTTCCTCCAGCTTCATACGCAAATGTCTACAGGCACAGCACCGGAGGGGACACGCAGCCTGTCCCCGGTCTTTTGAGCCCAGGCTCTTTCATATACCCAAAGGCTCTCCACACAATTTCAGCGTTAGGACACAGGAGGGGCAGAGCTCACTCACGTGGCCTGCAGATTGGGTACAGCTCCCACTCCTTGACGTATGAAGCGTAGCCATCATCAAAGAAGATCAGGAACCTGCAGAACAGCAAAGAGAACAAGCATTGGAAGTTGGAATCAGAGATGCAGCTGAATAAAATGCAGCTCCACGTCACACAATGAAAGCGGAGCACTCCTCCTGTTTCTCCTGCCAGTCCCAAAGGCCCTCAAATCAGATATGGTGGATGAGGACAGAATGAAGTGATCATTTCTGCCAGCAGATGATGAGTTTTACAGTACTGCCACTTCCCTTGGTTGTTTCAGAACAGCTCTCCCCCAGCCCCGAGCTATCTCTGCGCTCCAAAGCCAAAAGGCTGCCCAGAGGCTTCCCAGCAGCATAACACAGCCATGCCCTCTTCCCTCAGCTCCAGGTTCCCTCTGTGCTCGGCCACAGGAAGTAAAGGAAGAGAAAAGACTTTAATTGCTCCTAATCTCTGCAAGAAAAGATATTTTTGGAGCCTTTGGGACAGAGCAGCAGCAGAGGCTGCACACCATGACTCGACAGCACCACGGGGAGAGAGCTGGGGGACACCTCCCGGGCTCCACCTGCAGACAGGAGACGAGCACGAAGAGTCCCCAGTGCCTGCGGGGGACCGGGAGCTCGGAGGGGGATACCCGCAGGGCTGGATACGGCCCCCGCTTAGCGCTGCGTGCCTCTGGATAATAACTCCAGGACATGGAGCCGCGTAAAGGCTGCATTACGAGAGATCAGCATTACAGCCAGCCTAGCCAAGAGGAGTAAATTTGCGATTTGACTAATAAATGCAGTTCATTTTCAGTTATTAAACACGTATCAGATAGAATTTGACACAATTAGGCACTTACGGCAGATCCACATTTGAAACAAACAGGCAATTATACCCTTTATGAATCTTCTCAGAAAGACCACAAGCCTAAACCACAACATCGGAGAAGCCCTGCCCCTTATTTATACCTGACGGAAAAGGCTGCTTTAGACCTGCTGTTTCTCCTCCTCAAGTGCTTTGGCAACACTGCTGGCACTAAATGCTTCTAGGGCTCGTATTTCCTAACGCTGTGTTTTATGCCTTGAGCGGTGCAGACTTACATTTGTGTGATAATTTGAATGAATTACCAGATATAATTTCTGACTCAGGGACATGAGTAATAGAATGGAAGCTCCACCCAGAGTTTTCAGAGATAAGAAAGACTGAAGAAACAACATTCAGAGCTACGTCCCCAGAAAGGGCAGAAGAGAATTTAGTTCCCACAATAGCAAATATACAAATATACTTTTTTCCTTTTTTTTCCCTAGAAAACAAAACAAAAGGAAAAAAAAAACAAAACAGAGAGAGAGGGGGGTACAAGACTGTGGAAGAGAATTAATACCTGTCTTTATTCTTTACGTTTGGGGTTTCAGCCACAATGCCAGCATACAGCCAAACCTGATTCCCATCTTTGTATTTTGCCACAACCCTGCTGCCAACGTAGTGTTTCTCCGGTGAAGGGTGATAGTCATAAGCGATGTGATTGCCAGAAAGCAAACTCTTCCCTTTATTATCAAATTTCACTTTGTACTTCTTTCCAGCACCTGAAAGACATTTCAACACGGCAAGATAAATAAAAGCCAAGTGATTTCATACAAGAAGTCCAACACCATATACCATTCTGATCCAAGTTCAGAACTTATTTGAAAGCCTTTCAGAAATTAATTTGAAAGGTAAAATATTACTGTGGAGACGTGTTGCTTTCACAACTCGTTCCAGGTGGCACTAGGTGCTCTGACACGGGAGGGGACCTGCTCCAAGCCTGATCAACGTTCCCCACCCAAAGCTTAGTGAAAGCCACGAGCACCGAGTCACAGCAGCAAGCACAGGACGTACCGACCGTCTGGATTGCAATTAGAGTTCCTTTGTGCCACGTTTTGGTTCTCTTCTTGCCCAGGATCCTCATGCCAACGTTCAAATCGCCGTCATTGCTGAGATCGCTCCCAGCCGCTGCAGGGCCAACGGGCTGGAGAGTGCCAGGAGTTTCCTGAGGGGTCTGTGCATCTACCCGAGGAACAACACCAGAAGATAAGTTAGAAATTGCCCAATGTACGCAATTGGAAGAACATCTGTTGGACTCGAGACAGGAGGTGTTCTTGCTTCCCTTTACCTCGCTCGGCCTAAGTGCCTCAGTTTTACTGGATGGTAAGTAAGGTTTGAGTGAGGTTTAAACATCATTAAAAAGCTTTCATGTTATGGGAACTGCACCACTTGTATTTGCTTTCGGAAAGGGCTTAAAGAAAAATAGGAATTTGGAATCAATATATCCTGATGGGTCTTTCCAGTGGGGAAATAGAATAGTCATTTTCTTTTTCAGAAAGAAAACCGACAGGCGAAGACTGGGACAGGACCAGGGTAAGGGCACACACGGGTGCCAGCCCATGGCTGTCAGCCCCGGGAAGCTCTCGCACGCTGACCTTTTTGTGCATCCTGGGCATTTGTTTTCTTGTTCACGGCATCCATAAATTTCTGAACATCCTGAGCGGACTTTCTCATTGCAGCCATGGCTTCCCGCAGCTGAAGCGAAGGAAAGAGAAAGAAAATATGAAAAGCCTTTTCTTTTTTGCACCAAATACAATGCTGTCCTACATGTTCCAGCAAAACCCCACTTCAGAAGTACACTATGGTCAGGTCTTTTCCAACTCACCAGAGTCTGATCCTTTATGATTCTGGGACTACTATTGCCTGCATTTAAAGAGAAAAGAAGTGGTTTAAAACATCTTGGGGAGGAAAAAATCCATCCTAGTTAAGTCACTGAAAGAAGAGGGAACAGAGAGAAGCGTCCCTTCAAAAGCCTTCTCTGTCCCTCTCAAGCACTTTTACTAAGCCACCCTTTCCAGACCCACGACGTGCTGCACCGGCAGCGTCCCTGCAGGGGCAGCACTTGATGGGGACAACGACCAGGCAGGTGGGAAAAGGGAAAAGTCCCAGTCTGGGACTCCAGGAACCACAGAACAGTTCCGGGCCCCGGCAGACCATGCCAGCGTTGATGTTCCTCACATGAGCTAAGGGCATTCCCTACCTGATCCTCTCCTGCTTACGGACCAGCGTGGCTTATGGCCAACCTTATGATATCCTTGTTCTGATCCCCCTCATTCCCATCCTCCTCCAGGACACGCTCAGATCTCCATCCCTCCCCTCGGTACCATGTGGCGCAATGAGCTACTGAACTGTGCTTCCAGCCCGAATCGATACTCATGACATCATCGTCATCCTCGTCTGGGATCTCAATCACTTCCATGGCCTTGGCAGCCGAGTCCTCGTCCTCAGAGCTGCTCTCACGGTACTGGAGGCCCAGCTTGGAGTAGAGATCTTTCACCAATATCTCGCATTTGTCAATGGCTCTGGGGAAAAAGAGAAGTGCAGAGACAGTGAAAGACAAGGTGAGCCCAGCCGTACGTCCCACAATACTGCAGAAAGAAATAGGAACCGACCACTGGGGAGCCGCTAATTAAATACAACCATGATGAGGTGAGGGAGGAGTATTCACATGAAGGATTTAAAGCCACAGGGGAATAATTTTAATTATCCCTCCATAACCACACGTAAATGAACCGATGCAGAATCACAGTGTCAGTCTACAGCGAAGGGAAATGGGCAGCACTCAAGACATCGGACTCGGCCACCTGATCTCCCCCTCCTCTGCTCTGAGGCCCAACTCTGACACGTGGCTGCCATTCCAAGCGCGCCCACCTCGAAGCGTCATCAAAGAGCCGGTCAACGCGAGCCACCTCTTCTTCCTTCTGTTTCACGCACTTCTCCAGCTCCTCCAGTTGCTGCTTCCTCTGCTTCACGCACTCAAACTTCTCCAGCTCTTTGTCGATGATATCCTGGAGCTCCTCCATGGAGATTCCCAGCTCCTCCATCACTTCATGCTGCAGCTCTTTGATTTCCTGGGAATCCATTTCTGCTGCACCTGACACCACAAAGAGGTGAGAAAAGGCCAGTGAAACTCTACTGCTGCAGCACACTCTCCCTGCAGCACATAAAAGAACATAAGCTCCGTTTTTTGAAAGCTGGACAGGAAGAAAATATTATATATGTTGTTAAGACAACATCACAAGGAGCCAAAAATAACCAGAGGGCAAGCAAACTGTGGAGCCAGAGGATTCCAGGACAACCAGGGATTCCTGGCGTCTCCTCCGATCTCTGCACAGACTCTCCACACCCGCTGAACGCCGGAGCCTTACGCTTCGCCACCTCAGCGCCCTCTCCTCCGCAAAACCTGCAGAGCCGTTCCCAACCCTCTGCCTCGCCTGGGAGGAGAACCACGCAGACGCCTCTCCCAATCTGTCCCACAGCTTCACCTTCACGCAGCAGCCTCCAAGAGCCCCTGTCCCCCCCTGCCTGTGGTCTTTAAGGAACATTACAACATCCAGCCCCAAGGGTGGCCCAGCAGTTTCCTCTGTCCAGGCCTGAAGCCCCCGTGTCTCCCTTTGAGCTGGGCCTGGCGATAACCCAACCAGTCTCCATTATTTTCAAGCCTGTCCCCCGTCAGCAGCACTCACAGACACCTTCCTCTTCCCACAGCGCTCCCCGCTCTCAGTCTCTCTGTCTGTATCTAAGCACACCGTCGTCTCCAGCCCCCCTCACCTCCTGCTCCTCCATCAACCCAGCCCCACGCCCCCCTCCTCTCTCTCGTCACCCCCCTCCAGCCCCATCCAGCTCCCTCTGCCCACGTTTCTCTCCCGGCTGCACCCAGCCACGACCCCACACACTTTTCTCCAGCCCTACAAATGCAGAGGCAGCCCGCAGCCCCCAACACCTCCCACCCCAGTGACCACACACCTCCCAAACACACCCCGAGCACCCAAACGGCCCCTGTCAACCCCCTTTTCCCAACACGTCCCACTCGCGCCACCCTCACCCCACCTCCCCTCTCACACCTAGGCCTCTGTCCCACAGTCCCCACTGCACCCCCAACCCCAAACCCCATTCCTCCCCCCACAGCACCCCATCCCAGTGCCGCCACAGCCCCCCTGCAGCCCCAAGCCCCCATCAACCCCTCAGCCTCCAGCCCCCCACTCCTAAAGCCCTTACGCTCTCTCCCACACCCTATAGTTTGTTTGTATTTGCAAGTTTCCGTCAACCTCCCGGCCTATAAAAGTCCCTGCCCCACAGCCCCCCCGCAAGCACCTCAAAACGAACCTCCTCCCGCGCGGGGTGCTCCTCACGCTCTCTTCTCACCCCAAGCACCCCCCCAAAGGCCTCACTCCAATTCCCCCCGCCCCACCGCCCCCTCCTCGCCTCAATGTCCCCCCCCCGGCCCCCTCACACCTCCCTGACCGACTCCTCCTGCCCCACAGCGCCCTCCTGACCCAAGCATCGCCCCACAGCCCCCCAACACCTCCCACCCCACGACCCCCTGCCCCACAGCCCCCTCTGTGCCCCCCACAGCCCCCCCCAATCCCCCCTGCCCCACAGCCCCCTTCAGCCTCGCTGTCCCCCCACAACCCCCAGTCCCCCTCACTCCAATTCCCCTGCCCCTCAGTCCCCCTCATCCCCCCGGGCAGACCGCACTCACCGAGGCCCCGAGGCCCGGGGCCCGCCGCGACCCCTGTTGTTGGGGAGAAGGAGGAGAAAGGGGGTGGGCTCCAAAGCGGAAGCTGCTGGACGTCACTTCCGGTAACAGCAAGCCCCAAGTCGCCCCTGCCGGCCGGCGCGGCGGCAAAGGCGCGGTACTGCGCATGCGCGAGAGGCGGGCCGCTACCGCCCGTCTGCGAGGGCTGGCCAAGGCGCATGCGCGGAGGGGAGGAGCCGGGGGCGCTTAAAGGGGCAGCGCCCCGGGGAAGGCGCGGTGCTGCCACCTATAGGAAGGTGATGGGAAGGGCCGGGGGGCCCTGAGGGGCCGGGTAGGCCCGGGGGGTGCTGGGGGCCCAGAGGTGATGGGGTGCCCGGGGAGGAGGGTGGGCCCTGGGGGCACTGGTGGCTCTAGGGTGATAAGGCCTGGGTGGGCCCTGGAGAGCGCTGAGGGTGCTGGGGGGAGCCTGGGGGGCTGGGGGGTGTGGGGTGCTGGGGGGCGATGGGTGGCTCTGAGGGTGCTGGGTGTCCTTGGGGGGCGATGGGTGGCTCTGAGGGAGCTGGGTGTCCTTGGGGGGCAATGGGTGGCTCTGAGGGAGCTGGGGGCCAGTGGGTGGCTCTGAGGGTCCTGCGGGGCCTTGGGGGCGATGGGTGGCTCTGAGGGTCCTGCGGGGCCTTGGGGGCGATGGGTGGCTCTGAGGGTGCTGGGGGGTCTTGGGGGGCAATGGGTGGCTCTGAGGGAGCTGGGGGCCAGTGGGTGGCTCTGAGGGTCCTGCGGGGCCTTGGGGGCGATGGGGAGCTCTGAGGATGCTGAGGGGCCTTGGGGGGCACTAGGGGATTCTGAGGGGGGCAATGGGGAGCTCTGAGGGCGTTGGGGGGCCTTGGGGGGCGATGGGGAGCTCTGAGGGTCCTGGGGGCCAGTGGGTTGCTCTGAGGGAGCTGGGTGGCCTTGGGGGGCGATGGGGAGCTCTGAGGGTCCTGGGGGCCAGTGGGTGGCTCTGAGGGAGCTGGGTGGCCTTGGGGGGCTATGGGGAGCTCTGAAGGTGCTGGGGGGCAATGGGGGGCTCTGAGGGTGCTGGGGGCCGATGGGTGGCTCTGAGGGTGCTGCGGGGTGATGGGGGCTCTGGGCCCCCTCGCCCCGGCTCAGTTGATCTGCTCCTCTTCCCAGGTGGAGGTAGGGATGGCGCTGTAGGGATCCACGATGAGCTTGGCGCACCGCACCATCATGGCCAGGAGGAAGAGGCACATGAGCACCACGAAGGCCATGGCGAAGCCCTTGTCCACGTCGACCGCCGGCGGCACCGTGGCGTGCTCCATGCGGGTGGCCCTCAGGTGCGCGGCCCCAAGCGCCCGGCTGCTAGTGGCATCCCTGCGGGGCAGAGATGGGTGGGATTGACAGGGGCTGAGCGGGTCGCAGTGCAGGGGAGCTACCGGGGGGGTGTCAAAAGGAGCCAAAACGGGGAAATCGTGGCCTTGAGACCTCTCTGCTCCTTGTCATGGCTGTCGGTTGCGGCTTGGGGGAGACCCATCCCTGTCACAGGCACCCTCGCCACATTCATTGTCTCACCCTGCCCAGCCGCCTCATTTCCCAGGAAAACGCAGGTTAAAATATCCCACTTAAGTTGGTTTTTTATTTTTTCACAGGACCCCACACTCCCCGCTGCGTTAGGCGCAGCGAGCGCACCGGGGCTGGGCTGACCCCCAGCAGAACGGTCGCTGGCTGGGGTTAGAAGCAGGACAGGAGGAAAAACGGCCGGTAAGCAAGCAGGGGTGGTACAGGAGGGTTTTCTCATGGCTGAAGAGAGAGATTTGTGGCAGTGAACGGATAATTAGATTTGTACAAGGTTGGAGGAGAGGTGGAGGAGTGGCGCCAGGAGAGCCACGAGGACCGAGCTGTGTGTATATAGGCATTTGCATATATACATATAGTCTTTTTTTTCTTTTTAATGTGTTGATAAAGCTAACATATGCTCCAGGAGCAGATGACCGGAGCCCTAGCTACACCAAGGACGGCAGATAAATCAACAGGACCGAGTCCTGCAGTGCCCAGAGGCTGCGGGAAGCCCCCGGGTCTCAGCCCCGTCCCGCGTGTGCCGACGGGGGCAGCTCCTTACCTCCCTGCGGACAGACGGGCGGACGGACGCGGTGCCCCTCTCCCTGCCCCGCTGTCCCCAGCTCCCGCGCCGTTCCCGGCTGTGGGTGCCTGCCGTCACCGGGGCTTCATGAATACTGCAGGAATGCGGTGGCGTCGCCTTTCAGACGCTCCCAATAACGGGGAGAAACAATCCAGCAGATTAAATTCTCACCCGCTATTTCCAGCACCCCCTTCGCCCGGCAGGCGAAGGCTCCGGGGTCCCTTCGCGGGTCTTGCAGGGCCTGGCAGGGGCGCGGGGTGAATTGGGGAGCGTCGAGGAAGATTTATCCCCAAAAAGCAGCAGAGGCCAGGTCCTCCGCAGCCTGCGACATAATTTAGAGCTGGTCCTTGGCTCATTTCGGACCAAACTGGGGAAAACTCTTTGAAACCACAATGCTTTGGTCTTTGAACGGAGCCGCCCGTTGGGCTCTTGCGAAACAGCCTCCCAACGAGCCCCGAAACAATTTAAACACGGCAGAAATCCCCCTGCTCCCGCGGGTTTCTTTATCTTTTCCCCCCAAAGAGGAAAAAGGATCACTTTGAGAAAGAGAATTATTTTATGGCGAAGCCTTGCCACCCCTGCCAGTGCCCCCAGGCTGGCATGGGGTGGTTTTTCCGGTGATTTTTCGGCAAAGGCTGAGTTTTGGGGTCCTGCCGGTGCCCGGGGGGAGCGGAAGGGGGGATAAGGGGGACGCTACATCCGGGGTTGCCCCGTCCTGGGGTGCCTGGCAGGACCCCAGGGTGCGGCGGTGGCCCCGCGCCCCATCTTGGCCCCCGCTGTGATCATGGGGTGGGCAGGGGCGAGACCCGCGACCCGCAATCAGCCCTAATTAATACTTTACTGGTGCCCCCCCAGTCCTAATCCTAACCCAAAGCCCCGTTCCAGTCCCAATCGCAATTCCAGCCCAAATCCTATGCCCGGTCTGAATCCCAGTCCCAATCCCTGCCCCAACCTCAATCCCAGTCTCAACCCTAATCCCTGTCCCAGTCTCAACCCTAATCGCAGTCCCAACCCTAATCCCAGTCCCAGACTCAATCCCAGTCTGAACCCTAATCCCAGTCCCAAGCCCTGCCCCAACCTCAATCTCAGACCGAACCCTAATCTCAGTCCCAGTCCCCGCCTCAACCTCAATCCCAGTCTCAACCCTAATCCCTGTCCCAGTCCCAACACTAATCCCAGTCCCAACCCTAATCCCAGTCCCAATCCCCGCCCCAACCTCAATCCCAGTCTCAACCCTAATCCCTGTCCCAGTCCCAACGCTAATCCCAGTCTCAACCCTAATCCCAGTCCCAATCCCAGTCCCAACCCTAACTCCAGTCCCGATCCCAATCCCAGCAGGATTCCTGCCCGCCGACAAAAAAAAACACCCACCACGTGACGTCACCCAGCCCGACCTTTAACTCGCCCCACGCGCGCATCGCTCCCCACACACCCCCGTCCTAGCCACGCCCCCTCCAGACACCCGCCCCCTCCCGTGGTAGGGGCGGGGCATGGCTGCGCTCACCTCAACCCGCTGGTTGTGGCGTCTGGCGCTCTCGCCCCGCCCCTCGCCCCCGCTCGGACTAATAGGAGCGCTGCACCTCCTCCTCGCCCCGCCCCTCCCGGCGGCCAGGTTAGGCTGCGCGGCAGCGCAGAGGGTTTTCCTGTGCCGCCATCTTGGCAGTGGCGGTAAGGAGGGAGGCGGGGGCGGCTGCCAGCCCGCGCCGGCCATGGCAGCTACCGCCGCCAACCCGGGTGAGCCGGAGCGTCTGGGCCGGGCGGGCTGCGGGGGGCCGCCCGGGCTACGGCAGTCATGGGGGCGCTGGGGGGTCGGGCCTCGAGAGTCGGGCTGGGGCGTCCCGGGGGCCTGAGGGGGCCCTGGGCTGGGCAGGGGCCCGCTGAGGAGCCGTTGAGAGAGGCAGCGCTCGGTGGAGGGGCAGCTGGGCTGGTGGTGCCGTTAGCAGGGGCTGGGCCGGGCCAAAGGGCTCGTGGAGGAGGCCCGAGTCGGGCCGTAGGAATTTGGGGGTGGGTCGGAGGTGTCACCCGGGGGCTGGAGGCTTTCGAGGAGCTGGGTTAATGGGGTTGGAGGCTTGGTTGGAGGGGAGCGCTGGGGGAGCCGAGGGGTGTCATCTGGAGGGTTTGGGGCCGAGCTGAGAGGGCTGGGGGCTGGGTCAGGAGGGGCCTGTGGTTGGGGGGAGGATGGGGTGGGGTGGGGGACACCCGTGAGGGGAAGGGAGGGAGCCGGTATGGGGAAAGGGTGCTGAGGGACCCGGCTAGGGGTGCTCTGGGAGGGTTGGGAGAACCAGCGTGGTTGTCAGATGGCAGAAACTTTCAAAGGAGGCACTTCATTGGGTGGCAGGCTATTTCGGAAGGAAGGTAAGCTGGAGGTGGAGAGCGGAATGGTGTGTGAGCTTGTTATGTTGGGGAGGACGACGTCCGTCCTGGTCTCCGCTCCCTGAGCTTCAGCGGTTGGCGTGGGCCCTGCGCACGCCTGGTCTGGTGTACCTGGTGCTGGGGTCTGGTTTCCATCATCACCCTCCCGGGAGGGACCAAGCACGAGTTGGCTTGCGTTTATCGTCCTTAATGGTTTATGTTCGTCTTAGGCCCTTTTTTTGCTGTGTGTTTCACTGAGGTTTTCTTAATTAGCAACAGACAAAATCTGATGCGCTATTTTGAAAAGGATTTTTCTAAATCTCCTCTCCACCTCCTTTTAACCTGCTGAGCTTAATAGCTGGTGCATAACCAGGGGTGTGAGTGCCTGTCAGCAAAAAGCAGAATATTCTTTCAACTTTTGCCCCCTCAGGTTGATAACCAAGGGGTGACTCCCTGTTCGGAGGAAGCTGGAAGTTGGTGATATCTGATGCTTGCCGAATAAAATCGAATCTTTTGTGCTTTATCAGATTTCTGGCTAAATTTCTCTGAAATTAGTACATATCTGGAATAATCCAGTGTCTCTGAAGTTGTAATGGATTTACAATGTGGTGACTGAGATCAGAATTTGAGCTTCTGTGTTTTTTTGGGTTTGTTTTTTTTTTTTTGGCTTGTGGTTTCTGACTATTCTTACTTGTGGCTTGAGGCTGGCGAGGTCTTGGATCGTGTGACATGTTCAGGTTTATCAAGAACTATTCAATGTAACTTCTAAAGGATGATTTTTTTTCATTCTAACGATATAGGAAGCTTTTGTGGCTTTAAATATTGAGAAAACATGTTGGGTCATTTGTCTGTGGTGATTGTGAGGCAAGGGTACAGAACTGGCATCTGGAAATACGTGGTTGTGGTTTCACATAATGATCTGAAATTCTTCAGCAATCAGAAGTTAAAGATGGTGTGTTAGAAAAAACAAGAATTCCTGATGTAGTTTAGCAAAAATATATCTGAAATGGAGACTGCCAAAGTTGTGATCCCGTCCTGCAGCAAAATACGCTTTTGGCTCACAGCAATATCCCATGAAACAGCGAGATTATTCCAAGTAGTAAAATCGTTGTCGTGTGTATTGGTGGTGGTGTGGGCTTGATCAGGAAGTTCACTACTTCTTCTGCCAGCGTAGTGCTAGATCAAGGTTTTGCAGTTTGGCGGACAAAGGATGCGTAGCTAAATGGAAAGTAAAAAAAAATGCTGTTGCTTGGGGTAAGAATGGAAAATGTATGTTATGAGCCAGCTCTGTAAGAATCCAGTGAATGAGAAAGGAGGATACTCGTGGCTTTAAATTGTTAGTGTATTGCAAAGTGTTTATGTAAATGTAGTCTTCGGAGTTGCATGATATTTTGCATAATAGGAAAGTTTTAAACAGATTTACAAGGAAAAGAGAAAGAACTTTCAACATCTGTGTTTAATGCTTATAACTACGGGCAGACCGACTGACCAGTATTAGCTTGGCCCCTTTAAACAGAGGGCGAAAAATACTTGCAGTCTGCGTAAGCATTATATACATAGAGATTGTTAGTAAAATAAATTACTTGTGAAGATTGTTCTTTAGAGGCTGGGTCCTCTTTTTCTTGATGTTGTAAAACGGACTGCAGGGCTCTGGTGAATACTGGATGATGTCCCCAAATATGCTGAATGTCCTCGCAGCTTAAGCAGCCCAAACTGGCCACAAAAATAAGTTGGAACTTATTTCGAGTGTTCAGACCGCAGCTTGCATTCAGTGTCGTGCCAGCCTGGGCCTTCGGTCCTTCCTTGAAACGCTACATGGGCGAAGCAGGTCACCTCAGAAACTTGCGAGAGAGGTGGATAAAGCACTTCTCTGTTTTCAGATAAACTTACTGAAAAATAAATCTGCAAATCCTTTCTGCTCCCTCATGTTTCCAAGGGTGAGGTGAGCCACCACACAGTTTACTGGTCTTATTTAACTGAAAAAGACTTAAATTGTGAAGAGTGCTGGATTGAAAGCTTTCAGTTGTGCCAATTTAAGCAAGTCTTACGTTGTTAAAATCTCCTGGTTAGGAGTGAAAAGAGAATAGCATCCACTAACTGGGAGGAAATGTGAGGAGGGATTAAAAAAAGAAAAGTGGCTTGCCTTACTTGCAGTACTTTACAGCTTTTAATATTAACTTGGATTATTAGGATGCTTCTAGTGCTGGCTGGATAAATATATGATTGATCAGCTTCACTTCAAACATTTGCTTTTATGAACTCATGACTTCAAATGCTTGGAAATGGAAGATGCATTCTTTTCTATGTTTTTTGAGTTAATTTCGGTAATGCTTCTCGGAGAAGGTTCCCATGGGGATGAAAGCGCTGAGCTGGCATTGCATGGGAAGTTCAAACAACCTAAAAAAACCCCACCTACTTAAAAAATAAATCTCTTTAATGTACCTGAGACACAGAAATTGAGACGCTTTGTAAATACAAAGCCATGTGTGCTGTTCAGGCCGAAGCCTTACAGTTGTGAATGAAATGCAAGTATTCGTTAAAGTAGTACGCTGGTTTATCTTAGCAGCTGTTATCTGCTCACAAACCTGCTCCAAACTTCCTCGGCTTTTTGGGGAGCTCACTAATGGTTAAGTTTAAGCTAAATCTTGCTATGCTAAAATGTGCTGGCTGATACGGAGCCTGGTGAACAGCCATATGCTAAAACTCTCCGCAGCAGGAATCACCATTTTTGCTGTGCTTTGTACAGTGCCTGGCTGTAGTAGACTAAGTGGTACAATAAAAATGCATTTAAGAACTACGGCAGGCCCATCTCATAAATCACAGTTTTGAATATTTTCTGTGACTTTATTTCTGAAGCTTTTTCACTGTTGAGATGCCAGTAGTTGCAACAGAGCCTTTCCCAGGGGAGCTGGGCTGGAAGTCTGGCTCTCGAGATGACATTCCCTTAGCGATCTTCCAGCCTATTCTATTCTGGGTTGAACTGTTGGCTGAATTGTGGTTGCAGATTTATGTTCAGTTACAAATGAGGGTCCGTAACTTCTCTGCGCTGCCTCTGCTTATCTCTTCTGGCCTTAATTAGATTTAACACGCGTTAAAGGCAAGCAGGGATTGATTCTGGAAAGGGCTGGAACAGAGACCTAACAAGGATGTTGCTAGTTGCAGCAGTGACTCTACAAAACCTACCCAGCCCTCTTGAGAAAGATCAACTGGGGCTTTGGGTGGCATCTGATTTTTGAAGAAACCACTTTCAAAATGAAAACGAACGTTTGTCCTGTTGCTCTTAACGTTGATTGTTCCGAAAGAATATATTCATTGCCTCTTTTGTTATTTTGGAATAATTAAAAAATGTTGTTCTTGCCGCTTCGGGTATCGATATGTTGAGTCAGAGCTAAGCATCCTGATATCTGGGACTGCTAGTCACTGCTGTGAACAACCGATCAGCAGCTTTCCCGGTGACCAGAGTTTTAAGTTGTGAAACTGGTGTTTCATAGGTTATAATGTACCAGGCTTTCTTAGAATCGGTTGACTCCATTAGCTGGGTCTTTGGCTCGGGTTGCCTCTGACTACCCACATCTTGCCTTTTACGCTTGGAGCCGGTGGCTTTCAAGTGCAGTGGAGGGATTTCTGTGAAGTGACTGCTTTTCTCACAATGGGCATCTGGGCCGGTGAATTTACTGAGTACGTGTGCGCTGGAGACACCCTCGCCGCCACCCGGCTGTCGTGTGCGAAGCTTTCAGAGCTTGCATTGATAGGTTGGGTTCCATCAATTCCACGCTGACCTCAGTATAATGTTGCTATACGGCCCGTGTTTGGATTGGGGAAAAATGGGGATTTTGAAAGGAAGTTTTGCATTTGTGTGAGTGTCCTAGAAATTCTGAAAGGTGAAAAAGCTGGACCTCTTCCCACCCCATGCGCCTGGCCCATGCTCTCCCTATTTTTGGGGTGAGGATGTGGTAGAGAGGCCAATAGGGCATGTGAAAGAGGACATAAACATTTTTATGTTCTCCCTCAGCATGCAGAATAAAATATTACAAATTTACCTTATCAAATCGCAAGATATTTTATTTTCTTCCACTTGTGAAAGGGCACATTGTACCACGAGAGGCAAATGTTTCCGAGTAGGAAGCTGAAGCACAAGGTGACGTGGTTTCATCGTGCAATGCTGCTGTGAGATGCTAGTCCACGTGGTAGGCTCCTTAGAAATAGCAAAGGCTGAGATGAGGCCTTTAAAAACAAACAAAGACGCCCTCCCTCCCCCTCAACCCTATTTAAAAGTTGATTTGTAAAGGAACAGCACAGTGTCACTTCCTTCCCCCGCCTGAAAGCGGAAATTCCTCTCTCCTTAATAAAATGATTATCTGCCATGCTCCAGAAACTTCATTTCTGTTTAGACTGTGGTGTTTAAATACGTGTGTTGAAAAGCCACAGGCTCCTCGGGAAAAGGAATAAACCTTCTGACCTGGCTTACTTGCACTTGAGGCCATGTTCCACTAAACAAAGACCTTTGATATCAGCCCTTGGGACTTCACTTAGAAGTAAGGGAAGGGACACAGGGGTGTCCAAGCGATCTGAAATCGAGCAGAGAGGAGGTGGGAAAGATCTGTGGTCCCAGCGTGGAGGATGGAGTGTGAGGAAGGCCAACCTCTGTCTGGTTTAAGTGCATCGCAGCAGCTGACTTGACTTTATCACATAGGGACCGATTTCCCGGCAGAGACCTTATGTCTTCACGTGTTGCAAACCACTAACCTCAAATAATCTTCTGTCTTTTAAAAAATCTTTGTTTCCATACCTGATTCTTTGTTCTCAAATTTTTTTTGAAACTTCAGAGAAGTCCTTGTGTTTTGTTGCTGTAGTTGGTGTTGAAATTGGGTGTGCTCGCTCATGCTGTTGTTTGGGACTGTTGTTGTTGGCCCCTTCAACTGCCAAGCATTGAGCTGAATGCTTATTCCATATCTTAGTCACCCCTGGGAAATACTATGGACTGGCAAGGAAGAAACTTCTTCAGCAATGCCAGCTGCTTGGAGGAAAACAAATCAAGCAGTAATATAGGCTAGCAATGTACTGTGGTAAAAGATTTTTTTTTTTTTGGAAGAAATACCAGAAGTTTTGGAGCATGTTTTTTGAGAGCTGGAGCTGTCACTGGAGCCAGCTGCGGTGGTCCAGCCGTACCGCGGAGCTGGTTGGGCTGTTGCACAGCTCCGCTTTTAGCTGCAAGCGAACCACCATCCAACTCTGGAAGTACTGCTTAGATTAAACTGCTGTTGGATTGAAATCTGACTTCAGGAACTGTAAAAATACTTGTTAAACCCAGATGTATCTATGATGATGAAAATAGGGTTTTTTCCTTTCCTTTCCTGATGTTGGGAATACGAAAGGCTGTTTTATGTTGAATGAGGTGAGAAGTGAAAACGGGCACTGTTGCACAGAAGCTTGCTATAGTATAGCTCTCCTTTACTTGTCAAGCAATATCCTCGTGGTCTTGGCTAAGCTAAGCTTTGACAGCCTCGCAGCTGAAGCCGGATTTATTGCCATATTTGTTAAACCTGACTTCAATTCTTCGCTTTGTCCCACCAATTCTGACAGCATTTCATGCATAAGCAGCTCTCGGAGTTGGTGTACCTCTTTGCTGTGGTTTGGGAACCCCAGCAATAGGCTTTTTTTGTGTGTGTTGAGGTTGGTTTTTTTTTTTGGTCCCCTCAACTTCGATAAAGCAGAAGTGGTTTTTTTACCTTCAAGGTACTCTGTGCAACTCAGTTTGCAAAGATTGTGGTGGAGATTCTCTGGCTGGAGCGACTGTTTTGGTTGCAGTCTAGCAGTTGGTTAGCGGCAAACTTAAAAACCACAACCATTAAAATGAGCACAGAGCTGACTTGACTTGAAACTTATAACTTGTTCAAAAACTCTGGTTCTGGTGCAGATCAGATTATGTTGATGTAGAAAAACGTTGAACGCAGCTCTCGTGGCAACATTACGACGTGGTTTCAGTTTAAGCCATGCTGAGCAAGCTTTGAACAACTACAGAGCCTGTTATCTGTGCTCCTAAACAACTGGGAATAGGAAAAAGCCCCACTTAAGGATCAGAGGAGTAAAGCTCGGTGTCTGCTGTCAAACACTGCTTTCAATCGTAGTGTCTCGGCTTGCAAGGAACGAGAAATCCCTGCTCGCGTTGCTAAGAGCTGGGAGCTGCTGGTGAAGTGTGTGGGGAGGAGAAGGGGGCATCCGTACTGCCTGAACGTGGGCAAGGGTTCGGAGCTCAGCCTGCCCACACAGCCGGGGAAGTGGTTCAGTGTGTGTGTGATTGCGTAGAGAGCCGAGGCTCTTTGCTTTCATTGTGGAAAAAACCCGTAATGCATAACAGGCCCAAGCCTGCCATCCGACTTGAGGGCAGCGCATTCAAGTTCTCCACTTAGACACTTCTTTCTTTCCCATACACCAAAAGGGGCTTGTTTTCACATCTCGAAGTAGACTTCTTATTTTCTCAAATGTTGTATCTACATGGAACCTCTCATAGAAGCAGTACTGCAATATTGGGTGGATGATCTCTGAAGGCTCACCAACTCCACACTTCCTGAGTGCATTACCTGCCTGTTTCGTCTCGTAGAAAGCATTGATTAGGTTTCCTACTGTTTATGCAACTCTTCTACACGTAAAACACAAGGGTTTTAGCTCCAGGCAAGACTGCCATTGTGCTTAATGGAGGTAGTGTCATTTTGGGGAAGAACTGGTGTTCTTTTGCCCTGTGTGTGTGGCCAGTTGCAGAGGAGCGTAAGCAGAGACTGGTAGTCATGCTGTGGTGCCCACAGGTTGGTGCTGCCGAAGAATAGAAATGACTGTCTGAAAGATCATGGTTTTCAAGGTGCCTTACAAGCGTTTTGGTTAATTCTTTGTCTCCTAGATTGGGAAATAAACCCTCTTCGAGAGGCAGTGTTAACGTTATTAGGCAAACTCACAACTCTTCTCCTCCCCTTCTGCGTACTATGCAGCTAGCATATGAGAATGGGTTCAGCCCCTACCCACGATCACATCAGACTCCTCCTCTGTCTAAAAAGGAGACCACATCTTTTAGTTTAGCGATCTGAGCTCTTGAGCTTATGAAAACAGCATGTGCTCAAAGCTTGAAATGGACCCTTAGTGCAGGCTCTAGAGAGGCAGTAGATGAAAGAACTAGAAACACTCATTACACAAAATCTATCCACATCAGATGCTGAAATGCAATCGCTTTTAATGGCAGCTATATGTGGAGAATATTCCATGCTCTGAACTAGAGGGGGATTTGACATAATACTGGTTTATTTTCTTTTTTCCACTCTCCCATTTAGAAATGGCATCAGATGTTTCCTCGCTGGGTGCAGCCGTCAGCTCTGGGAACCCTGGGCCAGGTGCGCAAGCTGGAGGAGCCATCGTTCAGAGAGCCAACAACAAGAGGCGTCCTGGGTGAGTGTGTGCTCGGTGTGCGTGTGTGGCTTTTACTTTTTTTGGGGAGGTGTGTGTGTGAAGTGTGTTTTTGAGGAAGCATTGTTCTCTTGAAAGAGCGGTCAGCCTCGTGGTGAGGAAACTTGTCTGCTTCTAAGCAAAGAAGAGTTGCCTGGTTCCTTCAGGTGTGCTATATCCTTTTACTTTGTAGTGGTATGCTCTATGCCAATCATACCCATTAAAGCCAGGTTCTGTATTACATATAAAAAGAGGGGATTAAAAAGTTGAGTTGCACCTCGCAGGAGAAGGGAGTTGCTCACCAAGGATTGAGAGTGAAACAGGAGTCACTGGAGCAGTGGGACAAGCCAGTTGCTGCAAGAGAGGTAGAGGAACAGAGAATGTGTTTGTTGAGGCCGTACTCAAACCTTTGCAACTGTGCCCTCTCTGGGAGAGGGTGGGGGGGAAGCCGCAGTGTGCTTGTGGTAGGCTTTTTGTTTGCTAAAAATGCCTTTGCAAATTAAAAGGGTATTGAGTGGCTGCTCTTAAATTCCTGGCACAAGATATTTCCTCTTAATTTTCAAGCTAATTAAAATCTCTCCCTGCCCTCCCCCAGTCACTCAAACTCTTTCCTTCACCTCCATTTGCTGGTGCTCCCACTCCCCTGCAGCTCCTCCCACGCTGTCTGCTACTCGTTCCTCGCACTTCATTTACAAACACGCACGCTGCTGCGCTGCATTTATACGCCAGTTTTCCAACCTGAAAGGAAGTGCAGTGGAAAGCCTTTCCTCTATCCTTCCACATACACTTGTTAGAAATGGGGGTTTTTGACCCTGTTACAGCAAACAGTGACGTTGTCTGCTGTTGAACTAAGGACGCTAACCACACAGGTCACCAGACTGAACTTTTAATTCTTGAAGTATTTTGCCCTCCTCTTTTTTTTGTGGTTTTTTTTTTGTTGTTTAAAATGCAACTGATTCAAGCTTTTGAATTGGGAGTGCTCCATCTGTAGGCTGTTGATGATCCCTTGAGCACTGAGGAGCAGTTTGTAGCCTGTTGAGCTTCAGATTGCTGCTAGGAGATTTGGGACAGGAGGTTGTGATGCAGTGGGTGCTCCAAGTGGGCTTTCTCTCTTTTGAACTGTTTCCTTGCTCTGTTTCTGATAGACATGTCAAGGAAGCCTCCTTCTAAACTTTGTGGGTTGTTTCACGTTAGCCCCTGGGATTACTTACACCTTCCTTTCAAGATTCATCTGCGTACCTGTAGGGACAGACAGAAAAGCAACCTGTAAAGGCGAAACCGCTTGGTTAATAATTGTATTCTCGCTTCTGTTTTTCAGGCTTGATTTTGATGATGATGGAGAAGGGAACAGTAAATTCCTCAGGTGAGGGAGAACATCGCACTCCGAAGTTTCTGTTGTCTGGTCTAGGTGTGCCCCGCGCAGGAGCTTGCTGCTCGTGTGGCTTTTCCTCTCCAGCAGCGCAGAGGGAAGGGGGGTAGTCTGAAGGAAGCAGTGCTCCACTTCCTTAAACTCTTCTCTTTCTCCTAGTCAGCAGTATTCCTCCATCTTTGCAGCTGATGCCAAAGCAAAGCTGCTGTGCACATGGGGTCTGTGAGTCCGGAGAAGGGGCCGTGGCTGGGAGGGGATCCCGTTACTGCTTTGGATGCAGTCTCCATCTCAAGTCTCCCTGGGCCAGCCCCATAGCGAGAGGAGATCAGCTGAAGAAGTGAGCCTTGCTAGCCCTGGCTTGAAGCGGTGTTGTAGAACTCCGTGACGAGGTTGCAGTGTTCGATATCAGCATCTCAAAAGATTAAATGGTTTCCGTGAATGCTTCCAGCAATCCGCTGGTGGTTCCAGCACAGCAGTGTAGGAGCACTGCTGCTGGCCAAGCCCCTGTTTTTTGTACAGAAGAATCTTCTGCCAAATTGCTTATCGGCACAACAGTGAGATGCTGAGCTTTTGTTAGTGCCTCAGACACGTGTTACTTGGTTCTCATCTGTTGTGAGGATGCTTCAGTTACAGAGACATCCTTACTCCCGAGGAGTTGGCGAGGCTGCAAGCATGTCCTCTCATGATCCATATGGAACGCAGAAGAGTTGGAAGATCTCATGTCACTTATTTGTAGTCTCACTGCATGGTTTAGGATTGGACAGCTCTAATGATACTGGAAGTCCATATGTTACAGTCTTTTAAAGATGACTGCGGAATGGCTTCGAGATGATGATGGTCCTGATGAAAGTAGGATTTACCTCCTGCGATCCTTTGGATGAGGGTGTCGATTTGGGCTAACTATCTTCAAAGTGCAATTTAACCTATTTCTTTGCGTGTGATTGTGCTTAAATTACTGAGTGTGATGCCACTGTCCTTGCTATGGATGTGATGTGGAAAACATCATCAAGGTGATAAAAATAATTAAACTGTAGTCTTTTAACTAGATGAATGAAGAGTATGGTTCTGGATTGTCTATACTCAGCAGAGTTTGCCTTTTTAACACCAGGCCTTTTTTGTGCGATTTATTAAACCTTGTTCTTCTCTCAGTGTCTTTGGGAAAGAAGTAAGTGTAAACACTTTAAGAACTCTTCTTCTTCTCCCTCTTCTCCTAGATGTGACGATGACCCGATGCCAAATGATAAAGAGAGATTTGCCAGGTAAGAATCTGCTGTGATGCAGTTTTTGAAGCTTTTGGTGCCAAACCACCTTAATGTAAGAGAGATCCTGCAGCACCCTTCTAACGAGCGGTTAGATTTTCTCTCTTTGAAGGAAGGTGCACCAAAGGATCCAGACATTTTCCTTGATGTTTTTTGGACCAGTTCATTATGAGTGTGATAAAATTACGTTCCTCTTTTTCAACATTTCTTTCAGCTGTTGCCTTGGACTCTCATTCTTTTCTCCTGCTCAAGAAACTTGCAGAGATACAAGTTTCATGGCTAGTTCGAGTTTTACTCAGACAGGGTTTCCTGGCAAATGTTGTGGTTTGTGTGTTTTGTGGGGGAGTTAGGCAAAAGCTTTCTCTATAAATGGGGGATTTCCTAGAGATCAGGAAACAGTAACATTATAGGCACTATTTTGACTCTGATGCTTTACTTGTTGGTGTCTGAAAGTAGCTCTGTACCATCTAGTACTGGGACTGGCCTCATGGTATTTTTACAGCTTTCTGAAGCCCATGGAACTCAATTTAAATATTTCATGGGTTTATTTTATGTTGATTGCGTAATGTTTTTGCCAAAGCGAGGTTCTTTTGTGTGTGTTCCAAGTGCTGTAAATTCCAGGGTGTCCCCTCAGTGTGAAGGCACATCATGCTGTGTCTTGCTAAGAAGAAAAGTGAGCAAATACAGAATAGTGGCCAAGACACTGTGCTTAGTGGTTTGTCTTAAGGAGGGGTCTGACTTCAGAAATTCCTGAAATTGGGGTTAAAATTCAAGTGATTGAGGACATGGGGAAAGGAGTGCCCAGAGTGTTGTGTCAAGGAGCAGGGCAGATCACATCGTAGGGTGAGCCAGGAATGATGCTGGGTGCAGGGGCCTTTCCCTGTGATTTCGCTGAGATCATGTACTGAAACTGGTGGTCTAGAAATAAAGGCTTTGCAAGATGTCTATTCCGTAATGTTTCAGCCAGAGCTATAAACCTGTGTCAGAGTCTCAATGCAGAGAGGCAAAAAAACTGCAACGCCACAATTTTAGGTCACTGCCATGTTGTTGTCTGCCAAAGGGCTAGCAGGGACTTCTGAACTGGGGTTCTCCAGCTTTTTAAGTGGTTTGACTTGATCTGAAGTCAAGCAAATTAGAAATGTGTTTGCCAGCCCACGTCGAATAACTTTGTTGCCTAGTGCAAGTCATAAGCTCTGGGAACTTAAAGGTGTAACAGACCCTGATAGTACATTTAAGTGCTAAGATAATGAAAAATGCCTACAGCATGTGCTTTTTTGGTAACTGTTGTAGTGCTGAACAGCTTCATAGCCCTTAAAGTTAAAAATTCTGCTGCCTAACTCTGCAGTGCCTTAGCTGGAGCATGATCTTGGCTCCCTGTGACCCCTGTTGTGGTGTGGCCTTTGATCACCCTGGTTAATACACACATGGTAGGTGAGGAAGGAATAAACAAAGAAACAAAACAACTGAATGTCGCCTCTGAATTGCTAAGGCCCAGAGCCTCTGTCTCTGGTGGGGCATCGGCAGTACCTACGCGCTTTCATGTTGAGATTATCGCTTGCAATTACTGGCTCGGGCAACAAGGTCCGTGGCAGGAGGCGAAGAGCAGTGACGAAGTCATCAGTGATGTTAGTGTGCTGACACCCTGAACGCAACTGTAAGAGAAAGCGTGGCCCAGCCTCTCTCTGCATCTGTGCCCCTTGGCCTGCCCGTAGCGCTCAGGTCTGTTTTCCGGGAGTCCTTGCAGCTCTGGCAGCCCTCATTTTCCAGCCCATTCTTTGCTCCTCAGAGGATGTGAGGCAGAACAGAGCATGGAAGTGAACATGACTACTTTTTTTTTTAAGTAGTGTACTAAAACCTGTTAGAAGTGGAAGGGTACCGCAGCTGGCTAATGCTAAAACACCTCCCGTACTCCATAAATCCACAGTGTGTGTTTCAGATGCTCAGCCTTTGGGAGATTGCATGCCTGCCTGCCTTACTAGGCACGTGTGGTACCCTCTCCTTCCCTGGAGGTAGCTTTTGGGGGATGATTTGTTTTCCAAGGCAGCCAAACCTCAAGGAGGAAAACTTATCATCAGCCTCTGTAAAACAAGGTTTGCAGGTTCGTCTTCCCTGAAAACTGAAAGTGCATGCAGGTTGGTGGGGACGTCTGTGTGCCTTTTGTAGATGACGCGCATAATATCTGTGTGCTGTTTGTCGTGCAGCCATCTCGACTGTGTTGTGTTTGTGTAGCAGCATTACGAAAATGTGTGTTGTTAGCTGTGAATCTTACACTGTGTATGGGTTTTGGTTTTTTTAATCTGCTTTTCCAATTTGTTAATACTATCAAAGAGACTATTGATTTTTTTTTCTTTAAAGAAAGAGTAGTTTAATGTGACTGGGACTCTAATTCTCAGTTCTGCCATTAACCTTCTAATCTTGTGCAGAATAATCTGCACCTCAGTTATATGTAAAACAGAGCTACCCCCTATTTTGCAGTCTTGATAAGCATCTTAAAACTTCAAAACAATGTAGATAGCAGGCACCCATTTAATGTGTAATGTTGCAAACTAATGACTGCTTTGTTTTATGGAATTGCTCCTCTGCGAAACAGACGTGTCTGTAGGCTGGGTTTCCTAGTACATCTTCCCATTTTTCATTTCTTTAAACTTTTTCCATTTTAGCTTAGATCGCTGATTTTATTTTTAGGTCTGATGATGAACAGAGTTCAGCGGATAAGGAGAGACTTGCCAGGTAGGAGAATGGAGATTTCAAGCATGGACAAGCAGAGTATTTCCTTTCCTTAATGTTTCTCTAGGCATCCCTTCTCTTTTTTCCCCCCCCCTCCTTCCCTCATCTGCTGCAATAGAGGACTTGAAACTGAACAGACTTCTGGAAATCGCTGTGTAATTGGAATTAGGAGGGGAAAGGCATTTAGTCCCCTTGTGAGAATGTCTTTGGGGAGTACACAAAAGGATTTGTTGGCCGAAGACTGCAGGGTAGAGTGTGGTGGGGCCATTGCTTTCACTGAGTACTGTAGCTTTGCTAACCTGTGCGAAATACAATTTCTCTTGTGCTGGATCAAGGTGCCAAGTGGCCTGTTCTCACTTGGTAAGGTTTTGTCGAAGGAATGCTGTTGTACTATCAAAACAGACATTAAAAAGTGTATTAGCTCAGGTTTTTTCTACCCCTTAGAACTTTCCAGGAAGGGTGGTGTCCTATGCATTACAGGCTTACTTAAAACAAGTTTTTGTGTTTTGTTTTTTTTTTTTCCCAAGTTCCTATTTGTAATTAATTCGGGACTGTGGCTGAAATGACCGAAGCAGTCATTTTGAATGCTGTACCATTAGTACTGAAATGTACCTGAGAATGTGAGCGCACAGCTGCAGCTGGTTGAGATGGTGTGTTGTCAGGACTGTGTTCCTCTGGCAGAAAAACATCAACTCTAACTGCACCCTTCCCTATTTTCAGCTGCAAAATAAAAACTGCTTAAATCACCATCAAGGTTTCTATTGCTTGCCACCCACAGCTTGTTACTGCTGCAGAGCTGAGGGTTGGTAATTCATGAAGAATGGCTTGTTTTGTGGCTTGCCATCTTGCAGACTTACCCTGTAACTTCTTAGGACTGTTCCACCCTAGACTCGTTCTTAAGCAATGCACAGGACTAAAGAAACTGTCATGGGTGCTGAGAATGCCACAATTCTGGTCAGTTTATTGCCTGCTGGCTGGTTTTAAAACAAAAAAATAACCCCCAAACACAGCCTTTCCTAACTGCAGTATTGCATAGCTTAAATATTTGAGGAGATAAGGAAACGCTAGAGGTGGGGCCTGTGAATACAGCAAACAGCAGTGCTTTTCAGGGCTTTCTTCTCCAACGAAGTAGTGACCCTTTCCTCTGTCCCCAGTAGTGGGTTGTTGCTGTCATGCAAGAGCCTGTAGTAAAGAATATTTGGCAGTGCGGCAAGTAAAATGTCTGGTGGTTTCCCAGTAGCTTTTGTAGTGAAGGTAGCTTCATTTGCACACTTGAGCATGTGAGTTTGGAGAAACTGAATTAAAGGTGAGTGTGATAATTGAAGCACTTCTTTTCCTGAATATCAGTCTCTTGGAGCAAGGTCACTGAATGATTGCACACACCTGGTAGTGATAAATGCTCTATTTTTTGTATTTATCCTCTTTAATTCACTTGCCTGTCTATGTTCCTTCCAACACTTTCATCTCATTTCATTTCCCACCATGTGCTTCCTTGCATCTGATCCATCCTTCTGTATAGGAAACCTGGCTTTTAAGTTCTGTTTTGAAAAACCCACCTTAGTACCCCAGTTAAACTACACATGCCGGATAAAAAGAACCAAGTCTAAGCAGGTTACGTTCTGATCTCCAGGGGTTGATGGGGACTGTGCCCTGTGAGCAGACTTGCAAAAGGCATGTGAAGAGCCTTTTTAAGGACTGTCAGTGGGCAGCATTCGTCGTGGTGCCTCTTTAGAGGTCTGTGCGCAGCACCCAGGTGTGTGCCTGGTAGATGGTGTGCCCACACGGGCCTTGATCTGTACAGGAATCAGGTGTATATCTCTCAAGCTTTCCCTCCTGCCATGATATTGTAAAAGGCTCTTGATATGACTGAGAAGTAGCCTCATAAAAGCACTGCAAAATGAGGCTCATCTGTTGTAATTTAGGTGCCCAAGTCTTAGCTGCAGCCCTGGCCTCCTCCTATGGTTATTGGAGACGCATGGGTGTCTGAAAGGTGATGGTGGTAGGAGATTTGATTCGTCCTTGGACAAACAGCGGGTGGGATGAGTCGTCTTTGCACCAGTGCTGTTTAAAAGCAAATTTCCTCAGTAGAGTGAGGTGAACCCCACTTTGAGAGCAGAGGCCATAGTAAGGGAAGAAATCCTTCGGCTTGCTGCGATGTTGTGGAAGTGATGGGGAAGCTGCTTTCTCTGCTAAAATAGCTTAGCCTAGCTCGTTGCCTTCACCAGATACCAGGGAACCGATGTGATTTCAAGCAAGGCTCTTGTCCGCAGCAAAGAAGGTCCAACTGTAGACTCTCCTCCTTGCACTTGTTCCTGCGTTCCTTGTGCACGCCCAGCATGTGAGGCGCTTTATAGTCCTTCTAACTCCTGATGACCCTGATGCATCTCTGTGTTTTGCACTCTGGCCTTGTGGAAGTGTTGACATGGGGAAATGGCTGAGGCTTCTGTCCTGTTGGTGACTTTGTCTTTCTCTTCTCCTCCCTGGCCTTTTGCAGGGAAAATCACAGCGAGATTGAACGTAGGCGGAGGAACAAGATGACTGCCTACATCACAGAGCTATCAGATATGGTGCCCACCTGCAGTGCCCTGGCCCGCAAACCAGACAAGCTCACCATCTTGCGCATGGCTGTCTCTCACATGAAGTCCCTGCGTGGCACAGGCAACACCTCCACTGACGGCACCTACAAACCCTCCTTTCTCACTGACCAGGTCTTGGCTTGATGCTGCTTTGTGGGAAATACTGCAATCAGAGGGGGGAATTAAATTGTGGGTGGGGGGAGATAGGCACCCAGGGTGGGCTCAGCGGGCTTCGCCTGCTTGGCTCTGGAGTTAAGAGCATGTCTGTCTGTCTGTGAATGCAGGAACTCAAACACCTGATCCTAGAGGCAGCCGACGGCTTTCTGTTCATCGTGTCCTGTGAGACCGGGAGGGTGGTCTATGTCTCCGATTCTGTGACCCCTGTCCTGAACCAACCCCAGTCCGAATGGTTTGGCAGCACCCTGTACGATCAGGTGCACCCGGATGACGTGGGCAAGCTGAGGGAGCAGCTCTCCACATCGGAGAATGCGCTGACAGGTAGAGCAGCCTGGGAAGGGATTGGCGGGGGCGGGCAGCATGAAAGCCTGCAGAGGACCTGGATTAAAACCTTCCCTTTGTAGAAGGAACCAAACCCTGGTGCCTTCCTAACAAGGATCCTGCAGCCCCCCCTGAGAATGCATCTAAAGGTACCATTGGTGACACTTGTGTCTTGCTAGCTTCCTCATACGTTACCTGGTGCCTGTGTTGGTGAAAGGACTCGCATTGCAGCAGCATCTTGGCTTTTTCTTCTTTCTTTAGGTCGCATCCTAGATTTAAAGACGGGGACTGTCAAGAAGGAGGGCCAGCAGTCCATGAGGATGTGTATGGGTTCACGAAGATCTTTCATCTGCCGAATGAGGTAACGAAGAGATTCCTTGCAGAAATCTCATTTGAGCCTGAAGCTGAACTTGCTCCCTGGCCCCATCATGCTTTTATTTTGGCTTTTTTTTGCTCATTCTGACACAGACATGATATAACATGGCTGAGCCGTCCACGCAAAACTAACAGTCGAGTTCTTGGGATTTTTCTTTGCCGTATGCTAAGATAGCTCTCAAGACTGTGTAGAAGATTCAGTTTCAAGTAACAATTTGTTTTGACCCTATGTGTCGCCTCCCTTCTTGAAGTCTGTAGAATGAGGGCTTTTCACTTGTATGGAGGAGATGCAAAGGTTCATCCCCATTTATAGAGCGCTTCCTCTTATTCGGGACTGTCAAATTATTTTGATGTTGACCAAGAAAGATAAAAGCCTTTCCCCTCGCATTTCTAATTCTGGTACAGGTGTGGCAACAGCTCGGTGGATCCAGTCTCTGTAAATCGTCTCAGCTTTATGAGGAATCGCTGCAGGTAAAGAATACAAAAGTTACGGGCAAGCACGCTGCATTGCTAGGAACAAAAGGAGCTGCAGCTCTGTCATCAGAGTGGTGGGGACACACTGTGGTGAGCGTGTGTAGGGTAGACTAGTACAGCTCATAGAAGAGTTTAGATAGATCTGCTGGTAGAGGAACTAAAGTACCACTATGTTGAGGAAGATAATCCTGGGGAAGATTAATCTTTCTTTATTCCAAGATTGGATTTGCAGTAAATTTAAAACCACATGTTCTTCACACTGTTGCTGTTGGGCTCTCTTGTATATTGTCCCTTTTTAATTTGAAATTGAGATAGATTCCAAGCTATTGTGTTCTTGGACCTCTTGCATTTATGTTAAGTCTTTGCTCTTTTTTTACCCTGAAGACATTCTCTGGAAGCTTTTTTAAAATACAAGTAGAAACCTTGCCTGGCCTTACCCCAGTTTAATATATAGCACAATCAGACTGTTTCTCTCTCCCCAGGAATGGCTTAGGTGCAGCAAAAGATGGCGAACCTCACTACGTTGTGGTGCACTGCACGGGTTACATAAAAGCTTGGCCCCCCGCAGGTAATGACTTAGCTGAAGTGTTCAGTTGTGGCCGCTTTTAAGAGCGTATGGTCTGAAGTTGTCCATTCTATGAACTGAATGTGCCAGCAAATGCTTTCCACATGTATTTTGTCACTTTTTCTTATTTTTAAGATTGAACTAATTTTTGCAGATGCTGGATCAGAGATGTTTGTCTCTGAACAGTAGAGATACTGTAGAGGGTGAAAATAATATTACACTGTCTGATATGCTAGCTTGTGCTGAAAGTTACAGAGATCCTTAACCCTTCTTTTAAAAAAAGGGAGGGGAGGCAACTTAATTTACCAAATTCCTTCATGGGAAAGGATGTTGAATTACAAAACAGGGTGGACAGATGTATTGAAGTCAGAACTGCATGTCTTTCCTCTGAAACTAGCGATTTTTCCTGTATTAACCTTGCTGGAATTCTTGGCGCTCTCCTCTCAGGTGTTTCACTGCCTGATGATGACCCGGACGCTGGCCAGGGCAGCAAGTTTTGCCTCGTGGCTATTGGCAGGCTCCAGGTGGGTAGCATCTTTCGATGGTTCAACATTGCCTTGACCTGAAAGTCCACAGAGTTAAACTGCTCTGTCTGAAGACGTTCCCTGATTGCCACAAATCCCACTGCAGGGCTGGCTGGTCAGGAGAAAGCAGCTCTCGCAAGATTGGGTAACACTGTACCTGTCTTACCTTGCAGGTCACTAGCTCACCCAACTGCACAGACATGAACAATGTTTGTCAGCCAACAGAGTTCATCTCCCGACACAACACCGAAGGCATTTTCACCTTCATAGATCACCGCTGTGTGGCTACGGTTGGCTACCAGCCACAGGTGAGAAATGGTAGGAGCTTTCTAAGAAAGAACTGCTGTTCAAACTTACTTTTCCCTCCTCCGTGTCTTGTACATCATGGCTCTGCTTGTCTAACAGATCTGATAAAACGATGCCCAGGGTCTAAACCAGACCTGTTTCTCTTCCACCTCTTGCTTTTTCATGTGCTTTTCTAAGTACTTGGGAAGGATGGGTGGCTCTGGATTATGTCTAATGTCAATTAAGACCGTTTTTGCCTCCATTTGAGTTTGAGATCAAATGTCAGTTAACCGCTGTTGTGCTTCTCTTTAAAACACAGCACGCCAGTTCCTGTACTTGGTTTGTGTAACAGTGATTTGGTGGAGGGGAGCAGTAACTACCTGTCCAAAGTGGAATTAACGGGGCAGACCTGAAAGGGGGAGTCTGCCTGCCAGATGAACTGTCATGATCTCTCTCCCAATTCCTTTAAAATTAGGAACTTCTGGGGAAAGACATTGTGGATTTCTGCCACCCGGAAGACCAACAGCTTTTGCGGGACAGCTTTCAGCAGGTAAAACACTTTACCACTTTGCGTGCAGTGTGGTATTCAGGTTGAAATCTGTCTTGGTGCTTGCAAAGCAATGAAATTAATTGGAAAACCAGCAGAAAAATAAACCGTAGATATTTCTCCTTTGCCCAATGGCAAACAGTTACAGATATAGTCACGTAACTGTAAATGTGCGAAACAAAACAGAAGCATGTGATGTCTAACTCTTGAATTCATCCTCTGGCTGCTAGTCCAGTCTGCTTTTAGGGCCAGAGACGTGGCTACAAAGTGCCTACTTGAATGCCATGCTTCTGTGGCTGAAACACTGGTTCGTCTCTAGGGCCCAGCCCAGTGCTGCAGAACTCGAAATGGATGTGGTTTGCTTGCCCTGTTGTCGTTACTCTTATTTCTGAGGGCGTTGGACTTGTGGCAGGGCAGGTAAGACTGCCCCTGTGCTTTCATGACTCCAAAAGTAGCTGCTCATGTCCATTTGTCCAAATAGTTGGAATCAGAAGCAACAGCATGTGCTTCATTTACTGGAGGTTTTTTCATACATCTCACCAGTGCAAAGAGATAAGAAAAGTGAAAGCCAAAAAGGGGATATTAGATTTCCCCCCCATATCATTCAGGAATCAAGATAGCATGAGGGAATAGTAGCAGTGCCATTTAGTTGGGGAAAACCAAGGTATGGGCTTGCAGGCTTTGAGGCAAAGGGCCATCACAAGGTTTTAGTGGGGGGTGGCTTGTGCTCAGAAGCAAGTTGCTCTTCAACACCTTCTTTTATCAGGTACTACTGATGGCATTACGTTTTTTTAGGTGGTGAAGTTAAAAGGCCAGGTTCTGTCAGTCATGTTCCGATTCCGATCCAAAAACCGGGAATGGCTCTGGATGAGAACCAGCTCCTTTACCTTCCAGAACCCCTACTCGGATGAAATTGAGTACATCATCTGTACCAACACCAACGTCAAGTATGTACATGGAAATGACTTGCCAACCACCAGTGATAGCACACGAACCTGATGGGATCTTGTCCCAGAATAACCAGCAGCACAGAACTGCGGGAGCTTTGGCCTCTCCCCCTCACCAAGCTTCCTAACAATTTGCATAGGCCCTGGAGGAACTGCTGAGTCCCGTGAGCGCTCTTTTCCTGGGCTGTGGCAGGCACGAGAGGACTATAAAGTGCAAGAGATTGAATTCCTTTGGCTGTCTCGGTTGTATGGCTTAGCGAGCTGCCAAAGTTCAGCTCCAGCAGTGCCTTTTTTAACTCTGGTTACTGGAGCAAGTCTCCTGTCTGTGTGTTTGCATTCAGAGCTAATATTAGTGAAGTCTGCTTTTGAATGTAGCTCTTGGACTCCTGTGACAGTCCAGGGGGGCAGCTCGTCCAGAGAGTGGCTTTTCACATGAGCAGGACCGTCTGCAGCTGATGGCAGAAAGTAAACACTTATTTTTCTCCACTGCTGTAGTTTTGTCCTTGGATTCAGAAACAAGCTCCACTGGGGAGACAGCTTTCATTGCTGCTCTTTTTTATTTTTTTCCTCTTGACTATTCCGGTGGGTTGGTGCGTCTCCCTTGGGACTGACCAGAGCTGCTCTCTCTTCCCATGAGTGAGTTCCAGGTCCTTTACAGAACAGCAATTGAAATAAAGAAAAATAAAGATGTGCCTGCATGTGATTCGTAACTGCAGCCTTGGTGGGTGCAGCGAACAGTCTCTCCAGCCAGGCAAACGGAAGGCTAGATTGCTTGGGGGCAGGTGAAAAGCCAGGATTTTTTTTAATTTTTTTTTTCCAACGAGGCAAGGTCCTAGAGTGCAGGTAGCACTTCTTCCCTTCCTGCAGCTGGCAAGCTGATGCTTTCTGATCAGAAAGTATTAAGAGTTGAGCAGTGACAAATCCCTCTGGCTTTAAAGAGCTGTGGTGTGAGCGCAGGGCTGAAATCTGACGCAGATCCGATACAGGCCTTAATTCCTGTCCCGGTGTTAGAGCTATCTCTTTGAACTCATTCATTCCACACACATCCATTCTCACATCCATACTACGCCTTTTAAAAGCACTGCATAAATTCAGACCAGAGAAGCGGCAATCTGTGTCTGATTGTGTTTGAGGTGCATTTTATCTATGTGCATCTTTGCTAGGTTATCTGTATTGCTTCATCTTTGAGATCAGGTACTACTGAAGCAGAAGCTTGCAGAAGAAAACGCTGGATTTTTATTCCTTTCTGGTGGGAGTTAAACATTAACTGACTTCTGACAGTTAACAGAAGAGCATAAAGCAATATGCAACGTCTTGGGCTTAAAACCTAAAACTGCTGGTGGTCTCTGCAGGCTCCAGCTCCAGAGTGTCTGACATAGAGCTGAATGGAAAACCTTGGGGGTTTTTAGTCTCCTAAACCTTTGCTTGTGCTTTAAGGATGATGCAGGTCTGGCCATGCTCCTGGTGTAGGTTATTAATTGCTCCCCTGCTCGGTGACTGAGTGGGAGGGGGCAGAGCCCTTTGGCTCACAACCGTTAGCATTGTATTACGTGACACCCCCTTTCAGAGACCACGGAAACTGAGTGGAAGGATCCCTCACTCGAACAGGTTTTGCAAAAGCAAAGCTTCCAATCTTGTCTGAGACAGGCGCATTCTCCTACACGCAGTAGCCAACTGTTTGCTTTCGTTTGGTATTTTTAAAATATTTTTTTTCTTTTTTTTTTCTTTGCTTTAAAGGAACTCGAGCCAGGAGTCTCGGCCTGCCCTATCAAACTCAATGCAGAGGCCCCAGCTGGGGCAGAGTGTCAACCTTCCCCTGGAGATGGGCACGGCACAGCTGCCCTCAAGGTCAGGAGGTGCTCAGCTCCTTTTACCATGCCTCTCTTGCTGGTTCTGCCCTCCTGTCAAATAGCCTTCCTACCCAAACTTTCCTCTCTGCAGCAATGAACTCCTCTGGGCTAATGAATCATTGGTGTAACCACAGAGTATCTGTTCCCTTGGCAATCGTTTTTAGCAGCCGGTGTTCTCCTGTTACAGAGACTTTCTATTTTAGGCAGCAGCAGCCGCCACAACAGACAGAGCTGGAAGTGGTCCCGGGAAGAGAGAGCCTGTCTGGTTACGACCACTCACAGGTAAATCAACAGGGGTTTCGGTTACTCCTTGCATTTGTTGTCCTGCATTATTTAAATTACCTTTTGCTGGGGCTTTAAAGGTGGCCACACAAGATTGACTCGAGGCTGCTGAGAGTTTGGAGAGGAAGGTGTTCTGCCTTGGGTTTCTCTGAATCTGCTTGCTTGATTCTGATCTGCCCCTGTGGCATCCTCCCCACGTCGCCCATGTTGATGCCGCAGCCCTAAATGGCCACGCTGTCCTGATAAAATACGCAGGAGCCCAGAGAGCAGCCCGGCCTCTTGCACGCGAGGTCTTTGTCGTCCGTGCTGGCTGTGAGACCCCTGACTTCCTTTGTGCTTGAGGTACTAACAGCTCACATTTATACCTGCTCCCAGGTTCCTGTTCAGCCTGTGACTGCTGCTGGCCCAGAGCACAGCAAGCCCTTGGAGAAGGCAGAGAGCCTTTTTAATCAGGAGCGCGACCCAAGGTTCGGCGAAATCTACAGCAGTATCAATGCAGGTAGGGAGTGCTGTGAGGGGCTGTGAGGCATGGCCAGGGGCACATGGCACGTTTATCTGATTTTGGCTTCAATCCGAGTGCTCTTTGCTCTTTCCTAAGTCACTCAGAGCAGTTCTGGGTGTAGAGGCTCAGTGTGACTGTGTTGTGGCAGCCCAGGTCTTGCAGAATAGTGCTGATTTTGACGCTGGGTGGATAATTCCTGCCTATGCTGATGTGCTATTGTGACAGTGAATTGCCCTCCAGCAACTTTTTGCTGGAGAGGTGTGGGGAGGGGGTGGGTGAGAAGGTGTCTTTTGCTCTGGTCTTACTGCCTGCCTTAGTCTGATCCTTCCTGCTTGTCCCCAGAGAGCAGTTCTCTGTGTTCCTAGTCTGAGCACAGAATGTAGTGGATGCTCTAACCCCAGAGGACCTTAATGCGAAGTTTATTAGAAAATGGAGAGGAAATCAAATTAAACAGGCTTTTACAAAACCATCTGGAGTCTGTGTCTGGATAAGGAACAGTCATGTTTGATGCTTTGGCTCACAACAGTCTTCCTTCACACGGGCACGTCTTTTGCAACTGGTTCTCTGTCCCTGTTCCTGCTGCTGAGACTTCCTCAGCCCTAATGTGACTCAACCTCTCTCCACAGACCAGAACAAAGCCATTCCTGCCAGCACAGTGCCTGCCAACCAGCCCCTCTTTACGCAGGGAAACACTTTCACCCCATCGCGACCTGCTGAGAACTTCAGGTGAGGCTTCCTGTGCTGTGCTTTGAACGGCCTCATGTTAATTTTATCTTGTCCTGCAGTTGCTCCTGTTCTGTTTGTGTGTCCTTCTGCAACAGATGAGTGTTTCCAGCCTCTCTCTGCCTGGCAGTGATTGTCCATAAATGTGTTCCTATATAGTGTGCATAGAAAATATAGGGGGAGCCTGTCCAGGTTTCTTTGAGGGGTGGGGGAGAGAAGGGCTCCTGCTCTCCTGCCTGGTGCTGCTTTGCTCCTGGTCGGAGGTGCAGGAGCTTTGAGGCTGGGCACAGAGTCAGCACGGCCCCTTCTCTGCTGTGCCAGTCCTTGCCCTCATCCTCGCCTCCCCAGCTACTGCCTTGATTCCCTGATATCCCTCCGCTCTGTTGCTTGCCGAAGCCTGTCTGCAGGATAGCTATGCCTCTTGGACACGCTTAGACCGAAGCCCAAGACCTGAGCTGGGCGAGAGTAGCCTTGCCCACAAACCCAGCAGCTGCTGCCAGTTGTGCCCACAGCTGATGGGCACTGGCACGTGAGCAAAGTTACCCCACATTACCAGGCTCATTCCCCCCCAGTAACTTGCACGGATGGCGTTTGTGCCTCTTCGTCCTCTATGTGATACCTAGTGTCCTAGGAGTGCCTCTTCTGTCTTCCAGGAGCAGCAGCATGGTACCTCCTGTGAACATTATTCAGCAGCAACCCTCATCAGCGGGCCGGATCTTAGCACAGATTTCACGCCACTCCAGCCCAGCTCAGGTCAGCGGAACCAACTGGGCTCCAGGGACACGGCCAGCGTTCACACCCCAGGTAGCAAAGCCTGAACCCTCGGTGCAGGCCCCGAGTCCCGCTGCGTTACAGACGCTTCTCGCCGTCATGAATCAACCTGCTCTGACTCTCTAGCTGAGTGACGGAGCAATGCTATGTGTCCGTGTGCTTTCTCCTTTGCGCCAGCCCAGCAACTCCTCACCCTAGTTAAGACGAGGTTCAGAATAAAAAAATCTCTCCTCTTCCTCTCCTGTTTCTTGCTCTCTTACAGCAAGTGGCATCCCAGACAGTGAAGACTCGGCCCCCTTCCTTCAGCATGGGGACTTTCCAAGGCACCCCATCCTCCTTCAGCCCCATGACAGCACCTGGCTCTACGGCTTCTCCTACGGGCGCTGCTTACCCGAACCTTGCCAGCCGTGGCACGGGCTTCAGTGAGTATGGCTTGGGGTGCTGGGGAGGTTGGGGTGGCAACAAAATCCCCTCAGAGGAAAGCTGGGAGCCTCAGCCAGATACGGCTTCGGTGTGATATGCTCTCCGTCGTTTTCGTGTGTGTTGGGAATGCCCAAATGTAGAGAGCACAGCTAAATCCCTGCTTCGGCTAACGCTGCCTTTATCACCGTTAACTATCATCCCACCGCAAGGCTCCAGAGCAGATGAATTTTGAACCATTTTAAGACTGACTGGGAGGAAACAAACCCCTCTGGGACTCCCCTGCGTTTGTTCTTGTTCTACCCCACAGATGGGTACTGACAAATGCCTTAGTGTATGTGACAGCTTAGTGGCTTTTCTTGGAGGGGAGAACCTACCCCGTTAACTAGGCACCACAAAATGAGTTGTGCATTTCCCATCCCGTTAAAGGATCATAGAAACCGCAGCCCTGCACCAGGACTCGTTTGCTGACTTGTTCTCTGTTGAACAGCCGCGGAGGCAGCGCAGACGCCCGCCCCGTTCCAGACGCGGGCGGCCGAAGGTGTGGGGATGTGGCCGCAGTGGCAAGGACAGCACCACGGCCCAGCGTCCGGGGAGCAACACGTGCAGCAGCCGCAGCCAAGCCAGCCTGAGGTCTTCTCAGTAAGACGGTGCTTTTTTAACCTCCCGAGTGAGGACTGGTGTGGGCCAATCTTGTGGGAACGAAGCTTCCCGAGCGTGGGCAGCTGGCTGAAGTGCTGAGAGCTTGTCCCTCTAGTTTATAATATCTGGTGAGGTCTCAAACTTGAGACCTGACGGAGCTGAAATTGGAGAGCAGAGGGCACAGAGGCCTCAGCTGGACTGGCGTTGTGTCTTGGTCCCTTGCAGGATCAGTGTGAAACTCTATCAGCTCCACAGTTGAATCAACCCTTCTAGCTCTAATTAAAAACGGTAACAAAAAAGCCAAACGCCCGCCCCAATCCAATAAAGTGAAGATAACTCTTGAGAGTTCATATTCCTCCTGTGAGTTGCTGCCCCCTGTTTTCAAGGGAGTCGGTGCAGTCACTGCTCATGACTTAAATTCGCTGTGCTCCTGCAGCCTCGGACACAAACCCTGTGTGCCCTCGGGAGGAAAGGGACCACCCTGGTATGCAGTATCTTCTCTGGCAAATTCCTCCGTGTCTAAATTACCAACGTGATATTCTAATCCGGGTAACAACTCTCCCCTTGTATCCTCGCAGGACATGCTGACAATGCTGGGAGACCAAGGACCCAACTACAACAACGAAGAGTTCCCAGAGTTGAATATATTCCCTTCTTTTTCAGAATAAAATAAGCCATAGGGGAAGCAAATCATAGCTATATATAATATCCATGTGTAAAGGAAAACACCTAAGTCTTTTGTTCAAAGACTGCTGAACTTTCTAAACACTTCCTACCTTCTGGAGGCAAAACTTTGCCCGACAGCCTGGAGGATGGACGGCCGTGCAGGAGGAGGATGTTGTGGTTTTGGGCACCTCCTCTCTGCGGTGCTGGCAGTGGGGGACTGTTCGCCTGGAGGCTTCAGGACTCGAGCGCTGCGAGAGCAGCGGCATTCATTGACCGAAGGCCCCGTGTTTCCGGAGCCGCTCGCGAGCGGTTTTCGTTCTGCACGCTGGGTTGGTCGGAGGGATTCCCGTCTGGATTACAGACAGCCCCTCCAAACTCATAAGGTGGCTTTTACTGTTTTTATTTCAATCTTCTATACCGTGACTCTTTTTCTATAAAACACAAAGTATTGTAACTTTTTAAATATTGGAAGAAACTCTCTTCCAAGCGTTAACCCTGTATAACGCAATTCTGGAGAATGCTTGGGTAAGAATCCTTGTCATAAGCCGGCTTTCTTGGAGGAAGCTCGGCCGTCTTTGGAGGGTTGTTGCTGCGTCTCCAGTCTGGGGTGCTTGTTTGGAGGTTCCCATGCTGGCAGGCACGCTGGTGTTTGTTCGGATGCCGTCTCTCTTCTGTGAACTGTGCAATGAATATGGGCCTCTGTACTCAGTGTGAGCTATAAAATCCCTCCGGGCCCAGTCATTCGTGTGAATGACGGGATAGTTACGAGCCATAAAAATATTATCTATGTAGCTTTGTTCTCGATGCATCAGTTTTGCAGCTGATGGTTTCTGTGCTGCCATGAACCAATGTTTCAACAGGCTTTTTGTCAGCTTATGGGGGAGAAAAAACTGCTCTGCCCTGTCCATGCAATTTTACCACATCTAGATTGAGTTCCTTGCCTTCGTTTTGGAGCTGGACGCCTGATTCCCCGCACGGAGAGGCCCTGGATTTGTGCGGCGGCTTGCTGAGGAGTTGCATTTTCACTACGTGCTCTGAATGGCAGTATTTGCTTTTACACTCACCGTCTCCTTAAAGAAAAATTCATGCCATATGATGACCCTGTTGCCAAATCACAAAATGGAGGAGAGCAGGGGAAGATAGGGAACAGAATTATTTTTTTTATATATATACTTTCTTTTTTTTTTTTTTTTTTTAATTTTAAACCTTGACTTTGAATCTTCTGGCTTCTTCAGTGGAAAAAGACTTGTGGCAAATCTTGCTCTCCTCAGGGTCTGTAGGGGCTGGAAGAACAGTTCGATTCCCCCTGCGATGGCAAGCCTTGCTTCAATCTCAACAGGAAAATTTGTTCATTGCAGAGTTTGACTTGGAAGGGAACTTGGCTCAGCTGCAACGGGGGACGAATACGAAGCTTTCCTGGAAGCCTGGTTTTGTTTTGGATGAAATCTGGGCATTGCTCCCTCCTCCCTGCGTGTTGGTGGGGCTGCTTGAGACCCCCGGGCTGGCCATGAACGTCCTCTGCTGGCGTGGGGCAGGGAAGGGATGTGGTGTTTGGGGTCGCGGGTCTTGGTGGTGCGATGCTGGGGGAGACCCCCCACGAGCAGATTTCGGAGACATCGCTAGCAGATAACGTCCATGTGGGGAAGGCTTGGAAACATTTGTGTTGCTGACGGTCAAGTTTCAGTACTCGCAGAGACCCAGAGAGGTTCCTCTTGGTAGTGGAGCAGAAAGCTTTCGGTTTTTTTCTCTCCTGCTTTTGTTGGAAAATTAAGAATTGAAGTTTTTTTTTCTCACTTCAAACACCACTTCCAAACTTACCGATGGAAAGGTGGGAAGCTCCCATTAGGGAGTTTGGAAACGTCCCGTGATCCACGCCCACGCTTTCACCCAAGGAAACTGCTACCAGCAATAACCGCGATGGGCCCCTCTTCCTCCGCAGCAGCCCGTCGCATCCCGTGCCATCCCCCTTGCCAGGCTGTGGAGTTTTCTCAGGCTTAGAGGAGATTTACTTTGTAAAGTAGCAAGGTGTTAACCATACCAGGTATTCGTACTCGGGCTCACAGCGCCTGCTTGCAGGGCAGAGGGGGCACGTGAAGGACCAGCACGGAGCTGCACCGTCCTCCGGTGTCAGAGCCCTGCCAGCCTGACCGGAGGGAGGATGGAGCAGCGTTCAACTGCCAAAGGAGGAGGAAAATTCCCATTTCCATAGAAATCAAGCCCTGGGGAACTCGACCTTTGTGAAGCTACAGCTCCGATGCTTTCTGGAGGGATGTCCTTCAGCTGTTGAGCTCTGTCCCAGGGCAGCAGTGGGAGCCAGACTTGTCTGTGGTGCTTCGAAACACCCCCCCCCCCCCGAGCACACCAGGACCTGGGGGCCGCATGGACGAGAAGCAACGACTTCCAGGTCTGTGTCCCCAGGCCGAGAGCCCGGCTCCCTGAGCCATCGTGGGTGACGCTGCTGTAGCCCCCTGATGTCGGGTCCTGCCGTGGACGATTCAGGCTGCTGGGGAAAAGAAACCGGCTGGAGCAGCCGGCAAATGCCGAACCTGCTGGAAAACGCTGGCCTGGCTTTGGCGCTGGCGGCAGGGGAGGACGAGGACTGGTGAGGGGCTGGCGGGGCCTCGGCATTGCCACCCCCCGCCGCGGGGTCCCTGGGCCCTTCCCGTGGGCTGTTGGTGCTGTTGCAGAGGTGGGGGACATGGGACGGAGCCGCAGGGCAGAGGCTTATTCCCTTCACATCCCGTTTTGATAACTGTATTATTTTTCCACGTGGGGGGGGTTATTTTATCATACAATCGCTTGGGGTGGGCAGGAGCCAAACCTCCTCGAGGGGGCTTGTTTTGGGCCCAGGGCTCCCTCTTGGTGCAGGAATTGCAGATGATTATATGTAGCAGAGATTTTACAACAAGATATTTTCCCTTTTTCAAAGCTCTGTCTCGTTTCTGCCTCCCCCCGTACTGTGGCCGTGGTCACAACAGCGTTGCCCTGAATCCCCGGCCTTGCAGCGGTGCTCGGTGCTGCCTTTCCCCGGAGCTCCCTCCCTTCTTCCCCCTCTTAATTACTTGCAGTCGCGGTCTGGAGCGCGTTAGCAGTCCCTTGTGATCTCTGGGGTCGTGGGTTGCCGTGTTCTCCCCGAGCCCTGCAGCCCGAGGGGGGATTCAGCCCAGTGCCCCTACTTCAGCCTCGCCGCCCCCCGCCCCGATCTCTCTCTGGCCCCGTCTCCAAGGAGCGTGGCCCCCTAAACCACTCGGCTCCCCGCGCCTTGGTCATGCGCGACCGAGTCAGGTCCCCGTGCTCGGGGCGATGAGTCCGCGGTGGAGCCCTGGGCTGACTCAGCCACCCCCTTTCCCAGCAGCCGGGGAGGGGGAGCTCGCATGTGGGGTGCGGGTCCCTGTCCCAGGGGACCCCTGCGGTGATGGGGTGGCACGGGGGCAGTTCAGAGGCGGCTCCAGCCTGCATCCGCGCCTCGGGGCTGCCCCATCCCCTTAACTCTGCCCCTCGCTCCATCCTCGTACCCGCGGCTGGATGACGACGTCCCCGGTGTGGCGTGCCTGGGACCGCCGACTGATGCCACCGGGTCACCCCAGGACCTTCCGGGCAGCGAACAAGGTTTTCTGACTCGTCCCAGCGGGAGCCGCGTGACGAGGTGCCAGTCACCGCAGAAAGCACCGTCTGGTCCCCCTTCCCCGTGGGGCCGGGGATAGGCCCGGTCCCCCCGGGCCCTACCTGTGCCCCCCAGAACGGGCACGAGGGGTGGCAGGGGAAGCAGTCGTGGGCTGGGGACATGAGGGCAGAGATGAGGTCCTGTCCTCTGCTCCAGATGTCAGACAACGACCCTGAGCTGCTGGGGAGGGTCTAATCCTGCCACGTAGTGCCTCTCCTGAAGCAGTGGGTGCTCAGCCCTCCCTGGGGTGCTGGGGGGATTGTGGGTCTCCCGGGAACAAGCAGCCCCTCTACCGAGGGTGACCCTGGGGCAGGACTCGGACAAGGAGGTGTCCCCAGGGCGAGAGGACATCCCTGGGGCAGGAGGGTGTCCCCGGGGCAGGATCCAGAGCCACCGGCCCCTGCGCCGGGGCTGACTCAGCTCTGCCCCGCAACATCACGTGAAGCCGGGAGGGAGCCGCTTCTGCGTCCCCCCCGTCTCCTCCTTCCCTCCAACCCTGTGCAAACCCGGGCGACTGCCAAAATTTTCCAGCTGCCTCTTAACTTCCTCAATCCAGCGCATAAAAGAGCGGCGGACGCGGCACCCGCATCTCCCGGTCCCGGGCTGCGCCATCCTCCCACCGAGAGCGCGATGCTGGGGTAAGCGGCGCGGGGAGGGTCCCGTGGGTGGACAGGAGACCCGACGGGGCGTTGCTGGGGCAGTCGGGTGGCTTTTTCCCCAGGGAAATGGACCCCAGTGGGAGTTGGGGAGAAATAGGGTCCCGTGTGGCAGCGTCGGGACCCTTAGAGGTGCGAAGGGGGAAACTGAGGCACGGAGCATCGAGCGGGGCTGCAGGCTCGGCCTGGTGTCCCCATTCCTGCTCTGCCCCGGGGGTCTGGTGAGAAAGTGGGTGGTGGGGCGAGTGGGTAAAGCAAGGGAGGGGGCAGGATGCCCGGGTCCGTCCCCCCCCCGCACCTCCTGCTCCGTGCGCCCCCAAAACTCGGTTTCCCCGTGGCCTGGGGCTGCCGGCAAGGCGCCAGCGGGGCGGTAATGGGAACCAGCTGCCCCGGCTCATGTGATGCCTGCGCCCGGCCAGCACCGCCCGCGGCGGGGTCCCGGCCCCAAAGCGGGGTGGGCAGGGGGTCCCGGTCCCCTCCAGCCCCAAAGCGGGGTGCGCGTGGGGTCCTGGCCCAAAAACAGAGGGTGGGCAGGGGGTGCTGGTTCTCATGGCCTGTTCATGGGGTGGGTGCGGGGTTCTGGCCTCCCCCAGCCCGTTAACAGGGTGGGTATGGGGTCCCAGTTCCTTATGGGGTGGGCATAGGGTCCCCCACGGCCTTGAAATTGGACAGACGCGGGGTCCCAGCCCCTATAGCCCAGCACTTGGGTGGGCAGGGGGTCCCAGTCCCCTATAGCCTGACATGGTTGTGGGCGCAGGGCCCTGTCCCCGTCCAGCCCCCCCAGGCTCAGTCTCTGTCCCCGTTCCCCAGCATGTGGTGGCCCACGCTGCTGGCCCTGCTGGTCCCCGTGGTGGTGGCCCAGCTGCACCCCGAGCGGGAGCTGGACACCCAGTGGGACCTATGGAAGAAAACCTACCGCAAGCAGTACAACGGCAAGGTATGGCAGAGCCCGCGGGAGGGGACTACTGGGGGGAGCTGGGGACCACCCTGGTGATGTCCCCACGGGGCTGGTGTCCTTGGGGGTGTCCCTGGCGGTGGGGGGGGCCATGGGCAGGACGCCCAGCGCCGTCTCACCCCATGGTGCAGGCGGACGAGGTGGCGCGGAGGCTGATCTGGGAGAAGAACCTCAAGTACATCAACACCCACAACCTGGAGCACGCGCTGGGCGTCCACACCTTCGAGCTGGCCATGAACCACCTGGGTGACATGGTGAGTGTCACCAGGGGGGACAATAACGGGGCGGTTGAGAGGGCACGGAGCGCCCCTGGGTGCTGCTCTGCCCACCAGCCCCAGGGCTGCACCCATCCGCCCCGGGCTCCTTCCCCAGACCAGCGAGGAGGTGGTGAGGATGATGACGGGCTTGAAGGTGCCCCGTGGCCGCCCACGTCGCAACGAGACGCTGTACGTCCCCGACTGGACCGAGAGAGCCCCGGCTGCCATGGACTGGAGGAGGAAAGGCTACGTGACGCCCGTCAAGAACCAGGTAAGCAGGGTGCTCCCGGCGGTGCCCAGGGCGGGGTGGCACCCTGGTGTCACCCATCGTGTCCCCGCAGGGCCAGTGCGGCTCGTGCTGGGCTTTCAGCTCGGTGGGCGCGCTGGAGGGGCAGCTGAAGCGGAAGACGGGGAAGCTGCTCTCCCTCAGCCCCCAAAACCTGGTGGACTGCGTGGCCAACAACGACGGCTGCGGCGGCGGCTACATGACCAACGCCTTCGAGTACGTCCGGCAGAACCGCGGCATCGACTCGGAGGATGCCTACCCTTACATCGGCCAGGTCAGGGGCTGGGAGGGGGGTAAGGTCTCCATCTGCTCCCCCCCGACTGCCCTTCCACCCCCATCTCACCTTGACCTTGCCGGTCCCACGCAGGATGAGAGCTGCATGTACAACCCCACCGGGAAGGCGGCCAAGTGCCGCGGCTACCGGGAAATCCCCGAAGGGAACGAGAAGGCTTTGAAGAGGGCCGTGGCCAGGATCGGACCCGTCTCCGTGGGCATCGACGCCAGCCTGCCCTCCTTCCAGTTCTACAGCCGGGGTGAGGGGCTGCGGGGGGAATCCCCGCTGGCCGCGGGGCAGCTCGGGGAAACTGAGGCACGGCCACGTGGCTTATCCCAAGCGTAACCCTCTGTCCCGTCCCCCAGGTGTGTACTATGACGAGAGCTGCAATGCCGAAAACATCAACCACGCGGTGCTGGCAGTGGGCTACGGCACGCAGAAGGGCGCCAAGCACTGGATCATCAAGAACAGGTACGGCAGGACGGCAGGGCTGCTTTTCACCGGGTCGGGGTTTGCCGGCGGCTCTGCCGGCGGCTCAGGCTCTGCCTTTTCTCCCCACAGCTGGGGCGAGGAGTGGGGCAACAAGGGCTACGTCCTCCTGGCGCGCAACATGAACAACGCCTGCGGCATCGCCAACCTCGCCAGCTTCCCCAAGATGTGAGCGCTCCCGGTGCGCTCCCTTCCCGCGCCGCATCCGGCCGCCCTCCCTGCTTCCCCCTGTTCAAACTCGGCCTTTTCACTCCCAAACTCCGAAGCTGGCGTCGCTCTGGGGGGCATCTCTGCCTCTCCGTGAGAAATCTCCCCCGGGAAAGGGGAGAGACCCCCCAGCTGCAGAGGAACGGTGTGGTGAGCTCCCCCCAACCCTGTTTTCCCGGGACTCCTGTGCCGTGCCGGCACCGTGTGTGCCCAGTTCTGCCTTCCCGCGGCCGCAGACGCTCGGGGCCGGGCCTGGCCGGCTCCAGAGAGTCTGATCCGTCCGGAGATGCTTGTGCAAACAGGTCCCGCGCCGGCCTCTGCCTCCGGGAATGCACGCGGAGCGCCGCAGGTGGAATATCCCCCACGGAGAGCACGGATCTGTCTCCCCCCGCCCCGCATCCCAGTGGGGGCTGCAGAGAATGATATGACTTTATTTTTAAAATAAACACTATTGGGAATAAACGCTCGCGCTGGTTTGCTCTGTGCTGTCCTGCCGCCGTGGTGGGATGGGGCTGCAGGGGTGGAAAAGTCCTTCCCTCTCCCACGGGGGCAGGAGCCGAGGGTAAAACGCGGCTGACTCTGGGCGAAGAGGGAGAGCAGGTGCTGCTGGGGTCTTTTTGCAAAATCCCAGGTGGTTTTGCAGGACCCCTGCAACAGGGTGAAGAAACGTGGGGAAAAAAGAGGGGGAAGAAAGCAGAGCAATGAATAAGCAGCTGCTGCGGGCTGCAGCGCCGAGGCTTCGGGGTAAACGTTTGTGCCAGGGCTGGGTGGCGTTTCGCAGCCAAAACCCCCCTGTCTCCCCAAAAAGCCAAACCCAAGTGCTCCTTTTAATGAAACAAATTGAAAAATGACTGCAGCAAAGCTCAGGGCGAGCCCTAACAGGAAGGGAAGGTGATACTCGCTTTAAAAATTCACCCAAAAAAAAGTTCAGTCACTTAAAAATAAGTTTCTTTGTCCCACTTGCACCCACGCACCAAGACGTGGGTGGCGAATGGCCTGGCCGGGTGGTGGAGAGGAGGAGGGATGCTGGTTATTTTGTCGGGGCCTGCCAGGATGCGCCGTCAGGATTGTTTGAAACCAGAACGCTGTGAAAAGAAAGTGAAATTGGAGCATTTCTCTGGCTTCCGGCAGCAGCAAGCGGAGGGACCTCCTCGCGCCCCCGTGCTGCCCCAGGCCCCTCGCGCCCGTCCCGGGCTCTCTGGAAAGCTGCGCCCTGGCCGGGCAGGCAGGTGAGACGTCTCCCTGGGGTCGTTTTCGGCTGGAGAACATGCAGAAATGGTCCCTTTGCCCTTGCCTGGGGGACAGAGTTGATCTCTACCTCCTTGGTGCGTCCTCCTCGACTGCTCCTTTTCCCCGAGAGCTGCCACAGCGATGGAGGCGGAAAGTTGGCAGAGGAAATATTTGGGGATGTGCGAAGTTTCCTTAGAAGAGACTTTCTTGGGGGGGTGGCACCGCAGGTGTGCGTGCGGGAAGGGTCTGGCCCTGTGTCACGGTTGCGCTGGGGCCGCAGAGCATCGCTGTGCGCCCGGAGACGGCTCCTAGCCAAGGAAAAAGGCACTAAGGGGATGGGGTGGGGTTGGGAATCGGTGGGGAAGTAAAACCCCCAGGTTGGGTCTGGCACTGCCTCCCCGTCCCAGCTGAGCAGGATGAAGCTGCCGGCTTCCATCGCCTTCCTGGCCGCGCTTGCGGTGGCACTGGGACACCCCGACCCCGCGCTGGCACTGGGACACCCCGACCCCGCGCTGGACTGGCACTGGCAGCTCTGGAAGAAAACCTACGGCAAGGAGTACCGCCACGAGGTAGGGGTGTCCTGGGGGGGGTGGAGGTGGCTTAGGGTGCTGACGTGGTGGGTGCTGCTCCACCATGACCATCTGCCGCATCACACAGCGGGGAGAAGAGCTTCGAAGCACTGCTGGTTCCCAGGGGTGGTTTGGCAGGGGCTCCCGACAACCTTTTGTGGGGTAAAATGGGGTGAAATGGCTGCGGGGGCTGTTCCTCCACCGTGAGGCTGCGTTTGGTTTCAGAAAGAGGAAGGGGACCGGCGCGCGACGTGGGAGAGGAACCTGCGACTCGTGACGCTGCATAACCTGGAGCACTCCCTGGGGCTGCACTCCTACGAGCTGGGCATGAACCACCTGGCAGACATGGTAGGCGCCGGCTGCACCGCGAGGCTCGAGCATGGAGTCATGCGTTTGCTCGAGGGGGGTGGCACGCACAGCGTTGGCGACGCCACAACCACATGCAAGGACAAACCTGGTCCTTTCGGTGGGGTGGGATGCGTGGATGGATCTGCTCTCCTGTCGGGCAAAGTAAACCTCGGCACGTTGCGAACGCCTCTGTGCTCCTTCCCACCAGACCAGTGAGGAAGTGGCGGCTTTGTTAACTGGGCTGAACGTTGCTCCTCGGCCAAACCAGACCTCCACGTACCGACCGCAGCCTGGCAGCAAAGTCCCGGACACGGTGGACTGGAGGGAGAAGGGATGCGTCACGGATGTGAAGAACCAGGTTTGAAGCTCTCTTTGTGCCTCCCCGTGCCTTGGTCCCGTGGGGCAGCGTCTGAGCATCTCTGGGGCTTTTGCAGGGTGCCTGTGGGTCGTGCTGGGCGTTCAGCGCCGTGGGAGCCCTCGAAGCCCAGGTGAAGCTGAAGACGGGGCAGCTGGTGTCTCTGAGCGCCCAGAACCTCGTTGACTGCACCAGGAGCTATGGGAACAAAGGCTGCGGTGGCGGATGGAGAACCAAAGCTTTCCAGTACATCATCGACAACCAAGGGATTGACTCGGATGATTCCTACCCCTACACAGCTCAGGTAGGCATCAGACCTGGGCAACGCTTAGGTTGGCTCAGCTGAAAATGGAGGAATTAATAGTCCTGCCGCTTCCAGAGGAAATCCACTTTAGAAAACCGCGGAGTTGTCTGTCTTTAACGCCAAGAGCACCAGCTCTGACTCACGTAACGCAGAGCAGGACTCTGTGCACACACTTTCCCCCTCCATTTGCCAGGACGGTGCGTGCCGCTACAACCTGACGGCGCGAGCAGCCACGTGTTCCAGGTACGTCGACCTGCCACACGGTGATGAAGCCGCGCTGAAGGATGCCGTCGCCAATGTGGGACCCATCTCTGTCAGCATCGATGCCAGGCAGCCCACCTTCTTCTTGTACAAAGCTGGTGGGTCTTCAGGGGATGGCAAGAAAGGGATGTGCTTTCCTTCCCATGGCCCAACTTCCTTAAATATAAGTTCGTTCAGCTTTGACTTGCATTTAGCTTGTGTTGCCCTCATTCTTGGCGAGAGGCATTGGTGGCACCTCCCAAAGAGTGAATTTAACTCCCATTTGGGCAGTGACTTAGGGCAAGTTGTCCACAGGCTGTTTCCAAATGCCTTCCAGGTATCTACCGTGACCCGAGCTGCTCTCAGGTGGTGAATCACGCCGTGCTCGTCGTCGGCTACGGCTCTGCGGATGGGGAGGACTACTGGCTCGTGAAAAACAGGTACAGCAGACCCAGTCGCTGAGCAGCTTTTCCTTTCAGCCTCCTCTCCGAGGGGCACCCTGAAGGTTTCAAAGATGTGCCCGCGGTGCGCTTTTAGATGCCCATCAGCTTTCTTTAGGTATGTTTAGGGCTCAGCTCCATCGCAACCATGGTGTAAAGGGCCCTCGATTAAGCCCTGTAAACCCGAATCGACGTACGTCACCCAAAACGCTCCCACCTGACTCCTCAGTGCTGGCTCAAAAAATGGGATTTCTGCTCTGCGGGAAACTCCAGGGTTTCCAGCGTTCCTGGGTGCTGAGTCAGCACAAAGGGCTGGTGCTTCCTGGAGAGAGAAACCGAGCTGGTTTGATTCGGAGACACAGCAGCGAACCCCCTCCTTGGGCCAATTTGGAGGCACAGCCGCAAGGGTCATTGCAGCCGGGCTGCCCCTTGCATTAAAATGTATTTGTGAACATGTCTTTCACTGTTTAAAATGCAGAACCAGAAGAAACAAAGTGTTGAAACGACAGAATTCTGCTCAGACAGACACATCTCTGGAAAAAAAAAAAAACTTGCGATGTCAGCAAAGCTACATTCAGCAACTGAAAACCATTATCTTTTTTAAAAACAACCACCAAAAAAAACCCAGCTGTGGGCAGTTCTGTCAACAAAGCTCCTTTATCCTCATGTCAGGGCTAAAAATCCACCAGTTTCCTCCTCTCATCTCTGGCCTTGGTAGGATTTTAAAAAAACCCAAACGTGTATTTTTAATATACAAAACAAATTCATTCACCTTTATCTGGTATTTCCTTGGTGGTTTTGACTCACTCCAGCACATAGAAAATACGTGATTTTCCCCAACCCCCCCCCCCCCCCAACCCCCGAAGAGTCAGCGTTCGCAAAATCTGGCAGGGAAGCAGTCAGGAGGTTCAGCCTTTTTGGCCAAAAGATGCGAATTTGGCTATTCCTGTGGCTGCGGGGGAGGAAGCATGAGTTGAAAAAAAATTTTAAAAAAGGGATGTGGAGAGAAAAAAGTGAGGGTGAGGAGTGGTGCGGAAGGAGGCAGTTACCTCCTGTTGTCTAATTTTTGCTTCTTTCTTCTTCCAAAAGTTGGGGTGCGCATTTTGGTGACCAGGGCTATATCCGGATGGCGAGGAACCGTGGAAACCACTGCGGGATCGCCAGCTACGGTGCTTACCCCCAGATCTAGAGGGTTCCCTGCTTTCGGGACAAGCTCTTGCGATGCCACCGCTCACCCTGCTGATCTCGAGTGTGCCTGGCTCTACTCCAACCTTCCCTCCTTGAGGAATCCCATTGGATTTCTACAGATAGAATTTCTACAGCAGAAATCAGGAGCGATCGCAGTTGGCTTGTTCAAGCGTCTCATCGAGTATGACCATCTCATTCACCCTCCCCGGGAACTTATCCACTAATAAGGGATAATCTGTTGGGAATTATTTCAATTATTTAGGTGGAGGGCTCTCTGTTGTCATTGCTAACTCTTGCAATCTCCGGCAGCTTTTTAGAAAATGACTCAGCTGCATCTTCAAAGCTCTTGAGACACTGTTTTGCTTCCTCCTCTTCTCTTAGAAGGTTTCTTGCAGCCATTTTACGTCCCATGGTGCTTCGTAGTGGTGAGAAATGCACCCTCCTGCCTGGCTGTCCTTCATGGGAACGCAGAGGATGCCCTGACCGGAGGCTGGAGCGTGATTTCCAGGCAGCTGGAGACTTTGCTTGACTGTGTTTTCAGCCTGACTGCAATGTAACGTGCATTAGATGTGTCTCCTGCTGTCCACGCAGCGCTGAGGCTGGCCGGCTCAGCTCCATCCCATGAGTGTATTTAAACCACCTCTTCCCATCTGTGCTACCCCACCGAAAAGTGAATAAACGTGATTTTTTTTTTTTCCCCCCTAAGAGTTGGCTTTGGTCTGGTTGTTACACCGCGGAGGTGAGATGGGAGCTCAGGTCTACCCAGTTCAAACCAGTAGCAAGGCTCCGTGCTTGACCTCATCCTGTCTCTTAGCTCAGCACCAAGTCACCAAAATGCAAAAATCGTATCAAAGGAGTGTGACTCCTGCTCCTGCCCGCTGGCCCCACGAGCCTCATAAACCACGGTGAGGGCCTTGCCATTAATATTTGGGGTGCTGGAAATAGGCAACTCTCAGCTGCAATCGTTTTCTGATGGATTTGAGGGTCCTGCTTCAAATAACCCCACGACCGGCACGGCAAGCCCGGTTCCCAGCTAAGTGAAAATGAAATCAGAGCATTTCCTCATTTCCTGACTCGTGATTTGTGCGACGAGTTGCAGCTGCCGTGTGCCGCAGGTCCTGCGTGTCCCGGCGGTGGTGGGGACGCGCTGGATTTGTCCCCAGCATCCCCCTTACCTCATACACGCGCACTGCCGGGGAGCTGAGGATCGGTACCCGCCACCAGAAGAAGCCTTTTCAGGTACGTTGGGTGCTTTTGTGTTTAACACCCCTCTGGGAGGACTGAGCTTTGAGGAAGTAAAACTGGAAGAACAATATTTTTATGTGGACTCTGACTCCATCTTATCTCTGATCACCAAGCCCTCTCCGGGTAGTTGAATTGTACGTAGTAGCCCATCCTCAGGAGCTGGTGGACATCAGCTGATGAAAATAGGATTTTTTTTTTAAAATTATTTTTAAGGTGCTGGAAAACACAGGTTTGTCAAAACAGGCACTTGACCAGGCGATGTGTAAGCTTCCTTCGGGGAGGGTTTCTTGGGCAGGGTGGAACCGTGAGACGAGGCGCGTGTCTGGATGTGTCCCTGCGTGTCGGTGTCCAGCGGGGACAGGGGTTGAGTCCAGCAGACTTCTCCCCCCTGAGGGAAGTTCCTGAGTCCTGGATGGGACCCCATCTCGCAGGGGTTGGGGGTACGCAGCAAGTGCGGCAGGCAGTGCCGCTGCGGGGTGCTTGTCTGGGCAGGCAGGACAGGAGCCGTTGGCATCACCCAGTGCAGAAACCCCGTGAAGGGCATGCCAGGGAGTCCAGGTCAGGGATGTCATCACCATTCTGCCTCCCTTACCAAACCGGATTTGTCACTAAGGGGTCAAGCACGGCTCCGGCTCTGAGCCCTCAGCTCCCAGCGTGCGTGCCGTGTCGCTCCAACTCCCCGGTCCCAGCTGAGCGGGATGAAGCTGCCGGCTTCCATCGCCTTCTTGGCCGCGCTTGCGGTGGCACTGGGACACCCCGACCCCGCGCTGGACTGGCACTGGCAGCTCTGGAAGAAAACCTACGGCAAGGAGTACCGCCACGAGGTAGGGGTGTCCTGGGGGGGGTGGAGGTGGCTTGGGGTGCTGACGTGGTGGGTGCTGCTCCACCATGACCATCTGCCGCATCACACAGCGGGGAGAAGAGCTTCGAAGCACTGCTGGTTCCCAGGGGTGGTTTGGCAGGGGCTCCCGACAACCTTTTGTGGGGTAAAATGGGGTGAAATGGCTGCGGGGGCTGTTCCTCCACCGTGAGGCTGCGTTTGGTTTCAGAAAGAGGAAGGGGACCGGCGCGCGACGTGGGAGAGGAACCTGCGACTCGTGACGCTGCATAACCTGGAGCACTCCCTGGGGCTGCACTCCTACGAGCTGGGCATGAACCACCTGGCAGACATGGTAGGCACCGGCCGTGCTGCTGAGAAGGGGCTTGTCTTTGTCTCTAATTACCTGCGAGGTTGGTTTAACAAGGAATATAAGCGGGTGAGGGGTGGAAAAACTCCCAACGACCTTTCTCAGCCCATCCTCTTCTTGCGGACTCCAGCAGCCATGGACAAACTGCTCAGACATTCCTGTGTTCAACCTACTGGCGTGAGGCAATCTGGTGTGAGGCAATAACTCCTTCTTAACGCAGCATTTGGGGTGCGCGGACCTGGTCCTGGTCATTATGTATATTTGCAAATCATCCCTCTTCAATGTCCCAAGGTTGTAGTGTTGTTTAATGAAACATACCAGCTTCTAGGGGGTTTTGGTGCTGGAGTTAAGCTTTGTATTTTCTTTTTCTTGCCCTTTCCAATGAACGGCTAGAAATTAAATGTAAAAAATAAAAAACCAAGGACTCCACAAACCTGCTAACTCTTGCAGCTCAGACTGTTCAAAGGAAATCCCCCTCCACCTCCAACACACCCAATGTAGGACTTAACAGAGACAAGGAGATCGTGAGCCGGTGTTTTCTTTCCCACCAGACCAGTGAGGAAGTGGCGGCTTTGTTAACTGGGCTGAACGTTGCTCCTCGGCCAAACCGTAGGAGCCAAACGTACCGACCGCAGCCTGGCAGCAAAGTCCCGGACACGATGGACTGGAGGGAGAAAGGATGCGTCACAGATGTGAAGAACCAGGTTTGAAGCTCTCTCTATGCCTCTTTGTGTCTCGGTCCCGTGCTCAGTCTGAGCATCTCTGGGGCTTTTGCAGGGTGCCTGTGGGTCGTGCTGGGCGTTCAGCGCCGTGGGAGCCCTCGAAGCCCAGGTGAAGCTGAAGACAGGGAAGCTGGTGTCTCTGAGCACCCAGAACCTCGTTGACTGCTCCATGATGTACGGGAACAAAGGCTGCAGTGGAGGTTTCATGACCAGTGCTTTCCAGTACATCATCGACAACCAAGGGATTGACTCAGATGATTCCTACCCCTACAAAGCTCAGGTAGGCATCAGACCTAGACAGCACGTGAAATCTTCAGAAAAACATATGAGCATGGAAGCATTCGTCCTGCTCTCCTGAGTAGACACCCGTCTCCTCCTCTCCCACTGGTTTCCTTCTGTCTTGGTTTCTACCAGTCTCGTGTCACCTTCTCAGCCTTTGCAGCTGATTCTTTCAGACCTGGGGAAGGGACCTTTAAACTTCTTTTTTTCTCATAGGTGAATGACTGGACTGGGAGCCAGAATTTCTACATGTTTATTTCTGTCCCACATAAATTATGAGGCAACGTACTACACGGAAGGGAAAAATGGGACGGGAGTCCTGGGTCCTGTTCTCAGCTCTCTGTATTATTCCATCTTCTGTGGTTGAAAATGGGATATTGATATTTCTACCATTTCAGCGGGCAGAGGTTTCCGGTGAACAACATTCATATGATTGTTTTTTTAAAAGTTGCTTGTAACAGATGCTGTATGACTGCTGCAAGGTCTTAAGGAAAGAGCCATAACAAAATAAAGATCCTAATGCTAAGAGTCGTGATCGCCAGACACAAGAGATGCCCTGAAATGACCTGGTGTCTTGAAAACATGGCCTATGGAAACAGGTCAAAGTAACTCAGGCCAAGAAAGAAAAGTGGAATACAAGTCTTCAAACATGCATAAGGCAGCTACAGAGACAAAAGACGCTGTTCTCTGTGTCCAGAGGGAGAATGAGAGGCCGTGGGCTTAATTTACAATAGAAGAAATTTAGTTACAATAGAAGAAATTTAGGTTAAACATGAGGAGGAGACTTCTGATGGGAAGGATGAGGAAGCAAGGACAGTTTCTCCAGGGAAGTGGTAGAAGTATTGTCATCAGAGGTTTCTAGAAAAAAGGCAGAGAATTCTGTTGAAATGGTTTGGCTGCTCTTGGTGTGGGGAAGTGAGATGGACCAGATGGTCTCTTCAGGTTCTTCCAGCCATTTTTCTGTAATTCTGTGTATAGAAAAATGGTGGTCAAAGAAAAGTTAAGAACGGGATAGCACAGGGTAAAAAAAGGCTGATAGAAAACACGTACCTGAAAGTCTTGAGATGTTGCTGGTGGATTCTTCACACTCCTCTTCTCAACTCCCCCTTGTTCTTACCAGAATGGGACATGTCAATACAATGCTTCCACACGAGCCGCCACTTGCTCCAAGTACGTTGAGCTCCCACAAGCCGACGAAGCAGCCCTGAAAGATGCTGTAGCCAACATCGGACCTGTCTCCGTCGCCATTGACGCCACCCAGCCCACCTTCTTCTTGTACAGGTCAGGTATGTCCTTTCACCCTGGAGAGCATCTTCACAGTCTTCTGTGTCTTTCTGCATGTAAAGCTTATGAAATTTGGTGGAATTTGGCAAGTTGGGGCTTAATTCCTGGGTGAAGGCATCAATATGACAAAACCTAAGATAGCAGCATTAGCGATGATGCTGAAGGTTGAATTCAGTCCCACTGACGACTCGAAGACGAGGTCTTGTGGTCTGATGACGTGCTTCCAAACTCCTTTTTTCCCAGGTGTGTATGATGACCCCCAGTGCACACAGGAGGTGAATCACGCAGTGCTCGTGATTGGCTACGGCACCCTAAATGATAAGGATTACTGGCTTGTGAAAAACAGGTAGAGGCACGACTGTACCACTGAACTCTTGTTATCTATATGCTCACTATCTATAGGACAAGCTCCTCCTCGGTAACCTCCCACTGCTCAAAGTGACATCCTCACAATTTTATAACGACTGATATTTATACCGATGAGAGGGAGATCAGTTGGGTGCTTGTGCAATGGGGCTTGTTATAGAGCTGGAAGTTGGTATTGTCCTTAAACTACTCCCGAAGGATGCGTGCTTAGCCATGTCAAAGCACCTTTATGTCACCCTAGCAGTGTGAAGGAACTTTAAATGCATTTAAAATACACTTACACCCACCTTCAGTTCCCTTTATGTTGATGAGTGTTGTCATAACTTAATACGGGATTAGAAATCCCAAGAAGCAGTTAATGAAAACACTGCAACGCTGTGGGGTTGATAAAGCTGCCGCTTCACTCGCAGAAAAAGGAATTTAATTTTTCTCATGTCTGTTTGTTTGTTTCCTGTCCCAAAAGTTGGGGTGTGCGTTTTGGTGACGAGGGCTATATCCGCATGTCAAGAAACCACGCGAACCATTGCGGCATCGCCAGTTATGCCTCTTACCCGCTAATATAGACGGACCCTGTGCTTCAGAGAGGACTCCAGAGGCTTCAGTTAAACCACTAATCCTACGCTTGCATGGACCGACTGACTTCAAGAATCATTTTCTGGCTCTGTGGGCAAAGTCCTTCTGCTGGCTCAGCCTGTCTTACAGGCTGGGAGGGAGTCCTTTGCATGGGAGGATTTTAGAATATGATTTACAGGCACCTACTGACTTCTTCTTGGGGAAAAAAGGGTTTTTTTCAAGGTAAAACTGCGATACCTACAGTTATAATGGAGATCCTATTTTCCTCTCTCCAGTTTAGCGTTGAGTACAGCTACGATGATACAGATATCGTTTTAGCTCTGTGTGATGTTGATGAAATTGCAGAATTTCTTTGAAAAATAAAAGATCAGTTTCACTGTCCAAAAAATCCTGTATTTGGTCTCCGGAGGCAGGAATGGGTGGCAGAGGGAACTCCAGCTGGTACTTTCTCATCTGGCAGTGCTCCCCCACCTAAGGACCTCTCACAAAACCTCTCCACAAATGATGTTTCTCTCCAAACGATGTCTATGATTTGGGAATGGGTGATACAGACCCCCGCACCGCTGCCAAAAGTGGGGGGAGAGAAAGTAGCCGATATCCATGGTTTCACGTTGATGTAAGTTCTCATGATGATGAGAACACAACCCATCATCAAACACAGCGCTTGTTTCCAACAGGGATGGCAAAACCCATTCTGAAAGAAAAAGGTTTTCATGTTAAACCTTTTGGTTGAGATTGCAAGTTCACCAACCCTTTTTCTTTAAATTTATGTATTTACTATAGGCTTTAAAAAAGGTTTTGTAGTTTTTTTCAGTGAAAACCTTAGAGAATCACTTTTATATTTAGTTGGGCGCTGTGCTGATCTGAGGTGCCACTGCCACCTTGGGGAGATGGGGGAATTGAACAAGTCTCCATCCACAAGGTGGCATTTGAGAATGCTCGCATCACCTATCAAAACTATCACGTATTGGCCTTCGCCAATAACCAGATAGGTTATTGTTGGGGTTTTTAACCCTTTTGCCAAAGCATTGCTCACTCTTAAAACCCTATCGACTGAAGACATCTCCTTTCCAAGCATGGAGATCTCTCACTGAGCACCTACAGCTCCAGCTCTGTCCTTGGAAGGGGATCAAAACCCATCATATCTTCAGCAAAAACATCAACCAGCGAAGAGCTGATGGGCCAAGACCCTCACGCAATGAAGGAAAAAAAAATTTTGACTTAACACAACCATACAAACTGGGGGGCTCTGGGAGGGTACTGGGGGCATGGGGAGGGTTCTCGCAGGTACTGGGGTGGGTATAGGTGGCACTGGGAGGGTCTTGAGTGGCTCTTGGGGGTCCTGAAAAGTTTTAGGGTGTACTTGAGCGCTCAGCAGGGTTACTGGGAGGTTCTGGGATGGCCCTGGGAGCTCTGGGGTCTTCTGGAGGCTTGGAGAGGGCTTGGGGGCACTCTGAGGGCATACCGGGGGCACTTGGAAGGCCCTTGATGGCATTGGAGGATATGGAGGGGGCTCTGGGATTGTACTGGGGATATTGGGAGGGCCTTGGGAGCTCTGGTGGGTACTGGGAGGCTGTGGGAGGGTCTTGGAAGATACCGAGGGGCTCTGGGAGAGTCCGGGGGAGGCTCTGATGAGGGTGCTGGAGAAAGTTGGAGGGTCCTGGGTGGCTCTGTGGCATACTAGAGGCTCTGGGGGGACTTTCGAGGGTAGTGGGGATCTGGGAAGGTATTGGGGGCACTAGAAGGGTCCTGGGGGTTTGGGTGGGTACTGGACAGTGCTGGGTGGGTCCCTCCTCAGGCTTTCTTTGCATCCCAGAGCACTCTTCTTGTGCTCTGTGCTAATTAGGATGCCTCTATCGAGTCCCTCGCCCTATGAGAACTGATGCTCTCTGCCCAGATCAAGTTCCTCTTCCCCCCCCCAAGCTTTCTTTTGTCTCTGTAACGGCCTTAGGACCCTTTGAGTTCCCTCGCTAGTCATCCTCTGGCTTTCCTTGTGCCCCAGAGGACCTTTATTCTCTCTGGGATCCCTGCTTTGGTCTTTGAGCCCCTCCAGAACTTTTAACCCAACTCCAAAACAGAGCCCAGGACAAACACGGACGCCCAGCTATGGCTCCCACAAGCGTGGCCAGGACTGAAAGCTTTTTGCAGCCGTCACCTTTCTTTGGCAGCCCCTTCTCAGCTCCCAAACACTGGGGCTTTGCCCTTTCTCTCCCCAAACCCCAACCTAACCCTTCGAAAGCCACAGCAAGGCCCGGCAAAGACCCCAGGGCTCTCTGGAGGGCAGCGGGGCCCATTATGGCCCCCAGCAAAGCCTGGTGAAGGCCTCAGGGCTCTCTGGAGGGCAGCTGGGCCCCTTGCAGGCCGGGGTAAAGTAGTATATTTTTTAATTAAAGGTGGCGTTTGCAAACACTTGCGCAGGTCAAGCGCTCTTCCCCCTAAATGAAGGCCCGGGGCGGGAAGGAGCGCGGGGGCGCGCTCTGCGCATGCGCGGAGTCCCTCGGCGGGCCGAGAAGAACTACATTTCCCAGCGTGCCTCGGGGAGGCGGGGGGTTACTTCCTGTCACCGGGGACTTCCGGTGGCGGTGTTTTCACTCGGTGTTCCGCTGGGTGTTGCCGGGCAACGGGGCGGAGACGGTGAGGGGCGGCCGGGGGGGCCCTGGGGGGTCTTGGGGGATTGTGGGCCGTGGGGGTCCGTAGGGAGAGCGGGGGGGTCTGTGGGGCAGGGGAGGGCCCGTGGAGGGGAGAGCGGGGGGGTCTGTGGGGCAGGGGAGGGCCCGTGGAGGGGAGAGCTGGGGGGGGGTCTGTGGGGCAGGGGAGGGCCCGTGGAGGGGAGAGCTGGGGGGGGGTCTGTGGGGGAGGGGAGGGCCCGTGGAGGGGAGAGCTGGGGGGTCTGTGGGGCAGGGAAGGGCCCGTGGAGGGGAGAGCTGGGGGGTCTGTGGGGCAGGGGAGGGCCCGTGGAGGGGAGAGCGGGGGGGGGGGTCTGTGGGGTAGGGGAGGGCCCGTGGAGGGGAGAGCGGGGGGGTCTGTGGGGCAGGGGAGAGCTGGGGCGGTCTGTGGGGCAGGAGAGGGCCCGTGGAGGGGAGAGCTGGGGGGGTCTGTGGGGCAGGGGAGAGCTGGGGGGGTCTGTGGGGCAGGAGAGGGCCCGTGGAGGGGAGAGCTGGGGGGTCTGTGGGGCAGGGGAGAGCTGGGGGGGTCTGTGGGGCAGGGGAGGGCCCGTGGAGGGGAGAGCTGGGGGGTCTGTGGGGCAGGGGAGAGCTGGGGGGGTCTGTGGGGCAGGGGAGGGCCCGTGGAGGGGAGAGCGGGGGGGTCTGTGGGGCAGGGGAGGGCCCGTGGAGGGGAGAGCAGGGGGGTCTGTGGGGCAGGGGAGGGCTGTGATGGGTCTGGGGCCAGAGGAGGGGTTCTGGGATAGAGGAGGTTTGTGGAGGGGGAGCCCTGAGAGGAGTCTCCCTCTCGGAGAGGTCCCTGGGGGGATGTCTTGGGAGTGGGCTTTGTGGGGACGTGGGGGACCAGGCAGGGGCTGCTCCTGAAGCTCGGGGGGTGGGTCACTGAGCTGGGGGCAGCACTGGTGTCTGGGCCCTGGGACTCCTGCAGGCAGCAGTCGGTGAAGCTGGGGGGTTCTTTGGTTTGCAGGGAGCCCTCGGGCTGTGCAGGTGTGTAGGAGCAGCCTGGGGTGGAAATGCCGGTGTGAAGACTGTGGCAGGGGAATGTTGAGGGGAAGGAAGGGTCCCCTGGCATAGGGAGTGGGGGCTCTGGCACCTCACTGTATATAGGCAGCGTATATAATGAGAGTGCGGTGTCCTCGTCCTCGCTGTGAGGCGGCTCCGGAGATGCTGGGTTCAGGGAAACAAGGACACGTGGCCTGAAGCGGGGAGTTCTGGGGAGAGAAAGGCCACTGGTGGGAGTTGGTGGTACCTCGGTGGCTGGGAATAGGAGCAAGTGCTTTCTGAGGAGAACAGGGAATCCGATGGGGAGAAGAACCAGCTCAGAGGTGGCACAGGCAGCGGTGGAAAGCTGCCATCCTTCACCATGCCGCTTCAACGATAGGAGAGATACCTGTTGGGGCTTTGAAAAGGGAGACAGCCATCTTCTGTTCTGCCATGCCTGCCGCCCTAAGCCGTTGCTGTGCCGTTACCTGTACACTTTCCAGCAAGAACGTAAGTATCTGGGGGGCAGCTGCAGACCTGTGTGGTGCCAGGGCTGTTTCTCCCTGCTCCGTGATATCCCTTATCAATATTGCTGCGAAGTACACAGCTCTTCATGTCTTGCTGCACGTGAAGGCCTGAATTGTCTCATTTAGTTATCCCATTTGCGTTCTCCTTGCAATAATATCATCAATGATACTCCATTTTCTTTTTGCTTCTAGATGAGGCTCCTGATTCTTGCTGTCTTTGCCCTGCCCTGCATGGCCTGCTGTGAGGAAGGGGCCAAGCTCCTGGCCTCCAAATCATTATTAAACGGATATGCTGTGGAGGGCTGGACTCTGCGGTACCTCACCTGCACCGCTGGCTCCAGGTAAGCCTTGTCGCATACTCACCAGGAGCAAATCTTCATCTGTGTGTGTGTCCGCAGGGTTTGAGGCTGTTTCTAGGCTCCGCCGTGTGCTGTTATCTTTGCTCCCCCTAAGCCTGAGCTCACCACCAGTGCCTGAAGGTCCGACCCTGCGATTTGCCTTTTCCTTCCTGTTCCTTTGTCCCTGCTTTCGCTGTTTCCTGCTTTCACCTCGTGGCTGCTCTAGCTGCACGGCGCAGTTCCTCGTGTTTCGTCTTGTGATGTTCCCCTCCCCGTGCACACAGACGCTCTTTCTTAGCTTTGTGAGCTTTTCTGACATCCAGTTTCCTGACTTTTTTCAGCTTCTCTCAGCTTTGCCTTCCTTTTTCTGCAGTCTCCTTGTAATACACCTTGACTCTCCTCCCTGTCTCGGTGCTTTTTTATGTTTCAAAAGTCAGTTCTTCCAGCTGTTAATTGTCAGTATGGAGCTGCCGGCCCTCTATGGCTCAGTCCCTCAGTGAGTAGAATACCGAACCTGAGACTCCTATCCCTTTCTTTGTTGAGTTTAGTGCTGCCTTAAATGCGGAGCTGTCGAATGATTCTTTTCCCTTGGAGAATTTTGGCATTGTCTCTGGGATGTTCAATGTCGAGTGGCTGCAGATCGCTTGGCGTCTTCTCATGTTTTGAAATTTCTCCCCTCCCAGCACTCGTTCTTACCCCTCAGTGTCCCGTAGCTCTGCTGTCTTCGTTCCTTGTCACTGAGATTCCAGCATGCCGGACCCTGGGCAAGGCGGTGTTGGGAAGGAGGAGTGGCTGGATCCTCCTTGGATGGGTCTGGATGTCTGTAATTACAGAGGACTTGGATTTCTTGGCAGGATTGACTTTGCCGCCTGGTTCGATTCTCTTCTTTACTATCTCCTTACTTTCCTTCCTTTGAGGAGATGCAACTATTTTCCTTAAGTTTCAGGTCCCAGAGTGAGTAATGTGTCCCAGTGTGATTCTGCGGCCTCTCGAAGCTGCGTGCTTCGGCTTCACCTCTGCTACCGTCGCATACCTGGCGCAGAGGGGGGGCAGGTGATGGTGAGTGATTTGATTTGACTGCTCGTGCCATTGTAGCCCCTGTGGGACATCAGATATGCCTGACCGTGCTCTTTAAGCTTGTTAGGAGATGATGCACGCCGCTGCGCTCTTGTACTGCACGTGCTCTGTTGCAAGAAGGGAAGGTGGCAAATACTATCCCCCTCCTCCCCTTTTTAGGTTGGTTTCGTGAGTGCTCCTGGGCAGGGAGGAATCCTGGCTCAGCGTGAGTTTGACAGGAGGGTCTCGCCTCGCTTTGTAGGTATCTTTCAATTAATAACTGAAATTACACTCCAGCGATCGTGCAACCCAGCACAGCGCCTGTTTGTGGTGTGTTGGGTTTGCGCTACAGTCACCTGAAAAACTCTAACGTGGATTGTAGTTAACCTGTGTCAGTTATCCAGAAGAAAATATCACAGAAATAGCAGTTTCCGTCCCAGCTACCTCTGTGAAGGAGCTGGCACTGTGGGATTTGGGCCAGAAGCTTTGCGGGTGGAAGATCTGATGGCTATAACTCAGCTGCGTGTGATTTGTTCTGAATGCTTTCTAACAATTTCTTCTTCCAGCTGGACTGGGCAGCTTTCGGCATGACAACTCTGCCCTCCGTCGGGACCCTGCTGCCGTGGGACTCGAGCGAGGGAAAATGCGACACCCCCAAGACCAAAAAGAAGTGAGCGAAGCCAAATGCCACCAGCACCCCAGAGCTCGGGAGAGAGCAAACATTAACCCACCCAGAACTGCAGGTGTGTTTGGGTCAGCAACAGTCTGCAAAAGCACTGCCTGGGCTACGCTGCAGCCCTGTCACTTCCCTGGCAGCGGTGTGTTGCCTTCTCTCTTAAAAAAAAGAAGAAAAACCACCGAAAAGCCCACAACCAAACCCCCTTGTCTGCATATTCAGAGCAGAGTCCCCTTGCAGATAAGCGCCGGTGAAGCTGTGAGGCGAACGTGTTAACACCCAGCGGAGTTTGTTTGTGGGGGTGCAGCTCTGCAGCATTTCTGGCACCTGTGCTGCCTCCCAGACTCCGTTCAGCCAAGTGGAGCCCTGCCTGCTGCCGTCTTCTCGAACCCCGTAAATCCTGGGGGGGCCTCCTCCTCCAGGTGCTGCCCACCTTGCCCGAACACCTGGGGGAAGGAGCTCTGCCTGGTGCTGGTAACAGACACCTTTTGACAGAGGCTCGGTAGCGCTCCGTCTGCCCGGTGGGGCGCGGGGAGCCCCGTTGTATTTCAGTGAGCTGCGTGTCTGGTTGGTTGGTTGTTTTTTTTTTTCCCCCCTGGTTGCTCTGTTGAGGTGTGTTGAGGAACTGAAGGCTTCGTAATAAAACAAACACCACGAAATAAGCCTGCTTTTCTTTTCCAGGAGGTCCTGGAGGCATCTGGCTGCCTCCAGCAGCAGCTAAAGGGCACACAGGCAGGAAAATAAATCAGTACGTTACTCCATCAGTAAAATAAGTGGAAGAATGAGAGCAGAGGGAACATGTGGGGAGCAGAAATCACTTTGCCAGGTTCATTCCTCTGTTCTTCGAGGGGCTGGTACCTCACACCAGCTTTCCTGACAGCCCCGAGCACTAGCATAAGGTTTCTCTTCACCACCATAAATAAATCATGCTGTGGCTGCCTGTCGGGCATGGATTTGTGCTCTTTCTCTGGAGGAAGCAGTGGCACAGCGATGACTTGGCTCAGGGGACTCGCATGTGGCGAGAGGTGGTTGATTTCTGCCCCGAGATTTGGGTGAGGGCTCCGTGGTGGCTCTTGGCTCCGGCCGGGCTGGGCTCCCGTGGCACCGTACAGCCCGGTCTGGCCGTGCGTTGGGCCCCGCTCACCAGCACGGTGGTGGCAGCCGAGAATTTCGTGTTGGTGGATAGAAATCCCGGGCCGTGCCAGAGCGAACACTGTGCCTTTGTTACCAGAACAATGTTTCCAAGCTGGGATTCCTCACCCCCTCGCCCCAACCTTCGCTGCCACCGGTTGCACCCTTTGTTTCGCCTGGCAAGTGTCGCAACTGGCAGGATTAGGGAGACAGTCGCTGTTTGATGCTCAAGAAGCTCTGAAGGGTGCAGGGGCTTTGTGCTAACAGGTCTGACTGGTGCAGCCCACTCGGATGTGCCCGGCAGCGGAGGTTTCCTCGCCAGGCTGAGAGGTAAGGCTGCTCCCGCTGCAAAACGGTTCGTGTTTTGGCAGCCGCCCCGGGAGGCAGGCTGGGGAGGTTTTGATGGGAGACTGATGTGAGGAGGAATTGTCTGTGTTGTATCTTTAATAGCAGCGCTCTTTGAGCCTTGAATTGTGCTAGCCCTAGAAACGCTGGTCGTGGACGTGTCCGATACTGGTGTGTTATGGTAGAGCTTCAGAGCTGGAGCTGTGAACTAGCCCCAGAGCATGAGCCAGGGTGAGGACACCCACGTCCTGCTGCGTCCCGGCACCCTGGTGAAGAGGGGCCAGTCCCAGAAAACCCTTGGAAATATTTATAGCGTTGTGCGTTTTGGTGTCTCAGGTCCTCCTTGCCTGCAGGTGCTTGAAAACCAGGAGCCGAAATGGCTGCTGAGCTCCCGTACAGCCCCAAAACCAGGGCGTGAGCTGGGGAAGGGCTTGTTCCCTCATCCCGAGCCCGGGCTGGGAGTCCAGCTAAAATCCTGATGGTTTCAGAAAAAACTTCGGAGCTTGTTCTGCAGCCCGGCCGCGGGGCAGGGCAGGGCACAACCGAGCTGTGCCAGCTCTGGACCTGGGTGCTGCGGGTAGGCGTCACCTCCTGGCACCGCTCTCAGAAAGCTGCGCAAAGGTCCCTGGTACCAGCTGTTTATTTAAAACAAACATGTTCCTCGCAGGCTAAATCTTTAGCCTGAGGAATATCGAGCAGAGAGACGGTGCCACAGGGCAGGCTGGCTCCGGGGTGGGGGACCGGGGACATGCCTGCAGCGGCACAGCCCGGCCCGTGCGTGGCGAGAGGGTGTTTATTTATTTTCCTTTTTTTCCTTTTTTTTCTGCTGAACGGGTGCTTCATGTGACAGCGGCGCAGGGACACCTCGAACAAAGGCTGCGGGAGCTTTGCAAAACCTCCAGGCCACTTCTGGCAGATGGGGATTAAACGCGCCGGGGTGTTTATCGCTCGCAGGTGCCTCTCGTGCGGGAACGGTTTGCTCCGTCTGCAGCTGCTTCGTTTCATGGTGGTTTTTCCCAGGAAATGAAATCCCTCCGGGATCCGGACGTGCTGGGTTTGTCCAAGGTGCGTAATCCTTCCGGCATCGCCCGGCGCCGGCGGTTCGCTGCACCCAGGGTCCTGTGCGAAGGGTTAATGCAGAGCTGGTGTGGACGGGTTCAGCCCCACGGCAGTGGGGAGCGGACGAGGTTGAGCCCCACGGCAGACGGTGCTGCGTGGGCAGCGTGACGCTGCTGTCAGCCTGAGTCACCTCCGCTTGCCCTGCCCTTAGGGCAGCTTGTGGGTGCCCTGCTCCGCGCCCTGACCAGCTCTCTGCACCCACATCGGCCGCTTAAAGCTCATCCCCGAGCCAACAGCAAGTTGTGCGGGGTTGGAAAAGTGCGACTGCGCCGTGCCAAAGCTACCCGAGGGAAGGAAATCCCCACCCTTGGGAGATGGGGAAACTGAGGCACAGAGCAATGCTCCTTGCGCTGTGGTGCCTTGGGCTTGCCCAGCTCCTGCCTGTTGCTACAGCCTGTGCTGGATTATCCGCAACTCCCACCGGCTGCCATGGGAAGGACTCCCGGGAGCCAGGAAGGCGCAGTTCAGACCCCCAGGGGGACCCTAAGGCTGTTCTTGGATCCTAAAAACTGACAGAGTGGGAAATAGGAGCTGCAACTGATGGGCGAGGGAGGAGAGAAATGGGGAGCGAGGCTGAATTTGGGGTGCCCCATGACAATGGGGGTGTGTCCATCTGTCCGCTGGCGAGGACGGTGCGGAGGAGCTGCGTCGATGCAGGGCAAAGGGTTAACAGGGAAAAGGATCTGATTTGCCTAGTGGTTCCTGGTTTATTTTGTGTGTGAAAGAGGCAGGGACTACTGGGAGGAGATCGCCCAGCTGGGGAGCGGGCGCAGGGCTGGTACCCGCCGGGCATCGCCGCCAGGACCGGGGTGCCATGGGGCCCACCCGCCGCCCTGCTGACAGGTACGTCCGGGGGTGGCCTGAGCCACCCAGGAGCCACCGTCCCCACTCATGGGTGCTGCAGCACCCATCTCGCCCCCTGTCACTGTCCCCTTTGTCCCCCCGAGCCGCTCGCTGGCCCCTTCCCTGCCCTTTGCCCTGTGCTATGGCTGCACCCATGGGACCACGGGGATGGGGCGCCTGGGTCCCCCTTCCGCGCTCCCGCCCTGGTGCTGACCCTCGAGTCGGTGCTCATCCCTCTGGTCCTCAGTTTCCCCTTCTAGCCGTGGTGGCCGGCCCAAGCATCCTCCAGCCACCTAGAAACCCAGTGGCCGGCGGTTAATCCTCGCCGGTGCCGGGGAATCTGGCTCTGCTTGGAAAGAAATTGGGACTAACGTGCTGCCACCCGTGTCCTGCCCGCTGCAGGGATGGGTTTGCCCTCCCCATGCTCCTGTGGGTCCTGGGCAGAGGACAAATGCCCCCATGGCATCGGGTCGGAGTGGCTTTTAGGAGGAAGACCTTGCTTCTTGCTTCCTCCCCTGGGATCTGTGACTCCGACCCGGCGCTCGCTGCTCCAGCCAGGTCCAAAGTGCTGGCGGAGCTGCCTGGAAGTGCAGGCTGGGTGTGCTGCGGCACCCGTTGCCCTCCAGCCCGCCTGGCACCCGGGGTGTCTGGGGGCACTTCTTGTCCCCAGGACCCGCGCTGGCCTGGAGCAGGCAGTGGGGGGATCCAGTGCGGTCCTGATCCCTATCCATGCACTCCAGTGATGAGTGTTGGCCGTTCTCAGCACGGAGCAGAGGGACTGGGTGGCGGCATCTTCCTGAAGTCCCTGTCCCCTGGCTGGGCTGAGCCATCGTGCCGAGGTCCCCGCACCCCATCCGGGAGCCAAAGCCCATCGGCGAGCACAGCCTGCGGGTAACGCGATCCCCAGCCTCCTCGCTGCTCTCCAGCTGGTGCTTACCGACATTTTAGGGGGGTTGAAATACAAACACGGAGCTTAAGGCCAGCTCGGTGCCGGGCTTTTAGCGCTGCGGGGAGTTAGTGACTCCCGGCTGGAGGAGCCCGTCTCTTGCCGATGCCTCCAGGCGGGTGACGCCGCGGTGCCCTGCCCGGGAGAGCCGTGCCGGTGGGAAGCTGCTGCCGGTGTCCCAGTGCCGACGGGCGGTAAATGGGGTTGGTTCGACTTGTTGGGGTGGAGGGGTGCACCCCGGGGCACTGCGGCGGACTGGAGGGGGGCAAGCGATGGCAGGGGCCGCTGAGGCTGGAGGGTTGCCTGCAGGGTTGGGATTTGACTTGGGGGATGCTGCTCAGCCGTGATGCTGCTCCAGGATCCCGTCCCGTGTCCTGCCAGCTCCTTGCTCAGGAGGTTGGGTTTATGCCCCGAGATCCCCAGCTCTTTTCTGGCACTAAACCAGGAAGCTCCTGGGCATGCAGGTTGCTTTTCTGGGCACCGACACCTGTACGAGTCTGGGAGCCCATAAATCACCAGATCGCCTTGTGTGCTTTCGGGGAGAGCCGTGCTTATCGGTGGCGGAAGTGCCACCGAGCGATGGACGCTATCTTTGCTATTTATTTATTCTTCCGTATTTACGGTAAAGCCGCTCACTTGTTCTGCTCTGGTCCTGGGGAGATCGAAGGGCAGATGATGGGCAGACCCGGAGGAAAGTGGTTTTTTTTTATCAGCTGACTGGGCCGGGAATGTAAAAACAGGAAAGCGGCTGAGCTCATCCCATTTCCCTCCCTGTCCCAAGCGGGGCTGGCCGAGGGGGGAGAGCTGCCCGTGGGGCTCGGGCGCAGCGGGGTGAGTCGGGGCTGGGCAGTGCCAGGCGAGGATGTGCCAGCCCCGAGGGACGCCTCGGGCACCGGCATGGCCACTGGTGTTGGGATTTGGGGATTATGGGCAGGTGTGGGTAGCGTGGACCGGAGCAATGGGCTGGATCACAGGGATCGGGGTGCTCCGCTGGGGTTTGCAGCCCTGGCTCCATCTCGCTAACGGCGGCATTGGGGGATTTGCTTAGTGTGGGGGGTGGGGTGGTCTAGACAGGGTCCGAACGCCGCACTGATGCTGCTGCAAGATGGAGGGACCGGGCTTGGGGGGGCTAAAAGCTGCACCCCGCAGCGGCCTTTCTTTAAGGGCTTTTGTACCGCTTGGCGTGGGCAGCACAGGCGTCTCGGTGTGTCGGGATGCTCGGGGGGTGTTGGGATGCTCGGAGGCTTCCCCAGCCTGCTGTGGCCTTTTGGGGGGGGGCACGGTCAGGCTAAAACCTCCCCGGGTCCCATCCTGAAACCTCCCCAGGTCCCATCCTGCTGCCATGCTGGGACCAGCACATGCAGGGGCCAGATGCCACCAGACTAAATCCAGGTCCCCAAGCGACTGCAAAGCAATCTGAGCATCCTCTCCCGAGGGACGGCTGCTCCGGGGGGATGTATCACTCCAGGGAGGTAGAAATTTGGGGGTTTGTGTCCGGGCGGATGGGCTGCATCCTTGCGGGGTCACCCTGAGGCGGTGGGACCCCCGTCACTGCTCAGCCCCCCCGCCCAAGCTGGCAAGGAGCCACTCTCGTCCCAGCCAAATTCCTGGGCGCTTAATGAGTAACCGGCAGCGAGGTGCGGGGCCGTGCTCGGCCTCGAGTGGGTGTTTCTGTGTGTTCCTGCCAGCCGCGGCCCCCGGCCGTGTTTGTGCAGGGCTGGGGGCCAGGGGGGCCGGGAACCCTCTCTGTCGCGGCGCCGGCGCTGCAGGGTCGGGGGGCCCCGCGCAGCGCATGGGGCTCGGCAAGGCCAGCGCCGGCGGGGGACGCGGCCGGGAAGGGCAGCCCCTCTTTACGGCCATCATAAGCTTTACAGGCTGTTTAAAGCTTCAAGAGTGGCTGTAAAAACAATCTGGGGGAGCTGGGGGGGGTCTGCAGAGCTCAGCTGAGACCCCCCCAACTCGTTTCATGCCCTGCGCCAAGGCTGGGCCGACCACCCCCGACGCCTCCGCTCCTCCCTCCCGCAGCAGCCGGCCCTGAGCGCAGCATGGACGGTCCCGACATCTTCCTGGGTCCCTGCGAAGGTGCCCTCTGCGGGGTCCCGGGCCAGAAACGTCGCTGCATGTCGGCCCTGGAGCCCGTCACCGCACCCAGCCCCAGCGCCAAGGCGGGCTGGGAGGAGGAGGAGGATGAAGACCGCTTTCGGGGGGTGCCGCTGCGGCGAGCATGTGCCCTCCGGACCTCCATCCGCTCTCGGGACCCCTTCCGTCGGCACAGCTGGGAGCCGGGCAAGGAGCTGCGTGGGGTCCCCGGCTACGACCAGCTCAGGTAGCGGTGACCTGCCCGGTGTCCCCATCCCAGCCCTGCAGCCACCCCCTCTTCCGTGCCCTCGCACCGCTGCTCCCGAGCCCCCCGATCCAGGGATCGGGGTCCTCTGTGCAGCACCCCGGGTGCACCCCAGGGACGAGCATCCCTTGCCCTGACCCGGTGGGGATGTCCCGAAAGCCGGGTGCCGGAGCAAGGCTCACCCCACGGGGACGGGGGTCCCAGTTTGGTGGTGTCCCCCCCCAGCTCAGGGTCCCCCTCTCCCCATCGCAGCGTGAGTCTCAAAGGGCTGAGCCCCGATGACATCGACTCCAGCGCGGAGCAGCTGGAGGGGCTGGGGCGGCACCGGCGGGACCCCCGGCGAGCCCCCCTCCTCCACAGCAACGACGACCTGGAGTCCCTGCTCTCCCAGGACGAGGAGGACGAGGCCGATGTGCAGCGGGCGCAGGTAGGAGCCCCCTCCTCCTCCTGCTGCCCCCCCAGGGCGTCCTGTCACCCAGCACCCACCTGCAGCCGGGGGATGGATTTAGGGGCTGAGCTTGGGTGAGGGTAGGGGATCCCGGGAGAGGGAATCGTGATGGGTCCCCAGGAAAGCCCCATCCTGGGTGGCTTTGCCATCATCCTGGGATGCTCCTGCCCAAGCTGCGTTATCCTCTGGGAGCAGCTTCGTTTTGGGGATCGACGGCTGGGAGGGGAAAATAGGTGGCCCAGGAGCCTGGGGACCATCCGGCACCGGTCTGAGCCCGGGTGCACCATCCCGGGGACCGGCAGCTGCCCTGTGCCACCCGCCGGGCCCTGCCAAAGGGCAGGTAGAGGGTGGCAGGGACAGAGCCGGTGGCCCCGGTGCCAACCCCATCACCGCTGGCAGGAGGATGCGCGGAGGCTGCCGGCATACCGGGCCAGGCAGAGCGCCGGCGGCTGCGCCCTCTCCAAATCGGCATCGCTCGGCGTCATCGACAGCTTCCCCGACGCAGACGGTGAGTGGCAGCACCCGCGTCCCCCCGGGCAGGACCGGGGTGATGTCCCCCACATCGCACCCTTCCCGGCGCTGCATCCCCATCCCTGCTCAAACCTCCCTAATAATGACCCAAAATCGATGGCGCTGCCGCCATAGTTAATTATTTCTCGTCCCCCCCCGCGGCAGCCCTGGACCGCGGCGGATGCTTCACCAACCAAAAGAGCTGGCTTCTCTCGCCGCGCTTTTAATTCATCTTTCTTTTGCCATTGCAGAAATTTCCCCCTTCGCCTCCCAGCAGAGCCTGGTCAATGGGTGAGTCGGGGCGGGGGGGCACAGCCACGGGGCTGGGGGTGCACCTTGCACCCCTGTGCCGGGGTGTGAGTGACGCAGCTCAGGGACCACAGCGCCCTGAGGGGAAATTTAGAGATTAAAATATTGGCCCAAATAGGGATTTTTTTTTTTTTGCTTGTGGCTGCAGAGAGGGGACGGGACGGCTGCGTGCGACGGGGTCAGGCTGAGACCCGACACACTTCACTCGCTCCCAGCATCGGGGTCAGCAGGAGCAAACCCCCAGGGACCAGCAGGCTGGAAGGGACCGTGTGTCCCCCCCCGTCCCCGGAATGCCCGGCCACCCTCCTGGCAGGGCATTGTGCCGGCGGCACGGGGCCCCCTCCGTCCCCGGCGCCTGTCACGGCTCATTCCCATCTTCATTAGGGCGGTTGGTCCCCGGCATCATCGCGCCCGCGGCTGGCCGGGAGCCCCGCGGGGGGACGAGCGAGGACAGGGACGGGGACACAGAGGGGGCCAGGCTGGCCCCCAACCACCTCGCCACAAAAGATGGTGCTGTGTGGCCCGTGCGCCCCGCAGCCGTCCCCTCCATGTCCCCAGCGATGGGTTGGGAGCGGGGCTTGTCCCCCACCGAGGGTGTCCCCAAGGAACCAGGGCCAGTCCTGAGCGGGACCACCCAGGAAAGGGGGGGGTCCGTGCCTGTAGCACCCCACAACCTTGCAGCTGCACCCGTACAATCCGGGACCACCACCCCGCTCCCCAAATTACAGAGCAGGTGACACGGTGGGGGTCACCGAGGAGGGGCTGTAGCCACCAGCCTGGGGGGAGGGGGTTCTCCGCACCCCGCGGGGCTCGGGGCGAACAGAAAGGGCTCTGTGCTCGACCCAGCTGGGAGCGGAGCAGCCACCCCGGAGAAGCCGGGGGGCCGGGGCGGCTGGGCTCGCTCCTCCCTATTTCCCGGCCCGGCAGAGGCCAGGGACAGAGGGGGATTGTCCAGGCTGGATCCTCCGTCTCCTGCAGCTTCGGCGCCGGGAGCTGCGGGCAGCTGGCGGGGGAGGCGGGGAGCCAGCGCTGGGAAGAGACCCCCCTGGGCCGGACCCTCAGCTTCATCAAGAGGATGACGGGGAAGACGAAGGTAGGGAGTGGACGAGGGGGGGGTGACGGGGTAATTCGCTCCCTGAAACGCGGCGATGGGGTTGGGATTGGGGGGGGGGTGTCATTGGATGCTCTGCGGTTTGGGAAGCCGTGCCTCAGTTTCCCCTCTCCTGCCCGGCACCGTCCATCGCTGGGTTTTATGCTTTGGGATCTAAAGAGGGGGGAAAACCCCGAATGCGCTCGGGGAAGGAGACGAGGAGGAAGGCGTTTGCGCAGCCGATACCGGATCCTGCCCGGGCACCGGCGATGCGGTGTCGGTGGCTGCCATCGCCCGCCTGTCCCAGTCCCCATGTTGACACCGTCACGGTGCATCCGGAGCCACCGGGGAGAGCACGGGATGGTGAGTGCCGACAGCGTGCCCGGGATGGCGGCGGGCACCGGCGGCAAAGCCCCTCTCCCCCGGCAGCGAGGCGGGAGGCTATACTGGGACCCCCGCCCGCCGTGGGGTGGGGGACGGTCCCTGCCGGGGCTCACCGGGCTCGGCCCCCGCCGCGGCCGAGGAAATGAGGCTTTTCCTGGCAGCGGGCGCGCTTGTTTGTGCGCTGAGCTCACCGCCCGCACGCCCTCCCCCGGGCCCCTCCGCTCCATCCCAGCGGTTTCCTGGAGCGGGGATTCCTTCATTTGGGATATTTTCCTCTGGCTTCTTCCCAGCTCAGAGGGCGGCAGGACCCTGCCGAGACCCCTCGTGCCTCAGTTTCCCCATTCCTCACTGGGAGGCGATGCCTGCTCGTAGGGTGCCAGGGTGCTTGGGTTGACTCTGGGTGGCCGTGGGGCAGTGAGGGGGCATGGGGGGGTCCTCCCCGGCCACCGCTGCCCCCTCCGATGGTGCCAGGAGCTTAGGGGGAAACTGAGGCACGGCAATGCACGCTTGGGGACATGGGGGCCGCCGATGGCTATATGTCCCCGTGGCGTTGCCGTCCAAACCCTGCCACCCACTCCTGGGGGGTGAAGCCCACCTCACCCCCCCGAAGGCGGCCCCCCGGGGTTGCGATTTGCCGCCATGCGAAGCCATTAATCCCCCCCTCCTCCCCGGCCCCTGATCTCATCCTGCCTCCTCCCTGCCGGGCAGCGGCCGGCCGGATTAGCGGCCAGCTGTTAACATCATCACGGGGGCCACGCTCCCCCCGCAGCGCCGCGGCCGACGGGCCAAAACCCGCCCCGGCACGGTCCGGACCCCGCAGTCGGGACGGCTTCATCCTCGTCCCACCCCGCTGGGTGCTGAACCAGGGCTGCAAATGGGTTTAAATCCAGGATTTAGTAGTAGTAGTATTATTATTTAGCAGGCGGAAAGGGCTGCTCAGGCCAGGCTCTCGCCGAGTCTCGGTTTAGCAAAGTTTGTCCTATAAAATCTCCGGGGAGGGAGAAGGGTCCTGAAGGCTGGGAGCGCTGGTGGTGGTCCGGATCCCGCGGGCAGAGGGACGGGGAAAAGGGGTCGACGTCGATCCCGGCCGAGGCAGCGGGACACCGAGCCGTGCACGTGGCGATTGCATCAGGCGGAGGGGGATTGGGGTACGAGGGGAGCGAGGTGCCCACCCCAGCATCACTGCCGGGGGGTGCACGGCAGAGCCGCCCCGACACGGTCCCTGCGGTGCTGGTGGCACCGGGATGGCGCCAGGCGTCCCTGCGGCAGCACCGTCCCCGGGGGGGGGGGGGACAGATCTTGGGTCACGCTCTGCAGACGGGTGCTCGTAGCTCGGGGGGGTCCCAAGCAGAGGCTGCGGCAGGGATTGGGGTCGGGTCCCCGGGGTCCTGGGGCAGGAGGGAGGCACTGGGGCTTAATGGGGGACATTGGTGGGGGCGACCCCAATAGAGGGGGCCCCAATAGAGGGGGCCCCAATAGAGGGGACCCCGAGAGGTCTGCAGGCAGCAGAGAGCATCCAGTGCCACTTTGGGGGGGACAGGCAGGGTTTTGGAACGCTGGGCGCTGGGCGGGAAGCGGCCGTGGGGAGCGGGGAGGCCGCGGAGGGGAGGGACCGTGCTATTTCAGGAAGAAATAATAATCCCAGCCGCCGGGGCCGAGCTCGCCGCCGCCTCGGGGACTCGGCGCGGTCCCGTCTCCGGGGACCCCCAGCCATGTACGGCCGTCCTGCACCCAGGGTGAGTCATGGGAACGGCTCAGCCCCGGGGGTCCCGCGGGGGTCCCGGGGCCTCCCTGCCGCTGCGGGTCTCGCCCGAGCACCAGACGCCGCCGGGTCGGCTCCTGCGCTTCTGGGGATGGCCCGCATGGTGCTGGGGGGCTGCGGGGCATGGCAGGGGACACCCGCAGCATCCGGCGCCCGTGGTGCCGTTGGGGCGGCTGCATCCTCGCGGCGATGCCCGTCGGTGGTTTTGGTGAGGGGCTGGTGCTGGGGGGAGTCCGGCCTCGTGGAGGGGGACCACGCGGTTTCCCCCCGCAACCGGATCACCCCCACCTCCTCCCTTCCTGACTTTTTATGGCTGAGCCGCCGCCACTTCCCCCTTCGCCCTCTGCTCCCCTGCGGTGCTCGCAGCACCGCGGGGCTTTCCAGTGCCCGGATCCGGCCCTGCCATGCGCGGAGAGGCACAGGACCCCCCCAAGGGCATCACCGAGCCTGCCCACCGGCCGCATCCTGCCCCAAGGTGGCCGGGCGCCTGTTCGGGGTTTCCTTCCGTTGGTTTTGGGGCAGTTTTAGGGTTACGGCCGGGGAGGGGGAAGCAGAAGCAAACCCCGGCCGGAGGGGTTTGTACCCAGTGAGGAAACGAGAAATTAGGAATTAGGCCCTGGGTGAAAGGAGGAGTGTGACCCCATCCCCCCCGGATGCTCGGGGCGGCCTCGCGAGGGTTTGGTTCTGCTTTCGGGACCGCGATTTAATTAAAACCCGGCCTTGGCAGCAGGGCCCCCGCCCAGGACCCAGCCTGCGCCGGGTTAACGGCCGCGGCTGCCTCCCGTGAACGGCTCCGGCCGGAGCTGCCGCCGGGTTTTGGGTCATTGGATGTGTTTTCCCGACGGCTTCGCTCCGGCTCCCGCCTTCTTCTCTTCCCCGGGAGCTGCCTGCCTGGGTGCATCCCCACCCTGCGTGGGTGCATCCCACCCATTTCCCGCGGGGTTTGCAGGGCCGGGTTCGGCACCGCCGTGCCGATTCCTTTGCCGCTGGCAATGATTTCTGCGTGGAAGTCGAGGCAGCTCGCAGAGAGCGGTGGCACCTCCCGGCAGCATCGGTGGCTTTTCGCGGTTACTCATTAAGCCGAGAGCCGCCCGCGTCTCTCCTGGTTGCCCACACGGCTTTGTCCCCGTCCCCTTGGTGAGCGTCAAGTGCCGCCAGGCTCGGAAACGTGGAGAAAAGGGACATTTATTTGCTTAAGGAGCCGTTTGCACCCACAGGACCCCGCAGCGGGGGTGGCTTTGCCCCAGGGCCCGCCAGGTTATGCTTGGGGATGAGGTCCCCAAAAAGCCTCCCCTTGCCCGCAGCCCCAGGCTCTGCCGGGATTTGGAGCCGTCCGCCTGCCTCGGTGCTCTTGGCAACCTCGGTAGCGTTATCTCTGGCAGTGAGCGGGATACATCCGATAAATGCCGGCTTCTCCCAGCCAGCGAGTTAATGTTCAACCGGGTTGAGGTTAGCCCAGCTCCTGGTGCTGGGGTCCTCTCCGAAGCCGGTATTTTTAAGGGTAAAAAGCAAAATTTTTCCAAAATACCGCCTTCAGCCCAACTTTCCGTCGCTGGATCTGGATGAGAAAGCGGCTTTTTCTGTCCCTCCCCTCCCAAAAGCGTCAGCGTCCCCAGCGCGGCTCTCCGGGGGCAGGGTCTGGCATCAGTTTGCTCCGTTTGGGAGATAAAAGCCCCCAAATGGAGGAAAAAGGTCGCGCTGGGTCCACAACGCAGGGACGGGATTCGTGCGTCACCCCGAAACCGCGCTTTGGGGGTATTCGGGGCTCTGGGGGAGTTTTGGGGAGTCCCATGGCGGCCGGGCAATGGGGGATTGAAATCCCATGGGATTTTCTTCTTCTTTTTGGGATTCCATCCCTGGTGCACCCAGGGAGGACGCAAGCGGTGGGTGGGCCGTGGTCCCCAAAAGTGTGGGGTTTCCATGGGACCGAGGCTGGGCAGGGGGATGGGTGCGTGTGGGGAGGGGAAACTGAGGCATGAGAGGTCTGGACATCGGGGCACCGATCGGGGAAGACTCTGGTGTGATGCTTCCAGAGCGGCTGGCCGGATCCGGAGCAGCTCCCGAGGGCCAGATCCAGAGTGACTCCGGAGTGGCCATTCCCAGCAGCCATGGCTGGATCCGGCATGATGCTGGGTGGCCCTTCCCGGATCCGGAGTGGCTCCGGGGTGCCCGCTCCCAGGCTGCCGGTCCCCACCCGGGGCCCGATCCCGGGCGCTGCCTGTCCCGTCTCGAACAAAGGCCCGCGGGCAGCACGAGGCCGGGGCCGGCAGCGCGACCCGCCCCCGGGGGGGCGGAGCCAGGGGCGGGCAGGAGCAGGCAGGAGCGGGCAGGGGCGGCCGGAGCGGAGCGGAGCGGCTCCGCGGATTATGTCCCGCATCGAGTCGCTGGCCCGGGCGAGGAGCGATCGCGCCAAGGTGGGTCCCGCCGGGCGGTGCAGCCCCCCCCCGGGGCGGGGGGTCCCCCCCAACCCCTCTCCCTTGGCGGGGGGGAGGCATTTCCCTCCCCTGCTCCTGGGGGGGGGGGGTTACCCCCATCCAGCACAGGGGGGTTCAATCCCCCACCCCCCGGGGGGGCCCTCGCTGAGGTCGCTGCCCCCCCCCCAACTTGGGGGGGCTCTGCCCTTCCCCACCCAGGTGGGGAGGGGCAGTTTCTGGGGTCCTGGCAGGGTGAGGGGGTGCCGGAGGGGGGTCGCGGGGATGGGGTGATGCTCAGACCGGCGCTCACAGGGAAAGGGGCGGGGGGTTATGCCCCTCAGAGGGGGTCCCCAGCAAAAGGGGGGGGGAGCGCAGGGAGGTGGGCGAGGATCCTCCGCAGCCGCTCCCCATTGTGCAGCGGGGTCTCCTGGGAAGACAATAACCCTCCTGCCTGCACCGCTGCCCGCACTCCTGCCCGCCGCCCTCGCCCCACCGCCCTCGCCCCGCCGCCCCGCTGCCAGGCGGGGACCACCGCCACCCGCCGAACGTCCCGCCGGCAACTTCTTCGGCAAAGCAACCGCCAAACTTCCTCCATCGCTCTCGCCCGTCAGCCTTGTTTCCGCCGAAGCCGAAGGCCTTTTGGTGGCGTGGAAACCCTCCAGCTCCAGCACGGCGGGTGAGGAAGTCGCCTTCTCCTCCTGCCGAGGGGGTGGGAGCAAGGTGGGACCCCCCCCACCCCGGTTTTATTGTCCACAGCCCAGTAGAGACAAAGCCCCGCCATCGTTTGGGCGATGGGGAAACTGAGGCACGGAGAGCCGGGGTGCTCTCGTCCCGTGGGAGCGTTTCCCCCTCGCCCATGACTTGGCGAGGGTGCGAGGGGGGGGGCCGGGCGCCGTCGTGCTGCCCAGAGCATGTGGCAATCGCCGGCGTGGCGAAACGATGGGCAAGGGGGGGGTCAAGAGCAGGGGGGACCCAGCTGGTGCCGGGCGCTGCCTGCGCTTGGCAGGGCTTTGTGCTCCTGCTGCCGGCTGCTGCGGGCGTGCGAGGCGGGCGTGCAAAGCTGCGCTCCTGTTCCCTGCCTCAGTTTACCGCAACCCGGGGATTTTCGGGGGGGGGAAAACCCAACGCCGGTGCTCCCCTGGCTCACGTGGTGTGGATCGGCCTTGCGTGCACCGAGTTTGTCAGGTCTGAGCCATCTGGGGAGCGGCTGGAGGTTTGGGGGTGTTCAGCCCCGAGGTCTGGGTTTTGGGGGGGCTGGCGGAGGTGGTGGCAGCGGGGGGGGGAAGTGGTTGTTGGTTCCTGCGCCGGCCGGGGGGTGGAAATGGCGGTTTTTGTTTAAAGAAAGTTTCATCAAAGCCCGTTTCGCCCCACCCAAGGCCGTGCCCTGGGCTGGGGGGGCTGTCGGTGTGTCCCCCCCTGGGAGGGGACGGCTCCCAGGCGCTTGGAGAGCAGCCACCGTCCCCGCCGCCAGCTGTCACCGCTTTAGAAAAGGGGCCCCCCCCGTCAAAGGCAGCGGAGGGGACACACAGCCGCGGGCCCCCCCTGGCCGGGATGTGTTGGTGGCAGATGGGATATGTGGGAACCCCCCCCCGGCCGTCCCGCCGCGGCTTTACAGTCACGGGGACCCCGTCTTCCATAGCGGGACGTGCTTTTGGGGGGACTCCTGGCAGGGTAGCATCCCCCCACCCCCACTGCTGCCTTCCCTGGAGCCCCCCCAAACAGCGGAGGGGGGGTCCCTGGGGCTCCCACTGCACCCTCCCGCTGCACCCCCCAAACTCGCAGCCTCACTCCTCCGGCGGCTTGAAACCTCAGAGGGGGCAAATTTGGGGACAAAATGGAGCTTTTGTGCACTGGGCGGGGGGGGGGGGCCACCCCGTCTTCTGGTGGGGGCGAAGGAGCTGCCGGGCATCCCCCCGCAGTTTCGGCCGCGGCGCGGCGGCATCTTTTGTTGCCACGCCGGTGAGGACGGCGCTGGCTTTGTTCAACGCCGGGGTGGCAGGCGGGGGGGGACTGTCCCCAACAAGGAGGGGACCGACGTGCCTCCGTGACGCCATTTCGGGGGTCGGATCCATCACCCAGGTCAGACCTTCGCTTTTTCGGGGTGCTGCCCCCCCACTCCGGCTTTTCGCACCCAGCGCGGAGGCGGTGATGCCGCAGGTGGCTTTTTTTTGGGGGGGACACACCATGGGATGGTGGCAGCTGGAGTTGTCATCGCCCCGAAACCTCTCCCCTGGGTCTGGCCGGAGTTTTTCGGCTCCGGAGGTTGGCGCGGGTGTGTTCTCACGCAGGAAAAGAAATCGGCTATCTTGGGCGAAGTCGTGTCGGTGCCAGCAGAAATATACCCGCCGTAGGCGTTGCACCGCGGCGCCGGGAAAAAAAAACCCAAAAAACCCCCAATTTCTATTTAAAGCGGAGAAACTTTCTGCTCCCCGCCGGCTCTGGGGAGGTCGGGTGCGGGGGGACCCTCCGGAACCCCCGGCCGGAGAAGCCGCGGTGCCGGATGCCGGGGGTTCGGCTCAACACCCGTTTTTGTGCCGGCGGCGTTGGCCGGGGTCGGGGTTTTGGTGCCGGCTGCTGCTGGGTTTGGGGGTGATGCTGGGGGGGTGTTTGCATTGGGGTATCCACTGCTGGGTTTTTTTGGGGGGGCAGCTCCGCCCCGTGTGTTTTGAGGGGTGCGGGGATGGGGGTGGTGGCACGGCCGCCGATTTCCCCCCCTCCCCGGGGTATTTACAGCCACGCGGTCACGTCCTGCCGCCTCCGACGTCCCCCCCCCGGCCGTGGGGTGCAGCCTGACACCCCCAAACCCACTGCCGGACCCAGGTGTCCGGGCTGGGTAGGGGTCACCGTCCCCCCGGTCACCCCTTGCTGTGCCGGCGGTGGCGCCGTCCTCGGCGTCGCGCTGGCAGCAGGGACCCTCTGTGGACCCCCCGCCCGGCACAGGGGGGGTCTTTTGTCCCCCGCTGGATTTGGGGCTGCCATCGGAGGGTCCCGGTTCAAAATGCCCCCCGCTCCCATCACCAGTGGGCAGCCGGAGCCACTCGTGGCTCTGAGCCCCCAAATCCCTCCCGCAGCTCCCCCCCCAAATTCCTCTTCTCCCACCCCCGTGCCCTCTCCCTTCTATAGACGGGCCAGGGGCTGCGTGTGACCCCCCCAAAATACTTCCAGGCATCCAGGGGCGATGCCGAAGCCTCGTGGGGTTTTATGGCACCATCACCAGTTGCACCCATCCCCCCCCCCAGTGTGGCCTTTGTGGGGTGGGGGGAACCCAAGCAGGGTGGGGGTCTGGGTGGGGGTCCGGGTGGGGGGGACCCAGGTGTGCTTCGAGGCAGGAGTCTGCGTGGGGGGACCCAGAAGGGTGCGGATCTGCACTGGGGGGACCCAGGCGTGCTGCGGGGTGGGGGTCCGGGTGGGGGCGACCCAGGCAGGGTGGGGGTCCGGGTGTGGAGCCCCAGGCGTGCTGCGGGGTGGGGGTCTGCATTGGGTGGACCCAGGCAGGGTGCGGGTCCGGGTAGGTGAGACCCAGGCGTCCTGTGGGGGTCCGGGTGGGGGGACCCAGGCAGGGTGGGGGTCCGGGTAGGGGGGACCCAGGCGTGCTGTGGGGTGGGGATTTGGGTGGGGGGGACCCAGGCAGGGTGGAGGTCCGGGTGGGGGGACCCAGGCAAGGTGGGGGTCCGGGTGGGGGGGGACCCAGGCGTGCTGTGGGAGTCCGGGGGGGGGGGACCCAGGCGGGCTTGGGGGTCCGGGGCGGGCGGGAGCCGGTGCCGGGAGCCCACCAGGCGGGCCGGTGGCGGGGGGGCCGCGGCGGCAGGAAGAGTCGCCGCCTCCCGCCTTTGTCTGGCGGCGGTTCGGTTTCCTGCGGCCGGGCCGGGGCCGGGCTGCGGGGTCCCTGCGGGGAGGGGGGGGCAAATCCAAAGCGAGGGGAAGAAACAAGGAAAATCAGAAAAAGGAAAGAAAGGGAAAAAAAGAAAAGCGGAGAAAAGGAAAGGAAAGCGGAGACAAGGAAGGCAAAAAAAAGAGGGAAAAACCCCCCAAAAAAAGAAAAAAAGGAAAGCAGGGAAAAAAGGCCGGAAAAAAGGGAAAGAAAAAAAAAAGAAAAGAGAATGGAAAAAAAAAGGAAAGCAAAAAAAAAAATAAGGAAAGCAAAAAAAAAAAAATAAGGAAAGCAAAAAAAGAAGAGAAAGAAAAAAAGAGAAAAAAGGAAAGGAAAGCAAAAAAAGGCAAAAAAAGTAAAGAAAAAAAGAAACCAAAAAAAAAAAAAAGAAAAAAGCAGCAGCTAAAAAAATAGCAAAGCAAAGAAAAAAGCAAAGCAAAAAAAAAAAAAAAAGGCCCGGAACAATCGCGGCCCCGAGCCGGGCAGATGTTGTGGCCGGAGGCTCGGCGGGCGCCGGGGCCGGGGGGGGCTGCGGGGCCGGGATGTGCTGCTGCTCCTGCGCCCCATTCCCGGCGGACGGGGAGGTGGAGAGACCCCTCTGCGGAGAGCGGGTGAGCGCCTGATCCCCCCCGGCTCCGGGTGAACGCTGCTGTGTCCCCCCACCCCGGTGTGGAGCGGGGGCCGTGGCTGCATCCCCCCACCCCCGGTGTCTCCTCTCCCTGGGGACCACGGGGTGGGGGGCTGCTCTGCTCAGCCCCACTCCTGTCCTGTGGGCTCCCCTGGTCTTCCTCACCTTCCTCCCCACCTGCCTGACTCTTCCCCAGGGGGGCCTTCGGCCTCCCACCCACCCTCCGGGGGGGTCAGGAGTGGGGACAGAAACCGGGACCCCCTTTGGCGTCATGCTGAGCCCCGGGGAGGGGGATTTGGGACCCAAAGCGCGTTTTGGGGGGCTGGCACGGAGAGGGTCTGTTTGGCGGGTGCCCCGGTGCCAGGCACGGCCGGGTGCCACGGCGGGGGGGGACAAAGGCGGCTCTGTGCCGGTCGGGGCGCGGGGGGGTCCGAGGCAGGAGCGGACGCCCTCGAGATGCTCAGGACAACACCGGCTCGCTCCCATTTTCTGGGAGGGGAAAACCATGGCGAGCCGCCGGCAGCACCGGCAGCCTGGGGCCGGACCCTGACACCGTCCCCATGGGGGGCAGCTGGCCTCCGAATCCCCGTTTTGGGGGAAAAAGGGCAAAAATATCCACTTTGGATAAAAAAAGGAGGTGGGAAGGCGCAGGGCTGCTGGGTGTGATGCTCCGGTGATGCCCCCAGCCCCCGTGGGCGCCGGGGAGCATCGTCACCACCCCCCCCACCGCGGCCCCCGCATCTCGTCCCCATTGGGGCTGGCGGCGGTGGTGCCGGGGGGGGACGTGTGCTGGGGCGGGGGGGATTTCTCCCGCAGCCACCCGGTTGTCATGGTTATGGGATGATGGGAAGCACGGGCGAGCAGAGCGATCGGGGTGGCTTCTCCCCAGCCGCTCGGCTCCCTGTCCCCCCCACCCCGGGGTGGCAGGACCCCCCGAGCATTGCGGGGGACCGGGGTGTCCCATGTCACCCCCGGCTCCCCGCAACCATGAACCGCATCCCGAAGCAAGCGGGGGTCGTGCCGGGTGGTGCCGGCGGGCGCCCGCCGTGCCGCAGCCCCGTCAGGCGCCCGTCGCATCTCTCCGGGCAGAGCAAGGAGAAGGAGAAGATGAAGGAGGGCAAGGAGAAGGACGCCCGCTACACCAACGGCCACCTCTTCACCACCATCACCGTCTCCGGCATGACCATGTGCTTCGCCTGCAACAAGAGCATCACGGCCAAGGAAGCTCTTATCTGCCCCAGTGAGTAGCCGAAACGGCCGGGGCGGCTTTGCCGGGTGGGCACGGCAATCCCCATGGCAAGCGGCTGGTTGCTCCCGGCTTGGCTGCGCGGATTCGTGCCGCGGAGCAGGAGGGATGCTCATGGAGGTGATTTCTCCGAGGCATCCTGGCAAGCGCCGGCGTGCCGCCGTGGCGTGTCCTGGCAAGGCAGCCGGCACCGCTGGCTCCTTCGAGCTCCCCCGGCGCGGTGCCGGATGGAGCCGGTGTGCCCGTGGCACCGGGCTGGCGCGGGGCATCGTCTCCTGCGGGGCTGAGGGGGTCTCGGCGGCACCGCGGCGGCTCAGCTGCTCCCCGGCAGCTGCGGCTCCGGCAGCGCCTGGTGTCACCCGCGTCCGCCCGGATTCCCCCCGCATCTGCTCCCGTCGCTCCGGTGATGGCGGCTCCCCAGGGATGGGGGTGGCGGGAGGGTCCCCCCCGTGTCTCCAGGGGGGGCCGTGCCGTCACCTCTCCCTGTCCGCCTCCCCCCAGCCTGCAATGTCACCATCCACAACCGCTGCAAGGACACGCTGCCCAACTGCACCAAGGTGAAGCAGAAGGTGAGCGCCCGCCCGGCTGCCACAAGTGACACGAGCCGGCCGGTCTCAGCCGCTCCAGGTTTTTTTGGGGGGGCGGGGGGGGGACACACGGGGACGGTGACACCCGCCGTGATGCCTCCGCTCCCTCCCCCAGCAACAGAAAGCCGCGCTGCTGAAGAACAGCTCGGCGCTGCAGTCGGTCTCGCTGCGCAATAAAAGTGAGTGGGGTGCGATGTGCCGGGGGGGTGGGGGAGGACAGCCCTTCCCCCCCGCGCTGCCTGTCACCGAGGTGTCGGGGCAGGGCCGGGTCCCTCTCTGGGCTGGGGGACACGTCCCCGGGTGGGGGTGCTGGGGGGATGCTGTATCGGGGTGTCCCCCGTGGGCGGTGGGGACACTGTGCACAGCCAGGGGGGTGGCAGTGCTGACCCCCAGTGTCCCCCCCCAGCTGCCATCCGGGAGCGCCCCAACTCGGCCATCTACCCCTCGGAGAGCTTCCGCCAGACGCTGCTGGGTCCCCGCCGCGGCCGACCCTCCCTCTCCCTCTCCAAGAGCGTCTCTACCACCAACATCGCGGGGTAAGCGGGGGGAAACGGGGGGCCGGGGGGCAGGGGACGTCCCCAGAGCGTCACCGTCGTGTCCCTCCCCGCCCAGGACGTTCAACGATGAGTCTCCCCTGGGGATCCGGCGGATCCTGTCCCAGTCCACCGACTCCCTCAACATGCGCAACCGCACGCTCTCCGTGGAGTCGCTCATCGACGAAGGTGGGGACCCACCGGGGTGGGGGCACGGGCTGGGGGGACACGGGGCGCAGGGCCAGCCCCCCCGGCTCCCGCCGCCCTCCCGCGCAGGCCCCGACGTCATCCTCAACCAGCTGATGAGCGACTTCGAGACGGACGGGAAGGACTTCGAGGCGGATTCCTGGAGCCTGGCCGTGGACAACAGCTACCTGCAGCAGCACAAGATGGACGTCATGAAGCGCCAGGACGTCATCTACGGTGAGCGGCCGCGTGGGGAGGGGGGACTGGCGGGACGGGGAGGGGGACACGGCGGGACGGGGTACAGGGGTGAGGTGGGGATGGAGGGGCAGGGTAGGGGACACAGGGATGGGTCAGAGGTGCAGGGATGGGGGACACAGGGACAGGGTAGGGGACACAGGGACAGGGTAGGGGACGCAGGGACAAGTCAGGGATGGGGGACACGGGGACAGGGTAGGGACACAGGGATGGGTCAGAGATGGGGGACACAGGGACAGGGTAGGGACACACGGATGGGTCAGAGATGGGGGACACAGGGACAGGGTAGGGGACACAGGGACAGGGTAGGGACACAGGGATGGGTCAGAGACACAGAGATGGGGAGGCAGAGATGGGGGACATGGGGACAGGGCAGGGGACACAGAGATGGGGAGGCAGAGATGGGGGACATGGGGACAGGGCAGGGGACACAGAGATGGGGAGGCAGAGATGGGGGACATGGGGACAGGGCAGGGGACGTAGGGATGCGGATGAAGCGACGGGGGTCGCCGGAGGCGGTGGGGACAGGGTGAGGTGCTGTCCCCGCGGCGCAGAGCAGGCTGGGCCCCGCCGCGGTGGCCGCTCCCTCTCACCCATCCCGCCGCAGAGCTGATCCAGACGGAGATCCACCACGTCCGCACGCTGAAGATCATGGCCAACATGTTCCGCAAGGCCATGCTGGAGGATCTGCAGGTGGACCCGGCCACGGTGCAGAAGATCTTCCCCTGCGTGGACGAGCTGAGCCAGATCCACGAGCGGTTCCTGGCGCAGCTCCTGGAGCGGCGCAGGGAGTCCCTGGCCCACGACAGCAACAAGAACTTCGTCATCAACCGGCTGGGGGACATCCTCATCAACCAGGTGGGGACGGCGCGGCCACCAGGGCCAGCGGGTGCTGGCGGGGCCACCAGAGCCAGCGGGTGCTGGCGGGAGGCTCCGGGCTCGCTGACATCCCCTCAACCTCCCCCGCCAAGTTTTCGGGTGCCAGCGCGGAGCAGCTGAAGAAAGCCTACTCCGAGTTCTGCAGCAAGCACACCAAAGCCATGAAGGAGTACAAGGACCTGCTCGCCCGCGACAAGCGCTTCCAGCAGTTCATCCGGGTGAGCACCCCTTGTCCCTACACGGCTCCGCAGGGACCCCCGGGATGGGCGTCGGGGTCTCTCTGCGGGCTCCGGGCTTCGTGCCCTGCTGAAGACCCTTCTGCCGACTCTGTGCCTCAGTTTCCCCAACTGCGTGTGTCTCCCTAATGCCTCTTAACGTGGTTATGAGCCCCGGGGGGGGCGGCCGCTGCTAACGGGGTGCCCTGTGCTTCCTTCCCTCCTCCCTCCCTCCCTCCGGCCGGCCAGAGGATGACGCGGTCCCCGCTGCTCCGGCGTCACGGGGTGCCCGAGTGCACCTTGCTGGTGACGCAGAGGATCACCAAGTACCCGGTGCTCATCGAGCGCATCCTGAAGAACTCCAAAGGTAACGGGGCTGGGGGCGGGTGGGCAACACGGGGGGCTGCCCGTGCTGGGGGGGTTCCAGCCCTGAGCGCGTCCCCCCCGACCCTTCATCCCAGACAACGAGGGTGACTCCGCGGACCTGTCGCGAGCGCTGAAGCTGGTGAAGGAGCTGATCTCCTCCATCAACGAGGAGGTGCACACGTGCGAGATGAACACGCGGCTGTGGGACGTCTACAGGCGCGTGGACGGCCGTGCCAAAGTGCAGCTGCCGTGGGAGAGCCGCGCCGGCGTTTTCGGCAAGGACGAGCTCCTGCGGCGTAAGCTGGTGCACAGCGGCTGCATGCTCTGGAAGACGGCGGCCGGGCGCTTCAAAGGTGGGGACTGGGGTGCTGGGGGCGGGACTGGGGTGCTGGGGATGGAGATGCCAGGGGGCGGGGATGCGGGGGACCAGGGTGCCAAGGAATGGGGTACCAGGGCATGGGGATGGCCAGGGACCAGGGTGCTATGGGATGGGGGTACCAGGGCATGGGGATGCCCAGGGACCAGGGTGCTATGGGATGGGGGTACCAGGGCATGGGATGCTGGGGGAGCAGGGTGCCCGGAGATGGGGGTACCAGGGGATTGGAGGTTCCTGGGGATGGAGATGCCGGGGACCAGGGTGCCAGGGGATTGAGGTACTAGGGGATGGGGATGCCTGCGGAGCAGGGTGCCAGGGGTGCCAGGAGGCCCTCACCCTCCACGGACAAATTTAGGGGCAGCCCCAGGACTAAGGGGGCCCTGGGGCTCTGCGGGTGGGACACGCCACGGCCTCCCACCCACCCCAGCGTCTCACATCCCTGCGCCCCCTCCCAGACGTCCTGGTGCTGCTGATGACCGACGTCCTCATCTTCCTGCAAGAGAAGGACCAGAAATACACCTTCCCCATGCTGGTGAGCCGCCGCCGCCCGGCCCCCGCTCCCGGCCCCCCGCCGCTGCCGGGGCGGCTGTGCCGGCACCGGGACGGCGTTCCGACCCCGCCACCTGTCCCGCAGGACAAGCCGGCCGTCATCTCCCTGCAAAACCTCATCGTGCGGGATATCGCCAACCAGGAGAAGGGGATGTTCCTGATCAGCGCCGCGCCGCCGGAGATGTACGAGGTCCACGCCGCCTCCCGCGACGACCGCAACAACTGGATGAAGGTCATCCAGCAGACCGTCAGCCTGTGAGTGTCCGCCCCGGCGGGGGGGGATTTTTGGGGGGTCCCCACGGCTGCGGGGCGGGCGATGGGGAGGCGGAAGGTGGGTGCAGCTCCGGGTTGGGTCCTCTGAGCCTTGGCAGGATGCGGCCAAGGGTGGGAAGGGCGGACGCGGTGTGATGGGGTTGGGGGGTCCCGGCTCTGACCCCCCCGTCCTTCCCAGCTGCCCCAGCCGCCAGGACTTTCCCCTGATCGAGACGGAGATCGAAGCGTCCTTACGCAAGCTGAAAGGTGGGTGCCACCCCCGTGGGGGTCCCCATCCCCGTCCCCTCCTCGTCCCCCCATTCCTGCTCGTCCCCCCCTCCCCGCTACCCTCTCCCCGCCCCGCAGACCGTATCCTGCAACACGATCGGAAGATCACGGCGCTGCTGGAGGAGAAGGTGGGGCTCTTCGCCGACATGCTGGCCCTGGCCAGCGGCTGCGAGGAGCCCTCGCCCACCCTGGCCCCCCGCACCCTCTTCCACTCCGACTCAGCCGAGGGTTCCCGAGGGGAGAAGCTGATGCACGACGCCATCCGGGAAGGTACGGATGGGACCGCGGGTGCGTGTACCCCAGCCACCCGGGTGCGATGCTCCGGGATGCTCTGGGAATGGCGATGCTCCGGATGAGGAAACTGAGGCACGGGGCTGGGCTGGGGTCCCCCCCGCGGCGTGGGGCTCATCCTGCGCTTCCCCGCAGTGGAGTGCCTGAAGGAGATATTCACGGGCTCCGGGCGCGACCGGGACCAGAATAACCTCGCCGAGGCCGAGAGCTGCCCCAGCCCCGGCGCCAGCAGTAAGACGGGGCACGGGGGACGCGTGCCAGCCGGGGAAGGGGGCTGTGCCTGGCCCGGGGTCCCCTGGGACCGTGGTGGGGCTCACCCCCTGCCTCTCCCTGCAGACGGCGACGCCGGCAGCTTCAACGGCTCCCTGGAGTTCTGCAGGGCGGACTCGGATGCTGGGCAACGGGTGAGCGCAGTGGGGGGGACACCGGGGGGGACACCTCCACCCTGTGCCGGGGCCACCGCAGTGTCACTGTTCTCTCTCCGCAGGATGGGAACGGCAACCAGCTCCTGCAGAGGGTACCCCAGGAGGTAAGGGGGGACGGGATGGGGGAGAGGCCCGGCTCCCTCCCTGCCTCAGTTTCCCCACCCGGCTTCACCAGGGGTTCACCATCCCCTCCTCTCCTTCCCAGGAGATCAACCAGCGGCTGGTGAACCTCTACACCCTCCTGCACGGCCTCCAGGTTGGTGGGACCGCGCTGCGGGGAGGAGGGGACGGGGATGGGGGCGACAAGCCGGCATCCCCCCCTGCCCGCCCCCTGCCCGCCCCCCTGCCCGCCCCCTGCCCGCATCCCTGCCCGCCCCCCTGCCCGCCCCCTGCCCGCCCCCCTGCCCGCTCCCTGCCCGCCCCCCTGCCCGCACCCTTGTCCGCTCCCTGCCCGCACCCCTGCCCGCACCCCTGCCCGCTCCCCTGCCCGCCCCCCTGCCCGCTCCCTGCCCGCTCCCTGCCCGCCCCCCTGCCCGCCCCCCTGCCCGCACCCTGCCCGCACCCCTGCCGCACCCCTGCCCGCTCCCTGCCCGCTCCCTGCCCGCTCCCTGCCCGCACCCCTGCCCGCCCCCTGCCCGCACCCCTGCCCGCCCCCTGCCCGCCCCCTGCCCGCCCCCTGCCCACCCCCTGCCCGCTCCCGCAGGCGGTGGTCAGCCAGCAGGACACGCTGCTGGAGCTGCAGCTGCAGGAGGGCACGGAGAAGCCGTCCCGCCGCGGTTCCCAGCCGGCCCCGGCCGAGCCGGCGGCGCGGAGCGGCGAGAAGCCCGGCCCCACGGAGCTGGCGCTGCTGCAGCGGCAGCACGGGCTGCTGCAGGAGGAGCTGGGGCGCTGCCGGCAGCTCTGCCAGGAGCGGGCGCAGGACGCGGCGGCCCTGGAGACGCGGCTGCGGGACAGCGAGCAGGACCGCGCCCGGCTGGAGCGGGAGCTGGAGGAGGCCCGGCGGCAGCTGGGGGCCCTGCGGCAGGAGGGCGGCCCGCGGGGCCGGCGCGGGGCCGATCCGCGGCGGAGGAGCCTGCCCGCCGGCGATGCGCTCTATCTCAGCTTCACCCCGCCCCAGGTAGCGGGCAGGGGCGGCTCACGCGTGGCGTGAGTGCGTCCGGCCTCAGCCCACCGGGGTTCGGGGCCCGGCGGGCGGGGAGATGTGCTCACGCGTGGCGTGAGTGCGTCCGGCCTCAGCCCACCGGGGTTCGGGGCCTGGCGGGGGGGGAGATGTGCTCATGCGTGGCGTGAGTGCGTCCGGCCTCAGCCCACCAGGGTTCGGGGCCTGGCGGGGGGGGAGATGTGCTCATGCGTGGCGTGAGTGCGTCCGGCCTCAGCCCCGCAGGGTTTGGGGTGCAGGGGGGTGGTGGTGGGAGGAAAAAGATGTGCTCATGCATGGCATGAGTGTATCCGGCCTCAGCCCCGCAGGGTTTGGGGCCTGGCGGGCGGGGAGATGTGCTCATGCGTGGCATGAGTGCGTCCGGCCTCAGCCCACCGGGGTTCAGGGCCTGGCGGGCGGGGAGATGTGCTCACGCGTGGCGTGAGTGTGTCCGGCCTCAGCCCAGCAGGGTTTGGGGTGCAGGGAGGGGTCGGCAGGGGTGAAAAGATGCGCTCATGCGTGGCATGAGTCCATCTGGCCTCAGCCCACCTGGGTTTGGGGCCTGCAGGGGGAGGAAGATGTGCTCATGCATGACATGAATGCGTCCGGCCTCAGCCCACCCAGGTTTGGGGTGCGGGGAGGGGATGGCTGGGGCAAAAAGATGTGCTCATGCATGGCATGAGTGCGTCTGGCCTCAGCCTGCCCAGGTTTGGGGCCTGGGGAGGTGGGGGGGGATGGTGAAAGCTGCACTCATGCATGGCACGAGTGCGTCCAGCCTCAGCTCATCCGGCTTTGCAGCCTGGGGAGGCAGGGGGAGGGGCGGGAAGGATGCGCTCATGCATGACACGAGTGCGTCTGGCCTCAGCCCACCTGGGTTCGGGGGAAAGATGTGCTCATGCATGACACGAGTGCATCTGGCCTCAGCCCACCTGGGTTCGGGGGAAGGATGCGCTCATGCATGACACGAGTGCGTCCGGCCTCAGCCCCCATGCACTGGGGGCCACGGGGGGCTCAGACCTGACCGCCCCCCTCCTCCCTCTCAGCAGCTGAGCCACGGCGCCCCCCCCGCCAGCCTCTCCTACCACCACCCTGCCTTCGCCCCCTGCCCCCGGGAGGAGCTGGATTACCGGGGGGGCGATCCCGACCGGCTGCGGGAGGGTGAGGACGCCCTGGACGCGCTCCTGGAGGACGAGGGCTTGGGGAGCCGCCGCTCCCCCCCCGCCAGCCCCCGAGGTGGGTCCCTGGGTGGGAGGGGGGCAGGAGCTGGCCCCGGGCACCCGCTTTTCCCGGGGCAGGGGGTTTAACCCGCTGTTTTCCCATAGATTTCCTGAGGATGCAGGATATTCCCGAGGAAGTGGAGAGCAACCAGGAGCTGAGGGAGGGCGACGGGGGCTCCTCGGACAGTTAGGGACCGGCTCCAGCCCCGCCCGGCCCCCCCAGCACCCCACGACCCCCCCTTTCCCCCCAAGGAGATGCTGGGGGCAGGATCCGGCTGGGGGGGGGTTGGGGACAGCGGGATGGGGGGCAGCCGGGGGGGGTTTGGGGAGCTGCTATTCCCGTGGGAGCCTTACGGGGCTGGGGGGGGTCCGGTTGCCCCCTCCCCTCCTCCAATGGGGGGCGGGGGACGACACAGCGGTTTGGGACTGGTGTCCCCCCCCGGCTTGGATTTATTTATTTATTTTGTCGTCTCGGGGTGGGAGGAGGTTTCGGGGGGGTGGGGAGGGTCCTGGTCTGTCCCAGCGCTGGGCAGGATGCGGCCCCCCCACCCCCACCCCGGACTGCAGTGATGTCCCCAGTGGGGGGTGAGCCCATCTCTACCAAAGCTCGTCCCCCACCCCGCTTTTGGGGGGCTGCCCGGGGGGGGGCCGGGAGTGGTGGGTTTAATCGGTTGGTTCCCCTTGGTTTAACTGTACAAAAACGAAGGAAAAAAAAAAAGAAAAAGAAAAAAAATTGGAAAATAATTAAAAAGACCAGTTTGGACCCAAACTGTGCAGGTGGGGGGCCGGGGGGGGTCGGGGGGCAGAGCCCAGCTGGGAGGGGGTGGGCAGGGCCCGGTCCGGGACCCCAGGACGGGGACACGAAGCGGGAGGACGGGGTGCTGCGGCCGTGGCATGCACCGAGCGCGTGGGGTCTCAAGCCCGCGCCTGCGTCCGTCCCGATGGGAGAGCGGTGGCGGGTGTCTGTCCCCCCGAGCCGTCCCGTGTCCCCAGCCTTGTCCCTACCTTGTCCCTTCGGGGTGAGCCGAGCGTGTCCGTTCTCAGCAGGCTGCTCTGCACGGTGCCTGACGCCAGGGTGGTGGGCGCCCGCGGCTGGGGTGCCCGGGGTGGCTCTCACGGGGAAGACGGCGGGCGGGAGGTCCCCGGGGAGGTGACGGGACAAGCCTGGGCTGGGCGCGAGCCAGCCCCGGGCGTGGGGAGGTGACGGGGCGGAGGACGCGCACCCAAGGCGCCCGCACCCACACGCCTCCGACGCTCGCGGCACCCGCACCCGCCCCGGCCCGGCGGGGGTAGGGGGTCCCGGGGAGCCCCCCCCGGCCACCATGAAGCGGATGTTCTCCTGCTCCAGCTCGCAGGTGGCGGTGAGTCCCGGCCCCCCCCCACGCCCGGGGGGGACCCCAGCCTGTCCCGGGGTTGGGGACCCCCTCCCCACCCCCGTGGATGGGGTGACACCCAGCCTCGGTGCCCTGCAAGCACCCATGGGGGGTGCCCGGGGGGGCTGGGGGTGCTGCGGCCACGTTTGGGGTGTGGGGGTGCTCTGGCCCCACTGCTGCCAGCCGGCCCCGCCGGTCCTGAACCGCAGCCGGCCGTGGTGCTCAGCACCGGCCCTGCCCCGATGCCGGCTGCAATCCCAATCCCAGCCCCGATGCCAGCTGCAATCCCAATCCCAGCCCCAATCCCAGCCCCGATGCCGGCTGCAATCCCGGCCTCAATCCTGGCCCCGATGCTGGCTGCAATCCCTGCCCCGATGCCGGCCCTGATGCCGGCTGCAATCCCAATCCCAGCCCCAATCCCAGCTCCAATGCCAGCTGCAATCCTGGCCCCAATCCCAGCCCCGATGCCGGCTGCAATCCTAATCCCAGCGCCGATACCAGCCCCGATGCCGGCTGCAATCCCAATCCTGGCCCCAATCCTGGCCCTGATGCCAGCTGCAATCCCAATCCCAGCCCCAATCCCAGCTCCAATGCCAGCTGCAATCCTGGCCCCAATCCCAGCCCCGATGCCGGCTGCAATCCCAGCCCCGATGCCGGCCCTGATGCCGGCTGCAATCCCAACCCGAATCCCAGCCCCGATGCCAGCTCCGATGCCAGCTGCAATCCCAATCCCAGCTCCAATGCCAGCTGCAATCCCAACCCGAATCCCAGCCCCGATGCCAGCTCCGATGCCGGCTGCAATCCCAATCCCAGCTCCAATCCCGCCCCAATGCCGGCTCCAATCCCGGCCCCGATGCTCAGCCCTGAGCCCCAGCGCCCGGCCCCAGAGCTTGTCCCCAAACCTGGCCCTGCTGCGGGTCCCGATGCCCAGCCTGGCCCCCCGTCCCGGTGCTCGGCTCCGGTGCCCACCCACACCCTGCACCGCGGCGGAGCCCGGCGCGGCGCGGCGGCAGCCCGACAAACCAGCCGGGCAGGCGCAGGCAGGGACACGCTCTGCCTCACCTCGCCTTCCCCGGCCGGCGCCCAGGGCCAGGCTCCGCAGGGACTCGGGGTCCCCAGCGCCCCATCCCTGCTGGAGCACCCCAACAAGTGGGGAAACTGAGGCATGGCTCTGCGCTGCTGCAGAGGGAGGCACTTGGGGGGCACGTCCTAAAAGAGGGGTCAGCCCCGAAGCGCTGCCTCTGCCGCGGCACGTGGAGAACCCGTGCCTCAGTTTGCCCTCGCCGCCCGGCGGGGCAGGGTGGGGGTCCCGTCCCCGCAGCCCCCCCGGAGCCGCTCGCCACCCCCCAGGTTGAGAGCTGGAACAAGCAGGACCAGAAGCTTTTGGAAGCGGTGGAGAAGGGCGACGTGGGCAGGGTGTCCGCCCTCGCCTCCCGTAAAACGGCCCGGCCCGCCAAGCTCAACGCCGTGGGGCAATCCGCGTACGTCAGCCCCCGGGGGGGCACGGGGGTCCCTGGGGTGGCGCATGGGGACCTCGGTGGCAGCCACCTCTCGCCCTTCTCCAGCTTCCACCTGGCCGCATCCAAGGGTCTCACCGAGTGCCTGACGCTGCTGCTGGCCCACGGGGCCCCCGTTAACGAGAAGAACGATGACGGTAAGTGGGGGACACCGGTGGGGACACCTCCTGGCACGGGGGGGGACACAGCGACAGGGTGCGGTCCCCGTGTCCCCTCCGGGTGATGGCGAAGGGCTGAGCATACCCCAGACCTGCACCCCAAGGCACCGAGCCCCGGGGGAGCGCCCTGTCCTGCCGTGTCGGGGCAAGATGTCCCCAAGGCGAGATGTCCCCTGGGGGGTCCCCACTGGCCGTGTCCCCGGTGTCCCCCTCGGCTGCCGGTGCCCAGCCCACGGGTCTCTTGCAGGCAGCACCGCTCTGCATCTGGCCACCATCGCCTGCCAGCCCCAGTGCGTCAAGGTCCTGCTGCAGGTACGAGCTGGGACGGGGACGGGGACCGGGGTGGGGTGGGGACAAGGACAGGGATGGGGACAAGGACGGGGATGGGAACAAGGACGGGGATGGGAACAAGGACAGGGACGGGGATGGGGTGGGGATGGAGATAGGGATGGAGCTGGGGATGGAGCTGGGGATAAGGATGGGGAAAAGGACAGGGATGAGGATGGGGATAGAGTGAGGACAAGGGCATGGATGGGGATGGGGACAGGGATGAGGATGGGAACAAGGACAGGGATGAGGATGGAGCTGGGGATGGAGCTGGGGATGGAGATAGGGATAAGGATGGGGAAAAGGACAGGGATGAGGATGGGGATAGAGTGAGGACAAGGGCATGGATGGGGATGGGGACAGGGATGAGGATGGGAACAAGGACAGGGATGAGGATGGAGCTGGGGATGGAGCTGGGGATGGAGATAGGGATAAGGATGGGGAAAAGGACAGGGATGAGGATGGGGATGGGGTGGGGACAAGGGCAGGGATGGGGATGGGGTGGGGATGAGGATGCAGAGGGGGGGATGAGGATGGAGCTGAGGATGGAGGTGGGGATGGAGGTGGGGATGGAGATGGGGATGGAGATAGGGATAAGGATGGGGACAAGGACAGGGATGGGGACAGGGGCAGGGATGGGGCTGGAGCTGGGGCTGGGGATAGGGATGAGGATGAGGACAAGGACCGGGGTGGGGATGGGGACAGGGGTGGAGGCAGCGGGGAGGATGAGGGTGGGAATAGGCTGGGGAGGGGCAGGGCAGGGCGCCGGGTCCTGTCCCCAGCTCGGGGAGGGTCCATGCCCGCTGTGCCCCCCAGTATGGTGCCAACGAGGGCCACGTGGACGGGCAGAACCGAACCCCACTGCACTGGGCTGGTGAGTGCCGGGGCCCCGGGCCGGGCTGGGAGGGGGGGCAGCGCTGAAGGCTCTTTCGGGGGGGCCCATCTGACCCCCCAAGAGAGCAGCCCCCCGCGCTGACGCGGCCCCCCCGCAGCCTCCTCGGGCTGCGCCTCCAGCGTGCTGCTGCTCTGCGACCACGAGGCCCTCCTGGACGTCACCGATGCCGTGAGTGGGGACCGAGGGGGTGGCAGGGGGTGACAGGGGACGGCGGGGGCTGACGGGCGCCTCCGCGTCCCCCCCAGCACGGGCAGACCCCCCTGATGCTGGCGGCGCGGGGGAACCACGCTGCCATCTGCACCCAGCTCCTGCAGAGAGGGGCCGACCCCACCCTGGCCGACAAGGACAAGAAGTGAGTGGCCGCGGGGACGGGGGACACTTGTAGGACAGTCTGGGGGTGACGGGGAGGGGGGCTCTCTGCTCTGCCCCCATGCCCGGGGCGATGGCTCGATGGCTCTGCTCCATGGGGACCCTGGAGATGCCCGGTGCAAAGACAGCTCCGGTGTTGTCCCCTGTCCCCAAGGGACCCCGGTGTCCGTGGAAAGCCACCGCTGTGGAGAGCAGTCCCCAGGGAGGGGGGGGAGAGGGGTGGGGAGGGACCCGTACCACTGTGCCACCATGCCACCGTGCCACTGTGCCACCATGGCACTGTGCCACCGTGCCACTGTGCCACCATGGCACCGTGCCACCATGGCACCGTGCCACCGTGCCACTGTGCCACCATGGCACTGTGCCACCATGGCACCGTGCCACTGTGCCACCGTGCCACCGTGCCATCGTGGCACCGTGCCACGCTCCCGCAGGACCGCCCTGACGCTGGCCCGCGAGCACGGCAGCCTGGAGTCGGCCGAGCTGCTGCTGAGCCACGGGGCGGCCGTGGGGGACGAGGGCGGCGGGCACTACGCGGGACAGACCCCCAGCCGCGCGCTCCGGCGGCTCCTGCGCGGCGCCCGCGGCGGGGGGAGAGGTGAGCCCCCACCCGCCACCGCCCCCACCCCCGTCACCCATCCGGCCTCGCCCAGCTGCTTGTTTTAGGGGAAAAAAACGGGAAAAAGGGGATTGTTTCTTTTCCCCCCGGCAGAGAACGGCACCGGCTGTGCCAGGGACCCCGCGCCGCAGGTGGGAAGCCGGGGAGAGGGGACCCCGGGCAGCGACAGTGAGGAGGAGGAGGAGGAGGATGAAGAGCAGCAGGATGGGTGCGATGCCCGGCGGGTGCGGCGGCTGCAGGAGCGGCTGGCGAGGAAGACGCGGGAATGCCAGCGGTTGGCGGCCGCCGCCGACAGCATCCGGCAGCGGGTGCGGGAGCTGGCGCGGCTCCTGCCCGGGTGCGAAGCCGGTGCCGGGGTGGAGGATGAGGATGGCGCCTGCCTGGCCCTCCTGGCCCAGCACCTGGGGGAGCTGAGGAAGAGGATGATGGCCGAGGAAGAGGGGGATGGAGGACAGCCGGCGGCACAGCTCAATGGTGGTGACGTGGCGCCGGCGCTGGCCCCGTTCCTGACCTGGCTGGGGGACGAGTGTGCCAAAATGCGGGCGGCGAAGGCGAGCGCCTTCACCCGGAGCAAGGGGCTGCGGAAGGAGGTGGAGGAAGCCCTGCGGAGCAAACTGCACTACGAGGTGGTGTCGGCGGACGCCGTCCGGAAAAGCCTGGCGGCTTGGGAGAAGATGGTGGTGGGGCTGGAGCAGGCGCTGAGCCGCGCCGACGAGACCCACGCCAAGATGCTCGAGGAATCCCGCGTCCTCCTGGAAAACCTCCGGCGGGAGCCGGCGCGGCCGCTCGCCGGGACGGCGCCTTCCCCGTGCCCGGTGAACGGCACGGAGCCGGCTCCGGGTGGGAAGAGCCGAGAGGAGGGTGGGAGCTTGGAGAAGGAGATGCTGGAGCTCAAGGAGCGCAACGGGACGCTGCTGGGGGAGCTGGCGCGGCTGGGGCGCGAGCGGGAGCGGCTGCGGGAGGAGCTGCGGGGGCTGCGGGAGCAGGACCCCGCTGCCGAACCGGCGGCGGAAGGTTCTGGAGCGGCCGCCCTGGCCCGGGCGCTGGCAGCCGAGCGGGAGGAGGCGGCGAGGCTGCGGCGGAAGCTGGCGGGGCAGCGGCGGGAGCTGGCGGCCCTGCGGGATGGGGTGGGCGAGAAGGCGCGGGAGGCGGCCGGCGATGCCGGTGCCGGTGCCGGCATCCTGCAGGAGCTGCACCGCAAGCTGGACGGGCTGGTGAGGTCCCAGCATGAGGCCTTGCAACTCGTTGCAGAGATGGAGGGTGATGGCACCCACGGAGACGGGGACAAGGACGGGGCAGGGCTACTGGGCGAGCTGGAGGATGCACTGGGCGAACTGGCGGAGGAGCTGGGGACGGCGCCGGGTCCCCGTGTGCCGCGACTGCTGGAGCGGCTCGCCGGCACCGCCGCCGCCCTGCGCGGCCGGGAGCTCCCCGGGGAGCCGCGGGGGCCGCCGGGGGCCGAGGCCGAGCGCTGGCGGGCGGCGGCGGCGGAGGAGAGGCGGGCGAAGGAGGCGGCGGCGGCCCGGGCGGCCGAGCGGGAGCGGGAGGCGCGGGAGCTGCGGGAGAAGGCGGAGGGGCTGGAGCGGAGCGTGGGGAGCCTGCGGGCGAGGGCGGGCGAGCTCTCCAGGGCCTGCCGGGACAAGGAGGGGAAGGTAAGGGCTGGGCTGGCCTGGGACGCGGGCTGGAGGGACGGGGGCCCTTCCCATCACCATCCCCTTCCCATCACTGTCCCCATCGCGTCCCCATCACCATCCCCTTCCCATCGCCATCCCCTTCCCATCGCCATCCCCTTCCCATCACCATCCCCTTCCCATCACCGTCCCCTTCCCATCACCGTCCCCTTCCCATCACCATCCTCTTCCCATCCCCTTCCCATCGCCATCCCCTTCCCATCACCATCCCCTTCCCATCACCATCCTCTTCCCATCGCCATCCCCTTCCCATCCCCTTCCCATCACCATCCCCTTCCCATCCTCTTCCCATCGCCATCCCCTTCCCATCACCATCCCCTTCCCATCACCATCCTCTTCCCATCGCCATCCCCTTCCCATCCCCTTCCCATCACCATCCCCTTCCCATCCTCTTCCCATCGCCATCCCCTTCCCATCACCATCCCCTTCCCATCACCGTCCCCTTCCCATCACCATCCTCTTCCCATCGCCATCCCCTTCCCATCCCCTTCCCATCACCATCCCCTTCCCATCCTCTTCCCATCGCCATCCCCTTCCCATCACCATCCCCTTCCCATCCCCTTCCCATCACCGTCCCCTTCCCATCCCCTTCCCATCGCCATCCCCTTCCCATCACCGTCCCCTTCCCATCCCCGTCCCCACCGCGTCCCCATCCCCGCACCCCTCCCCTCCCGTCCCATTGCCCATCACCCCTCGCCCCACCTCAGGGGTTTGGGGGGCCGGGGGCTGCCCGGGGATCTCTGGGGCGACCAGGAGCTTCTTCCCACCCGGGTCCATCTTCCAGCCAAATTTGGGGGGGGGCAGCCGGGCAGCCAAGGGACAGCCCCGGGGGGTGACGGGGACCGGCCGGTCCCCACCAGCGCCCCGACGTTGCCCCCCCGGTCCCTGACCCCAGATGAAGAAGCTGCTGGTGGAGACGGAGAAGCTGTCGGCGGAGGTGCTGGGGCTCCGCGGCCAGAGCGCCCGGCTCCAGCTCCAGCTGGAGGTGGGTGCCAGCACCCAGTGTCACCCACTGTCACCTCGTCACCCTCTTCGTCACCCCACCTTCCTCTTCTCCTTCCCAGGTCCAGCAGAAGAACCACCGGGACATCGTGGCGGTCTACAGGACCCACCTGCTCAACGCTGCCCAGGTGGGACCCCGCGTCCCCCTCGCTTGGGGGTGACCTTGGCGGGGGGGGGGCAATTTTGGCTGCAGTGCTGGAAAATACCAGTTCGGAGCCCGGCCCCCAGTTTGGGTCCGGCCCCCGGCAAGGCTCTCCTCCCGCAGGGCTTCATGGACGAGGGGGTGCACGCCCTGCTGCTGCGCATCCTGCGGCCGGAGTGAGCGCAGGACCGGCCGCTCCCAGCGCCCCCCAAGCCATTAAACTGGAACGGCCGCCTGTGCCCAGCCCGTGTGCCCGTCCGCATCCCGGGGCGGGGGGGTCGGCCGCGGGGAGGGTCGAGCTGGGGGTCCCGGCTGGGGGTCCCGGGCGGGGGTCCCGGGTGGGGATACCGGGCGGGGGTACCGGGCGGGGGTACCGAGCGGGGGTACCGAGCGGGGGTACCGGCTGGGGGTACCGGGCGGGGGTCCCGGGCGGGGGTACCGGGCGGGGGTACCGGGCGGGGGTACCGGCTGGGGGTATCGCGCGGGGGTCCCGGGTGGGGGTACCGGGCGGGGATCCCGGGTGGGGGTCCCGGGCGGGAGGTGGGCTCACGGCACCCACCCTGGGCCCCGGTACCAGTGCTGGGCAGGCTGCAGGCCAGGACTGGTCCCTGTACAGCACCAGTCCCTATACTGAACCAGCCCCACACAGCACCAGTCCCCTACAGCACCAGCCCCCTATAGCACCAACCCCATACAGCACCAGTCCCCTATAGCACCAACCCCATACAGCACCAGTCCCCTACAGCACCAGTCCCCTATAGCACCAGTCCCCTATAGCACCAACCCCATACAGCACCAGCCCCCTACAGCACCAACCCCATACAGCACCAGTCCTCTATAGCACCAGTCCCCTACAGCACCAGTCCCCTACACCACCAGCCCCCTATAGCACCAGTCCCCTATAGCACCAACCCCATACAGCACCAGCCCCCTACAGCACCAGCCCCCTATAGCACCAGTCCTCTACAGCACCAGCCCCCTACAGCATCAGTCCCCTATAGCACCAGCCCCCTACAGCACCAGCCCCCTATAGCACCAGCCCCCTACAGCACCAGTCCCCTATAGCACCAGCCCCCTATAGCACCAGTCCCCTATAGCACCAGCCCCCTATAGCACCAGTCCCCTACAGCACCAGTCCCCTACAGCACCAGTCCCCTATAGCACCAGTCCCCTATAGCACCAGCCCCCTATAGCACCAGTCCCGTATAGCACCAGCCCTATACCGGACTCGTTACCCCTCGGGGCAGCCCCCTCCCAACCCGTCCCGGGGGCGTGGCGAGGTGGAGTGGGCGTGGCGAGGCGGAGTGGGCGTGGCGTTGCGGCTGCGCGGCGGGCGCGGAGTTGCGCGACGCTCCCTGCCCACGGTTCCCCCCCGCCCCAGCTCTGTCCCCCTCCCCTGCGCCGTGCGGCCGCGGCGGGGCGCGGAGTTTGTCTCGGTCCCTGCGCGGCGGCTGCCATGTCCCAAGATGGCGGAGGCGGCGGAGCTGAAGGTGCGGCGGCGGCGGGAGGGGGGGCGAGCGGGGCGGGCGGGAGCCGAGCGGCGCCGGGGGACCGGCAGCGCGGGGCTGAGGGGGTGCGGGGCGGGGGCTGAGGGCAGTCGAGCACTGAGGGCTCTGTGGGGATGGAGTGAGGCAGTGTGGGGCTGAGGGGATGGAGTGAGGCAGTGTGGGGCTGAGGGCTCTGTGGGGCTGAGGGCTCTGTGGGGATGGAGTGAGGCAGTGTGGGGCTGAGGGGTCTGTGGGGCTGGGGGGTCTGTGGGGATGGGTCCAGGCAGTGTGGGGCTGAGGGCTCTGTGGGGCTGAGGGGTCTGTGGGGATGGGTCCAGGCAGTGTGGGGCTGAGGGCTCTGTGGGGCTGAGGGCTCTGTGGGGCTGAGGGCTCTGTGGGGATGGGTCCAGGCAGTGTGGGGCTGAGGGGTCTGTGGGGCTGGGGGGTCTGTGGGGCTGGGGGGTCTGTGGGGATGGGTCCAGGCAGTGTGAGGCTGAGGGCTCTGTGGGGCTGGGGGGTCTGTGGGGCTGGGTCCAGGCAGTGTGGGGCTGAGGGCTCTGTGGGGATGGGTCCAGGCAGTGAGGGGCTGAGGGGTCTGTGGGGCTGAGGGCTCTGTGGGGATGGAGTGAGGCAGTGTGGGGCTGAGGGCTCTGTGGGGCTGGGGGGTCTGTGGGGATGGGTCCAGGCAGTGTGGGGCTGAGGGCTCTGTGGGGCTGAGGGCTCTGTGGGGCTGGGGGGTCTGTGGGGCTGGATCCAGGCAGTGTGGGGCTGAGGGCTCTGTGGGGCTGAGGGCTCTGTGGGGCTGAGGGCTCTGTGGGGATGGGTCCAGGCAGTGTGGGGCTGAGGGCTCTGTGGGGCTGAGGGCTCTGTGGGGCTGAGGGCTCTGTGGGGATGGGTCCAGGCAGTGTGGGGCTGAGGGGTCTGTGGGGATGGGTCCAGGCAGTGAGGGGCTGAGGGCTCTGTGGGGCTGAGGGCTCTGTGGGGGTGGGGCCACGCAGTGAGGGGCTGAGGGGTCTGTGGGGCTGAGGGCTCTGTGGGGATGGGTCCAGGCAGTGTGGGGCTGAGGGCTCTGTGGGGCTGAGGGGGTTTTTGTGGTTGGGGGTCTGGTAGTGTGGGGCTGAGGGGATGTCTGGGGCTGGGGATCAGGCAGCCTGGGGCTGAAGGGATATGGGAGACTGAGGGGATGCATGGTGGCAGCGGAGGTGTGGGGCTGGGAGACTCTGCAGTGGGCCCAAGGAGGTGTGTGGGGCTGGGGACGTTTGGGAGACAGGCGGGGTAGCCGCGTGGGGCAGGGGCTGTGGGGTGGCAGAGCGAGGGGTTCGGGCTGTACCGTGGGGCAGTGATGGGTGAACAGGGCTGGGAGGGAGCTGGGTGGGGTGGGGGGAGCAAGGACAGCCGGTGTGGGGTGAGGATGGCGGGGAGGGGTGGGGATGCTGGGGTCGGGGGCTGAGGCGAGCCGTGGGCTCCTGGCTCGGGGGCAGAGCCGTGGGGGGAAGGCAGGGGGACCACCGGGGCGAAGGGGCCGTAGGGAGGGTGCCGGCGTCTGGACCTTTGTGCGCTGAGCGGCGGGTGAAGCTGTCGAAGCCCGGTGGGCTCGTCCGTGAGGGGGGGGCGAAAGACCCTGGGGGGCCTCGGAGGTGCAGAGCCGTGGAGAAGAGAGGTAGAAACCCAAAGGAAGGGAGAGCCGAGAGCCGGAGCAGTTCAGAGCCTCGAAGGATGCCGGGGGGTCGGCAGGGGAGCAGACGATAGCCGCAGGCAGGAGAGGGGGCGTCGCAGAGGCAGGTTTGGGGTGCAGAACGGGAGGAGGGAGCAGAGAGCGTGTAACATGGTAGTGCTGCACCAGTGCTCACAGCTGGATGGGGTTTCATCTCCCTCCACTCTCTTTTTCTCGTTTTTTTAGGAGTCAGAGTGTGTCACCACCTTTGCCCACCAGACTGTGGAATATGAAATTGCCCCTGGTAACTAATTCCAAAGCTGATTTTTTTTTTTTTTTTCTCTCCTTGTTGGCGGTTTAATATTTTTCCCCCCACAGGCTGGAATATAGGTCTTAGCTGGCTGAAGTGGCCTGGGAGTCCTGCCCCCTTCCCTGTGCTGGGAACAGTAAGACATTTGGGAACTGGCACCTTTTTGGCAGCCAGCCACAGCAAGAACGTAATTCTCCAGAGTAATATTTGTCCGTAATCTTTCCAGCAATGCCCTGTCCAAATTTTGATACAGCTTTATGGCGTGGTCTTTCTCCCTCCCCTAAAACTTAAGCCTGACTGCAATGGGAGCCTTATCGAGTGGCAAAACGTTGACAATATTAGTGGATAAATTGGATCCGATAATTGTAATTGGGTAGCTCGGGGCTGCGCAGAAGTCGAGCTCCGGCAGCTCCGTCCAGCCGTAATCCTGCGATTTGGGGACGTAGTTTAGCAAACAGTAAAGCCGAGCGCGACCCAGGACAAAGTGTCTGTAATGTTTTCTGCTCCGCTCCCTCTGCGGATAAATCCCTGCAGAGGAATTGTGGTTTAAGTCTAGGGGTAGCTTAGCGTGCGGGTTTACATCTCTGGGCTTTGGCCCCCCCGGACGCCAGCCATTTCAGTGGAGCTTGGCATTATTTGAGGCTTCTTCAGTTTATTTTTGAATCTCTGCTCCCTTTCCCTCGTCCATCTCCCCTAACCCCCTTTCTGGTTTCCTCGCCAGGAGTTTGTTTAAGCTTTTTACCATCTGTGTCTCATTGTAAAAGCAAGACGAGCCAGTTGCAAACGAAAAGCTCTCTCCTTATAAAGCCCGTAGTTGGCTTAAGACACTTTCCTTTATTTAAAAGACCGAACGGTGACTCCCCTGGAAAGAGAAGAGGTTTGCGGACGTGCCTTGTTCGACAGCGGCACGATCGGACTCGAGTCTGCTGCGGATCCAGCCGCTACCCCAGCCTCAGGTGCCCTCTGGGAGCTTCGATTGCCATCTCTTACGGCAATAAAGAGAGTTTTTTCCGCTGCTCCGATACCGTGAGCAGTAACCGGAGAGGCTTCGGGGGTAGATAAGAGTCCACAGCTGCTGCAGCGGTGGTGACACAGCCATCCTATGTCACGAATGCGAGTGTTTTTTAATGACAAACGTGAATTCTGTGCTGGTGAGCCATGCTACACTGATCTCCTGCCGGTGGAAGGACTCTGTCCGGAGGATTTGTAGGAGGAATGGATGTGGGAGGAGGTCGGTTCCTTTACAATGATTGTCGCGGAAGGGGAGGGAGTTGGGAAGAGGAGCGTTTGATAAACGTGCATCCCTAATGTGTCTTTTCTGGGAGGTGTTTAAAAGAGGCGCTGTCAAAGTTGAGAGATCCCACGTCGAGCTTTTGCCTCTTAAATGACAGGTTTCCCGCTTCTAACAAATTCTCCTGGCTCCAAAAAGGGGGAAAAAAATAAAGTTAATCATTCTGCTCTTGAATGTATCACCCAGCAAAGGTAACGGGCAAATCCCACGCGACCTACGGGGTTTTTTCTACACAAAACCTTAATCTGACGCTGTGTCTGTTCTGCATCAGGGACCACATGGCACTTTTTGTACCGACAGGGCTGGCTTTGATGGCTTTACCAAATACTTCCCTTTTTTTTCCCACCGGGAAGCGGAACATCTGTCACATTGTCCTCCTGAGATGCTGCATTTTCGGTGTGCGGGTAGCACGATCCTAATACAGCGAATTAACCTGCCTTAAAACCTCTTGGCGCATAGACCAGAATCAATTAACTATCTAATACGCTTGACCTATAGATTACGGAGGTGTGCCTCTTAATTCGGTATTTCTGTGACTCTAGAGAGCTTGGTCTGTAAGGTGTAGAGTCAAGATGTTCCCGTCAGGAAGGAAAATCAGCTCTGCTGGGTTTGAGAATCAATCCGAACGCAAAATACGCCTCCGGTTAAACCGACGAGGTTTCAGCTTTTATTTTGCATTTCTTTTATCGAAGGGATTGCGGTTTTTTGGTGTTTCTGAACTCACAGAAGCCAGCCTTTCCCCTCCACTGCAGCCGGATGAAACCCCTCCGTGGAACCGAAATCGTGGATTTAAACCCCACAAAGTTGTAACTAATTTGAGAACAATTCTGCTATTGTTGAATTGGTTGCATTTTGGGAGCCTAAAGGGAAAAGTCTTTCTAGATGCAGAGCGGTGGTGAAACTCTGTGTGCCTTTCTGATTTAAAAGGGAGAGTGTTGAGTTGCTCAGTCCAGGTTTAACCCTTTTTTACTTGCATGGAGGAAAAGATTGTGCTGTAATATGTACAAATATATATGCATGTAAGTATATATGTGCTTCCATAGCACTCTTTGTCATTCCGTGGGTGTTTCCGCTTAAATAAGTAATTCTGAAATCGTATTACGAGCTCAGGAGAAGGATGGTTTTGGGAGATGGAGCTGAGTTTCTGAGGTCTGCCGCTAACTTGCCTGGTGTGACTGCGGAGGGGTCCCTGAGACCCTCTTTATTTTTCCTTTGGTGAAATGGGAATAATTCTGTATTTTCTCCTCTTCGGGCATCTTTCAACTTAACCCTGTCGGGCTGTTGGGCTGGTGGTGAGAATTAGCAGGTCGCTGTTGGGGAGATCCCTTCAGTGAGGCAGGTCGATAAATGACGCCAGCCTAGGTATAGAGGTGGTGCCTGAGGGATGCTTTTCCTTAATTGCAGCCTTTCTCATTAATGACCAACGTCTGTTTTCAGATTTGATGTCTGATGTGTCTCCTTAGAGAAACATCAGGCCAAAACTGGGCATTCCCAAAGTATATTTTAGCAATAAAAGAAGAAAAGCAACGGCTGAAAACCTCTGCAGTCACACTGGGGCTTGGCCTTTCTAAGCCAGCCTGAAGAGGCCTTAAAGCGAGAGCTTTAAACCCAGAGAGGTTCAAAAAGCTTTAGTTTCAATGCGAGGTTGACCCTACAAGAGACTGTCAGCGTTTATTCGGCGGGAAGGTGATTTAACAAGGTTTGGGTATCAGAAACTGCTCAGACATCCGTCGAATCGGGAAGCGAGTGCAACCTTTTGCATTTCCAGATCCCAGCAAAGTATCTAAAAGTAAACCTAAATATTTACGGTTCTGCTGCTGAGGAGTTGTTGACGACAAGGGGAACTTCAGACTTGACAGTGTCTCTTTTAAGGCCTCCACCATCTTCCTTAGTGAACCCATGGCTTGTTTTTGGGTTGTGTCTCCTCACGCAGCGATTGTAACGGTGGTTGTTTTATTTTCTTGCAGCATATGGTTATGAGCTTTAGGGTATCAGAATTGCAAGTTCTCTTGGGCTTTGCTGGAAGGAACAAAAGTGGAAGGAAGCACGAACTTCTCGCAAAGGCGTTACAGCTGCTGAAATCTGGCTGCAGCCCGGCTGTCCAGATGAAAATTAAAGAACTGTACCGGCGGAGGTTCCCAAGGAAGATCTTAACCCCTTCGGACTTGTCGATGCTCCACATTCAGGCAGGGCAGCTGCCCTCGGCCACCGCGCTGACGCAGGGCACGGTGTGTCACCTGCCCTATGACCACAGCTCTGCCGCCGTGCCGGCGGCTCTGCTGCCGCCGGTGCCTGTGCTGGGACCCAAGCACGAGACGGAGGTTCAGCACTTATCGCCGCCCATCCATCCCGTCCATCCGGATGTCAAGATGAAGAGGCTGCCCTTCTACGACGTTTACGATGAGCTGATAAAACCCACCACCTTAGGTACGTTCGAAAACGCTCGGTCCTCGTGTTCTCTGGAGGCTCCTTTTGTTTGCTGGGATAGAGAAGTCAGAGCAGGAGTGGCACGATCAGGGCAAGCCACCGGTGTGTGTTCAGAAGGCTGATATCCAGATGAAAGTGGGGTTTCATAGAATTGTAGAAGGGTTTGGGCTGGGAGGGACCTTCAAAGACCACCTAGTTCAACCCCTGCCGTGGCAGGGACATCTTCAACCAGAGCAGGGTGCTCAGAGCCCCGTCCAACCTGACCGTGGATGTCCCCAGGGATGGGGACACCTCTCTGGGCAACCTGTGCCAGTGTCTCACCACCCTCAGTGTAAAAGATTTCTTCCTTGTATCTCGTCTGAATCTGCCCTCTTTCAGTTTAAAACCATTCCCCCGTGTCCTGTCGCTGCAGGCCCTGCTAAAAAGTCTGTCCCACCTTGCAAGTACGGACAGCCGCGGTGAGGTCTCCCCGGAGCCTCCTCGAACAACCCCGGCTCTCCCGGCCTGTCCTCGTGGCAGAGGTGCTCCAGCCCTCGGATCATCTGGACCGATAACCTCCCACTCCCGCTGCTATGGGCTGCCAGAAATGGAAGCCTTTAGTTGCTTGTCAGTCTTGTTCCACATTGATTTCCATGAAGAAGGGTATTTCTCTCCCAGCTGACACCTTTTCTGTTAAGTGTCTATTTTATAAGTCTATATAAATTTTGGATTATTTACTGTTTTCACCAGATAGAGCCTGGGGTTTTCTTTACGTTCTGAATTGTGAAGCTTTCTGTGGTACGTCAGCGTTTGGATCCTAATCCTGAGTGAATAAAAACCTGGTTCAGTTGGCACGGGCTCCCTTTCCGAACAAATTAGTGAATGCCAGGAGAGTTAATTATGAAAAGTGGTTTGTTATTTTTACAAACAATTGGTGTTACAACTTCCAGCAAAACAGCTTCTTAAAAATCCTCTGCTGCATTTGAGTCCTAATTCTGCCTTAATTATTAAGAAAAATGTAGTCCTAAAATCCGCCAATATATAAAATTAATGAGCTGGTTTACGCATTACAGTCCAGCTTGTTGCAAAGACGAGAAGAGGTCGGCTCTGCGTTGCTGAGACAACTTGACGTTGAGCGCGAAGCAAACGGGGACCTTAAATTTAAGAGCAGAAATGGAGTATGGCGAAAGGGCAAAGCCACTTGTTTCTTGACGTGATGCGGAGGCCCAGCGCTCCGATGCTTCCCCATTTGTAAAATAGGGACAAGAAAATGCTGGGTTTTGCCTAATTCCAGAGAAGTTGTGTGTTTGCTGTCATCTTTAAAGTGCCGTAGGGTACAGAGTTAGCCCGGTAATTGCTGGTGGTTTTGGAAGCACTGCTGCACTTGGGGTGATTTGGGCCCGTGAAGAAGGGAGATTTATTCTGGTTTTTAGAATAAGTTATAAGTTGTATTTTTACTTTAGGTTGAGCCTTTCTGGCCTCTTCAGACTAGATCCACCCATCTTATGCCTTTTAAATGGTTTTCGCTTGGATTCAGGGATGTTTTTCTTGCATATAAACGTAGTAATGTTTGCTGAAGTGGAGATAAGTGTGTCTGCACTCCAACCAAAACCCATGCGCTTTTTGGGGGGTTTGGTTTTGCTAAAAATTGCCTTTTCTTAGGTTTGGCTTTGTTCAATCTCTCAAACAACCTGTGGTTAAGCCTCTTCCCTGAAATGGGATACTCGCCTTGCAAAAGAAATGATTTTTTTTCTCTCCCCTGATAAAACTCCCGTACTTATGTGTTTGTGCTTGAACTTGAAAGCGTTTTTATGTAGTTCCTAGGGGATCGTGGGCTTCTATTTTTGGCTTCTGGTGGTTCGTGTCTTTCTTCTCCCTTTAGCTGTGTAAACGTCCCCTTCCCATTCTTTTATTTTAGTTACTTGGGGCAATTTGTTGTAAGTATCCAGATACGAAGGTCACGGTGTCAGAAAAAATGCCAGAAATAAGCAATGCATGGGAAGGAAAAATGAAAACAGGGGTGGAGAGGGTGATGGTGGGTGAAGGGAGTGACACGGGGGTTAATGACACAGCCTCCTGGTCCGTCTGCGCGCTGTTTGCTGCAGGTGAGGAAGATCCAGGCTTTGGCTTTCCTGCTCCGCAGCCGGTACCAAACCCCTAGCTCTGTCGCCGTGAATCTCGGAGACGTCGGTGTTTCTCTCTGGCTTGGGAGAAGGCTGCCAACAGCGCAATAACACTGGTTATAAATTGCTTATTAGATGGAGGTTGATTATCGGTTATAAACGGAAGCAGCAGAGAAGAGAGAAAGCTGCAAATTTTGAGCGGCTTTACCCCAGCTCTGTTTGGAGCTGAATCAGGATCCGATTTTGTCATCGAGGAGCAAAAGGCTCAGGCACAAAGTCCTAAGATGGTCAAAATTCCTCTGAATTTCTCCGGTCCGGTCTGCCAGCCTGTCGCTGCTGCCGGTCCGGGGGGAAGATCTGGCAGGTCATCTGCCAGGAAACTCAGGGCCTCGCATTCCTGGCATTCCTGAGCTGCAGGAGGCTGGAGAAGCAAAACCCCTCGCCCCGCTGAGGAATCTGTGCTTGAATGTGCTTTTTGGGGAGGCCAGCGTAAGGGTGTCCCTCTCCGAAGGCAGGTGGCACGGAGCACGGAGCTAACCACCTCCTCTGCGGATCTCGGTCGCCTCGGACGGTCACGCTACGACCAGCTCATCACAGGTGTTACCAATCTCCTTGAAATAAGTAAAGAATCAAAATGTGAGATTTACACTAACACGTGATAACGTCCTCGGATTCTCTTGACCCAGGGAAGCTCCGCATCCCAGAGAGCACCGGCGGGAGCTGCTGTTGCTCAGGACCTCTCCCGACGGGTGTAAAAACGAGTGCAGAAGAGGCCAAGTTGTCTCTTTGCAAATTACATTGGCTTACAACGTCAGTGGTCTTCATTCTAGGATACCGATGTTCTGCAAATACTAATGAAATAGCTCACAGTTGTTGAGAGGGGGGCAGACACCTGCCAGTTTTACCGAGGGCGAAGCTCAGGCGCAAAAGAAGTAACTTGGTTAAGGTCAGGGAACGAGAAGGGGAAATCTGATTTATTTGCACCAAACGTTTTTACCGTGCTCGTCACTAACCCTTGTGTAAAAGTCTTGATTCTCCCATTATGTGGGTTTCTCCGCGTCTGTTTATTTTTAATCAAGGGCATGGTGGTTTTCTCTAAATTCGCCGTGACTCTGTCCATGTGCCCGAGGAGAAAATGGCAACGCCCGATTATTGTTCAGCAACTGTACTTACTCCATAACCACAGTAATTATTGTAATTTCTAGGGCAGTGGATGACCTCCGGCATTCCCTTAGCTCCGCATTTGATCTCACTCTTCCCAACCTGTCTGCCGATCCCGAGGCAGCGCCGTGTGGCTCTTCCTGGACTCGGGAGCCTGTTGCAGACCCAGGAGAGCGGGGGGGGGGTTTCCCGATTTCCTCACCGTTTGCTGTCTGTGCAAACCGCCTGACTTTCCAGGCTTCAGTTTTCCTTGTAAATAAAATGATGGAAGCTGAATGTCTGCCTTGGAAGACAGACCTGACGCTTGGTTACACGGTCAGGGATCTGGAGGGCCCTGCATGGAACTGCAGTTAATTTTGACGACGGATTGTCTTCTGCTGTTAGTGGATACTGGCCTGTGTTTATTACAAGCCTTGGCGCCTGCAGGTGTAAGAACGGCTTAACGATGATTTAATTTGTCTTAAATTCTCTTTTTCAGCCTCAACGAACAGTCAACGGTTTGAAGAAGCTCACTTCACCTTTGCTCTAACCCCCCAGCAAGTTCAACAGATCCTCACCTCCCGGTAAGCGAAAGGGTGTCTCTCGGATGCCGTGCAAGAGCGTGTGGCTTCCCTGCTGCGGCTGCCTGTTCTTCCCCGGCAGAACGGGGAGTGGAGTCGGAAGAAAAAATGGGCAGAGTTTGGGTGAGAGAGCCTGGCAGATGAGGAGGTGGGCGATGGTGGGAATAGGAGGAAGAGCTGAGTCTCAAACAATTCGTGTTTCTCTGCTCCAGTGCAGTACGTGAGAATAAAGTGCCAAGTTGGGGGTAAAAAGGGGAGATCCTTGACGTCAGCGGTGCTGTGCTGCCTGCAGCCATTGAGGACCCGGCTAAAACCCTGCGGAGTGGAATTGGTGTATGGAAGAGAGAAAATGGGGTAGTTGGGATAAAAACGTGCAAAATCATCCCAAACTTTAGGACTACCTTCCACCTGTGCCTACAAACACAATCGCTTGTTCGCATTGGCGAGTCTGCAGTTGGCATTGTATAGTCTTAAGACTCAGCAGTAGCAAGAATCTTTGAGGTTGATTTTGTCCCTTCCCACCACTCTCTCTTCTGTTCAATGGGCTTTTGCTTTACGTCCTCGTTTGGGAATTTTGCCTGCTAGTTCGGACAGGCATTACCTGTTTTGACAATTTGACTGCACTGGTTTTATTCATAATATAACTCACAGTTATCAATATCAATATAACTTAATAAAAATTTATGCTGTTGTAGTTGTAATTCTCTGGTAAGTGCTGCTTAAGACCTCCTTTTCTGTTGCAGAGATATCTTACCAGGTGCCAAATGTGATTACACTATACAGGTGCAATTAAGGTAAGGTAATGTCTTTTTGATGAACGCATTAAGTCCTGTTCCCTGAGCTAGTGTCTCGGTATTAATGTGTCCTTGATTTTGGTGAATCACGCTTCTAGCACTTGATTTCGTTTGAAACTGCATGTCAGGTTGCTCAGGGGAAATGTTAAATGTTTGGTGCTGCATTCTGAACGCTGGTTTCTATAGGGGAGTGAGGGTTTCTATAGGGGAGCGAGCCTCTGATAAACCACATTGTGCAACACCAAACCAAAAGGGTCTTTCCGGACTCGGAGAGGCTGGGTGAGTTGTCTCTGGGTGACGCTTTGCTGGCACAGGCAACACGGCCTTGCACACAAGTTTTCTCAATTTTAAGTGCAGTAAAATTTGATCTTTTTCCGAGTTTTGCACACTGACATAGAACTCGCTTCTTTCTCGTCTCCATTTTAATTATTTGCCTATTTGCAGATTCATTGCAAAAGGCAAATAAGATGCAGAAACTACATTACCCTAAAATTTGAACATTTTTTTAATATTCACCCAGCTATTACTCATGAAAATGCAAGAGATGTTGGAGAGCGTGAGTAGAAAAATACTTGAAAGTGCTTCATGGACCCTCTGATTCTTGCAGTCCGTGCCGGGGTTATTTGAGTGCCTGCCCCCACTGTCCTACGGCACTGAACAGGAACTGAGGAGGCTCTTGCCCAACATTCAACCTTGGCAGGGTTAAAAAATGTTAAATTTTATTATCAGGGCTTTGAACTTGGCAAAGAGACAGAGAATCATTACTGTACTCTCAGGAAAAAAGTGATGAGGAAATTTAGGGCTTTAGTTGTGATATCTGGAAGTCTGAAGAAAAGCGGTGGTTTGAAATTGAAGACTCTGATTTAATTCAGAAGAGAGCCTGGTGGTTTTCAGGAGGGCGTTCTATATTAATTATGATTCTGCGACAACATCTCTCTGATTTGGGGCTTTACAGCCGCAGTTTTCCTGCTGTGTCCATCTGTTCCTTTTTTGCGCGCAGAGCTGGTGGAGCGAAGCATACGGGCGTCCTGTTCCCTGAAATGCATCAGTGGATGCTTGGAAATGTCTCTTCTGTAGCGCAGAAAAACACCATGTGTGTTTTGGAAGGACCGGTTGCAGTGTGTACGCCTCTTACTGTGTTTTGGGCGTTGGAGATGAAAGAGAGTTTACCAAATAGCCCACCGGGAAACTTTCAGGAGTCTCCTGGGGTGTCGGAGTGCATCCTGAAGAAGTGGACCCTTATTCAGCAAACTTTAGTGCAGGAGTTAAAAACGATGGTGGGGTCGTTTCTTCTCTCCTGCTGATGTGCTTCAGCATACGTGGTATTCTCATCTTCCCAAGCAAGAAAAAGATTAACTCTCCATTTTATTCTCTGTTTTATTTGGCAAGCAGAGAGAGGTTAAAGCACAATAAGATCAGATTTATTTTTTGAGAACGTTGGTGGTGTGGCTCTGCGTCGGCGTGACATGCCAGGGCTTGATCTGGCAGCTCGGAAGAAGCCGGCCGAGGTCACGGTCTGACTCACGGCTGCGCGGCAGGCCTGTGGTTTCGGCCCGGGGAGTCGTCTCTGGCGGAGCACCCTCCTTGGAGACAAAATAGAGCGCGCGGCCGTCTGATTAAGTGGGATTAGGATTTGAACCGGAGCCCGCTCTGGGTTGGTGGTGCTGACGGTTGGACTCGATGATCTTAAAGGTCTTTTCCAACCCGAATGATTCTGCGATGAGGGAGGCAACGGTAGGATATCGAGTGGTGGCGGATGAGCTTTGAGAGAGTCCCCGCAGTAACCAGTCTGTCCTCCTGCAAGATTCACTTTGGGTCAAATACAGCTTTTCTGTTTCTCAGGTGCTTGCGTTGGGTGACATAAGCAGATGGAGTTCTTTGCATCTTGAAGTGCTGCAGAATCTATAGGTGAAGTTGCACGTGAACGCACCCAAAGCTGGGTTAAGCCATCTGATACAACGCTGCTGGTGTGGGAATTATATCAGGGTGGCCAGCGTGGAAGGCAGTCCTCTTCTGAATTAAATCAAAGTCTTCAATTTCAAACCACCACTTTTCTTCAAGCTTCCAGATATCACAACTAAACGGCACCCAGGTTAGCTGCCCGTGCCGCTTGAACCGGAGCTCGGTTTGTGTCATTTTCTTGAATGATGTTAGGCCAGAAAAATACAGTTTGCCTTTGAAACCACAATTCTGGATAGCTTAGATTGTCATCTGGGCTGAATAAAATTAGCCCTGCCCCTGCACACTTCACAGCGTGCACGTTAGCAATTGTTTTAAGTCGCTGGCATTTTTCTGTCTCGTTTCTCATATCTTTTGCTGCACGTAGGGCTTGAAACGCGAGTAGGGCTGTTCATCTGCTTATGTGTTTTCCAGCCATTGATCTCTTCTGCTTGGAAAATGTTTCTCCCTTTTTAAAGGGAAGTTTGGCTGCCGCTTTTTGCGAGTGTCACCACTCACTTGCCAGTTTCTCCCTCCTGCTTCTTAGGTTTTGCTTGTGTGAAACCAGCTGTCCCCAAGAAGATTACTTCCCTCCTAATTTATTTGTCAAGGTCAATGGAAAACTCTGTCCCCTGCCTGTGAGTAAATCTTATTTCTTCTTAATATGTTGTAGACTAAAGCCTGCCCTTTTACACAGTTGCAGCTCCCAGTGAGTGCAGTGGGAACGTATTTTCCAGAGATTAAAGACTGATTTGAAGAAATGGTGTGGTGAGAGTGCAAAACTGATTTCATGTTACAGGGCTGTGGATTGGTGATGAAAGCTGCTCTTTGATTTAAGGAGTGTGGTCTTTAAGTAGAAAAATATGTGAACTTTGGGCCTGATTTTTTGTAACCAGCAGATTCCCTCTCATTTTTTGGAATGCCTCTTTTGACAGGAAACTTGATAATAAAAATGCAGAGTAAAATCTGAGTTTAACGGAATAATGGCACTGCCTTTAGTTTATCACATTGCAGGAAGACCTGGATGCTCCAGTCAAGGCTGGGGTCCTTTGTGCTGGGTAATGTGTAAAAAATGTAATAAGAAATAGCGCCTGCCCCAATTTACAGTCCAAAAAGGGATGCGATTCAGTGTCACAGCTAGGAAAGGTATCGGCGGTTCGACAGTCGCAGGCCAGTTCCCTGTCAACTGCCCCACGCTGGCTTTGCTCCACTACAGCAGGCGCTTTTTGCAATCAAACCTGCAGAACAGCCTCTCATGCTCTGCCTGAGCCGCTCCCTTCGGGTTTTTAGAGATTTGCATTTTTTGCCTCAGATATTGTGTCTGGTTTTGGCCGAGACAATTAGTAACCTGCTTTAAAAAAAAAATAAAAATAGAGAGAGGTGGTTTCCGGCCTCGTGGGGCGGAAAGAGGGAAGCGCATGTGAGATGCGAGATGGCTAAAGGGTCCCCCCAGCTTCTGCTCTCAGATAAGGTTTCTTGCGTTCATTCGGATGAGTCATCTGCAGCTGAGAAGCAGCACAGCAGCTCAACGGGAACGCTTTTTTTTGTTTTACTTCTGCTCAAACTGTGACGGCTGCTGAATCAGTCTCACGCTGCCCAGTCTAACTGAGGGCGATGAAAAAAGGGTGGTGTGAATCTCTCTGAATTACAGAAACGGCACTCTTGGGCTGATGGGTTTCTAACCAGGTTGGAATGTGGATATAATGAAGCAAAAATGAGATCAACGTGAGATTTGTCACGGGATGTAATTTTTTAGCTTCCCAGCCTCCTTGAACTGGGCAGGCTTTGGTTTTTAATTCAGCGCCACTTGTGCACAACACATCCCAGCCTGGCAGTTCTGCGTTTGTGGAGAGGTTCAGCTTACGATGGGATTCCAGTGTGCTCGTCAGCGTAAGGATGTTAGAGGGAACCTTCATTCTCCATTTCTTGACATTGAGAAATAATAATGTACTGCTTTGAGATTTGTAGATAAATTCTCATACAAGCTCTAAGATGTGACATGAAATGTCTTGAGGTACAATGTGCCGTGAAGAGACTGGGTTTGTAGGTTCTTGTACGTGGCCTTACCCGTCAGAGAGAATTTATTTTATGCCAGGTAATCTTTCTTTCTTTGCAGGGTTATCTCCCGCCCACGAAAAACGGCGCAGAGCCGAAACGGCCCAGCCGCCCCGTCAACATCACTCCATTGGCACGACTTTCGGCAACCGTCCCCAACACGATTGTAGTGAACTGGTCCTCGGAGTTTGGCAGGGTGAGTGAGGGGAAAACCGTTTCCCATTTGCTGCTGTTCCTTCACTACCAGTTGTTTGCAGCCTCAGGTCTGCGAGGCAGAATCGAGGTCGTTTTTGCAGTAGCGTCAAGCTGCGCAGATCCAGGAGAGCCCTCTCCTTTCTGGTGGGTTTTTCTAGCTCTGAGCAGCGTCAACTTCTTTTCAACAGAACTACTCTGTGTCGGTGTACCTGGTGAAGCAGCTGACGTCGGTAACGCTGCTACAGAAGCTAAGAGCCAAGGGCATCCGAAATCCAGACCATTCGCGAGCCCTGAGTAAGTGAAGGTGTAACTGTGCTTGATCTGACCCTGACGGAGCAGGTCTGAATTAGCGAGCGAGGGCAGTGCAGGTCTTTGGGTGCCTCCCTTCTCGCAAGCCCGCACGCACTTGCTGAGTCCTGATGATGAGAACTCGATGGGGAGGTAAGGATTGTAAAGATTAGGGATTATTTTTCAGTGATGCCGTTCAACAAAGATGGAAATCAAAGCGTTCTTCAGATCGCTGCCCATCTCCCTTGTGGTACTTCCAAAACATTTCTCCTCTGCGGAGCAGCGGGCGTGGTGCCGTTGCTGCTTGCACTCAAATTGTACGCGGTTTCCCTACAACCAAATGCTTCCCCTGTGCTGCCGTTTTACAGGCAGGCTGTAAATTCTTTAAGGTCGGGACTGTCTCTTTGTGCGGCGTATATGGTCTAGCCAAGGAGACTCTTGCCAGAGCTGTTAGCCGAATAGCAATAATGTCTGCTGTCGTAAGCATTACCTGCCTGTAATTTGGATAATAAGTGTCATGGTGCAAATTATAAATCATGTCTGTACGTATTTATGCATGTAAAAGAAGGAGGATGTTGACAGGAGACCTTTTTCCCCTCCTCTTCTTTCAGTCAAAGAAAAACTAACAGCTGATCCTGACAGTGAGATAGCTACAACGAGCTTACGAGTTTCCCTGATGTGTCCAGTAGGTTTCTACATTTTTGTTCATTTTTCTTGGACAGGCCTGTGTGAACAGCTTCCCGCTTTACCTTACCGTTGCGTAGGAACGCTTTGGAGCGAGACGAGAGCTAATGCTGCTGCAGCCCTGCTCTTGCTGAAAAGTCAGCTTTGATTCCTAAATAAAAGCAGAACTGCTTTCTTTCGTGCATAAAAACGTTGCTGAGATTGTTGGCCTAAACTGCCTAGGCAAAAAATGTCTTCTGTTGACCCGGTCCTTGTCTTTCACCTTCACTATTAGCACGTGTTTGAGGTGGAGGTGAGCTTAAAAAAATAAAGAAAAGGCAAAAATACCCTCCGGAAAGCTTGTTTTCTCTCGCACATTAATTCTTCGTTGACGTTTAGTTTAACATCTTGTTAAACATGCTGGAGTGCTGGGCAGGGGAGAAAAGGGAATAAAGAGGGAATAACACCGCTGGCTTTACTTTGGTGCTGTGAGAGGCGGTTTGTACAAAACCCACTTCATTTCTTACCTCTTGTCCCCCAGCTGGGTAAGATGAGGCTGATTGTGCCCTGCCGAGCCATCACGTGCACCCACCTCCAGTGCTTCGATGCTGCGCTCTACCTTCAAATGAATGAGAAGAAACCCACGTGGACTTGTCCCGTGTGTGACAAGAAAGCCCCGTACGACAACCTGATAATCGACGGGTGAGCTGAGCAGGCTTCTAACACACTCTTTAGCCTGGATAATGTTTTTCTTTTAAGGCTTATCCTCTAATGCTAGCATATAGAGACAAGTTACAGCCTCGAATAACTTAAAATCTGATTTTCATTCCCTAAACTGCTTTAATGCCAATCTGGAGACATTTTTCCCAAAGAACAAGAAGCCTTTGTCAAAGTCTTGGCTTCCTTGCTGGCAGTCTCTGCAGAGGCAGTAATGAGGGAACCTGCTGACGGGGGTTTGAACCGAGCCCTCCAATGTACGTTGAACAGCCCATCAGAAAACTAAACTTGCAGGTGATACTGATTTTAGCACAGGGATTCGTCGCACCCCTTTAACCCATCTCCTGAGCGCCATCGGTCCCGTGTCATTTCTGCCGTCCGTCTGCATGTATTTATGCGCGAGTCCTTGTAGCGTTTGCTCTCCCCAGCTCGTGCTCTCACCCGGCAGGTTGTTCATGGAAATCCTGAACTCGTGCACGGACTGCGATGAGATACAGTTCATGGAGGACGGCTCCTGGTGCCCCATGAAGCCCAAGAAGGAGAACCAGGAGGTGTGCCAGACGTCTGCGTTCAGTGGGATCGAGGGTACGGGAGCTATGGTCACCAACTCTTTTTTGGACGTCTGGTTTTGCCAAAGCAACGTTTACACTTACAATTTTTACATTTACAAAGCAACATTTGGAGCGTTTCCGATCCCATCTGGGAGCCGGTATTTGGGATCACCCTGACATACCAGGAGCATGACAGGCACTTAGCACACCCCTGTGGAGTAAGTGCTAGAAAAAGCAAGACAAATGCAGGTTCCTCTTGAAACTGCAGCATTAATTCCAGGTGGGCTATGGAGACCTGACCGTTAGTGTGGGGATGATGCTTCTGTTCTGGGATGGGGTGTGGATTTGCTACCAGCTGTTTGGCAGTCCTGAGTGTATCGCAGGGTTGTAGTGCTTGTAGAGGCGGTGGTGTTTTGCTCGTCTCCATTTCAGCGGTTGAAGCTGATCGCTGGTTTTCTTCTGCAGCCAGCTCCCTTTACACTGTGAGCGCCGAGGGCAAGAACTCTTCGGAGGGCAAAAAAAAAGTGGAGGTTATTGATCTCACTCTGGACAGCTCGTCGGATGAGGAGGAGCCGCCTGCCAAGAAGCAGTGCCCGGTCTCCAGCATGGCTCCTCCGACAGCGGCCGGGCCCAAGGGGTAAGGCAGCACCGGAACCCGGCCCCCCCGCTTTGCTGGGCTTTGGCTTCTCTTGCTTCCTGCTCTCGGCTCGCTTCCCTTCCGAGTGCTGGTGCCGTCGCAGTGACCAGATCCCAGCCCGCTCCGTCCCTGGGCAGCGCTGCTGCTGCTTTCCACTCCCAGGGCGAGGGGACACACCTCTGAGCGTGGGACAGGGGAGGAGGGACGGCTTGGTTTTGCTGTAGGTGCGGTAGCAATCGGGGGTTTTTTGACAAACAACGGCGGAATTTTGCCCTCAGCATGCCGTTCTGCTTTTGTTAAGGTTCCTCGGGTCTGTATTGTTTCAGGGTGTTAAGTATCGATCACCAGCCGTCTTCTGTGCTTCGAAGTCCTCCCATGGCAGCTCTCGGCAGCGACTATCTCTCCAACCTCCCCATTCCCGACTACCATCCGTCCTACCAGGTGCCCTCAGAGCTTCAAGGTAACAACAAAGACCTCTGGCAGCAGTTTGCAAATACGCACAATTGTACCAGTTTACCAGACTAAGCAGCTGGCTGTAACACCGGTGCCCTGGCCTCCCCTTCCCCTGAGCTACGGGGGCCTTTGGGTCACCCCCACTCGTAGCCTTTCTCGGCCTGGCGGCTACTGCAGATCAGAGCCAGGATTTTTGAGCAACAGAGTTCACTGGCCCAACACAGAAGAGGGAAGAAGGAGACTAGAGTGCCTCCCTCCCGGGGCACCACGCCGGTGAGACTCTCTAGGGGCTTGCAGGTGAGCTCCTGACTGACAGAATAGCCTGAAATCTGGTTGTTAGGGATCACAGGTAGGAACGACCCGGGTTTTGGCTGGTTGGTGTCCCAGGGCCACCGAGGAAATGAGGCTGCGACTTCCTTTCCTGGGCTCTTGTTGCTGGCTGGCAGGGTGTGATACGGGTTGTGTGTCCTCACCCAGCAGAAGGAAGGAGAGGCCCAGGTCCGTGACTGAGTAGTGAATAAGAAGCCATTCCCAGGAACCCACGGCTCTGGGGATCCCCGTGTGCTTTACGGCAGTGAGTGATGCCTCGGTTGTCCCCAGGGGGGTGGGCGTTTAAAGCCTGGTTTTACGGGCGGGGAGGCTGCTACCCCGAGAGATGAGGTGAGGGGCTTGAGTGCACCTCAGGTCAGCAGCGGAGACCTGAAAATACCCTCTCGGTCCTGCGTGCAGTTCACGCATCCCTCCTGCCCAATCTGAGGCGTGCGCAGTTGCTGTCTGATGGAGTTGGTTTGGTCGCGAGCCGTAAGCAGCTTTTGCAGAGTGGTTCGAAGTGCGGGGTCGGGGCTGGGCTCACCCAGCCCTTTGCGGTTTGCTGAGCTTTGCTGGAACTTGATTTTGGTGCCAGGCCCCACGACAGCTCTGGAGAGGTGAAATTTAATTTGCCCTGCGCTGTTCCGTTGCTGAGGCCACGCGATGAGTTACAGAGCGGTTGTAGGAGCAGAGCTGGAGTTTGTGAGGCAGTTGGAGCTGACAGGATCGTGGTACCTGGTACTTGGAAGCAGTCTGAACCCATCTGCTTCTGTCTCTACGTTAGCACGGTTTGGCTCCCCTTCCTGCCAGAAGTTTGTTTACCATCAAGAGATTTATTTTTCCCCTTTTTATTTTTCTAGGTCTGGATTTGTTTTCCTTCCTTCAAAGTGAAAATCAGGTAAGGGTTTTTTTTTTTTTCTTTTGTTTTGTTTCATTATTGTTTTTCTTTTCTCCTTGCCAAATCTGCCAACTGGCAAATACATCCCTCTTCGCTCAGCCAACCTTCCTCCTCCTCCATCCTCTTCCTCTGTGAGAACTGTTGTAGGACGGCGGTGGAGGTGCCGGCTTTGCGGTTCCACGGGCATCGCCTGACCCCGCAGGGAGACACTTAGCCAGCCCTGCAGCTGCAGGACTCCTGGGCTCTTGCCCCTCTGCCCAGCACCTCTCTTCTTCCGCAGTATCTGCTTTCTTGAGCCTGCCTCGCTACGGCAAATTCAGGATTGCCAGGGGCTGAGAGGTGGGAGTATTTTGCTTCTCTGAGGCTGAATCCACGCAGACGTCGGAGAGCGATGGTAGAAAGCGGAGGGATTTGGCGGCAGTCGCCGGGAGTTGATTTGTCCTGTCCGCGTGGTGCGCAGGTGGCTCCGCGCTGGGCACGGATCCACGGCTTTTCAGGGTGGTCGCTGTAGGCTCCATCTTCTTTCTCTGTGCTGGGCTTTATTTCTTGCTGCCGCGGGTCTCTGCCGTTCTCCCCCCGAAGCCCGCGCTTGCACTGGTTGTGCTGACAGGAGGCAGCGGGTGCTGATGGTTCAGGAGCGGTCTCGGTAAACTGGTACATTTATCTGGGGGGCTCAGAGCGACCCTGTGCGACCTGTCCGCTCCGGAGGGCTGCCTGGGGCTGGGGCCGGGGTTGTGCGGGCACCGTGCGCTGATCGGGGTTTTCCTTTGCTCGGCAGCATTACAGCCCTTCCGTGATCACCTCCCTGGATGAGCAGGATACGCTCGGCCATTTCTTCCAGTACAGGGGCACCTCTAGCCACTTCATAAACATGAACCCCCTGGCCCCCGTGATGGCAGGATCTCACAGCGCCGTCAGCCCGGCCGGCGGCCGCATCAGCAGCATCGTCTCCCCCAGCGCGCTGCGGGAGAGCCACGGACACAACGGGACAATAAGTAGCAACGCGGCGCTCCCGGGCTGCAGGCCAGACGTCATTTCCCTGGACTGAGGCCACGCTGACGGCCGCTATTCCCTCTACCAGGGATGGGAGACGGGGGCGGATTTCCAGTAGCTGCCTTAGGGGTTGGCTTCCCTGTCGGGGCTGGAAGGACCTGACCAAGAACCGTTCGGTTGGGTCTCTCCCCTCGATCGAGGCCATCTCCCCCGCGTAGCCCGTGCCCCCAGGCCTTGCGCCGCTGGTTTCCAGTCCGCCTCTGTTGGGAAGGATGCGTCCCACGGCTGTATCCGCGCACGCACGCGCTCCCAAGCGCGCTGGGATGTGGGCTGGGGAGCGCCTGTTTCCGAGGGTTAACCAAACCCCCGACTTTAAAGAAATATTTTAAAACCGTTTATGTTACGTAGGATTCTGCTACAGATATCGAAGAGCTGAGGAGGAGAATTCAACCGTCCCCTCTTCCGCGGGAGCAGTGCTGCTTCCCAAAAGCAGCGTGTCCTGCACTTACCCCCCAAACCCCACGGGGACCCTCACAAGTGAGGCTGGGCTGGCTGGGGCTGCCTCCCCAGCCCCCACTGGAAATTATTCCTCATTTTTAATGGGAGACGGCGGTGGGGGGAAGAGCAGACGCGCGCGGGGCTGCGTTGGAGGACGGGGTGAAGCGAGCGAGCCGGGAGGGGGGCGGCCCTGCTGCCCCGTCCACGCTGTTGCCTCCTGCCTGTCCCTCTGGCGACAGTGCTGTCTCAGTTGTAACTACGGTGTATTTTTTAAAAAAAAAAAGATTTGTTTTCTTCCTTTTAAATATTTCCAGACCTGTACAGAGAACACATAGATGATCTATATTTTCAGTTGCAGCTTTTGTACATATAAAACTCCAAAGATTTCCCTGTTTCTGTATCCACGTGAGGACGAAATGAAGGTTGCGTCGTCTCCGGGGACGACGCATCACCCATTGCACAAATTATTTATGTATTTAAATGTATACTTCAGTTTGTAACCTCTACAGCGATGTACCTGCTGCTTTGTGAGTGTCCAAACAGGCTTGCTCCCTGCTGCCAAGCCCATCTCCCAATCCCTGCAGCGACAGGCACGCGGGTGCTGGCTCACGGCGAGGTTGGAGCGCGGAGAGGTATCACATGTAGCAATTTTTTTAGCACCTTTTTTAACTGCTCCTTCCCTGAAAATTCCGAGCGGCGTCCGTGCCGGTGGGTCGGGACGGGGGAGCAGCGCACAGTATTCTGCTTGGACGATTTCCTATTTCTTGTATCGTAACCGCGGTAAATATTTCAATGCAATAAAGGTGGAAATCCAGAGGACCTGCCGATTCCTGCGGTGACCGGGGCATGTGGAGCTGGTTCTGTTTAGCAGGAGCCAAACCGCTGCTGCTTCTGCTCTGCTGTGAAGAGCAGGAGTCTGGGGGCAAGAGAGCGCTGGGGTCTTGCCCCTGCCTCGCCCGCACTTGCTCCAAAACCCCCCTGGAACGGGTTTTTGGAGTTTCTGAACTTCTGGATTTCTGAAATCCCCCGCTGGAGGGGATTTGTTGTCGACGAGATCGCATCGAGGTGCCGGGCTGGCTCCCCACGGGCTCGGCTCACCGCGTCCCCTAACTCTGCTCTGCTTTCCCTGCAGCCAGGCCTCCCCCGGGCAGCGAGACGTGCCCAGCGTGGGACCCCGGTCCCCCGGCCAGCACGGCGGCGCCGCTCCAGGTCCTGCCAGGGTGACAACACGTCTTTTATAAACACAGCGTGGTCACACACCCCAGGAGCAGCCGGCAGCGTGGCCGGGGCGCCTTCCCTGCTCGATACCGAGCTGCTTGACCCCTTGGAGCCGTTTCTGTAGCAGAGTCCCCTTAAGCCAAAAGAAACCCACCCAGCGCCTGTTATCGGGGGGACCCCGGTCTTGGTGAGCTGATGGGTGCTGATCCTGCCACCCCCCTAAGCCGTGTCCCCTCTGGGCCACCCTGCTGTCCCCTCCTCGCCCTTCCTGTGGCAGGCAGGGTCCGTGCCCACCCCTCCCCTTCCGCGCCGCCCGAGACCCCCGCCCCACTCCAACACGGACTCCGGGCCGGGTGGGCAGTGACTTTATTCCCGTCCGCGGCGGCCGCAGGAGTGACGCTGCCCTAGGGCCCGACTCCCCCCTGCTCCCCGAGGGACCCCAGCCAGAGCCGAAGGGCGAACTTGGTGCCGGTGCTGACCCGTTCCACGTCCTCCCCTTCGGCCGGCGCCGTGTTCAGGAAGGTCGCGGTCGGGAGCTGGGCGGTGCTGGAGGAGCCGTTGCTCAGCTCCGTGACGCTGAGAGAGGGAAGGCCATCAGGGACAGAGCGATGTGGGGCCTGGGGCTCTGCACCCCCTTTCTTACAGCCCACGGGAGCTGCTCCCGGGCGCGTCCTCACCCCACGGTGGCCGGCAGCGCGCTGGGGACGTTTCCCAAACTCTCCGCCCCGTCCTCCGTGGCTGCGATGGCCTCCAGGACGGCGGGCTCCAGCCAGGCGTAGGCGCTCACCTCGCTCTCGCTGGGACGCATCCTGCCCTGCACCCCAAGACGGCGCTCAGGCCGAGGAATCGCCACGCGGGGACGCAGCGGAGGGCCCCGGTCGGGCGCTCACCTGCAGCCGCTGGTGGGGCTCGGCGGAGAGGAGCAGCAGGTAGGCGACGACGTGGTGGCGGCGCGGCAGCCCCCGGCTCAGCATGGGCGGGTAGATGGACTGCGGGTGGGGGAACGCGTCAACCGGGTGCCGCCGCCCCCACCCAGGGGCGCTCGGCTCCATTGGGGAGGGGTGGCGGCGCTCAGCCCCCCCAGCCCAGCAGGATGTTACCTCCCAGAGGCCGAGCATCCTCCAGGAGAAGGTCCCCGCGCCCAGGCGCAGCCCCGTCTCCTCCTCCAGCTCCCGCAGCCCCACGTCCAGCAGCTGCGGCCAAGGAGGGAAGGGAGGGGGTCAGGGTGCAGCAGCACCCCCCAACTCACGCTGGCCCTGTCCTCCCCCAGGCTGTGCGGTCCCCGCGTTGTCCCCTCACCTCTTCACCCGGCTCCACGTGCCCACCTGCCAGGAGGGACAGCGGGTTAGGGGCACCCCACAGTAACCAGCACCCCATTTTTCCGCCCCTCCCCGCCAGCTGGACTCACCGGGCGGCACCCAGACGTTGGGGAAGATGCTGAGGGTGCTGGCGCGGCGGGTGAGCAGGATGCGGCCGGTGCTGGCCTGCAGCAGCACGGCCACCCCCGCGGCCACCCCCCGGCCCTGCAGCTTGGCGGGGAGGGCGATCTCCGGCCGCTCCCCCAGACGCTTGGCAGGGCAGAAGGAGGGTCTCTACGGGGAAAGGTGACGTGAGGGGACATGGTGGCACTTTGGGGGGACCCAGGGGTCTCCAGGCCCCCACCCACCTTGAGGAGGGCGACGGTGGAGCCGGGGAAGGCCACGTCCGAGAGGAGGAAGCGGCCGCTGTCCAGGCCGCAGCTCACCACCGCCGCGTCCTCGTGCGCGGGGCAGAAGGCGCCTGTGACGCTCTGCGGGGAAGGGCGACAGTGGCGGCCATCGCGGGGCCACGGCGGTGGCCATCGCGGTGGCCACCGCCATGGCACCGCATTGGCCATGGCCCCGCGATGGCCGCCCCGCGTACGTCCACACCCTCACACCCCTCCTTGCGCCACGCGGGTGTCCGCTCCCCCCCCCCGCCATGCCCCCCTCCCACCCCCATCCGCGCCCCCTTCCCCCCCCGCCCCGCTACCTGCCCGAACCGCGCGGGCCCCCCCGCCCCGCCGCGCCGCACGTGCACGAACACGCGTGTCAGCCCCGCCATGGGCCCCGGGTGGGCGGTGCCCTGGGCCCGGTGGGCGGTGCCCTGTCCCCGGTGGGCGGTGCCCTCCCCGGAGTGAGCGGGCGGCGAGCGCGCCCCCTGCCGGCGCCACCGAAGCCTCAACCCAGCCCAGGGCGCTCCGCGGAGGAGCGGGGACACCGTCCCCGTCGCGCCCGGTCCCCACGGGACACTCGGGGAGCATCAGTGGCTTTTGCTTTATTTTCCTCAATAGGGCAAGTGCCCACGGGTGGACGCGCGACCCCCCGTGTCCCGTCCCCCCCCCCCGCCCTCAGGGCTTCTTGACGGTGCTCTCGATGAAGGACTCCAGCACAAAGATGGTCTCGTCCACCTGGTTCTCGCTGGCGTCGATCCTGGGGGACAGACGGGGCGGTGGGGGCGCGCGGGGAGGCCGAGGGTGTCCCCGTCCCCCCCCGTCCCTCCCCTCCCGCCGGCCCTCACTTGTTGACGTTGCGTTTGAGGGTCTCCAGCTGCTGGCGCTCGGGGGCCGTGATCATCTCCTCGATCTCCTGCAGCTGCGCGTCCTCGGCGCCGGTGGCCTGCATGGACGCCAAGATGGCTTCCACCCGCTGCGACTTCTCCAGCAGCCGCCTGGGGAGGCGACGGACAAGAAAATGGTGGCGTCAGCCCCCCCCAAAATCCACCAGCCCCTCCGCGTGCCGCCCGAGCCCCAGCGCTCACTTGTTCTCCTTGGTCTCGTACTGACGCCGTTCCATCAGGTTGGCCACGCTCTGGGAAGAGGAAGGAGAAATGGGGCAGGGCGCGCGCCCAGGCGCTGCGGCAGCAAAACCCCCGAGGGGTGGTGGAACGGGGACGTTGCTGCTGCTACCCCCGGCGGCGCCATCCGGGACAGCCCCCAGGACGGAGCAGGGGGCCGTTACACCCAGGGCTGGGGGCTGCGAGGGGACGCAGGGGACGGCCCAACAGCCACCGTTGCTCACGGGTGGTGCAGGAGGAGAACCACGCGTGGTGACCGTGATGGTGGAGGAGAACCATGCGTGGTGGTGGTGGAGAAGGAGAACCACGCATGGTGATAGTGATGGTGGAGGAGAACCACGTGTAGTGGTGGTGGTGGAGGAGAACCACGCATAGTGGTGGTGGTGGAGGAGAACCACGCATGGTGGTGGTGGTGGAGGAGAACCACGCGTGGTGATAGTGATGGTGGAGGAGAACCACGCATAGTGGTGGTGGTGGAGAACCACTGGGCTCCATCGCCTGGAGCAGGAGCACGCTTTGGGGGGCCTGGATTTCCCCCCGTGCTTGGGAATATTAATGTGGATGGAGGCCACGTGGGGACCTGACAGGGATCAGGCTGGTGACGGTGGCTTTCGGGGACCGAGCAGAGCCACTGGCGGGTCTCCGGGCGCGTCCACGGCGGTGACTGGGCCGTACCTTGTAGCACCTGTGCAGCAGCATCCGCGCGGAGGACAGGACGTTCACGGTGTAGAGGTAGAAGGTGCGGGACGGCGCGTGGTCGGGAGTCTTGGGAATCTCCTAGCGGTGGGCGAGAGAAGCAGGGAGGACTTCACCGAGCGCATGTCCCCGCGGTGAGCCACACGGGGGTGGGGACCGCGGCGGGGTTTGGCCGGTGTCCCCTGCTCAGGGAGCGATGCTCGGGAACGCCCGTCCGCTGGACAGCCATTGTGTGAGGAGCAGGAGAGCGACGTCGGCTCTCGCTTGGGAAAGTCTCCGAGATCTGAGGCCTCCTCACCCATCGCTCCCCAGCCCTCATTCTGCGCCCACGCGCCCCTTGCGTTACCGTCGCTCTGGTGACAGGGCGGGCACGCTCACCTGCAGGGACACGAAATTCTCCGACAGCATTTTGTAGAGCATGTCCTTGGCTTCCTTGGCCGGGATCATGGCAAAATCCTCCACTTGCTTCTGCTCCAAATGCTTCTTTCGCAGGAGCAAGCGGAATATCCTGGCACAGCGGGAACCAAATCTGAGCGGGAGAGGAAAGTAAATCAGCGGATGGAAGCGGGAAAGGGCCAAGAAGTCTTCAAATCGCCGTTTTACCTCTCCTCCACGATGGACTCCAGCGTCGCCGTCGCCAGAGACGCCAGGGCCTTGTGAAGGTCTGGGCACGGTCGAGGTCAAGGATAACACCAGCGCTCGGGAACCGTTTTACGCGCTGGAAGACGCGGGGTCAGTAGTTTACCCACAAAGGATACTGACAGTGTACATGCCCCCGCCGCTGTCCCCGGATTTACCCACAAACTCGAGCTACAAGAAGAGAAAAAATAAAAAGTTTAGTACATCCCAAAGTAATAAAAATCCTGATCTTCTTTAAATCTCGATTGTAAAAAGTAACACATAGATTTTATGAAAAAAAAAAAAATCTCTGATATTAACAGCCTAAGAACATCGCCCATTTTTTTTAACACTTTCAGTATCTTTTAAATATCAGAACAAAACTGGTTTTCCCTCGGTCTGAGACTCCCTGGCTAAAGGGAGGCAGCGAGTGGCACAGACTCGGGGTGCAGGGAGCCCGGCGAGGAGCCGCCATCGAGCGGCGTTTAACTTCCTTCCGCAAGCGAGTTCTCGCATTCGGGCAGTAAAGACAATCATGCGTTTCTTACCGGGTCGTCGGCTAACAGGGTGAGGTACTGGTCCAAAACTTGCTTCACAATGTTGTATCCGGCTGGAAGAGACCGGAATATCTACGGGAGGAAAAACAGGCAGAATGTAAGTGGGGGTAAGATGAAATAAGCAGTTTGCCTAAATTTGCAGGTGCTTTACAGACTTTTCCTGCCCGATCCCAACCCGGGGCCATGCGAGCGGAGAAGGGCCTCGGCTACACCCTGACCTCCCAGGGCAGGAACCGACCTCGTTGGAAGAGAGCGGCTGGGTGTACGGCGCGCTGGAGGACGTGGTGACTTCACTCATCCGCAGCATCGTCCGCACTATTTCGCTGCTGGTCTGGTTTGGGGGGGAAGGAAACGGCCCTTAGTGTGGAGAACCTCTGTCCTGAGCTCCTCCCGCAGCAGCAACCGAACGTGGGCCACCCCTGCCTGCCCCGGAGCGGGGTTTAAAACCTCCCCACAACCATCAAGCTCCCCCCGTGACGTGGACAGCGACCGCAGGAGGGTTCTGAGCACTCCCACGAACCTGATCCATGCGGTTGGCCACGGCACTGACGATCCCCTGGTCTCGAAAATGCTGGTGGAACCGGTCGATGTTGACTTGCCAGTAAATGCCGTCGTCGGGCGGAGGCTGTGGGGGAACAGTGAGAGAGAGGAGCCACGAACCGAGGGAGAGGAGCCACAGAGGGAGAGGAGCCACGAGCCGAGGGAGAGGAGCCACGAGCCGAGGGAGAGGAGCCACAGAGGGAGAGGAGCCACGAACCGAGGGAGAGGAGCCACGAACCGAGAGAGAGGAGCCACAGAGGGAGAGGAGCCACAGAGGGAGAGGAGCCACGAGCCGAGGGAGAGGAGCCACAAAACCGCTCGTTTGGTTCCCCCAGGAGAATGTGTTTGGGAAGACGCTGGATCCCTCGAGCCCGTGAGCTCAGAGGAGGAGGAAGGAGCTCAGCCCGTGGCAGGACAGGGACCGAGGTGCGTCCCCAGCAAAGGTTACACGCGGAGACAGGCAGCGTCCTGCCCGCAGGCAGCTGCCTCCACCTTTCCCGTGCGCTGCAGACCCAGCTCTGATTTACAGCCCCGCAGAGCCGCCAGCAACATTGCTTCAACATCCACAGTACCTCTGAGCTTTCTCCATCTTGTTTCTGCTTTTTAGCCTTGTGTTCGCCATTCTCTTCCTCATCGCACGATCGCCTCCGCTTCCCTTTCCCTGCCAAGCAAAGAAGACGGCGTTTGCTTTTAAAAAACTATTGTCACGGTCTCGGGTGAACAGCGTGCGGCCGAGCGCTCCCCAAACACCCCACGAACCATCTGGCAGCACCCCGAGGAGCTTCTCACCTACGAGGTTCAGCCTGGGCACGACGTACATGTCCTTCTCGTTGATCACCAACGTGGGCGCAGGGGGAGGCGGCGCGTCGGGGCTCTCGGGGGTTTCGGGGACCAGCGGGCACCTCTGCACAAAGTGCGTGTCCGCCAGGCGCACGAACGTGTTGGAGACGTCAGCGTAATCCATCGTCTTCCCGTCTAGGCCAGAGGACAGAGACGGCGGCGTCAAGCTCTGCCAGTCCCCGCGTTGCTCCTGCGGCTCCAGAGGACGAGGTGACGCTGTGGTCCTCAAAGAACCGCTACGAAGAGGCTGCTCGGAGGCCGTTTTGGGGAGGGGCAGCATTTATAACCCCTCTGGCAGCGAGGCCGCTTGGGGTGGCTCCTTCTCCAAGTTCACGGCCAGCTTTCCACTGTAACGCAGCCCACAGAGCCTCTGGTACCACATCCACCCAGCAAAACCCGCCTCCGGCAGCCGCTGCACCTCCTCCCGCTCCCAGATCCCTTTTTTTAAGGAGAGGAGATTCCCACCTTCCATCGTTTCAGTCAGCCTGTCCGCCACCTTCCTCACCACCGCGCTCATCGTCATCTTGCCGTTGAGGAGCAGCTCCTCCACGATGAGCTCGCCCGTGTCGTTGTAGAGGGTCTTGGCGGTGTAGATGTAACGCGGGTAGCGGAGGATCCTCAGGACCCGCTTACACTGGGCCTCGTACTCCACGAAACCTCGCTTCTGCAGCTGGTACGTCACCAGGTTGTGTTGGATGAGGACGCAAAGCGCTTTCTTAACCTGCCCGAGGCAGAGCGGGGCTCGGTTACGCGACAGAGAAGCCCACGCTGCGCTCGCTCCCCTTCACGGCGGTCACGGCGTCTTTCCTCCATCCACAGCCACCATTTTCCCCCCGCTGTGACCCTCCCCGCTGCTGAGCTGCCGCTGTTTGTGTCACCACCTTGTCCCCTGCGCACCATCCCCGTCCCTCTGGACTCTATTCCCTGCCTTTGCTCCCTGCGGAGAAGCCAGAGTTACACTCTGCTCTTCCCGGACCACCTTTTAATTGAGATAACGAACCATCTCTCCCACTTAAGAAAACCCACCTGATATTTTTTTTTTTTATAAGCAGCAAAGCGCTCATTTGTCCTTCCCAAGGTTTTCCTACCAGTTTCTCCTTCGGGAGCAGCAGCGGTGGTGACTGACAGCTCGGGCTGATATCAGAGCCGTCCGGGCTGCCTTATCTCACGCCTCCGATCGCACCCAGGCTAAAGCCGACGCGGGCGGTTTTGAGACGTACCTGATCCAGCAACAGCCCCGTGTCACTGATGATCATCCGCAGCGGCTGGGTGCCCGTCCTGATAAGATAAGTCCCTATCTTCTCCACGATCTCCCCAAAATGTTCTTGCAGCAGGAGGGAACACAGCTTTATTTCCGCCTGAGTCATCTCGACGGCAGATTAAAACACCCGGCGGTGCTGGGGAAGAGAGTTGATGTTATTACGGCTGTTTTGGGGGGACGGGAGGGTGGGGGCCGTGCTGCTGCCGCCCGGGGAAACCCACCTGCGCTCCGTCCCAAAATGGACGTAAGGTGGGAGACCGAGTCTTGAGGGAAACCAGCCCCTGACGCCGTAGCGGGGGTGAGATGGAGAAGGGAGGGACACTCTGGCACACGGCTGGTCCCTGCGTCCCCTCCCGGGGGATGGCAGCCCTGGCAGAGGGGGCCTGCGGCCATGGGTCCCCTCCAGCCAAGGGGCAGCCATGTCAGAGGGGTCCCCTGTGTCCCCCTCCCAGGTGGGATGGCCCCCCACAGAGGGCCGGGGTCCTGTCAGAGGGGTCGGGGTCCCTGTGTCGCCTCCCGGGGGACGCCAGCCCAGTCGGAGGGGACCCGCCAGGCCCTCACTCACCCAGGCCCAGCCTAGGCCCATGCGGCCACCATGGCAACCGGCACTTCCGGTTCTCCGCCCGCTACTTCTGGTCGCTCTCGGCGCCGCCGCGCCGCGGTGGCCGCTCTGGGAGGACCGGGCGGGCGATGCTCTGCCCGCGCCGTCTCGTCGGGCCGAGGTGACGCTCTACCCACGCCAGCTCGCTGCTCGGCCCGGAGCAGACGAGCGGACCGGAAGCTTGAGGCTAGCGGGCCGTTCCGCCGGCGCTCTACCCGCGGGCCGCGGCCTCTCTGCCTCGGCGGAGGACTGACGGCAGGGAGCCGGCGGAGGCGGGGGAGAGAGAAGATGGCGGAGGCCTCGGCGGCGGCCGCCGTGTCCCAGCACCGCTTCTTCTGCCACAGCTGCAAGGGGGAGGTCAGCCCCAAGCTGCCGGTAAGCGCCGGGGGTTGGGGCTGCAGCGGGGGGGTGGGGGGGGGAGGCCGAGGCTGAGGCCTCTCAGCGCCGCTGCCCCCCCGGCGGGGGCGGGCCGGGCTCGGCCGGCCCTGGGGGTGAGGGGCTCGTCCCCTTCCCCCCCCCCCCCCGATCTTCCCGTGGCGGGGGTACCCCTGCCCGGGGTTCGGCCTGAGGGGGGGTTATCCCTCCCCAGCCCTGCAGGCAGGGGTGACCCCCCCATCCTGACCCCTGTGGGGAAGGGCAGCCCCCCCCAAGCCCTGCCGCCCCCCCGGCCCTGCAGGTAGGGGTGACCCCCCCATCCCCTTCCTGACCGCTGTGAGGAAGGGCAGCCCCCCCAAGCCCTGCAGCCCCCCCAAGCCCTTCAGCCCCCCCCAGGCCCTGCAGGCAGGGGTGACCCCCCCATCCTGATCCCTGTGAGGAAGGGCAGCCCCCCCAAGCCCTGCAGCCCCCCCCAGGCCCTGCAGGCAGGGGTGACCCCCCCATCCTGACCCCTGTGAGGAAGGGCAGTCCCCCCCAGGCCCTGTAGGCAGGGGTGACCCCCCCCCATCCTGATCCCTGTGAGGAAGGGCAGCCCCCCCAAGCCCTTCAGCCCCCCCCAGGCCCTGCAGGCAGGGGTGACCCCCCCATCCTGATCCCTGTGAGGAAGGGCAGCCCCCCCAAGCCCTGCAGCCCCCCCCAAATCCTGCAGGCAGGGGTGACCCCCCCATCCCCTCCCTGACCTTTGCAGGAAGGGGTCTTCTCTTCAAACCCTACAGGCAGGGGTGACCCCCCCCCCCGCCAGTCACCTTGCTGACCCCCGCAGGGAAGGGCTGTCCCCCATCCCATGGGGAAGGGGTGCCCCCTGAAACAGGGCCGCCCTGCAAAGCCTTGGAGGCTGGTGTGATACCCCCAAACTTTCCTGAACCTCGCAGGGAAGGGGTGACCCCCAACATCCCACCGGGAAGGGGTGGTTCTCCAGAAACGACCCCCCCACATCCCAGGCCCTGTAGAAAGGGGTGAGCTCTCAAACCCTGCTCAACCTTGTGGGGGCAAGGTGCCCCCCAGCCCTGCTGACTGTGGAGAGCAGTGACCCCCCCAAAAGTCTGAGGGCAGGTTGACGTGCACCTCGACATCTGTGGGGAGAGGGTGAGTCCTCTGATCCTTTTGGGAAGCGCTGATGTCCCTGGGGGGCTGTATGCGGCCCCTCCCAGGGGTGACCCCCAGCTCTCGCCCCCTAACCGAGCCCGCGAGGGGTTCTTCATCGCTGCTCTTCCTCCAGGTGGGGAGCAGAGGGGAGCTCGAGCCCCAGCCCGGTGGGGCCGAGTCCCCCATATCTGGGGAGCCCCACACCCCCAACCCCAAAGGGGTGAGCAGGGAGGTGACAGATCCCCGTGGCCCCCCAGCAAGGCAGCTGGAAGTGGGTCTGGGCTGGCGTGACCTTAATATTCCCCTGCCCTGGTTTTGGGGTTTCGAGGATGGAAGGTTTGGGCCGTGATTGCTGAGGTTGGGGGACGCTTGGGGAGAGGGGGCAGGACTGGGCTGATGCTCCTGTTCCCCATGGCAGCGGGTACAGTCCCAGTGCTCAGCCTGGGAAGGGGTAGGGGCAGGACTGGGGGGACTGGGGGGGTGCAGACAGGGCTGGCGTGTGGGGCAGCAGGAGGAGGAGGTGAACCGGGCGGCCACCTTCAGCCGGCTGAGCAGCGTGGGACGGAGGGGAGCCGTTACCCACGGGCCGCATCTGCATCCAAGTCCGATCCACGAGCTGTCCTTGCCCTGCTGCAGCTCGGGGACCGTATCTCCTGGATAGGGAGTTATCAGCTGCGTTAACCCCAAAAGTTCATTTCTGAGCTGTGAGTTGTGGGTTGTCTCTGCGCCTTTGCTGTCTGAGGGTGTTAGAGCCCTCCCTGGCCTTCTCCGTCGTCAAGACAGGAGCGAGGCCACGCGCAGACCCCTCGGGCACCGAGACCCCTTCCCTGATTTCTGTGAAATCCAGGCAGATGGAGCAACGTGGCCCCTCGGCAGCAAGAGGGGGGCACACGGGTGCCTCACCGACTGCTCGCACCCGACCCGGGCGAGGGCCCCCGGCTCGGCCTCCAGCGGGGACTTCTGCAGGCACGAGCAGCCCCCGAGGCTTTATCCTCGTATGTCGGGATGGAAGTTGGATATCCGCATCCAAATCCATCCCAACTCCTCTTCTCTGGAGCCGGTAGCTTCACCTTTGGGTGTCTCTCTTCTCTCCTGTCTCCCGAATTTTGCTCCGCTCTCTTTTTACACCACTTCCATCTGTCGCTGACCTCAGCACTTTACGCTCCAGTGTTTCAAAATCTACTTTATTAAAAGAATTACTGTCCAAAACCTGCTCAAACCCCATCCGTCCCCAAGACTCAGGCTTTCCTGGCGCCCTAATAATCTTTCTTTTTGTCCTGGGAGTAAAACTCCAGCCCTGCTCCACGAAACACCTTGACATCAAACCTCCGCTGGTTTTTCCTTTCACGGATCCGCCGTGCCGCGAGCGGTTTCCGTCGCTTCTAAATCGGGAGCCCGGGCGGACCGAAGTCCCTTCTGCTTTGCGTGGGCATTAAAGAGGTCGCCGCATCCTCTGCCTGGAGGATGGCTTGCCCAGCTCTCCCGGCGTGTCTTGCTCCAGTTTCTATTTCAAGAGCACCCAGAAACCCAGCTCAGGGTTGAGGCCTCGGTGGAGGCTCTTGTTTTGCCTCTCCCGCTGGGCTCCGCTCTCGTTCCCCTCCGGAGGCGGCTGGATTTCGGCAGGGATGAGCGTCGTAGAGCTTTTGGTGGGTCTAGAAACGCAGGTTAGTACGGTCTGGGTATTAAAACATCTATTTGGAGCTTGTGCCTGCCACAGTAATGAATATTTTTGCTCTTTTGAGATCTCCGGTCTTCTTCTGGCCTGGCCCTGGGGTGGGGATGGGGATGGACAGGTTCCCGGTGACCTGCTGGGGACGCCGCTTGCCGTCAGTCGTCCCCAAACCTGTTCCTTCACATCATCCCTTTGAAGGCAAACGTAGCCAGAACTTCCTTACGCCCTTCCCCGGCCGGTCGGCTCGACTGGGAGAGGCTTTTGCAATCGTTACTCAGCACCCAGACGTGCTTTGAGGAGCGTGGCCTGACCAGCCGCTGCGTTGGGTCGGTGCTGTCCCCGTGACTTGGGGACAGTAGGTTGGGGGTGTCACCTGAACCCCTGGCTGGGGGGAGGACGTGGCCCGGGGGCTGCTCTGCCTTCGGGTGCAGCGGGGTGACCTCGGGAGCTGCTCTCGCTGCTTCCCTTTGGTCGGTCCTCGGAGGGTCCCCTCGTCCCTCCAGGCCGTGTGGCCGCCACCCTGCCTTGCTGCGCCCCAGTCCCACCCAGCGCTGAGTTCTCTTGGGGCAGTAACTCCCTCTCTGTGCCTCAGTTTACCTCCAGCAGAGCAATTACTGGCTCCGTGGATCTGCAAAACCAAAAGTGATGAACTGGGAGGAGCTGGACCTGTTTTCTGGGACCAGGACGCGGTCCCGCGCCGCCGACCTCTTTCTCTCTCACCCCAGACAAGTAACTTCTCTCCCTGTCTTTGCAAAAACAAAACAAATGCTGAGCGCGCTGTTTTTTTTTTTTTTTAAACTGCTTTCACCAGGATAGCGGCAACCGAAACGAAAACCCCGGCTGCAGATCGTTTGTCTGTCCGGGAGGTTGTTCTTTGTGCCGACCCCCTCTGAGCAGGAGGATCTGCTGCTCATCAGGCAAGATTTGGAGGCGCGGGGCCACTGCCTCCTTTCAGAGCGAGCACGCAACCGCCACGGTGTTCGTTGCCGGGACCTGGCGAGGGCTCCCAGCACATCGATTTTGGGTGCAGCAGTCGTCCTCGGCGAAGCTGCTCTGTCTTCTCGCTTCAGCAGTAAGCTGGAACCTCCCGGGGAGCGGGCAGAGGTGGTGTGGACATCGCTCCCTACCTGCACACCCTGATGTGTGGGTGCCCGAGCGGGGACAGCACCTCGACGGGTCACCTCCGGCCCTTTTGGGGCAGTCGGGGGCTGCCTCCGTGTTGGCGGGAGCCTGTAGTGTTAACGGGAGGTTGGGTTGGGGTGGGCTTGCGTTGGGGCTTGTGTGGGGTCCGTGATGGGGCTTGTGTGGGGTCCGTGATGGGGCTTGTGTGGGGTCCGTGATGGGGCTCCGTGGGGTCGATTGCTGCCCGGGCAGCCGGATTGCAGCGCTGGTTTGATGCCGAGAAGCTGGCTGACGTTTAACGATATCCCCTGCCGGCTATTTCAATTTGCTGTGCGCGGCGGGCGCTTGTCCTGACGGGGCTGCGGCCCTGCGGATCTGTTTTTATTTTAAAGCGGGGAGGAAAAACCCGAGAGAGAGAGAGAGAACGTGTGGCTGGATGAGGGGCAAAGCTAAGCAGGGGTTTCGGCTCTCCCGGTGACACAGCTCCCGCAGTGCCGACTGCTGCCGTGCGTGCTGCCCTCGGCCCCGTGCTGCCCTCCCCAGAGGCGGTGGGAGGAGGCTGGAGCGATCCCCCTGCTCGTCCCTGCCGTGGCCGGCTGGTTTCATCTGTGCCGGGCTCCCGTCCCCGCCGAAATGCCTTGACCCCCCTTCTCCTTCGCCGGTGTGAAGCCGGGTGGCCTCAGCTGGGAGCGAGCCAGGAGAGGAGCTGTTCTCGCTTCACGTTTCCGTACCCTTGGAGAGCTCTGGGTGAACGCCGAGGATGACAGACCGTCCACCCGCTGCCACGCACCGTTAGGATCTGCCGCCCGGGTGTCCGGCGTTTCGGGGATGGAGTTTCCCTTGCGCTCGGCGCGGCGCAGCTCAAAGAAATGCTTGAATCAGCTGATGAACCGCACAGCGGTGCTGAAACGGAGCCACGGTTGGGATACGATAGTCCCCGTCTGTAACGCTGGTGACAACGCCATTAATATTTATGGTGAAGGGTGCGTCTGCGTCTCCGCGAGGGCCCTGTCCTTGCTCTGGGGGGAAGAAGAAGCAGCCAGTTCTGAGGTCAGGTCTTGGGGCAGAGGAGGCGGCGCATGGCTTTGTACGGGAGCGAGCAGGTAAGGGGGATGTTGTCCCAGAGCGTTTGTTGTCACCTGCTGTCTGTCGTGACAACTGCTTTGTCTTCTCTTGGCAAAATGGTTTTTATTTAAAAAAAACCAAACACCTTTTTTGCATGAAATTAGCTGTCTTGGTCATTTGAGCCCTGGATCTTCTTTCTGAGAGGGACTAGGGAGGGGTTTAGGGACAAGGTGGTGGAAGATGATGGGTTATTGAGCAGTCTTTCTTCTAGACCTCCCTGTGCCGAAGCATCTCCTGAGCTGCAGACTGCGCCTGCGCTGTTGGGTTTAAGAATCGCAGCCTCCACGGCCGACGCGTGGCGTGAGGAGAGTCCTCAGGCGGTAAAGATACGTGTCGAGGTGATGAGCTGCCTCGAGGAGCGGGGACCTGGGGAGAAGCTGTTGAGCCCCAAGGGTGAGAGACGCGGTCCTGGCTCTCCCTAGCGCGATGGGAGAGCCGAACAGCAGATCTCGGGAGCTTACGAGTGCTGCAGCCGGGGGAAGAGACGCCGTGGAGGTTATTTTGCTGCTGCTTCTTCACGTGAGAACGTCAGAGCCGTCTTTTCCTAACTGAGGGTTAAGGTGTGTGAGGCTCAGCCGTTCTGTGAGCTGCAACTCGATCGTGTGGCTCCAAAGTGTTGAATTAGGGTCAATTCTCTGAGTTTCTCTCTTTTTACCCACGTCAACTATAAACCATGTAGTTTATTTAATGCAAGGAGCAGCTGCCCCTTGGTGAAGCCGGTTTGGACAGTGCAGAGTGATGCTGCCCAGTACTTAAAGATGAGGAGTAGATATCATTGCAGCTGTGGGCGTTACAGCAGGGATATTTAATTCAGCAAAGACAAATGAGTCAGCCCAAGCCCGAGGTGGTGGAGCTGAGTTATCCTGCCCGTAGCGGCCGGGTGAAGAGAGGGGAAGGTAGTTGAGTTGCGTCCAGGGTTAGAGCTGTGGGATGTGCTCGTGGCCATCGAGGGGAGGACAAGCGACCAAAGTAGAAGCGTGCGCAGCTGCTGGATGGAGCAAGAGTCGGGGAAAACCTCTCAGCTTGCCTTATTCTCTCTCCTTCGTCGGAGCCTGTGCCTTGCTGATCAGGGAGCTTGCTTTGATGTCTCCTCTCCAAGCTGCCAGGTGCCAGGAGAACACGAGAAGGGGAGGGTTTGAGTCCTACCTTGCGGGTGAGGGTGACAAAGTAGCCCTGTTACCTGCGGGCCCTCGGCCGTGGTGGCTGGGAGCGGCTCGGGTTTGGTGCCTCAGCTGGAAAGATGCTGACGGTGCTAAAAGTGCCGCGACGAGGGCTGAGCCGGCAGGACAGGCTGGACTGCGGAAGGGACGTGCCGTGCAACGATGGCCTCATCGTTATGGCACAGGGCGCTGGGCGTTCGGGTGCCGTAGTGTCCCCTGAGCGGGACGTGACGCTGACGGGGGGAGGTGGTGGTTCCTGGCTTGCTGTGCGTCCAGGTGGGACGATGAACAGGGCAAAGGCAGGAGCGGGGCCTCTGCCAGCGCCTGGCCACGCGCCTGCTCAGCCCGAGAGCCCAAACGGCACTGTAGATGGTCCAAAGCAACCTGCACATCGCTTTTCCTGGTGCTTTGTAGCCTTTAAATTCAGTTTTCTGCGGGGACCTCAAAACTTAGACCGGTTTGCTGCCACACACCTTTGCTTGCTTCTTAATTGGAATTGCATTTGCATCTTTCCCTCTGTTGGGGGTGAAGGGGTGCTTGAGGACCGCCTGGGCGTACGGACCCACAAACCAGAGGCGGAAAAAGCTTCTAGTCCATCCTTTCTGCCCCGATGTAGGATCAAGTCTAGCAACATTGCTCCTGGCAGACGTGCTTAGGCGAGACGTGATTGTGGCACCCAGTTCTGGCTGCTTAGGAAATCAGCTGGCTGCTTTCCTCTAGGTAGCTAGCGAGCGCGTGTCTCCTGTGAGCAGGGCGCAGCGGGCTCCCGTCGGGCTCCTGGTGGGATTTTCTTTTATTTTCCTTCTGGGAAACCCAGACCACCAGGCTGAAGGGGAGTTGGAGCCATAGGATGCTGTTATTCCTCCCTGGAAAGTCTCTTTTTCTTTGCGCTGTGGCTGGATTGGAGAATGAAGTCCAGCGCTCACCGAAACGGTCGGGGTGGCGGTTCTCGGGACGCGGTGCGCCCATCAAGCTCTTTCGGTGGAGGCAGGAGGCTCCGGCAGATACCGGGGCTGCCCGATGCATCCCTAAACCTCCCGCAGAGAGCGGGGAGGTGAGACGAAGGGCTGGTGCCGCTCCGTGCATGCCATGGCTCTGCAGCATCCCACCCGCCCCCTGTCGTCTGTTCTGGTTTCCCTTCTCCCTCCCCCCCTGTTGCTATTTATCCCAAATGCCGTTTTTATCTCTCTTCGTGCTCTGACTATACATTCAAGCTTCTGGGCAAGATGCTGGTAATTTCCATACAGCTTATAACATAAAAAGAAACACTCAAAAGCTTCCAGAAATGCATCAGACCTGCAGCCCCGGGAAGCGCAGCAGCGTCCCCGATGGCACGGCCTGCTGCTAAGTTTAGAGAAAAAAAAAAACAATCCTTCTAACGTGGTCGTTTTGACGGGGAAAATGCTGGAAATGAATGAAGTGAAGGATTTTTAGGCGTCGAAGAGCGTCCTCCTGGTTTGGTAGCGCTCTTGAAGCCTGGTGATATAGTATGAAATGAGGCGGTATAGTATGAAATGAGGCGGTATAGTATGAAATGAGGTGGTTTAGTATGAAATGAGCTCTTTGACCTCAGTATTTTAGTGCCTAGCTTTTGATTCGGTACGTATTCATTACTTTTAAGTAATGCCAGGCATTCACTGCTCCTCGCTCCTACTTTGCAGTTCAGACCCCACGTCCCTGAAGAGGGACGCCTGTGAATACTCCGCGTTTTGCAGCGCCTTTCCCAGCAGCTCCCTTTTTCCCCTGCATCGTAGTTTTTGTTGGGAGGTGGGTCCGTGCTGGACCCCCGCCTTCCCGGCCGCGCAGCCGGACTTGCTCTCCGTGGTGGCATTTAGCCCCGCAATTGCTCCTGCGCAGAACCGAGCAAGGCACATTCCTCTTCCAAACGTACGCGTCTATTCTCGTTAGCCTTGCAATTCACGGATGCAAAGCCGAAAGCCCCAGACAGATTTTTTTTTTTTTTTTTTTTTTTCCCCTCCTTTCGAAGAGCTCATGACCCATCAGTTCCCATTATCCGCAAGGCCGGAGCTCTTTTGAAAATATACCACATGTTCGGCTGCCTAAATGGGCCTTTGTGAAAACCTGCGCTCGGCCTCTCCCGTCGCAGGCTGGGGCGTCACAAATGTTTTGGGAGCGAAGCTGCTGTGGGCAGCCCCCCGCCGCACTCTTCGCCATCTCTGAAGCCGCTCCAGCTGGCAAGCGAGGTGCCCCTGCGAAAGCACAGCACCCGGTAAATATTGAGGGCTTATGTGCCATTCCCGGGGGAACACAGATTCAGTGGGAAAACGATAGGGAGCTGTTCGGTGAGGGGGGACGGGAAGACGAAGCTTGCGTTTCAGGACAGCAAAAGAAGAGGTGGGTGAATTTGGAGCTGCCTCCGCAAAGGCGTTGTGTTACGGGGCTGGCAGACGTCTCGCCTGCGCCCAGCTCCGGGAGTTCGGTCGGTCCTCGGGCTCGGCGGGGCATTGGGAGCTCGCGGGAGGAGCGGGGCTGTGTGGAGCAACTGGTGTGCCGCTGGCGTGAGCGTCCTGTCTTCTCTTTCCTCTTCCTTGTCACGCCCCAGGTCTAGGTAGCAGGATTTGATACCGGGCTGTGGTTCGCAGGACGCTGGCAGGGTTTTTAATCTGTGGTCTGGGAAGCGTGAGTAAAGAAAGCAAGACTCTTACCAGGAGGCTTTATTTTTGGACAGAGACCCCACAAATCATGGGTTGGAAAATCACTCCCATGGGTTTTGGGAGCGCTCTGTCTCCTGCCGCCCTGCAGCGGGACGGGCTGGGGAGGGAGGATCTGGGGGTGCTTTTTGACTTGTGGCAACGTTTTGTCCTAAATTGAAGCAGATCCACGGCTCTGGGACAAAACGAGGGCTCTCGCTATGAAAACAGAGAAAGCTTTTGTCCTCTAAAGAAATCTTTTCCAACTGATCCTAAAGGCTCCGGCTGCCTCCGCGGTTCCCTGCGAGCGGCTCTTCGGCTCCCCGGTGCCGAACCCAGGATCGCCGCCTGGTCGTGCGGCTGGATGTGCCCTTACCTCAGGTGAAGGCTGGCAAGGATGCTCTCCTTTTGGGGAGCAGCCCCTTTGTTTCTTCTGGTGGGTAAATAGCTGGCAGACGGGGGTTGCTGCGCCGACGTAGTTGGGAGGACGGAGCCTCTCTTCCCTTTCCCTGCCAGTGCAAGCCCCGGGTGATATTCCCTGTGTCCATGTTTGTCCCTGGGCAGGGGTGTCCCTGCTCGGTAACGCCGAGGGGGGCGAGGAAGCGCAGGGGAGATCTGAATTTTTCTCCTTTGGCTGGTTTTCAGGAGGGCTGGAGGGGGGGAGGCTGGATAGCGGCTTTTCCCCACCCTTTGCACAGAACTCGCGGTTCCGTAGCACCCGAGGAGCGTGGGCTGGGTTCAGAGGAGCCAGGGGAGGTTTCTCCTCCGCCTTATGGATAGGGAGGTGATGGGGGGGTGCCCGCAGGGCCCTGACTGCTGCAAGGTGGACCCAGAGGTGCCTCTTCTCCACACCCACGCTCTGGCTGTGCACGTCTGTCTGTCCAGCTGCCCCAGCCTGGCCTCTTACCCTCCCCTTGCAGCAGATCCTGCTTTAATGGCCCTAGCAGCATATTCCAGAGCAGGGAAGCTTCTGGATTGTCCACTTCCCTCTCTCCCATCCTTAAAAGCTTTGCCGCTGCAGAGCAAGCCCATCCACCTCCGTCTTGCGTTACCGGTGACCAGCACCTTGCTACTGGTCCAGCAGCGCCTGGGCTGGCAGGGCAGGCTCGGCGGGAGCCGGCAGTGGGAAAGGTGCACGTTTGAGCCTTTTGGATTGGGATTTTGTGGCCTTGGGAGGAGCTGCTTTTTATCCAGGTGATGTGCCAGGGAAAGCAGCCCTGGGGCTGCGTGTTCCCTCCTCTGCCGCCCAAATCATTCACCGGGTGCAGGAGCGGTGTGCCCGGTGGGAGGACAGAGCAGCGAGCAGAGGTGGTATCGGTGACGAAGAGCTGCTGAGCCTGGCTTATGCATGGAGTCCCCGTTTATGAAAATGGCTTGGGGAGAAAGGGGGGAAAAAAGGTAAAAAATATTTATGCTCTGACTGTGGTAATTGCAGATATCTCTGTAAGTTCCCTGCAAGAGCCGACTTCCCCGCGGTGCGAGCGGCAGCAAATCCAGCTCCCCGTCGGAGCTGCGTTACCAGCAGCTCGTCGGCTTTCTGAGACCGGTTTAATTGAAGTGACTTGCTTTCCGTCACCGGGGCTGGGAGCTGGCCTTGTCCTGGTGCTTTGCAGCAGGCTTGTAAATGGCTCTTTTCTTAAATGTCATTATCTGGACAGGCTCGAGGCTGTAGGTGTGTTGGGTTTTTTTGATTTCTTTTTCTTCGGTCAGCCACTAACCTTGCGTGATCTTGATAAGGGTGTTTTTCTGTTCCGCAGTTGTCACTTGAGGTTAGTAATATCTGCTGTAACCGCCAGCCTTGAAATCCAGTTAATGAAACCGAAACGCTGGTCTTCCAGAGTGCCTTTACAGGGCGGTGGAGCTCAGGAGTACAACCTTTTGAGCTCTGTCTTTCCTGAAATCGCAAGCCAAGCGCTTGGCGGCTAAAACCAGTTTCCTCTGTCTTTACAGGAGTACACTTGTCCGAGATGTGAATCTGGCTTTATCGAAGAAGTCACAGATGACTCCAGGTAACGTACACGTCGATGCACCGCTTGTTTTACCACACGCTTACGTTCCTTCTGGGTTTGTGAGATACCTGGTGTAAAGCCTCTAAAAACTGTGGACAATGAGGGTAAAATAAGGAATGCAAAAGAAAAGCTTATATATTAGTGTGAATTTGGACTTAATACTGGATGAGACTGAAAACACAAGTGGCCATTGGTCTCATGCTAGCGCCGCGTGGTTTGGGGAGGACTTCCAAGAAGATGGGAGTTGTGCATTAAGGCTGTTCAGGGTCCCGTGAACAAAAGCGCCTACAGGTTTTTGACGCCTGTTTCTTCGGTCTGTTAGAGCAAAAAGCATTATTTTTTTAGGAATCAAGCTTGAATCTGTGACTCACAGTACCTTTCTTTTTTCCGCTGTTGGCCCCAGGTCAGTCTGCTGACCTCCTCTCCAATCTCACAGCTCAAGCCGAGAGAGACAGAGATACCTTTTCTCTCTAGGAGCCCCGACCTGCGCATTGGTCACCCAGAGGAACGCGGGGCCGGCAAGTTAGGGATCCCAAATGACGCCTGTTCAGCACTTACTATATTCGGTCTTGAGTAATTGCTGAGAAAACTGCTTTATTTGGGTTGGGGGTAGGCGAGATGAAAGGGCAGCAGTGATTACGTGAACCTTTGCTATCTGAGACTTGCCACAGCAGGAATCTGGGGCCGGGTGTCACCGGGGAGGTGACTTAATGTCCTCTTCTTAAATAGAGGTGTATATCTGTCGCTTCAGGCAAGACTGGAGGGGTCCTCTGGGGCACTTAGCACACGATCCTGTTTGCAGGATGACGATGCTCCATCTCAAGTGCCTCCTCTTAGGAGGCTCTTCCAGAGTCCGGATGGTTCGAAACCAGGTTTTGTCCACGGTCAGGTTGTGCATAGTCTGCTGGCACGTAAACAAGCCTTTTAATTTTAATAGTCCTTTTCTGTGCCTAGGAATGATTCCGCTGTGTTCACACAGGCAGGCTCTGTGTGCTCATCCCTTTCTCTCTCAGACCACACGGGGACTGTCTTGCTCGCCTGAGCTCCCGTCCGTATTTAACCCCGGAAGGGGAGCTGATTTCTGGAGGGGTGACCTGCTCTCACTCGCCTGTTTTTCTCCAGTTTTCTAGATGGCAGTGGCATAGACGACAGCCCGTCCACACAATTTGCAGAGGTGAGTTTTGCTGTCTTGCTTGGTTTTTTTAACGGTAGCCGTGAAGAGGTTTTCGATCTCGGCTCCGGGTGCAGTAGGTGAAGGCATCTTCGCTTACTGCCTTGCAAAAAGGACAGCTGATCTCCCGAAGAGTTTTCAGGAACTTGGCAAATTTTGAGGAGACTGTTGACCTTGCTGGGGTTGAGACCTGCCAGAGATTTGCTCACTGGGCAGGGCAGGAAGAGAAGGACGCTGGAAAGGCACCCTGGCCCTTGGTGCTGGCAGATGCTGGGACGTGTGTCGGAGGCGCTCAGCCAGGCGGGGAGGGTGTTCCCCGACTGCCCTTTCCTCCCTGCGCATTGCTGCTCTGAGTCTTACCAGCACTGCAACTGTCCAGAAAGTCCAAACGTGTAACAAAATCCCTGTCTCGTAATTCCGTTGCGTGGATCTCGGAGCAGGGGGTGTTGGGCAGCGAGGGCTGGCAGCGTCTTTTCTTACCCCATTACCTAAAGTCTCAAACAGCCGGGCACGTGCCGACAGCCTGAGTCGAGCTCCGTCAATACACACCCGAGTCCGTGCTGTGGCCTCTCCTGAGTCACCCTGGGCTCGTGGCTGCGGCGGCAGCTCCTCTTCCAGACCCTGGGGAAGGAAGGGCGGCTTTAGGCTCTGATGCAGGCTCCCTTCCTCAGGGCTCTGTTGCCCTTCAGGAGTTCAGCTGAGCTGCGTAAAACAGATGGAAATAAAATTTCTGTGCGTCTCCTCTGCCAGCAGACCTTGCTCAGAGATCAGGTTATTTGTTTGCTCGGTTATTGAGGAGTTGTAACCGTTCCTCGGTCCTGCCAGGAGACTCCCCGATGTCTTGAGTCGCGGCTCGTCGGCCAGGGTTATCCCTGGGTGGATTTGGGGGTCTGTGTTGTTGCTGAGCCCTCTTTCGCCTGCTGCAGCAAAGCCACTCGGTTCCATGCCAGAAACAGGGTCATCAAATAGCTGAAATTCCTCTACAGCTTTGTGTTTTGGATCTGGATCCCTTCTGTTTGCTTCCCCGCACGCGGCTGGTTTGCCTCTCCTCCCTTTCTTCAGCTGGATCCATTTGTCTCCTGAACAAAACTCTTGCCTTTATATTGCTCCTGCCCAGCGCCGTATCCCAGAAATGCCGGTGGTTCAGCGAGATAAAGTGATCTCGTCTTATAGCCCTCGTGTCGGTTTACAAAGAGCTTTGGGATGCCTCTGCGTGAAAGGCGCTATGTAAATTTAAATGGCTTTTAGGATTAATAATAAATGAAAGTCTTCTCTCAGCAGTGTGGCTGCAGGCAGGCAGAGCTCTGTCTTGATCATAACCAGCAGGAGAACAAGCAAAACTCTGTCTGCGGGGTATTAATTCAGAGAACAGGTCATAAACTTGACTTCTCCCTTTCCTCCAATACCGGATTGAACCGGGCAATGTAAGAGACTTGTCAAGTGAGCTAATTTGGTGTGAAATGGAAATTAAGCCGCTCTGATCATGTCATAACGCATGATGAGGGTCTAGTACAAATAAGAAAAGAACAGCCCTCGTGTTACGCTCCGTAGCGTTTAATTCCCGCAGTAAATCCGAGGGCGCTGCTCCTTCGGATATCACTTTTGCAGCGCGGAGCCTGGCCCAGGCGTATCGAGCGGGAGCAGCAGCTCGCTCCCACATGGCACGCGGGGGGTTTATTGTCTGACACTCCTTGTTTCGTTGTGTCCTACGTGGGTTTTTTTTTCTTTCATAAACCCACATCGTAAATCGTCAGTGCCCTCCTCGGCTGTTCCTTTAATCCCTGGATCTGAGTCGCAGAAGGAACAAAACCAAATGGGTTTTGCAGGTGAGGGTGGCCGAGGAGGCTCTCGGCTCCGCGCTGTGGATCGGGATGGGAATGCCTTGCTCCGGGTTCCTGGCTCTTTCCCTGCACCCCCCGGTTTCTCTGCAGGCTGGCGGCCCGCAGCGGGGAGCGCGGCCAGGAGCTCTGCAGAGATCCGCTGGTGACCCCCAGCAGCTCTTGGTTTGTCTCTGCTCGCCCTTGGGCAGGCTCAGGGCTGGCAGCTTGACTTGGTGGAGGAGCAGGGGGGTTTTTGCGCCGCCAGCAGCAGGCAGGTCTGCTATAGAACCAGGAGGTGGCTTTGCGTCTGTGGACGGACCCCGCCAAACGGCGTTACCTGTGCAAGAGCTTTCATTGTCGGCCATTTCGTGCCGCTCTCTTCTGCCGGGTCAGGTAGGCTGAACCGGAGGACATGACCGGAGACACAAACCCTCCGTCTGGGGGCCGTGCTTCGGGTCTTTTGGCCGCATCCATTTGCCACCTGTGGCTGTGAGGACCCAGAGCACTCGATGAGCCCGTGGATGTGGGGCCTGGGTGTCCAGCGTTCTCCCTCCTCAGATCCCGGCCCTTGGAGAGGGAGACCAACCCTCGCAGCGCGCTGGGGTGGCTTAACAAAATACATGTTGTTGGGATCTGTACGTAGCAGGAAAGAGCCGACACGTTGGTCTTCCCGGGGGTGGTACATCTGATTAGTTTGGGCTATAATTAAGCATTTTTGCCAGACGTTTTTCTGGGAGCCATGGTAACCATATGAATTTTCTCAATTGCTTCTGTCGAGGTGGACTTCCCTGCCTCCGTGTCAGCAGCGGAGTCGCCGGGATTAGTGACGGAGCTGTGTGTGGTTTGTGTCTCCCCTTTTCTGCCCCCAGCTTTGGGACCATTTGGACCACACAATGTTCTTTCCTGACTTCAGACCCTTTCTGAGTAGCAGCTCACTGGATCAAGACAGCAGGGACAACGAGAGGGGCCACCAAGCCCACGCCGACCTCTGGGGACCAAGCCGACCCCCGCGATTGCCCATGACGCGGAGGTACAGGTCCCGGGGCAGCTCGCGCCCTGACAGGTCTCCTGCTATCGAAGGGTAGGTGCCTGAATTACCCCCTGGAAGTGTCTCCCTCCCCATCAGTGGAAAAAATGTGAGATCTTGGGGAGGAACCTGATGAAACGGGATCCTGGCACTTATGGTAGGTGACCCTTGGACCCAGAAAACGCAGGTTTTCACATCAGATGCTCTCCCCTTTGTCCCCCTCGGCAGGAATCGAAGCCGTGTGGTGGGAAAGGTGGGTTTTGCCTGTAACGGTGCCAACCCTCACCACAGGGAAACGAGTCAGTGCTTGGGAAACTCAGTCATTTCCTCTCCCTCTCCCAGCCCTCCCACACTCTGATGAGTTAGCATCCCTTGCTCCTTCGTGCCGAGCCTCTGTCTCAGGGCTCGCCCTTCTGCAGAGGGCTTTACCTAGGTGTGAGTCTTGCAACAGCATGGCTACGATCGATCGGAGCAGTATTTCGTGTTTTGCTGCCCGTTCTTGCTAAACTGTTGCTGCTTCCGTGTATTTATTTGCTCAACTTGTTCTTTTTTTTTGTCTTTCGATTCCTCCCTCTTTAGAATAATACAGCAGATCTTTGCAGGGTTTTTTGCAAACTCAGCGATTCCTGGCTCACAACACCCTTTTTCCTGGTGAGTGGCGAGCGTGGTGTAGGCCATGGCTTTGATCACGGCTGTCCACACCAGTAAACAGCCATGGTCTGGTGCCCGGGAGCTCCGTCTCCCCAGTGGCTCCTCTGGGAGGATCACGCAAACCTCGGGGCAGGTTTGGGGTGAGTGAGATGGCTTCCTTGACTCTCTGCTCCCGTCCGCAGGAGTGGGATGCTGCACTCGAATCCTGGGGACTATGCGTGGGGACAGAGCGGCCTTGATGCTATTGTCACCCAGGTAAGACCCTCGTATGTGCCCGGGTGGAGAAAGTCCCCAGCTGGCTGGGCTGGGCATTGATCTGTGCCTGCGCATTTTTGTGCTCCTCTCTGGTCAGTCCCGCTGCTGGAGACGAGTCCTGGGTTTCGGATGAGGACTGGGAACAGACCATCGGTGTCTGGCTTGGTGGCTTTGTGCCCTGCATCTTCGGAGGGTCTAGGAGCGGGGGTCGGACCTTGTTCCTGTGGAAATACAGTATCTCAGCTCAGCGCTGTGTCAGCTCACGGTGGTGCAAGGCTTGCAGGTGCCTCCAGCAGGCTCAGCAGAGGCCAAAGATCAAAATCTCCCGCGTCGGCCCCGGGTCTCTCGCCGAATGCAGCAGTTCGCAGCTGTGAGCCATTTCCCCCTGTGGTTTGTGGAGGGATGAGCCGAGTCCGCTCCCATGCCCGGGAAGCATTGTCTGGCTCCTTTGCGGATCAGGGGTGTCCAGCCTCCATCCATAAACAGTCTCTTCCAGGGTGTTGGCATCACTGGGATGGGAAGAGCAGACGGATGCTGTACTGAGAGCTAATTTGGCTGCTGTTGTCGTGCTGACGCCTCCCGAAAGCGCCTGGCAAAGCCATCTGCTGCCATTCATGAGTAGCCCCCGGCTTCCCGGGCTGCATCACACGCCCGTCTCGCCCGCCTTACTCACCGCTTCCTAAAATGAGTCTGCAGCCCACATGGCTGCTTGGAGACAGCACCTTCCTCCTCCCACCCCGCACCCAGCAGAGCAGAGCAAGCCCCGGCAAGCGCAGTGCAGTGGGACTGGTGTCGCAGTTCAGATTCGGGCTGGATGCGCGGCTCTGCTCGGCTCTCCGCTGGGTCTGGACAGCAGCCCTGCCCATCCCGGGGTTTCGTGTCACCCCAGGCATCTTAGCGTGGCCTTCAAAGTTAAAAGAGGCTCCTACAAATGCTGCTCTGCTCTCCCTGACCGTGCTTGAACCCATTTGAGCTGATTGCCGGGTGAATCTAGGTCTTAATATAAAACTCCTATGAGTCATGGAACTGTAACGCTGGGAGGGAGGTGCTGTCAGCACCATCACTCAGCGCGTGTTAAACACCAGAGACCCCCGCAGGAGATACAGACCCACCGGAGCGAGGCTTTGGTCCGGCCGCTCCTTGCTTTGGTGGCGGAACTTGACTAAAGCAGCTTCTCTTTATGGCCCTGGGAGGTCTCCTAACGCCCTGGTCAAGTCTTGGGAGAGGCAGGAGGTGCTCAGCCCCACTTGTTTCTGCAGTATGAGGTTCTTCCTCCTCTCGAAATATCTGTACCCACTCCCTTTCGGTTCAAAATCCTCCAGGAGTGGCTTAGCACCCTTTCTCACGTCCGTGGCAATGTCTCCCTTCCCACCCAAGCCCTTCAGTCTCTTGCCTTGATGCAAGAGAAAATGTCTGGAGGGCAACGATGTTAGAAGTGGGATTGTCAAGACTGGAGGCATGAAAGTAAGCTCTGAACACCGAAAACGTTGTGCAGAGGAGGGAAGTGTGCACTGAATATCTAAGCTAGGATGAAACGGCCCGAGTTTGCTCTCGGGTTGGGCGACAGGAATGTTTCTGGCCTCGGCACGGTCGGTCGGGGAAGCGGCGATGTCCGTCACTTCGGGGGCTTTAGGACCAGGTCGGAGACGTCCCCCAGGGCCAGGCTGTGCTGCGCTGCTGGTGCCTGGCTGGCTCTTTCGGGACGCAGCGCTCTCCGTGCTCCCTGCTTGTATGGCAGTGCTCCGCACCGCAAAGCCGTGTCCGTACTCCTGAGCACAGCGTGTTTTCTTCTCCGCAGCTCTTGGGGCAGTTGGAAAACACAGGACCGCCTCCAGCCGACAAAGAGAAGATCTCATCTCTCCCGACAGTGACAGTAACTCAGGAACAAGTTGGTAGGTGAAATCAGTCGCCGTTTTCTAATGTCGCTTGTCTCCTGATGCTTTGACGTACACATCCTGAGCTCCCCCGCTCCCTCTGCTGAGGATCAGCCGCTTTGCTGTATCCTTGTGCTTCCCTGGCTGGTGCGGGAGGGTAGAGGGCAGTGCTGCTCCCTCCTCTTGATCTGGATCTCCTGTGGAAAACTGGAGAAACTGGAAACACTCGTGTCTTCCAGCTCAGGAGGTCCGGAGCTTTGCTCCTGCTGTCGTCTCTGGTGTTGAGTTCTCCTGGGACTCTCGGATCTCCGCCAATGCAGGCCATCAGCAAAGACCTCCTTCGTTCTGCAGAGTGTTTGCGCAGTCCCTAAGCGCTGCCTTTTCGGCCTGCCAAACCCCTGATCGCTTTACCTTCTTCTAAAATCTTCTGTCGGTGCTGTTGTTTACGCCCTCGTTAGAGCTGGGCTTGGCGTGCTGCTTTCTTCCCTTTCAAACTGGCTCACAGCAGGGCTGGTAGATGAGGCTCTAACGTGTTCCTGCTGACCTGCTCTGGAAATGTCATGTAAAACTCACAGGTTCTTGCAGTGCAGCTGGCAGCGAAGACCTGCGGGTTTCTCGTTACGTTTATGGTTTCGCAATTAGCTCATCCCGGGGATTTTTCTCCCTCTGTTTGCAGAACGCTGTCTCCCAAGGCTGCTCAAAGGATCCCTTTCCCTCCGAGCTGCTCTATTACTGGAAACTAAAATGCTCCATTAAGACAAACTCTTTGATTAGAAAAGCCGTTTCCACAACAGATATTTTTGTCTGGTGCTTTTTATATACCCATGTCTCCTCTTCTTGTCTGGGAAGCCAAGAAGCATCTGAATTTCCATGCTGTAATGCTCGGTCTCGCCTCTTTGAGTTGACAGAGCTCGGGCCGTGCAGCCTGGCAGTCGAGGGAGGCCGGGCGCCGTCTGCGGCTGGGACATCTGCCTTAGCGTTACGGGCTTGGTGCAGAGGGAGAGGGATCGGGTTTTTGCCGTCTCTCGTGATCGACGGCGCGCAGCAGCCTGCTGGGCTCTTGCAGAGGAGGACGTGCGATGGAGGCATCCCCCGCCGGCCTTGCAAAACTGCCCTCATTCTGGGCGAGGAAGTTTTGGCAGGACTCAGCTAAAATACCCTTAGTTTGATTTATTTTTCTCGTTGCCAGCCGTACGCAGAGAACGTAAGGAATTTCTTTGCTACCTGGCTGTCGTCCCCAGCAGGTTGTATGCGAACGCACCCTGGCTCGTAAAGCCCAGAGTTCGTGTTCTCGGAGAACTAAAGCTGCTGCTTCACCCTCCTTGCTCTGTGCGTCCCTTCCAGATACGGGTTTGGAGTGTCCTGTCTGCAAAGAGGACTACGCAGTAGCGGAGCAGGTTCGGCAGTTACCGTGCAATCACTTCTTCCACAGCAACTGCATCGTGCCGTGGTTAGAGCTGGTAAGAGCCTCTGCCCGCGGGCTCCGAGGGATGCCCCATCCCCGAGCCAAGCCCTGCGTCTGGGGTGGGTGAGACCGTCCGGGTAAAGCGGCCACCGAGCGGCATTCCCCTGAAGCCCCCGCCTTTCTCTTGCAGCACGACACGTGTCCGGTGTGCAGGAAGAGCTTAAAAGGGGAAGATTCGACTCGGCAAACACAAAACCCCGAGGCCTCAGCGAGTAACAGCTTTAGCAGTGAAAGCCAACTACACGATCGATGGACTTTCTGACGCTCGAGGGCTTCCCCGGGGGGCTCTGGCCGGAGTATCATTACTACAGATGTACATTGTATTATAATTCAAACAAAACAAAACAAAAAAAAAGAGTAGCAGGAAATATAGGGCAGGGGAGGGAACCCACCCTGTGGTATTACTGCAACGAGTGCTGTCTTTTTCCTGAAACTTTAAACTAGCATCTCCGAGCGAATCGCGTCTCCATTGGAATCGCCTCTTTAGTCCTAAATTCAGAGTCTTTGGAGTGATTTGACTTGATTTTATACTGGTGAAACCTTTACTTCGAACGCGGCCCATCTGAAGGGGGGGTGAGCGGCGCAGGGAGGTTTGGGGAGACCCCGCCAGGGTCCCGAGATCTCGTGCAGCCTCCTCTGCGTCCCCCCCCCGGCAAAGGGGCGGCAAAGGTGGGAAAGCGTCCCCCCCCCTTGCAAAGGAGGGGATGGAAGGGAGAAGGTTTTTGACTTCTCTCCTCTGACCCCTTTCCCTCCCCCTCGAACCGGGGGGGTGGAATCAAATCCAGGAGGGTTTTTTTTTTCTTTTCCCCCTCTTCTCTTGAATTCAAGTGACTTTGTCTGTAAAGTAGTGTTCTAGGTGTTCTGCAGGGAGAGGCAGAAGTGAAGATGGAGGCATCGAAGGGTCTCTGGAGCTCGTCGCGAGGCGTGCTGGCGAGAGGAGCGTGCTCGGGACGCGCAGGAGCCCCCCGGTTCTGGGAACAGGAATGCACCAAGCAGGATTTTTCTGTCTTGTCGTGGACTTTTTGTTTGTTTGTTTGGGGTTTTTTTTCTGGCCCTTCTCCACGTGCCTGTGTCCCCAGGTCTGTCCGAACCTGTCCCCCCCCCACAGTGAGTCGTTTAGGTCCTTAGCTGGCTTGTATCATATGGACCACATTAAAGGCATCCTTTAGAACACAGACCTAACTGTGCGTAGCCATTTTAACGGCCGATTCCTCCGTGTTTAACACACAATCTTCATTCTCCCCTAGTCCGATAACTTTGAGAGAATCTCTTTATTTTTGCGGATTTTTTTTTTTTGTTTCTGTTTGTTTTGTTTTGTTTTGTTTTTTCTCCACTTCTGTAACATTTCATCCCTGTTTGACTTCTTGTTTTTATCGTCCGAATAACGTCTGTGCTTATGGCACCCACTAAACCACCACGTGGCAATGTTAAACCCCCGGCTCGGCCTGGCAGCGGGCGGGAGGGAGAGGTAGGTCGCGTCTAAACATGTTGCCGCTTCATTGCTGTAAACAGTGTACTACGTACACTCGATTTAAACTAGTGTTTTGTTTGCTATTAAGTCAAATAAAGGCCTTTATAAAGAAGACCAGATGTGGAGAGAGATTGTGGGGGCTGGAAGAGGTGGCCGAGGAGCTCGGGGGGCTGTTGGAGGACTAAGAGGGATGGAAAGAACCTCGTGGGTTGGCTGTAAAGGGCTTTTCTGGTGAGAAAAATGCTTGTCCCGGCGCTGGAGCCCTAACGTGGGCTGGGGAGGGGTTTTGAGGCGTCAGCGTTGTCCCTTCTTGCACCGCAGCTGCGGGTGGGTCTGATGGTGCAGGACCCCGACACCCACCTCCCTGCTGGGACACGGTGCCCCCGTCCCCCCTGGTTTCGGGGGAAGGAGACCCGTGCGCTGGGTGAAGGGGAGGTTTCTCTGCACACAGGGTGAGTTTTGGGGGTGCTGGGGGGGCCGCACACCTCCTAGGGACACTGGGGGTAGCCCCAGGTGCCTGCTCCTGGTTTCTCCCTCTTGCAGACGGTGCCCGCTCAGCCCTGAAGTGCCTAAAATCAGGGGTTTCTTCCCCGGGGGGCAGAATTTAAGCCAGCCGCGTCCCCGGGAGTCTCGCCGGGCCCCGAGGAGGGCAGGGGCAGGGGGAGGTGTAGGGCTGAGGGGACCGTGGAGGGGGGTTGGGGTATCTGGTGGACGTGCACCCCTTATCCCCCTACTGCTTTGTATTTCCTGGCCCTCGCTGGAGGCACTCGGGGGCGTTTCGGGGTTTTTTCCGGCGGTGGGAAGTGTTTCTCCTCCCGGAGCACCCCCAAGCCGGGGCGGCGGCAGGGATGCAGGCAGAGCGCGGCGGCGGGTACCACACGCTCGAGCGTCTCCGCGGGGCTGAGCTTTATTGGTGGAGCTGCTCGTTCAGCCCGGTTGATTCCCCCTTTCCCCACCTCCACGACCACCCCAAAGTCCTTCGGGTCAAACCTGGGGGGCTCCTTCACCCCGACGCTGGACCCCCGACCTCACCTGGCTGCATCCCCGTGCCAGCACAATCCAGCCCCCGCGGAGGCATCGCCCTCCGCAAGGATGGAGCCGAGGCGGGGGGGTGGCAGAGTCCCGAGCCCCTGGTTGTCCCCAAGGATGGGGAAGGGACGTGCCCCTTCCCGACGGTGCTGGGCTCGAGGGGCCAGCGCCTGCCCTCACTGTTCCTCCTTCTCCTCCTCTTCCTCGGGGAGCTTCTTGCGGGTGAAGAAGCCCAGCTGGGGCGAGAGGGAGAGGATGGAGGGGAGCGTGAGGATGGCGGGCAGAGCCCCCTGGCCCCTGCTGCCCCCCCCAGCCGAGCCCAGCCCCCATCCCACCTTCCACAGGCAGAAGATGATCAGCGCCAGGAGGAGCAGCCCCCCCAGGATGCTGCCCACCAGGATCCAGAGGGAGATGGGCACCCGCTTCGCCTGGATGATTTCAAGCACCGTCTGTGGAAAAAGAAGGGTCCCTGGGGAGCAAAGGGGAACCCCCCAGCCCTGCGCCCCAGGTTTGGGGGGCAGCGGGGGGCTCCTACCTCCCTCCGATGTGCCCCCTCCTCCAGCACCAGCACGCTGCTCCCCGGGACCCCCAGCCAGACCGTGCTGACGACTTTCACGCTCCTGAATTTCGCCTGGGGATGGGGAAAAGGGGGGGGGTTCAAGCCGTGTTTCCCACCCCAGCGGCCCCTGGCGGGGGGGTCCCGCCGCCCTCCTCACCCCGCGGAAGAAGTCGTTGTGGACGGCGCGGAGGACGTGGATGGAAACCTCCCCGCCGCGGTCCAGCCGCCCCAGCCGGCAGCTCAGCTCCTGGCACCAGGCGTTGCCGCAGTCCTACGGGGAAAAAAGATGGGGGGTGACGTGGTGGGGAGCCCCCCGAGCCCCCCAAACCCAGCTCGGGCGCTGCTCACCAGCCTGTCCACGTGCAGGAGGTCTTCGGGGTGCACGGGGACCACCGTGGCCGTGCCCCGCTGCCGGGGCTCCTCGGGGGGGGTCTGCAGCACGCAGGTCGCCTGGGTGGGGGGCCAGAAGGCGGGGTCAGCACCGGGGGGGTGCAGGGACCCCTCCAGGACCCCCGACTTGAGTGAGGGACTCACGTTGTCGGCCAGGACGCCTGTGACGGAGAGGAAGGTGGCACGGCGGTAGCCCAGGGCTGGCAGGGCCATGCGGAGGGTGACGTTTCGGACCGGGTAGCACCCAAAATTCTGCACCTGGGGGGGGGAGAGTGGGGTGAGCCAGGATCCCCCAAACCCCCCTCTGCACCCCCATATCTCCTCACCTTCACTGTGGTCTTGAATTCGGGGCCGGGGCCGTGGGGGAAGGTGCCGAGCGGGTGAACCTCGTAGCGGTGCAGGTTGGCGTCGCTGCCGGCACGAGAGCGGGGTCGGATCCTGCGTCTCCAGCACCTCCATCCCCAGCACCATGGAGCCCCCCCCCCATCTTTGCCCCCACTCCCCCCCAGCCCTACCTGGAGAGGAAGAGGTCGGGCTCATAGCGGATGGGGGTGGAAAGCCGGACTGCGTTGTCCTCCACCGTCGCCTCGGTGCTGTCGCTGGAGGGGGGAGACTTGGCCATGGGGAGCTCGGGAGGACCCCGAGACCCCCCCCCAGCCCCCACCCGCTCCTACCTGCTGGCCTCGAGGGCGACCTCGGCTCGGTCGAGGAGGACGGAGCAGCTGAACTCCAACTCCAGGGTGAAGGAGACCTGGGGGCGAGCGGGGCCGTGAGCGGCGCAGGATGGGTGCAGGGGGTCAGTGGGGGTCCCGGGGGGGTCCCGGTCCCCTACCTTGGCCAGCGAGCGGAAGACGGGGTAGCCGACGCTGCAGAGCCGGCGGTGACCGGCCAGCGCCGTGCACTCCAGCTTCACCGGGCTGGTGTCCTGCGGAGGGGGGGACGTCACCTGCGGCCGGATGGGGACGGGGACCGGAGCGCTGGGGGATGGAGCTGGGGGGGCTTGGGCTGAGCACAGGAGTGAGAGGCCCAGTGGGGCCACATGGACCCCCCCACCTGGGATGGGTTGGGAGACCTCTATGGGGCCAATGGACCCCCCATCTCCCACCTGGGATGGGTTAGGGGGGGGCCCATATGGGGCCAATGGACCCCATGTCCCACCTGGGATGGGTTGAGAGACCCATACGGGGCCAATGGACCCCCATGTCCCACCTGGGATGGGTTGGGGGGCCCATTTGGGGCCAATGGACCCCCATGTCCCACCTGGGATGGGTTGGGGGGCCCATATGGGGCCCAATGGACCCCATATCCCATCTGGGATGCGCTGGTGGGGCCCATATGGGGCCCAATGGACCCCCATAACCCACCTGGGATGGGTTGGGGATGAGAATGGGCTGGAGGGTCTATATAAGAGCAGAGAGACCCCAGTCTTTGCCCTGGGAGGACTACGATGTCTTGGAGGGGCTGGGGGGGTCCACAGAGGTCTGGGGACCCTCCCATGGCCCCGTACCTGGAGCGCGAGGCTGGAGAAGTGGAGGTTGCTGGAGAAGCGGAGGAGCAGGCTGGCGTTGTAGGCGTTCTCCTTCTTGTTCTCCAGGCCCACGTCCACCACCACCTTCCTCCTGCCCTTGCGCAGGACGTGGGGGCTCTGCCTGCCGCGGCCAGGGCGGTTACAGCCCCGGGGGGCTCCCGGGCACGGCTCAGCCCCAGGACACCCCGGGGACACCCCGTACCTGGAGCCCACGATGTCCATGGTGGCCCTGAGCACCAGGTCCGTGACGCACTCATTGTCCTCCCCGCAGTCCTTGAAGAAGGGGATCTGGAAGGAGCCGGCTGTGATCCCGGTGCCGGGAGCACCAGGGATGAGCCTGGACCCGGCCACCCCCCCTCCAGCACCCACCAGTTTCCGGATGGTGGTGGGGGACGTCTCATCCAGCACCGGCCCGGTGGATTCGGCCATGGCCAACCTCACCGTGAAGCTGAGGGGTCGCAGATAGTCCGTGGTGTCCTGGGCGGAGGGGTCCCCGTTAGCCCCCCCGTGCTGCTGGGGGGGGGGGAAGCCACCCGTGTCGCAGGAGGGGCTCACCAGGACGTGGAAGGGGAAGCGGAGGCAGCTCTGCCTCCCCAGCGAGAGCTCGAGGCGACGCTGCAGCAGCCGCCGGGCACCCGAGTCGAAGGCAGCCCGGGCTCCCGCTGTCCTCTCCTCCAGGGACACGTTGTACCGCAGCTCTGCGGGGGACGGGGACGGGGCGTCAGCGCTTGGGGCCACCCACGGGGCTGGGGACACCCCGGGGGTGCTCCGGTGATTTCAGGGGACGCCCCGGGATGCGCTGGGGAAGCGCTGGGGATGCTCCAGGAACACCCTGGGATGCTCCGGGACACCCTGAGGATGCTTTTGGGATGCTCCAGGGGGTGGCACATGGATGCTCCGGCGATATTCAGGGACACCCCGGGGATGCTCCAGGCGCCCGGCCCGGCCCCCCGGCACTCACCGACCTCCCTGTCCCGCCGGCCCCGGGCTCGGGTCCTGGCGCGGAAGCAGACCCTGGCCCGGAGGCAGACGGCGCCGGTGCCGCCGCGTTGGCAGTTCTTCTGGATGACGTTGATGGACGAAGGCTCCACCGTCAGCGATGTATTGACCTGGACAATCTGACGGGAGCTGGCAGAGGGGACAGTGTCACCAGGATGCTCTCGGGGACGGTGACATCCACCCCTGCACCGGCCCCGGGCTCCCCTCCTCTTATAGCAAGGGGAAACTGAGGCACGGGGGAGTCCAGGAGATGCTCGAGAGCATCCCGCCGGGCTTGGCTGAGCCAGGTGGCCCTGCGGAGCCGGGGGGGGGACTGGTGGCACAGAGATGTCCCCTCCGCCTGTCCCTGTCCCCAGGACTCACCGCAGCAGCACGGCCGCCCCCTGCGCCCCCACGGCCAAGTCCACCAGCCCGTCCCCGTCGGGGTCCAGCTGCCCGTCCACGCTGCGGCCGAAATAGCTGAGGGTGGCACCCAGTGCCGCCGCCTCGATGCGCTGGGGAGGGGAGAGCGGTGGCTTCACTGCTGTCTTGTATAAGGTTGTGCTCAACCTCACGGAGCGACCCCCCCCAGCCCCCCCCGGTCCCACCTCACCTGCTTGTAATGGGGCAGGAGGGTGCCCGGGGCGCCGTGGTAGACGTAGATGGCCCCGCGGTGCCCGTCCTCCAGCGGAGCCCCCACCACCGCGTCGTTGAAGCCGTCGTGGTTGAGATCCGGCACGGCGGCCAGGGCGTAGCCGAACCGGGAGTCCTGTGGCTTCTTGTCGGCATGCAGCGTGCCGGCGGGGGCCAGGAGCCGCTGCGGGGGCACAGGGCGGCCCTCAGTACCCCACGGTGGTGGGTGCCCCGCGCCTGAGCCCCGGGGGGTGGAGGGGGGAGTGCAGGGGGATCCCCTGAGCTGTGCCCCCCCCCCGGCCCTGCTGCATCTCCCCAACCTCGCTGTGTGTCCCCCAAACCCTCCTGTGTCCTCCCAAGTCCCCCCAATCCCACTGCACCCCCCAATCCCCCTGCATCCCCAACCCTGCTTGTGCCCCTGATCCACTGCATCCCCCCAGCCCCACTGTGATCCCAATCCCCCTGCACCCCCGACCTCCCCGCATCCCCCCAATCCCCCTGCATCCCCCCTGCATCCCCCCAGCCCCACTGTGATCCCAATCCCCCCACATCCCCCCAATCCCCCCGCATCCCCCCAATCCCCCTGCATCCCCCCTGCATCCCCCCAGCCCCACTGTGATCCCAATCCCCCCACATCCCCCCAATCCTCCCGCATCCCCCCAATCCCCCTGCATCCCCCCTGCATCCCCCCAGCCCCGCTGTGATCCCAATCCCCCTGCACCCCCCGACCTCCCCGCATCCCCCCAATCCCCCTGCATCCCCCCTGCATCCCCCCAGCCCCACTGTGATCCCAATCCCCCCGCATCCCCCCAATCCCCCTGCATCCCCCCTGCATCCCCCCAGCCCCACTGTGATCCCAATCCCCCCACATCCCCCCAATCCTCCTGCATCCCCCCAATCCCCTGCATCCCCCCTGCATCCCCCCAGCCCCGCTGTGATCCCAATCCCCCTGCACCCCCCGCCCCTCACCTGCCCCACGCTGTACAGGTACACCCTCCCCGTCTCCCTGCTCTGGGCACCCAGGTACATGGGAGCTGCCACCAGCAGGACGTCGGTGACCCCGTCGCCGTCCACGTCCAGGGCGCAGACCTCGCTGCCGAAGTAGGAGCCGATCTGCCGGACACAGCGGGGCCGCGTGGGGCTGGGGGCTGCCGGCAGCCCCTTCCCATGGCTGCCCGTCCCCCGGCAGCCCCTACCTGCTCCCCCGTCAGCGCCTGGGCCACTGCCACGGCCCCCAGGGCGTCCATCTCGAAGAGGAGCACCTTGCCCTTGTGCTGGAAGCGCGGGGCCCCGGCCACGTACAGGCGCTGCCCGCCGGGCAGCCGCAGCGAGGAGACGGCGTAACCTGGGGAGGGAGCCGGGCGGAGCGGCAGGGCTAGAGCCCGGCCTTGGAGGCGCCGTTCCTCGGCCACGCTGTGTCCCCGGGGCACCCAGCACCCCGGCACCCAGCACCCCCGGCACCCAGCACCCCCGGGACATGGAGCATCCCTGGGGCACCCAGCCCCCCGGGGCACCCAGCACCCCTGGGACATGGAGCATCCCTGGGGCACCCAGCACCCCCGGCACCCAGCACCCCCGGGACATGGAGCATCCCTGGGGCACCCAGCACCCCCGGGACATGGAGCATCCCTGGGGCACCCAGCCCCCCGGGGCACCCAGCACCCCTGGGACATGGAGCATCCCTTGGGCACCCAGCACCCCCCAGGGCACCCAGCACCCCCGGCACCCAGCACTCCCGGGGCACCCAGCACCCCCGGAGCACCCAGCACCCCCAGGACATGGAGCATCCCTGGGACACCCAGCATCCCCGGCACCCAGCACTCCCAGGGCACTCAGCATCCCCAAGACATGGAGCATCCCTGGGGCACCCAGCATCCCCGGGACATGGAGCATCCCTGGGGCACCCAGCCCCCCGGGGCACCCAGCACCCCTGGGACATGGAGCATCCCTGGGGCACCCAGCACCCCCCAGGGCACCCAGCACCCCCGGCACCCAGCACTCCCGGGGCACCCAGCACCCCCGGAGCACCCAGCACCCCCAGGACATGGAGCATCCCTGGGACACCCAGCATCCCCAGGACATGGAGCACCCCTGGGACATGGAGCATCCCTGGGGCGCCCAGCACCCCCGGGGCACCCAGCACCCCCGGGGCACCCAGCATCCCTGGGACATGGAGCATCCCTGGGACACCCAGCACCCCCGGGGCACCCAGCACACCCAGGGCACCCAGCATCCCCGGGACATGGAGCACCCCTGGGACATGGAGCATCCCTGGGGCGCCCAGCACCCCCGGGGCACCCAGCACACCCAGGGCACCCAGCATCCCTGGGACATGGAGCATCCCTGGGGCACCCAGCGTCCCCGGGGCACCCAGCGTCCCCGGGGCATGGTTCCCCCCGCCATGCCCAGGACACCGAGCATCCCATTTGCTCCACATCCCTGGGGCGCTGAGCATCCTCAGTCCCCCCTGCATCCCTGGGGCACCCAGCACCCTTGGGCATGGAGCGTCCCCGGGGCACGCAGCGTCCCTCAGTTGCCGATGATCCCCCATTTGCCCCCCATCCCCAGGACACGGCACATCCCTGGTTCACCCCCCCCGTACCCAAATAAGCCGCGTGATTCTTCAGCTCCAGCGGGAATTCCTCCCGGAAGGCTTCCCGGGGGGGGACGACGCGGCCCCGCCGGCTCTCCTCCAGCACGGCCCCGTCCCAGTCGTAGGCTCCCACCGTGCCGAAGAGGATCCCGTCCTGGGGGGGTGACACGATGCTGGGTGGGCTGGGAGCTTGGGGGGGGGGAGGGGAGCACGCGTGACACGCCTCGAGGCCATCGCGTGCCTGGCGATGCCTCACTGTCCCCAACCCCCCCCAAAATGTCACCTGCCCAGCCGGGGACACTGTGACGGGGACGCCCAACGCCGGGCTGGGCTGAGGATTATTTTCCACTTCTGCAAAGCCCCTGGGGCAGGCGGTCGCTGCCCTCCCCCCCCCAGCCCTTCCCCGGGCCCGATCCTGCCCGTGCCGGCAGCCTGACCTCCAGGAGGTGGACGGAGAAGCCGATCTGGGACATCTCCAGCTCGAAGGAGCTCTCGTTGTACCCGTGGGTGCCTGGGGAGGGGCAGGAGGTCCTGTTCCTCCAGATGTGGTTCCAGCCGGTTTCTCCCGCAGCCCCCCCCGGGCCCCCCCCCCCCGGGCCCGGCCCCACGCCACCTTCCAGGCTGAAGATGCGGTCACCCAAGGCGTCCACGATGTCATTGAGGGCGGCCTCGTCGGTGACGTTGAAGAAGTATTTCTCATCCGGGTCGCTGGCGATGTACTTGATCTCGCGGATGAAGTCCTCGGGGTCCTGCTGCCGCCGGAGGTAGTGCCCCAGCACCTGGGGAGAGGGGACCCAGCGTCGGCCGGGGGCTGGATCCTGTCCCCCAGGCAGCAGGGATGGGGGTCTCCCACCCCGGCACGGCACAAAGGGGGAACGGGGAAACTGAGGCACGGTGCCTGCTGCCGGCTGGCGGGCAGGGAGGCGGCCGGGGCCTCACCGCGATGGCGTAGCGGGTGACGTTGCGCTTCTCGCACTCCGCCAGCGCCTCGGGCAGCTCCTCGCCGTCGTGGGACTCCCCGTCCGTCACCACAATCATCAGCCGGGTGGCATCCGCCCGCCCGCCCCGCTCGGGGCTGAAGGCTTCGGTGCTGCCGGGGAGGATGGGTGGCATGAGGCCGATCCCCACCCCGATCCCGATCCCAGCCCCAACCTTGACCCCAATCCCGATTTTGATCCTAATCTCAACCCCAATCCCAACCCTGGCTCCGCTCCTGATCCCAATCCTAACCCCAATCCTGGTCCCGATCCCAATCCCTATCCTGATCTCAACCCTGATCCTGATCCCAATCCCGATCCTGATCTCAACCCTGATCCCAACCCTGATCCCAATGCCAATCCTGATCCCATTCCCAACCCTGATCCTGATCCCAATCCTGATCCCAACCCCGATCCAGATTCAGACCCTGACCCCAATCCCGATCCCAATCCTGACCCCAATCCCGACCCCCAATCCCAATCCCGACCCCCAATCCTGACCCCGACCCTGATCCCAATCCCGACCCCCAACCCCGACCCCAATCCCAATCCCAATCCCGTCCCCCAACCCCAACCCCAATCCCGTCCCCCAACCCCAATCCCAATCCCGTCCCCCAATCCCGACGCCCAATCCCGATCCCGGTGCCCACCAGGCCCGCCGGATGGCGAAGGCCGTGCGCGTCTCCCGCCCCTCCTGCCGGCTGATGTTCTTGGCCGCCTCCACCACCTCCTCCGCCGTCCGGTACCGCCCCAGCGCCCACTCGTGCACCACCTGCTCCCCGTACTGCAGCACCCCCACCTGCGCCGAGAGGGGCGCTCAGCCCCGGGGCAGCCCCGCGCCCCAAAACGGCCCCCCCAGCCGGCAAAGTGCACCTCGAGCCCCCTGACAGTGTCCCCAGCCGGCATCGCCCTGGGGTGGCATTGCCCTGGGGACAACGGCATCACCCCAGGGGTGGCATCGCCGCAGGGACAGCAGCATGGCTCTGGGGACAATGGCATTGTCCCAAGGATGATGGCATCACCCCAGGGATGATGGCATTGCCCTGGGGACAACAGCATCACCCCAAGGGTGGCATCACCCCACTATTGCCCTGGGGACAATGGCATCACCCCAGGGGTGATGGCATCACCCCAAGGGTGGCATCACCCCAGGACCGACAGCATTGCCCTGGGGACAATGGCATTGCTCCAAGGACGATGGCATTGCCCTGGGGACAATGGCATCACCCCAAGGGTGGCATCACCCCACTATTGCCCTGGGGACAATGGCATCACCCCAGGGGTGATGGCATCACCCCAAGGGTGGCATCACCCCAGGACCGACAGCATTGCCCTGGGGACAATGGCATTGCTCCAAGGATGATGGCATTGCCCTGGGGACAATGGCATCACCCCAAGGGTGGCATCACCCCACTATTGCCCTGAGGACAATGGTATTGCCCCAAGGATGATGGCATCACCCCAGGGATGATGGCATCACCCCAAGGACGATGGCATTGCCCTGGGGACAATGGCATCACCCCAAGGGTGATGGCATCACCCCAAGGGTGGCATCACCCCAGGACCGACAGCATTGCACTGGGGACGATGGCATTGCCCCGGGGACGATGGCATCACCCCAGGGACGATGGCATTGCCCTGGGTATGATGGCATCATCTGGGGGACCTCATCACCCCAGGGACCAGGACATTGTCCTGGACGTGGCATGGCCCTGAGGACATGGCATGGCCCTGGGGACACTGGCGTGGCCCCGGGGACGTCGCCTCACCTGGATCTGTCCGGGCCCGATGAAGAACTTGCCGAGGACGCTGCTGAGGAAGTTCTGCACCTCGTACCAGGGGTAGATGCTGTTGGAGCCGTCCAGGACGATGACGATGTCCATGTAGGTGGAGCAGCCTGCCAAGGGGGACACAGCTGGCACCCACACGGCGCGCTGCGTCCCGGCACAGCGTGGCACGTCCCGGCACGGCCTCCGCGCGCCGCAGCCGCCCCCACTCACGCTGTGCCGTGGGCGCGATGGTCCCCACCGGCCGGAGGTCCCCGTCCAGCCGGGCGCAGATGCCGGTGCTGAAGACGGAGGTGCCGCACTCCTGGGACCAAAGCGGGGCGCAGGCCTGGGGGGGTGACAGGGACGACACAGGGCACAGGCTGGGACCTGCCCCCCCCCCATGCCCGGCCGTGCCTCAGTTTCCCTCGGCGGGAGGCTCCTCTCACCACGAAGCCGCCGTCCTTGGAGCCCAGCAGGGTCATCCCGAAGTGCTCGGTGCGGCCGGGGGCCGGGGCCAGCCACGGGGCTGCGGATCCTCGGTGCCGGGGAAAGAGAGACGCGGGGGGTCAGCGCCGCCGCCCCCCGCCGCGGCCTGCGAAAGGGCACCCGGCCGCGGCCACCCAACCCCGCGGGACGCGGCCGTACCGAGGTTGGCTTTGGCACACGTGGCGTTGGGGGGTCCCACGCGACACTTGTAGACGTCACCTTGGCGGTCGCCGTCCCAAGGGGCCCCCACCAGCAGCCTGCGGGGACGTGGCGGGGTGGGGGGACACCGGCCGGGGTCACCGGCACCACCCCACTCCGCCTCGGCCACCGCAGTTCGGGGCGCAGCGCCAAACCCTGCCCGCCCCCGTCGCCGGCACCGTGCCACGGCGCTTCCGCCACCGGCCCCGGGCTGCCGGCGGTTTCCGTCCGTCCGTCCGTCCGTCTGGCCGGCCTCCCTTTGATCGGCGTCCCGACCGCCCGCGGGCACCGGGGCCCCCCGGGTTTACTGATGGGACCCTTGTTTTCATCCCCCCCACCCCCAAGTTGTGCCGGGGCAAAGCTCAAATCCACAGCGAGTCCTAAAACCCCATTTCTGCCCCCCCGCCTCAGTTTCCCCCTCCCTGCCTCAGTGTCCCCCCTCCCTGCCTCAGTTTCCCCTCCCCTGCCTCAGTTTCCCCCCTCCCTGCCTCAGTTTCCCCTCCCCTGCCTCAGTTTCCCCCTCCCTGCCTCAGTTCCCCCCCTCCCTGCCTCAGTGTCCCCTCCCCAGGGCACCGCAAGCCGTGCAGCCCCCCGCCCCTTCGCCCTGCCCCACACCTCCACCCCACGGGATGTGCTGGGGGTGGGGGTGTCAAAGCCCCACGGGTGCCCCCGCGCCCGTGGGTGCCACTCACCACTTCTCCCCGTCGCCCACCCGCTGCAGCACCTTGTAGCCGAACTGGGCCTCGGCCGGGCCGTGGAAGAGCCGCGGCCGCCTCACGTCGACATTGAACCCCAGGCACAGCCCTGGGGGGGGCGGCGAGCCCTCAGGGTGGGGGCACCCACGGCCCCAGGGGTGTCCCCCCCCCCCCTTTAGGGAGGCAACCCCAAAACCGCGATGGCTTCACCACCGTGGCACCCACGCGAAGTCCCCCCCCCCCCCCCCTCGATTTTTTGGGTGCTGCGGGGGGCACCCATCTCCCACCCAGCGGGGAATTAAAATGGGGGGGGGGGGGGGGAGGACACGGGGATGGGTGCGACCTGCCATGGCCGCGCCGCAGCCGCCTCGTTAGCCGCAGGCCTGTAATTAGGCAGGGCGATGCCCCCCGGCGGGTTGTGGGTGGGAGGATGTTGGGGCACCCACGGGTGCTCGGGGCACCCATCGCCACGTGGGGGGAAAAGGGGGGAGCCCAGCCCAAGGGGGGGGGCTGCGGGGGGTCTCGGGGGGGGCTGGTTGTGGCGGTGACCCCTGTCCTGGGGAGAGGTCCTGAGTGCTGGGTGCTGAGCACCCCGAGTGTGGCTCCAAGCACCCCACAGACAGCACCCAGCACCCCAAATGCAGCACCCAGCACCCTACATATAGCACCAGCACCCCATGTGCCGCACCCAGCACCCCATACAGCACTGAGCACCCCAAGTACAGCACACAGCACCCCACATGCAGCACCCCAGGTACAGCACCCCAAGTACAGCACCCAGCACCCCACATGCAGCACCCAGCACCCCAGGAGGCCCCGGGGAGGACAGGACAACTCGGGGGTTTCCATTTCGGGGGGCCCAGGGGGTTCGTGTTTGCCTCCAAACTTCAGAAGACCCACCCCCATCCCCTCCCCCCCCTCACCGGCTCCGCATGGGGAAACTGAGGCACGGGAAGGCCGAGGGCCACCACCGAGGCCAGCACCGGCTGTGCCTCAGTTTCCCCAGCCGGCAGGGCACCGCGAGGGAGCGCGGACGGGCCGGGCTGGGGGCCCAACCGCCAACCTCCCCCTTGGGGGGGGTGGGAAAAAACCCCTTTTTTGTCTTTTTTTCCCCCAAAATGTAGAGATTTTCCATTAAAGTTGGGGGTTTTTTTTCAGTTCCTCTTAGCGGGGTTTGGCTTCCTTCCCCACACCCAGGGGCGGTTTTGGGGTCCCCCCCCTCAAAAAAAAACCCCAACCCACATCGAGGCGGGGAGGCTAACGCCCCAAAACCCCGTACTTTTCCCCCAAAACCCCCCCGGCCAGCACCCAACCCCTGAGCGCTGGGTTATCGGGTGCCCAGCTCAGCACCCACCTCCCCAACACCAGCACCCCCACCCTCCGCTTCACCCCCAAAAAAAAAAACCCCAACCCCCCTTTTTTTTCCCAAATCCGGCTGGATTTTGGGGTGACGTTACCTGGGAGCAGGAGCAGGGTCGGGAGCAGGCGCCGGCACCCAGCACCCTCCATCGCCCCAGCACCGCCGGCATCGGCCGGGAGCGGCTCAAAGGTTACTCTGTCTCCGGCCGGGACAGTTCTTTCTTTTTTTTTTTTCTCTTTTTTTTTTTAATATTTTTTTTTTTTCCTCCTCCTTCATCTTCAATTGGCTGCTAAAAATAAACAGCCGGAGCGGTGGTGGTTTTTTTTTTTTTTTTTCCTTTTTTTTTTTTTTTTCTGGGAGTTCGGAAAAAAAGGCAAAGTGGAGAAAAACACGGGGAAAAAAAAAAAAAAAAGAAAGAAGGAAGGAGCGGGTGGGGGCTGGGGGGCCGGGGGGCGCTGAAGGGGATTCTGCCCCTTTTCCCAGCCACGCGGTGGGAAGCGCGGCCCCCGGTGTCCCCCGGTGTCCCCCGGTGTCCCCAGGGCTGAACTTCTGGGCCACCCGGCTCTTCTCCCCCGGGGACCTCGATTTAAGGCTGGGGTGTAGGGATGGGGGGTTGGGGTCACCCCCCGTCCCCGCTGCCATCCTCCGCTCTCGGTGGATTTAGGGTGGGTTTAGGGTCGCCACGTCCTCCGGGTGACGCTGCCACCTCCTGGACACTGTCCCCAGTCTCCTGTCCCTTGGAGGAGGTTGAGAAGATGGGGTGGCCTTGGTGAGGACCCCCCCATCCCACCCCAACACCTGCTCCTCGAGCCACACCTGGCAGGGGAAACTGAGGCAGGTGGGACACCCAACACATGGTGGAACCCCAAAACCACCCTCCAGCTACTGAAGGACACGGGGCAACAAGAGGCCACCGCTACGTGGTGGCATCCACGGCCGTCTCCTCCTCGCCCGCGGCAGGACCGAGCCCCCCGGGGCTGCCCAAGAGGCTGCGAAGCTGCAGCCAGAAGAAGGGTCGTCTCCCGGGCTCGCGGGGCCACTCCAGGTAGGTCTTGGTGCCCAACATCTTCCGAAGCCGGGCAAAACGCCGGGGCAAGCCCCGAGCATCGATGGGCTCCTTCACCACCAAGATGACGTCCTCGCTGCCCAGCCCCACGGCGCGCTGGTGGGCGAAGTAGAGCTCGTAGTTGCACCACTCGCTGTCGACGAAGCTGCGGGAGAGGATGAAGATGACCTTGGCGCTCCTCTCGATGTTCTCCACGATGTTATCGATGATCCAACGGCCCGGCGTGAAGTCCCGCTCGTGGATGCAGAGCCGGTAAGGCGGCGTGGTGTTCTCCAGCCGGTGTAGAAGCTCCCGGCGAACCCAGCCGGCGTCGGCGCAGCTGTAGGAGATGAAGGCGTGGTAGGAGCATCGCCGCGGGGTGCCCGTCCGCCGCCCGCCGTACTTGGCGCGCACCAACCGGTACGTGGCTCGCAGGTACCAACCGGCGTCCAGCTTCCAGCAGAGCACGGCACACGCCACCACCACCACCGCCGTGCTGGCCACCGCCACGGCCACCAGCGCCGGCACGTCACATTCCAGGGGACGCGGGGCGTAGGCGGCCACGGCCGTATCCAGCAGCGGCTCGGGGTGGTAGCAGGTCCAGTTGTGGGGCCAGTCAGCCAAGGTGGGTCGTCCCCGTCGCCGCGTCTCCTCCAAGAAGAGGTAGAGGTCACAGGTGCAGTGGTAGGGGTTGTTGCCGGCCGCCAGGCTAACGAGCCGCGGCATGTTGACGAAGGAGCCGCGGTTGATGACGCCGAAGGAGTTGCCGTCGATGGCCAGCACCTCCAACCGGGGGCACCTCCACTCGGAGGGGATGAACTTGATCTTGTTGCCGCTCAACCGCAGCTCCCGCAGCCGGGGGCTTTGGGTGAAGTAGTCCATGTCCAAGCGGTCGAGCTGGGAGTAGGAGAGGTCCAGGTACTCGAGGGTGGTGGGCAGGCACCCGAAGGTACCCGCCGTCACCCGGTTGTGGTGCAGGGCCAGCCAACGCAAGGCGGGAGTCCACCGACACCTCTCCTGCAGGCTGCCCAAGCCGTTGTGGCTGGCGTCGAGGCGGGTGAGCCGGGGCCAGGTCCGCGTCAAGGCGGCCACCACGGCCAGGCTCAGGAGCTGGTTGGTGGCCAAGACGAAGCTCTCCAGCTTGGGCATGACGCCCTGGTAGTGGCAACGCTGGTTGTAGATATAACCATCTTCCAGACGGTTCCCGGAGATGTCCAAGGCCTCCACGTTGCGCATCTCGCCCCAAGCGTCGCAGGGGACGTAGTTGAAGTTGACGTTGATGATGGAGAGGGCGGCCACGCCGCGCAACCAGGTGAAGGTCCAGTCGAAACGCAGGACGTCGGGGTTGCTGATGTCCTGCAGCAAGAGGCGGTCGAGCCGTGGGGCGACCGCCCCCATGCCAGAGCTGTTCTGCCACGGCGAGCGGGCGAAGTCGATGGCCACCAGCGCCAAATCGCGGATGCGGGAGCGTTGGACATTGAGCAGGGCCAAGCGGAGGAGGTTCTCGTTGAACTTGCCCCGGTAGAAGACCAACTTGGTGATCTGCAACTCGGCCAAGCCGGCGAAGGGATCGGCGTCGCCGGCGTAGTAGGTGAACTCAAAGAGGTTACGGAAACGCAGGTAGTCGAGGGGTTTGCCCCGCAGGTCCCGCAGCATCGCCGGCAGAGCCGCCGCGCTCTCGTCCAAGGCCATGTCGCACCACAGCTCCGTGGTGTTCAGCCACGAGAAAGCCCCGGCTTCGTACTGCCGCAGGCTGGAGGCCGACTTGATGGCGAACTTCTGCAGCGCCGTCTCCTTCAGGACGGCGAAGTCTCCCTGGGAGATGTCCCGCAGCAGCGGCCCCCCCAGCGACAGCTCCTGCAGCCGCCGCAGCTTGCCGAAGACGCCGTCCAGCGCCGCGCTGCGGTAGAGGTTGTTGGACATGTCCAACCAACGGAGGTTGACCAACGGTTGCAACGCCGGCGCCGGGATGCGGCGGAGGGAGTTGTTGAAGAGCCGGAGATGCTCCAAGAGGAGGTTGGAGAGGAAGGCGTCCGGCGCGATGCGGGAGATGTTGTTGTAGCCCAAATCCAAGCGCCGTAGCTGGGTCATGCCGGCGAAGTCGCCCGCCGTGATCTCCTGGAGCTTGTTGTAGGAGAGGTCGAGGCCGCGCAGGGTGCTGGGGAGGCCGCGGGGCACCCGCAGCAGGTCCTGCCCCTTGCACAGCCCCGTCCCGTTGGCGGCGTCGATGCGGCACGGCGGCCACGCCGCGTTCCCCGCCAGCGCCAGCAGCACCAGGCACCAAACCCCCCGGGCGCCGGCGGTCGGGGGGGGCCGCATGGCCTCCGGCGCGGCGGCGGGGGGGCCGGGGAGGTGCCGCCGGTGGCGGGAGCGGGGACGGGGCTGGAAGGGGCATCCGGGCATCCCCGCGGAGCCGTCCTGCGGCGGGAGAGGAGCGGGGTCAGCGACCCCCCGGGAAGCACCGGGATCGACCCCCGGGGGGGGACCTGGATCTGGCGGGAGGGGGACGGGTAAATCCTCCCTTGGGGTCTGGGGGGGATTGGGGGACTGGACCCCAGGGGGATTGGGGATTGGATCCTGGGGGGGTTGGATCGGGGGGGATCAGGGACTGGATCCCAGGGAGGGATTGGGGGACTGGATCCCAGGGGGATCGGGGATTGGATCCTGGGGGGGGGTGGATCAGGGGGGATCAGGGACTGGATCCCAGGGAGGGATTGGGGGACTGGATCCCAGGGGGATCGGGGATTGGATCTTGGGGGGATTGGATTGGGGGGGATCAGGGACTGGATCCTGGGGGGGATCAGGGATTGGATCAACGGGGGGGATCAGGGACTGGATCCCGGGGGGGGGTGGATCCCAGGAGGGTAGGGGATTGAGTCCCAGGGATCAGATCCTGGGGATCAGGGACTTGGTCGGGCAGGTGGGGGGGGTGGGACTGGATCCCAAGGATCAGCAAATGGATCCTAGGAGTATTGGGGACTGGATTCCCAGGGGATCAGGAACCATATCCTGGGAGGATCTGGGGGGATCGGGGACTGGATCCCAAGGGGACGTCAGGGACCAAATCCCAGGGGTCTCCAACGCCAGACCCAGGGTGCTGGGAGGGGGCAGGCTCGGGGACCAGATCCCGTGGGATTCGGGACACCAGATCCTGCAGGCTGAGGGCCCAACCTGACGCAAACACCCCACCCATCCCCTCCTCCTCCTCCTCCTCCTCCTCCTCCCTGCCTGGAGCGGGGCTGGGGGCCGCAGGGGGGGCTCCCCAGGCTGAGCCCCCGGGTTTCCTGATTTTTAGGGTGGGTTTTAAAAAAAAAAAAAAAATTTAAAAAATTCTCTTTCTCGCACAGAAGCGAACCTGTGCTCCGCGCCGCGGGGCGGCTGCGGCCAAGAGCTTTGGTATTTTCATTGGGGGGGGCGGAAACCACAGGAACCTGGAGCAGAAAAACAGACGGGCGTCTGTCCTGCCCCAGCGCCGGCAAACGCGGCCCAGCCGGGGGTCCCAGCCCTGCCCAGGCTGCCTAGGGCCAGCCCCCAGCCCCGGGGGACGTGGGGACATGGGGGGGACACGGGGGGGTCCGCCCTGCTTCACCCTGAAAACGTCCCCCCGCGTCCCATGCTCCTCCCCGTGCTTGCACGGAAAGGAGGAAAAACACCTGGAAGCGGCCCAAAACGGTGGCGGTTGGGCGGGGGAGAGGGCGGCGGGGGACCCCCAGGGGCTGGTGGGGTCCCCGATGTCCCCCGGGGTCCCTTCGTGCGTCCCCCATGGGAAACATCTGCGCTTCTGAGCCCACGTGGGGAAACTGAGGCACGGGTGACCCTCGTCCCACCCCGCCAAAACCCTCCCAGCGCCCAACCCTTCCTCATTCCCGACGCCAGCCCAGCCCAAACGCCGCGAGAGCCCCCGGTCACCCCAAAACCACCCCAAATTCCAACACCTCCGCCTCCCGGCCAGCCCCTGCTCACCCCACAGAGCACCTGGGATGCAGCGAGTTCAGCAGGTCTCAGCCGGGGCGGGAACGGCGGCGGCCGCGGCCAGGAACCGCCAGGGAAGCGAGGCCGCGGTGATGCCGAGCTGGCCGGGGCGGCGGGCGGTGAGGCGTGACGGGGGGGGACGGTTTTCCGTCCCCAGGTGGGGGAGCCCCCCCCCCCCGGCTGCACTTTGCCCCCGGGGAGGTTTGCAGCAAGGGGCTGCGCCGAGGGCCTGGCTCGCGGGGGGTTGGGTCCCCAAAGCCCCCCAAAACGACGTGACCTCGTGCGGCAGGGTCCGGTGCTCCCAGCCCAGTGGCCCCAGTCCAGCCTGGTGCCCCCAGTGCAGCTCAGTGCCCCCAAATCAGCTCAGCACCCCCAATTCAGCCTTGTGCCCCCAACCCAGCTCAGTGCTCCCAGTTCAGCCCAGTACCCCCAGTCCAGCTCAGTGCCCCCAAATCAGCCCAGCACCCTCAGCTCAGTACCTCCAATTCAGCCCAGTACCCCTAGTCCAACTCAGTGCTCCCCAGTCAGCCCAGCACCCCCAGTCCAGCTCAGTACCACCAGTCCAGCCCAGCACCCCCAGCTTAGCCCAGTGCCCCCAGCCCAGCTTGGTGCCCTCAATCCAGCGCAGTACCCCCAGTTCAGCTCAATACCACCAGCCCAGCAACCCCAGTCCATCCTGGTACCCCCAGCCCAGCACCCCCAGTCCAGCTCAACACCCTCAGCCCAGCTCAGAGCCCCCAGGCCAGTACCCCCAGCTCATCCCAGTACCCCTGTCCCAGCCCAGCACCCCCAGCCCACCCCAGTACCCCTGTCCCAGCCCAGCACCCCCAATCCAGCCTTCCCAGCATCCCCAGTCCTTCCCCACAGCCGCCCAGTCCAAGCCCGCCCCCCCCAGATGCCCTGGCTCCATCCCTCCACAGGCAGGGGGTCCCGGGGGGGTCCCGGGGGTCCCCTCCTCCGGCTCCAGCCCCCTCCACTGGAACACCAAGCACCAGCCAGACAGGGACACGTCCAGACCAACCTCGAGCCCCCTCCTCAATTAACGACGACCCTCCCCCAGTTAGGGGAGAGTTCCCCCCATTTCAGGGTTTGCAGAAGCACGAATAGAAAAGAGGTAGAAAACTGCTCCGCATCGGCGCTCCCAGCCCCGCCGCGGGGATCCGCGGGTCCCCCCGAGCCCTCCACGGCCGCAGCCACCGCGGGAGCGTCCCCTGCCCCGCGCGGCGCGGCCCGGCTAATTAACGGCAATTAAACTTCGATGACGGTTGCTGGGTCTGGTTTCGGTTTCAAGAGTTTCTCTTGCCTGGGAAAGACCCGTCCGGCAGCAGGAGAGCGTCCGGCGCCGGGCTCTGGAAATAAATCTGCATTAGTTGTAATTAGTTCCGTAATAATGCTAATTAGTGGGGACTGGCAGCTCAGAGCCAGTCCCTGCCCCCCCGAGGTACGGTCCGTGCTCTCCTCACAGTCCACAGCCTAATACATACTTGGATAAACGGATTTTTTTTATTATTAAAGATGATCCTGCGAAGTAACGGGGTGTTTTGGGACAAACCAGGGGATTTAAGGGGAGCGCTGGAGGCCGGGGGGCCCGGCCCCCCCCCCGCAGTGCTCCGCAGCCTTTAATTGCCGTGAAGCTGCTTCCAGAGGAAAAGCAGAGACGGGCGGCGGATGCAAAATGGTAAAACCCGAAGAAAGAGAGGTTTCCCTCCCAGGTTTAGGGGAATTATCCAGGTATCGATGCCAGCGCACCCCCGCCAGCGCATCACCACCAGCTCCGAGGACTTGGGGGGAGCCGGCGGCGGGTTCTGCAAAAAAATTCCTAACCCCCTTCTCTTTCATATTTAATATGAAAATTAAGTTAAGGATGAAAATTAAATAAATGGGAAAATTAAATAAACTAAACAGGAAATATTTCCAAACAATAAACAAACCCCCACCTAACGTACATCATCTATATGTACGTTTTTATTAATAGTTTTGTAGTGATCTGCAACCCAGAAATGCCCCGAGCCCCACACCTCCCTGCCCTGGCGTGGGCAGAACCGCGAGGACCCCCCGGACCCCCGCGCTGGGGCCACCCTCGTCACCGCTCCCAAGCCCACCCATCAGCCCCATCCTTAGGTACCAGCTAACGAAGACCCTCGCCCAATTAGCGATGATTTTCCCCATCTAAGGGAACTCAGGGTTCGTTAGAAGCGGGTGAAGCTGGAGCTGGGGGGGGGCTGAGCCTTGATGCTTCGAGGAAGCCCAGGTGAGACCCCGGCCCAGGGTGCGATGAGTTTGTCAGGTCTCAGCCGGGGCTAACACCGGGCTCTGCTCATCCCCAGGCCACCGAGAAGCCGCTGGGTGGACGGCGTCGTCCTGGTCTTACGGCATCTGCGACCGCTCCAGCCCCGGCAGCCGGTGCCCCTCGTCTCGGTGGGCAACACCTGCGGCACCGGCGCTCGGCGAGGAGGGCCGGCTCCCGGCACCGGCTTTGGGGGAGGTCTCGGCCCCCAAAACCTACCACGGTTTTCCACCAGCTGCCAGAGGCGGTGAGGGGGGTGGCAGGGAAAGCCGCCGGCATCCACGGCATCGTCCGGAGCGTCCCGGCTGCCTTCGGCTGTCGCCGGATGGGGTGAGCCCCCCCGGCGGGGGCTGCTGTGGTGGAAGCGGATCTGGGGGGACACGGAGTCCCCGAGCCCTGCCTGACACGGGGCACGTCCCCGGTCTTGCCGCGGGGGAACGGGAGCGGTGCCGGGTGCCCGCCGTGCTGGCGGAGCCCTCCGAGCACAGGGATGTCCGTGCGTCCGTCCCCAGAGCAGAGGCGACAGACGGAGGTTTCCCATGGCGGGGACGCGCTGCGGCTTTGCCGAATCACTCAATAAACCGGCTGTGGCTGAACCCCCCAGAGGGGCCGTTTGTCCTGCCTGGGTGCCGGGAAAGCCGGGAGCACCCCGCCGCGGTGCCGGAGACCTCCCATACCCATCTCCCGGCCAAAGGGAACCAGTCCCAGCCCCTTCTCTCAGGCTGGGAGTCCAGACACAACCCGCCCCGCCGCGGCTGGGCACCGGCAAACTCATTTGCCCACAGCGGCTGAGCTGGAGGCAAGAAAAATGCCTGGAGAGGGGGAGGAAGAGCTCAAGGAAAAGACAAAACGAGCTCGTTTGCCTTCCCGGCTTCTCCCACACATCCTTTGTCGGCTCAAAAGCGCGGCCGGGGGGATTTGCCGCAGGTGCTGGAGCGAGAGCCGGGGTCCCACCGGGTGCGCAATAAAACCCCAACGCCCTTGATCCGCACCGAAAAGGGCTGGGGGCAGCCCTAAGGAGCCCTCGGCTCGTTGCCACCGTGGCAGGGGGGGAAAGGGGATGGAAAAGGGCTGTGGGTGCAGCAATGGTTACAGCAAAGACCCCAAATATGGGGGTGGAGGGAACGAGCCCCCACGGCGTCCCCGTCACTCGCTGCCTGGGATACCGGGAAGCGCAGGCTGGGAGGGAGGCCGAGACCCCATCCCGAGACAGGCCAGACGCTCCGGGCTGCGCATTCATCCCTCCGGGATCACGAGGGACAGAGGAAAACAGCGGCGCCTCAGCAGCTGGGCTTTAATAATTAACTCTGCAAACCGCCACAGGACCGTGATTAGTGCAGACGCCGATTTACACAGCGCGTACGCGCGAGCGAGGAGCGGGAGACGCCGCGCAGCCCTCCGCCGTGCCTTCCCAACCTCCGCCAGACTGAAATATTGCTCTAACACGTCAAAACCGCTGCGTTAACAGCGCGCGGAGGCTGCCGGCGTGCCGGGGACGGCCGCCTTCCACTCTCGTAACTGATTTACCTCCTCCACCAAGAGTTCGAAGTCTCCGAGTCCAAGCTGGGATTTTGCTCGAGCCCTTTACTTTGAGCCGAGGGGAACTGGGGGGCAGCTTTCGCTGTCCCACGCTGGGGTCCGAGTCCCTCACCCTGCACCTCCCCTGACCGAGTTGGTTCACAGGCAGAAAGATCCCACGTTCTCACACCCCACGGCCACCTCCTTCGTTATTCAGCGGAATTAAACTCCCTCTTGCTAAAGCTCGGGGTAGTCGGGCTCAGTTTCGGGCTGCACGCGCCCACCCTTTCCCAGCCTTCCCCCTGCCCGTATCACCCCAGAACCCACGGAAAGCCGGGAGATGCCAAACAGAAAGTGCCGGAGCGGTCCTGGAGCTGGGTCCGGACTAACAAGCCTTTGCCACCACGCAGACGTACCTGGAAGCGGGTGAAGCTCGAGCTGTTTGCGCACGGAGCTGCTGGAGCCCAGCAAAAACACCAGCGGGTTTTAAAAGTGGGGTCGCTCCCTCCCTCCGTATCGCCCTCCCGGGGATGGACAGGAACACCCCACCTCTGGATGCAAATAACCACCAGCTCTGAGCGTGTCCTTCCGTCTGCGGTTAAGTAAAACGCTCTGTAGGGCCGGCACAAGCCCACTGCCTGGCATAAGCAGCGTTATCTGGTGTCACAGAAACCAAGGAAAATGGGCAAATTTAGCGAGGTGGCAGCACCAGCTCAGGGGGGAACAACCAACGCAGAGAATCGCAGCATCGAGCTGTCCCCTCCCCGATTTATCCTATTAGGGCAAAAAAAAAAAGCCACCGGGCAGAGGGAGGGGGGCGGATGCACAGGTCTCGGCTTCTTCACAGCCGCAGGGAAGAGCTCGAGCTGCCCGAGTCCCCCTTCTGTTCTCAGACGCAGAGAAATCCACGTGGGGCGGGCTGGGAGCGACCCCAAAGCTCGGCGCGACTCCCTGCAGTTGCTTTTTCCCCACCAGGATTGCGGGGAAGGAGCAGGCAAGCAAATATTCTCCTACGGGGGGAATACCCTGCCCCGATCTCACCTCAAAGCCAGAGCAGCCGGCAGAGCGGGACCGGCCAAGACCCCTCGGACTTACCCCGAGTTCACCTCCGAACGCTGGGTACGGCTCATCTGCGGCCAAAGTCCTTTCAACTCACCCTCTGCCTGCCCTCAGATTTCTTAAAAGGAAAATAAAATGTCAAAACAGACGCTGGATGCGCCCGGCCAGCGCTAGACTCGCCCCCGCCCCGTTGTTTAACCCCCCCCAGCCTGGGAGAAGCACCCAGGCAGCCTTCTCCAGCCCCAAATAGCTCCCTCTCGGCTGGCTCTGGGTCGAGACCCCCCTAAAGAGGGAGGGGAAACGTTAAACCCCTAAAACGGCCAGACAGGCCCTACAGTCGATGGGGAGAACCACCAAATTTAGGTCCGTTGAGTATCGCCCTCCTCGCCGGCGACGCAGGGAGCCAGGGCAGCTGGAGCAGGTCCCTGCCGGCGCCGCCGCCGCGCACTCCCTCCACCTTCCTCCCGTCTCCACGGCCGGTCGGTTAAAGCAGCCAGGCGTGACGTCAACTCGCAGCCACACGCAACGGGACCGAGACAGTCAGCTTCAGTCGCGCCCCAGCCCCAGGGGCAACCCCCCCGGGGTCCCCAAATATCTGCCTACACTGGCTTTGAGGCCGGAGGCAGGCTCTGAGAACAACTAAGGCTTCAGTTTGAGCCAGGGATGGAGGATGGTGAGGATGGAGAGGATGGAGGAGGTGAGGCCGCACAGCCCCACAAAGCCCGGGTTGGTTTTGTACAGCCCCAGCTTGTCCAGAGGGATAAAAAGGTCGCAGGTGTTTTTCACCACGTCCAGCAGCAGAGGAGGGTTGTTCCGAAGGACGTGGATCAGAAGCCGGAGCTGGATCTGCAGCCTCAGCCCCAGCTGCTGGAGCCCGTTGTCAGCCCGGAGCTGGTGCCCGTTCTCGCTGCCTTTCGCTCGCTTCCCGCCCGCCTCGCGCTCCATCAGGATCCGGATCTCGTAGGCGTCCCGGCTCAGGTTGACAATGAGGGCAAAGAGGTAATACCTGAAAAAGAGGGGAGAGGAATGGGGGGGGGGGAGAGCAGAGAGAGCGAGCAAACAGCGCTGGGGTCCGCGGTCTGCGACGCTGGGAGCCTCCAGCCGTTTCCCCTTCAGCCACAAAAATAAAACGCCTGTGGGAAGGAAGAGTCCACGTCCTACTGAGAGCTGAGGGGCTGAGCCGGGCCAAGCGCCTGCCAGCTCTCTGCCATTGGCATAGAATCACAGAATCCTTCAGGCTGGAAAAGACCTCTGAGACCATCGAGTCCAACCCCCAACCCAACCCCCGTGCCCACCACCCCATGTCCCCAAGCGCCTCACCCACACGGCTGTTAAATCCCCCCAGGGCTGGGGACCCCACCCCTGCCCTGGGCAGCCTGGTCCAAGGCCTGACCACTCTTCAGGAAAGAAATTGCTCCCCGTGTCCAGTCTAAACCTCCCCTGGCGCAACTGGAGGCCATTTCCTCTCGTCCCATCACTGTTCCTTGGGAGAAGGGACCGACCCCCCCTCGCCCCAACCTCCCTTCAGGGGGCTGTAGAGCCGTGAGGTCTCCCCTCTCCTCCTCTTCTCCAGGCTGAACACCCCCAGTCCCTCAGCCGCTCCCCATCAGACTTGTGCTCCAGGCCCTGCCCCAGCCCCGCTGCCCTCCTCTGGACATGCTCCAGCCCCTCCATGTCCTCCTTGTGGTGAGGGGCCCAGAACTGAACCCAGGATTCGAGGTGCGGCCTCTCCAGTGCCCAGCACAGGGGCACGGTCACCTCCCTGCTCCCGCTGGCCACACGACTGCTGACACAGGCAGCGCTCGGGGGGGAGCTCAGGCCCCTTCATTTACCCCTGCGGGACAGCAGACCTGGGGGACCCCCAGGGACAGCAGAGCAGAGGCGAGAAACCCCCTCTCCCGGGGGAAGCACTCGCTGCTGACAGAGCCCCTCACCTGAAGGACCGCTGGCCCCACTTCTCCTGGTCCACGCCGGGGACCAGCCCCGTCTTCCCCGCCCAGAGGACGTTGTCGCAGGCGAAGTACATGGCCCTGTTCAGGTGGCTGAGGGTGACGCAGAACCGCAGCACCATGTCCGAGAGGTGGATGGCCCGTTTCGCCGCCTCCAACGCTTCGGCCGAGCTGCCCAGGCGCAGCACTGCGGGACAGACAGACGGTCACCGGGCGGCGGGCGTGGGGGGGCCCCGCTCCCCCCCCCCCAGCGCCCCCCACTCACGCTTGCGGCCCAGGCTGAGGTGAGCCTCCAGCTGCCGAACGCTGGCCAAAGCCCCGGCGCTCGCCCCGTTCCTCCTCAGCGTGTCCCCCGCCAGGGCACAGGCGTACTGCGCGGCCCTGCAAGAGACGGTGCGGCGTGAGGGCTCCCCCCAGCCCCGGGGCCTCCGCGACCGCCCGGCGAGGGGAGGCCGGGCCGCCCCGCACCGGAGCCGGCACAATAGCCGTCCCCGCACCTGAAGAGCCGCTCCTTGGCCTGGCTCTGGGCGCTGAAGCGCACCCAGGTCTCCATGGCGGGGCCGGGCCCGCGGCGTCGCTCCCCGGTGCGGGGCCTGGGCGCAGCGCGGCGGCGCGAAGCCACTTCCGGGAACGGGACGGAAGCGGCCGTGGGTCAAATCGGGCGCGGAGGGAAGGGGCTCTCGCGACACCTGGCGGCCGGCGGGAACACAGACCAGCCATGCCCGCCCCCTTCATACCCGCACAGCTTGTCCCTATTGGCTGGATGCGCCAGGCCCCGCCCGCTTCCATCAAAACAGAGACCGTGAATGGGTAATTGCAACGTTCTCCGCCTCTGAATCTGTACCGAAGACTTTTGTTGGTTAGTTTTTCCATATCCCGCCCCCTTCTCCTGACCAATAAGAAAGTGGCTACAATTCCCCGCCTCCATCTCTGCTGCTTTGCATTTTGATTCGTTCTTTCCTCTGTCATTATAATCAGTCCTGCAGCACGATTGGACAGCTGTCCCCTAAGCCCCGCCCCCTCACCGAGTTCCTCACTTGTGATTGGGGTAGTTAAGGAGAGCGCCCCCCTCCCTCTCCTCGCCCTACAAGCGCGTTCTGATTGGCCATTCCCCTCCTCGACCCGCCTACCTTCCCCGTCCTCTGCCCTGCGATTGGCGTGCCGCCGCTTTCACCGCCTCCCTCCCTCCCCCCTCCCTCCGCCCCGCCCCGAAGTCTCCTCCGTGCTGCCATTGGCCAACTCCCACTGCCGTCCCGCCCCCTCCCTGAGGTGATCTCCACGCCCATTGGGCCCTGGGGCGGTGAGTGACAGCGGTTCCGCGGCGGGGCTCTCCCTCGGAGCGGGCTGGCGGCGGCGATGATGGAGTCGGTGCGGGCGCAGCGGCTGCAGCCCGGCGTGGGGACGCTGCGCTCCCTGCGGCCCGGCGTCACCGGGGCCCCCGCCGCCGCCTCAGCGCCCCCCCCGCCGTCCGCCCCTCCGCCCGCCGCGGTGGCGGCTCCTCCGCTGCCCGCCGCTCCGCCCCCGGCCGGGCTGGGGTTGGGGCTGGGGCTGGGGCTACCGCCACCGCCGCCTCCCCTGGGGCTGCAGGGACCCGCCGCCCCGCCGCCACCCGGCGCCGGGCCGCCCGCCGTGCTGCGGGAGGCGGTGGAAGCGGTGGTGAGGAGCTTCGCCAAGCACACGCAGGGCTACGGCCGCGGTGAGCCGGGGGCGGCGGCGGCGGGGGGGGCGGGCGGCGGCGGAGCGGGCCTCGGGGCGGGCTGGGGGCGCCGGGGGACCGATGCCTGGGGGGGCTGAGGGCGAGGCACCCGGGGGGAGACCCTTTGCCCGTAGTTGGCCCCTTGTCGCCCCGTGTCGGCTCCCCCCGGGGCTGCCCTCCCGCCGCCCTCGCCCCAGGGCTGGTTCCTCTGCAGCTTGAGCCGGTTTCTCCCTTGATTTTATTCCCCATCGCCCTCTCCCCGGGAGTGGGATCATCTCCCCTCTCCCACGCAGCCTGTGCCCCCAGGGCTGGGGCTCTTCTTTGCCTCTTTCCTTTCCCCCCCTGCTCTGGAGCTCAGGCACCCCTTGTGCATCCCAGCGCTGTAGGTCTGGGATCTTTTCGGGGGGGTTCCCTGTCAGCTCCTTCTTTTCCTTCCAGCCATGTGTCTGGGACTCTCCTCCCAGCCCTCCCTCCCCACTGATTCTCCCTTGTCTGGGATTGTAACCCATTTTCCTCCGTCCGTGCAACCCTTCCCCCTTCTATCTTCTCCAGCATTAACCTTTAAGGTGTGGACCTCCCCAAGATCCTCATCCTTCCCTGGAATTTGCACGGCAGCCTTGTTGGGTGAGGGCCCTGCATCGCTTTGCTTCCCACCACCAAGCTTTGAGCACCCTTTGCCCTGCAGGTCTATGAATTAGAGAAAAGAAAAGAGTCGGGAGCCTCTCCCATGGCTGTGTGCCGAGGTTCCCTATCCCAGCGGCGTTCAGCTGCTGGTTTGCCCGTGTGATGGGCTGTAAGGGTGACCGAGGAGGCATCCTTGACTGTTGTTGCTAGGTTAAACGTCAGTAATAAGCGTTCTGTGCCATTTGCGGAGACTTTTCCGGTGTCTGCTGCTGTCTCAACCCTCGCGCTTGGGATCTCCCATCCCTGCAGAGCAAGCTCATATGATTTGGGTGATGTTAGGGGTGAGCGTGGGGAGGAAAGGAGGATCTATCTGGGGCTGCTCGTGCCAAAAATGAGAAAGTGAGTAAAGTAAAAGTGAGTAAACTAAAACCGCTGAGCCTGTGGTTTCTCTGGGTCTGCCTTTTCCCTGAGGAGTCTCGTGGTTTCAGGGGTCAAGCTTGAGAAACACTCACGGGTCTCCTTTTCTTAGAAAGCTCTGTGGCCTCTTAAATGCAAACTTGTGTTTTTATAGGATCAACCATTTCCCGATACTTAATTCGACGTGGTTTTTTGCTTTTGTAAATTAGGGAAAGAAGACGAGGTAGGGGTAGGCAAGCACATAGGTGACGACGAAGGCAGGCCTAGGAACTTGAGCTGGGCAGGCAATTCGCTGGCTTATGATTTAAAGCTGAGGAGGTTTCCTACTTGTGCTGTACCTGTAATAGGTAAACGTGTGATAAAGTTAGAGGAAGTGGAGGCTGTTCATTTTTTTAAATGCTTTTTAGATGTTTTTTGTGTTTTTAAGAAGGAGGATTCTTCTTGCGCCATAGCGATTTAGTCCTCTGTACGTAATTCCTTTACTTCAACTTGATGTCAGAAAAAAAAAGCTGATTTCTTTCAACGAGGGCAGCAGCGAAGAGGGCTCCGCTGGGCAATCCTCGGCCGTTCCCGGTGGCCGCAGTTTTCCTGGGATCCCCCTCAATTCTGTGCTCTGCACGGCTGCACCTTGCCGATGAAAAACCCCGTGGCTGGGAGGAGAGATCAAGTCTGCTGGTGCTGGAAGAGGCTGTTGCGGGGGTGTTAAGTACTCCACCACGCTCCGGCGCCGCGGGGCTCCAAGTATTGCATCAGAGGCGCCCGGTCGTGCGAGAGCCCCCAGAGGAGGCTCAGATCTGGGTTTCTTGTACGCTCCTTTTAAATAAAAAAAAAAGTACAGAAGTGAGAAAAAAGGTTAAAGCACATATTTTACTGGGCCTGTGATGGAAAGAATCTTCCGCCCCACCCGAAAGGAGGCACTTTGCAACTATTTTGAGTTCCCGACTTCTTCCGCCTCCGGCAGCAGGTCCAACGGAGGCTTCCAAATGGCGAGTGCGGGGGGACCGCTGCTCGTCTGGCTCGGAGGAGCTCAGCGCCATGTGGAATCACTTACTCTTCTGTATTTAATATGCAAGTCAGATGTGCTATCGTATACACAACGCCGGGATACGGGGTTATGCTCCAAAGCAATAAACAGATATGACTGATGGTCGGAGCAGGCTCTGCTTTGTGTCTCCCAGCGTCTCTTCGTCTTTTCTCGGAGTGGCAAATCCAAAGGGTAAGCCTCCGACAGGAGCCGCCCCGCCTGGGTTAAGCCGTGCTCTGTAAATCTGCAGGTCTCCCCCACACGGATGGGCGACAAAGCTTTTCTAGAAGATCAGCGTTTCCAGTTCCTGCCCTCAGAAATGCAAGCAAACAGATAAAAAAAGGTATCGACTGATGCCGATAGTAAGAGTTCCAGTGTTTTGAGCTGGTAGAGAGACTTGTTCTACTTGCAGGCACTTAAAATAGCTTTCTTTACGTGTTGGGTTTCCCGTTAAACACGACCTCATGTGCGGTGCAAAGAATACGTCCCTTTTTCAGCATCTTTACCTTCAAACCATCCAGTCATTTTTCTCTCTGCCCTCTCCCCAGCCCAAGCGCTGCGTTGTGTTTCGTGCTCCGTATGGGATTAAAATCCTTCAGGGTGCAGAAGGTGTCCCTGCTTTCTCGAGGACTGTCCTCTTGCGAGCATGAGACAAAACAGGACTTAGGATGCTTTCTGTAAATGAGAGCAAACTTCACGTCTCCTGCTTCTTTCCTCACATCGCTATTTTGTGATTTAATGGGAGGAGGGGGGTGAATGAGCAAGGCTGAAAATCATCGATCCGGAGCAAATTCAGACTAAGATTTCACTTTGGGTTCAGCGCGCCGCAGTGCTCGGTGTTTGTCTGCTAAACAAGGACGTGACGCGCAGCGTTGTAGCTGGAGCTGCGCTGAGGAGGGGGCAGACGGGCAGGTCTCTGTTCGTAGCGGCGCCCTTTGCTCTCCAGCCCTATAAAAGCGTATTGTTCTGAAGCATTTGTAGCGCTTCAATTAGGTATTTTACTCTCTCGTCTCCTAAAACCGTCCTGCCTGCGGCAGCTGGAAGCATTGAATCCAGTCTGTGAAGAAAACCTCTTTTGGATGCTTCTCAGCTGTCTGACCTATTGCTCCAGTCGCTAACGAAGTACCCAGCCAGTGTCTGGCATAGAGGAACCCTTGTTTTGGGCTGAAAACACAATTCCGTGCCCGTGCACGTGTTGCCCAGCGTTTCCTCATTAACCTGCTCTTAACGCCAGCTTCTCAGACTTCACTAAATTAAACCAAACTAGAATTTCTCTGAATTTTCAGAGTAATTCCCAGTGTCGTGAGAATTTGCGTTGCCTGATCTGGCTCGGCTTTCTCTGCAGTTTCTTGTGTGGTCGCTGCTGCGAAGTCTCAGTTGCCCCGTGCCAAACGGGCCGTTTTGAATCGGGCATTGTCTCCCCAAACCCGTTGGGGATTATGTGCATGACTTACACCGTCCCTGGGAAGGGAATCTGCCTGGATGGATGGGAATTCTGTCTGGGTATTGGTGCACTGGAGAACTGGCAGGGAACTGTGTATTGTTTGTACGGCTTTTTGTTAGTCTTCAGTGGAAAATTGCCCCTGTCTTGCATGTTTCATCAAAAAAAAACCCACCCAAATTAGACCTGAAAATAATCCAAAGCGACTGCTTTATGAACAAATGCCCTGAAAAGCCTGTGGTTGAAAGAGGAGGGAAACGCTCAGTGAGGAACTACTGTGCTAGTGACTCCTCGCCTGGCTTCATCTTACAGAAAGCAATAAAACAAAGTAAAAGGCTCAAGTTGGCTGTCTTCCTGAAAGCCGCCTGGCTGCAGACCTAAAAACTTACAGCACTGTGTGGGCAACTGAAAAGCTGAGCCAGGGTGGCTTGCGACGGACTTGGCATCTCACATTCGCGCGTGGCCTCAAATTCACCTCCCTTTTGTATCTTACCCCGGGAGACTTTGAGAACAGCAGCCTCGTCTCGCTCGGTGCTTCCTGCGTTGCATGCAGCTCCTCACGGGAGAGCTTGCGTGGGGATTTTGGGGTATTTTTCTCGTTCTGCTTAAAACAAGAGCTCTGGGGTGGAGTCCTTTCAACAGCTCTGGCATTAGCGAGGAGTTGCTGTAATCTGTTTTGCAGATCGCCTTGCTTCAAAGCGATTGCTGAGATTAAAAAGGCTCAGAGAAGGAGTGCTGAGGAAGAGCTGAGGGCAGGTTTTTCCTACAGCTGCCTGTCAAACTCTGCAGCAGAAAGAAGCTTAGAGCAGGTTCGATGGGACTTGGAGCGTTGGACGCGATGAGGGTCATTTTTCTTGCCCGAACCTTGACAAAGTAAAGAGCGGGTAATCAAGGGAAGTCCTCGCGGCGCTGGGGGTTCAAAAATGGGGAGAGTGACAGGACAGCTGGCTCACTGTTACAGCAAACACCTCTAGTTCTTGCGTGCATATTAAAGTCAGAAGAATTTAATTGCGTCGATTTGGGCTACAAGCTGGTTGCCGCGAGGGCTGTGTGCACCGGTTGGCTGTGCACGGTGTGGATTAGCTGCTGGCTCGTTAAAGCTGGGTAAGTGCTCAAACCCCGTCTAGCAAATTCGGTGCTCCAGAAGAGGTGCCCGCCTAAAAACGACTTCTCCTGAACAGACTGTCATCACCAAAGTCAACGAGGGCTGACGTTTTAGGCTCTGGTTTCCTAACGGGGATGGAAAAAACACTTACTGTAACAAAGCTAATCCTGGTCTTAGCCTGTGATTCACCGTTTGGCCCTCCCATGCCGAATGGCACAAAGGAGATGCTCCAGTGAGATGTTTCCATTCTCCTCTGCTGTTGCACGCTCTCTGTGTGGCAGCCAAATATTCCCACCCAAATTACAGGGCGTTCTGCCAGAAGGCCTCGGCTGGGTAGCTTTACGCCTCGGGTCACTTCTTGTGTCTCCATCGTGTTGTTTTGAGCTAGGTACGTGATGTTCTGCATAAAGGCAGGTGGTTTCTGCAGGGCTGGCAGTGCACGCGCAGGTCAGCTGCTGTATTTTTATCTTAAATGTAAGAACGTCAATATTGAGGATCAGCTGAGGCAGGTGAGCAAACCTGCTGAACCTGTTGACAGCCCTCTTACGGAGGAAAAATGCCTCGCTGCCCTGCTGCTTTGCAGCCTTTTTCAAGTCCTTTTCTAAAAGCTTTTCCTAAGTTTGTTAGAACGAGAAGAGCTTTTCTGTAGGAAGCTTTGTTTTATAATTCGGTGGTTCTCCTGAATGTTCCTCTTGCTGGGAGAGGTGTGTTTGTGTTGACATCGTGCACCTACAGCTTCACTTGAAGCTGATGGTTTTTAATACGAGATGTACCTGAGCTCCCTGGGCAGGGCCCTGCTTGCGTAGGCGGGAATACACTAACGTTTGCGCCGTTCTGTTTCTGGATGCGGCCGCTCCTGGCGGGCGATACCTGAGGAAACCAGCTTCCCAGGCTCTTGTTTTCTGTGTCTGAACTTGATTCTATTTCTGTCTCCTCAGTGAACGTCGTGGAGGCCCTTCAGGAGTTCTGGCAGATGAAGCAGTCGCGTGGAGCCGATCTGAAAAACGGAGCTCTCGTGGTGTACGAGATGGTCCCTTCCAACAGTCCCCCTTACGTCTGCTATGTCACCTTACCGGGAGGGAGCTGCTTCGGCAGTTTCCAGGTACGATCGCTTGGTTGGAGGCTGTCCCTGCGGCGTACCTCGTTCTCCAAAGCAGTCTAATCCTTCCCCATCACAATTAGCGCTCAAACACCTTGCTGCAGTGGGCACAGCGTTAACATTTTCCTGCTGACTTGAAGCATGAGAATGACATGGGTCTGACTGTAACCCTCTTTAATTTCAAGCTGGCTGTTAATGTTCCTAATTGCCTACAAAACCCCACCCGACTTCAGCCCGGCTGTAAATTCTGCTTTGCTGTATGTACTGTATTCCCTACACATGACTGACCTGGACCTCAGCAGTGCTGAGGTAAGATACGTGGTATCGGAGAAAACTGTTAGATTGGCTGGTTTTGCTGCTTCGTTCTCCTTCCCAGGATTAAGCAGTGGGATGTATTTACGGGATGCAGCTCAGACAAAGTGGTAGAGTAATATTTCCTTGCAAGGGCTCTGGATTTGACCCAGAACCTCTTCTCAAGATGCCAAAAGGCTCTAGAAATCAAATCATAACACCAGATCAATAGTTTCTCCCCTCTTTCTGTTTAGAAGGAAAATGTCCAACCCAAATACCTCCCCCGAAAGTTTAAGGTCCAAAAATCACAACGGGTCCTGACTGCATTTCGGATTCCTTTGCCGCAGTGGCTTTAGGCAGTTACTCTCTAGTCTTGGTTTGCAGAACGTATCCAAAAGAAACAGGTCTAGCAGCTACACGGTCTACCCATCCTGAAGAGCAGTCCGTGTGCTTAAGAGTAATTTGGTTACATTTTGGTTTTAAGCTAATTAATTTTGTTGACGATCTGATTGGTGGTGTTTCCTGATGCGGATACTATGTGCTGAGTTCAGCTGCCTGCCTAATTTTTGTGTTTAGCGTGGTTGGGATAGCTGTGGTTTAAAACTAGCTCCTAATGATTTCAGGATGTCTGAGAGCACGACTTTCCAAAACTACACAACACCGCCACCTAATTCCCGTTTCGTGTGTCGGGGGGAGAAGTTTGGAGCATGGGGCCGAGGGGATCTTGCTCATCTCGCTGTCCTTCTGTCCTGATGGTGTTCGTCTCTCCTCAGTTCTGTCCAACCAAGGCTGAAGCCCGAAGGAGTGCTGCGAAGATTGCGCTAATGAACTCGGTCTTTAATGAGCATCCCTCCCGGAGGATCACAGATGAGTTCATTGAGAAGAGTGTTTCGGAGGCCCTGGCATCTTTCAACGTAAGGCTTTTCAGTGCCCAGGCGGCTGCGATTGATGGGGACGGATTGACTGGGGAAAAACCTCAAATCACGGGAAGAGAAGTTTTCTTTTACATCTGGAACTCTTTATGGCAGGTTTTTTTCAGTGACTTCTGAGCATTAAAACTTAAACTATCGCTCTAATTCTCGTTCTCCTGCTTCCCCTCCCATGCAGTCTCACACTCTTCTCGAGGCTGATTCTGCTGCCCTCAGATCAGGCAGGGTAGGATGGTAAGACTGAGATGTTGATTCATGTGGCCCTTCTGTGACCGGGTTGTCACATTGGCTAGCTTTCTTTAAACCAAATGTTTTCCAGAAACTTTTGTTTCTAGTGGCGGGAGCTTTGCATTCTTCTTTTACTGCCCTAATTATACCTTATCCTGGAGGGAGTTCTTGCTGTACAGTCTCGTGGCGCTTGATGGTACCCAGAGTATTGTAAGAACTTTGAAATCGCCATAATGGGGTGAAGAAAAAATCCATAAATCGAAGAAAAAATCCTGTTTGAAGTGGCATTGTCAAAAGCAGAGCAGCTTTGTTACTCTGTGAGAGCCGTAGTGAACGATGCAAGTATTTGAGGCTGAATGAGACCGGTAAGCGCGTCTGCCAGCACAAGGCTGAGGTGCGTAAGGCTGTCCTCCTTAATCTGACCTGGAGTTACCGAAATGGAGATGATGCGGCAGAAGTGGCAGGCTCCAGGGGAGCCCCGCTTGGTCGGGAATTGCAGCTCTTGTATGAAATGTCTCTTGCAGGGCAATCGAGAGGAAGCTGATAATCCCAACACCGGGATCGGCGCTTTCCGCTTCATGCTGGAATCCAACAAGGGAAAATCAATGCTGGAGTTCCAGGTACTGTTCATAATTTAATTACAGAGTTCAAGGGGTGGTGGGTTTGATCATTCAGCTACATCAGCTTCACGTTCAAAATGAAAGTGGGGCTTTCCTCTTAGAACACACCTCGGGATTCGTGGCCCTTTCAGGTGCTGGTGTACCAGCAAAGTACTTTGAATTGGGCTTCTCTCTGTAAATGCTCTTCAATATTTGCATGGCTCAGTACTGTGAAAGGGTTGTGCGTTCTTCTGAGCCGGTGTTTTCAGCGACACAGTATTTAGATAACTGATGCTGGAGATCCAGACGATACCTCCAGGTACCTTAACTCATGGCATTAAGTGAGCCGTTTCATTTGTGGTTTTTATCCTCTCCCTGTAGGATGGGAGAGGTCTCGCTTCCCTTAGGAAAGCTGGTGAAGATCTTTCATCCAAAGACATTTTGATTGTGGAATTGGGAGTCTTGATTACTGTCGTTACATGCCCTCAAACCGCAGCATTATCTGAGCAGTCTTCGTATCCTACTGAAATATGCTCAGTCTGTCTCTCGTTACGACAAAACATCTGTGAAATGCTAAGTACAAACTGCTGAGGGAAACTGCTATAACACTTATCAGTTCTGGTTAACGGAGCAGAAGGAGTCCGTGCAGAACAGATGACTGAGAACTGAGATTCTTTTGGGCTTTATTCCAGCCTTTCTGAGGAAGCTGCTCCTACGAGCAGAGCAGAGCAGAGCAGAGCAGCCAGGTAAATAAGGCTGTCAGAGCACTCTGCATTCTGCATGTGGCTTGCTAGCCTTTGAGCGCTCTCCTCCGCGTCAGGCGGGACGTCTATCCCCGCACGTACAGAGACGTTGTTATGACAGTGCTTTGAGATTCGTGAATCCTTTTAATTTAAACTTGGGCTTCAAAAGTAACTCGAAATGATTCTTCTGCAGACGAGTTGACTGTAAGTGCACCAACTGGAACTGGATTTCTAGAAGAGGAGAAATTAGACCGTAACTCTGCTCCAGAAAGTGAAGCAGGGTTTGGATACATCTCAAAGTAGGCGCCTTAAGTCTGCAGTGTCGCTGTATTTGGGGTTCTTTGCTGTAGGCAAACTTTTCCCGAAGCTGCCTTCTTGCCTGGCTCGTTTCCCTTGAATGGAAATACTCAGTAGGCGGAAGACAGAAGTGTTTATATTAATGGGCCTGTTTACACAGGGCGACTCTGTTATGTGTATTCCTTAGGCTGTGTTTGTGTTTGGGAAGCCTAACTAGTCGCTGCAAGTTTATGAAGCAGAATTTGTGTGGCCCTGAGAGAGAAATGTTTGCTCGGAAAACATTGGATTGTCACCTGCTCCGGCTGGTTTAGCTTGGAGGTTGCGAGATGGCAGAGTCTTGCCTGCAGAATCCTGAAATCCCTGGGGCAGAGCGAAGCATCAGCGTCTTTGTCTCCTCTGCAATCAGCGCATCTGGTCGGGGGATTTTTGTCTAGTGGGGTGAGCCGGGCTTCGCCCTTGCATCCTGGCTCCTAGGACGGTGGTGGTGCTTCTGCCTCCCCCGCTTCTGTGGTTTTCTTGTCTTTTTGATAAATCTTAACTCCTTAATACTGGAAGTCTTTTGTTTATGGACTCCGGAGTTGCAAACACTGTGCTCCTTGCAATTGCACAGGACCGGGTGTGATGTTGCAAAGTCCCTCTCGGCTTCTTGTTCCCATAGCTAGAAACTAGCCTGACTACTTGTAGCGCTGAATCCTCGTTCCCTCGTTTGCTCGCGGCCTGACGGCCTCTTGCCGTTGCAGGAGCTGATGACCGTCTTCCAGCTGTTGCATTGGAACGGCAGCCTGAAAGCCATGCGAGAGAGGCAGTGCTCGCGGCAGGTGAGTGCGGGCGCCGGGTGTCTCGAGCAGTTGTGCTCTAGGTGTGTTAGGGTCGCAACAACCTTCTCCTTAAGCTCCCTTAGCTGGCAAGGAAGCCAGATGCTACTAAGCGACGTGCGTCCCGTGTAGTGACTTGTCTTTCCTAAGCTCCCCTGCATATGTCCGTTACCACCAGGAGGTCCTGGCTCACTACTCCCACCGCGCTCTGGACGATGACATAAGGAACCAGATGGCCATGGACTGGGTGAACAGGGAGCAGAATAGCCCAGGGGCCCTTTCCAGAGAGCTGGCTTCAACGGAGAGAGAGCTGGACGAAGCCCGCCTGGCTGGGAAGGAGCTGCGTTTCCATAAGGAGAAGAAAGACATCCTGATGCTGGCCGCCGGCCAGCTGGGGAGCATGCACTCCTCCAACTGCTAGACTCTGGCGTGCGAGTTGTTCCGCTCCCCCAGGCCTACTAACACCTCCACGCTGACGGGATCCGTCCCGTGTCACGTAAAGCATGTAACGCCTCTTCCAGAATTGTGGCCCATTTGCACATTTTAAAGAAATTTTAAAAAAAAAAAAAAAAAAAGCTCCTGTACAGATTTTTAAACCTTTTAATACTTGCTTCTAGACCTACTCCTCAGCCTCCTATCCGCTAGAGAATTCCTTCTGTCACTATTTTTTTAAAGACAGCATTAAAAAAATGCCTTTCAGTATTAACACTGAAGACCTCCGCTGTACGTTGGTACTATGTAGTCGGCAGCATTCCATGAAATGTAGCACTTCTTCCAGAAAGCTTCTATTCTTTGGAGCTGATGCATGTCCTGCAGACCTGCTTTTGTTTTTTATTTCTGCTTCTATAGTAGAAGGGGGGTCTATCAAAACTCCTTCTTGATAAGCACACTAATTAAAAAAACCAACAAAACAAAACAACCAACTCATTCGCTTTAACACTACAATGCAAGCTGCGTGGGGGAAAGCTCCCAAGCACGTAAAAGGGATTTAAAACTGGGGTTTTGTTTTGGCCAGACTTAAGTCTGGGGATCAGTCTAGAGAATTCCAGTTCCAGGCTCAGGCAGGATTCGCAGTTACCCCTACAGCTGTATCTGTTCCTGCTCGTGGGGTAGGACGCGGTTCATTCTCTAAATAATGCACCTGACAACAAACAGCGAGGCCCTGCGGTATTTAAGGGATTGGACTTGGCAGTTTAATTAGCCGGCACCAGACAGAGCCTCCCGCTCCGCTGCTTTTCAATCCTCTTTGGGTTCTTACGGTGTTTAGCCCAGTCTGGCAGGGTGGAGACGCTGAAGCCCTGTCCCGAGCACCAGCCGTCGGTGGGGGGATGAGGCGGCCAGTTTATTTTGCTGGAAACGGAGCGTTGGAGTTGTTTGGCTTCCCCAGCCAAGCTGGGGAGATGTGGATTTTTTGAAAACCGTGCAAGGAACGAGAGATGGACATGCTGTTCTCTCCGGAGCAGCTTCCAAACCAAATGTCAGACTTGGCCTTTTCAAGGAAGGTTTAAAAAGCCTTGCCAGAGTTTCAGAACTCGCTTGTAGTAAGAGGGGAAACTGCTCAGCTTCTCTCCCTGACAAGTCTTTGTTAACTAGAACTGTGTTTAAGTCTGTCTTAACTAGAACTGTGTTTAATCCTTGGAACCAGAGCACAGATCCAGCCCCAGGCAGCGAAAGCTCAGACTAGGGTTTGGCCTCGACTCTGCTTTGCTTCCGTCAGCCAGATAAAGGGCTCTGACCCTTCGCTGTGCCTAATTTACACCGCCCAGCTCCCTCCGCAAGAAACAGTTATCGGGGACAATTCTTAGGATTTCTGGGAGAGCAGAGGGCTGAGTAGCTCTTCAGGTCAGCAGACACGCAGAGCTTACCGTTCCTCGGTGAGAACTTGGCACCGGAGGAAGGGAGGCGCGTGACTGCTGGGCTGGGCGGAAGGGAGGCGCGGGCTGCCGTTTTGGGGTGTTTGTGCCGCGTAGCCTCGAGCTGCGGGGTGGGAGAGAGGGCGGTGGCGAGAGCCGTGCTGCTCCTGGAGCCGGGAGCGCCCGCTGCAGAGCTTGTTCCCTTGTAATAGCGGTAATGGAACAACAAGAATCTCTCTATGCACTACTTTTTTAAATGAATAGTTCCCTATTCTTTGTGTACGTATCAGCACTAAATCTGTCTGATGTTTAGAGATAAAAAAATGCCCTTTCTGACATTAAAGTGTTCCTACAGCTCACGTTCAGTCAAGAAAGTAGCAACTTGTTCAAGGTAATTCCCGTATCACCTCCCGCTTTTCCGATACGTAGCCCGGAAGAGCCAGCAGCGTCGCAGCGGCAATGTAAGTTGAAGACAGGCTTCAGTTCTTCTTTCTCAGCGCAGCTCTGCGGGTCTTTTCCCCTGGGTGGAGGTACAAAGCCTTCGGGACTCTGCTGTTCCCACAGACCCCTCGCGCCCTCCTCTTCCTCTGCATCAGCCTCGCAGACAGTACGTTTGACCGTAGAGGCAGGCGGATATTCGAGCAATAGTCTTTGTTTTGAGATGGAGATTAAAAAAATTGCATTATCCGTAGGTATTCTAGTTTTGTATTCTCGTCGTAACAAACCTATTTTGGTTTTTTTATATATTTTTTATATGCAGCCTCTTTACACAACAGTATTAATGTTTAACGCGTTTATAAATGTGATTGTAAATGGTGTGGAGTTGTTTTTTTTTTTACAGGCTGGCAATATCTAGACCTTGTATTTGGATTTAATCACTTGTTCTAGAAATAGCGCGGAGTCTAACGTCTCTCTACCAGCACTCCCACACCTGCCTGTAGCGTTCCGTCGCGTGAAACGGTGATTTATCCGAGGGCCTGGTCTCGCAAATAAGGGAACTCCTGAGAAACCTCCGCCGACAGATTTTTGCGCTTACGAGTGTTTTGCCCGTCGGGGTTTTAATGCTTTTAGCGAAACTCTCCGCGACTCTTCTGTCCTGCAGCGCCGCGCCGTACACGAGCTGTTTCAGATGCCTCGCTCCTGCCAGCGGCCGCTCTGAAACGCATCGGGGAGGATTATGGTGTTTCCATTCGTCCTGGCAGAAGGGAAGAGGAGAACCTGATATTCCGCGACCTGTGTGTTTGGCAATTCGGGCACCGGTTTTCAGTCTCCGGACCCGCTTGGAAGGTGGCAAAATGAACAAATCCAGGTTTTCTCAGCATCCAGATTGGGTAGTTCTCCTTGTTCAGGCTACGTAATTAAATGCAAAGCTGAAAGGATAAATCGCCATACGTCGTTGCGGTTTGTACGTGTGATTTTATACAATAAAACCATAGATTTTGGGGTAGCTGTGGTGGCTTCTCTCTTCTGCTGCGGCAGGTCGTGCCCCCGACCCTCTCCTTCGAATCGTCCCTGTGCAGGGGCTCACGCCCCGGGAGCGGCCAGGCCGGTGTCACCCCCCCACCCCCGGGGGTGACAGTGGTCCCCAGTATGGCCCCAGTTTGGGGGGCGGTGGCGGGCCGGGGGTTGGAGGCGCCCCCGCCCTTCCCAGCATGGCGGTCCGGGCGGGACGAGATGCGCTGACCTCCCCAAGATGGCGGCACGGGCGCTCCTTCCGCCACGCACCTTCCCCAAGATGGCGGCGCGGGCTATTCCGCCAAACGCCCTCCCCAAGATGGCGGCGCGCGGCGCGGCAGTGCTTCCGGCGCGCTTCCCGGCGTGCACCGCGGCGGCGGCGGCGGCGGCAGCGAGAGCGGCAAGATGGCGGACGTGCTGGATCTGCATGAGGCGGGAGGCGAGGACTTCGCCATGGACGAGGATGGCGACGGTGAGGGCGGTGCTGGGGCTGTCCCCTAACGGCCCGGCCCCACCGACCGGCCTGGCCCGGTTCCACCCCGGTGCCTCCTCGCCTCGCGCCGGCCCGGGGGTCCCGCCGCCTCCCGCTTCTGGCCAGCCCGCTTGGGGCCCAGCTCCCAGCCGCGTCCCTGTCACCCCTGGTCCTGTGTCGTTCCCCGCCCCCCGGTTCAGCTCGGAGCCCTGCTCCCGTTACCGCCGGTTCGGGCCCGTCCCCCTTCCCTCGGAGCGCTGGTCCGTGACGGGTCCCCTTCCCCCTCCCTTCGGGTCCCCCCACCAGTCCCGGGCCGGTTCCTCCCCTCCCCACAAGCCTCAGTGCTAAGCCCGGCCGGGGGCGGGATCTGCCCGGCCAGGGGGAGACCTGCCGGGCCCGGGGCCGTGGTCTGGGTCCCCTCCCCGGTTCCAGCCCGCTCCCCTCTCGCCCGCAGAGAGCATCCACAAGCTGAAGGAGAAGGCCAAGAAGCGGAAGGGCCGAGGCTTCGGCTCAGGTGAGGACCACCCCACGCGCTCTGCCCTCCTGCGCCCGCCGGGGTCCGGGGTGTCCCCCGCCCCTCCGGGCCTCCGTTTGGGTTAAACGCTGTCCCCGGAGTCGCTCGGAGTGTGAAACCCCGGCTGCCTTTGTGCTTTCGGGGAGTTTTAAATGGGTTGGTGGTTGTCTGGGCCCTGTTGTCCTCCTGAGTGATGGCACCAGTCGCCCATTTCTCTTCCCCCCCTTTTCGCTGCGCCCAGAGGAGGGCTCGCGGGCGCGCGTGCGCGAGGACTACGACAGCGTGGAGCAGGACGGGGATGAGCCGGGCCCGCAGAGGTGTGAGTATCACTGGAGGCGTCTCCTCAGCCCTCATCGCGGGCGCTTTGCCGGAGGGAGGGGAGATGGTGGGGGAACGCGGGGTCTTTGGCTCCAGACCTTGCTGGGACAGAGCCTTTCCCCGCCTTGCGGGGATTTATCTTGGGCTAAACCAAGAATATTGGACTCCATCGCCCCTTCCCACCCGCATACGGCTCGCTCTGTGCTTCACCACAGCTTTCGGGGGGATCCCTTCCCTGAGACCCCGCAGCTGACGTGGGAGCACGCCCTGCACTCGGCGTAACTCTTACCCCTTTCACACCGCAGCGGTGGAGGGCTGGATTCTCTTTGTCACGGGGGTTCATGAGGAGGCGACAGAAGAAGACATCCACGACAAATTCGCAGAGTACGGCGAGATAAAAAACATCCACCTGAACCTCGACAGACGGACGGGCTACCTGAAGGTAGGAGGGGGAGCCCCTCGAGCCTCTCGGCTGCTTCGCCCCCTCCATTTTGGCTTACGGGGCGTTTGAACTCATCCACGCGGCAGCGGCTGGATGCGACACGCTCCTGCTTCCCCTTCCCCAGCTCTGCCGCGGAGGCCGGGATCGAACAGGGCTTGGGGAGGGATTATTCCTGTGTCCGGCCCCTCACCGGGCTCCCCCTCTGCCAGGATCCGCCGCGGCTCACGCTCCCTCCCTCCCGCTCCGTAGGGATATACTCTGGTCGAGTACGAAACCTATAAAGAGGCGCAGGCGGCCATGGAGGGGCTGAACGGCCAGGAGCTGATGGGGCAGCCCATCAGCGTGGACTGGTGCTTCGTGAGAGGGCCCCCGAAAGGAAAGAGGAGGTAAGGGCCGCGCCGCAGGCGCGCGGGGTCGCCAGCGAGGCCTCGGCGTGTCGGGGACCGGCTTGTCCGCCTGGCCGAGAGAACCCCGGGGCCTGCGCTGGTGCTGGGGTGAATCAGAGAAGGGTTTGGGGTGGAAGGGACCTTCAAAGACCACCGAGTCCAACCCCTGCCGTGGCAGGGACACCTTCAACCAGAGCAGGGTGCTCAGAGCCCCGTCCAACCTGACCGTGGATGTCCCCAGGGATGGGGACACCTCTCTGGGCACCCTGTGCCAGTGTCTCACCACCCTCAGGGTAAAAGATTTCTTCCTTGTGTCCAATTTAAACCTTTCCTCTTCCCGTTTAAAACCCTTGTCCTGTGTCCTGTCTCTGCAGGCCCTCTCCATCTTTCCTGTAAGCCCCCTTTTGTACTGAAAGGCCGCAGTGAGGTCTCCCCGGAGCCTTCTCTTCCCCAGGCTGAACAACCCCAGCTCTCCCGGCCTTTTTCCATCCCTCGGATCATTTTTGTGGCCTCCTCTGGCCCCGCTCCAACAGGTCCGGGTCCTTCCCGTGCTGAGGCCCCCCCGAGCTGGACGCAGCGCCCGGGGGGTCTCACCAGAGCGGGGCAGAGGGGGAGGACCCCTCCCTCGCCCTGCTGGCCACGCTGCTGCCGATGCAGCCCGGGAGGCGTTGGCTGCCAGCGTCCCCAGGTCCTTCTCCCCGTCGCTCCCCCAGAGCTGGCACTGGGAATTGTCCCCCCCCAGGGGCAGGACTCGCACTTGGCCTCGTGGACCCTCGCCAGGTTCAGTTCTCGAGCTTGTCCGGGTCCCGCTGGATGCCACCCCTTCCCTCCAGCGCATCCGCTGCCCCGCTCAGCTTGGTGTCACCTGCAGCCTCGCTGAGGGTGCGCTCGATCCCGCTATCCGTGCATCAGTGAAGATATTATGGTCCCAGTACGGTCATTGCTCGTTACTGGTTTCCACTTGGATATCGAGCTGGTGACCGTAACTCCTTGGACGTGTCCCTCCAGCCAACTCCTGTCCATCCGTACACCCGCAGCTCTCCACCGTGGAGGTGGACGTGTACGGGGCCCTACAGAAGTCCAGGTAGATGACATCAGTTGTCCACCGATGACATCACTCCGTCGTAGAAGGCCACTAGATTAGAGAGCGAAATCACTGCGTGGCTCAAAATACCCCTGACATCTCTGTCCTCTTCCAGGGGCGGGCGCCGACGGAGCAGGAGTCCGGACAGGAGGCGCCGGTGATGGATCCTCATTTCTACCCGTGCGTTCCAAGTCCAAACTGGGGGAACTGGGAGGGAAACCGGGGAGGGGTTTGTACCTTGGGGACGGGGCATTTGAGGAACAGCTGGAGTAGTAAAACAGTTCATCGCTTCGGCGAATTCGCTTCTTACCAGATTTTATTGTTTTCAAACAAGAAAACTTGAGTGACGAAGCAGCACCCGAGGTTGCGGGGGGCGGTTTTCACGTGTGTGCGTGGTGAGCGCGGCCCCGGAGCCCCCTTACGCCCCCAGCCGCGACGTTCGTCAGCGTTTCCTTACGCCCGCGGGTGACGGGGCGTTTTGGCCGCTCTTCTGGAGAGTTGTTTTCTATGCCTCAGGCAAACGTTCCTTAAATCTCCTGAGGGGTTTATTCTCTTACCTTTACATTTGCGGGTGAACTCAGCCTTTTAAATAACTGATTTTGTGTAAAATGGTCCACTCATTATTTGTCCTTAATTAAACATTCTAAGAAGCTGTAACCGAGCCCCAGTTCCTTTCGTGCCTCCTTGCTAATTTTAGGCTTGCCTAAAATCAGTCGATGTCACTGTCAGGGCTATCGATCTCAGGGCTGGCGGTGGAACAACTTCCTAGTTGAAAAAGCCATTTTTCCTTAAAATAGTGTTTGGAAGAGACAGCTTTATTTAGCGGCGCGCTGTTCTCCGTCAGGTCAGCAGGCTTTCTGGGTAGTGCTGAGCGCTCCCCGTGCCCCCAGCGCGGGTGAAGGGGCACATTTTAAATTTGGTATTTTTTTTTTCCCCCCAAGGAGCCCCTGCGGCATCTTTTAAAGGAATTTCTGCCCCAGATTTTGCTCTCTGCCTGACAAGGGGCGCGTTGTGTCTGGCTTATCGCTCCTCGCGCGTTGCCGGTGCCGTTAGACCCTGCCCGGCGCGGAAGCGGGCCGGTGGTGCCGGAGTGCCGGCTCCGGTTAAACCACCCCCTGGCCAAAGGCAGGCTCCTTGCTGAGAAAATAATCGGAGTTTATTGTTGAGCGGCTTTGTGGTGGCACAGAGCCCTTGCGTCATCCCCCATCCCGGTTTTGGGGGGTCCCCTTCCTCTGCCGCGGCTCCAGCCTGGCCCCCCCGTCACATGAAGCTCTCCACCGTCCTCCGGCACAGCTCGCACCTCCCTCCCGGCGGGGCCGTGCCCGCCGTCACCTCCAGCTGGTGCTTTCCGGCTCCCCCCAGGCTGTTGCCGGCTCTCCTGGCCGGCACGGCCGTGGTGGAGACGCGGAAGGAACCGGTGAGGGCGGAGGTGACCTCCTGCTCGTGCCGGCGGCGGCTGCAGCGGCACGCGCGCCACATCTCCCTGCGGAAATGCGCCGTGAAGAGCCCGTAGATGAGCGGATCCAGGCACGTGTTGAAGAGGCCGAAGAGGAAGAGGATGTGGCTGAGAGACGGCGGCACCTTCTCCCGGGTCAACATCTCGGGGGAGAACCAGTACCAGAGGCCCAGGAGGTAGTAGGGCGTCCAGCAGACGATGAAGGTCAGGACGATGACGATGGACATCTTCAGCGTGCGCATCCTGGCCCGGGGGATGTTGTTGTAGGAGCGACGGAGCTGGATCTCCCGGGAGGAGACTGCGGGGCGGGAACGGGGCGGGAGGTAGGAAGGAGAGAGGAGGAATGCGTCGCCCGCGGGTTAATTAAGAGCGCTGGGTTAACGAGCTGGGGAGAGGGGGCCCAGGCGGGGTGCCGGACCCCAGCAGGAGCACCGGGCGGTGAAGAAGGGAGAGGAGAACCGAGCGGTGATGGAGGAAGGGTGGGGGGCGGCGCGGCCCCGGCCCGTGCTCTCACCGCGGGCGTCCTTCGTCCTGCCCGAGATGGCGGCGAGGATGCGGCCGTAGCAGAGCACCATGACCAGCAGCGGCAGCAGGAAGAGGCAGGCGAAGGTGAACATGTTGTAGAGCGTCTCCTGCCAGTGCGCCCCGAAGCTGCCCACCGTCGCGCACTGCACGAAGCGGCGGGGCCGCGACCGGCTCACCGTGCGGAAGACGAACGCCTGCAAGGGGCCGCGGGGCCGTCAGCGTCCTTCCTCCCCCCCCCCCCCCCATCATCATCGTCATCCCACCCCGCCTGAGGTGGTGGCATCCCCCCCGACGTCTCCCCCCACCTGGGGCAGAGCCAGCACGGCGCTGAGCGCCCACGCCGCGCACAGCATCGCCTTGTTCCTCCTCTCGGCGCAGCCCACCGCCAAGGGGTTGACGATGGCGGCGTGACGGTCCAACGCGATGACGACGGTGACGAAGGCCGAGGCGTACATGGCGGCCAGCTTGAGGAACATGAGCGCCCGGCACGCCGCGTCCCCCCCGTACCACTGCACGGTGACGTTCCAGGCGGCGTCCAACGGCATCACCACCACCGTCACCAGCAGATCGGCCGCCGCCAGGTTGGCCATCAGGACGCGGACGCGGGGCGGACGCCGCCGCGGCGCCCGGGTGGCCGACCAGAGCACGGCACCGTTGCAGCAAGCCGAGGAGAGGAAGAGGAGGCACGTCAGGGCCACCCGCACCTTGGCCGCGGTGGAGAAGGTGGGCAGCAGGACGGGCTCCTCGCCGGCGCAGCTCCGGTTCCCCGCCGTCCCGGTGGCGTTCATGCCGGCGGTGGCCGCCATGGGGCTGGGAGCCCGGGGACCCGCTCGGGCTCGTCCCCGGCTGCGCTGTCACCGCGGCAGGACGTGGTGACCCTGAGCATTTTTCGGGTTTGCCGCGGTTCTCCCGGCGGGGTCCTGCTCCTCTGCCCTGAGTTTGGTCCGGTCTCAGCCCGGGGGGGACCCAGAGCGATGGCGCCCGCCCGGGTCCCCTCTCGTTTCCGAGGCCGGGGCGCGGTGCATAAAGGAGCCCGATCCCCGGGCTGGGGACAGTGGCCTTGTCCCCCCCTCCCCGAGGACCCCCCGGCTCTGGGAGCACCCGGGGTGCAGCTCACCCCCAGGACCCCTCAGCACCCGGCAGGATGAGGCTGGTCACCCGTGTGCCCCGGCATCACCCCCTCTCGGAGTCCTCTGGCCAGCCCGGGGTGTCCTTCTTCCTCCTCCTCCCTCCTCCTCCTTCCTCCTCCTCCCCTCCTGGGGAATAACCCTGTGGGGTTAGAAAATCCCTCTTGTCACCGAGGCCGCAGAGGAGGGGGCAGTGGGGGGGCCCTGTCCCCATGTCCATGGTGGAGCCACGTCCTTGTCCCCGGCCCCCCGGGGACCCCCGGCTGCCCCCGTGGGTGTTTTTAGCTGGGCTGAGCCCTCGGAGGAGGAGGAAGAGCCCGGGGGGGACGTGGGGAGGGCCTGGCTGTCCCATGGGGGCTGCCCTCCGTCCCCAGCCATGCCCTGTGACAGTGTCCTCCACCCCAGGGACCCTGTCCCCAGCAATGTCCCCAAGCAGCAACGGTGCCCTGTGGCAGTGTCCCCAGCCCCTCCAGTGCCCCACAGCAGTGTCCCCCCGCCCCAGCAGTGTCCCCCCACCTCAGCAGTGTCCCCGGCCCCGGCAGTGTCCCCAGCCCCAGCAGTGTCCCCAGCCCAGGCAGTGTCCCCCAGCCCGGGCAGTGTCCCCAGCCCGGGCAGTGTCCCCCAGCCCCAGCAGTGTCCCCCAGCCCGGGCAGTGTCCCCAGCCCGGGCAGTGTCCCCCAGCCCCAGCAGTGTCCCCCAGCCCCGGCAGTGTCCCCCAGCCCCGGCAGTGTCCCCAGCCCTGGCAGTGTCCCCAGCCCGGGCAGTGGCCCCAGCCCCAGCAGTGGCCCCAGCCCCAGCAGTGCCCCATAGCAGTGTCCCCAGCCCGGGCAGTGTCCCCAGCCCCAGCAGTGCCCCATAGCAGTGTCCCCAGCCCCAGCAGTGTCCCCCAGCCCCGGCAGTGTCCCCAGCCCGGGCAGTGTCCCCAGCCCCAGCAGTGTCCCCAAGCCCCAGCAGTGTCCCTAGCCCCAGCAGTGCCCCATAGCAGTGTCCCCAGCCCCGGCAGTGTCCCCAGCCCCAGCAGTGTCCCCAAGCCCCGCAGCCCCTCCGGTGCGGTACCGCTCTGCAGTGCTGCCCAGCCGCGCTTGCCGCAGCCGGTGCCGCCAGCGCCCGGCACAGCCCAACCTCCCGCTGCGGCACAGGGCCGGCCTCGGCCTCGCCGGGAGCCCAGGGGCTCCCCGCACCCCCCGGCGCCGCGCTGCGGGGGCTGCCGTGCCCCCACCCCATGGGGGTCCCTGCCAGCACCCTCACCTCTCCCCCGGGGATGGGGCACCCCAACGGCACCGGCACCCGGGCTGAGCCTGTGCCCACCCGCTGGGCCCCCCCCATTGTGTTCCCGTGGGGGGCCAGCATGGTGAATGTGGGGGCCGGGCTGCCCCCTCCCACGGCCACACCGCGGCTCGGGACCCCCCCAGCTGCACCCCCTTCCCCCCGCTCTGCCAGCAAGGCCTGTCAGGGTCCCCTTGCCCAGATGTGCTGGTGCCCAGATGTGTCAGTCCTTCTGCACCCTGGCACCCAGATGGGCTGGCACCCAGATGGGCTGACAGCCAGATGCGCCAGCCCTCATGCACCCTGGTGCCCAGATGTGCTGGCACCCAGGTGTGCTGGTCCTCGTGTGCCCTGGCACCCAGATGTGCTGGCACCCAGACGTGCCGGTCCTTGTGCACCCTGGCACCCAGATGTGCTGGCACCCAGATGCGCCACTCCTCATGCGCCCTGGTGCCCAGATGTGCTGGCATCCAGATGTGCTGGCATCCAGATGTGCCAGCCCCCATGCACCCTGACGCCCAGATGTGCTGCGACCCAGATATGCTGGCACCCAGATGTGCCCCCCCCTGGCCTCCCGACACTCGGAGACGAGCTGAGCTGTGCTGGGGCCTTTATTCACTGGGACGCCGACAGCGTGTGCCCCCCCTGCCCATCCCCACCCCGGCACCCCCACCTGGGACCCCCAAAAGGGGGGGAGGACCCCCCTGGGGAGGGACCGGTGGGGACACGGGGGTCTGGCGGCTGCTATTGCTCACAGCACCCGGCCCCCAGCAGCGCCTGGCACCGGTGGGGACGTGGACACCCCCAAACACGGGGCAGGTCTGGCAGTCGGCGGCTGCTGCCGAGGTCCGTAGGGAAAAGCGCTGCTGGGAGGATGAGGAGGGAGCGGGAGGAAGATGCAGGGGAGCCCAGAGCGGGGGACGCCGGCTCCTGAAGGAATCTGGGATCGTGCAAAGTTTCTGCCACTGGCAGCAATGGAAGAATTGTCATGTGCCTGCAGTCATCAGTAGGGTTCAGGGTAAACGTTGCCACCGCCTGCCTGGGGAGGCCCCGCGCTGGCACGAGAGCAGCCAGGCAGGGCCAGAGCAGCCGCCCGGGGTGGTCCCTTCATGGGGGGGTCCCCGAGGACGCCGAGAGCGGGATCCAGGCGTCCGGGCACCGCTCCGGGTTTGGGGGCGGACATGGGGGTCCCTAACTGCCCGGCTCCGGGGCCATGCTGCTCTGGAAGTTGGCCAGCTGCCGCATCTCCTCCGTCTGCATGGAGTGCCGGCGCAGCAGCTTGCGGCGTCCCTTGGGCGAGCCGGGGGCCGGGGGCCCGCGGGGGCCGGGGGGGTGCGGGCCAGGGTGCAGGGGGGGCAAGAAGCCGGCCCTCCCCGGGGCCAAGGGCTCCAGCAAGAGGGTGCCGGAGCCGCGGCGCTCCAGCAAACCGGGTGGGCGCCGGCGGGTGCCCGGCGAGGACTCGGTGGCTGGCAGCGGCATGGCCGACGCGGCGCAGCGCCGGCCTCGCCCCGGCGACGGAGGCGGTGAGCCGGCCCAGGGGCGCCCCTCCATTTCGGGGGGCTCCCGGCGAGGCGGTTTGACCCGTGCCGATTCGGGGGCCGTGTTCCGGCGTGCCAGCGGCTGCGGGCAAGCGGGGGGCACCCGCTCGGCCCAGGCGGCCCCCGGCAGCCCCGCCGCCTCCCGGCCCTCCACGCTGTGCCGCCGCGGGCGCCCGCCCAGGCTCAGCCCCTCCATCCCGGCCACCAGCCGCTCGGGGGGTCCCCGCGTCCCCTCCGGCCCCGGGGCCACCAACCCCCAGGGCTCCGAATTGAGGCGCTTCAGCGGCCGCCCCCGGGCGCGGGATGGCTCCGGTGCGGCGGTGACCGGCGCCGGCGGCGGCGGGGGGAAGCAGAAGACGTCCCTCTCCTCTTCTTTCTCGCTGCCGGCCGGCGAAGCCGCCGTCCGCACCTCGATGTCGGAGGGCGACATGCAAAGCGCCGGCGAGCGTTTCTCCTCCAGCCCCGGCGACGGCGGCGAGTTTAGGTATTGCCGGGTGGTTTTGGTGCCCGACGGCGAGGTGTCGGTGGTGATGATGATCACCTCCTTCCCCCGCGCTTTGCAGGCATCCAACAGCACCTGCAGCATCTCCCGGTCCCCCCGGTTAATGGCGTAAACCAAAGCGGAGGCTCCGGTGTAATCGCGGGCGCTGGGATCGGCGCCGTGAGCCAACAAAACGGCGGCTACCGCCGGGCCGGCGCGTTCGGCGCAGGCGTGCATCAACGCCGTCTTGCCCGTCTTGTCGGGGATGTTGGGATCGGCACCGTTTTCCAGCAGGTACCGCACCATACGGGGCTGCTCCAGCGGGTCGGCGTAGCCGGCGCGGCACGCGGCCATCAGCGGCGTCTGCCCGGCGGCGTTGCCCTCGTTGATGTAGGCTCCCCCTTCCAACAAGAGCCGGGTGAGACGAAATTTGCCCTGTGCCACGGCCCGCAGCAGCGCCGAACCGTCCGCCGGTAACGTGGTTAAACCGGGCGGCCCGGCGGCACCGGGAGGGCGGCGGACGGGGCTGGGCATCGCGGCGCTTACGGCAGCGGGGATGGCGGATGGGTGGGCTGGTCCGGGAGCGTCGCCCGCTCACTGCAACGGGACACGGCGCACGTTGAAGCCCCCCCGAGCCCCCCGGGATGGGGCAGTCCCAGCTCCCTGCCTCAGTTTCCCCAGCTGGGTCCCACGAGGGGACGGTTCCTGCAGATGCCACCAGCCGTCGCGGCGCAGCCGGTGGTACCGGGTCCCCCGGGCCTCGGCTCTGGGCTGTGCCCACCCGCCTGCACCGTCCCCTGCCTGTGTCCCCCTTCCACATCCCCCCGGCTGCCCGTTCCCCCCCCATCCCCATTCACCTGCCTGCACCCCCGTACCCCGTCTGCCCCCCCGCCTCTATCCCCTCCCATACTCCCCCAAATCCCCTGCCTGCACCCCCTCCTCGTACTCCTTATCCCCCTGCCTGTACCCCTGCCTGTATCCCCCTCCTGTACCCCTTTCGCATCTCCTGCCTGTACCCCCATCCCTGCCCGTACCCTCATCCCCCCCTGCATCCCTGCCCGTACCCCCCATTCCCTCCTGCATCCCTGCCTGTACCCCCCATCTTGTCCTGCATCCCCCCTGCATCCCTGCCCGTACCCCCCATCCCCTTTGCATCCCTGCCTGTACCCCCATCCCCTCCTGCACCCCTGCCTGTACCCCCTGCCTGTATCCCCCTCCTGTACCCCATTTACATCCCCTGCCTGTACCCCCATCCCCTCCTGCATCCCTGCCTGCACGGTTCCCATGGTGACGGCAGCTCATCCTGCTCCTCAGCTCTCCGACCAGCCAGGAAAATGGGGGAGAAACCCCCCCCCATTCCCCTCCAGTTCATCAGCCCGGCTGGCAGCTGCCCCCCCCCAGCAAGACGCCGGCTGCCACCGAGCCCAGGCCTGGTGCTCGCGGCTGCACCGTCCCCCCGAGAGAGGGGACCCCCCACCCCAGCCCCTCTCTCCCTCATCCCTCCATCCCTTCCTCTGTTACCATGGTAACCGGAGGGTGGTATCCCCCAGCGACGGGTCCCGGTCCCAGATGCCCCGGGGATGGAGGTGTCGGGGACATCGCCCGGTGGCCGCCATCCCGGCCCGCCGCCGGCGTAGCGGGGGGAAGCAGGGGAGGTTATTTGGAAGGTTTTTCCCCCCCCTGCATCGCTATTTTTGGCAGCTGCTGGCGCGGGGGGGGCTGGAGCGGGATGAATCACCCGGCGGCGCAGCCAGCACCGAACCCGCTGCGCCGAGCAGCCTGCGCGGGGGTGCGAGGGAGGGAGCCGCCATGGGGCCTGGCGCAGCGGGGCTGGGGGCCCAGTGCGGCAGGGCTGGGGGTCCCAGTGTGGCGGGGCTGGGGGCCCAGTGTGGCGGGGCTGGGGGCCCAGTGTGGCGGGGCTGAGGGCCATGGGGCAGCGGGGCTGGGGGTCCCGAAGCAGTGGGGCTGGGGGTCCCAACACATCAGGGCTCGGGGTCATAATGCAGCGGGGCTGGGGGGTCCCAAGGCAGTGGGGCTGGGGGCCATGGGGCAGTGGGGGGGGTCACCACACGATGGGGCTGGGGGTCACACCAGAGCGATGTTGGGGGCCGCGGGCAAGGGGGGGCCATGGGTCAGCGAGGCCACGGTGCTGGGGGGCTGAGATGCCCCGGAGCGGGGGGGTTGGGGGCCATGGGCGGGGGCTTCTGCACCCCACCCCACCCCACCCCACCCCCGCCCCGCCCCGCCCCGCCCCGCCCCGCCCCGTCCCCCCGCCCCATTCATCCCGCCCCAGCCCCATTCATTCATTTACCCCTTCCCTCCGCCCCGCCCCGCCCGTCGCCCCGCCTCCTCCGTCCCCTCCCCTCTGACTGGCTCCACCGCGAGCAAATCAGCTCGGCGCTGGCGCCCACGCCCCGCCCCTTTCGAACGTCGCGTAGCCGCCGCGGCCCCGGACACACGTGGAGCGGCTGCGCATGCGCGGCGTGAGTACCGGGCTGGGGGGCCGGGACCGGGGGCTGGGGGGGCTGCCCCGTGTCCCCCCCGTGTCCCCCCCGTGTCCCCCCCGTGTCCCGTGGGGCGGCTCCGTGTCCCCTCCCCGTATCCCGTGGGGCTGCCCCGTGTATCCCCCCCCGTGTCCAGGAGGGGCTGCCCTTTGTCCCCTCCACCCCCCACGTCCCCCCGTGTCCCGGGGGGGCCTGCCTCGTGTCCTGTCCCCTCTCGTGTCCCCGTATCCCGGGGGGGGGGCTGCCCCGTGTCGTGTCCCCGTGTCCCGGGGGAGGCTGCCCCTTGTCGTGTCCCCGCCTCGTGTCCCCGTGTCCCGCGGGGGGGGCTGCCCCGTGTGGTGTCCCCGTGTCCTGGGTGGGCTCCCCCACCTCCTTGCTGCCCCCCCGGGGGGGGTCCCCTAACCCCCTTAAAACCTCCCCAGCGCAGGGGCGCTGCCCCCCCCAAACAAGGAGGGGCTGCCCCGTGACCCCCCCCTTCCCCCCCCAGCGCCCCCCGGCCCCCCCACCATGGCGGGCCGAGGCCGGGGCCGGGGCCGGGGGCAGATGACCTTCAACGTGGAGGCGGTGGGCATCGGGAAGGGGGACGCGCTGCCCCCCCCCACCCTCCAGCCCTCCCCCCTCTTCCCGGTAAGTCCTTTGGGGGGGGGCTGTTCCCCACGGGGGGGGGGTGTTCCCCACGGGGGGTGTCCCCCCCCAAGGGGCGCTGAGCGTGGCTGAGCACTGACACGCTCGCCACACGTGTGCGGCCCCCAGCCCCTGGAGCACCGGGCGGCCCCGCTGCCGGGGGGGGAGGAGGGCGAGTACATGCTGGCGCTGAAGCAGGAGCTGCGGGGGGCCATGAAGGGGCTCCCCTACTTCGTCAAGCCCGGCGCACCCCGGAGAGGTACGGGGGGGGGTATGGGGGAGCTGGGGGGTGCCCCCCCCCATCCTCCTGTACCCCCCCTTCGAGCAGGGGTGGGGAGAGAGCGGATGGGGGGAGAGGGTGCCTGCCCTATGCTCCCCCCCTGCTGCCCCATGACCCCCCCGGCCCCCCGGCCCCACGACCCCCCCCCAGCTCCACTGCATTGGGACCCCCATGGCCCCCCCTGCCCCACCACATTGGGACCCCATCACCCCCCCCAGCCCCGCTGCATTGTGACCCCCATAGCCCCCAGCCCCACGGTGGTGACTCCCCCCAAGCCCCCAGCCCCACAGTTGTGACCCCCCCCCAAACCCCCAGCCCCACGGTTGTGACTGGTTTGGGTGACCCTCCCCATGGTCCCCAGCCCCACGGTGGTGACCGGTTTGGGTGACCCCCCCAAACCCCCAGCCCCACGGTTGTGACCCCCCCAGCCCCGCTGCACCAGGCCCCACCGTGTCCCTTCCCAGCTGGGCTGCCTCGTGCCATCGGCTGTCCCAGCGCGGGTCCCACGGGTGTCCCCACGGGTGTCCCCACCCAGACCCCCCCAGGGACCCCCCCCAGTGACCCCCCCGCGCTGGGCTCCCCCAGACATCGAGCGCTACTCGGACAAGTACCAGATCTCCAGCCCCGTCGACAGCGCCATCGACTGGAACCCAGGTGGGGGGACCCGGGGACCTGGGGGGGGGACACGGGGACCGGGGAGGGGACATGGGGACGGGGGGGTCTGGGGGGGCCTGATCCAGCCCTCGCTCTGCCCCACAGACTGGAGGCGGCTGCCGCGGGAGCTGAAGATCCGGGTGCGGCGGCTGCGGAAAGGCAGTGAGTGTCCCCCCCGTCCCCCCCGTCCCCCCTGTCCCCCCTGTCCCCCCTGTCCCCTCCTCGGCCTCCCCCGGCCCCCCTGTCCCCCCCGTCCCCGCCGTGGGGCCGGGCTCTGCCCCCCGGGGGGGTAACGCTCCCCTCTGCCCCCCCCCAGGGACCACCATCCTCATCCCCAAGTGCAAGCAGCGGGTCGCACTCGACAAGGAGGAGACCATTAAGAAGCTGGAGGTAGCGAGGCCGAAGGCTCGGCCACCGTCCCCCCGTGGGGGGGGGGGGCCTTGCTGGGGTGGCCCGGCTGGATTTCGGGGGTCCCCCCTGGGCTAACAGCACGGGGGGTCCCCTGAACCCCCAGAGCCTGGAGAAGAAGGAGGAGGAGGTGCCGTCGGAGGAGGAAGAGGAGAAGGAGGAGGAAGAAGAAGGGAAGGAAGAGGAGGAAGAGGAGTACGACGAGGAGGAGCACGAAGAGGTGAGACGGCGCTGGGGGGGGGACACCCCAGCTGGGGTGATGGGCGCAGCCGTCCCGGCTGTGGGGGGGCCCTGGCGGGGTGGGGGGGACACGCGGGTGCCCCCCTGACGGCGGGGTGTCCCCCCGTCCCCAGGAGACCGACTACATCATGTCCTACTTCGACAACGGGGAGGACTTCGGCGCCGACAGCGATGACAACATGGACGAGGCGGTCTACTGACCCCCCCGCCGTCACCGCCCCCCGGGGACACCGGGCTCCCCTGGCACCCCCCGCCCCGGATGCCTGGGTCCCTCGTCACCCTCCCTAGGACACTGGGGTCCCTTGTCACCAGCACCCCCCAAGATGCAGGGGTCCCCTGTCACCCCCACCCTGGACGCCGGGGTCTCCTGTCACCCCCCCAAGAACATTGGGGTCCCCTGTCACCCCCACCCTGGACGCTGGGGTCCCCTGTCACCCCCCCAAGAATATTGGGGTCCCCTGTCACCCCCTGCCCCGGACGCTGGGGTCCCCTGTCACCCCCCAAGAACATTGGGGTCCCCTGTCACCCCCTGCCCCGGACGCCGGGGTCCCCTGTCACCCCCCAAGAACATTGGGATCCCCTGTCACCCCCTGCCCCGGACGCCGGGGTCTCCTGTCACCTCCCCAAGAACACCAGGGTCCCCTGTCACCAGCCCCCTGCAGACACCAGGGTCCCCTGCCACCCCCCCGGGACACTAGGGTCCCCTGTCGCCCCCCCAAGAACACCGGGGTCCCCTGTCACCAGCCCCCCGCAGACACCGGGGTCCCCTGTCACCCCACCTCCGGAGACCGGGGTCCCCTGTCACCCCCCCCCGGACACCAGGGTCCCCTGCCACCCCCCGTCCAGCCTGCAGGTGGCACTTGTGCTCCAGGGACGGAGGGGCGGGACACCCCGGGTGGGGCACCCCAGGGTGCTGGCAGCTGGGGGTGGGACATGGGGACACCCCGCTGCCCCCCAACCTGGGGGGTCCCGGGGGGCTCCCGAACCCCTTGGGGGGGATTGGGGGGGGAAGGACCCCCCAGCCTTGTCCCCAAACCAGCGGTGGGTGGGATCGTCCCTTTCGGAGGTGGTTTTAGGGGTGACGGGGGGGCTCCCCCAAACTCCCCCGGCCTCTCCCCCCTCCCCCCCCGTTTTGTGGCAGCTTTTTAACATTTGGGGTTTTTTAATCATTTTGGGTGGATTAAAGTTGTTTTCTGTATTTCCGGCTCATCTTGTCCTGTGGCCTCAAACCCCCCCGGGCTTTTGTGGGGGTGGAAAACGGAGTCCCCCCGCTGCGCCCCCCCGGCTCCCGAGCCGCCTCCCCCCCCCCCCCCCACTGAGCACAGGAGGTTTGTTATTGTAGGGTTGTTTGCCAAGCCCGGTTGTTATTGTAGGGTCTCGTGAGCCGATTGTAAACAATGCCTTGTTATTGTAGGGTTGCCGGAGGAGGGGGGGAGGATGACCTGCCCTAGGGGTGGGGGTGTGGGTGCACCCATGGGAGCAGCTGTTTGGGGGGTGCCCCCCCCGGCTCCTTTTCACCCCACACGTGCGGGGCCGGCTCCTGGCATCGCCGGGGCGGGACGGGTGCCCGGCGGCACCCGGTTTTCCGCCCCAGCACCCACATCGGCTCACGCTCCGGCACCCCGCTGGCCCCGGCCATGTGCGGGGCGGGCACGTGGCACCCACTGGGTGGTGTGGATGGGACTGGGGGGGTTCAAATCCCCAGCTGCTGGAGTCAGGGGATGCAGCGGCACCATGTCCCCGTCCCCCCGGGCTGTGGCAGCACCTCTGGGTTCTTGGGGGGGGCTGAGCAGGTTCGGGGGGACCCCAGCACCTCCCCGGGGTTACCCCAGCCTGGATTACCTATGGCGCTGGGCTCCAGCAACATTGGGTGCAGGGTCAAGCCCCCGCTGCAACCCAACGGGGGAAGGTTTGTGCCTCCCCGGGGAGGGAGGGGGGGGCAGGGGGGCCTGAACCCCCCCCAACCCCTGCAGCTCTCGTGGGTTCCCCTGCACCCCCCAGTTGGGGCTGATTCAGGGTGCTGGGCTGAGCCCTGCCGAACTCATTGCATGCACCAGCAGCGAGAAAAGCTGCTGCGAGGGGGGAAAGGTGTTTGGGGGGGGGCAAAAGGTGTTTTCTGCAGAAAACAGGGGACAGGGAGGGGAGAAGGCAGAGCCGGGGCGGGGGCCGCTCACATGAACCTCATGTGATGGGGAAGTGCCGCCCCCCCGGGCAGGGATCCTGGTTAGGGCTGGTTTTCAATCCCTGGGTAATAAAAAATAAAAAAAAAAAACCAAACCCAAACAGAAGCAGCGGCTCGGCAAAGCCGAGGCTCCTTCGCCTTCGGGTGCCGCCCTCCCCCCCCAACACAGCTGAAAGCAGAGGCGTCCCCAAGGGTGGCCGGGCCATCACGGGACTCCAGGAGGTGGTGATTTCCCACCTGCAGCCCCCGGTGCTCCCGTAGGGCAAAGAAATAATCCCGCAGGGGCGAGAGGGTGGGCAGCAGCGGGACCCCCCCGGCTCCCCACCTCCAGGAATAAAACTGGCTGGAAAACCTCCGGCAGGGAAAGGGGAATTCGGGGCTGGGAAGAGCTCCGGGATTTCGATGTGGGGTTGGGGGGGACCTGCCCCAAATCCCCTGGGAAAGGAGCTGGGGGGACAGGGGGCGTGGTTTTTGCTTTACACCCCCCCCAGCCACAGGCCGGGCTTGTGCCTCGGTTTCCCCGGCGGCGCGGGGGCCTCTTCCTCCCCGCCGGCGCGGTGCACGCGGGCGGCGCGTGGGCCTCCTCGTGCTCAGCGCCCTGCGCCGGCCCTCGCCGCCGCCATGGCTATTTTTAACCCCCCACGCCGGGAGGGGGGCACAGAGGCCCCGGGGGGGCTGGTTTTGGGGTCCTCCGTGTTGGGGCACCCCACGGTTCAGTCCTGGAGGGGTTTGGGGGGGTTGGGGTCCTGAGTTCTGTCCCCCCCCCCCACAGCCAGGTTGTCCCCCCAGCCCGAACGGGGATGGGGCAGGGCCTGGCTCCCCGCTGCGCCCCACAATGCGGCCCCGGGGGGGGCAGCAGGGGGGGGCCGGGTTGGGGACAGGGGACCTGCCGGCGTGTGGGGGGTGTCCTGCTGCCCCCCGGGTGAGACGGGACCGTTTCACCCCAGGCTTTGCCTTCCCCCCCCGGGCACCCTGGCACCCCCCACCCCGGCACCCCCCACCCAGCACCCCCCACCCCGGCACCCCCCACCCCGGCACCCCCCACCCAGCACCCCCACCCCAAGAGCGAGAGTATTTTCCAGCGGAGCAGCTGGAGGACTCGGGGAACCGGGAGGAGCCGGCGGCCAATTCCCCACCCTGCAGCGAAGTGACCGGGAAACCCACGGAGCCGGGGGAAGCACCCACGGGGCAGGAGCGCGGGCAGGAGCGCGGGCAGGAGCGCGGGCAGCAGGGGCTGGCAGGGCTCGGCGCTGCCTTCACGGGGCTGGAGAGGACCGAGTTGTGCCGAAGCCCATGGGAAGCTCCAATCCCGGCTGCTCCGCATCCCTTTGGGGACGTCTCCAACCCCATCCCACATCCCTGACCCCATCCCAGATCTCTCTCCCTGTCCCCATCCCAATCCCATCCCCATCCCATCCCCATCCCAACCCGATCCCATCCCCATCCCATCCCAACCCCATCCCATCTCCATCCCCATCCCCATCCCATCCCCATCCCAATCCCATCCCCATCCCATCCCCATCCCAACCCGATCCCATCCCCATCCCAATCCCATCCCATCTCCATCCCCATCCCAATCCCATCCCCATCCCAACCCCATCCCATCCCCATCCCAATCCCTATCCCCACCCCATCCCATCCCCATCCCATCCCTATCCCCACTCCATCCCATCCCCATCCCATCCCATCCCGACCCCATCCCATCCCCATCCCGACCCCATCCCCAATCCCATCTCAATCCCATCCCATCCCCATCCCGACCCCATCCCCAACCCCATCCCAATCCCATCCCATCCCATCCCGACCCCATCCCAATCCCATCCCGACCCCATCCCATCCCCACCCCGGGGGTGCTCACTGCTCCCCAGTGCCCCCCCCAGTGCCCAGATGCCACGGTTGGTCCCGGGACCTTTGGCCGAGTTGGGAGCAGCCGGGAAGCGGGGCCGGAGCCAGCCCGGGCCCCCCGCCAGGAGCCGGGGCGAGCGGCCGGCGTCCCGCGGGGCTGGGGCGGGGGGCATCGCACCGGGGGGCCCCGCCCCACGGGGTCGACCATCACCCGGGCCCGTGCGACTCGCGCCTCCCCCATCTCCCCTTCCGCTTCCCCCCGGGGCCGGGGGATCCGGCAGCAGCCCCCCCCGCCCCCCCGGGGCCGGATCCCGCCGTGGGCTGCAGCAGCCCCTGCCCCGGGGTGGGGGGGACGGACACACGGCCGGGTGGCTTCGTGCAAGGACAGAGGGACACATGGATGAACCAGAGGAGCAGACCCCAGATACGGGGGTGGCTCTGGGGGCAGAGACACCATCACCCCCCCGGGGATGTCGAGCAGGGGGGCAGCAGCTTAAATCCTTTTTTTTTCCAGAAAACCACCACTTTTGGCCCAATTTAGTGGCAGCCGCTGCTCCCCCAGCTTGGGGCAATACCCCCCCCCCCCCACGGCCTGGGCAGGAAGAAGGAGAAAAACCTGGGGGGGAGGGACAGCATGGGGGGGGGGGGGCGAGGGGTCAGGATGTGGCCCCGCGGTGCTGGGGACGTGTGGACGCTCCCCAGCCGCTCCAGCGCAAAGTCCCAGCCGCCGTGCCCGCTCGGGGGGGGTTGGGGGGGGGTTATGGCCCTAATTTATTGAATTGAGGCTGTAAAGTGGGGCTGGGTGCGGGGTTCGGCCGTCCCGGGGGGTGACGGCACGGGGGGGGGGCTGTCCCCTCCCGGTGCTTTTACAGGGGGAAAACACACATTGGGGGGGGGTTGTTATTGTAGGGTCTCCGGGGCCGCTGCTCCCCGCCCCGCCCCGGGTGGGGCAGGTGGAGCCTGATCCGCACCTGGACTGGGATAACGGGAGAAACCTGGGCTGGGGCGGGGCGGGGAGGGGGGGGACATCCTGGGGGCACCTATAAAATGGGGGCTGGGGGGCTTCTCCCTGTTTCCCACCGCTGCGGAGGGGTGAGTGTTTGCAGAGTCCGGCCCCGGGCTCCCTGCCAGCCCCCCCCCCCCCTCCCCGCAGCCCACCCCCCTGGCCGGCCACAGCCCCCCCCGGCCGCAGCCCCCCCCAGCCCGGCTCTTTCTGCCCATACTAGGCCTGGAGCGGGGCTGACCCTTCGCCCCCTTGGAGGGCAGCCCGGGCACCCCGGTGCCAGCCGGGCACGGGGACCGCGGCTCGGCCCCACGCCTTGGCGTGTGCCCCCGGGAGGGGAAACTGAGGCACGGAGGGAAAACCGGAGCAATGGGGTGCCTGGAGGGTCTCCCCGTGGGTGTGGGGGGGTCCCCGTGAGGCTGGCACCCGTGGGAGCTCCGAGGGGAGGGGTGGAGGATTGCCGGGCCCAGCCGCGGTGTTTGCGCGGTTGCGGGGGACGCTCCCGGGAGCCCCTCGCGGCACCGGGCTGGGGACGCGGTGGGATAAAGGCAGGGGGAAACGTGGTGGTTGGAGTCAACGGGGATAAACCCGCCGCGGCGTCGCGTCCCTTCGCCGGCGTCACCGGTGGCAGGGCTCGTACGGGGGACGGGGACTCCACTCGCCCCACGGGGAGCCGGGGTCGGGCTCGCCGGGGCGTGCGGCTGGACAAACCGCCCTGGCCTGGCACGGCCGGAGCCGCCGGCTTCCTGGCGATAAGGCCCCTACGTGCCGAGCCGGTGCCGCGCCGCGCCGGCAGCGGGGAGATAAGGGCAGGCGTGGGGGGAGGGAAGCGGCTCCCGGTGAGGTTGGAGGAGCGGCTCTGGCAGCATGGGGAAACTGAGGCACGGTGGAGCGAGCGGCCGGGTGACGGGGGCAGCTGCCAAGTTGGGGAGGGGTGAGGGAGCGGAGCCCTCTGCCGAGGTCGGGGCTGTTTTCCTCTCGAGGTGCCCCGGCACAGCCGGCGGCGTCAGCGCCCCGTCCCTTTTTCCATTAACTTTCACCTACATCCCCCAAAAAAGGGCCGGAGGAGCGGGACGTCGTCCCAACAGCTCCGGCGGTGACAGGGACCAAGGAAGGTGCCGCACGCGGCTTGGCTGCCGGCAGGAATTTCCCACCCCGAGGCCTGGCCTCGTTCCCTGGGGCGGCACCCTGCTCCTGCTCGGCGTGCCTCAGTTTCCCCTCCCAGCCACCGGCGCCACAGGTCCAGACCCCGCTCCCAAGCGCCGCTTTTCTGCCAAATTTTGCTTTCTCGCCCTGAAGCGCGGCCGCGGGTTGGCAGAGGGCTCCGCTCCCGGCATTCCGGGCAATTAGCTGTGATCCCGGTTAACAAGACCCAGCGCCCAAAGGCGCGTGCTGCCCCAGCACCCCGCAGGAAGGGGCCGGTGGGTGCATTCCCCCCAATCCCCTCCCTGGGGACGTCGCCCCCCCCCCCAAGGTGACGTTCCCGTCACCGAGCCCTGCTCAGGGACTGGCCCCCCCCCACCTTCCCCAAGCTCAAGTTGTGGAGGCCCCGTCACCATCTTACATCTTTATTAAAAACACCACCCCACAGGGGCGTACGGAGCATCAGTGATACAAAATAGAGACCGGTCGTTCTTTTCCCCTCCCTCCCCCCAAAAACCAAATACAAAACTGTACAAAAGGAGTGATTCACGCCGGATTTACGAGCTCGTCTCCCTTCAGGTGAACCCAACGCGCTGGGAAGAGCCAGCCCCGGGCCGGGATGGGGTTCGGTTCCGCCGGGATCGGCGCCGCCCGGTGAAGCTTTGGTCAGGACAGCTTGTGCGAGAGGGAACGGGTGAGGAATTCTGCTGGGACGGGAGCAGCGCTCGCTCCCGTGTCCCACGGGATCCCGTCGGCCTCCGCCGTCCTGCCAAGGCCAGCGGCACCGGGAAGCGGTGACTGGGGGAGGCCAGCGCGGCGGTTACCGACAGAAACCAGGAGCACGCAGGGCGCTCCGGTGACTCTTCCCATCCCGCGGGAGCGCTGGCTTCCGCAGGTTTAGCGGGTTGGGAGAACACACCCCGAGCTCCACACTACGGGTACCAAATCACGGAACACAAACCGGCTCGGACACGGGGCCCAGCTTCCCAGTGGAATTCCAGCGAGCCACCGAGCCCCGGCAGCGCTCTGGGCCCCGGCCGCCTCCTCGGCGCGGGGTCGGTGCTGTCCGAAGGGGCCGGACGCAGCCGCTGCGCATCGCTCTCCGTCTCCACCTCGCCCTGGCGCGAGGCGGGGAGAGGGAGCGCTCGCGCGGCAGCAGGACGCCTGGAATTAAAGGCCTTTAGCTTAAGAGCAACAACCCTGCCGTCAGAAAACGGTTACAATCTTTGCACGCTCGGGTGCGTTCTCGCACACGAAACCAACGCGTACGAACAGGTCGCGTCCGTCCCCGAGGACGGCGTATCGGATTGAAGGCATCGTGATGGCAATTTCTGACATAACGCCTGTTTTTAAAGTCTTTTTAGGCTGGAATCCGAGGCGTTTGAGGCCTTTACACCTCCCCGGCTCCACCTCGAGATTCTCCTGCTGGTTTCTACGTAAGCACCTTGGTAGTTTGGGTTTTTTTTTTTTTTGGAAGACTTTGGCTGTAAGCGAGGTCCAAAACCAGCCCTGAGCCACAGCAGGGTTTGCCGGCACACGAGGGAACACAAAGACTCAAGACGCTTCACCACCTCCTCGGCGCTCGCCTCGCCGGGAGCCGCGCGCCCCGCCAGCGGCCGCTCCTCCTGGCGCAGGGCTCTCGCAGCTCCGCGCCGCTGCCAGGTGTCCATCACGGCGGATTCAAAGTCCGGAAAAAAGCGGGCGAGTAATTTTTTACTCACTGCACATTGTTGTTCGCGATGCAGGGGTCCACCTGCGGGGGGGGAGGAAGCAAAGAGGCCATTTAGAGGTTTCGTCTCCAGACTAAAGCCCACCCATCTCCTCTACCCTGCCACCCTCACCCAGGGCAGCCCCTCCGCGGCTTCTCACCTCCGTGTAGGTGGGCGGCGGCATGAACTTGAACTCTGGAGCGTACATGAAGATGGGGCTGTCAAAGCTTTCGGGATCATCCAGGAGGGGAGTGGTGGGGCTCTCCAGGCGGTGGTCTTCGGGAACGATGTCCAGGTAGCACGGGGGTGCTGCAAGGGACGGAGGGACCGGTGAGCTCTTTGTGATCTCCTGTGTTCCCCGCACCGTAACCCCTCCTAGCCCCCCAAACTTGTGGGGGGTCACAGCGGTGAGCCCTCGCGGCCACCACAATCCGCTCACCTTCTGGGGCATCGGGGAGGTTCAAATCCACCCAGCTCATTTCGGAGCTGGTCTGACTGGCCATGCTGGAGCTGCGGCTACCGATGCCCGAGCGGCTGCCGATGACGAGGGGCAACTCCAAGATGATTTTCTTGGAGCCTGGGACACTGACGTAGATCTGCAAGGGAAAGAACCGGATTTTTAAGGGATGTCGGGAACCAAGAGGAGACAAAGTGCACCCACTGACCAAGCGAGGAAGAGCACGGGCAATCCCAGCCGCTCACCTGCAGGAAATACTCCACGCGCAGGATGTTGCAGCCCAAGATGGACGGTTTGAGCTTCTTGACGCGGATGGTTTTGCCCCGCCAGGACTCGGACATGCCCGAGATGATGTGGTTGCCTCGGACGCAGGAGAGTTTTTGGGTGAACACCTTGGTCTGCCCGTTGGCCAGGTAGGTGTGCTTGGCGATGATGGCCGCTTTGGGCACCACGATGCGGGAGCAAGTGTTCTCGAAGTCGGCGTTGATGCAGATCTCGTCACCTGGGGAGGGAACCACGTCTGGTATTTAGGATGGTCCGAACTTTTTCCTTGTGGGAAGCCTGTTTTAGCCGTTTAACATCCCCGACGCTCCCCCTCTGCCTGTCCCACCACCACCAGCCCCCTTTCTCCCCTCCACCAAGAGAGGAAGACAGGCTCTTACCTTCACAAAATCCTTTCCTGTCGATTTGAGCGCTGACCGACACGCGTCCGTCGGGAATGAACATGCAGGACACCTTCTTCTCCTTCTTGGCAGCAACTGGGGACTGTAGAGAGACAAGGTTGTTACTGAGAGGAAACCTGCCTCCTGCTGCCATCCCGCTCCTCCTTCCTTCCTCTTGTTTTTGCAACAAAAGCTTCAAGTTCCTCATGAGGTTCAAGCGTCTTGCAGCGAAGTGAAAGCAGAACAAGTGCCTCGCTTTACCCATCTCAGTGTAGATTTCTAGAATTAACTAGGACTTCTTAAGAACTAAGTATTTAATCCATGCTCAGCAATAAAGCCTATTAGGGGAGTCTTAATGACAGAGGTCAGACTGACCCTGCCCAAGGGCTTTTCTCTCTCATAACGCCTGCCGACACCCAAACCTCTTGGTGTAAAGCAGCACTTACCAGCAATTCTGGAGTGTTCACGTCAACAGGATCCATAACCTCGAAGCGCTTCTTTATCTCCTGAGTGGGGAAGGATGGGCGCTCCAGGAAGGCTTTCACCCAATAGTCCACACGGCCGTACTTCCCCTTGAAGGTGGTACCCAGAGGCCTGTGGAAAGAGACACTCGTTAGACACATCTGAGGCAAGAGATTTTCCATAGCAATCCAATTTGATTTTCTTTTAAGAGGCAGCGTTCATCTCATACTCACCCCTGGGGAAGCTCAAATCCAAATTTGTACTCGTATTTGTTCCCAGGTCTCAGGATTACAGAGCCATCCCCATCTGGGAAAAAAAAAGGGGGAAGGGAAATGTTAGCTTCAGCTCCGTGGGTTTCTTCTTAAGTATTATCCTCTGTTCTGCTTACGCAGGCAGCGATGAAGTCAAGCACTGCATACGCTTGAGCTGCATCAGCTGTTTGGTAAGAGCCGCCTACACCTGTCCCCCACAAACAGCCCAAGAACCCGGTGTCTTCTCGAAGCAGGGCAGTGCTGCTCCTTTCATCTCACTCCTCCTTTCAACACCCCTCTCTGAAGTCAGAACACCGCGTCCCGCTGCGCTTCGGTCCCTGTTACCTCTCCTCACCACACCCCACTTCCGCTTTGCGGGAGTATCAAGCACCCACTTCTCTCCCTAGCTCCCTCTTTATCTCCAGGACTTCATATCGCCCAGGACGCTTTGCCAAGTCCCTATCTCTCACCTCCCCTGGAGCCAGCCTAACTAGCAGGCTGCTGAAGGGAGTTCTCCGTGCCTGGGAGAAGAGACTCCTTGTCTCGGGTGAGATCTGCACTTGCCACTCCCTGACCGTGCGCGGCACCTCCTGACGCCCAGCCAAGGCCAAGGCCAACTCCAGTACTCGCTCCCCGCAGGCATACAGCGTCGCTGCCTGTTCTGCCAGCCACGCCAGCGCCCAACGGCTTCTCTAGGCAGCTCATCCAGCTTTTGGTTTAGGCTCTACTTAGGGCTCAGCAGCCCTCAGCTTTCAAACTTTGAACTTGACTCAGCCAAGCCCTGCCTGTTCACAGGTTTCAATGAATTTGGTTATTTCTCCCTAAGACTCAAGACAACATCCAATCCCACTTTCGTCTCAGTGCCGAGCCCCGACACCAGCACAACGCTGCGACTCCTCACCGCAGAACCAGCCCAGTCGACGCGCAGCCCAAGGGGACGCAACCAGAGACCGGCTCCAGCCTCCGGAGAGACCAACCAGCAGGAACCGCTGCCGCTCAACAGACGGCTTGCAAGCCCTTTCCTCCCCACCACCTTCTGCCCCCCCCAACTCCCTTCTCCCAGCCCCAAATCCTCACCAGTGGGCTGTTCCTCCAGGGTGAGGACGTCCTCGAAGCGCAGGTACTCCATCTCCTGCCTGCACTGCTGGGGACCCTTGGCCCAGTTGACTTTGGCCACCCCGCAGGCCAACACCTTGACGGCGTTGACGCGAGTGACCTCGGCCACCTCCACCAACACGCGCCCGGCCACCTTCTCCCCGCTGCAGTAGATCTTCTCAGGCTCGCTGAAGGCCATCACGAAGGTCTTCACCTTCTTGAACATCACCATGGCTGAGGTGAGCGGGGGGGAAACGCTCCTGAGAAAGCAGCGAGGGGGCCGCACAGGGCAAGAATTGCGGTTTTTTTTTCCCCCTGAAGAGGAAAAAAATCCCCTAAAACGGGCAGATTTTAGTCAGAAAGGGCAATTTAACCCTTCGCTTGCTACAGTTAGGAGAGGAGAGGCAGGGCTGCTCCGCGACACAGCCGGTCCGCGCCGCTCGCTGCCCTCAACGCTGTGAGCGCGGCCCCCGCCGGCCGCGGCCTTTTATAGCCTCCGCCTCCCCGCCCTCCCCCCGCCCGCGCTTGTTGATGCCAGCAGCGCCACGCCGAGGGCGCGTGGCCAGGCGTGCTACTCGCGTGATCAGCGCTCCCATTGGCCGCCGCTACCTTGTTTACAGCCCGGCCGACCAATCACCGCGCCGGGTGCGGAGCGTGGACAGCGTGTGAAGGAGAGGCGAGCGTGTACAGGGGAGAGGAGGGGGGGGACGGGACGGTGAGGGGGACGGAGTGACAGCGCGGCAGGCCAATGGGGAGCGAGAACTGGCGGCGGCGGTGGCCAATGGCGAGCGGAGAACGGGACGTAATGTTCTCAGCCATGAGGGAGGGGGAGAGTCCCCTCAGGGTGGGTGCCGTGCCCGGTTTGGGACTTACTGGGCTGGGCCCTGCTGTACTGGGTGAACTGGGAGCGGCTTGGCGGGGCCTCTGGTGCTCCCCTCACCTCTCTGGGTGCTTTCTTCCCCCTTCCTCAGTCCCCCGCACCCAGGGCAGCCTGGGGGCATTTCCGCAGCCCCCCCGGCCTCCCCCCAGCCGGCGCCTGAGGCGTTTCCTCAGCGCCCCCCCCCGTAGTACCCCCCTTCCCCCCACATTATTTGAGGTAAAAAAGGACGGATTTGGAGTAGGGGGTCAAAGCCTGACCCTGGGGGCTTCTCTCCATCCTTCTGGGGTGACATGGGGGGGAGGGTTCTGCAGCCCCCCGCGACCCCCCGATGGGGGACCCACGCCCCCTCCCCACCCGCCGTGTTTCGGGGACCCTTCCCACGCGTCCTTCCCAGAAATAGCCCTCTCGATGCGCCGTCATATCGCTAAAAGGGAAGCGCGACACCCCCTCCCACTCCCCCGCGCTTCGGGATCTTTCGAGCCAGTGTCTTGAGGCGGGGGGGACAGAAAGTAGCCGGTGAGAAAAGCTGAGGCGCATGTTTATTTTTAAGACTGCAATGTCTAGGTGTTTCTCGCTGTTTGCCGTAGAAAACGGGGGACTTTTTTCGTCAACAAGTCTACCTTGATCTAAGGGAGGGTGAAGAACGACATCCTTCCTATAAACCGTGCTCGGGGCAGGACCCTCGTCCCTGTTTTCCAGCTGGGATTTGGGGAGCGGGGACGGTTGTGTTGTCCCCCAAGGAGGCTTTTGACTCAGAAAAACCCTTGAATTTTCCTTCCTGGATCATTTTTGCTGAGCATACATTCCTCCCTGACAGGCGGGGGCTATTTTGCCCTTGGTTTTAACAGCCGTTAATGCTTTTACAGTTCAGGAAAACACGGGGAGTGGAGGAAATGGGAAAACAATATTTTTGGAGCCACCCAACAAAGCAGGAATGGAAAACGGGGGCTTCCAAGACCTCCCCACCCCGAATGAGGAAAAGGGATGTGTTTTTGTTAGAAGTTGTCTCCGTTGTCCTTTGGAGCTTGTTTGTCTGTGTGTTTCTGGCACGCACCGTGCTTTTCTTTCTCCGCCATCCTCTCCTCCCCCCCCGAGCTAATTCACACCTGTTAGTATAAACCGATAAACCGGCCAGATAAACTGTAGGGCATAAACTGTTCGCCCGCCAAACTGCAGGACAAATTTCCTTACTGTGAGAGAATTATTTCACAATTAGGTACGTAATGGAGGAACTGCACCTTTTCCTGCCGCTTCTGGTCCCGGCAAGCTCGCCCCATTGTCTCTCGTGGCACACTAGGAAAAAAGGTGCCGGATTAACAAAGAATTGTGGATTTGTTCTAATTTGGCAAAAGGAGGAGAGCTCTCTTTCCAGCCTTGCCAGCTATGGGATATTTGATCCCAAAGACCCCAGCTTGGATCTGCGCCCAGCATTCCCTTAGGAGCCGTGTTTACGCTCTCCCTCTCCAGTTTCCTTCGGTGCCCGTCTTTCCAAGGAAGATGTAACCAGGCCATGGCTGCTCGCTCTCGGACAGTAAAACACATTCCAGCAATGTCAAAGGACGATCGAGTCCTAAGCCAAAGAACTTGCCAAAGATATGGTCCAAGGCACGTTCCACGGCCCCAATCCTCTCCAAATTTCTCTTTACCTGTCAATCAGCTTTTGCCCTTTGCTCCCCTGACCCCCATCTGGCTGGAAATGCCTCCCCGGTCCTTCTACAGAAGAAGAAGCAGCTGTAACTTCCTCAGGGCTGATTCTTGATTCACAAGGTTTCCCACGCAAGCAGCACCCTGGATTAAGCAAGGGTTTTGGAAATGCTTAGGAATTTTAGCTTGTAAAAACAAAAGCTTCAAAATGTCACGTCTCCTTCAAAAAACAAGGACATCGGGAGAGAAACTACTTGGATTTCTGGGCAGAGACCAGCTCTTGGGGGCTTCCTTGCTCCCACTAAACAATTATTTTAAGGCATTCTCCCCCCTCTCAGCTCATTTCCCAGTGGTGCTTAGAGGATCCCCCCAGCCTTGACTGAGAGCAAAGCTACTGCTGAGGGTGGACGGGGAGAGTGCCCAGGGCCTCGTCCTCTCCCGGTGTGCCTGGCCGGGGGCGAGGGACGGCAAGGAGAGCTGCATGACTAACGTTATATGCTGGGGATAACCCAGTTCAAAAGCAGCAGGGTTGGGCTGAGCAAGAAACCAGGCCCTGAGGTGACTCACTGAGAGCCGGGGCTGCTGCCTGGGTTATGGAGAAGGAATTGGGTAAGGCAGAAACTGGGCAGCGCCGCACTCCGTGCCGGCCGCGTTGTGCTTTGCTGGAAACTGCCCTTGTTCTCAGCATCTATCTGAATCCTGCTTGTAATAAAAACCCGATGCTTATAAAAGCCTTTTTTTTCCTGATCTAGGTTATCGGGAGCCGCTACCCATCGTTGCCTGGGGAAGCCCCGCTCCTCTCGTGGCAGGCTGTCCTTTGCCCCGTCTGTCAGACAACCGGCTGCCACCCCTGAATTGCTGGGAGAGCTGGTGGGTGCCTGCCGGAGGCTGCAGCCCTGGAGCTTCTCAGTGCTGTTTTCTCTGATTTTTTCACCATATATGGTTGCTTCTAGCAAATTCGAGGCGGGGGGCGGGGGGAAGAGAGGGACGCGAAGGGATTCACAATGGCCGGAGCGAAAGGACAGAGTGTGCCTGTTGTGCGGTCGAGAGCGGGAGCCGGGGCGGAAGAGGCATTTCCTTTGGCGAGGTTGTTTATGTACAGGGAAAATAAGAAATAAATCCCACGCTGATTGCATCGGGTGCGTGTGACTGCAGCTGGAAAACGAGGGACTGTGGGTCTTGGATGGATCCTGGAAAGCCACCGCTGTCCCACGCTTGGCTTCTCACTGCTCACATTTGGCTGTGGCCACGGCAGTGATTCAATAGCAAAAGGGCCGCCTGAGATTTCGAGGTTTGAAAGCAGGCAGTGAAGCAAGGGGAGCGTCTCCGTTTCAGTTTCTAAATAAAAACAACAGCGTTTGGTGAGGATGTTAAGGTTTGTGGTGCCTGGCTTGAGGGGGGCACAGCTGGTGGCTGGAATACAGAGGTGTTTCTAGCGAACTACCAGAAATGGGTTGGAAAGCTCTCAGGGCAGATCCCCATTAGGCATTTCCAAAATCAGCTTTTTTTGCTGCTTTTCATCCACAGCGATGGCTTGTGTCATCGCTGCCTGTGCTTCGTAGCGCTGTGCAGGCTGCATCCTGTTTTGAAATGCTTTGTGGCACAGATCGGGATCCCCTTTTCCCCTTCCCCATCCCTGCTGAAGAGGGAGAAGTCATCTCAGGGCTCGGGCGTGAGGACTTTTTCCCCAGAGCCCCAAGTTTCCAGCTCCTGCCAGGAGTGCGATGCGAAAGCTCACCCTGACAGATGGTTCTTTGCCATGGTGGGATTTCTTCACTTCTTTTCTGGCCAGATTGTGTTTTTGCAACAGCGGAAGGGGAAAGCCAGAGCTAAGTGTCAACAGCCTGTGACAGGAGACTGAACTCAGTCATCCATAAATAAGAAGGAATTTGAATTCAGGGTTTGGGAAGTCCCATGTCTATCATCTGCTCTGGGCAGGAAGGCTCCATTGCATCAGCTCTTTCCTCCGGCTGGGACAGCATGACCTCTCCTGGGCTCCCTGCGCACGGCAGGGCCAGCGGAACCCACTGCTCTCGGCTCCGTCAGCCGAGCTTTCATCTTCTAAAAGAACAAATCCAGCTCATCTCTGTGCCAAACCAATCCACTAGGTCCTCTTTGCCTTTGGTGTCAGTTGGGTTTGAAATATGTTGTTAGGAAGGGAGGAAAAAGTATCATAAAGCAAAAGATTTCCTGAGCTTCCATCTCTGCTCCATCCAATTGTCCCTTGAAAGGCCCCAGCGGGGCCGCAGATGCTGGAGAGAGCAAAGAAATAAGGAAGATTTCTTACTTTTCAGCAGCCAGAGCTACTCTGAGCCTGCTGGCGCGTGTGTGTGTGCCTGGGGGCAAGGGGATCCTCACCGGAGATGCTCACCCCAAACACCAAGATCCCTAATTGAGAGAAGCAGATTGGGTGGCTAAAACTGGGGGGGCAATCCCCTCCCAGACCTCCTTCACCCTCACTGATCTCACAGGCAACGAGGCCAAACGATGGAACCTTGACGGGAGCATTTCGCGGTGTTTGGGGTGAGGATGGACATCCCCTGGGCTGTGGAGCTGCTGACGCCGCCGAAGTCTTCTCATACTTTGGGTTGTGTGGACATCTAGAGGCCTTGCCAGGAATGACACAGGAGTGATTTTCCTCCATCCACCCATGCGGGCTGGTTGGTTGGATTACACAGACTTTAGAGTAATGATACTGGTGTATTTGGCCTGCCCAGTCCTAGGTACAAAGTTTAAGAGGAGGCAAGTGAAGCTGCGTTTAAATTTGGCTGCTATGAGCCAATTTCTCGTGTTTTGAGCATGCCGCTTGTGTATTTGTAAAGGTGAGAATGAGTGTTAATCTTTGTGTATTTGTGAGAAGAAGGAATGGCTGTAAGAGGCTGACAACCGTGGCGTTTGCCACTTCATGAGGACAAGGGGGGGTTGGACCTCCAGAGATCTGGCTTCTGTGCATCTGCTGCCCAAATGCCACTGGCAGCTTATTTCTTTTTTTCTGTGATTTGAGGTTATTTTTCGTGCCAAATGAGGAAGAATGTGAGGAAGCGTTCCACACCGAGACGTGCCCGTTTCAGCCACTTTCCCTGTTCCTGTTCCCTGCTGGTGACGCTGCTCAAGGCATTGGCCGTTGCGAACGTGAGGAAGCCGAATCGAACCCTGAACTTCGTGGAGGAAGTTCTCGCCTTGGCCTGAACATCTTGCTAACAAAACATGCCGGAATTTGACAGGAAACGCGCTGAGGAAAGCTGCACATTCGGGCGGCTTTTAAACCATTGCTGCCATTTTGAAGACCTGCTCCTGATCTGGAGAGCTCTGGTTTGCAGGTTAGAGGCTTGGCAGCTCTGACTTCCAACTCTGTGCCCTCACTGCAACACTGGGAGCTGGCAAACGTGGCCACCTCTGATGATCAGGCTGGTTTATGACACGTAGAAGCAGCTGCTAATGAAGATTCAGGTTTGGCTACTACACCTCATGCCCCTTGGCATTTCTCTAATTCCTAGAAATCAGGGTGAGACGGGGTGCAAGAGAAGCAGATTATCTCAGACTTCTCACACCTTCCTGTGAGACCTGGTGCTGGCTGCTGTTGACAACCGCCCACCAGGGTACGCAAACCCCAGGTCTGATCCAGACTGGGAATTCCCTTGCTCCAACCACCCAGGTTGGGCATCTGGATGCAGAACGGCCCAAACTGGGCTCGCTTTTGAAAATGCTGGCCAGTGTCGCTGGTGTCTTTTTTAGCAGGTGACATATGCTAGGAAACTTAAGGGCTCGATCCAAAGTCTACTGACGTCAATGGAAATACTCTTGTTGACATCAGTGGGGCTTGGATCCACGCCTACGTTCCACTTCTTTATTTCAGACTGCAATCTGTCAGGGGTGGAAAGGTCTCTCTTCTACTTACAGACTGTAGCACGTCTTCGAAAGGTCTTGCTTCCTTGGCAATCATTAAGTTGAGGATGCAGAGTACAGAACAATTTGGAGAACAGGCGCAAACCCATTCAACGCTGTGCACGTTCCTTCCGCGTTGCTGGACCCTAGCCAGGCTGCAGCTCAAGTTTAAGCATCTGCATTGCGTGTAAGGGAGGTGGTGGCCTTAGCTGTGACGTGCTGTGTCTCCCCAATACCTGCTCCAACCAGAATCAGAGCTTCAGACCTCCGCAAGCTGCTCAGGGAGGTCCAGCTCACCTTTTCCAGAGAGCTCTGGCCAAAGTCCTCTCTTCAAGGGGCGTCTGGGTGACGCTCTTAGTCAGATGGTTTAGTTTTAGGTAGTCCTGCGAAGAGCAGGGAGTTGGACTCGATGGTCCTTATGGGTGCCTTCCAACTTGAGATACTCTATGATTCTCATGGGCTTTGGCGTTTGTCAGGTGGATGATGTGTGAGGAGTCTTGAATCCACCTTTCACAGGCAGACCCAGGAAACTCTGCTTTTCTTTTCCATGGGAGCAAAGCCCTTGCAGCCCAATTCATCGCCTCCTTCCCAGCTGGGAAGTTAGTGAGCAGGTTGGAAAGAGTGAGTCGGAATAAGAGCCCTCCTGCAAAGCTCTGGGTTGGCGCTCACCACACTCCTCGGTGGGGACAGAGCTGGCGTGATGCTACAAGACCACGTGCTGGGCCACTTCCCTGCCGTGCCCATGTGCCCAGGGCTAGTGCAGGATCACCTCCACCGCCTTCTCATTGCTGGTGGGGCCTGGGGACTCTTCTGTCCCCATTTCATGACTGTGGAGGTACCAAGAGGCTGGATCTGGGGCGCAAGTGTGGGCCTGCTCACCTGCAAGGGTCATCAGCCAGCGAGATCCTCATCTCTCCATTAGGAAAGCCCCCCTTTCCCCATGGCATTCTTGTTGATTGGCTCCGTTGGCCAAAATCTAAAGGATAATTGTATTCTGCATCATAAAACCTGTCCCTGCAGCGTGTCCGTGACACTGTTTCTGGCAGTTGCGTAGCATCGCTGTGTGCTGTTAAAGAGCTGCTGTTTCACACCCTGGAAGTGGCTACCTTTTATTACTGGATCAAGTCAATCCTGTTTCTATAAGGAGCTCCAGCACTATCAACCTTGCAGCCTCTTCAGGGCTCCTGAGGATTTTATCCCTACGGGGAATGTTGCTCCCATGGGGACCTGCAGTCTCCTGCAAAGTGGTGGAGCGTAGAGGCTGGCTTCCTCTCCTCATTCAGTACGTGTATATATAGACCACAAAGTGCTCCAGAGTAAAAGGAGCAGTGGGTGGAAGGCGAGATATTATTATCTTCACCTGCTGCTGCCGACCAAAGAAATAAAGAGACAGATGACAGGAAATGAGGACTTCAAAAATAGACACCTTTAATGTCAAAACCTTCAGGGATTAGCGAGAGCTAACCATACAAGAAACAGAGAAACTCTCACGCTAGTCGCCATGTGCTTTGAGTGCATGTCGGAGGAGGAAACATGCTGAGATATCTAAGAAACGTTTCCATATTTACTCTTTGTGCCCTCGGCAGAAGAACCAGAGGAAAAAAAAACTGACCAAAGAAACTGCAGATATACTGAAACATGAATTGTAAACCCTCCCTTTACAGCTCGGCAGATCCTCCGTACCTGGGTGATCTGCAGTTCTCTTTCCCTGAGCTGCATGCCCAAATCCTGCCCGTGTCTGCCAGCTTAATTCTTTGCCTCCAGAAGGCTAGGGCTTTGCAAGGCTCTTCTTACGGCTCCACGGGACAGGAATGGCAAAGTTTTTAATGTGAGCCCTCTTTATTAAAAAAAAAAAAGTCTTTGCATGTGGAAAATATTTCTTATCATATACTCTATCTGCTTTTCTTAAACCTCTTAAATATATTAAACATCTAATTTGGCCTCACCTCTATATTTATGTACATCTGCTAGTAGTTCCCCTGCCCATCGATATAGTCATACGGCTTTCTGCCAGTTCCGCATCTTCATTATTAATTCTCTTTTGCAAGTCAAACCCACAGTCTGGGTTGGATTTGAACAGCGTTGTGACAGTGACAGAGAAAGTTGGGCCCAAGGGAGAGGAATACCAAGGGGTATTTTTCCTCACTGAAACTCAACGCTGGTCCAAAGTCCAGAACTGGCTATATCGAATCCTCGACAGGTGCCAAGACAACAAGGAAAAATAGCAACGGTAGCCTGAAATGTCAGAGACCTGACGCTCTGCGGCTCCCAGCGCTGGAAATTAGCACATTACTAATCCAGAGAGAGGAGAATACAGCGTGGCATGGTCGATTTCTAGCTCAAAAATCTCAAACCTTGGTCACAACACTCCGATAACCGACTTATTGCCTTGCTTCACTCTTGCATGACTTCGGTAGCAGCTGGGTCAAGGGGCCCCAAATCCACCAAACAACATTTTCTGACTGCTAAAAATTGGGATCCGGGCTTTGAGCCCATTATTTCTGAATCTGTAGGGTTCCTGAGTAAAAGTCTGCTGTAGTAACACTGGAAGAAAGGTGTAAAGCACCTTGGAAAAGGTGAAAGACTTTGAGGGGCAGAGAGGTTTTCTAAACGTGTCTTCACCCCGTGTGTTTCTTTTTCTTTGATACGGCTGCAACGTTCTCATCTTTAGAAAAAAGAAATGCATCAGAATCCAACAGAAAAAATAGCGATCTGCCTTTGGGAGAGGAACCCTGTTCAGTTGGTGCCGTACGTGCAAGAACAGTGGATGCAAACCAGCGTCTCACCGACTTTCGTCTCCAGTCCTCCTCTCTCCAAAGGTCTGGGTCTCTGATTCTTTATTGCCGCAGAGATACGTGATCCTAGGTAAGGCATCCCTCTTGATCTGCACGGCATGGGTCTTGAGTCAGCAGCTCTCTTGGGTTACCGCTCTGGACTGGCTGGATGTGTCCCCTGTGCTGTATGCAATGCCAGCGAGAGTTAAAAGTGCAACAAAACAGCCCGAAGACCAGAGGTGAGGAGGAGGAGGGGGAGGAAGGAAGAAGAGACGCGCGGGCAGCCTGCCCCAGCCTGGAAGATGTGCAGTTTCTCAGCGTTGGGAAGGAAGACCCTGGCATCCTCCAGGGCTCCATGAGCCGCCATCGTGAAGTTGGCATCCCCCGAGGTCACCACGTCGAAGACACACGACTGGAAGTAGACGTCCTCCACGGGCAGCATCTCCTTGCAGAGCGCCCGAGCCGTCTCGGCCGCCACGCGGCCACGGCAGCACTCGCTGCGGGAGATGCGCTGGCTGCGGGGGCAGCCGCCCACGCAGAGCTGCAGGTCTTGCTCCTCCGTGAAGGCGCGTGCCACCTCCTCGGCTGCCCGGATGGAGAAGGAGAGCTGGCGGCCGGCCTGACGGACGGCGATGGTGGTGCCGATGTACTCCGCACGGATCTCCACGTGTCGCCCAGGGCTGCGCTCCCGGATAGCCAAGCTGCTCCCGCCCGGCCTCTCGCCTCCGTTCACCGAGCCGTCCTCGAAGGCTGCCGGGAGGTTGTCTATCTCAGCCTGGTAGACCTTCTGGTCGATGCATTCCTTCATGTTCTTGAAGATGATGGTGAGCTGCAGAGAGCAGATCAGAGGGGGTTTGCTCTGACTTGCCGGGCGTGAGAGCAGCGGCCGTGTCCCCACCCCAGGAATCAGCTATCTAGGGGAGGGCAAAGCAGATCGCACACGTCTGCCTCACCGATGCATCCCCCTCTGCCCCAAACCATCTCTCCCACATTGCTGCAGTCCTTTGGGGAAAACAGCAATGCTTCCTTCTTTCCTTCCTTTGTTTCCTTCTTTCTTTAATACCGTTTAAGCAACTGAAAACTGAGACGGAGCCAAGCCCGGATAGACTGCATGCAGGTGACCCACGGACCACAGTAACCCATCCCCGGGCAGCAATGGGAGCGTTTGCAGGTCTCTTTGGTCCCCTCAGGGACCTTCATCCCACTTGTTCCTGCAGACCTTCATTCCTGATCCCACGTGGGTTTAGCTGAAGCTATTGCTGCTCTCCCCAGCCATTTTAGGCAGTGCAGGGAGTGCCCTAAGCCGTTGCTGCATCTCGGAGGTGCATGGGTTTGCTGCCAAGCCCTATGCACGAGCGTTACCTTGCTAGTGACCGTAGCGTTGGACCCCTTCGCCACCGGAGAGCTGGTTGCTTGCACAAACAAGTAGTCATTGTCCAAGAGAGGCCAGGAGCCCTCCACTCGGCAAGTGTGGAAGTCATCATGGAAAGTGCGGATATGGGGGTCCCCGAAAGCTGCGCAGTGCTGGTAGCTGGGGGGCTGGCCGTGCTTGTAGAGAAAACTCTTCTCGTAGTTGCAGATATCGAGAGACTCGAAGCCCTGATGGTTGGGGGCCGGGGGCCGGGGTCGGGGCGGTGATGTGGGACCCTCTTTGGAGCAGTTGTTCTGGATCATGAGGTCCTCGATGCCGTGGACGGCGGAGTGGTAGGCCAGGTCGCCCCGGCACGTGCGAGCCGTCTTGCGGGTGCAGTGGGAGTAGGAGCGGAGGGCGTTGCAGTACGCCGCGTTCCTGTTGGAGCCACGCAGGTTGAGGGTGGCAGCCACGTATTCCGAGTTGCAGCGCAGGATCTTGCACTGGGAAAAAACTGGGAGAGACGGGACGGCCCGGGGCATCCCAGTAGAGCTGTAGGAGTGGGGAAGGGCAGCCCCTTCTCCTCCCACCACCTCCCACCATCTGGCCCACTCCAGATCTCAGGACGGAGACACTTTCTGGAAGCACTTATCTCCCTGTATTAATGAAAGCAGTGGCCAGTTTAAATGCCCTGCTTCTTAGGTGCCTGAGGGGAATGAACCCAGGGTTGCCTGCTGCAGAAACAGGCTGGAGCCCGGTGCGGAGGGCAGTCACGGGGCCGAAGGGGTGTCCTGAAGCAACTGGGATGTGAGGTTGTACCTGGGGCATGAGCACTACCAAGAGCCAGTTGTGACTGTGGCCCTGGGACATGGCTCAGACGGAGACCCTTCGCCCCAGGGCTTGCCGGGGAACAAACGGGAATTTCTGAGCTGGGAAACCCCTTCTTCCCATTTCAACCTTGGCCGGGCCGTGCAATGGCTTTTTCATGCTAGGCTTGACTGCACCAAGGACATCCTGCCCCTCAAACGCGATTTCTCCGTGCTGCAGAAGGCAGTGCCATGTGCTGCAGCTCCAGGAGAGCTAACGAACTCACCCCAGCAGGGATCATTTAGCTCATTAAGCAGAGGGGTTATAAAGGATAGCAGCCCTTGCAGTAGATGAATGCAAGCTGGGCTGGGCAAGGTGCTGGGCAATGAATTCAGGTTTTGCAGGATGCAGCTCTCCCAGTAGATTGTCTGGAAGGAAAGCGAGGGACCGAGTGATGGATGCGGCTGGTGCCTTTCACTGGAAGACCTTGGACTTTGGCTGTGCCCTGCTGTCCCTGTCTTATCCTGGGAGATAATAGAGCTTTTAAGGGCTCTCCCAAGGGGAACAGCCTGCTGCAGGAAGCAGGGGGATGCTCTCCTGGCTGAGGCTACCCTGGTAGGGGCAGGTGATGGTGTGGGAATGCTGCCCTTCCCTCTGGCTGTGGTGGGCCAAGGGCACGCTGATCCTGCCTGAGCCTTATGGCTGCGATGAGAGAGTCTTCTGCTAGCTCCAGTCACCTCCCGGGAGCTCTGCCATGGCTGTGCCCGCCCATGGGTATCCTTGCCTGGGATATGGCTCTGCCCATGCAGTTCCTTACCATGCCTGCAGAAGAGGAGGAGGAAGAGCGCTCGAAGGAAGAAGCCGGGGTTTTCCAGCTGCCCTGGGCTCTTACTGCAGGCAGGTTTCCCCATTCCAATCCATGCAGAGCCTGGGGGGTTGCTCACCCGCTGGCTTGTCTTGGCTTCATTCAGCAGGTCCCCTAGAAGCAAAGAGGAGGTGGGATCTGAGAGGCGCCAGCAAACGTAGGTACGGAGCTGCCAGCATCCAGGCAGCTGCCAAACATGGCCCCGCAGGGCTTGGCTGCACTGCTGCCTCTCGGGGGGAGGCAAGCTTTTGAGCAAAATCCCGCAGGGTTTGGTTTTTCAACTGCTTTCAACCACTACAGCTCTCATTTTCCACCCTGAGGCAGCTGCACTGTGTTGTTCAGTGTGTCAAAAAGTTAAAGCTTCCAGCTGCCCTTGGAGAGGATCAGTGAGCTCCAGGGGCTCGAAGAGACTTCACGGCAGGGGTGCGAGCAGCCGATGAGTGTGAAGAGGACCCAAACTGTCCTACACGTCAGGTGCAGCGTGGGCTGCCTCTGGCCTGCTGCTGTCCCCACCAAAAGGAAGGTTTGGAGCACAGCATCCAAGGGGATAGGCACTGAAAAGCCAAATTATAAGCGCGACTGCCATGACGTCCACAGCCTGCACCATCGGGTGATACCAGCACCTCCTGCTCCACCAAAAACCTGCGTCCAGGTTCCCTCAAAGCTGGGAATCGCGCTCTCAGCCACGTTCCACCTTTCCCCCTTGCTGCACCAGCTCTGGCTGCTCCCTGGGTGCTGAGGGGCTCGAGCTGGCTGGAAGCGGGGGGCAAGCAGCTGCATGCATCCAGACAGTGGGCTGCGGCAGGAGGAGGGGCAGCCACAGAAGAAATTTAACTTCCCTTGTGCTTCATCAGGGCTGGGGATTTGAGTCCTTGGTGGGTTATTTTAACAGCTGGTTATTAGTCACTTTTTAGTCAAATAGCCTTTTGCAAAGATCCTTTTGAAACTGCTGTAAGTGAAATCAGTATTTTTTTTTTTTTCCCTCCCCTTTAGCTCGCGTGAGGTGCCAGTTGCCAGAGACTGATGCTCACGGTGATGTGTCTGTGCCTGGTACCCTGGGCAGCCCAAGGAGTTGATATTACTGACACTGCGATTGCTAGTAAGTGTAAGCAGCAACCGGCGGGGGGAGAAGAGACTGAATTCTCCTCTTTTTCTCAAAAAAGGAGAAATCACAGCCCTACCAGCTCCGTCTAGCACCTTTCAGCTCCCTTTGTCATGGCTGCAGCCATCAAAGAACCGCCGTTAGTTGTACTGGCTGGCACGGTGACGTAGCTGAGTGCTGGCGGCCCCCCGTGTTCCTCTGCCAGCTGGATTAATGGCTAATGGGGCAGATGTCTGGAGCAAAAACATGCTTCAGACCTGCTGGCGATGCTCTGGCTGCCAGCTGCTCTTGGCAGCGAGGACAAACTGAGCCGACCATGATAGACGGGGGGAAAGAGGTCTCTGCAGCCCTGGGGCATGGGGACACGAGACCCAGTACTGGGAACTGGGAACCAGGCTCGTATTTGGTGTGTACTGGTGAGCGAGGTTCAAGCAGACTGTGTGCTCCAGTCCTCCTCCGACGGCCGGCACTTGCTCTGTCATATCTCACCCTATCTGGTTTGACCAGGCTAAGCATCTTTCTTGGGGCTCACAGGAGCACTACCCCCCAAAATCCCCTGGAGGTGGTGACACGGAGGGGACCTGGCGCAACGCTTAGCAGATAAACAGCTGGTTAATGTGTAGTAGAGAAGCGTGGCCCTGGCCGGGGCAAGGAGAGGCCCTGCCATGGGTCCTGCAAGCAGCAGGACTTTCTTTGGGACGTCCTGACCCCAATGGCGTTAGGAGAAAGGCAGAGGCAGCAGTTAGAGATGCTCTGCAAGCCCAAGGGGATGCCATCCGTGAGGGATGGATGGTTTCTGGTTGTGCCAGGCAGGGCAGCGAGGGGCACCCCAGTCCTCCCCGTTTGGGACCACCTGCACGTGGGACCGGACCCTGGAGCACCTCTGGGTGCCAGTGCCAATGTCCTGCTCCTCGGACCCCCGTCCCTGCCCTTGCTTTGCTGCAGCCTCACTCACCTGCATCAGCCTCCTCCGGAGACGAGCTGGCTCCCAGTGCAGGGAGCTCCTTCCCTGGTGGACACACGGGCTGGCTTGTCCTTGTCACCCAGCTCTACCCCAAGTGACAGCCAGAGAGATCCATGGGATGACTGCTGGGAAAATGCCAACCTCAGTCCTGGGCACCTCCATGGCCTCGCAGCCGGATAAAATCCAGGGTGCTGGTGCGGAAAGCCCAGCCGGAGGCACGGGGAGCAGACCCCACGGCAGGGCACCGCAGTCCCTGCTCTTCCTCCCGGGCTACCTTTGCTCCGTCCTCTTCCCCCCCCAGGGCAGAGGATGGGTGTTGAAATAGATCCGCCTAAATTTAGACAGGCTAAAACCCAGCCAAGAACAACAAGCGGAGGGGGCAGAGGGAGACGGTGTGTGGCAAGGGAGGTCAGAGGAGGAGGCGGGAGCCCCCAGACCCCGCTAGCTGGGTGATGCTGCTCGTATGGGGTCACGTCACCCGTGGGGTGCAGCACAGGCTGCCGGAGCTGGCTGCCTTGGAGCTACCTGGTTTTCCTTCCTCGGGTGATATTGCAACCCCTGCTGGCACCCCTGTGGAGTGAATCCCGGTGGAAAAGCACTGTGCTTTTCCCTGTGGGATGTATCCCCACAGGGAATACTTTTTAAGCCACGTTTCTTGTAGCTTCCCCTCCAGGGACACAGCCGAGTCCTGAACACAAATATGGCACAGGCCAAAGGTGGCCGGTCTCCCCAGGGGTTGATGAACGCCAGGCCGTGCCGGCCGGGTTCCCGAAAGCCCACCTGCAGGGGCCAGGGTGCAGAGAGCGGCTGCAGAACCCCCCCATTCCTGCAGGGAGGAGAAACGGAGGGGAAATGTCCACATCAGGCTTTCCCAGAGGTGTCCATTTAGGATCCCTGGCAGTTATGGCTGGGGGGCAGGGGTTGAAAGTAGGTCCCTCAGTGCCCCCAGCACCCACAACCCCCTTTGGGAAGCCATTCAGAAAAGCCTCCTAAACCCAATTCCTGCTGTTTTCCAGGTCTTGCTCTTCACGGCAGGGAGCGAAGCCTTGCAGACCTGCAGCACCCGCTGGAGTCTCGTGCCAACCTGAGCCCAGGAGAGCCGAGGAGCAGCAGGGCTTAACCAAACCCCTCTAGGTACTGCCATGCCCTTCCCGGGGGAATCGCTCCCGACTTCCGCAGCGCACCTCTAGACCACTTTAGGTTGTTCAGGGATGGGGGGGAAAAAGGGTTTCCCCCACCGACCCTCTCCTCTCCTGCTCTGACCCCGACGTGAGCTCTCCTGCAGCGTGAACCATGCAGGCAGTGCTGGGGTGGGTCATGGCAGCTGCTGAACTGCTCTTCACCCAGGGAATTGGGGAAAAAAGTGGCTGCTTACTGCAGAACAAGCTTAAATCTACAGCCGGGCTCTTACTCTAAGTGTAACAGTAACATCTTCCTTGGGGGCAATGGATAGAGGAAAGGAAAACAAAGGATAAATTCCAGCTTGGGTTCAAATCCTGGTGGGGATTTACATCAGCAGCCACTAGAGGAGGAAGGTTTTAGATGCCCATGTTTCTTTTTTCTTTTTTTTTTTTGCTCCAGGGGTGCATGGAGGCTTTGCAGCTCTCTTCCCTGCCCAGTATTTATGCTCTGGGTCTCTGTTACCTGGTAACAAGGGATAACCAGGGAGTGGAAAAAATCTTGTTTAAAAAAAATAAGACCCATATCCTAGTGTAGCCTCCCAAGGTCCGCCCTGGCCATGCCGCGGGCTCCTGGTATCCTCCCCATCTGCTGCTGTAGGCTTCCCCGCAGCGAGCCCCCGGCACGGGGAGGCGCAGACACCCACCGAGAGAATCGGTTACACGCGGGGCGGGCAGGTGGGAATTCTTCTGGAACAGCAGACGGTACCATCTGGGCTCGGCGAGAGCGGCGGCCTCTCGGCATCCCACCCACCCGCTTCGCTTGGACAAGGGAGGGGAAACTTCGAATGAAGAAACCAGACCGGGATATCCAGGTTGCTGCAGCCCAGAGGGCCGTGGGGTCCTTCCCCTGCCTCGCAGTGTTATGGGTGCACCTCCCTGGCGACGTGCCGGATCCTGGCCATGCCGTGAAACGCAGCCATCGATTGCTTTAATGCCGTCAGTGCGCAGCAGCTCTCCGAGCTGGGGGCTGCAGGCATATGTTGGGCTGAGGAGGCTGGGAATTTCTCCCGAGCTGGCAGCGAGTCACGGTACCAAGACAAAAGCATCTGTGATCAAACTGCTTCCGAAAGCCAACTCCCCCCCCCGCCCCTGCCCTTCCCACCAGCAAAATCAGCTGGAGGTTTTGGAAGCACAAAGCGCTGGATCCCACCAGCTGGATCACCAAATCCTGCCACCGAGGGGGCTGCAGAGCAGCTGGCCTCACCCAGACCCTCCTGCCTGAAAAGATGAGGCTTTCCCAAGCACTGCAATGCCCCAGGAGGGGGGAAGAGACCCTCATCGTGGCAGCTGCCTAATTTTTGGTGCAAAGCAGGTAACGTGCAGCTCTGCCTGTGAGCATTGCCCATGTGGATTGTCATCTGGAGCAATGTCATCCCTCCAAAGGTTGGCACAGCGTGGTCACAGCTCAGCTCCAGTCCCCATCTAGCCCAATCACTAACGCAACGGGTTTGGTGAGGGTTTGGTTAAACCCTAGTGCTTTGGAGATTTAATTTGCTCAGGGAGACCAGCCCCAGCTTGGCTCTGAGCTGGCATCAGCCGTGTCTGCAAAGCCACTGCCATCAGGAGCCCCGGGCCGAACCCAGCTGGGTTTGCACCCAAAATGGCCTGTGTGGATGGGGAAACTCAGCAAAACGTATGTAAAGAGGCATCAGGTCTCTAAGGAGCTCGTCTGCCTCCATCAGAGCTGTGGACAGGAGCAAACCCTTCTGCCACCCACCAGCATCGCTCCTGAACGCGGCTCGGTTAAGCCCCTGTCAGGGAGAGCTCTGCCAGCCTTTCCCGAGCATCCCTGGGCGAGCAGGATCAGCCAGGCTCCGGAGGTCGGAGGCAGGGGATGAGCCGAGCCGTGAGTGTCATCCCTGTGCTCCCCGGACCACGGCACAGCAGCCAGCATGCCCCAGGAGCTGCAGGGGAGAGCCGAGCTGCAAGGTTGGGATCAGAGTCAGAAGAGGAGCCTGGGGAAGGCAGGATTTGCCGGAGAGCTGGAGGAAAGGATTTCGCTTCTCTCCAGGTACAGACACAGCAGTGGACGGGCGGTTTGCACGGTGCCTGCTCAAACCCAAAGCATCCACCCTTCTTTCCAAGCCGTGCTTGGCATAAAGCCCCCATCCCTCCCTCCCCAAACCTCTGCTGAGGATCCCAGTGCTCCACTTACCCCAGCAAATGCCACTCCGACCAGCCACAGGACGGGCCACCAAATGCCCCGAGACCCTCCGGATGCGAATCCTGGTCCCCGGCGTGGGTTTGGCTCCGGGCAGGAGCCAGGAGGGAATCACGGCTGTTAACGCCCCGGGCTCAGTGCGGAGGGAGCAGAAAACAGCTGAACTTTACGACAGCCTGATCCGTCACCGCGAGCTGGAGGAGAGGGGGCTAAGTTGACGCTTTAAAAATAGCCAGTAGTATTTTTGATCCCGAAAGCCGGATTCCAGTGGGGAGGGGAAGGGCAAAAGGAGGGAGAGCCGAAGGCTTCCCAACTGCGGACTTCCAATCTGTGGGCAGAGCAAACTGTGTGAGATGGACTCGGGGTCCTGGCTGGACCACTCGGAGCTACTGATCTCGGGGGTTTCTCCAGGCTCTGGGAAAAACGAGCGGGTTGGGAATGCAAAGCACTGCTGGAAATTCAAGGCAGGCTCCTCTTGCAGCAGCACCTGCCTCCTCGAGCACCCGGCCTGGGCACCTTCCCCCGGCACGGCAGGGCTGGGAGCGAAGGGCCTCTGCCTGCAGGCAACTGCTCAACTGCTCTTCTCCCGGCTCTGCAAGGAGGGAGATGGAAAAACCGATGAAGATGCAGGTCTGGAGTCAAGTTAAACTCTTCTTCCAGGTTTCTCCAGCCCGGAGCTTTCCCTCTCCCCTGCGTGGGGAGCTCCTGGAGAAGAGCAGATGCTGGGAGGACCAGAAATCTTGGTGCTACATCTGGAGAGGGAAGATCTCGAGAAGGTCAGGGAAGAATCAGGGAGCTGTATCCTTCAACCGCCCTACTTGAAGGTGTGACCCAGGTCCCACGGCCCTCTCCAGCCACGGGACAGCACATCCACGCGGGGCTGGCATCCCTCGGCTGCCTCCGGAGGAAAACCATCCATCCCGCTCCCCTGCCCTTGCCTGGGCGCTGCTCGGAGACGCTCCGGAGATGCTGACGTGCAGATAAATCACCAGCCCCAAGCACCTGCTGCGGGGCCGGGCAGCTGCAGGGCAGGGAAGCGGGGGCTGCAGCGGGGCTAAAAAAAGATGGGAGCAGATGGAGCCGGACGCAGCCCCTTTGCCACCGCTTTGCGGCGGGACCGGCAGGTCTCCCCTGCCCTGTTCGGTCTCCACCGAGCATTGCCACCGTGCATGGTGGTGGCGGTGCCCAGCGCACGCAGCTGGGCTGCTGGGGACCACCAGCAAGCTCATGCAGCCATTGCTCTGCCTCCCTGTGCCTCAGTTTCCCCATCAGTTAAAATGCAGCATCCTGGTGTCCACGTAATGTGGTAGGAGAAGAAAGTCTGGGTTCTGTGGGGCTTCGCTTGCGAGGATGTCACTGGGTGCGTACGGACCCTCCGGGCACTGGTGGGAGCCCAGCCCCTGCACCCCCAGCCCTGCTGGGTGCAGGATGCGGCCGGGCGCCTGGAGCTGGCTCTGGGGACGCGGGGACAGCAGGCGAGCGGGGACACGGCACCACGAGGTGGCAGCAGCACTTTGCGAGTGGCAGCGGGGCTTGCGGGGGGGGCGGTGGGCTGCCAGCCCCATCCCTGCCTGCCCCGGCTCCCTTCCCCTGCCTGCTCCGCTGCCCGCCTGCCTGAAAGGAGGGGAGGGAGGGCAGCCCGGGGGCTGCAGGAGAGAGAGGTCCCAGCTCAGCATCACAGCAGTCCGGGGACCAGCGGGTTTGGTGTCCACACCGAAGGACCCTCGGTTTCCACTCCGTGCCTCGGTTTCCCCGCTCCTGCTTGCACTTCACCCGTGGGGTCCCCGAGGCCGAGCTCGCTCCATCACACTGCAGCCAACTAACGGGTAAAACGAGAACGAGGGACTTGGAAAAGCCCACCCCAGGGGTCCCTTGGAGGCTGTCCCACCCTCCCCAAACCCTGGGGCACCCGTGCTGCCCCGGGTCCCCTGCGCTCCCTCACCGGCTCCAAGCTGGTGGCAAATCTGGGCTTCCTCTACCCTCAGATGGGGACGCCTTGCTTCCACGGCCGTGAGGTGGAGAGGCTTTGGCTCGGCACGGATGGATTAGCAAAGAGCCGGGGAATCGCTTCTGTGGGTTTGCTCCCGTAAACGAGAATAATGTCCTTTCCCAGGAGCCACTCTGCCCCTTTCCAGGCCTCCAAAATGCTCCGGTGAGGGATTTTAAATGACCTTTCGGTTGCCTTTAGCAGAGGTCTGGGGAGAAGAGAAGATGGGCTGGATGGGGGGAACCTTCAGGGAATGGTTTTTCCTTGCTCCCGAGCAGGAGAAGGAAATGAGCTCCCAGCTGAGCTCCCACCGGTGCCAGCTCAGCCCAAGAATACCTGGAAATGGTTGGGTTCGAAAGGGGAAAAAACCAATCTTCAATTTATGGGCTTGTTTAGGAAGGGAAATAGAGAAATGTCCCCCCCAACACGAGGGGGATCGGAAACCGCAATAAATCAGCCAGAGACTTTTCAAATTTGGTGTAATTGTGTGGCTGCGACACAGGGTTCGAGGGGGTTTCCTCTCTGAGTTGGGGGGGGGGGGGTTTGGCTGGGAAGGGAGGAAGAAATCAGGGGTTCCCGGTGCCCCCGCTGACCTGCTGAACTTCGCTTTGCAAACCAGGTTCCTGCCAAGGCGACCGAAACCCTCGGCCAGGCTCACCGGCAGGAGCGATCCGGCACGGCTGCCTCGCCAGGAGATGCTCCTGCAGCCTTCGCCGCCTCCTCTCCCCTCCCAGGTAACGTGGGGACCAGAGCAAAGCCCACAGGGGGAAAACATGGCTCCCACACGCGTGTGCGGTGCATGTGGTCCGTGCGTGGCGTGACCTTTCCTCGCCGTGCTGCTGCTTGCGTGATGTTACACATAAATATCTGTACAAAAGCATCGGTGTTTCAGAAACACCCAGCGTGAGCGATGTGCGAAACGCCCGGCTCGCTGGCGTGTGTAAGCGTGGGCATGGCACGTGTAAGCGTGAGCATAGCGTGTTCGTGTGGGCTTGTGCAGAGGCAGGCGTGTACGGAGAGGTGCCGCGTCGCAATGCCTGCTGCCTGCGGCGGCGGAGGAGCGGGAGGGCACGCGTGGGCTTTGCAGGTGCCGGCGGCACGGGCCTCGCTCCTGCCAAACCCTCGGCACGTGGGTTTAACCTCACGCTGCGGCGCCGGTGCTGCTCCCCGTCACCCACCCCGCAGCATCCTTCACCCAGCCGTTTCGGAAGAGGGGGTTGTCCAAACCAAGGACCTCGAGGTTTCTGTTCCACGTTAGCGGATTAAAACCCCCATCTCTGTGGCAGACACATCTAAAGGGAAAATCTCTCTCGGGGTTGAACCTGCAGAGTTTGCGATTTACCCTACAATCAGGCAGGGTGTCTCCTTCGCGACGTTGGAGCTCGCCAGCAGCAAAGGGGCCCGTAGCACCGAAAGGCGTGAATCCCCGGAGATTAGAGGGTTGGGTTTTGGTGGTTTGGTTGGTTTTTTTTTTTTTTTTTTTCCCCTCCACAATGCCATTCAGGGCCTGGAAAGGCTGTCCCCGTCCCCTCGACCCAGTCCAGCTCTCCAGCACGGCTATGCAAATCGGGCAGTGCTTTTGCAGGCAACGTTAGGACTCGGATGAGCAGGAGCTCCCCGGGGTAAGGCACCGGGGCTATTTTAAGTGAGGCAAAACGAGGGAGGGCTGGTTAATTAATTTCTGTGATTAACTAAGAGTTTGTCAGCGCAATAGTCTTGGTTTTACTCTGCTTGGTTTTTGCAGCCGGGAATTATTTATTTTTAAACAGTGTTGGGAGGGGGGAGCGTTTCTTTTTCTGTCTCCGAATATTTCCAGCAAGAAAGTTGTTAATCTCCAGCTGATATTTAGCCTGGGGAGGGAAATGAGTGTGTCCAGCCGCGTGGGAATGAACAGCTTCAAATGCTGCTGCGTTAGCTGGCGGGCGAACCCGTGCAGCTCCGGTGTGAGAAGCAGAGCACGGCTGCTTGGCGTTCACGGGAGAAATCCTAACGGGATCCTACCAGGAGCTCTCCCACTTCCAGCAGCGAAGTCAGTGCTGGTGGCAAATTGCTGTCCCGGCCGGCAGCGAAGCCGGCGCGGCCGCAGCCGTGACTTCCCAGCTGCCTCGCAAACTTTTCATCCATTCCCTCGGTGGAAATGCTCACCCGCAATTTTCTGGTTTCTCTTATTTTTCCATTTAAAAATCAAGAGGAGGGAAATTGTGGCAACTGATTGTTTTGGCGAAAGCATCCTTGCTGGTTTTCCGGGCGCAGGGGTGGGGGGGAACGTCCCCGTGCCAGGACGCGTTTCCTTTGTACTTCCCTAAAGCGGGAGGCGAGGGGTTAATATGGAAAGGATCGAATAGACGTGGCCCATCCGTCAGGATCCCCCCTGATGGACCTTGGGCTGGTTGGTTATTTTTAATTTAATAGACTTGTCAATCAGCGCCCGCTCGCTGGCCTGCCAGCCCACCGCCTCTCGCTTCGGCCAAGGCTGGGGTGTCAGCTGGCAGGCACCAAAAATCCACCTCAGCCAGAAATTAATAATAATAATAATAATAATAATAATAACAATATCATCACTGGCAGGGCAATGTGCAAGCGGGGAAGAGGTGGGGAGAGCACGACAACCCCTTGGTTTGCATCCGTTGGTCGTCTTTCCTGGGGTTTTGTGGGTTTTTTTTTCCTCGTGTTTTGTGTGGCTTTTCCTTACCAAAGGAAAAAAAAAATAGTGGTTTAAGGGATGTTTAAGCTCTTGAGAGGCTGGAGGAGGCTGTGTTGATCCCCCCACAAAGGAAAACAAGTGAAAGAGAGGGGGAAAAAAAAAAAAGCCATGTGGCTCTTTGTGAAAGGAATTAAATGGGTCCCAGAGGCTGCGGGTGCTGGGATAGAAACGGGTGCCGATGGGAGCCCTCAGAAAGAGGACGCTGAAAAAAGAGAGCTGCGGATACAAAAGCAACAGGCTGGGGAAGGGAGATGCGCTGGGACGCTGCCGGCCGGAGCAGCAGCCTCCCGGGTCACCGCTGCGGTGCTCCCGGGGACGTGAGCCCCGGGGCCGAGGCACGGGACTGGGGTGCAGCTGGATGCCGGTGCCGGGCAGCGCGCGCTGCCTGTAGGGCAACCCTGTGAAACCTCCTCTGTGCCCGGCACCGGCTTGCCCTTCCTACGCATCTTTTCACCTGGGTCTTTGCTAGTTCGGAGGAGGAATTAAAAATACTGAAGAAAAGCATGCCGACACTGTTACAATGGGAAAAGCTGTCTTTAGGATGCTTTATTTTTTTGCCACGCTCTAGGCAAATCCCGAAGGTGATCCTGCAGCGGTGCAGGGAATGGGGACCCTCCTCCTCTGCCGGGGTCGCGGTCTTGACGCGTCTCCCGGGCTCCCCAGACGCGCGGCTGCACCGAAGCGGGGGCGAACCCGCCGGCGTCAAAGGAGCCGCCCCAGATTGACGCTGTTCAACTAAGCTTTTCGGCTAGCGTTGTCCCTCTGCCTTTTTAAAATGCGAATAACGTGGTAAAAAAGCAAAGAGGGAGAACAACCCTGTGCCCGCGAGCACCGTGCTTCGCCGCCGCGCCCGGCGCTCGCCACGGCAGGTTGGGAAACCAGTTTGGAAAGCATCCTCCCGTTGCATCACCACTTATTTTCCCTTTCTCCTCTCTGCATCCATCGCTGTCGCCAACCTTGAGGTTAGACCCTGTTGGCTTTTCATTTCTGTGGAGGGGGAAATAAATTAATTAAATAAATTAAATTTTATAGAGCCATACGTGCGTTTCAACCAGCCTTGCTGTGCAACAGCTGCTCTGAGCCAAGGTATCTCGTAAAAGAAACACCCCCAAATAGGTTGCGTTGGATTTGAATTAATCATCTCCTTGGTTTTGCCTTTGTGAGAGATTTTTTAATGCAATCAGGTCTTCCAGAAAATGGACAATAACAAAGCGCGGTAAATATATTGTCCGATGACCACAAAACAAATGCTGTCAGGAAAATGGAATGAAGGCTTGAAAAATGGGATTTTGGAAGGAAATATTGAGCTGGCATCAAAACCAGCGTTGTTTTCGCAGAGCAAGGGAAGCGAGTCTTCCTTAGGACTGCTTGGGGGCAGAAGAAAAGTTCCCCAAACCCTTGAAAAGTTTGGATTTGGGCTGACTTTGCTGGCTGGAGCTTTTGCCACTGAAAATATTTGGGAAGTCCCCTTCTAAACTGATACAAATAATTGAGTCCCAAATCACCGTGAAGACACAAAGGAGTTTTATTTCGGGGTGGACACGAATATATCTTCATTTCCTCCCCAAAATGTATTGCAGAATACGTTCAACATCCTCTGACGCTGCCGTCTGCATTTTTAATTCCTCTGCTTTTGGTCTCCTGGCTGTTTTTCCCAGGAGGGGACCCGTCTCCCCCGGGGAATCCTGCTCCCTCGCCTCCCTCCGTCTCCCCCTCGGCAGGTCCTTGCTCTCTCCGGGGACGGCAGTTTCTCTCCGACAGCATCCCTCACTTGCCGTTCCCAGGAGCTCTTTTACACCCCACAAAGACCCTCCCTCAGCTTCAATTTTTTTTTTTTTTTGCAAAAAGCCCTTTTTGTGGCGCCTTCTCAGGGACCTGAATTAAATCCCGTGTTTAGCAAACGGGGCGGTGGGATTGAATGTTCAATGGCTACAGCATCGCTCGTAAGGATGATGCAAATGCTGCGGGTATAAAAGATCCTTATTCCAGGGATATCATAGCAAAAAATACTGACTTGTAATGTCCTTTACACTGATTACATCCAAAGCTTTCTGGTTTTTTAACTAAATTTATTTGCAGCAATACTGATCCATTGCTTGCATAGGGTCCGGGGAAGTTTAAGAAGTAATTGTAAAAGCCTCAGCTTTTATAACAAATTATAAAAGCTTTTCTAACAAATTATGAAAGCCTCAACTATTTACTGCAGGGAAAATAGAGGCATTTTTAAAGACAGTTGAAAATTTCGTAAGCATGTTCCTATTAGGAAGATCACCTTGTCTGCTCGGTGAGCATATTGGATCCACTAAATCCACCTCCACCCCCTTTCCACCCCCCCAGATCCCCATTCCTGCGGGTGGAGGAGACCCCGAGCCAGCCGTGGCAGGTGAATTTATGCGGGATTTGAGCCGGATAAGAGACCCGAGTGCCGCGGAGGAGCTCGCCCGAAACCCGTGCCCGTTCTGCGCTGGCTGAAGGCTCTTTTTCAGGGTTTTTATCCTTGTGCTGCGCTGATTTGCACCCTGTGTGGCCCTTTACATCGCCTAGGAAGCCAATTGCGGTGGGTTTTACACCTCTGCTTGTTCCTCAGGTGGCAATGAGTGCACACAGCGTGGAGAGTCCTGAAGTGCAGTTTCAATACAGAGCTTTCAGCTTTGTTAAAGACATGCTAAATACCCCTGGGCACACAAGGAATTGCCAGGCGCTGGAGAATAGAGCTGGTTTGTTCTGGAGGGCATTATCCAGCCTCAATTGCTTTTATTTTTTTTGAATCCTACTTAATAGTATTAATCTGCAAGTATCTTTTCTGCTCTTTTCCGAGGTAGCCGCGCAGGCACGCCGGGCTGGAGAACGCGCTGCTGCTTTCCTTCGAGGAATAGGCAAAGTTGCCTCAACATTTGCAGAAAATGCTGTTGACTATTGCAAAGGGAAAAGTTAAAGGCTGGGGACGGCGGAGGGAGCTGGGAGCGAGCGGGGAACACGCAGCCTGCGAAACTTGGGCTGCCGCTGGACACGGTGAGCTATAAACCCATAAACCCCAGCTTTACTGGCGCTACCTCACCCCATGCCCTGCGTTTTGGGGAAAAAAATAACAGAACAAGTCCAAGCCAACCCTCCGGTTAGTTTTTTTAGACATAAATTTGGAAGCTAAAAGCGACAAGGGGTGACTTAATGTATTTTTTTTTTAAAAGCATCCCCACGTTTGCTTAATCAACGTTTGCTTTTGGCTTGTGCTGGAGCAACACGGAGGAAAAATAAATTCCTTGGGGTAAAAGCAGCTCTCTGCCGCAGTATTAGAAGCACAAAGGTGTCGGCAACACGGCATAGATGAGATTTGTTTAAGACTCCTCTGAGCCTTTTAAACCACAAATTAATGAACTTGAGACCGACGCAATATTGATGGTAATCTTTCCTTTTGAATTTGCTTACTTGTTCTTTCGTTTTCCTGCTCAGTGCTTGCTGAGTCTGACAAGGGCTCCTCGCTCTGCGCCGGCTCAGAGGGGAAAGGTTACGGTGCAGCAAGGTGGGTTTGAAATAATTTCTTACCAACACATCATTTCGCTGGGAAAAATGCGTCGGCATCGGTGGGCTCCCACGGGGAGAGCGGAGAAGGGAGCTGCTCGTTTGGGGGCTTTTCCAGGGCAAAAAAAAAAAAAAAGGACTCGCTCCCATTGCTGGGGAGGATTATCGGGTTCAATTCCTCTTTCCCCTTTTTCCCTGCTTTTGCACTTAGAAAAATAAGGGTGAACCAGCAGTCCTGCAGCTTGGAGGCTGTTCAGGGGGATGTGCAGGCTCCAGATAAATATCTGTATTTTTTTCACCTGTTGTTATCTCAAAATATCTGGGAAGAGCCAGGACTTAAAGCTGGTGGCATCCTCTAACAGCCCGCTCTGAGCCGCTGCTCCTCTTTGTAAATTCAGAGTCCGTCCCTCCAAGCCCAAAGAAGTGATGTATTCCTGTCCTTATTTTATAGAAATTTTATAGATTTCCTATAATCAACTTCGCTGGCTTTTGCTAAAGGTTACTTTTTGATTTTTAAACAGAAGAAAGAAATGGATTTAGCCCTCCTGGATTTAAATAAAAGGTGTCAGGACTTTTGGGGCACAAAACAGGAGAATGAGAAGGCGGGTTTGCAGCCACAATTATCTAAATTACCTGAATTATCTGAATTATCCTTACGTCTCCCGCAGGACAAGACACCCGGCTAGAGAGGCTGAGCTGGGACCACCAAAATAGCACGGGGAGGGGAGAGAAAACCCAACCGATGGCAGAAGCGGGGTAAGGATTCAGCGATGGAAGACAGGGATGTTATCGATCGCTGTTTTGGTGCTGCTCCGGGGATGTGGTACCCCACGATGTGGCACTCGGGGATGGAGTTGTCTCTCCGTCTCCTGGATCCGGCCCTTCATCTGGGCAGAGGAAGGTCTCAGCCTCTCCCTGCTGAAATGCCTGCGCTGGGGAAGCGTCCGAGGGACAGCGTTCCCCAAATGCCTCTTAAAATCCCTATTTCTCCCCCTCGGTTGAATCTAACCGCCCTCAGCTTCATCCTTCAGATAGTACCACTATTAATTATCCCACAAACGAAATCTTTTTAGGACCATCCTCATCCTCATGGAAAGATTTGCGGTTTGCTTCGCGCAGGCAGGGCTGGAGGGCAAAATAGGAAATTTCTTGCTTTATAATCAAATCCCTCCTTTTTAATATAAATAAGTAACTGTCCTGGAGAGCCGAGCAAGTTTGCAGCCTGTGGTTTTACGGAGGAAACGCATCTTAGAAGCAGTAAAAGTAGTATTTTATGGAGCAGAGAAAGCAAACTGGATTTGGGGAAGAGGCTGCAGCGATGCTGGTCCAGACCCGTGACGGGTGTCCGTGGAAAACAGTCGCTGCCGTAACTTTTCCTAATGCAAGTGGGAAAGGTCAGCACTGGCCGTGCTCTCGCCCCGCTGCCGGCAGCAGGGGGATGTCCCATCCCCGTGTCTGCCGGGGGCTGAAGCTTCCCCTTCTCTTTTTTTTTTGGGGTGCCGGAGCTTGGAGCAGGTGGGATTTCTCCCCAAAGCGCTCCTGGGAAGCAAGTTAAGAGCTGGAAAATAGGCAGGGCAATTTCTGGCTGGAGAGAGGAATGCTTAAAAAAAATCGGCCTCTGTATCCATCCTGCTCTAACAGGTCCCCGAAAAATTTTGGGGGTTAAAACCCTCCCTCTGAATCACGGGGAAGCTGCAGCCCCAGCCAGGACCCCGGCTCCTGGGGCTGCGTGCAATTTTCTGCAGGATCTTTAGGGGGGTTACGGGGAATTTTGCCCATGCCCGGAGCCGCTTGTGGAGCAGGGGAAACTGAGGCACGGAGCGAGGCGGTGACACCCTCAGCGCCTGGTGCAAAGCCCGTCTGCCAAAGCAGACCGCCTCCAGGTGGGGACACCCACCCAAGGTCATGGGGACACCCAAGGTCATGGGGACACCCAAGGTCACGGCCTTGATGCCTTCAGCGCACCCCAAACCAGCCCCATCACCCCAGGGTGGTCTCCATCCACCCCAGGGCCCCCAGCCCCGCTCGGCCCCACCGCCGGCGGCCCCATGGCGGGGACAAGCCGGTCGCGGCGCCCCGGGAGGCGGAGGGGAGCCCCCACGCAGCCGCCGCGGGGCCGCGCCGTGTGAATTAACCAACTTTGTTTTCCACCAAGGCTTTTCCCTTAATAGCCGTCCCCCTCCCCCTCGCTTTTGCCGGCGTTTGAGGAGAAGTGAGGCGTGAGAGATCCTTTGGAATAATGAGGTGTAATTAGCCCTGGCAGCTCTTATCTTCCACCCCCCCCCTTCAATTAGAGTGAAATAAAAAAAAAAAAAAAGGCAAGAAACGGGGTTGGGAGGAATAAAAAGGGAAGAAAAGGAAGGTGGGGAGGGAGGGAAGCGAGGAAAAGTTGGACGCCTTGTCCGGCTCTGTCCTTCTGGGCCGGTCCTGGTCCCTGTGGATGGGGGATGCTGGCTCCATCCCGCTTTGTGTGGCTGCTGCCGCGGTGGGGAGGTTTTCCCCGTGCCTCAGTTTCCCTCAGCCCTGCCAGCAGCCTGAACAGCGGCGGGGGCGGCCAGTTGCGGTCACTGACCCGCCGGGGTACCAAAACCAACCCCTGCAGCGGGGAAGGGGCATCGTTAGGGGTGGCGTGGATGAAACCAGACCGTTGAGCCCCGAGCATCCTTCGAGCCCCGAGCATCTGCCAGGGCGGTCCAGGCAGCCCCGGCACGGGCAGGAGCTCCTTTTTTCCCACCCGGTCACCGGTTTCTAACCCTGACTTTGATTCCCGTGTGCCACATCAGGTTGCCGGTACACGAGGGAGGTGGGAAAAGCCACCACGAGCGGGACCCGGGTGCAACGGGGCTGTTTTTGGGCCATTCCATCCCTCCCGGCTCATCCCCGCATCCCCCCCCGCATCCCCGACACCTCCCGGCCCCCGACGCTGCTCCTGCCCCGCTGCCATTCCCGCTCGGCCCTTGATCTTTCGTACCCGTGACCCTGATCTTCAGGCTGACAGGCTGATGGATGGGCAGCGCCCCGGTGATTTACGACGTCCTTTAATATTTGGCAAAGCGGCCGAAAGCCCCGGGCAGCCGACGGAGCTGGGTGGGGGGGAGACGGCCGGGAGATTTGTCAACCTTTGAGCCGGGGAGGCGGGGAGGGAGGAAAGTGCCCTGTCTGTCCGCAGTGATTTATACACAATCGCCGTGATTAAATTGGCCTTAGCTAATGATAACTAACTAGTCAGGGGCTGACCTTTCTCTGACAATGGAAGGGGGCCGGGAGCCACGCTGCTGCGGGGTGTCTAATGGGGATGTTTCTTCAGCCAAGACACCACTTTTTTTTTTAATATCGCTCTCTTTTTTCCTTTAGAAATGGTTTCTCAGCCGGCCCCGCGTACAGAAGATGCAGGACGCCGCGTCTCCCCGCACCCCGGGGTCTCGCCCCCGCCGCACGTCGCCTCTCCGGGCTCCATCAGCCGGGGCCGCATCGGTGCGGCCACGGCCGGGTGCCACGGCCCTGGAGGGACCCGGGTGCCGGGACCGGGAGGGCTGAAGCAAGTGGGTCTGATGGTTTTTATCTGGGGAGGACTTGAAATATGTTTCCAGTGGGAAACCTCACCCGTAGCCAAGCTAAACGGGGTCCCAGGGGGCTGCGCTGGAGCCCTCAAGCCTGAAATGTCCTGGTTTTCCAGGAATGCCGTGTTGTCCACCCATCCCTCCTTCCCCAGATCCCTCCCTCCCTCCCTCTCTCTTCTCCTCCACCTCTTTCACCGTTCACCCCCATCTCTCCCCATGCCGCAGAGCCCCTTGTCTCCCTGCCAGGCTATGACGGGGTATTTGAAATGACCAGAAATGGGCTTTTTTGCTTTAAAACACCTTTTGCCTCCTCTGCTTGCCCTAAACAAACCCACATCCATGGAAATGGCCCTGACCACCTCCAGGCTGAGGTTTCACTGCTCAGCCCAGATTTTTCCCACTGGGACTCTTTACACAGGTTTGGTTTTTTTGGGTCCATTTCAGACGCGTGTGTTGGTGTCACCGCATCCAAAGTTTTCCCTGTCCGGGAAGGACGTCGCTGGCTCGCCGTGGCCTGGAGAGACGCTGGAGAGACGCGCCGGTGCCCAGAGTTTACGGTAAAAGGGAGTAAAATCCTTTGGGGACTGGGACGGGTGTCTCGGTGTGTGCCGCCCCGGCTGTGCCGCGCCGCGCCGAGCCCCCGGCCGCGTTCACCCTCCCCGCCCTGACGTCTTGACACGCGGATAAAAGCCGGGCTGAAGGGACGATTTCACGGAGATTAACCTCGCGCGCTGCGCTGGGGCCGCCGCTGCCCTCGACACCGCGTCCCCCGTGTATCAAAGGCGGATTACAGATATATTAGCCCCGCCACCGGTTTTATTAGCGACGGTTTGTCACGTGGAGGGGGGACGGCCAAGGGCAGGGGACGGAGGAGCCCAGCCACCCTCTGGGAACCGGGAGCATCACCAGAGAGGCTTTAATTGAATTTTTGGGAGGGGACGCGGGCTGGGGTCAGTGTTTTCTGCCTGGTCCTGGTACAGCCTGGCTTCCCAAGATTTGTGGTGCCGATGCCTGTGATGCCCGCGGCGAGGGAGAGGGGAAGCCTTCGGCCTCACCGTAGGCAGGGCTGCCCCGGGCTGGATTAGAGAGATTGGATACAAAAAAAATAATCACTCGGATGGCTTCTGCAGGGGATGGAGATGGCGGTCGTGTCCCGACCGGGCGCATCCCTCCCCATCCCGTGCAAAATCTCCCCCAGGCTGGAGGATCTCGCCTCCTTGCCCCCAAACCGACGCCTTCAAACCCCGAGCATCCCCGTGCGGCACCGGGGCACCCAGCCCCGAGGGCGCTCAGGCGGATGCCGGGATGCCCGGCATCGATGCAAGGAGGCACGTCGGGATGCGGGGGGGAATCGGAGCCTGAAAGAGGTTAAAGTGGGGCGAAGCGGGGGGGAAGAGAAACCTCCCGAACGGGGCGTTTTAATGACATTCCATTAAAGCTCCCTTTGGGGCCGGCGCGGCCGCCATGTGCTCCACATTCTCATGGTAATTATGAGACATCTGTATAGAGGCTCTTTTCTCATCAAAGATGGCTCTCTTCAAAGACACTCCTGGGAAACCCTTCACCTCTGACCCGGGGGGTCACTGCCGAAACAGTGGCTCTATAGTGCGCGTTACTGTAAAGCCCAGTAGCCTTTTTCCTCCCCTAACCTGACCAGTTCCCGGCTTTTCAGGCGGGATTCGTTGAGCCAAGAGGGTGGGGAGGGGGGGGGGCCACCGGTTTTGGGGAAGGGTCCCCCCCGCCCGCCGGTGCCGGTCCTGGGTGCCGAGGTTGCCGCCGCCTGCGCTGACCCCGGCCGCAGGCGCGGGAGGGAGATCAAAGCGGGATGAAAAGGGGTTTAATGAGAGGGGCCGGGGCTGCCGGTTTCCCGTCCCTGCGCTGGGGAAGGGGGATTGTCCCCCCCCATGTCACCCATCGCCGGGGCAAAACCCACCCCGGTCCCCGCCCGCTGCGTCCCACCCGGCTAGCGCCGAGTCCCGGGGAGCGATTTTTGGTGATTGTCACAAAAAACCGCCATCCTCGGTGCCGCGGAGGTGACAGGGCCGTGCCTGAGGCCCCCCCAAAGCGCGGGCGAGGATGCTCGATGTCCCCACGTCCCCTGGGGACGGAGACCACCTTCTCCCACGGGGATGTCCCATCCACGGCGCCGTTGTCCCCTATGTCCCCCGTCCCTCGTAGGGGACAGTGGCCTTGGGACGAAGGGGACGGAGGCCTGGCGGGTCCCTCGGTGCCGGCGCGGGCTCCATCCCTCCGGCACGGCACCGGCGAGTGCTCCCCACCGCCCTTTCCAATAAGCGGCAAATGATTCTTCGTCCTGTCGCTCCCCGGCGGCAATAAACCTTAATCACAATGAAGTCATTTGATTTCCACGTCCTGTAATCGCGCGGCGATTTGGCATTAATTAACGAGCGCTTACGGGAAGGGCCGGCTGCCGGAGTTAGCGCTACGCTTTTCCAGAAGATGGATTATCTCCGGAGCATCCGCGGGGACTCTCCCGTCCCGTGCAGGGATCGGGGTCCCAAGGGGACGTCGAGCCTAACGAAGCGCCCGGCTAGCGAGGGAAGGGACGTGGGTGCTGTGGGACCTCTCATTCTCACTCCCGCCCCACTTTCTCCCCCGTATCTCCTGGGCAGGGCTGGTGGGGAAACTGAGGCACGGAGGGGGACGGGCAGGGAGGTGGGAAGGGGCGATTTCTTCACCGCAGACGAAGGGGCCGGGGCGCTTTGGGGCCGGGGGTGCTGGACCATGGTGTTGACTCAACAGGGAATTAAGCTCGTTAGAAACCGCCCGGGGCCCGCGGGGTCTGCGGGGGGAGAGACCCCGGGCAGGAGGTCCCCGGGGGGTTATTCACCCCGGCTGGAGGGGTCAGGGATTATCGCCCCGGGGGTCGTCTGGTGGCGATGGGGTTGTGTCTGGGTGGGTTCTCTAGTGTCTAATACAAGGGTTGAGTTCCCCCCGATGGCCTGTCCCAAATCCAGCCGTCCCCCACCACCGTGCCCCCTCCCCGCTGGCCCCGAGCGCAGCCCACCCCGGCCACGCTTCCCCCGCGCGCCGCCGCTGCCGAGCCGAGCCTCGCCGGCGCGGGATTATTCCCTTTGTGCCGGCGTCTCCCTCGCCGGAGACTTCCGCGGGTCTGCTGCTCCCTCGCTCGCAGCTTGGCATCGAACCCTTGTTATTCTCTTGTCGATGCGATTTTTTGTTTCCCCCAAAGTCTCCCTGCTTTGCGGCGGGCGGTCTGCTGCCGCCTGGGAACACCTCCCGGGCAGTTACACCCACCAGATCCGCCACCAGCGCCGGAGCCCGGCACCGAGCCTTCCCTCACCAGGCGGGTTCGGAGCTGCCGGTGATTTACCAGGGCTCGGTGCGGTGCGTGCCTCAGTTTCCCCAGTGGGGCAGGACGGGGTCCCCCTCTCTCGCACCCCGGGGGGCTGGTGGTGACGTGGCACTGCCGTGTCGGGGGGGGAAAAGGGACAGGAATGGGGACAGGGCTGAGGACAGGGATGAGGGTGAGGATGAGGACGGAGATGGGGATGGTGGACGGAAAAAGGGACAGGAATGGGAACGGGGATGGAATGGGAATGGGGAAGTGCTGAGGATAGGGATGAGGATGGAGATGGGGATGGTGGACGGGAAAAGGGACAGGAATGGGGATGGAATGGGAATGGGGAAGTGCTGAGGATAGGGATGAGGATGGAGATGGGGATGGTGGACGGGAAAAGGGACAGGAATGGGGATGGAATGGGAATGGGGAACTGCTGAGGATAGGGATGAGGATGAGGACAGGGATGAGGATGAGGACGGGGATGGGGATGGGAAAAGGCACAGGAATGGGGATGGGATGGGAATGGGGAAGTGCTGAGGATAGGGATGAGGACGGAGATGGGGATGGTGGACGGGAAAAGGGGTGGGAATGGGGATGGAATGGGAATGGGGAAGTGCTGAGGATAGGGATGAGGATGAGGACAGGGATGAGGATGAGGACGGAGATGGGGATGGGGATGGGAAAAGGCACAGGAATGGGGATGGGATGGGAATGGGGAAGTGCTGAGAGTAAGGATGAGGATAGGGGTGAGGATGAGATTGGGGAAGGGATGAAGATGATGTGGATAAGGATGGGGATGGGAAGAGGGTTGGGAACGGGGATGGGATTGGGATGGGGATGGGGACAGGGGCAGGGACAGCGACAGGGATGGAGTTGAAAATGGGGACAGGGGACAGGGTTGAGGGCAGGGATGAAGAGGATGGGATGGGGGTAAGGATGGAGATGAAGACGGGAGTCGGAATGGGGAAGTGTTGAGGATGGGGATAGGACGGGGATGGGACGGGACTGGGGATGGGAGCAGCCTGCCTGGCCAGCCCATGCTGCGGCCGCCGACTGGCCACGGGGAGCAGGTGAAGGAGCCACGCGGGGCCACTGCGGCCCTTCCTGGGGCGAGAAGGTTTCCAGGGCAGGATGAGAGCCCGAGGGGACGGCCCCTCTCCCAGAGCGGGGCAGGGCCGGGGGGAGGCCGGGGCTGGATCCGGCCCCCGGGCAGAGGGGGCAGGGGGCAGGCAGAGGGACGCCGAGGGGTGCGGGTGCCCCAGGCGATGCTCGGGCGGGCGCTGCCGGCCCCGGCGAGTGCTGCTGCCCACGTGCTGCCCGCGTGCTGCCTGCGTGCTGCCCGATAAATCCTCCCGTCGTATATAAGCCACCCCAGCGCCGCGTCGCCAGATTTTGTCTGGTGCCTTAATGTCAGGATTGTAAATTAGCTCCCGGCACCGAGGCGACCTTGACGAGTTCTCCGCAGGGTTTAGCACGGGGGGGAGTGGAGCTGGGGGGGGAGGACACACGTGGGTGCCCCGTCCCCAGCCGTGCCTCAGTTTCCCCCAGTGCAAGGAGGGATGCTCTGTGCCGGCAGGGGTTATTGCACTCTGAACCTGAACCTGCCCGATGCTGCGGCCCCAGGTCCTGCCCCAGCCCCCGTCACCACCGCAATCCCCCCGAGTCCCTGGGGACCGTCACCTCCGCGCCGCTGTTAGCAGTGACAGCTCTGGGAGCCGGCGTGGCCGCCACCAACCCCCGGATCCCCGGGAAAGCCCTGACCCCCGCAGCTCCCGAGCATCCTTTGGGATCCCGAGGAGACGGGGACCGGAGGAGGCCCATACCCGCCGGGGGCAGCTCCGCCCGGGGCCCACGGCCCCCCAGGGGGTCACGGCCACGGCCCAACCCTCCCGGCGGGGGTCTCGGCTCTGCCCCACCTCCGGCTTGCAGAGGGGTCGGGGAGCCGGGGCAGCGCCTTGGCGTGGCGCAACCTCACCTCCCGGCCAGCGACTCCCTCCCCGGCACCGCCACGCGCGGACACACACGTGTGCACGCGCATGCACACACATGCACACGGGTGCTTGCATGTACACATGCACACGCACGCGGATATATGCCTGTTCAGGCATGAACATACGTGCACGCACACGCATGCACGCACCGCACTGAGCTTGCTCGCGGTGCAAATCCCACCGCGAGCAGGACGAGCACCCCGGTGGGTGCTGGGTGGCCATGGTGGGGCCGCATCCCACGCACCCCCTCCCCTTTCCCATCCTCTTTTTGGGCTCTTCTTGCCCTTCCCCAGGAGGAAACCAGCCCGGGGGGGGTCAGGATTCCCCCCCCGTCGTCCCGGGGCCGGGATGTTTGGCCATCGCTCGCCCCAGTGCCGGGCGCTGAGCTCGTGGCAGCCAACGAGCCACTTCATCGATCGATCGAGACATTCACCCCCCATCGCCGTTGGATCGCCTCCAGGTCGCTCAAATTAGAAGCTGTTAGAGCGGCTCTGGCCGCGCGGGGAGGGGGCAGCGCGGCGGGAAGGGGGGTGGGGGTGGGTGTTTGTGCGAGGGACGTCGAAGACGGCGGCGTGGGGTGGTGGGGTCGGGGCTGGAGGGTGCACCTCGACGTTGGGTGCACGCACAGGGGTGCAGGAGGGACGGGGAGAGCAGCAGTGGCACCAAGGTGGGGTTGGGGGCTCCAGGGATGGGGTTGGATGGAGCAGGGGTGGGGTTGGAGGCACCAGGGTGGGGTTGGAGGCACCAGGGTGGGGCTGGATGGAGCAGGGGTGGGGTTGGGGGCACCAGGGTGGGGCTGGATGGAGCAGGGGTGGGGTTGGGGGCACCAGGGTGGGGTTGGAGGCACCAGGGTGGGGCTGGATGGAGCAGGGGTGGGGTTGGGGGCACCAGGGGTGGGGTTGGAGGCACCGGGGTGGGGTTGGATGGAGCAGGGTGGGGTTGGATGGACCAGGGGTGGGGTTGGGGGCACCAGGGGTGGGGTTTGGGGCACCAGGGGTGGGGTTGGGAGCACCAGGGTGGGGTTGGAGGCACAAGGGATGGGGTTGGGGGCACCAGGGTGGGGTTGGAGGCACCAGGGTGGGATTGGATGGAGCAGGGATGGGGTTGGGGGCACCAGGGGTGGGGTTGGAGGCACCCAGGGTGGGGTTGGGGACATCAGGGTGGGGTTGGAGGCACCAGGGTGGGGTTGGATGGAGCAGGGATGGGGTCGGAGGCACCAGGGTGGAGTTGGATGGACCAGGGGTGGGGTTAGGAGCACCAGGGTGGGGTTGGAGGCACAAGGGATGGGGTTGGGGGCACCAGGGGTGGGGTTGGAGGCACCAGGGTGGGGTTGGATGGAGCAGGGATGGGGTTGGAGGCACCAGGGTGGGGTTGGGGGCACCCAGGGTGGGGTTGGGGGCACCAGGGTGGGGTTGGATGGACCAGGGGTGGGGTTGGGGGCACCAGGGGTGGGGTTTGGGGCACCAGGGGTGGGGTTGGGGGCACCAGGGTGGGGTTGGAGGCATCAGGCATGGGTTTGGGGGCACCAGTAGCAGTGGTGGCACCGCAGGGACACCCTGGGAGCTCCCGAGGGGGGTTAGTGTCACTTTTCGCCTCATTTATTTGCCCCTTGAAATCAAATCAAGGCTTTTTAAGTGCTTGCAATGGTGTATTTTAATTTTATACCCCTGGGTCACCCCCAAAGGTGCCAGTCCGGGGCCGGAGGGACCCCAAGTTTCCCTGGGCTGGCACGGAGGGGTCGGACTCGCTGCTTTTAGCTACAACTCGACAGGGAAAAGGGAATGAAAACGGGAACAGGAGGCAGTAATTTTCTATTTTCCCTGGACATATTCTCCACTATTGCGAAGGGAAAAAAAAGAAGAAATATCATAAAAAAGAAAGGCTGCAGCTTGACGGCTGCGCCAGCCCCCCACGCTGCGCCGACAGCACTCGAAGGTTTAAAAATGGCTTATTTTTCAATTTTTTTGTTATTATTTTTAATTCCACCCCAGCCCCCCCAAGCTTGGCTCCCCGGCTCTGATTGACTGCGCCTGACAGCTCTGCCCATCGTTTTCAGCGGGAGCCGCTGCTGGGTTTGCAGCTCCCGCTCGCTTCATCGATATAATTGGGATTTTTATACGGATTCTGCATCCATCCGGGGGGGGGTTAACCCCCCCCGCGGGGGTCCCAGCGCTCCCCCCCGGGGCAATAACTTTTCCCCGTGGCCTTTTCCAGCTCGTCCTTGAATTAAGGCCCCGCGTCCCGCTCGGTGTTTATTTAAAATATTCCCGGCGGAGGTTATTTATAGGGGGTGAGCTGGGGCCGGCCGGTGCCGCTGCTTTGGAAAGGCCATTCCTGACTTTTCTCTAATGGGCTGATAAAAATCTGCAATAAAACAGCCCCCCCCTCCCCCCCGGCTGGGAGCTGCGGGGGCCCAGCCCCTGCCGCCGGGCCGTACTGGGATCAGACTGGGACTGTACTGGGATCAGACTGGGGGGCATACGGGGGTGCCACTAGGACCATGTGGAGATCAGACTGGGGGACATACTCGGATGAGATTGAGACCATTACTGGGGTCGGACTGGGGGGCATACCGGGACCATAGTGGGATCAGACTAGGGGGCATACTGGGTGCATACTGGGGTGAAACTGGGATCAGACTAGGCAGGGCGGGGGTGGCTACTGGGGACATACTGGGATGAGACTGGGACCATTACTGGGATCAGACTGGGGGGCATACCGGGACCATAGTGAGATCAGACTAGGGGGCATACTGGGTGCATACTGGGGTGAAACTGGGATCAGACTTGGGGGGGCTACTGGGGTCATACTGGAATGAGTGCAATCATACTGGGATCAGACTGGAGGGGCATACTGGGATGAGACTGAGGCCATACTGGATTAAGACTGGGGGAGCATACTGGGATGCCACTGGGACCATACGGGGATCAGACTGGGAGGGCATACAGGGATGAGACTGGGGCTGCATACTGGGATAAACCTGGGGGCCATACTGGGATCCAGCTGGGGCTGCACTGGGACCTCACTGGGGGCTCATACTGGTGGGACCATACTGGGAGCAGAAGAGGCCCATACTGGGAGTGCACGGGGACCAGACTGGGAGCATCCAATGGGCCACACTGGGGGTGGATGGGGCTTAACTGGGACACGAGCCTGGGACCAGCCGTGCCCATACTGGGAGGGGATGGAGCCCACGGGGCTCAGCCGGTGTCGCTTTTCCTTCCGACCCCGATTCCAGCCAAAAAGAAGATAAAAAAAAGGTGTCAAATTTGCCGAATTCTGGTTTTTTAAGGAGAGAAATAAAAAATGGCCCACGGGGCGGGGCCCGGGGCGGGGCCCGGGGCGGGGCAGGAAATGGAGGCAAAACCGTTGGCAAAAATTCTTCATACTAAACCTTCCCCTTGCCCGCGGGGGGGACTGAGGGTAGAATATAGGGGTTTATTTTATTTTCTCTTTATAAATAGCCCCCCCTCCCCCGTGCCCCGCGGGGCCAGGGCCGCCCCCCACCCCCCGCTCGCGGGTTAGCCCCCCAAAATCCTGCTTTTCTCCCTTAAATGGGGCGGGGGAATCCGCCCCCCCCAGCAGCATCCCTGTCCCCGGATCCCCATCCTCGGGGGGTCCCCTCCTTGGGGTCCCAGCCATGGGGTCCCATCTTTGGGGCCCCCGTCCTTGAGGTCCCATCCTTGGGGTCCCATCACTGGGGTCCCATCCTTGAAGTCCCTATCTTTGGGGGTCCCATCCTTGGTGTCCTCATCCTTGGGGTCTCCATCTTTGGGACCCCCCCCATCTTTGGGGTCCCCTCCTTGGGGTCCCCAACCATGGAGTCCCATCTTTGGGGTCCCATTCTTGGTGTCCCCATCCTTGGGGTCCCCATCCTTGGGGTCCCATCGTTGGGATCCCATCCTTGGGGTCCCCATCCTTGGGGTCCCATCGTTGGGGTCCCATCGTTGGGATCCCATCCTTGGGGTCCCCATCCTTGGGGTTCCATCGTTGGGATCCCATCCTTGGGGTCCCATCCTTGGTGTCCTCATCCTTGGGGTCCCCATCCTTGGTGTCCTCATCCTTGGGGTCCCCATCTTTGGGACCCCCCATCCTTGGGGTCCCCTCCGTGGGGTGCCCCTCCCGGGGCGGGGTGTCACTGCATGGGGCCGTAGGGCCAGTTGAGGGTGGCGCCGGCCAGCAGCATGTCGCGGATGAGGGTCTCGATGGGGGTCTTGCCCACCAGGCGGCTGAAGAAGAGCTGCTGGATGCCGGGGGCGGAGACGCTGCGCAGGGCGGGCAGGCGCAGGAGCAGGCGCCCGAAGCGGCTGGGCTGGCTGGGGTGCTGCCGCCGCACGTGCTCCTCCAGCGCGCACTGCGACTTCTCCTGCAGGCCGGCCACCTGCCCCGGGTCCGACAGCCCCACCGCGTCTGCGGGGGCAGAGGGGAAACTGAGGCACGGCCTGGCCCCCGCCCCTTCAGCCCCGCCCCACTCGTGCCCTGCTCTATCACCCCCACTCCACTTAGCCCCACCCAGCCCAGCCCCATCATCATTAATCCCCCCCTGCTTAGCCCCACCCAGCCCATTTGGCCCCACCCACCCAGCCCCACCCCATTTAGCCCCACCCATTCCCTCCCAGCCCGTTCATTCCCTTGACACCCCGCCCTTAGCCCCACTAAGCCCTGCCCCCAAGCCCTGCCCCATCAAGCTCCACCCCAGCCCCACCCCATTAAGCCACGCCCAGTCACTCCCAGCCCATTCCTTCCCTGCACACCCAGACACCCTCCCCCTTGGAGCCCCACCCTATTGGACCCCCACCCCATTAAGTCCCGCCCCATTAAGTCCCGCCCCATTTAGCCCCACCCAGTCATCCCCAGCCCATTCATTCCCTGCACACCCAGACACCCAACCCCTTGGAGCCCCACCCTATTGGACCCCCACCCCATTAAGTCCCGCCCCATTAAGTCCCGCCCCATTTAGCCCCACCCAGTCATCCCCTGCCCACCATTGATGACCACCTCCTTGGAACCCCCACCCCATTAAGCCCCACCCCATTGCAACCCCACCCCCTTGGAAGCCCACCTCATTTAGCCACGCCCCATTTAGCCACACCCCATTTAGCCACACCCCATTTAGCCACACCCAGCCATCCCCAGCCCATTCATTCCCTGCACACCCATCAACACCCCCCGCATTGGGACCCTCCCCCCCGACACCCACCCCCCATCAAGCCCCACCCCCAACCCCACCCCCTTAAGCCCCGCCCCCCCGAAGCCCCGCCCCCTCACCGGGGGAGAAGAGGGCCACGGCCTTGAGGCAGGCGTACTCGGCGGCGTCGACGTGCAGCGCCTTCAGCTTCTCCACCTGCTCCTGGAAGAGGCGGATGTGGTCCATGAAGGCGACCACGCGGTCGGCGGCCATGGGGGCGGCGTGAAGCCCGGCGGCGGCCAACAAAGGGGCGGCGTGCAACGGTAACGCCGACTGCGCCGCGTTCAGCACGAAGAGCTCGCTCCAACCCAAGCGGAGTAAAGCGACTTGATCCGAAAGTTGTAAATCCGGGAAGAAGGGGATGCCCTTGGCCCATTCGATGGCGCTGAAGAGGAGGCGAGCGGCCAGCTCGCAGATGCTCTCGATGCCCACCACGCCGCTGGGCTGCAGGCACGGGGCGCCGTAGCGGGCCGGGGGGTACGGTTCGGCGCGGAGCAGCAATGAGATGAAGCCGCTTAAGTAGCCGTGGCCACCGTAAGGGTCGCCGGGGACCACGGGGTATTGGCCGGGGCTGCTCGGGGCGTGAGCCATGCGGCCTCGCTGCACGGCTGCGGAGGGGAGCAGGAGGTCAGCACCCCAACCCCCCCATCGCCACACCCCTCCTCCCCCCAGGGATTAAATACGCCGGGCTAGGGTGCACCCAAGGGTGGGTGCTAGAAGGTGCCCGGGGCTGGGTGGCAAAAGCCCTGTGGGTGCCCCCACCCGTGTCAGAGTGGGGACCGGGATGGGGACCCCCCCCAGCACGATGCACCGGGGCTCGGCCGGCCGCCAGCTCCCACCGGCTCTTCCTCCGGGGTGGCCATAAAATACGGCACGCCGGATTTGGGGGGGCCCCCATGCAAGCATTTGGGGTCACCCCCTTCTTGCAAGGGGATGGTGCTAACGAGGGGCCCCAGGAGATGCTGTGGGTGCCCCTGGGTGCCCCCCGCAAAGCGCCAGCACCCGGGGGGGGGGTACAGGACCTCCCACCCCTTGAGTTTTTTGCACTTTGGGCTTAAAAAAAAAACCCAAATTGGGTTTTTTTTGTTGTTCTCTTGGCGATGCCGTACGGCGGGTGGGGGGTCCGGCCTCCTCCTCCTCCTCCTCCCCGGTCCCCCCCTCACCCCCCCCGGCGTCGCTGCCCCCCGCGGCGGGGGCAGGCTCTGAGCCAGGCTCAGCCTAATGCGGCGTGACAGCCCCCAGTGTCAGCCAGCGGTCGGGACCGGGGGGCGCGGGAACCAGGGTCCCCGGGGAACGGGGGGTCCCCCAGGATCGGGGTGCCAGGGCTCTCCTCCCGCTCTCACGCCAGCCCTCGGGGTGCAGCGGGCGGCCCCGGTTCACCCCAAACGCTCCCTGCGCTCGGCATCGCCCTGCTGGCGTTTGCGGGGTGCGGCCCCCTCCTCGCCACCCGTACACCCCCTGTGCACCCAGAGCCCCCAAACCCCTTTTGTATCACCCCGAACCCCCTTTGCATCACCACGAACCCCTTTTGCATCACCACGAACCCCCTTTGCACCACCACGAACCCCTTTTGTATCACCCTGAACCCCTTTTGCATCACCATGATCCCCAAACCCACTTTGCATCACCCCAAACCCCCCTTTTGCACCACCAAGAACCCCCTTTGCGTCACCACGAACCCCCAAATCCCCTTCGCCACACTACAAACCCCCCTTTGCATCACCCCCAACCCCTTTTTTTCCCCCTTTTTGGGCAAAACAATTGCTTCAAACCATTGGGTGTGTCCTGGAAGGAAATAAGCTTTTTTAGCCCAAAAAAGACACGGGAGCAGCCATGGAGGGCGTCCTCCCCCCGCCCCATCACCCCCGGCCACGGCAGGGCCCGATCCGGCAGCCGATCGCCCCAAAAACCCGCTCCCTTGGCCCGGCCGCAGGATCAGGCCTCACGTTCCCATGTCTCATCCCGGATAATTTTCGGGAAGCCAAAATTAAATCCATCTTTCCCAGCTAAATCCCATCCCCGGGGCTTGCACCCCCCGCATCCTGAGGGAATAAATTCAGCCCAAAGCAGCGCTCGGCTCCCGAGCTGCCGGTTTTGGTGCCGGATTCGGTGCCGGATTCGGTGCTGGTTCCCAGCCGGGAATGCCGGGATAAGGAGCATCACGGGGAGCACCAACTCAACACCCCAACTCGAGCTGGAGCATCCCTGCTCCGGCGCGACCGGCGATGCCACAATCGGATGGGGAAACTGAGGCACAGAGCAGCCGAGCCCAGTAAATTAAATTCCCAGGAAGGTTTAACCCCCCGGGATGCTTTTCCATGGGCATCTTTAAGGCGTCCGCCGCGTTTTCCCTCGCCTGGAGGTGCCGCATCCCGCGGCGGCTTCCCGCACATCTCCGGGCAGCTGGGAGCCCCCCAAAAATCAGAGCCAAGAGGGGGGTGGGGGGGTGGGAAAAGGGGGGGCTCTGCCTGGGAGATAACGCCGTGCCGGGGGGATCTGCTGCGGCCGGATCCCGGCGTTAACCAGCAGCAGCAGCTCGTGGCAATTCTGAATTAAAACAAAGATAGAAAAAAAAACCCAACCCCAAAAAGCCCAAATCTGAGCCCAAACGGCCCCGCTGAGCCGGGGCTCCCGGGGCAGGGACTTCGCCTGCGTTTCTGGGGTTTTTCCCCCGGGATTTAATCCCCGGCTCCAGCTGCACGAAGCGGGTGGAGGTTTGCTCCGAGCTGCAAAAATCCCCCCACCCCAGTCATCCAACCGGCCTTTTTGGGGAAGAAAAGGGAAAATTGAGGGTTAGGCTTGAGCTGGTTTCATCCCTGACCCCGGTCCCACCGAATTCACATTTATTTGTGCGAGCCGGGGTGCGACGCCGCGGCCGTGCCGGGACGCCGGGGGTTCCTTTCCCACCTCCCACGGCAATTTTCCATCTTATCTGAATTTTTTTTTTTTTAATGCTAGAAAAGGCAATTTTTGAATTTGGGGGATTTTTTTTTTTAATGCTAAAAAAAGGCGACTTTCCGGGTGGGAGCATCGCTGTCGCCGAAGGACCAACCCAGCGGCACCAACTCGAGGGGTTGCAGAATAAACCCCCCGTTGGGCGGATAAGGCAGAGCAAGGGGGGGTTCGAGCTGCTGAGCCCAGCCTGGGCCCTCGCTATAATTATTTATAAATACTAAATTAATAAATAAGGACCTTGAATATAAATAAGGACCCCCCTCCCGGGTCCTTATTCAAGCAGGGAGGATGCTGCACGGCAGAGATTCGGCGCCGAGGTTTCGGCAACGGCGGCGAAGCCGATGCCCCAGCGCACTGTTTCGGGCTTAAAAACCCAAAAATCTGCTTTAAAGCTGCTCCTTTTGGGGGGAAAAAAATAAAATCAACCTAAGATGTGATGGTGGGGTGGTTGGAGGCAGAGGGAGCGGCACACGGCACATCGCTGGGAGCTTGGAATGTGATTTTAATCCCGGTCACGCTGAGTATTCAGACTAATTAACTTCAGATTTACCGGACACTCCTCCCAAAAACCCGAATTCTTCATCTTTTGACGAATATCTGTATTATTGCCCTCTCATCCCCGGGTTTTTTAACGGCCGCATCCCTGGGCGACGTATAACGGGGAGGAAAAGTGAATTGTCCCCATCTCGGCGCAGAGCCGGACCCGAGCTAAGCCCGAGAGAAACCAGCAGTGGAAGGAGGAGTTCAGCTGATGGTATCACGAAGTGGAACAAGAAACGGGCTCCCTCGGCGGAGCCCCTCCCGTGGGAAAAGTCCCCCAAAAAATCCCCTGTGGGGGTTTATCCCCGTGAAGGCAAAGCCGGGGAGAGGGGGGAGCCCCGGGATGGCGGCCGGGGGCGACGCTGGATTTGGGGTTGGGAAAAGGGGGCGCGAGCTGAAGGCCTGGGGGGGCCGGGGCTGAGCGAGGGGCTGACGGCGGCGCTGGGGGACGCTCGGCTGCCGCCGAGGGGGGGTTCTCCCCGATGTGGGGATGGTCCCCCCGAAAGGACGGGGCCGAGGGACGGCGGGAGGATGAAGAGGGGAGGAAAAATGAAAGAGAAGAGGGAGAGGAGTTCGCTCTTTCTCTTTTCCCCCTTTTTCTTTCTCTTTCCTTCCCCGCCAGCCCTTTCTCACCCGCTTTCACTTTCTTTCTTTTACTTTCTTCAGGCGCCCCTTTCTCTTTCTCTCCCTTCCCTTTTTCTTTCTCTTTTTCTTTTTGGTTTCTCTTTTCTGCTCTCTCCCGTTCTCACCTCTCTCTTTCTCTTTTGTCTTTCTCTCGCTCCCTTCCTCCTTCCCCCTCTCCTGTCCTTTCCCTTTTTTGTTTCTGCACTTTTTCATCCTCTTTTCCCCTCCCTTTCCCCTTTTCCTTTTCGCTTATTTTTTGCTCCCTCTTGCTCTTTTCCGCTTTTTCCCCTCCCTTCCTTTTCTGCCTTCGCTCTCGCTCTTCCTCGCTCTCGCCGTTCTTTTTAGCACCCGCTCCCCCTTTGCACCCCCTCTCCTTTTGCACCCCCTCTCCTTTTGCACCCCCTCTCCTTTTGCACCCCCTCTCCTTTTCTTCCGTCCCCTCTCCTTTTCCACCCTCTTCTTCTTTTCCACCCTCTTCTTCTTTTCCACCCTCTCTCCTTTTCCACCCTCTCTCCCTCTTTTGCACCTTCTCTCCTTTTGCAGCCCCTCTCCCTCTGCTCCAGCTTCTCTCCTTTTCCATCCTCTTTTTTCATCCCCTCTCCCTCTTTTCCACCCTCTTTCCTTCTTTTGCACCCTCTCTCCTTTTGCATCCCCTCTTATTTTCCATCCCCTCTCCTCTTGCACCCTCTCCTTTTGCACCCTCTCTTTTCCATCCTTTCTCCCTCTTTTCCATCCCCTCTTCTTTCCCATCCCCTCTCCCTCTCTTCCATCTTTGCTCCCTCTTTTCCATCCCCTCTCCCTCTTTTCCATCTTTGCTCCCTCTTTTCCATCCCCTCTCCTTCTTTTGCACCCTCTCTCCTTTTCCATCCCCTTATTTTCCATCCCCTCTCCCCTTTTCCATCCCCTCTCCCTCTTTTCCATCTTTGCTCCCTCCTTCCATCCCCTCTCCTTCTTTTGCACCCTCTCTCCTTTTCCATCCCCTTATTTTCCATCCCCTCGCCCCTTTTCCATCCCCTCTCCCTCTTTTCCATCCTTTCTCCCTCTTTTCCATCCCCTCTTCTTTTCCATCCCCTCTTCTTTTCCATCCCCTCTCCGTTTGCACCCCCCTCTCCTTTCCCATCCCCTCTCCCTCTTTTCCATCTTTGCTCCCTCTTTTCCATCCCATCTCCTTCTTTTGCACCCTCTCTCCTTTTCCATCCCCTTATTTTCCATCCCCTCTCCCCTTTTCCATCCCCTCTCCCTCTTTTCCATCCTTTCTCCCTCTTTTCCATCCCCTCTCCTTCTTTTGCACCCTCTCTCCTTTTCCATCCCCTTATTTTCCATCCCCTCTCCCTCTTTTCCATCCTTTCTCCCTCTTTTCCATCCCCTCTTCTTTTCCATCCCCTCCCTCTCCTTTTGCACCCCCCTCTCCTTTCCCATCCCCTCGCCCTCTTTTCCATCTTTGCTCCCTCTTTTCCATCCCCTCTCCTTTTGCACCCTCTCCTCTTTCCCATCCCCTCTCCCTCTTTTCCATCTTTGCTCCCTCTTTTCCATCCCCTCTCCTCTTGCACCCTCTCTCCTCCACCCGCTCTCCCTCTCCCACCTCCCCCCCGACCCCCTCCCCACCTTCCCGCCGCATCCCCACGCGGAGGCACTTGCGGAGCCGGCAGTACTGGCACTGGTTGCGGTGGTGCTGGTCCACGGGGCAGTCCCGGCCCCCCCGGCAGCTGTAGGAGAGGTTGCGGCGCACGGAGCGCTTGAAGAAGCTCTTGCAGCCCTCGCAGGTGAACTGCCCGTAGTGCTTCCCGCTCGCCTTGTCCCCGCACACCAGGCAATCCCCCGCCGCCTTCCCCGCCGCCTCCGGGCCACCGGGAGGAGGAGGAGGAGGAGGAGGAGGAGGAGGAAGAGGAGGCTCCGGCCACGGCCCCGCCGCCAGGGCCATGCTGGGGGGGGAGGAGGGGGGGGGTTGGGAGGAACCCCCCCCCGCGGGAAGGGGGTGTCTTGGAGGGGAGGGATGGGGGTGGAGGGGAGCAGCGGGGAGCCCGGGGATGGAGAGGGGACACCCGGGATGGAGAGGGGGGGTGCGGGATGGAGAAGGGGAGACCTGGGATGGAGAAGGGGAGACCTGGGATGGAGAGGGGGGGGTCCGGGATAGAGAGGGGGGTCCGGGGATGGAGAGGGGGAGCCCCGGGATGGAGAGGGGGGGTCCGGGATAGAAAGGGGGGTCCGGGGATGGAGAGGGGGAGCCCCGGGATAGAGAGGGGAGACCCGGGATGGAGAGGGGGGGGTCCGGGATAGAGAGGGGGGGTCCGGGGATGGAGGAATGGGAAAGGAGCCCCGGGATCGAGGGGGGAGTCCGGGGATGGAGAGGGGGAATCCGGGATGGAGACGGGGGTCCGGGATGGAGAGGGGGGTCCGGGATGGAGAGGGGGAATCAGGGATGGAGGGGGGAGTCCCGGGATAGAGGGAAGGGAGAGGAGTCCTGGGATCGAGGCAGGAGTCCGGGGATAGAGGGGGGAGCCCCGGGATGGAGAAGGGGGTCCGGGATGGAGCGGGGAACCCCGGGATGGAGGGGCGGAGAAAGGAGCCCCGGAGCAGGGAGCCCCGGGTTTGGAGGAAGAGCCCCCCGGGAAGGGGGACCCCGGGCTGGGAAGGACCCCCGGGGCGGCTCCGGGAAAGGACCGGGGAAGGCGGCGGCGGAGCGGGCGGGAGGGGAGGGCAGGGACGGCGGCGTGCGGCGGGGACGGCGGGCTGGGGAAGGACTGCCGGCGGCGGCGGCGGCGGAGGAGGAGAAAGAGCAAAGTTAATTCTCCTCCCCGCGGGGGCTGCCCGGCGCCGCGGGAGGCTGCGGGGGGCCGGGCTGGCGGCGGGGGGGGGCCCGGCTCCGGGGGGGGGGGCGGCTCCCCGGGGATGGAGGGTGGGGTCCCGGCGGCCAGGGCAGCCCCGGCGCGGCTGGCGCTGTCCCTGTCCCAGCCGCCCCACGCGGGTCACAGCCCCGCGGAGAACCGACCCGGCCCCCCCCGCCCACCCCGGGGGAGGAACCGGCCGCGCTGCGGGGCGGGGCCGGGGGGGGGGTGGGTGGGTGTGCACGGAGCCCTGTGCAAGGCGGGGTGTGTGTGCGCGGAGCCGTGGGCACCCCGTGCGTGGGGGGTGTGCTGGTGCCCGCCTACGGATCTCCGTGCAACGGGGGTGGGAAGTGGGTGCAGGACCCTGCGTGTGCGGGGGGTGCGTGTGTGGGTGTGCAATGGGGGTGTGTGCAGGGATCTGAGCGTGCAGTGGGTGTGTGCACGTGGGTCTACGTGTGTGCGTGTCACGCGTGTGGGGATCTGCGTGCGCAATGTGAGCGTGTGTGTGCAGGGCCCCCTGTGCTCTGGAGAGGGGGTGCACAGCCCCGTGCATGGGGGGGGGGTGGGGGGTGTGTGCCCACGCGGCCCCACGCATTGCCCACGCGTGCAGGACACGCCGCGCGCCCGCACCCACCGCCCCTGTCCCCACCCGGGTCCGCTGCAGGTCACGTGGCGCCGCCGCCAACACCCCCCCGCGCCCCGCCTATATACATCCCACCGCGCTATATAAGGACATGTGGGGCGGGGCGTACTGCCGTCACCAGCCTCCCCGCCCCGGGAGGGGCGGAGGGCCGCAGCCAATCAGAGCGACGCGGGGCGGGGTGAAGCGGTGGGGCGGGGCCCAGGCTACGGAGGGGGAGGGCTCAAGAGGGAGGCGTGGCCTTTGGGGAGAGGGGGCGGGGCTTGGGTGGTCCGTGGGTTTAGGGCCAGGTGGGTCCGCCGGGGAGAGGGGACGGGATGGGGACGGGGGGTCCAGGGCCGTGTCCCCAGGGAGAGGGGACAGGGATGGGGACGGGGATGGGGACGGGGGGTCCAGGGCCGTGTCCCCAGGGAGAGGGGACAGGGATGGGGACGGGGACAGAGGGTCCAGGGCTACGTCCCCAAGGAGAGGGGACAGGGATGGGGACAGGGACAGGGATGGGGACAGAGATGGGGTGGGGATGGGGACAGGGGGCCCAGGGCCGTGTCCCCAGGGAGAGGGGACAGGGATGGGGACAGGGACAGGGAGCCCAGGGCCATGTCCCCAAGGAGAGGGGACAGGGATGGGGACAGGGACAGGGATGGGGGATCCAGGGCTGTGTCCCCAGGGAGAGGCAGGTGGACAGTCCCCAGGAGGCAGAAGGGACAGGGATGGGGACAAGGGACAAGGATGCAGGAGGGGACAGGGACGGTCCCCAGGTAGGAGTGGGCTGGGGAAGGGGACAGGGACGGGGCTGCTCCCAGCGGGACCCCGGGGCCGTGTCAGGGACAGGGATGGGGACAAGACGGGGACAGCCTGTGGTGGGGCCACCCCGCAGCCCGGTGCCACCCAGGTGGCCTTGACCAGGGGTGGCTGCCGAGCACGTCCTTCCCAAAAAAACCCAAGGGGTGACCGGAACTGTGCCAGCCCCACTGGTGTCACCTCCCCACTGGTGTGACATCCCCCTTGGTGTGAGATCCCCACTGGTGTCACCTCCTCCTGGTGTGACATCCCCCTTAGGGTGACATCCCCACTGGTGTCACCTCCCCACTGGTGAGACATCCCCCTTGGCGTGAGATCCCCACTGGTGTCACCTCCTCCTGGTGTGACATCCCCCTTAGGGTGCCATCCCCACTGGTGTCACCTGCCCACTGGTGTGACATCCCCCTTGGCGTGAGATCCCCACTGGTGTCACCTCCTCCTGGTGTGACATCCCCCTTAGGGTGCCATCCCCACTGGTGTCACCTGCCCACTGGTGTGACATCCCCCTTAGGGTGCCATCCCCACTGGTGTCACCTCCTCCTGGTGTGACATCCCCCTTAGGGTGCCATCCCCACTGGTGTCACCTGCCCACTGGTGTGACATCCCCCTTAGGGTGCCATCCCCACTGGTGTCACCTCCTCCTGGTGTGACATCCCCCTTAGGGTGACATCCCCACTGGTGTCACCTGCCCACTGGTGTGACATCCCCACGGGTGTGACATCCCCCTTGATGTGACATGCCCACTGGTGTGACAGCCCCACTGCTGTGACATCCTCACCGGTGTCACCTCCTCACCAGTGGGACACAGGCGTGACCACCCCACCAGTGGGGGGGTCCTTTCCGTGTCCCCCCCCTCCCCTGTGGGGACACAGGCCCGGCCACGCGTGGCCCAGAGCTGCGGGGCTGGAGGGGACGAGGCACCCCGCCCACCCATGGGTGCCCGCGGGGGCTGCCCCACGCACCCGGCGGCTCGGGGGGCCCTGGGTGTCCCCTGGGGCGGGGGGGCTTTGCACCGTCACCCCCCACCCCAGCACCCTGCGGGGCCTCGCCGCGTCACCCCGGAACCGCGGGAGGCGGGAAGGGGCCGCAAGGCCTCCTGGGAGTTGTAGTTCTGTCGAGGTCACGTGACGGGGCGGGGGGACTCCATCTCCCAGCGTGCTCAGCGGCGGAGCGGAGCCGGAGCGGTGCTCGGGTGAGGGCCGGCGGGGTCGGGGGTGCACCCCCGTATTGCACACGGCGGTTTGGGGGGTGCACCCCCGTATTGCGCAGGGCGGTTTGGGGGGTGCACCTCAGTATTGCGCAGGGGGGTTTGGGGGTGCACCCCCGTATTGCACAGGGCGGTTTGAGGGGTGCACCCCCGTCTTGCGCAGGGGGGGTTTGGGGGTGCACCCCCGTATTGCGCAGGGGGGGTTTGGGGGGTGCACCTCCGTATTGCACAGGGGAGTTTGGGGGTGCACCCCCGCACTGCACGGGGGGGGTTTGGGGGTGCACCCCCGCATTGCACGGGGGGGGTTTGGGGGTGCACCCCCCACATTGCACACGGGGGCTGTCTGGGGGTGCACCTCCGCATTGCACGGGGGGGGTGGGGGTGCACCCCCACATTGCACGAGGGGGGGTGTTTGGGGGTGCACCCCCGCATTGCATATGGGGGGATCAGACCCTTCTCTCCCTGCTCCCCCTCTCCATTGTGGGGGGCTGAGGCTGAACGGGGCTCCCCCCCCCCCCCCAAAAGCCAGAGCTCCCCTCCAGGCCTTGCACTGCCCCATGACACCCCCCACACCCCCCTTCCTGCCACCCCCGGCTTTGGGGGCTGGTCCTGCAGGACCCCCCAAACCCACCAGCCCTTAACCCCCCGTGCAACCCCTTGCCCCCCCCTTCTGCCACCCCTATTTACAGGGTCTGATCCTACAAGGCCCCCCCCAAACTCACCCCCCCATGCAACCCCATGCCCCCCCCCACTCCCATAAATGGGGTCTGATCCTCCAGGGCCCCCCCAAACTCACCCCCCCCATAAACCCCATCCTCCCCCCCCCCTCACTTACGGGCCCTGCCCCTGCAGAGCCCCCCCAAACCCCGCTCTCTCCCTCGCAGCCCCTCTCTCCGGATGCCGGCTCCCCTCCTGGCGGCCGCCGGCCGGGGCCTGTGGGCCATGGGGGACGGTGGCCCACTGGCCCGCGCCATCCGCGCCAAGCTGGCGGCGGCCCTGCAGCCCACCCACCTCCAGGTCCTGGACGAAAGCTCCCGCCATGGCGGCCCCCCTGGTGCCGAAACCCATTTCACGGTGGTGGTGGTGAGCGGGCGCTTCGCCGGGCTGCCCCCCCTGCAGCGGCACCGCCTGGTCCACGCCGCCCTTCGCGCCGAGCTGGCCGGACCCCTCCACGCCCTCGCCATCGTCGCCAGGACCCCCCAGCAATGGGAAAACGACCCCCTCGTCCCCCCCCGGCCCCCTTGTTTGGGGGGTTCCAAGCAGGAGCGACGCAGGGACGCGGCCGGCGGGGACGGGGATTCGCCCAGGAATCAGTGACGGCGGCGCTGGGGGGGTCCCGCCCCCCCCCCCCGGTGACACCGCGGCAGGGATGGAGCCCAAATTTGGGAGGGGGGTGGACGGACACAAAAATATTGGGGTGACCCCCCACCCTACATCACCCCCAGTCCACCCTGACACAGCCTCCCCCCCCGACTCCCGCCTTGGGGGGGGATTTTGGGGGTGTCCCACCTTGGGGGACATTTTGGGGGTGTCCCCCCCCCAATTTACTTCCGTTTTGAAATAGATTCACCATCTCGGGCGCATCCCCCCATCCCGCACCCCAAAAAATAAACGCTCCCTCGGGAGCAGCTCAGAAGCAGCAGCTGGGTGATCCTTCCGCGCGGGGGGGGGGGGGGGGGGGGCATTTTGGGTGAACTTTTTTGCTTTTTCCGATGGTTGGTTTGGGGTTTTTCTTTTTTTTTTTTGTTTAATTAATTTACAAACATCTAAAAACTACAGCACGGCACGACTGCGCACGGACAGAGCTACGGGGGGGCTCCCCGAAGGACCAGCTACACCGAAGGATGGGGGGGGGGGAGGAGGAGGAGGAGGAGATGAAGCACAATCGCTCGATCGCTTGGCGGGGGGGGCTGCTCGCGATGCTGGGGGGGGCTGCCCTAAATATTGGGGGGCTGCCTGTGGTGTTGGGGGGCTGCCGGGGGCCTCCGAAGCGCTTTTGCATAGACCAACACTTCCCATCGCTTGCTGGGGACTGACCCGAGGGGGGGGGCACAGCCCCGGGAGGCCCCCCCCGCCCTGTACCCCGCTTTTTTTTGGGGGGGTCCCGGCGCTGCATCTGGGCGCCGCTTTGTGCTTTGCAAACCGCTGGTGGTTTTGTGCTCTGGGCTGGCGGGGGGGGAAAGGGGTGCAGGGAGGAAAAAGGGGTGCAGGGAGCACCCTACACCCCCCCCGTGCACCCCCCCCCAGCACCAGCACCCGTAAGAAAGAAAATCCTTAAAAACGGGTTAAAAAAAGAAAAAAGTGGCAGTTTTGGGAGCAGAGGCGTCCCCGTCTCCACCCCACTGCACCCCAAAACACAGCTGTGCCCCCCCCCCATCCAAGGAGGGGGGGTCTGGGGCAGCCCTTGCACCCCCCCCCCACGCACCCCAATCAGCGAGTGGGGAAGTGCTGCGCAAAGGCCGGCAGCACCCATGGGTGACGCATCGGGGCACCCAGCCGTGGCCCAGCAGTGCCTGGGGCCCCCACTGCACCCCAAAATTAGACAAAGGGCTGGGGCTGCAGTCGGGGGTTGCTGCACCCTGAGGTGCAACGGGCCGGCAGCACCCCAGGGTGCTGTGCTCAACAAAGGGCTCTGCACCCCAAGGGCTGTGCACCCCAAAGTTGCCGGGCACCCCAGGGTGCTGTGCTCAACAAAGGGCTCTGCACCCCAAGGGCTGTGCACCCCAAAGTTGCCGGGCACCCCAGGGTGCTGTGCTCAACCAGGGGCTCTGCACCCCAAGGGCTGTGCACCCCAAAGTTTGTGCACCCCAAGGTGCTGTGCACCCCACGGGATCGTGTGCTTTAAGGTGATGGGCGCCCTAAAATGCCGTGCAACCCCCGAGGGGTTCTGCAGCAGGAGGTGTGGTGCACCCCAAATTGCCGTGCGCCCCAGAGGGTTTTGCACCCCAATGTGCCGTGCACCCCAACGTGCCATGCACCCCAAAGGCATTCGCACCCCACCATGCAACACACCTTGACATGCCGTGCACCCCAAAGGGCTGTGCACCCCGACGCGTGCACCCTGTTGTGCTGTGCACCCCGGGGTGTTGTGCACGCCCAGGTGCTCTGCACCCCAAGGGGTCCTGCACCCCGAAAGGCCGTGCACCCCAGGGTGTCCCCTCCGAATCCTCCTGGGGTGCAGATGGAGACCCCTTCACCCGCCGACCTCACCCTGTGCAGCGCCGGACACCGTCCTTATGGATGGGGAAACTGAGGCACGGAGCTGCCACCGCCCCATCCCTGCCATGCTGAGGACGGAGCCTTCATCCTCCTCCTCCTCCTCCTCCTCCCCCCGGCCCAGCGGGGGTGCTGGGGGGGGGCACAGGGCCTGTCCCGCACCCCCGCAAGGCCAAGGTCACCCCCCCCACCCGCAGCCCCCCGCAGCCCCCCAGGAGCGAGCAGCTATTCACAGAGGGGACGACACCGAGAAAAGAAATGGGGGGGCTGGGGGGGTGGGGGGCGGGGAGGGGGTTTGGGGGGGCCAAGTGCAAATGAAAAAGATCCCAAATGCTCCAAGAAGACGTTTCACAGTGTCTAACGAGACTAATCCCCCGGGCTGGGGGGGCAGGGAGGGGCGCTGGGATTTGGGGGGTGGCACAGGGAGTTGGGGGGGGGTCTCCCCCTCTCCCCCAGCCCCCCCCACCCATCACTGCAAGACTTGCCCCCGGGTTTCGGGCAGTTTCAAGGCGAGGGAGCTGCCGAGGGCCAGGGCGGCGGAGGCCAGGAGGATGGGCACCGCCTTGGTGATGCCCACGAAGGAGGTGAAGATGCTGATGCCCAGCACGGCCGCCAGCTTGCAGAGGGCGTTGAGGAACCCGAAGGCCGTCGTCCTACGGGGGGGGATAAGGACGGGGTGACATCGCGGCCACTGGCACCCGGGGACGGCTTCTGACCCGTATCCCATCGGCTGCGCCCAACGGCGGGCGGGCGGCACCCGAAAACTCACACCCGGCACCTGGCACCCCGTGATTTGCAGCCAGCACCCAAAACCCTGTACCCAGAAGTTGGAACCCCTCAACCGGCACCCAGCACCCCGTGATCAGCACCCAGCACCCCAGATTTGGCACCTAGCCGCTGGCACCCCATGCTTTGTAGCCAGCACCCAAAACCCTGTACCCAGAATTTGGAACCCCTCAACCGGCACCCAGCACCCCGTGATCAGCACCCAGCACCCCAGATTTGGCACCTAGCCGCTGGCACCCCATGCTTTGTAGCCAGCACCCAAAACCCTGTACCCAGCAGCCAGCACCCCACATCTGGCACCCAGCACCCAAAACCTCAGACCCGGCACCCAAAACCTCACCCCTGGCATCCTACATCTTGCACCCAGCACCCAAAACCTCACCCCCAGCACCCCACATCTTGCAACTAGCATCCAAAACCTTGCCCCCAGCACCCCACATCTGGCACCCAGCACCCAAAACCTCAGACCCGGCACCCAAAACCTCACCCCTGGCATCCTACATCTTGCACCCAGCACCCAAAACCTCACCCCTGGCACCGAAAACCTCACCCCTGGCACCGTATGTCTTGCACCCAGCACCCAAAAACTCACCCCTGGCACCCTACATCTTGCACCCAGCACCCAAAACCTCAGACCTGGCCCCCAACACCTCACCCCTGGCACCTTACATCTGGCACCCAGCACCCAAACCTCACCCCGGCACCCAAAACTTACGTCTTGCAGCCAGCACCCAAAACCTCACCCCTGGCACCCAACACCTTGCCACCAGCACCCAAAACCTCACCCCCAGCACCCAAAACCTCACCCCCGGCACCCGACACCTTGCCCCCAGCACCCAAAACCTCACCCCCGGCACCCAAAACTTCAACCCCGGCACCCAAAACCTCACCCCTGGCACCCAACACCTCACCCCCGGCACCAAAACCTCACCCCCGGCACCAAAACCTCACCCCCGGCACCCAACACCTTGCCCCCAGCACCCAAAACCTCACCCCCAGCACCCAAAACCCCACCCCCGGCACCAAAACCTCACCCCCGGCACCCGACACCTCGCCCCCCGCGGGGCGCCGGCCCTGGGGCCACCCGCACCTCTTGTCGGAGGGGTAGAGCTCCACGGTGAGCACGTCGAGCGCGTTCCAGGAGGCGATGCTGACGCCGCCGAAGAGGCAGAGCAGCGCGATCATGGCCGACTCGCTGTTGCCGAAGGAGAGGAAGAAGCAGCTGACGCAGGACATGACGCTGGAGCCGGCTGCGGGGGGACACGGGGAGACGTCAGGGCTGGGAGAGGGGACGAGCGTCCCCCCCGCCCGCCGCGTCGGGGAGGGGAAACTGAGGCAGGAGATCATAGAATGATGGAATGGGTTGGGTCGGAAGGGACCTTCCAAGCCCGGTCGCGAGGGCGTTCCCCAGGGGGGACGTTCAATCTCTTCATCAACGGTCGGGAGGAGGGGGTCGGGTGCCCCCTCCGTCGGCCTGCAGGTGACACCCCGCCGGGCGGGAGCCTGGATCTGCCGGGGTGGGAAGGGCCCGCAGAGGGACCTGGCCAGGCCGGGCCACGGCCCCAGGCCCGCGGGGGAGGTTCACCGAGGCCCAGTGCCGCGTCCTGCCCTGGGCCACCACAACCCCTCAGGCCTGGGGACGAGGGGCTGGGAAGGAGCAGGGGAAAAGGACCTGGGGTGCTGGTCGGCAGCGGGACGTGAGCCGGCCGCGTGCCCAGGGGGCCAAGGCGGCCAGCGGCACCCTGGCCTGTGTCAGCAGTCGTGTGGCCAGCGGGAGCAGGGAGGTGACCGTGCCCCTGTGCTGGGCACTGGAGAGGCCGCACCTCGAATCCTGGGTTCAGTTCTGGGCCCCTCACCACAAGGAGGACATGGAGGGGCTGGAGCGTGTCCAGAGGAGGGCAGCGGGGCTGGGGCAGGGCCTGGAGCACAAGTCTGATGGGGAGCGGCTGAGGGACTGGGGGTGTTCAGCCTGGAGAAGAGGAGGAGAGGGGAGACCTCATGGCTCTACAGCCCCCTGAAGGGAGGTTGGGGCGAGGGGGGGTCGGTCCCTTCTCCCAAGGAACAGCGATGGGACGAGAGGAAATGGCCTCCAGTTGCGCCAGGGGAGGTTTAGACTGGACACGGGGAGCAATTTCTTTCCTGAAGAGTGGTCAGGCCTTGGACCAGGCTGCCCAGGGCAGGGGTGGGGTCCCCAGCCCTGGGGGGATTTAACAGCCGTGTGGGTGAGGCGCTTGGGGACATGGGGTGGTGGGCACGGGGGTTGGGTTGGGGGTTGGACTCGATGGTCTCAGAGGTCTTTTCCAGCCTGAAGGATTCTATGGTTCTATGACCACCGAGTCCAACCCTTGCCATGGCAGGGACATCTTCAACCAGAGCAGGGTGCTCAGAGCCCCGTCCAACCTGACCATGGATGTCCCCAGGGATGGGGACACCTCTCTGGGCACCCTGTGCCAGTGTCTCACCACCCTCAGCGTAAAAAATCTCTTCCTTAATGCCCACCCAGCATGCGGAGGCGGCCGATCTTGTCCATGAGGAGGGCCGAGACGATGTTGCCGGGGAGGACGGCCAAGGTGCCCAGGAAGCTGACGAAGTAGATCATGTAGGCGTTGTTGTCGTCGCTGAAGTCCAGCTGGCAGCCCTCCTTGTTGTGCAGGAAGGTGCTGTTCACCACCCGGCTGTTGATGAACTTGTACTCAAAGAGATCTGTTGGGGTGGAGAAGGGGTTCGGTGGGGTCACCTCCATCTCCGTCACCCCCTTGGGGACCCCCCGCCCCCCCTCCTACCTGTGTTGTAGAAGACGGTGGAGATGAAGGTGCAGTTCTTGAAGAAGGTGTTGCTGGAGGTGATGTCCTCGAAGTAGCACTCCTCGAAGAGCGAGTCCTCGAACGTCACCGACTTCATCCTCAGGCTGATGAACCTGGGGGGTTGGCGGGGGGGGGAAGAGCCCAACTCATCACCTCCACTCATGCAACGAGCGGGCCCGGCCTCAGCACCCCCCCGGACGCACTTGTCGTTGAAGTACTCCCCGCCCTGGTGGATCTGGTTCTCCAGGGTGAAGTTGAAGGTGAAGTGCCGGACCTTCTCGCGGGTGAAGAGCTTGGTGCGCGAGGCGTACTCGATGTTCTGCAGGTGCTTTATCATGTCCGGGAACCAGACCGTCAGCCCGTAGTAGCTGCGGGGAGAGAGGCGCTGAGCCCGGGCGCCGCCACGCCCCGCCCGGCCCAGTGCTCCCAGTCCTGGACCAGTGCTGCCAGTCCTGGACCAGTGCTGCCCATCCTGCTGCCAGTCCCAGCCCAGTGCTGCCAGTCCTGGACCAGTGCTGCCCGTTCTGTTGTCAGTCCCATCCCAGTGCTGCCAGTCCTGGACCAGTGCTGCCCATCCTGCTGCCAGCCCCATCCCAGTGCTGCCAGTCCTGGACCAGTGCTGCCCATTCTGCTGCTAGCCCCATGCCAGTACTGCCCATCCAGTCCCAGCGCTGCCAGCCTCATCCCAGTGCTGCCCAGCTCCATCCCAGTGCTGCCCATCCTGCTGCCAGTCCCATCCCAGTACTGCCAGTCCCGTTACAGTGCTGCCCATCCCGTCCCAGTGCTGCCAGTCCCATCCCAGTGCTGCCAGTCCCGTTACAGTGCTGCCTGTCCCATCCCAGTGCTGCCAGTGCTGTCCCAGTGCTGCCCATCCTGCTGCCAGCCCCATCCCAGTACTGCCCGTCCAGTCCCAGTGCTGCCAGTCCCATCCCAGTGCTGCCTGTCCTGATGCCCATCCCGATGCCCATCCCATACCAGTGCTGCCAGCCTCATCCCAGTGCTGCCTGGCTCCATCCCAGTGCTGCCCATCCTGCTGCCCGTCCCGTCCCAGTGCTGCCCATCCCTGTCCCAGTGCTGCCAGCCTCATCCCAGTGCTGCTCGCCTCATCCCGGTGCTGCCTGTCCCATCCCAGTCCCATCCCAGTGCTGTCAGTCCCATCACAGTGCAGCCCATCCCATCCCAGTGCTGTCCGTCCCATCACAGTGCAGCCCATCCCATCCCAGTCCCATCCCAGTGCTGTCCGTCCCATCCCAGTGCTGCCCGTCCTGCTGCCAGTCTCATCCCAGTGCTGCCTGTCCCATCCCAGTGCTGCCAGTCTCATCCCAGTCCCATCCCAGTGCGCTCAGTCCCATCCCAGTGCTGCCTGTCCCATCCCAGTCCCATCCCAGTGCTGCCAGCCCCATCCCAGTCCCATCCCAGTGCACTCAGTCCCATCCCAGTGCTGCCAGCCCCATCCCAGTCCCATCCCAGTGCGCTCAGTCCCATCCCAGTGCTGCCAGCCCCATCCCAGTCCCATCCCAGTGCGCTCAGTCCCATCCCAGTGCTGCCAGCCCCATCCCAGTCCCATCCCAGCGCTGCCAGCCCCATCCCAGCGCTGCCCAGCCCCAGCCCCGCCGCAGGGTGACAGCACCCCTGGGTGCCCCCCCCCGGGGCTGACCCCCGCCCCACCTGAAGGACATGGTGAACCACACGGCCATCATCATCAGCGTGACGCGGCGGAACTCGGGCGCGAAGCACTGCTGGAAGTTGCTCCAGACCTACGGGGGGGCAGGCGCGGCGGGGGGTGAGACCCGGCCGCTCAGGGGGGCGTTCTGCAGGGTCCTGGGAGGAGGGGGTCGGGTGCCCCCTCCGTCGGCCTGCAGGTGACACCCCGCCGGGCGGGAGCCTGCATCTGCCGGGGTGGGAAGGGCCCGCAGAGGGACCTGGCCAGGCCGGGCCACGGCCCCAGGCCCGCGGGGGAGGTTCACCGAGGCCCAGTGCCGCGTCCTGCCCTGGGCCACCACAACCCCTCAGGCCTGGGGACGAGGGGCTGGGAAGGAGCAGGGGAAAAGGACCTGGGGTGCTGGTCGGCAGCGGGACGTGAGCCGGCCGCGTGCCCAGGGGGCCAAGGCGGCCAGCGGCACCCTGGCCTGTGTCAGCAGTCGTGTGGCCAGCGGGAGCAGGGAGGTGACCGTGCCCCTGTGCTGGGCACTGGAGAGGCCGCACCTCGAATCCTGGGTTCAGTTCTGGGCCCCTCACCACAAGGAGGACATGGAGGGGCTGGAGCGTGTCCAGAGGAGGGCAGCGGGGCTGGGGCAGGGCCTGGAGCACAAGTCTGATGGGGAGCGGCTGAGGGACTGGGGGTGTTCAGCCTGGAGAAGAGGAGGAGAGGGGAGACCTCACGGCTCTACAGCCCCCTGAAGGGAGGTTGGGGTGAGGGGGGGTCGGTCCCTTCTCCCAAGGAACAGCGATGGGACGAGAGGAAATGGCCTCCAGTTGCGCCAGGGGAGGTTTAGACTGGACACGGGGAGCAGTTTCTTTCCTGAAGAGTGGTCAGGCCTTGGACCAGGCTGCCCAGGGCAGGGGTGGGGTCCCCAGCCCTGGGGGGATTTAACAGCCGTGTGGGTGAGGCGCTTGGGGACATGGGGTGGTGGGCACGGGGGTTGGGTTGGGGCTTGGACTCGATGGTCTCAGAGTCTTTTCCAGCCTGAAGGATTCTGTGATTCCATGACACGGCGGGGGTGGGTCCACCCCGGGGCGGGGTCCGGCCTCACCTGCTGCGAGAGGTTGAGGAATCGGACGAGCCAGCGCCGGTACCACGTGCCGGTGTCCGACTGGATCTCGATGAGTTCGTCCTCCCGCTTGATGGTCTTGATGTGGGTGACCTGTGGGGGGATGGGGGGGGACGACACCGTTTGGGGACACTGGGAAGCGCCAGCTCCCAGGTGAGCCCCATCCCCATCTCGTGCCTCAGTTTCCCCCCCAGCAGGGCTGCCCCGCTCCGGGCGGTGCTTGTCCTGGGGCGGGGGGACCTTACCGAGAAGACCCTCTCGGGATGGCCCTTGGCCCTCATGTTGGTGTCGTGGACCTGCTTCAGCACCATCCAGGCCTCGTCGTGCTTGCCGTTCTGCAGGGCAGAGCCCAGGCTTACCCTGGGACCAAGCCTGTCCCCGTCCCAGCACCCACCGGGGGGTCCCTGGCTGCGTCCCCCCACCTCCACCACCCGCTCAGGGTCCCACCACCCGCTTGGGGGTCCCTGCCTGGGTCCCCCCATCTCCACCACCTGCTCAGGGTCCCACCACTCACTTGGGGGTCCCTGCCTGGGTCCCCCCATCTCCACCACCCACTCAGGGTCCCACCACTCACTTGGGGGTCCCTGCGTGGGTCCCCCCATCTCCACCACCTGCTCAGGGTCCCACCACCCGCTTGGGGGTCCCTGCCTGGGACCCCCCATCTCTGCCACCAGCTCAGGGTTCCTGCCTGGGTCCCACCACCCACTTGGGGGTCCCTGCCTGGGACCCCCCATCTCTGCCACCAGCTCAGGGTTCCTGCCTGGGTCCCACCACCCACTTGGGGGTCCCTGCCTGGGACCCCCCATCTCTGCCACCAGCTCAGGGTCCTTGCCCAGCTTCCCCCCATCCCACCACCTGCTCGGGGTCCCTGCTTGCACCCCCTACCCCCCCAGCAGGATACGGCCCTGCATCCCCCAGGTCCGCTCACCTCCAGGAAGAAGCGGGGGCTCTCGGGCATGGTGGTGAGCGCCCCGATGGCGAAGACCGAGGGGAAGGCGCAGACCAGGACGAAGACCCTCCAGCTGTGGAACTGGTATGCCGAGCCCATCTGGAAGCTCCAACCTATGGAGATGGGAGAGGACGTGGCGGTGGTGCTGAGACCCACCAAACTCGCTGCATGCTCCGGCACCGGGAGGCTCTTACCGTAGTGGGGGATGATGGCCCAAGCCATGGCGGAGGCGTAGATGCCCCCGATCATCCAGAACATGCAGAGCCAGCTCAGGTGCTCCCCACGCTTCTCCTGCGCCAGGAACTCCGAGAAGTAGGAGAAGACGATGGGGATGGAGCCGCCGATGCTGGGGGATGAGGGCAGAACGGCGTCACCGCCCGCCCCGGCATCCCCACCGCCGCGGCAGACGGGGGGGGTTCGGCACGGTGAGGGAGTGGGAGGGAGCTCAGTCCCCCAACATGGGGGGACCCGGATGCCTGGGTCCCCTACGCGGTGCCGTGCCCCCCCTTACCCCACGCCTGAGAGGAGGCGGCAGAAGAGGAAGGTGCCGTAGCCTTGGACGAAGGAGGAGAAGAAGGCGAAGACGCTGTTGACGGAGAGGGAGATGAGGAGGCACTGCCTTCGGCCCAGGCGGTCGGCCAGCCCGCCCCACAGGAAGGCGCCCACCATCATGCCCAGGTACACGATGAGCCCTGGGGGGGGGGACACGGCGATGTCAGTCCCGGGGGACCCAGGGACCCGCACCCCGAGTCACCCGCTGGAGGGTGACAGCCCTCGGGGCAGGGGCTCGGTGCTGGGGGCCATGGGGGTGGCAGTGACCCCCCCCAAGCTGAGCACAGCCAGGACGCCTGGGTCCCCTCACAGGGAGGGGGGACCGACCCCCACGTGTGTATGGGGGGGTGGAGGGCGGATGCCTGGGTTGTCCCCCCCCTCTGCTTGGGGACCATGGGGTGGGGGGCAGAGATGCCCCCAGCCCCATCCGGCTCCCCAGGCCCCCCCATACCCCTTGCATCCAGCCCCCACTCCTGCCCCGAGTTTGCCAGGTCTCGGGGGGGGGATCGGTAACACCTGGGGTGATGGGGGGGCTCGGGCTGCAGCGGGCACCACGGAGAAGGGGGGAGCACGCCGCAGTGCAGCCAACGCAGCCGCCCGCAGCCCCCCCAAACCCGCTCCCAGCATCCCCTTATCAGCCCTGGGCAGGAGGGATGGGGGGGCTCTGCCTCAGCCCCCCGCCGCTGTGCCCGGCTGCAGCAGGGAGATAAGCTGGGGGCTGCGGGGCCGGGGGGGCTGCGGGGCCGGGGGGGTCACGGTCTGACTGCGCAGCGGCATTCACCCCCCCGGGCCCCCTCTCCCCATTGCTCAGGTGAGGACCAGTGTGGGACTGGGAGGAGGAGGATGGTGGGAGCCCTACGCCCAGGGGGGTTCCCATCACCACCCCCCTGTCCCTCCCCCACGTCTCCTCCCGGCCCCCCTCATCTCACTCTGCATCTCCATGCCCCCCATATCCTCATGGCCCCCCCGTATCTTCTTGTGTCCCCCCCACACCTTGTGGTGTCCCCCCATGCCCCACGTCCCTCCATACCCCCTGGATCGTGCCCCACGTGTCCTCCCACATCCCCCGTGTCCCCCTGTACCCCCATATCCCCGGTGTCCCTCCGTCACCCATATGGCCTGTGTCCCCCCACACCTCCCTGTGTCCCCCAATACCCACACGTCCCTCTGTCCTGCATCTCCCCATGTCCCCCCATGTCCCCTCACATCCCCATGTGCCCTCACGTCCCTCCACACCCCCGTAGCTCCCCGGGCCCCCCGTGTCCCTCCACACCCCTCTGTCTGCTCATGTTCCCCCATGTCCCCATCTGCTCGTGTCTCCCCACATGTCCCTGTGTCCCCCTGTCCCTCCTGTGTCCCCCCATATCCCATGTGTCCCCCATATCCCCCATCTGCTCGTGTCCCCCATACCCGTGTCCCTCCATACCTCCATCTGCTCTTGCCCCTCCATGTCCCCCCATCTCCTCATCTGCTCATGTCCCCCCATATCCCCCGTGTCCCCCCATATCCCCTATGTCCTTCCATGTTCCCATCCAGGTCTCTCCCCACATCTCCCCGTGTCCCTCTGTCCCTCCTGTGTCCCTCTATACCCCCCTATCTGCTCATGTCCCCCATATCCGTGTCCTTCCATGTCCCCATCTGCTCATGTCCCCCATATCCGTGTCCTTCCATGTCCCCATCTGCTCATGTCCCCCATATCCGTGTCCTTCCATGTCCCCATCTGCTCATGTCCCCCCAGATCCCATTTGTCCCTCATGTCCCCATTTGCTCATGTCCCCCCAGATCCCATTTGTCCCTCATGTCCCCATCTGCTCATGTCCCCCCAGATCCCATTTGTCCCTCATGTCCCCATCTGCTCATGTCCCCCCAGATCCCATTTGTCCCTCATGTCCCCATCTGCTCATGTCCCCCAGATCCCATTTGTCCCTCATGTCCCCATCTGCTCATGTCCCCCATATCCTATTTGTCCCTCATGTCCCCATCTGCTCATGTCCCCCCAGATCCCATTTGTCCCTCATGTCCCCATTTGCTCATGTCCCCCCAGATCCCATTTGTCCCTCCATGTCCCCATCTGCTCATGTCCCCCCAGATCCCATTTGTCCCTCATGTCCCCATTTGCTCATGTCCCCCCAGATCCCATTTGTCCCTCCATGTCCCCATCTGCTGGCGTCCCCCCATGCCTCCACGTCTCTCCACATCCCCCGTCTCCCAGCACCCCCCATGTCCCCCGTCCCTCACGCCCCCATATCCCACGAGTCCCTCCATACCCCTCTACCTGCTCCCGTCCCCCCACATCTCCCCGCGCCCCCCTCCCCGTCCCCCCGTCCCCTCCTCACCCAGCATGCCCTTGTTGGAGTCGGAGAGGCACATGTCCTTCTCGGCGCTGGGCAGGACGAAGCCCACCACGAAGACCTCCACGCCGTCGGCCATGAGGGCCAGTCCCAGGACGAAGTAGAGGGTCCACTGGAAGCGGCCGTGGCCACATTCCTGCAGGATGAGCTCGTACTGCTGCGCCAGCTCCTCCTTGTCCTTCCGCCGCTGTCCCTCGCTGTCATCGAAGGCGCCGACGGCCGCCTCGGCCCCCAGCCGCTCCCCGGTTTTCAGCGAGTCTTGTCGGGGGATGCCCTGGTATTCACCCTCGTAGATCTCGTCCTCTTCGTCGTGACCCTCGGTGGCATCGCTGGAAGCCCCCTCCTCGTCGTTGGCCCCCTCGCCCCCCCGGTAGTAGCCGTCCTGGGGCGGGTAGTCTTCATCATCCTCCTCTTCCTCGAAGCGGGAGTAGGAGCGCTTGGTGTACTCGTCCTGCATGCGGTCCATGCCCTTGCTCACCTTCTTGGCCGCGTGTTTCTTCACCTCCTTGGCGATGTCCTTGGCGCCCCGGATGAACGCCGTCCGGTCTCGGAAGCTCTCATCCATGGTGCCGGTGGGATCGGCCGGGACACTGGGATGGGGAGGGGGGTCTCTGTGTCGGGGGCTGCGCCCTCACACCCGGGGACCACGGTGGGATGCGGGGAGACGGGCGACGGCGCTACCCATCCGCGTGGCACCAGCTGGGAGGGGACACGGGGGGACCCCAGGCGCTGGCCCGGACCTGAGGAGCCCAGACACAAGCAGGGGCCGTTTTAGGGTGGGAACAGCCCCGCACCCAACCTCACCCCGGGGGTTGCTCCGCTCCGAGCGCCCCCGCCAGCACCCGCAGCACTTCTTCCCCATCTCGGATGGAAGCAGGAGGATTTGGGGCACCCCCGCCCCACGGCGAGGTGGCAGGGGGGCTCACCCCAGGGCAGGCACCCAGGCGCAGCGAGCCCAGCTCGGGGCCAGGCACCCGTGGCGGGGGCGGGGATGGGGACAGCTCTGGGGGACACCGGGTCCGTGCCAGCCCCCCCCACGCTCAGACGCCCTCTCCCCTCGCTTGGAGGGTGGAAGCTCTCACAGGCACCCACATTTCAGCAGGATTTCGACCTGCGGGGGGGATCCAAGGTGGATTCTCCAGTGTCTCATAACGTGGCTGAGCACTTCCTAAGTAAATCAATCTGCGGGAGAAGGGAAGGCGGCACCCGGGGGTTCGATACGGCGAGAGGATCCGCACGCACAAAGACGACGAGCTGAAAGACGAGGGGGTTGGCCCCCGTCTCCCCTGCCGCATCCACCCACCCAGGGACCCCGGTGTCCCCTGGGGACGGGGGTCCGAGCCCGGAGCTCTGCAGGGCTGCGATGTCCCCCAGCTTGGGCCCACGGCGGGGACCCCAGCAGTGACGGACCCCAGCAGGGAGCAGGAGGGTCCCAGAGCCCCTCCACCCCCCCCGGCAGGCCAGGCCCCCCCAGGCCATGGGGACCCCCCTGTCCCCACCGCTGCCCCCCACCAGCCCACCCAGCCCATTGCGGGAAAAGGTCCCGCCATCCTCTCAATGGGGCTGGGAAGGTGTGGCCGGGCCAAGGACCAATGAGCTCCAGGGGGTGTGGCCACCCCACTAGCACCAATGGGGCCGTGGAGGCATGGCCCAGCTGTTCAGCCAATGAGCTTCAGGGGGTGTGGCCACACAGCTGCATCCCCCCCCGCCCAGCTCAGGGCACCCTCGGACTGGGGGGGGGGGGGTCGCAGTGCTGGGGTCCCTGGGGAGGGGGACCCCGGGGACCCCGCTCGGGTGGCTCAGGTGACCCCAGCAGGGCACACGGTGACCCCAAGGGTGGCAGGTCCCCGATGCCAGCGCGGGCCAGGGGACACCCTGCCCATTGCCGGCGGGGGGGGGGGACCCAGCCCAGCACCCCCGTGCTGGGCTGCAGCCCGAGTCCGGCCTTTCCGTGTCCCTCCCCACAAGGGAAGGGGACAAGGGAGCCGGGGGGACACGGGGGACATCGCCGCTCCCCCGTCCATCCACCCAGGATTGCAAGTCACCACCGAGAACTAGGCCAGCAGCAGGCCTGGACTGCCCCCCCCATTTCCTCGGGAAGCGGAGGATGGAGCAGCACCGGCGCTGGAGGGCTGGCGAGGGGAGCAGCCCCCCAAGGGCACAGGGGTCCCCAAAACCTTCCAGGGGAGCCCCAGCCCTGCGTGTCAGTGCCCCAGCTCAGGGGGCTCAAGGAGGCAGGTTTGGGACGGGGGTCCCTCGGAGGGGTCCCGGGCTGCCCGACGGCGACCCGGCCGTGTCCCCGGCGCCGATCCAGCTGCCCCAGCCTGGCCGCGGTGGCAGAGGCGGCTCCGGGGCCCACGTGTGCCGGGCCACGCTCCCCAGGGAGGCTTCCAGAAGGGATTTGGCTGCAGGTTGTGTTCGGCGAGAGATGCTGGCGTCGGCAGAAGCTGAACCGGCCGCCGCGGGCAGAGCCCGGTGGGTGCTGGGGGCACCCTCAGCACCCCCAGCGTCTGGCCTTTGGGGAGGAGAGGGACATCTCCCTGTCCCCCTGCATCCTGCATCCCCCGCTTCCCCAGCCCAGCGTCCCCCCTCCACAGGCTGCGGAGGCCAAGGGCAGGCGGCGTACCCCCCCGAGCCTCGCAGAGCCCCGCGCAGCTCGTGACAGGGATGGAGCCGCAGACCCCCAGCCTGGGCAGCGGGCACAGGCGCTGCTGACCCAGCCGCGGGGGCCGGCACAACCCCCCCAAAAGGCTATTTTTATCTCCAGGCACGGTCGGCGAGGCAGGAGTTGAGCCGCAGGGAGAGGGACGCAGCCGGCACCGCGTACCCCCTCCCCGAGCGAGGGGACAGGGCACGGTGGGGAAGCTAAAATTAGCCCTTCCGAAACAGCCGGGGCTGTGGGCAGCCTCCCCCCGGGCGGGAGCCCACGCCAGCTCTGCGCAGCCAGCAGGGACCCGGGGACGGTGCGGGGACGATGCTGCACCACGGCGCGGCCCCCCCAGTTTCCAAATGAAGCCGGGCAGGTGCTTTTAAGCAACGTAAAATCGCTAATACACCCACTGCCCTCGCCTCCCGGCCGGCTGGGAGCAACCCCAGCCCCGTGCCCACCCGGGGGAGCCCCCCGGTCCCCTCCTCCCATTAAACCCATTGGCACCCGAGGCCCCTGGAAGGAGCCGATTCATGGCCAAGGTCATTTTGCTCCAGCCAGGCTGGCGGCTCCCTGCGGTGCCTCCCAATGCGGCCGTGCCGCGGGACGCCGTTACACGGACCGTGACGTATAGGGAACCGGCAAAAGGCAGAGGGGAGCAGAGAGAGGCCACGTACGTGCTGAGGAAGAGGACGGGGCCGGGGAGCAAGGTCACAGCTGGGCTCCGCGATGGGGAGGCTGCTCTGCACGAGCCGGCCAGCCCCGAGCGGCCGAGCCAACGCTGCGCGTCAGCGACAGCGGCTTTTGACATCAGGGGGTTGATTTTACAAGGAAGCCAGAAATCCCATAGATCGTAGCCACCCTACGTGCAAGAGCCGGGGTGGGGGTCCCAAAAATGCTCTTCTGGTTGCAAAACCACGCTGGCCCTGCCAGCCCCTTCCTGGCGTTAGCCTGAGCAGTCACGGCCAGCCCTGGGCAAGGTTATCAGACTCTGGACCCGTTGCCTCCTGCCATGCGTCTGACCGGAGCCAGCGATCGATGCAGCCCTGCCTCGCCGCACACCCCAAAACCCCCCGGGAGGTCCCACGTTAGGGCTCATCTGGGTCCGTCCCCCCCCCCCCCACCGCAGCCCCCAGCCTTTTTGCATTATGGCAAGAACATGGCGACAAGGGAGAAGAGTTTTAAATCGCCTCTGTCCAAGGTCATCTCCCAGCACCCCCCCTTGCCACCCCCGGAGAGCTGCGGCGCTCCCCCTCCCCAAAACCTGCCGGTACCGCCACGGTAAATATCCCTCCCTGCGACGAAATCCCAATCCCCGTCGGCAGAGCTTCCCCGGCCGTAGGACGGCGCGGGAGGGATGACAGGAGCCTGTTAAACACGCACACGAAAAGACAGAGCAAGGCTAGAGGCGAGGTTTTCCAGGACAAAATGGCCACACCAAGTGGAAAGGAGAAGCCGAACCCCTAATCCATCAGACGGCGGCTCCGAGGATGCTAATTAAAAGCAGCGGGGAGAGGAGGGGGATCTGCCGTGTAAAGGGTTTTTCTTTTCTCTCCTTACCTGCTTCAGCCCTCGCTCCTCTCCAGCCCTCCTTTCGGCGTCTGCCTCCTGCGCTGCGAGGAAGGATGCTCCGGCAGGGATACGGCAAGAAAATCGCTCACGGGTACCAGACCCAGCGTTAACGCCGCAGCCTCCGACACACACACTGAGCATTGGGAGAGTCCATTGCAACAGCCCAGGGAAGGGAGGCGGCGGGGAGGGCTGTGCTACAGACGACGAGCTGGGGGGGACACGCTGGCAGAAGGATGGGGGCTCGCCCCTCGTTAGCGAAGCCGAAGGGAAGGCGATGCCTCCCCCGGGCTGCCCACGCTTGCGGGGAGCTCCCTCGGGAGCGGGGTTCCCGTGCCGGAGCTGCTGGGTTGAAGCTGCTCCGGTGACTGCGGAGGCGAGGGTGGCTAACGAGGGGCACGAGCAGCCGGCCCCCGGTTCCCCTCCCCGGGGATTCGTGGCGACGTTAAAGGCGAAGCCGTGAGGATTTGGCGGCGCTCAGACCCTCTATGGCAACCTCTCCTCCCGCCGCCCACCGCAGCCGCAGGCAGCGCGGCGGATGGAAACGCAGCCTGGCAAATCTGAGTCACGGCCTCCTCGGGGGAGAATTTTGATTTCTTTGGATCCAATCCTCTCCCCCTGGGCTGACCAGACCTGGCCCCTGCGCTGTGACAGGGCACAAACGCCTCCGACATCTTTTTGGGGGGCGCGAGGTGGTTATTGCAGGGAGGCAAACCGAGGCCCGGGGTACCCAAACCAAACCCGATTTGCCCCGGGTCGCTCACCCACGGTGGGAAATTGGGACCTTGAGTGCTCCAGCCCAGCTCCCTCCCGGGGGGACGTGGGGCGCACAGCACTCCCGGTACCGGGGCTGCTCCGGCCGGGGCTGGGTTTGGAGCGGGGGGTCCCCACGCCGAGCAGGGCTGGGAGCATTCGCACAAGCAGGACCTCCCCGGAGCCCCCTCCTCTTCATCCCACGTGCAATGAGTTGAGCCGGTCTCAGCTTTCAGGGCATCAGCCCCAAAGCCACGCGATCCATCGGCAGAGCCGGGTACGGGGCCAGGCTTCCCGTGCCCGGGTTGTGCCGAGCTCGCAGGAGCTCGGGCACGAACCAGAGCCCAGCGGGAGACCACCCTTTAAGGAGGGGAGGAAGGACAAAGCGTGCTCGAGGCCGAAATAAGCACAGCGAGGGCAGGAACGCGTGCCCGGACTGACACGTTAACAGCAGGACTTCAGCTCAGACTGGGCAAACAGTGTCGGGGACCAGTCCACACCAGTGGTACCAGCACAGGGAAGGATTTAGGAAACGGGAAGCTGAGAAATAATGGAGATCCTGTTGGAAATAACCCCAACGGGGAACGTAGCTGAGCTATCGGGGTCTTTAACCCAGCTGAAAGAGGCCGGGCTGGGACAGGGCTGGGACAGGGCTGCGGGAGGCTGAGGACGCGAGCTGGAAAGCTGACCCTGTCTCCCCGCTGCGTGGGTGGCTGCACCCAGGGCTGGGCGCCCGCTCTGACAGCATCGCATCCGGGCTGCAGGGCTAATCACGCGCCAAACGGGCTCCAGCACGGAGCCGCATTGGCCTGGGCTGCACTGGTGAGCGCTGCTTCCTCGGGGCCGCCGAGTCCCGTCAAGCTATGACTCATGTGCCACACTGTCACCGGCAAATCTCCGCGTCCCCCTTCCCTTCTGTCTCCGTGTCCGAGCATCCGTGAGCTCGCACTCAGCCCTAAGGCTTTAACGCATATAACCAGAGTAAAACGCATCGCAGCAGGGACAGGGGAACGGCTCTTCCCTGTCCTGAGCGCCTCGGATCACGTCACATTTGCCAGGGCCTAAAAACCAGGCGTGATGGGATAAAAATCAGAGGTGACGGGATAAAACCAGGGGTGGGTCCATCCGTGGCAGCGCGATCGGCTGCCCCCGGTGGGTCCCGGTGGCTTCCTTGAGCGAAGAGCACAGAAATGCCACCCCGGGGCTCGCCGGCTACGTACGGGAGGCACCGGTTTCTTTGGACGCTCGAGATCTCGAAGCGTCTCGGATCTCAGCATCACGGTCACCACAAGCTGCAGATGGCCTCCTGCCCCTCCCGCACCTACATTGACCCATTCCAGTAGTCCAAGCTGGACTCTCCCAAATTTCCGACTGCAAACGATCGGGAGGGGGTTACGGATCTTGTCACGCAGCCAGTCTGGACCACGGGTATTCCCCACCCCGACAGCCCTCCGAAGGGAGAAGAGGCGGCATCTATTTTTTTCGTTTGTTTTGCTATTCAAATAGAAGTTGGTCCCTCCCTGCACACACATTCCAGAGGCTTTCGGAACTCCGAACCAGACAGGCTAAGGTTGCTGTGAAATTAAACCCAAAGCCGTACAGCAAACGGGATGTAATTCACAGGCTACGACTGTCCTGGGGCTGGAGCTCCTGCGGAGGCAGGAGCATTTTGCCTTTGGAGAAAAGCAGCCGGAAGAAGGCGGGATTGGGGAAGCGGACGAAGACGTTGCTGAGCAGAGCCTCAGTGCAGATTAAGACGCTGGGATGAAGGAGGCGGCAGCAGGTTCCCACTTCTCCGTCTCACCGCGAGTTCCAGGCTCACTCGGAGGGTCCGACACTGTCCAGGGCAGGAGAAGGGGGTTGTGTATCCCAGCCTCTCAAGGCAAACACCTTCAGCAGCAGCTTAGGCCAGCTCGCCGTGACGTGGTGGACACACGCCTCTCCGCCACCTCCGTGGCAGCTCAGAGGGCTGCACGCTTCCCACCGAGCAGGAGCTCGGACACGCGAGCTGACAAGGTCACCCAGTCGGGAGTCGCAGCCAGTCCGCAGAGACCAGGACACCTCGCTTCTGGCATGCGTTTAGACTGATCGACGGGTGGCCATTTGCCTCTCCTTTGGCATGATTATTTCCACTCCAGGAATGTTTGTAATTGCTATCGTGGATTCTTCATGGGACTGTTTGACTTTGGTCAAACCTCGGCACCAAAATCTTCTGTTACCTGCTCTCCAGCTTTAAGACTGACACCCTGCGTACAGCTAAAGCGCCCGTTTGATGCTCCCAAAACCAGAGTCCGGCTCAGCCCTCTCCAGCTGCCTCCCCGTCCACCACAAATGAAACCCCACAGCACTGTGACTGCTTTAAGATTTGTTCAGCTTCAGAGGTGCTTTTCTCTGCTGCCTTAAGAAGTCCTTCCCTGCACCCACCACCTGCAACAGGGCATTTAAGCATCTGCCTCGTCCACACCTAATGAAAGGCGAGAGCATTATTGCCTTGAACTGCATCTAGACGTACACAAACGCTCCGGCACGCAGACGGCCGCAGCAGAGAAAGGCAAACTACAACCCCACGCGCAGGAAGATCAGCACAAGCATTAGGGACGTTTTCAAATGCACTCAGCAGGCATCTCTTAAGAAAAACACCTACAGCCCAGCTGCCACCTGCTCAGGAGCAGCCAGCAGAGCCCCTTGCAGCTTCTGGCCTCTTAACCAGCAACAATTTACTGCCAATTTACACCTGAGCCTAGTTTTCTCCTCCCGCTTCAGCCCTGCTCCTGAAAGCCACAGCTGTGAAGCCACTTCTCATTTTCCTCCTCGCACGGGTGGAGGAACTGGAGCCGCACGGCGCCAGGACTTCACCCCCTCACTTGGTCCATCAGCCGCAGGCGGTACAGATCGACCCGGGAGTCCTGCTTCCCCATCTCGCCGCTACCCACAGCGAGGCAATGCTGTTTGGGTTGGGCTCTTTCCGTCGTTTTTACCATCGGAGCAGCACGCGGTGGAACGGCTCCAGGCTGGACACAATCCAGCAGTAATTGCAAGGCTCGTTCCTCGGAGGGAGACCGAAGCGATGCAATTGTGCCAGGCTCTGGAGCGGCCCAGACCAGAGACAGGCAAGGCCCGTTTAACGGGCGGTTTAACGAAATCACAGAGGTCCGGCGAGCACCCCGCTGCCTCCAGGTCTGCTGGAAGACCCTGGGCAAGTTACATTTCCTCCTCTGGGCTTCAGCGTCCCCTGTATAAACTTAGGAACCTCCACCGCAGCTTAAGCATCCGGGTTAGTGTCAGGCTGAGCGCACCAACACCCCGTTTCAGCGGGAGCAGTGGGTGCTCAGCCTGGTCAGGATCAGCCCCCCACAACCACGGAGCTAGATGCTTTGACCTCGGAGCAGTCCTGGAAACTGCAGGGAACACAGCAAGCCCCAAATCACCTCTAACAGTCCTGAACTGTCCCCAGAAAGGCTGGATTTGAGCAGAGATGTCTATTTAGGGAGCAGCATGAGGCTCTACATCAGTGGTAAAAGCTAAGGACGGCCTAGACGTTACTTTTATTACAGTCCCTGATAAAGTATAATTATAGAGCAGTTGAAGCAAGCGCAGAGCTCTTCCAGTTGGTCCCACAGTGACCACTCACGTGCCAAAGGCAACACGAGCAGAGGAGAAATAAAGCTCGTAGGTCAGCTGTGCGATTTTCCCAACCTTCCACAACCAGGCTCTGAATTTCTCCAGACCTCACTTACCAAACCCCGCGATGACCAAAGGGGAAGCACGGCACCATTCTTTCTCTCTGGCCCGCAAGGGTGAACAGAGATCGGAGCTAAAGGTCAGTTTTAGCCCTAGGATGTTAAAATAGGACAGAAACAAACCAGCAAAGAGTAAAATCAAGGCTGAAAGCAAGGCAGCTTTTCTGCAGAGCACTGAAGAGCCGCAGCAGCCTTCCAAGAGGAGTCACAACAGCCAAAAAAGCACTACAGCCCCCCATTCCTATCCCCTGGTTCCTGCATAAAGCCACAAAACAACTCCAGGCTGCCAAATACCCGGAAGCACTTCGATTTTTTTGTCTTTAAATCACCTGGATTTAAAGCCTCAGATGTATAAAGCCAACACCTCTCTCCCTATCTCCAATTGCGGGCTCTTCCGCCTTCCCGTAAGGAGCTCCGCAGAACGCCAAGCCCCCTCCCTCCTCACACCTTCCCAACTGCTGGGGAAGGTGTGAAACTTTCCATCCGCAGACTCTGCTTTTACACTTCCCCAATTATCGGTCTCACGGGCGCAGAGACGCTGAATTCGTTAGGAGAGGCAGGACGGTTCTGGCGACTCAGCCCCAGGAAGCGTGGAGACAACACGTGGACCAGATCTGCTCAACCTCCTCTCCCAGCCGGACAGCTTCACCCCAATTTTATTGCCCCCCTGCAGTTAACAATATCCCCGGAACCACAGCTATAATGGCTGCGAGCAACATCAAAATGGGATCTCATTTCTAAAGAAGTCCCTTCCACGTGCGGAGAGGGACGGGGCAGGGACTCAGGAGAGCAGGTTTCACTCCCAAATTACTCCTCCAAACGACCTGCCCATTTATTTGTGCTCTCTGGGACAACAGCGTCCAAGGATGCGATGGACTTTAAGGCTTTATCGTACATTTTCTTCACCGCAGGTGTACTGGATTACACGGAGCCTATCAGCCACCAACGAACAGCCTGGATAAAGCAAGAGACCGGGTGCATCGACCCTAATTCAGCGCCTCACCGAGACAGACGCGCGGCATCGGTATCAGCAGAGAGCTTTCACGTGGCGGTGAACTCCATCGCAGGCGTCCCCGTGGCTGCGCGCAAGGCGAGAGCAGTCAGCAGCCGGCCAGCGCCTCGATGATGAACGGGCAGAGCCTCGTCCCGATCTCAGGGGGGCAACCCCCGGTTCTTAAAATGCTTTATTTGTAAATGGGCGATGGCTGCTTTACATAGAAAAAAAAATCGTGTTAAAAGTACCTTGAAAAATCTTCAAGGCCAAGATAAACGGAAGGAGGAGGGGAAAAGTAACCAAAATGAACACTATAAAAAGAAACGGGGAAAAAGATGGGGAGAGGGAAAGATAGAGGGGGGAGCTGTGACAGGGCTGGACCCAACTGCCCCTCCTGGGTGCGGGTACGTTAGTCCAAGGGGACACGAAAGTCTGAGGACAGAGAGGGAAGGATCCCTGGCAGGGAGGGGGTTTTGCCACTACTGCATTTAGGGCAGGGGGCCCCTCAAGGGGCCACGCGGCGGCACCCCGGGGGGCCTCTGTGCAGGCCGGGGGGGCAGGGGGACTCTCTGATAGCCATACGGCGGGGGGCGAGGGGGACCGTTGTACCCGTGAGGAGGCATCAGCGGAGGAGGGCCGCGCATCCCGTGGTGCGGCATGGGGCCTGGGTGACCTGCGGGGACAGAGCACGGACGTTAACAACTCCGCGGGGAGAAGCGGAAACAGCCGACCCCACCCAAAGCCCACCCTCGGGTGCCAGCTCTACCGGGTACCCACGGTTTGGGCCAACCCCCTCCCTCGTTCCCCCTCTACCAGCAGGTCCCGGAGGAAGAGTCTCTGCTAGGACCCCGCCACGGCCGACAGGTCTGAGGAACCCTCTCTGTTGGCAAAGCCCCGTAGATATCGCGACGTGTGAGATGGGGAGAAAATCACCAGAGAGCGCAGAGCCCCACGTCGCGACGAACGCGAGGAAAGCCCCGGGAGACCCTGGCTCAGCAGCTCGCGGCTGCCAGGTCTTGCTCCAAGACACCTCTCCGCGGGGAGGCGGCGGCACCACCTCCTTCCCGTCCCCGTTAAGCTAGGAACGAGGGAGGGCGCGGGGCCGAAGCAAGCGCTGAACTCAATAAAGTGTGTACGATCGATAGAAAAGAACACATACCGCCTCTTGCAGGCACCCACTTACCCATGGGCGACCCGAAATGAGGTCCTCGGGGTGGCATACCCATGGGTGGGGGTCCAGGGTGTGGCATGCCAGGTGGGGGCCGTGGGGGAGGCTGGCCTCCGGAGCCCGGTGGTCCTGGGTGATGCTGGCCCATCCCGGGCGGCCCGTGGTGCACTTGCATGGGAGGCATTCCTGGGGGAATAACGAGTCAAGACGACGTTCGCAGCGAGGGCACGGCAGCTCCGGGCCCCCCGCAGCCCAGAGGGGCATTAAATCCAGCCGCGTGGTTACAACGGCAGGTCTGCAAAGGGGGGTTCTGCTACCAAAAGGGAGGTTAAAGAGGAGAAAGTGCAAAGCTCTCCGACGAGAGGCAACAGGAACAGGCCGCAGCGAAGGAAACGCTGCTTGGATGTAAGTGTTGGGGGGAGAAAGACGTGCCAGCAAGCGTGGTGCAGCCCTGGGGCAGGGCCTGGAGAGAAATCGCCACCCTTGGAGATTTTGGGCAAGCCCCTGAGCAACCGGACTTTGCAGCTTGCCCCGCTCCGGGCAGGAGTGGCCTGGGTCCCTCCAAATCTACTTTTTTCTATTATTCTCTTATTTCATCCCTTTAAAAAACCAAACAACCACAGATTCTTTTCTCCTCATCAGAAACTCAAGAGCCCGGCGCGGCTCCACAGGGCACGCGGTGTGGAAGCGCTCGGTCAGGCTTTCCTTTGCCGTGCGTAATTGGCTACTGTAAGGCCTGAAAAGCCAGCTGCTAATCGGGGACACGCAGCAGCCATCTGGTCACCCACACGGGCAGAGCCACGATCACACAAAGCACCCTAATCAGCCAGCGTCTCTGTGCAGGGGTCGTTTTAGAGCAGGCAGGGTTAAACAACAACAACAAAAAATTAAATTGCAAATTTCACTTAATTTTTGCACTTGAAACCAGAGTCTAGATGTGTATGCTGCTCATTCCTCAGTACTACAGGACTAAAAATGGAAGGAAATCAAAGAAACATTTTGTTCTCATGTCTTGAATTAGCTCCTGCCTGGCAGAGCCGCGGACTGTGCTAAGAAGGTTCACACTTAACGTATTAATTCACACTAGAGAAAAATGACGAAGACTTGGAGTCTCGATAACATCCTCCCAGCCAGAACAGCACTCGAGACCTTAAAACCCCGCGCCGCGACGGACCCTGCCTCCCCCTGTCCCGCACCCTCACGCCTCGAGGAAACTAACGCCTCGACCCGGCTGGATGCCTCCCAGAGGGGCACAACTTCCTAAATTACCAAAGTGCTTCACAAATCCCGCTGGGCCCCGCTCCAGGCTATTTCTTAACACATTTTAGAACATTCAGGAGAGAAACCCAGAAACCAGGCGCGACGCCGCTGACGTCGACGTACTCGCTCCTACGCAGACCCTCCCTTTTCTTCACCAGGCTGCCCTGTGCTGCAGAGAGCAACATTTCGGGGAAAGACGCAGTCCCCTACAGAGGACGGCGACAGTTTTCTCCCCATTTTACAGAAGGGGAACCTCAGGGAAAAGGAGGAGGGGGCGATTTACCCAAGCCCGCCCCCCAGAAGCAGAAGACAAGCGAGGTTCCCCGCGCCCGATGCTTACCCGGGTGGTGCATCCCGCCCGGAGGGAAGGGGTGCGGGTGAGGCGGGTGTCCCCCGCTGGGCGCAGCCCCGGAGGGGGGGCCGGGGGCCCCCGCGCCGGGCGGCATGGGCGGGGGCGGCATGGCAGGAGGCATGCCGGGAGGCATCGCCCCGGGAGGCGGCACCGGCGGGGGGAACGATCCTGGGGGCGGGAGGCCTGGGAAGAGAGACAGTGAGAATTCCGTTAAGTATAAAAACCAAACAAACCACAAGCAAAAAAAAAAAAAAACCACCCTCCCAGGCAATCGGGAAGGAGGCGAGAGCACAAACAGCCTCGGGAACCGTAAAAAAGCAGCAGACAGAAACCGGATCCTTCCACTTAGCCCCGGGACAGCGTAGGTCGAGCTGCCACGGCGAGGGCAGAGGAGTTCCTAAGGTCCTGCCCGTGATCCTGCGGCTCCGCTGAGGGTTTTGTGCCGACCGTCACCAAAGAGCACCCACGCGGCGCAGTGCCACTGCCCCGAGCCTCCCCCCGCGACGAGGCGCAGCTCCGCACGAGGCACGGCAGAATACAGCCGCCCCCGGGGCCGGCGGTGGACGGGCACAACAACCAACGCGGCACAGAGACAGGATTTACCCACCTGGAGGGGTGACGCCAGGTCCCAGGGAGGTGACAACAGGAGTCGGGACAGACGGAGGAGGAGGAGCATCGGCGAAGAGCTGATGGGGCCGATCCGCCTGCGAGAGCGGGTTCTGGGCTGCCAGGAGACGCTCGGCGGCCGAGCCGTGCCGCTCGCCTTTGGAATCTTTTTTGAAGGCGTAGGAAACGGTGATGGGCCTGTTGCAGAGGTACTGTCCGTTCATGGCCTCGATGGCAGCGTCCGAGGCGTCGAAGCTGGCGAAGTTGATGAAGGCGTAACCCTTCGAGTTGCCCGTGTCGGGGTCTCGCATGATCTTGGGCGTCTGCAGGATGACCCCGAAGGCGCTGAAGGTGTCGTACAACAGCTTCTCATCGATTTCGGGATCCAGGTTGCCGATGAAGATGTTGGCCCCCACGTCCAAGTTTTTGTTGTGGGCCGAGGCTTTGTTCACTCGGATCGGCTTCCCGTACAACTTGATCATGTTCATGATCTTAATGGCATAATCCGCGTCCTCCTCGCTGAGGAACTCCACAAACCCATAGCCTGCAACAAGTCCCCGAGCAGAGCTTTAGGAGGGGGCAGACCCACGGCCTCCCACAGCTCGTCCAGCCCCGCCTGATTTAAAACCAGAGAGCCCACAGCTCCCCTTAGGGGAAGGAAGATGATCTCCCCCCTCTCTTCCCGCAGTAATCTCTCTCTGACTGTCCCCGGCTAAAGTATTTTATTCAACGTGAAGCTTTTGAGAGAGAACGCTAAATATCTCACCTTGGTGCTGGCCTGTGACTCGATCCTTGGGCATGTGGGTATTGACCACCGGTCCCGCCTGGAGAAAGAGCTCCCAGAGCAGCGGCTCGCTGACCTTCTCATCCAACCCCCCGACGTAGACCGTCGCGTCTGCAGCGGAGGGGAGAAAGAAAAGCTGAGTTCGGCCCGTGAGCCCGGCAAGCTGGAAGTCTCGGCTGCGCCGGGACTTGACGGCTTGATGCTGAAATCGCTCACGTCAAAGACAGAAATCCCCTTTAAACTTTTAACCGTACCCCCTATAATTATGCCCCCAACCAGGGAGGCCCCCATAGCCCCCCCACTTTTCTCTAGGGAGACCAGAACCCCTCCATTCCAGCTCCTGTGTGCCCAGGAAGCCTTCTGTCCCCCCTTAACCCTCGCGAGGCCAGGACCCCCCGACTGACACCCCCACCCACACATCTCTGGGGAGCCTGGGACCTCTCTGTAGCCCCCTTAGCCTCCAGGTCACCCTGGGCCCCCCCACAGAGCACCCCATGTCTCCAGGGAGCCCACGTCCCTCCCCCCAAGCCCCTGAATATCTCCAGAGAGCCTGCCCCCCCCCCCAGCTCCACCATGTTCCCAGGGAGCCCAGGGTCCCTCGCAAAGCCCCCTCACGTCCCCAAAGAGCCCAGGGTCTCCTGCAGAACCCCCCCGACCCCCCAAGGTCCCCCACAAAGCCCCCCCACGTCCCCAAAGAGCCCAGGGTCTCCTGCAGAGCCCCCCCCACCCCCCAAGGTCCCCCACAAAGCCCCCCCACGTCCCCAGGGAGCCCAGGGTCCCCCGCAAAGCCCCCCCACGTCCCCAGGGTACCCCCACAGAGCCCCCTCACACCCCCAGGGAGCCCAGGGTCCCCCACAACGCCCCCACACGTCCCCAGGAAGCCCAGGGTCCCCCACAAAGTCCCCCCACGTCCCCAGGGTTCCCCGCAGAGCCCTCCCCCCGCCCCCACGGAGCCCAGTGTCCTCCAGGGAGCCCCCCCACGCCCCCAGGGAGCGCAGGCCCCCCCCGACCCCGCAGCCCCCCCGCGGCAGGCCCCGGCCCCGGCGCTCACCCTGGTTGCGCTCGGAGATGGGCCCCGCCGCCATCTTGCCCCGCCGCCCGCTCCCGCCCGCGCGGCGCCGCCGTCACGCAACGCCGCACGCGACGGCGCCTCGCGCCGTGACGTCAGCCGCAGGCGCGAATCCCGCCCCCTCGCGGCGACGGGCCCCGTCGGGCCGGAAGTGGCGTCGGCGGTTGAGCGCGGCGAAGGTGCGGCGGCCATCTTGAGTGTGGGCGGGCGGGGTGACCGGGCCGCCCTTGTGTCGCGATATCCCCTGCCGTGACAGGCGGCGACATCACCCTCACGGCCAGGAGCACTGCCCCAGCGGGGACCCCAGTGCTGGCGGCGATCCCAGTGCCGGGAGATCCCAGTGCGGGGGAATCCCAGTGCCAGGAGATCCCAGTGTGGAGGGATCCCAGTGTGGAGGGTTCCCAGTGCCGTGACAGGGGGGATCCCAGTGCTGAGAGACGCCAGTGCCGAGGGATCCCAGTGTGGAGGGATCCCGGTGCTGGGAGATCCCAGTGCCAAGGGATCCCGGTGCCGGGGGATCCCGGTGTGGAGGGATCCCAGTGCTGGTGGATCCCAGTGTGGAGAGATCCCAGTGCCGGGGGATCACGGTGCGGGGGGATCCCGGTGCTGGTGGATCCCAGTGTGGAGAGATCCCAGTGCCGGGGGATCACAGTGTGGAGGGATCCCGGTGCCGGGGGATCACAGTGTGGAGGGATCCCGGTGCTGGGAGATGCCAGTGCGGGGGGATCCCGGTGCCGGGGCATCCCAGTGCGGAGAGATCCCAGTGCCGGGGGATCCCAGTGTGGGGGGATCCCGGTGCTGGGAGATGCCAGTGTCGGGGGATCCCAGTCCTTGGAGGTCCCAGTGTGGAGGGATCCCAGTGCTGGGAGAACCCAGTGCCGTGGCGGGGGGGATCCCAGTGCCGGGGGATCCCAGTGTGGAGGGATCCCGGTGCTGGGAGATCCCAGTGCGGGGGGATCCCGGTGCTGGGAGATCCCAGTGCGGGGGGATCCCGGTGCCGGGGGATCCCAGTGTGGAGAGATCCCGGTGCCGGGGGATCCCAGTGCGGAGAGATCCCGGTGCCGGGGGATCCCAGTGTGGAGGGATCCCGGTGCTGGGAGATCCCAGTGCGGGGGGATCCCGGTGCCGGGGGATCCCGGTGCGGAGAGATCCCGGTGCCGGGGGATCCCGGTGTGGAGGGATCCCGGTGTGGAGGGATCCCGGTGCCGGGGGATCCCAGTGTGGAGGGATCCCGGTGCTGGGAGATCCCAGTGCGGGGGGATCCCGGTGCCGGGGGATCCCGGTGCGGAGAGATCCCGGTGCCGGGGGATCCCAGTGTGGAGGGATCCCGGTGCCGGGGGATCCCAGTGCGGGGGGATCCCGGTGCTGGGAGATCCCAGTGCGGAGAGATCCTGGTGCCAGGGGATCCCAGTGCGGGGGGATCCCGGTGCCGGGGGATCCCGGTGTGGGGGGATCCCGGTGCTGGGAGATGCCAGTGTCGGGGGATCCCAGTCCTTGGAGGTCCCAGTGTGGAGGGATCCCAGTGCTGGGAGAACCCAGTGCCGTGGCGGGGGGGATCCCAGTGCCGGGGGATCCCAGTGTGGAGGGATCCCAGTGCTGGGAGATCCCAGTGCGGGGGGATCCCGGTGCCGGGGGATCCCAGTGCTCGGGATCCCGGTGCCGGGGAATCCCCGTGTTTGCAGCCCTCGGCCTCGCGTGCCGGGGGGCCCCCTCCCGCGCCCCCCCCCCAGCTCCCCCCTCCCCGCCACGCGCCGCCGCCCGCACCCCTGCGCTGCAACGGCTCCGCCGCCCCGGCCTGGCGGCGAAGCAGCGGCCGAGGAACCCGCCGGCCTCCCCCGGCCCCCGAGCCCCCGCGGCGTCCCCCCCCCGGCCCGCCGAGACATCGCCGGGCACAGCCGGGGCGCTGCAGGAGCCAGGGTGCGGCCGTCCCCGGCCTCCTCCGCCTAAACCCCGACCGCGCTCCGGGCCCGGCCAAGCACGGGCGGTCCCGCACCGCCCGCCGGATGAAACCCCCCGGTAACGCCCCGCGGCGGGGCCGGGTCCTGCTGGCCCGGGCTGGATGGGGCCGCCCCGGCCCTGAGCTCCCCAAAGCCTCTCTGGAGGTAGCAAGAATTTAATGAAAAAAACCGGAGAAACCGCCACGCCCGGCGAGAGTCGGGGGCACCCAGGGGACCCCCCTGCTCCAGCCCAGCGCGGCACCCCAGGATCCGGCCCCGGAAAGCCCCGGCGAGGAACCGCTCGAAGGCACCGGCGGTTTGGGGGGGTCCCCCCAAAACCCACGCGGCTGGAGGGAGCCCCGGAGCCCCGCCGAGGGACGGGGCTGTCCCAGCAGCCGTGTGTCCCCCCGGCGGGGGGGGGTCCCGTCCCGGGGCCCCTCACCGCGAGGGTGCGAGGGGGGTGCCGGCGGCCTCGGTGCGGGGTCCCGCCGCCTGCCAGGCGCTGAGCCGGTCCTGCAGCAGCGTCAGCTCCTCGGCCAGGCCGGCCGGAGACGGGGCGAAGCGCCCGCGCTGCGGGGAGGGGAGACACGCGGGGTCGGGATGGACGGAGACGGGGCCGGGGTGGGGGGACACGGGGCCGGGGTGGGGGGACCCGGGTAGGACAGACGCAGCGGTCAGGACCGCCGCACCCAGACCCCCCGCACCAGCCCCAACCCGCGTCCCGAGCAGCAGGACACACCTGGGGAAGAGGAAACCCCCTCCGAATCCCCTCGGGTCTGCGCCCACCCGGGACCCCCGTCACGGTGCAGCCCTGCCGTGCCTCAGTTTCCCCTCACTTCACCGGGGAGACCCCATCGGGGAGACCCCCGGTGCCGGCGTTACCTGTGCCTCGGGCAGACCCCGCAGGTAGCAGCGCCGCCAGAGCCGGACGGAGGGTCCCGCGGCGCAGGGCAGCAGCAGCCCCGGGGGGGACGCGGGGGGCCGGTTGCCCCCCGGGCTGCCCCCCCGCTCGCCGAGGCTCTCCAGGGAGGGGGCCCAGCGGGATAGGCGCGGGGGGGGGCGGCCGCTCCTCCAGGGAAAGGGTTGGGGTGACAGCGTCCCCTTGGTCAGCACGAACACGTTCCCGGCCCCCGGCCCCGGCCAGGCGTCGGCGGGCTGGGAAACGGGGGAAAAAACAGGGATTAGGGGGAAAAAAGGGGGGGAAAAGCCAGTGAGAAGGGATAACCCCACACTTAGGGATGGGGCACGTTTTTGGGGGGCACATGGCACCAGGGAGGGATTTAACATGCAGAGCACCCCAAACTGAATGGGAGAGCGGGGAGGGGGGATCTCGTGCAGCACAACCCGGACGTCTGGGTCCCTTCCCGGCCGTGCAGCCCCCCCAAAGCCAAGCCCTGACTCACCCTGCCCGGCGTCTGGGGGTCTGCGGTGTCGGGGGGTCCCACGCTGCCAGCAGCACCCGCTGGGTTCCTGAATCGGGCCCGCTGCTGCCGGCTGTAGCGCAGCCCCCAGTCCCAGACGGCGGGCAGCCCGCAGGCAGCGCTGCCCACCCTGCCCGCCCGCGGCACGCCCGGAGGGGGGTCCCGCCAGCCGTTCACCGGTGTGTAGGTCTGGCTGCAGGGTCGGTGCTGCGGGGGGGAGAAAGGGTGAAACGGGAGATTTTAGGGGGGGTCAATGCCCAATTGCAGATGCGGATGGGGAAACTGAGGCACGGCCCTGTGGGATGGGAGAGGATTCATCTCTGTCCCCAAACCCGCTGCCTCTTGCTGGGAGGGGACCCAGGAGTGTCCCCCCTCGGCACCCCCAGCTCACCGGGCTGCTGCGGCCCCGCTGCCGCTGGCAGCTGAAGAGGAAGGTGCTGAAGTAAGGGGCGAAGCTGCTGTCGTGGAGGGCCAGGAGATACGCCTCGGTGAAGCCGAAGGCCGCCGGGAATTGCCGCACCAGCTGCCACGCGCAGTCCAGGAACAGCAGGAAAACGGGGGCCTGGGGGGGGGACGGGGACGCTCACGTCACCCACCGGTGAGGGGGCCGGGGTGGCGGGGACGCAGGGCGGCTCCCACCTCCTCCCGGGGGCTGTCGCGGCGGAGGAGCCCGAGTCGGCGGGGAAAGGGGTGCCCGGCTGCCACCCACTCCCGCTGCACCAGGCTCTGGAAGCCGGGCAGGGTGCGGGCGTGGGGGTCCCCCAGGAGCTGCACCAGCGAGGCCAGCAGGCAGTTCAGGTCCCGGTCCGATGGCTCTGGGGGGGACAAGGGGGTCAGGGGGTGTCCCCAACCTGTCACCCCCCCAGCCCGGTGCTCCCGCCGGCGCTACCTTGCAGGAGGACAGAGCAGCGTCTCCCCGCCAGCAGCGATGCCACCTCGACGGCTTTTCTCAAGCAGGTGCTAGGGGGGCAATAAGGGGGGTCAGGGCACCCCGAAATGCCACGGCCGCCTGCCTGGGGGTCTGCAGCCCACCCCGGGATGCTCACGCACCCACCGCAATGTCCCCATCGCCCTGCAGCCACCGGTCGGGCCGTGGGGGAGGACCATGGGGAGGGGTATTTTTAGGGTGGGGTTTTCCCCCACCACCCCGTACCCCAAAAAAAGCCCCCACCGCCACCCGCTCACCGGACGTGGTCCAGCCAGCGCGTCCCCTCCAGGGCTGAGAGCCACTTCTCCTCCGCCGCCGCGCCTGGCTCGCACGGGCAAAGGATGGGGGGGTCAGCGGAGGAGAAGGAGCCCCGTGGTTGGGGGGGGTCCCCACTGGATCCCCCGTCCCCGCTCACCGGGCAGGCAGAGCGCCCGCAGCTTGAGGTGGGCGAGCTGGATGTCGGCGAGGGTGGGCAGCTCGGCGGTGTCGGCCAGCACGCAGGGCCCGCGGCCCCTCAGCAGCAGAGCCTCCAGGCACCTGGAGGGGGGAGAGGGACCCCCGGGTGGGGCCGGGTTGGGGTAGCACCCCCAGACCCCCCCCCGGGACCCCCGGCGGGACTCACCTCACGTCCTCGCTGCCCGGCTCCGAGGCTGCGTGGAAGCCGGCGGCTCTCAGCAGGTCGCTGCCGCCCGGGTGGTGCCAGCACAGGCGCTGCGGGTGAGCCGGGGTGACACCCCCCCACATCACCCCCCCAGCCCTTTCCCCGCCCCCCCCCCGCCCCCCAGCACCCCGTCGCCCTCCCCGGGCACTCACAGGCACGCGGCGCTCCTCGAAGTGGGCGAAGGTCCGCTTGAGGTCGTGGTCCAGGAGCCCGCTGGGCACCCACAGGTACCGGGGGAGGCTGCGGGTGGGGGGGGGGCATGGGGCAGGTGCCCCCCCCCCCAGCACCCCCCAAATCCCGGGGTGCCATTTCGAGTGCCCAAACCGTGGGCAGAGGGGAGGATTTCCCCTCCCCCTCCACCGCTGCTCCCCAGGGTCACGCTGTGCACCCCCCCCGCCCAGTGTGGGGTGCTGGGGGCCCCTGGACCCCGGCGTCCGGCCGGGCCGTACCTGGGGGCCATGTCGAAGCGCTCGTTGACGGCGCTCACCCTCCAGCCCGCGGCTCCCAGGCGCTTCAGCTCCTTCTCCCAGTCGCGCAGGCTCTCGAAGAGCAGCGTGGCCGCCGAGCCTTCCTCCTCCTCCTCCTCTTCCTCCTCCTCATCCTCCGAAGGGGCTGCGGCAGGGCAGGACCAGCCATCGTGTCCCTCGCCGGTGTCCCCCAGCCACGCGGCCGCCTCCCGCGCCTGGGCGATGGCGTTGGCGACCTGGCAGAGAGGAGCCAAGACCGGGCATGAACCCCCCCAAAAATCCCCCCCTGAAGCGCCCCAGAGCCGGGTACGAAGCCTCCCCGCCCCCCCCATAACCGCTCACCCGAAACGCCTGCGGAGCCAACCCGTTCTCGTGGAAGTAGAAGCGGAGCAGGCGGAAATCCCGGCAGAAAACGGCCAGTTCCTCGGGGATGAACTTGAGGGTGGAGGCGGCCGTCAGCACCTTGGGCTTGGCGAAGCTGCTGGCTGCGGCGGGCGAGGGGGGGGAACCGTCAGCGCCGGCTGAGACCTGCCCAACTCATCACAGGGGGCTCGGGGTTGCCACCTCTTACCTGCCACCAGCTTGCGGATGCAGGGCAGCGCCACGTCGTACTCGCTGTGGAGGAAGGCACGGGAGCCGGGGGCCTGCGGCAGAGCGGGGAGAGCTGGAAGCCATCCCGGTGCTTGTCCCCCCCCCCCCGCCCCGGGAAGGGATAGTGGGGCCGGATCCGGGCCCCCGCTGCCTTCGCCCGGCTGGTGCTGAGCCCCGCGGCTGCCCCTCGTCCCCCACCGCGTCCTGCGGCGAGGAGTTCCCCCGGTTCTGCAGCCGACGAGCGAGGGTGGGGCTGGGACGGGGTCAGGATGTGGGCGGATGGGCCTGGGATGGGGCCGGGATGCCACTGGGATGGGGCGTAGGGGGTCAGGATGTGGTTGGGATGGAGCTGGGATGGGGTCAGGATGGGGCTGGGATGGGGCCGGGATGCCACTGGGATGGGGCGTAGGTGCAACCAGGATGGGGGGCAGGATGTGGTTGGGATGGAGCTGGGATGGGGCCGGGATGGAGCTGGGATGACACTGGGATGGGGTCAGGATGGGGCTGGGATGGGGCCGGGATGCAGCCGGGATGGGGGTCAGGGTGGGGTTGGAATGGGGTGGGGATGCAGTGGGATGGGGGTCGGGATGCAGCCAAGGTGGGGCCGGGATGGGGTGGGGACGCAGTGGGGTGGGGGTCAGGGTGCAGCCGGGATGGTGCTGGGATGCAGCTGCAATGGGATTAGGATGCAGCCGGGATGGGGTGGGGGTGCAGTGGGATGGGGGTCGGGATGCAGCCGGGATGGGGTGGGATAGGGTCAGGGAACAGCCGGGCCGGGGCCGGGCTGGGGTGGGGGTGCAGTGGGGTGGGCGGCCGGGCCAGGCCCGGGCCCGGGGGGGGCAGCGCGGCCCCCGGCCGGTCCCGCTCCCACCTGGGCGGGCAGGAAGGCGACGCGGCGGTTGGTGCAGAGCAGCGTCCCGGGGACGGAGCCGTCGCCCTCTCCGCAGCGCTGCCGGGCGCCCGCCGCCTCCTCCAGCACCAGCTCCCCTGCGGGGACGGGGCGCTGGGTCCGGGGGGGCCCCAGGAGCGCCCCGACCCGCCCCGGCGCCGCTCCCCCCCCGCCCCGGCGGCCCCCGGCATCCCGGCACCTGCCCTACCTGGGAGGCCGGGGAAGGCCGGGCGGCGGCCGCTCATGGCGGAGGGACTTTGGCCGGGCGGGCCCGCAGCGGCGGCGGGAGCCGGAGCGGAGCAACCCGGGAGCCCCGAGCGCCACCGCCCGCCCCGCAACGCCCGGCCCGGCCCCCGGCCCCGGCATCCCGCCCCCCGGAACGGGCATCCCGCCCCCCCGAACGGGCATCCCGCCCCCCCGGCCCCGGCATCCCGCCCCCCCGAACGGGCATCCCGCCCCCCGGAACGGGCATCCCGCCCCCCCGAACGGGCATCCCGCCCCCCCGGCCCCGGCATCCCCCCGCCCCGGCATCCCGCCCCCCGGCCCGGGCATCCCGCCCCCCCGAACGGGCATCCCCCCGCCCCGGCATCCCCCCGCCCCGGCCCCGGCATCCCCCCCCCCGGAATGGGCATCCCGGCCCCCCGGGGCGGAGCGGCGGCAGGCAGGCAGGAGGGCCCCCCCGAAAGCGGACGGGGGAGGTACGGCAGCGTGCACCCCAAAAAGGGATGGGCAGTGCTGGAGGGGATGTACAGCCCCCGGCACCCCAAAAGGGACGTAAAGCTTCAGGCACCTCATAAGGGATGCACAGTGCTGGGTGGGGGTGCACACAGCCCCAGGCACCCCAAAAGGGATGTATGGTGCAGCACGGGGTACGCACAGCCCCAGGCGCCCCAAAAGGGACGTATGGTGCAGCACGGGGTACGTACAGCCCCAGGCGCCCCAAAAGGGACGTATGGTGCAGCACGGGGTACGTACAGCCCCAGGCACCCCAGAAGGGATGTATGGTGCAGCACGGGGTACGTACAGCCCCAGGCACCCCAAAAGGGACGTATGGTGCAGCACGGGGTACGTACAGCCCCAGGCGCCCCAAAAGGGATGTATGGTGCAGCACGGGGTACGTACAGCCCCAGGCGCCCCAAAAGGGACGTATGGTGCAGCACGGGGTACGTACAGCCCCAGGCACCCCAAAAGTGTTGTATGGTGCAGCACGGGGTACGTACAGCCCCAGGCGCCCCAAAAGGGATGTATGGTGCAGCACGGGGTACGTACAGCCCCAGGCACCCCAAAAGTGTTGTATGGTGCAGCACGGGGTACGTACAGCCCCAGGCACCCCAAAAGGGATGCTTCGCCAGCCGAGGGTCGCGCAGCACTGGGCAGGGCAGGGGTCCACCCACACCCCCCGCCCGTCCCCACACCTTGCTGCCGGTGGCACGGGGCCCCGCGCGGCCCCCCGGGCTCTCCTGGGGACAGGGCCGGGCTGCTCGGCCGGGGAGGAACGAGCTGCTCCGTGACTCATCGCCGAAGCACGGCCTTCTCCTCCCAACCCCGGAAAAACCAGCGCGCCGCCGGCACCCGTGCCAAGCCGGCCTGGCTCCCGCTGGCCCCAACCCCGCCGAGGTGGCCAAGGGACCCGGGGCCCCTGACCCCGCTGCTGGCAGCAGGTGGATGGTGGCCCTGGGGCCCCCCCCACTGCCATGAAACCCCTGGGGACCCCAAAACCCAAACCTCCTCGGCTCAGCTCCTCCTGCCGGGGCAGCACCGGGGCAGCCGAGGCACCGGTGCCGGCACAAGGCGGGATAAACCCTGGCACAAACCCGGCTCAAGGGAAACCCAGCACCATCGGAGCACACGCTAAAAATCTTATTCGAGGTGTATTCGCCTGCAGATTTTTGGGGCAGCCCCTGCTTTGGTGGCTGCAGCTCGTGCACCCCAATTTTCCTCTTGCAGGAAAATCACCCGGCGGAGCATCCCGGGAGAGCTTGGCCGGGTCTTTGGCTCCGGCACCTGGCGGATAAGAGGAATTTCCTGCAGGGCTTTAACCCAGGGCTGCTCTCCAAGGCGAGGGCAGCGTCTGCGCCAGCTCGGGGTCAGCCCGGGCCACCCCGAGAACCGGAGGAAAATTGGCCGGCAGGGGCGAGCCGGCACCGACGTGGCGCTGGGCACGGTGCGGCCGCTCGCCGATGCTGGGAGGAAGGAAAAACACCGGGAGCTGGAATACAAAATCCCAATGCAAAGAAATCCCATGGGAAAGCGCTCCCGGCGCCCCATCCCCAAAGGGTTCCCACTTCCCCGCGAAACGCGTTTCCAACCACCCCCAAACCCCCCAAACGGCAGCGGCGTGGGGCGAGGACGCAGCCGCCCTTCCCCGCTCGCTGCCCCGGGGCTGCACCGCTGAAGCTGGGGCTGGTGATGAACATCTTCGCGGTGAATTTTCCTCTTTCTGAACCCATTTCAGCTTCAGCATCCAAAACGCCCCGTGCCAGCAAGCAGCTGGGTGTCATCTTCACGCTGTGCAAAAGCTTTGCTTGGGTATTAAATTGTTTAAAGCATCCCTGGGTGCCGGCCTTCAAATGCCACCGGGGAAAAGGTTCCTCCGCAAATCAGCGAGGACGGACAACAGTGGTGACGGAGGGGCGGTCGGTGGGGTTTCTTTTTTAAATGACAGCCTGAATTTGGTACCCAAAGAGAGGGAAATCTTCCCCAGCCCCCAGGAAAGAGGATGCTGTGCTCCACAGCGGAGCAAAAGCCAAGAAAACCCCCATATCTTGATGGAGGAGGGGATGAAGAGCAGCCCCGAGGCAGGGAATTTGGGGCACGAAGGGCTGGGACGCCCAGAGCCCGTGGGGGTTGAAGCCCCGGGGGTGAAGCGGAGGAAAGAGGCACGGCCGCTGCCCAGGGCTTAATTAGTTGAATGTTGTTTATTGTCAGTGAATCTATGGTAGCATAAACGAAGGATGCGGTGTACAGCCCGATTGCGACGCGCCATCTAGTGCTCGCTACAGCGGTGCTCACGAGGAGTAAAAAAAAAAAAAAAAAATCATCAATTTAATATTTAATTTAAAAAAAAAAAAAAAGTCTTCTGTGAATAAACAATTGCAGAATTAATTCAGGTCACTTCTCGTAGGATTAGTGATAACCAAAGCATCCCATCAGCCTTCCCCCCCGAGGGGCCGGGCGACGTCAGTGAAGGTAAACGCTCGTACGACAAAATAAACCGCTCCTTAACGGGTTTTGCACGCCCTTGAAGAAAACCTTTACTGCACCAGGGCCTGACGGCAGCAACGTTTGTCCCACGACACCATTAAGTGCACTTATTTTAAGACCTCGGGATCACGTCGCAGCCTCCCCCCTCCCCGTCCCCTCCCCGCGGCCCCCGGCCGATGGCAGAAAAACCCTCCTGGGGGCAGGTTTGGTGCTTTTCCTCCAGGAAAGGTGCTCTGGAGCTCGAGTCGCTCTCGCTCTCCCCCCCCAACCCACCCCGCTTTAAAAAAAAAAAAAAAAAAATAGGTGCCAGAAAAATTCCTAGTCCCACGCCCCAAAAACACCGCGTGGGCAGTGGCTTTAGTGTGTTTATGGAAAGGACCCGGCGGATGGTAGATATCATCTTTCAATAAATATAATTCCTATTTAATAGTCCCTTAAAAAAGAAAGAAAGAAAAAAAAAATTAGTTTCACCATAAAGGAAACAAAAACGACCTGAAAAAATCCTTCGTGGTTCTGAAGAAATGCAGCCGCTTCGGTGGGACCCGCGGGGCGCCTGGGGAACAGCCAAAACTCTGCCCTTCATAGAAAAAAACCACTCCTCAAAGATTTTTCATCCTTGCCTGAAGTTCAGGGGTGGGTTTTGTGGATGTTAGAAAAAAGCTACGAATTCTACTAACCACGATAAAAACCGGCCACGCCGGGCACTGAAGACCCTGCAAAATCCCCCGGCGCGCGCCGGGGCTGCGGGGCCGCGCGTCCACCCCCCCCAAACCGCAGAACAACTTTTTTGGGGGAGCTTTGCCCTTTTCCCCCCAACGCGGCGCCGGGCGGGCGGCGCACGAGCCCGTTTCTCGTCTCCCTTCCCGGCGCCCGCGGGCGGGGGACAGGTTTGCATCCCCCCGTCGGGGCTCACCCGCTCCTCGGAGAGGGACCACCATGGGGTCAAACTTCACCAAGAACCGAAGCGCCCGGCCAAACTTGCTTTTCCCCCCCTAAAAGCGCCTCGGGAGGAGGAAGAGCGACAGCATCTCCGCACTACGGGATGCGAGATGGTGGGGGACGCCCAGGTGGGGAACCTGCTGCCGGCTTTCCCCGTTCGCTCCCCCGAAGACGATGTCACGCACAGCTCCGTCGCGTCTACAAGACTAACGCAAAGCTCCCCCAAACCTCCGCTCTTTTAACACCCCACATTTCCCGGCGGTGCTTTGTTACCCCCCTTCCAGCGAGCAGATCCGAAAACCGGCGCCAGGCGCTTCCCACCGCAACGCAACCTCCGGCACCCATCGGCGTGGCCCCGCGGCAGGACGGAGTTAACCAAAAGGGAGAGAAATTCCCCCCCAAAAAACCCCGGAACCGCCGGCGAAGCATCATCGGCTTTTGCCTCCCCTCCTCCCGCGCTCTCTGCTTGGGGGGGCCCGGAGCATCCCCCGCTCCCACCGCAGCCGAAGGATGCTCCCCGCCCCCGCACTAAAGCTGCCGCTCCGATCGCAGGAAAAATAAGCGGCAGAAGTTGGTCTGTAAACCAAGCGACCCCCATACAGTGAGGATCTTGTTTGGGTTTTTTTTAAACGTTTCAGCTTAATATTTGGGCTGAAGCGAGGGATCGCCGCGGGGTAACCGGGGCGAGAGCCTGCGGCGCTTAACCAGGGCTGTACCTTCTCCCCCGGGTGAAAGTACGTCGGAATTGCCGAATTTGGGGGAAGATTTCCGACCTGGCGTTTGCTCCGAGATGAGAGGACTCGGGAGCCACCCCGAAGTCACCCACGGGAGCGGGTGCCGACCCCCGGTCGCATCGGCCGGACACCGAAGCCCTTTCGCAGGACGCAGCTGGGCAAGGCTCATCCGCGCTTGGCGACTTCATAAACCCAAAGAGAACAACTTAAAATCAGAGTTAACCCAGCACCGGGGTATCTACAACCCCTCGACAAGAGGCTTCGTCAGGACCACGCTTAACGACCCCGCGCAGCCGCCTCCTCTAGAAAAGGCCTTAATTTGTGGGTTTTTAGCTAGACATTAAACTGGTAAAACTGGTACTTGGAACCAAGCCTTAGTGTGTTTGTGAGAATAAGGCTTCGGGTGATCTCCAGGGTTAAGTACACTTCCACCTCCTCTGCCCGGTTCTCTCCTCCCTTCTCCCCGGGAAGGGCAGCGGGCAGGATCAGCACGGGAAGGGATTGCATAGTTTGATGCCTTCTGAAAAACAAAATTTAAAAAAAAAGAAAAAAAAAAAAAAAAGAGGGAATGTTGTAAAGCTTCGAATTACCGGTAAATTCATGTTTTATTTTCACGTGGTAAAACGCTGAACCTTGTGTACAGGATCGAGTCCGGCTGGGGAGCTGTAGTTACAAAAAGAAAAAAAAAGAAAAAAAAAAAGAAAAAAAAGATCTGTGCAAACATTGCAGTGCTAAAGTTAAACCCACCCGCAAGACGTGCGCGGGAGCGTACGGTTCACCCTACGCCGCAGGGGCCGGGACGGGGGAGAAGGGAACGTAGCGGCCCACGTCGGGTCTGTGAGTTAGTGACGGGTTCATTTTTTTTTCCTTAACGTTTCGCTCTGTAGCCCTATTATCAAAAATATCTTTTAATATTCCTCAGCCTAAGGTCAGTTACGTGGCTCAGCAAAATGGAGCCGAGTTAATTTGATTCAGCAGAACAGAGGTAGTACGGCAGTAGCTTGCTCAAGTAGAAAGAGTTATCGCGGGCGCGGGTGTCCACGTACGGCTGCAAGCGCCCGGCAGCCCGCTGCGGATTTACCTCCCGGAGCTGCGGGATGCTTTGTCCTCTCCACGTCCCCACGCCGCTGGTTATTGCTGGGCGGAGACACTGACCTTGGGTTTTTTTTGTCTCGATTCTTACTAAGTCGGGTCGACCGTACCGCGAACAGAACGGTTTTGCACAGTACTTCTGCAGGAAAAAAAAACTCAAAACCACTCAAGCACTGTGACCACCCCCTCCGTCTCCCTCCCACCCCAAGAAGAGTTTAAAAATAACATTTTAAAAACAGAGCTGAGCCCGTCGGAAGGGCAGAGCCCCGAGCCTGCGGCTCGGAGATGCTCAGAGACACCCGATGGGGCCGGGCTCGGATGAGTTCAACAAAAAAAAAAAAACACCCCAATAACGTCCAATTCCAACTAAGTTTCGCTCAGTACCAGCAAAAAGAAATACAAAATAAAAACAGTGTTTTTAAAAAAAAAAAAACCTCTCAATTAAAAGGTCTGTGACGTTCAAACTGAAATTCCTGGGGCGTCCTCCCTCAATTCTGGGCAGTTGGTGACGGAGTCCAGCTGGAGGGACCCGGCGGGCGCTGCTCCCCCCTCGCCTCCTCCGAAAGCTTTGGTCTGGTTTATTGAATCGTTTTGAAGAACCCCCCCACTTCCACCCTGTGCTCTCAAACTCGCTGATCCTGGTCACCTCTTGCCAGGAGAAGCCTCGTTAAAAGCATCCTCCTCCCCCTCGCAGGCTCCCCGGCAGCGGGGGCTTCTCTCGCCTCCCCTCCCTCCCGCCACCCTCCTGCACCACCTCCATCACACCGGCCAAATCCCATCTCCCAGCCAAATCCCCGCTCCCTCCTTCCACCGACAGGGAGGGGAGCGTGTGGAGGGGGGGCTTTAAAAAAAAAATAATATATCTATATTATTGCATTCCCCATCTTTCATGGGTCCCAAGAGCAGCGCCGGGGCGGGGCGCTCAGAACCTGTGCACTAGAGCCTCCCGCTCCTTGCGCTTCAGCTCCTCTTTGTAACAGCAGGAGCAGAAATTCCCAGTTTCTGGATGTCCGTAAAAACTGCAGTTCGGCTGCTTGCATTTGGTCTGCTGAACGTTATAAAGAACTCGGCTTTTATTTTTGTCCGCCGGCGTTCCTTTCTGCGAGCTGTCCTGCTCGAGGTATTCCCTGTAGCCGTTGCTGTGCGGGGGGAGGCAGGCTGAGCCGTCGCACTCCGGCGGGTAGGTGGGATGGACGTCCGTGTCCGTGGGGGAAAATCTCCCCAGGTGGGAAGGGCTGGTTTGGTAGGGGTTCGGCCGCGCCTGGGCGCAGTGTCTGGGCAAGGTAGCGTAGGGGGGAAGGCTGCTGCAGGACCCCCCGGCTACCTGCCGCCTGCTGTCTTGATAGCTGGGGGGATGCGATCCCTCCGTGCTGGTGACCACGGAGGGTCTGGGAAAGGTGAAAACGCCCGAATAGCCGGAGGGAAAAGCTGCTATTTTAGCGCCTATGGCCAGATCCGGGGTCTGGATGGTGTAGGCGGGGGGAGGCTGGGGGTAAGCGGGGTTGAGCATCGCTTCCTCGCCCTTGTGGGCGTTCGCCTCCGGCTCCAGCTTCTTGGCCGGGGCAGCGCTCCCCAGCGCCTTCTTCTCCGCCTCCTTCTGCTTCTGCTCGGCCATAAAGCGTTCCTCGGCATCCAGAAGGTACCGCTGGATCATCTCCTCCTGGTACTGGTGCCGGTTGCTGGTCTTGAGGTGGCCGGCGAAGATGAACTTGCGCTCTCCCTGCATGGCAGCCCGGAGGATGCTCAGGCTCAGCCTGACGTCGTTGCTGTATTTGTAGGGGTCCGGCGGCTTCTCGGGGGCTGCTCTACCCGGGCAGGTTTTCTCCACAGGAGCTGACAAGTCTCCTTGGGAAGATTCCTCTTTGCTGCCTTTCCTTGACTTCAAGGATCCTTTCTTCTTCTTCTCCAAGGTATCTCCCTGCCCGTTGCTCACCCCTCCCTTGATGGTTTTGCTGTGCATCAAGCCACCCATGTTCTTTTTTAGCTTACTTCCCAAAGTCTTGCCGAAGCTGCCCAGCTTATTGGCAACCGAGTCTGCCCGTTTTTTATCTTTTTCCTTATCCTTTTCTCGGTCTTTCTTTGGTTTCTCTTTGTCCTTGCAACCCCTGCTGCCACCGTTGCTGGCTGAACTGCTGCAGACCGACTCCTTGTCCGACTCTCCCGACTCCGCAGCTGAACGAGCATCGTCGCCCGCGGAGGCTGTAGGGGATTCCGGCTGGGCCAAAGGTGCCTGGGGAGAAAGAAAACCCATCTATCAAAGCCCAGGAAGCTCCCAGATAAGCATTTTCAAGCTGAAGGTGAAACAGAGAAGTAGGCGCTTGCTCCGAGGACGGAGGGGACAACGTTCGAACACACTCAGCGTGACAGGTCCCCAGCAGCCGTCCCGCACATCCATAAATGACTTCGCTTGCTCAAGGCTTCAGGGGAAAAGCTAGAGAAGAAGAAGAGGGTGAGGAGGGGGCCAACAAATTCCCCCTCTGGTCACCCAAAAGTGCGGTGGGCACAGCTGGCGCCCGCTTCCCTGGGGTCACGGCATCCTCCGTTGCTTCGCGTCAACGGTTCGTACACCGGTAAGGCTGACGGGGACGGGTCACGGTATTTCTAAGCAAAGCACGTGGCCAGTTAAGGAGGGCACAACCAAACCGTCACCGTTCGAGCTTTGCTACAGAGATGACACCTCGGCAGTTTCAGACAGACCAAAACAGCTCACACTGAAGTTTGGGGACTTTTCTCCTAAAAAGGGGAGAGGAAAAAACCCCTCCGTGCTGTCAAGGCAGCTACCGCCATCTGCCAACGCACCGCCACGGAGATTTGGGAAGTGACGGGAGTTTTCCTGCCGAGGAAAGGTCCCAGGAAAACTCCAGTCAAACCGTGTGCCTCAAGGCAGCTTCTGGTGGTCGTAAACCAACCGTCTGTGTTTGCCCTGGAGCAAGCAGCGTCGTCTTCCCTGCCAGCCACCTCCACGGGAGGCTGCCCTGCGGGATGTACAAGGGCTGTGCTTCGAGGTTGCATGAAGAGTAAAAAAAGGCATGAAAAGCTCTAGGGAAAAAACCACGCGCACAAAAAACAAGTCGTTCATCTGCTCAGCGCAGTATTAGCCGCAATTTCTGGAGGCACAGACAACCTCACGTGAAGGAGAGCCAGCCAGCTGAGCACTTCACGTCTGCTGCCCCGCAGAAAGGAGCTTTAAATGATTAAAGAGTAACGAAAATCCTCCTTGTCTCTTTACCTGCGTGTCACAAGGCAATGTGATCCATTTAACATTCATGTAGCTGTGCAGCAAGTGCAGCTTCGCTTCCAGTGATAACGTCACACTAAAATTTAAAAGAAGGATAAAAAAAAAAAGTGAGAGTCAAGTTTCATTTGAATAACTGAGGTTCTCTCCTCCATATTTACAGTTATTTGCTGGTCGTCTTTATATTAAAATGCATGTTTTAACACAACAGGTAAAATTGCATCGAGACAGCAGCGATACAAAAGGTAACATTTTTGTAGCCTTCTAAGCCTTTCAATTAAATCCCAAATGAATAAATAAGAAGATTCCTGAATATCAAAATCAAGCTTGCGACGAATTAAAATGAACTCGACAAATAATCTTACTTGTACCTGAGACAAGTAACAAAAAAGCAGACGTCACAGATCTAAATAGAGCTAGTTTCAAAATGATTCTCCTCTCCACAAAAACAACTTCAGAAAAGAGTAAAGATGTTTTCTCAAAAATTTCCACTTGTCAAAAAAAAAAAAAAAGAAAAAATTCTTTCCACTACAAACACAGGGACAGAGTCTTTTCTGCTGGCTCCAAACCCCGCAAAATGAGATACTGTATCGGTAAAACCCCCGCTGAATTTTAACACTTTGATCTTGGAGGTTTCCAGGCTTCCTAACCCAAACTCAGAGGACGGACAAGTCATGCTTCCAGCTCTCTGACCACCGCACCCACTGCTGCCGACTTCTGGCTCAAAAACAGGAAACTCGCGGCTACCAAACCACGACACTTCTTGCCCAAAGTCGGAGTCAAAAATAGGAGGGTGTCTGACCGCCAGCCGTCCTCCCAGCTCCAGGGCCCACGCTCCGAATACTTGCTAGCTTCGAGTGGGGCTGGCGGAATGGAAAAATACACCTTTTTTGTGTGGGAATACGACAGCCGATCCCTCCGTTGCTCCTTGTTTCTGAGCTGCGCCTCGTCTGAGGCTCCAGGATTTGGAGCCGTCATCCTTTACCTTGTGGGAACGAAGCTGATGAGATGTCACAATCCTCCCCAAACCGTACCGAGATCAGGGCATCAGAGGAGAACGGCGTAAAAGAAAAAGCTGTTCCATCCCCCCGAAGAGGTTCGTACCCCGAGTACAGCTTCCACGCGGACACAAGAAATCCCCAGCTGGGGACAGAGCGCGGAACCCTCCAGCTGTGACCGCGCCGGTCTGCGGTTAACCAACCTGGCCAGCTTGACGTTGTCACTGTCGTCTTTTCCCCACTGCCACTCCTTCCCGGGATCCACGGCAAAGTGCACGGGGAGCAGCTTGTGCTCGGAGTCTGTCAGGGGGATCACAGCTGCACGAGGGAGAGAAAGCCCACTTTTAATGCCCGAAAGGACAAAATCTGGCACGTTGGCAGCACCCAACAGGAACAACATCAGCTCCGATGGCAACTGGTGTCACGCCAAATCACACAGCGACTGCCAACGCTTGGGATCATGGAATCATCGCGGAATGGTTTGGGGTGGGAGGGACCTTCAAAGACCACCTAGTCCAACCCCCTGCCATGGCAGGGACATCTTCAACCAGAGCAGGGTGCTCAGAGCCCCGTCCAACCTGACCGTGGATGTCCCCAGGGATGGGGACACCTCTCTGGGCACCCTGTGCCAGTGTCTCACCACCCTCAGCGTAAAAGATTTCTTCCTTGTATCTCGTCTGAATCTGCCCTCTTTCAGTTTAAAACCATTCCCCCTTGTCCTGTCGCTACCAAAAGTCTGTCCCCATCTTTCTTACAAGTACTGAAAGGCCGCAGTGAGGTCTCCCCAGAGCCTTCTCCTCTCCAGGCTGAACAACCCCAGCTCTCCCGGCCTTTTTCCATCCCTCGGATCATTTTTGTGGCCTCCTCTGGCCCCGCTCCAACAGGTCCGGGTCTTTCCCGTGCTGAGGCCCCCCGAGCTGGACGCAGCGCCCGGGGGGTCTCACCAGAGCGGGGCAGAGGGGGAGGACCCCTCCCTCGCCCTGCTGGCCACGCTGCTGCCGATGCAGCCCGGGATTCGGTCGGCTTTCTGGGCTGCCAGCGCACGTTGCCGGCTCACGTCCAGCTTTTCACCCACCAGCACCCCCAAGTCCTTCTCCGCAGCGCTGCTCTCCACGCTGTGTTGATATAAATCTTGTTTAGCGCCTACCTTGATCTTTTGTGGGTTCCTTCTGCTCCATAGATACCAGGGCAGAAAAATGGGCTTGGTCGTAAGCCAGTACCAACGGAGAACGATGGCATTTGTTGGCTGGGACTTCCAGGGGAAGATAGATCCCTCCAAAGGGAATCGGGGCAAAGGCTGGAAAGAAATCAGGGCAGTTAGTTTTTGTAATAGGTTAAAGAGTTAAGAGTTGTTTATACTGAAACTGCTCCAGAACAAGCTGTTTGCTTCATTCAAGGTTTCACCTGCAATTATCTGTCAGCTCGAGGGACACTAAAAAAAACCACAACCCAAAATAGGCATCTATTTTACACCAGGAGGAACACAGTTGCAAGATGAACCTCTACTTTCTATAAAAAACCCTTCTTCACTCCTCCACAAGACAACTTAAATTGGCACACAGAATGATGGTAATTGATTAATCTTTTCTGACAGGAAATTAAGTCTGCTAGTGGAAAATACGACACGCAGGGAACGGAATTTCCCATCACTACGCACACGCGTGGGGGCAAAAGAGGTAGAAAAAAACCCCCATCACGCGGATGCTCCTAGAAATAGCAAAGATCAGGCTGCAATGCCGAGCTGTGTGTCTCATACCCTCCCTGGGAATCACCCACAGCACCCTGCAGCAGCTCGGCGCGCCCCGTGCCCTGCTCTCCGATTCAAGATCCAGCTTCCTTGAGCAAAAAGACCCCGTGAGAGCGCGCAGCAGGGAGGAAACACCCAGCCTGAGCACGCATAAGTCATGGAGACTTTTCAAAGAGAGTGCCATCCTTACCTTCCCCCCCCGAGTCCCGCAGCATCGTGTCTGCCACCACCACTATGGGTCTCTTCAGCACGTGGGCGAGGACGAAAACGTGAAACTCCTCCAGGCTCTCGTACACCGGCTCTTCCGAGCTTTCAACACTTTGAGAAATGAGAAAGGAATTAATTTTTACTCCTGGCGTATTTAATCATTGCTTTTCAAACCAGGAAGGGGTCTTTATAGGCAGTCAGGTAGAGGCGGATCATATTAACAGCATTAAGTGTGATCTCAGCTCTAATTTCAGATTTTAGATGTCGATCCCCAAAAACGTGCTAGTCTAAGACAAGGGTTGTACCCAGAAAACACCGCATTGCTGCGTGGGAGTCTCTTATCTAAAGAGCCTCAAAAGTGGTGTTTGTTTGGGACGGCTGCGGCAATAAAGTGCCCTTGAAACACAGAGCGAGCGCTGCAGAAATCCTCACCTTCTGTTTATTACTTTCATTTCAGAACCACCAACATGACGAACACGAGAAAACCTTAGTTTTCTGCTCAAAGTTACCCCACAAAAGGGGTCGCGTAGCATTTAAATCGTTTCCCGGGATGCTGTACGGACCTCTCGTTCTTCCTCGTGATCCTTCATCCTTCCCCTTAAAACCCCACAAGCCGGACCAAGGCAGCAATCCCCAGCCTTGCCCCTTGAGAATTATCCCGAGCTGTACACGAAGGAAGATACTCGCTGTGTTTTACATCCAGACTTATTATTTTTTAACTCAGTCCCCTCCAACGTACCCTCCGCAGCCGCCCCCGTTGGTGCCGTAGTGCACGCGAGGCTCGCTGGATGCCAGCTTGATCAGCTCGTTCCACTCCTTCTGCCACTCCTCTTCGGTGTAAACAAGACCGGACTGGAAAATGGCAAATAAAACCCAAAAATCTTCACAGGAAATATTTTCCAATCTCTTCAGTGCAGTTTTATACACGCAGCCACAACTTTTCTCTATGGATTTATGCAAAAACAATCAACGTATTATGCAAAAAAGTGGACATTTCCAAATCTGTTCTCAAGCCAGCCGGGGAGATAATCTGCCCGATACGGAAATTTGCCTTTTTGCGGGGTGGAAGTAAACATTTCAACCCACAGAGTGAGAGGAAACCTTTACTCTTACACTAAATCCTTCCAGTATTAAAGACAACATAATCTATTGACAGGAGACAGGGGGACAGATTATTTGACTCGCTAAAATACAGGTTTGCCTTTAGAACTTATTTTCCTTTAAAAAACAACAACAGACACCATAGCATCCAGAAATATTCAGTTCAAGGGTTGCTCTGGTATTTCAACGCACGGCGAACCTGCATTTTACTCACATTTCCTTACATTATGACGGCAAAACGTCCATTCGGCAATTGCACCGCGTGCAACGTGAGACGTCGGAGCCCGAACCGGCGTTCCACCGCGAGGGAAACCCTCGCGCAGCCCTCTCCTCCAACAGCTGCGATGCCCTGAAGCCGTCCGCTGTCCCTCTACAGAACATGCTGCTTTTGGTACAACCATCCCACTTTACACAGCCTGCATCGAGTATTAGATTCAGGAATTGCACCTTTTTTCCTTAACGCAGAAGCTTTTCAAATAGCTTCCAAGACACCCCCGGAGTTGAAAGGCACCAGAAGCCACATTCATCCCAAGGAAGGGGAGAAATACCTTAAAAACACAAGACCGGGCAAAAAGCTAAGCTCAAGCCTGCCGTATTTAAGGTCATAAGCTGCGAAACGCAACGGGAAGGGCAGCAGCCTTACCCTCCTCCTCCTTTTCCCGGCTCCGTAATCGGAGCTCCAGCATCCAAACACAACATCCTAAGTCCTCAAAGCTGCCAAGAAAACCTTCAAGCCGTGCACCAGCAGTCACGATGCCACGTTCAGCTCTCCACTTGTTCACTAAGGTATTAATTAAGTTTCTCCACTCCCGGTTAAGTCGTCAACACGAATTCTTTCATCGCTGATCTAAAGCGTGCGAAGGAAAGCACGGGAGGAGAATATTGCACCCAGGGCAGGTTGTGAAATTCAGAGCAACATCCCTCACCCTGGGCTGCTTCTTTCAGAGCTTATTTGGAAAGGCGCTCAGAAGCCTCGGCTTCCAGCCAACCGCGTAAGCGGTACCTGCGGTTCCTGGACCGCTGCACCACCGACACCCACACCTACTGCCCAGACCCTCCGGCTTGCGCCGAGGGCCGCGACCAGGGCGTGACACTACCACATCCCATATCCCGAGTATTTTCAAGTCTGCAAGTCACGGTCCTTCGCCGACGGCTAATTCTGGAGCACGCAGTTTAAAGCGACGCATAAAAGCATGCTTTTAATAGTAAAATCTTGATTATTTATTAACTACTCTGCTTCAAACAGGGAAATACGTATTTTTTCAAGCTGTCAAGATAAGGATCTTTGTGCCCTTCCAAAAATAAAAGGGAAGCTGGAGAGTAAACAACATCCTTCAGTGTCAGGTGGAAACAAAAGTCTACCCTGTTCACAAACCCGCCTCGACACGGCGGGGCCGTCCCGCGCCCCGGGAGGCCAGCGGGTAACCTTCCACCTTGACAAAGTCACGTCCCTGCCTGGGGGGCTGCGTCACCGCGTCGAAAAGCCTTTAATGGGGCAAGTTCATGAATTTCCTTTTTTGGTGGGGGAGTTTGCTCCACTCTTCGACCGAGGAGCATCTTGCTGATCTTTATCGCCGCAGAGACCTACGCCACAGCGTCACTTTTCTCTTAAAAGCCCAGCGGGGCCATCCCATCCTGCTGGATCCTAAATGCCTGAAGGTGACATTTGTTTTCCATCAATATTGGACACAACACGGTTCTAATAAAGGGTTTTCCCACCCTGTAATAAAGCGAATTTTGCCACAGTTCAGGCTGAAGCACACGTCTCATCGCGGCACAGCCACGCACCACAAGCCAGGGGAGTCGCCCAGAATTCAGGACAGACTTTATCACGATAGGAAACGCCCCCCAGACCCACGGGATATGTTATCAAGACCTTCCCCTTCGCAAAGAGGACGGTGTTGGGTCTGGTTCCTACCTCCTTGTTCTGCTGCGTCTGCTGCCAACGCCACCTCCGCTTCAGGGCTTCCCTTTCCACGCCTTTATCCATCAAGGTGTAAAGGGATTTGCGAAGCATGAGATCTCTGTCGTGGAAACCCCACATACCTGCACGGGGGGGAAGAAACAGCAGCGGAGGATTAGCAGCACCTGGCATCGCTCCACCGACCCGCTGAGATCCCACAGAGAGCCGGTCGCATGCCCAGGGGGCCAAGGCGGCCAGCGGCACCCTGGCCTGTGTCAGCAGTCGTGTGGCCAGCGGGAGCAGGGAGGTGACCGTGCCCCTGTGCTGGGCACTGGAGAGGCCGCACCTCGAATCCTGGGTTCAGTTCTGGGCCCCTCACCACAAGGAGGACATGGAGGGGCTGGAGCGTGTCCAGAGGAGGGCAGCGGGGCTGGGGCAGGGCCTGGAGCACAAGTCTGATGGGGAGCGGCTGAGGGACTGGGGGTGTTCAGCCTGGAGAAGAGGAGGAGAGGGGAGACCTCATGGCTCTACAGCCCCCTGACGGGAGGTTGGGCGAGGGGGGGTCGGTCCCTTCTCCCAAGGAACAGCGATGGGACGAGAGGAAATGGCCTCCAGTTGCGCCAGGGGAGGTTTAGACTGGACACGGGGAGCAATTTCTTTCCTGAAGAGTGGTCAGGCCTTGGACCAGGCTGCCCAGGGCAGGGGTGGGGTCCCCAGCCCTGGGGGGATTTAACAGCCGTGTGGGTGAGGCGCTTGGGGACATGGGGTGGTGGGCACGGGGGTTGGGTTGGGGGTTGGACTCGATGGTCTCAGAGGTCTTTTCCAGCCTGAAGGATTCTATGGTTCTACAACCTGCCACAAACCAGGGGAAGCGGGTAAATTGGGAAACAGAGGCAGAGAAATGCAAGTTTCTCAATGTAAATAACAAAATTCCTGGTTCAAAGCCTGCATTTTCCACCCGCAGCAAGTTTTCGTGCAGCTGCACAGAGATGCCACCACCTCTGCTTTCAACTCTGAGGCATCTCACACATGCAACAAAATATTTGTTCACAAAATCCCTCCTTTACAGCAACATCTGATGGGAAAACGAGAGCGGGTTAAATGAGAGTGTGGTTTCGCAGTGTCTGAAATACAAAGGAGATGCACAACCCCGCTGATTTAAAAGTCTGGGAGCCTCAGAAGATTTACTACGGTCAGACTTGACAAGACGAAATGAAACCTGGGCTCTTGAAACTTCAACGTGCGAGAGGAGGGAAGGGGCAGCTCTGGCATTTCACATTTCCTTCAGAAACACAGGGAAACCCGCCAAAGGGAGGGGAAGAGGTATTTTCGAAGTACTCAAGCCATTGGCAACCTCTTTCCTTCAACCCATTCCCCTCCCACAGAGCCTGAGCATCGCGACCGCTCGCGCTCCTACTGCCGCGGCGGCCGGGGCGAGCAGCAGCATCCCGGTTTCCCATGGGAATGGATGGGAAACGCTCAGTCCTGCTGCCAAAGGACGGTCCTGAGCTCTCCTCCCAGCACAGCCGCTTCCCCAGTCTGAGCCGGAGAAGGGAGCTGGCACCGACACGATGCACGTTACCGGGTCGGAAGCGAACCAGTTCGTTGTTTCGCCTGCCTAAATTAAGTCAAGCTCTTACCCAGGGAGGCGGCATGGAGCAGGCAGTTCCCATCTCCCGTGGTGGCCAGGGGCAGCAGCCTTTGGCAGCTGGGATCCACGTTCGCCCACCAGTTCAGTCGACCTGTGGGAATATTGGAGAGCGTGGAAAGGGGGCCCATGACACAAGGTGGGACTGGGGCGTTCATCCCCTCAAAACCCGCCGAGGAGGACGGGAGCCCGCTTCATTTACAGGGGGAGCACCCGAAGAGGTGAGCGGTTACAGAGCCATCCCGCGGCTGGAGGAAGGAAGGAGCCAAGATGGTAACAAGGCGATAAAAAAAGGGGAGACTGGAGTTACAGCAACTTCATGGGGATGCAGGGAAACGGCCAGGCTGGTCTTAAGGTCATATAAATTAGAATTAATGCTGGAAATAGGAGCCAGCCCAGGCAGGGCTTTAACCCAGACCAGCGTTCTCCTCCTATCCATTTCTCCTCCCACCCTTTTCTTCTTGTAACCAAGTCACTCCTATTTAAACCATCTCACGTCGGTCATTTTTTCCCTGCTCACCGGTTTAGGTACAATACTCGGGAACTTTTGCTGATCCCAGCAGCTTTACCTATAAAAATGCAAACTGACAGTGCTTCGCTCCATTTAAAAATAGCAGCTTTTTGGTAATATAAGGCACTTGTAGTAATTCAAGTCGAGAGCATCTAAAAATAGAAGCTAGGAAAAAAAACAAATTAACATACGCGCTGCAGTCAAGTACAGCGCGACTGGAGGTTAAACATTTATCAGGGAAACGAAGTTGGGCTGAATTAGGACTTCGAACTCCCAACCTAGCCTGCGTCTCGCTCTGCTGTGCCCTCAAAAACAGGCGCTGCCTCCCTTGGCTGCCACTTTTTTCCGGTAGCTTTTCTGCAGCGGATCCCGTGCCACGAGCAGTTTTTTGGCAGGTAGGTGCTGTTCAGGCTTCCAACAAGTTGCATTTAAATCGCTCTTGCAGAAAACCAGCCCTTTCCCAGCACTTCTAACGAACCTCTCCCCTGCTCCCGAGCACGGTCCCTGCCAGGGACCCCAGCTCTCAAACACAGGATTTCTTGAAATTGTTTGTACGACCTCAGCAACAGCAGCTGTAGAAGAGCTAAATACAGAAAACTTGTTTTTAAACACCAGTAAACACAGGAAAACATAAAAACGCAGAGCTAACTGCAACGCCAGGCGGGTAATTTCTTTTCTCGGCGTCGGGAAAGGAACCCGTTGGAGTTGAAAAGTGTTTAGTACACAGCCTGGGGACAATAGCTCCGCTCGGAAAAGCCGGCTATTTTCACTCAATATAGCTCCTGGCACGGCGAAGTCGCAAGCCTGCGCCAAGTGGCGCGGGGCCAGCGGAGCGAATCGAGCAGCAAAACAGCGTCTCACAAAAGCTACCCAAAATGTAACGCTACCGTAGGCAGCGCCGAGCTGGGTTTTTTTAAAATCCATTCCACGTCGCTCTTGGAGAATTTGCTGCTCTTTTCAACGGCCGGGGGAGTCAGGCGAGTTTGCGTCTCTGGTCGGCGCTTGGGAGGTTGTGCAACCTCTCGTCCAGCCGAGTCAGGTCCGATTCGGAGGGGACACACCTTGGGGAGGCATTTCTATTCGCAGCGTGCGGTCACATCCCCGGCGAGGCAGGCAGAGTAATTTGTACAGATTCCCAGTTACGCAAGAGAAGTCATCGCGAAAGAAACCGCATTCCCCAAACCCTTCTCTGAATGTTTTGCTCGTGTCGAGGCGGTGGAAAGGCCAAGAGGCCCCCAGAAGTATTTAAAACAACATATTTCTCTGCACGTGGTTATTAGGAGCAAGCCCTGAAAGCTCTACAAGAAAAATAACTGGACTCAAGGGCACGAGGGATCTTCCCGCAACCATCGCTCAAGCGGCGAGGTCAGCGACGGCTCTTCCGCACGACTGAAGAAGTCCAGCAGCATCAAGAGGCTTCCTCTGCATCCAGCACCGTGACTCCTACGGGGTCCAGTTTTGCCCCGCAGCTGGTTTTGTCACAGAACATCCGTTTGTCCCAGCAGAAATCAGGAAGGTGCACAAAGGTGTAGGTTTGGTAAAATGCCGTCGTTTCTTCTAACAGGAACCGTCTAAATGGGTCACGGCAAGAGGAAGGCACAAAGACGGTGCTGCTCCCAGCCCGAAGACGAGGATTGACTCATAGAAAAGCCAAATGGCTCCCCTAAGGCTACCAGGGAATCCAGCGCCGTAATTACAAGGCCGTCCTCTCTGCGTGACGAAGGTAGCGCTCCCGGGGGTGACTCGGCCTCGCGCTCCTCAGCTTGACCTGACGGATCCAAGACGAACACCCACCACCAGCTCCGTGCGGTGACTGCAGACCGCTGGGGCTTTCTCCCCCCTGCTGAATCACCGGTGAGGTGAAGGAGCAGGATCGCTACCTAGAAGTGGCTTAAAAAAGAGACCAAAAGAGAAGAGCAGCTAGAAAAAGTGGCACCACTGAAGGAAGCGGAATGCTGAAGCAAGCTCGTTTCATCTGAAATGAGATAATTCACCCGCAGTCTCCTTATCTAATCCAGAGCCCGTCTCTTTGACGAAAACCATACCTGCAGAAAACATTTCTGTTTGGGGATCTGGCAGCGACAGGAGCTTGTTCGAGCGCATTTACACATCGGTGGCTACTTTCTCCCACGTTGCGGGAAGGATGGGAATCGAAGGCTTCCAACCAACCCTGCCATCGCTCTGCCTGCCGAAACGATGCACCCCACAGCAGCATCTCGCCGAGAGCTCGGTCCTCCTCCTCCCGGCAGTCGGGGCCACGTCCCTCCGCAGCACAGGCTCAGCCTGCCGGTCGTGCCGCTGAGGATGACAGCGGAGGGGCCGAAGGCATCGCAGCAGTGGTCCTGCGCCGCGGGCAGCGATCCGGCAGAGCCCAGCACCCAACTGCTGAGAACGTTTCACCTGCTTTTCGAAGCAAGGTGGACCCAGACGGGAGCTCGTCTCTCCTGCTAAGGGAACCAGTCCGGCCAATGACTTACGGGCGAAAATATTTGCAAGTCAGATGCCAGGTAAGTCAGACAGGGGTACGTGTACGCACGTGCCTCTGCTCAGGCACGGGCTAAACCCAGGCTGAAAAGCTTCTCAAAACCCGGGTGATGCATTACCAACGCACCCATTTCTTTGATTGCCCGCTCTGAGACGCGGGACATTTACGTCCCAAGAACGAGGAACGCGTCTGCCATTCCCTCGATGCCGTTCCCGCAGCAAAGCGAGCGCGCGGATCTCTTAACTCAGCAGTTTTTAATAGTCCGCCTCCAGATGTTTATTAAATATTAGTCTGAAGCGCGAAGCAGGAGGTTTCTTGCCAATACGCCGGGGGACTTTTGAAGGCGTGCTTGGCACCGTGTCCCTGACCCCGGGGAGAAAGCCTGACCTCGGAGCCAAGGCAAAGCCATCAAACCCAGGGCTTTCTTTCAGTTCTTCCTGATATTTTTTTCCAATAGCCTCGGGCAAGGCACCACCGACTGCTCCTCCACGTGTGCAAGGAGAAAAACCGCTCTGTGTCTTCAAAATACAGGGCAAGGCTTAATCCATTTAGGTTTGTAACGAAGAACGCTCAGGTTGCGGCAAGGGCCAAATTTTCAGCTCCGCCAAGACCTTTTCATACAACTCTGAGCACGCTAAAAGCTTTCCAAGAGGATGTCATTACAATTTACAGCCACTTTAAAGCACGCTTACTCTGCCCACAGTGGTGTAAAGGGATCTCTGGAGAGAAGGAGAAGAGCATCTGAACATTTATTGGTCTATAATATATTTGCTTAATCCCCTAAGGACAGCACATACTAAATAAATAACGGGAGTCACCGTAGATCACAGCAGAAACCCCTACTTTGAATTAAGTTTGGAATATTTTATACATGCAGTTCAGCCCTTTAATAAAGATAAACACCCATTTATAACAAACCCACATAAATAATGCAGATACGCTTTAGTCTTCAAAAGGCAATTTCTAAAAATCAATTACTCGACGTTAACGTCGTCTCCGCGCGCCAGGAAGCATCCCCGGCCCACGGATCCCCTTGTTCCCTCACCCAGAGTTTGTGCTGAAACACAGCGACCCAATCCCCGCCGCGCTGCGCAGATGTAGGTCAGTATGTTTGATTTGCATTTATCTGCTTCGCCATCGACGAACGGCAACGCCGCTGTAACGAGATCGCTTGGATCAAGTGTTCATTTCCAAAACAGGAGAATATTTATTACAGGAACACTTGAGCAGGAGAGGGCTAAAATTTGACATTAAGAACACACGGTACCTCTGAGGGAATAGTTTTCTAGGTACGTGCATCGGTGACAGAAACAAAGGAGAGGTGTAAAGGCTCCTGAGATCTTGCCTGGTGTCCTTCTGCCCCCCACCCCGTGTAAGCTGCCCTGCTAACATGTATTAGGTTTTTTCCCTGCCAGCACGGAGATCCCACTCATTCACCAGCTAAATCTGATTTGCAGATCCTCTAGCAACTATTCAGGAGGAAAACAGCACGTCGGCAAACAAACCCATCTGCACTTGTAAGGTGCTTCCTCTCCAGGCAGACAGAAAGCCAAGCAGCTGAGTTTTCCTGAGTGGAAGCAGCACATAAAACGCATCATCAATCTAAAATGTTGGTAATCGCTTCTAATATTTGTCAGTGGTGATGAGCTACTGTTTGTGTTATGCAGGAATTTCTTGCCCCCCTTCTCTCAGAAAGGCTGACGGGACGGGGCAGGGCAGAGGGAAGCTCGGGGGGTGAGATAATGCAACTTTTTTTTGAGCGTTACCATTCAGCTGCACTGGCGATGACGACATCCACCATTTATTTACTCTCAGTGTCTGCAGGCAAAGCGAAGCAGACTCTTACTCAACTCTCGCACCACGCTATAAAAAGGGATGAAATAATACCTATCCGATACGCGTCCTTGCACCGCGCTCGCTCCTCCGCGGCCTGGGGCTCGTTCCCGTCGGTACCGCTGCAAAACTGCCGCCGCCGCACCGGATTAGCATTAAAAACACAAAAGCACTCACCAGCCTGCTCCAGCGCCACCAGCATCGACTGCTCGATGAGGTCTCGCTCGATGAAGCTGCGGAAGTCCTCGGTGTAGACGGTGAGGTCGGGCAGCTGGAAGGTGCAGATGGGCATCTCCAGCAGATGTTCGCTGCTGCCGTTGCTGGAGACGTGGGACCGGGCCAGGGAGACGATGGTCGAGCTGGCGTGGGAAATGCCTCGAGACAGGCGTTTTTCTGAGAATCAAAAGAAGATGAAAGAACGAGTGGTGCAAAAGCGGCAAACCTTGCAGAAGCAATTATTAAATCGCTGCCTTCAGCTAGTATTTTTTGGTTGCAAGCGGCTGGATTGCTCCAGCGTATAAATATTTCAGGCAGCAGAAAGAAAGATTTAATTGATCCGTATCATTTTGGGGACTCGGCTATCTGGAAGCCACCAGATGACACTGACCTTGCACGATATCATCCTGCCGCTGGAGCGGCGGTCGCCCGGGACGGGCTGCCTCTTTTTCGGGGGGTTTATAGTTGCGTCCTTCGTTGAAGGAATGGGGTAGGTTGCCGGCATGCACTTGCCTTAGCTGTTCAAAGTCACTCAGGGCTGCGCTCAGATCCCAGTTCTTGCCTGGATGGGAAGGTGCAACAGTGGTCACCATCACACGAGAAAGAAATCAAGTCGGTCCCTAAAACACCCGCACTAGACACTAATGACAGCGCAGTTTATCACGAAGCACGAAGGCTGTCTGGCAGAAACAAGGAGCAAAGCAGGGTGCAGCACCACTCGCTCAGCTGGTCGCTACGGTTGCATTTCTGGAAGAGAGATAACCGTGAACCTGAAGTGCCCGGAAAGCGTTGGCTCTACTGCCACAGGTTATAGGGATGGTTTACGCCTCCTGTGCGCAGAGACGCAGCCAGAGCTTAGAGGGAGCTACTGCTCTTGGATGCTGGACATCTGCAAAACCTACACAAAGGTCCAAAGACCTCAAGTTTTTATAGAATCACAGAATCATAGAATGGTTTGGGGTGGAAGGGACCTTCAAAGACCATCTGGTCCAACCCCTGCCACGGCAGGGACATCTTCAACCAGAGCAGGGTGCTCAGAGCCCCGTCCAACCTGACCGTGGATGTCCCCAGGGATGGGGACACCTCTCTGAGCAACCAGTGTCTCACCACCCTCAGCATAAACAATTTCTTCCTTCTATCTAGTCTGAGATATAATTTTGCCAGAAAAAGATTCCTGGCTGTAAAATGAAGAAGGGCAGGGTCACCATAACAGCACACACTGAGCACAGAGCATGGGACTGGAGTAAAATAAACACAATTTTGCCCTTAGGAAAGGGAAATGGAAGGTCAGGCTGCGCCACGTCCACCAACACCTACATAAACCCAATGGCCAATTGCTTCAGGTCACACCGAGCGCTTTCCTTTATAGCGCTCCAACTGCCGTGAAGATAACCCATCGCGATGCCAGCATCGCTTCTTCGCTGACGACGCTAACAGCCTCCAGCCCTCGCTACCCCCACGGCATCGCAGGATAACGCTTGGGCAAAACCACGCAACTTTAAAAGCTGATGATTCGTAATACGACTTTTTAAACCTCCGTGCACGGTTTAAGAGACAGCCACCCAATTCTTTTCAAGCTGACACCCAAATATAGAAGCAAGCAAGGTGCCAGCCGGGCTAGGCGGTATCCAGAAGACTTTTCAGCAGGCTCGTGTCATTACTGGCCAGATAAATTATTCAGCAAAACAGCTTGAACTTCGTGGAGTTGAGTGGATCCTTCAAGCAGTTCCATTTCCTTTTAACACTACCCAGCAAGCTGCAAGAACATAACGTACGTTAACACGCTGAAGTCTTTCAGCATGCGGTAAATTGACCTTTTCGAGGCCGTGGTCTTCCAAAGGCAAGAATACACAGCAAAAAAAAAAAAAAAAAAAAACCCCAAAATTTACCATATGGCTTACATTTGGGAAAATTGTGATTTTTTTTTTTTTATGAACACTGTTAATCTAGGCTCTTAAATTAGCAAGTTAGCCAACATTGCAGAAATAAAGCCAATTTTATATATAGTAACTCCACTACAGGAAAGATACATAAACCGCCAATTGGTTTATATGATAGCTCACGGACAATAAAAGAAGTCATTATGTCTAATTCCCTAAAGGAAATACGCTTCTCGAGTATTCAAATTCTTTTGAGAGATGTAATTTGCAGCATTTAATGATTGGCTCCAAACGGAAAGTTATTTTGAGGTTTACCTTTTGAGTCAAGGGGATTTTTTTTTTTTTTTTTTTTTGCCTTCTTTTGTTTGTTGGTTTGTTTTTAAATGAAAGAACGAATCAGTATCAAGGAACGAGAATAACCCATCAGATTAAAGCTAAATTTGCTGTCGCGTCACCATTTGCTTCCACACGCCAGCGACAGGAGGCTGCACTGGCGACACCGACCCCCTGCGGCCGCATTTCCCAACCACCTTCACCAGCAGCCGCTTCAGAAATTAAAAAAAAAAAAAAAAACAAACCCCTAAACTTTGGAAACTACGCGAAGCGAGGGCAGCTGAAGGGACTCGTAAACCCCAGTACCCACGAGACAACCCAGCTACCTACAAGCGCCTGGAAGGGGAGCGTCTGACGGCCTCGGCACCACGCTGCTTTTTTGCGAACGCGAGAGAGGCGGTCAGAGGCGTCCAGGGCAACTCTTGCACAGAGCAGGTTTTGCTGGTGCTTGGATGATAACAGGGAGGTTCCCTCCTCCGGCAGGAAAACCGGTGTCCCCTGGGGCCACCACGAGCCAGAAGTTCAACCACAGAGAGACTGTGGCCCGACTTCTCACTGCCAGAACACGGGACGATCTCAAAGAGCAGAACCGACAGAATTTTGCCAATAACCATGTCCCCTTCTCCCCCCCTTCTTCAGCTTTGCGTGCATTTGTCCGCTGAAACCCTTTGTCGATGGGTTTCCAACGGCGCTGGAGAGCAGAACGATGGAGAAGACCATCATCCAGGAGACCAGCCGGCGGCTTGGCTTGACACGTGCGCGAAACCCAAAGCCCAGCCAGAAAACGTGACTTAAATTGCTCATATCACCCTCAAACTTCCCGTCTGAATAATTCACTTTATACACGTTATCTGACTGCTTTTGGTAATACCCACCCAAAAAAGAAAAATCTCGGTGTTTTCCCTCATTTCCACCCCTGGAGTTGTTAAGGGCACCGAGGCTGCAGGAGAAACAGCAGCGACCCAGCGGCACGTCACAAAAATGAGCTAAAACCACCGTTGTCAAAATAAGGCAACCCACGCGCCGCGCGGGAGACGGAGAGTTTAAAGGAATATCTGCTTTAACCTTTTCTATTGCCAGCCTAAATATCTTTCTGCCGAAAGATAATATTAGAAATCCTGACATGAAACAAAGCGACCTAAAGCCAGAAACCAGAACATACACACACCACAAAACCCACAGCGTGCCAGACTTCCGCTGAGACGACGCTCGGCTGTAAAAATTAAAAGGCTGAAGCTCTGAACCCAGCAAAGCTAATGGGAGTTTTGAAGAGGGGAAAAAAAAGCTACGAATCGATGCTGCGAGCGCCGAGGAGAACTAGAGCCAAGTAGGTGGAGCAAATTGCCTGAAGACACAGATTATAGCAACAATTTCAGGGTTTTGAATTCACTACTGCAGCAGCCGGGGAGCATCAGCCAGTCCCGCGTTCCAGCGACAACAAAACCGACCTGTACCATACAAGAAAAGGGACGATAGGAAGAAACGCAGCCAGCGTGGTCTTGCATTGTAATTACGGATTGGTTAATTACGTACAAACTGCCCTGCTTCTCACGCAAGGTTTCTGTCCTCCAGCATTACAACACATGCCGGTATTTACTCACCATCCCTTTGTCAACACAAACCCAAAGGCAACGCTCGCGAGCAAGTGTACAGCCCCAGAATTAAGACCTGGTAGCCCTTCCCCTCTACCCTTCCCCTCGCTGTAAGTACAGGGTGAAAAAAAATCACCTGCAGCCTTCAGCTAAAGGCGGTCACCAACGCGCAACTGCCCCATCTTACGGAGTTTTTGAGAAAGCCAATATTGCACCGTATTTTAGGGCAAACATACGCGCTCTTTTAAGCACGTAGAGCACTGGAAAGCCGCCACGCGGCGCGCGGGGCTCTCGAGGGCTGGCGGGCCCCTTTAAAGGCAAACTGACCGAGGGCAGACGATGCTCGCCTCCGACTCCTGAGCATCTCGGCGCTCTCCATCACCCCAAACCGCCCGATCCCGTTCGGCAGGCAGCCTCCTGCGCCGGGTGTAAGCGGGGCTCCGAGGGGATGCTCTGCCAGGAGAGGTCACCGCCACCGACAAAACAGCAATTTATATCGGCATAATCAAACCACCTTCGCAAGCAGAACAAGATATACCAGTAAAAGCACGGTTTTGCCTACATAATTACCCCCTATTGCTTTCCAAACACAGGCAGCCTTCGCCTAGTGCTTTCCTTCCACCCTTTCGAAGGCATCGCTGCTATAAAGAAAAAAAAAAGAATCCTGAAGTTTTGCCGCTCGCGGTGAACACCACACGTCAACGGAGAGGACGAAGGAAGGGAAACCGCGCTCCTGGTTGACGCGTTCCCCTTCCCGACGTTTGAAATCCATTATCCGATGGACACGTAACAAGAAACCAAGGCAGAGTTTCACCCGCCGCGCCGCTGAGGGCACGATTTTAACGTCTCTGGCATCGCACTCGCCAACCGCCAGCTCCCTGCCCCTCTTGCAACCCCTTTTTTTCCTACCAGCCCCCCGTCAGCCGCCGCCGGCCTCTTCCCTTCCTTTATTCCCAGTTTTATTTACCTTCGAGCAGGTCTCTGGCCAGTCCCGGTTCTGCCCCCGTTGAGCGAACAAAATCCGACAGGACGATGTCCATAGCCGAGGTCGTGCGCTCATGGATTCCTCCCGGCAGCTGGGGTCGGCGGCGCCCGGATCAGCACCTCGGCATCAATCTAGGAACGAGACCAACAGCCCGGCTCGCATTACAAAGCATAAAATAATTAACCCGGCCAGGCAGCCTCCGAGCTGGCCGGGAACTATCCGATGGCAGGTGCCGAGGGGGAAAAATAAACCTCCCCCTCTACAATGAATTGTGCTTTGGGACTGCTGTTTAAGTAATTAATTGGGGGGGGGGAAGATTTTGCTGCTTTCTCCCCACACGCGTACGGGCTGTAACGACTCTGCTAACGACGGGCAGAGCAAGGGCTCAGCAAATTCTCGTTTCAAAGGCGGCGGAGCTTTTCTTTCCAAAAATCCTGGACAAGTAGTTAGGAGAATAAATGAGTTTATGTGGTAGCAGTGAGAAAGCAGAAAGGTTCTCATATACATTTGCGGAGGGCTCAGCATCCCTGCCCCCCCCGGGGCAGGCAGTCCTCCCAGCACCCTGGCTGTGCGCGAGGGAAATAAAAGCAAGACCAAAACGCTGTAATTAGTAGATGTTGCCTATGCAAAACAAAACAAAAAGCCTCTTTCAGGCAACAACAACAACAAAAAAACAACCCCAAAAAAACCCAATTCCTCTTCTTGCAGAAAAAATGAATGCACCGGTCCGGATCTCCTTCCCCGAAGGAGCAAACCCAGCCCGTCCCAGGGCAGATTACGTAAATCTGAGTTTTAGCAGGTCCTAAGATTCAGAAAGGTGTGTGCTCTTGCTGCGCGTTCAAAATCCTGATTTTCTGCATTCCTCGAGGCAGAAACGGCGAGCAGCGCAATCCGCGGGAGCCTGGACCGGGCAAAAAGCTCCGCCGGATTTTTTTTTTTTTTTTTTTTTTTTTTTTTGCAGTTAAAGGGTTATGATAAAAATTCTATTGTCAAGGAAGAGAAACTGCTGGGCAAAAAATTCATCCCGAGCTGAAAATTTGGCACGTGAAGAAGAGGGGAAAAAACGTGTAAGGCTGGTCGAGGGAGGTGTTGCCGTACTGAGGGGGGGAGAGGGAATTTCAGTATTACACGGACGATGAACAAACCTGTTGGTTCTCCCGGTGCCTTTAAAAACGTCTCTTTTCAGGATTATTCCTAAAGATGGGCAAAACTCCCTAACGGCACGCAACCCCCAAACCCCACGAGCAGCAAGTTAAACATCCACGCTTTAATCTGGAATTTCCTGGCTTTGTTGGTTAAATACCGTTCTTATTATCTTCCACGCTCGCTAATCGTACACTTATTAACTTCGTGCACACAGAAAAACTACTTAATATTCTTTTATCGCCGGAGCAATCTCGGGGCTATTGTCGGCTGAAGGCAATCCTAAACCCAAGCGTATTCAGACAGCAAAGTTTGGCAGGGGATTTCTTCCTCTTGCCCCACCGACGACGGAGGGAACGTGCCTAATTAGAAGCCAGTCGTTTGTATCCTCGAACCACTGGCAAGAGCTACAGAAGCAGCAAACAGCGTCTAAAGGAAAACTCCCTGCAGTAAAAGGTAACGTCCCTCTGGTGGGCATGGTGGTGTTGGGTTGACGGTTGGACACGATGATCTTAGAGGTCTTTTCCAACCTGTATGATTCTATGATTCTATGATTAAGAAAAAGAAGCGTACGGAGCAAAGCGTGGCTTTTTGGGGAGGGAAGGAGCAGCCCGATGCTACCACAATCGCTTCCAATGCTGGATATAATCCATAAGTGAGCTTTCCCGTTACATTTTCTTTAGCACATTTCCACTTGCAATGTATTTAGGACTAAAAACCAGTCGTTTCTACGATCTCTGCAATACCGACAGTTATTTGCAGGACACACCAGCAGGAATTAAGCAAATTCAATGGTGAACAGCCACCGAGCAATCCAGCCTCTCCTCTCTAGGCAGAGTCCGTGCGGTGGCCAGCATCGCCATCACATGAACTTCACCCCAAAAAACCCCCAGGCTGCCAGTTCTCCTCCGGTATTTCATCAGAATGAGATAAAAAGGGCCACAGGATGAAGAAAACCAGTTGCCTGAAAATATTGGAGGAAGGTCCCCAGTGCATCTGACGTGGATGCAAAGCCCCCGATGCGGAATGCCCCGTGTTTCACCTTTTACAGGTTTTTGGGATGGATTTGCATCTTTAGGGAAGTGGTTTATCGGATTTTGTTACAAACCTGAAATACTGAAGAAAGCCATCGTATCCCTCGTTACGGGATTTTTCCATTATCCTACAGCCTATTTCTTTAAGCTGCACAAGAAATACTTCATAATCAGTACTTAACAAGGAAAAGCTACTTTCTAAATATTTACATTTTAAGCTATTCCGGGGGGGGTGGTGGTGGTGGTGGTGGGAATCAGGCGTAACGCTCGTACACCCGAAGCTTTTGCTGTTTAAGGTTGTGCGCAAAGTAACAGCCGAATTTTGAGTCCTGCCTCCCGCCGCGATCCACCGCCCTCGCGTAGAAAGCGCGGCGTCCAAATTTCCCTCTTTCCAGCAGCGAAGAGCCAAAACCAAATTGCCTCAATTTGCAAAGACTTTAATTAGAACGATTCCCCGCGCGCTGCCTGGCTGCGGGAGGGAAGCACCCAGAAACACCAACAAAGCGTGCTGCGGAGGATGCCGCTATCCCAAAATTCCTTTAATTTTCCTCCTAGCAGACCCCAAGCTCCTCCGAGATATTTCCAAATCTTGCACCTCCCTCAAAGCTTTTCTCATTTAATTCCCCCACCAAGATGCAACCACTAATGCACGGTTTTGGGAAACCAGCGTGTTTTCCTTAATTGCATTTTCAGGTACAAAAAGGAGTCGAGAATACGCACCTCCAAGCTCTTCAGATCATGAAAATCTCGATGGGAGAGGGGGAAAACGACAGCGTGGAGCATAACGAGCTCTGAACTTATGGAGAGGCGACGGCTGGCTTGCGCAGACCGGGATCGGCGAAGCTTCGTTATCGACTCCCAATTAAAACACGTTCTTCAGAGCTTCAAAACAGCGGGCAGGAACGCTTGGCAGCAATCTTCCTGTGGCGATAAGGCCCTCTCGTCTCCTTCCCATCGTTTTTTTGGCGACAAGCAAGACTTCCTTGCTGCTTTTGGCATTAATATCGCACCGCAGCCCAAATCACAACTGCTGCTCTCGCAGGGTAAACGCTTTGGAAAGGGCTTTCCGGGACCGACGCCATCGCCTGTTACGAGCAACCCCAGAGGCGATATACCTGTAATATCTTGGCAGTATATATTCAATCTTTTATCTAAGAAGAAACGGCAACTAATTCACCAGGGAGCTGGCACGCTTCCCTCGCCGAGGTTTCCAAAACTTGGAGGGGGGGGGGGGGAAAAGTCACCCCCCAAAAAACCATCAAAACACCTTTATTTGCAAAATGCGATATCGATATCGCATCTCGAGAGCTGGGGATGCAAAGGCAGCTCTGCGCTGGACATCTGGAGGTTTTATGTCTCGGTTTGGCCTCACGCGAACGAGGTTTCCCACAAATTTGCAGGGAGGACCAGAATCGACGGCTGGGGAAGAAGAGTGCCTCCTTCACAGCGGAATCTGGGAGAAGATTCCTGTCTGAACAACCGCGCTGCTGGGAAGCGTACAATTGCACATTGTTATCCGCACCCCGTCAGTACAACTATTTGGCACGGCCGGTGTCGAGCGGCAGCGCAGCGGTGGGCGTTCACGCGGCATCCAGCACGTTTGGGGGGGGGAATGCTGCAAAATCTATACCCAGCCCATCTCCAGACTTCCGATGGACAGAAGTTATCCCATTTCGGCCGTCTCCCTGCAAACAAACAGGAGAAGCAAGACCGAGGGATGCAGCGCATTTATCCCCTCTCCCTCCTGTTCAGCTCTACCTTAAAATATGGGGAAAAAAAAAAACAAAACTCAAACACTTTCAAGGGAATAAACCGTTCGATTGAGGCGCTGGTTTGGTCGCTGCAGAAGATGGGTTTTTGGGCTTCAGGTCCTTAGCTGTAATCCTCATTTTCTTGGCACAGTAGCTCGGTTACTTCCTTCCAGCTCGCTCCCCCTCAGAGTTGTTCTGCAACTTCGTTATCTCCTTATATCCTTTACATCTTCTCTCCCGTGGGTCGCGTCTGCTCAGATCTCGCCGTCAAGCCTCCGAGCTGGTGGGAGGTTGAACGCTTTGACGGAACACGGCAGATGAGGATCATCCATCTCATCGCAGCCTCCTACAAGAAGCTGCCCTCCTCTAGAAACTGTAGAGCGTTAAATTCATGGAAGACTTTCATCCCAACTACTTTTGGTCAAACTTTTTGAAACCGCAAGAGTTTATTAGCCCCTCTTTCACCGATGGATTTTGCTGGAGCACGCAGCTTCCCAAACCTTTCAGCGCGAAAAACCGGCAAACCCCAGGAGGAACAAACTCAAAACCAAAGCAAAAGGCAGTGCAAGGAAGCTAAATTTGAAATACAAACAGAACAACCCCAAGAAGGTAGAAGAGTCCAAAGAGGAAAAGCTCAAGAGAAAACAAACCTTCCTCTGGTGTCGGCGGCAGCACCAGCGGCTCAGACGGAGCTGCCCCCGCGTACGGGCCGACCGAGCCCCAGCCCCGCTGGCAATGGTGTCAATATTGTCTTTGAACCGTGCGTGACTCCTCGTTTCAGAAACCACAATGTCCTAGGCTGTCAGGAATCCTCCGAGCCCAACGCCTCTTCTGCCGTGATGCAAGCGCTGAACTATGCGGGCAAAACACGAGGGACCGGAGCGGGAGTCGCGCCGCTCGCTTCTGGTGCCTCCTGACTGAAAAAAAAAGCAAACCCCTACGTTCGAGGCCAACACTGGCATCTTTCAGCCCTCGGCACCACGTCGTCCCCCGGAATTTGCCGTATCACCAGCCAGATAAAATTGCCCCTTTCACGTGCCCGCAATCTCTCGCCCAGTGCCATAAAGATGAGAAATCAGGTAAAGCTCAGGGCGGTTCCTGCATTCGCCCTATTTTCCCTTCCCCTTGTCCTTCAGAAACACGCTCATTTTACAGGGGAGCTCCAGACGTCGCTACCGGCCGGGCACCCGCAACACCTCCAGCACGTCCGCCGCCTCGGCTGTCCGAAAAGCCGCTCGCTCCTGAGGACGCTCCCATCTCGTATCTCGGGCCGGGCCACGGCCCCAGGCCCGCGGGGGAGGTTCACCGAGGCCCAGTGCCGCGTCCTGCCCTGGGCCACCACAACCCCTCAGGCCTGGGGACGAGGGGCTGGGAAGGAGCAGGGGAAAAGGACCTGGGGTGCTGGTCGGCAGCGGGACGTGAGCCGGCCGCGTGCCCAGGGGGCCAAGGCGGCCAGCGGCACCCTGGCCTGTGTCAGCAGTCGTGTGGCCAGCGGGAGCAGGGAGGTGACCGTGCCCCTGTGCTGGGCACTGGAGAGGCCGCACCTCGAATCCTGGGTTCAGTTCTGGGCCCCTCACCACAAGGAGGACATGGAGGGGCTGGAGCGTGTCCAGAGGAGGGCAGCGGGGCTGGGGCAGGGCCTGGAGCACAAGTCTGATGGGGAGCGGCTGAGGGACTGGGGGTGTTCAGCCTGGAGAAGAGGAGGAGAGGGGAGACCTCATGGCTCTACAGCCCCCTGAAGGGAGGTTGGGGCGAGGGGGGGTCGGTCCCTTCTCCCAAGGAACAGCGATGGGACGAGAGGAAATGGCCTCCAGTTGCGCCAGGGGATGTTTAGACTGGACATGGGGAGCAATTTCTTTCCTGAAGAGTGGTCAGGCCTTGGACCAGGCTGCCCAGGGCAGGGGCGGGGTCCCCAGCCCTGGGGGGATTTAACAGCCGTGTGGGTGAGGCGCTTGGGGACATGGGGTGGTGGGCACGGGGGTTGGGTTGGGGGTTGGACTCGATGGTCTCAGAGTCTTTTCCAGCCTGAAGGATTCTGTGATCTCCAGGAACCTCCTTATGACATCGTCTTACATTTCCATCGGACGCGTCACGCGGGCACGGGATAACGTTAACACTCGCAAACCTCTGGGAATCCACCTATTTTTTTTGAGCAGCTTGGCATACGTCGGGCATGGGACGCCCTCAACCGCGGGGCGTCATCGGGAACCTCATTTCAAAAGCATCTCCCTCCCAACACAATTCTCCGAGTGCCCGCACAGACAGAAACGGCTTTATTAGGATAAGCGAAAAAACACCTACCCCACAGGGGCGTCACAATATTTAGTTAGCTAATGCTTGTAAAATGCTATAAAAAGCTTAATTAAGCCTCGCCCTTATGAGACACTGGAAGGATTCGCAGGCAGGAGACAGATGAGCGCTAGGCAGCAGAAACACGAGCCTGGCAAGAGCCTCCACCTCCCGGCCAGGGCATCACTGGCCGTTTCATAAATAATCTGGGGGAAAACCCCAGAAAAACAGCGACTGCATTCGCCTCACAGTCAGAGGCAAAGATCCTGGCCAGTATTTTAAACGTTCATCTGCAAACGAGCACGACGCTCAAATCTAATAAATAATAACCTCGTTATGCACAGGACCGGGTTCTTGCACGACCGACCGCCAGCTACAGGACCAAACCCCCTCCACGAAGAGCTTCTCTGCCTCTGCTGTCGAAGCTCACCGAAGCGATTTACGACCTGATCAGGTCAGGTGGGAAAGTATGGATTTACTGCTGCCTGCAGTAATTTCTCCAAGGTAAGGCAGGAGTTTACAAGGCAAGAGCCGCTCAGCGCTAACACCCCACGCTGGGGGCATCGGCGAGGGTGCCAGGGCGGCCCCAGGCGACGGCAGCTCCTTCTGCCCCAAAATCGGGGTCGGCGGTGGCCGTCGCTGCTCCCAGCGCCGAGCAGCCTCTGCAAGAGGTCCCCGTCCCCTGCAGCGCCCAGCGGAGCGGGTGGCACGAGCAGCCCCCACTCACCTGCAGGGAGAGCGACTCGGGCTGCTCATTAACGTGATTTAAACACCCGTGGGCGCCGGTGCCCGCAGGGAGGGCTCGCACCAGCCGCTCTCCGGGGAGACCTGCAGGAATAACAACCCCTGGCGCTGGGGCAAAGCCTCCACCCGCGCCGCCGCTCGCCGGCTGAATTTCCACCCCAGCTCGCACGAGGCGAGCGGCAAGGGCGTCCCGCTCCTTCCTGCGGACAAGCTCCTAAATAAGCCTGAATTTAAATCCGATAGAATTAGTCAAGCGCATCTCCGAAGGCCACATTCAGGAGCGCATTAATTCAGTTTTAACTGCTCTTCTCTCTTGATTTTTAAAGATTCACATGAACTCAACATGCGATGCCTTTCTGACTGCACTGGTCTTAACTAACGCAGGCTCAGAACAAAGCTAAAAGGTTATTAACAAATTACTCTCCACCTTGGGATGTTTCTAAAATGTAAAAGCCAAAGGGTGTCGCTTACATCGACACAAGCGAGGTGGAGAGAAGGGGAACGGCTCCCGAGCTCCCAGCCCCGCTCCTGCCACGCGTGGGGATGTCGGTGCCGCGCCGGACCCGGAGGTGTTTCGCAGAACTGCCAGCAAATGGTTTCAGGCTGATTCACGGGGGTTTTTTGGGTTGTTTTTTTATTGTCCTGTCCAGAAAGGATGACTGAGTTCATTGCTGCTGGCAATACTTCACCCCGTTTTGCTGTCGTGCCTCAACATGCTGTCATACTTGCGGAGCGTGGTCCTCTCCGAGCTGCGGAAGGAGCGAGCCATCGGCACCAGCTAACGAAGGAGATGACTCCCCTATGAGAAACCTTTTTTTTGCAAACAACAGGAGGTTTCATACCGGGCTCAACACCGCACTAACCCTCCCAGTCACCTCTCGGTGACGTATAGGGCTCCGCTTCCAAAAACTCTTCCCGTGTTTCTGCTTGGCACCACACCGCACCAGCCGCTCTACCAGTTGTGTGCAAATACCAGGGAAAGCACAGAGAAGACAAGTTTTCAGCCATAAACTTAACACCCCTGATAAAAGCCGCCTGGATTACAAATATTTAGGAGCCTTCACCATTCTGCTTGTTTTTACATTAAGACTGCCCTGGTTTCTGAAAGCCAATCTTAGCAAAACCAGCAACGTAGCATGAAATCTTCAGTTCTGGACAAAAGCAGGTTGAATAGAAAAAGAAACGCAACTTGGTATTTATTTGTTTTTTTAGACCAGTCTCAAAAAAGCTGCCTGGCAAGAGACACGCTGGTCCGGCGCTGACAGAGCCCCCGAGTCCCAGCTCACGTCAAGGCCCAGGAGTCAAGCCCAGCCCAGCACAGGACCAGGCCCTCGGAGGTGCCTCCGGGGTCTCGGTCTCCGGCCGAGCCGAAAGCCCGACGCAGGTGTCCTCCCTCAGCCGGGGGCAGCCGCTTCCTGCTCGCTCAAGGCACCAAAACTATATTAGGAAACTTTACAGCTTCAGCCCAAGGAAGACGTTTCCTTTTGCGTCAAAAGCTCATGTGCAACCTCGCTCGTTTTTAAACTCCAGCTTTTAAGTCAACATCATAAGAGACACCGGCGACCGGAGAGGACTTTCATCTTCAAGCGCATTTAACTACTGCCTTTGCACCGCATATATTCTGATTTTAAACAGAGTTTGGGCTGGGGAGGTGTGTTTCCCAGTCTAGTTACTAAAAAATTCTCTTTTCTTAAGATTTGGGCATGCCAACGTCACGGGGCGGGGGCGGCAGGCAGCCTTCGAGCCGGTGTACGTTTGCTAACGGGGAGCACGACGAAGAGAGGGTGGACCAGGCAGGACCAGACTAGACCATCCCAGGGGTCTTCGAGAGACAGAAGCCAACCCATCCATATGATAAATTCATGCCGCCGGTGATTTTAACGCACGAAAAAACACCAGTAACAAAGCTTTACACAGCGACGCTCCACATTTTGCTACCTCCCCACCGTCGGATGACAGACGGGATTTTATCACGTTACCTGTAGCCTTCCCTGCTGCTTCTGCCCGGGATTTTCAGCAATGCATCAACGGGCTCTCCCCCCCCAGCCTGAGCCCAGCGACGTTTCCAGTGGAGCAATGCAGCGGGGAGATTACAGCGAGCCGTGAGTCACACCTAGCTCTGAACTATAATACGCTCGATCCCTACACAAACAGTATTTCTTGCTCGGTCACCACACCCATAAAAACAGAGAGTGAAAGCCGCGCATCCCAAAGCGCCGTGCGGACGCCTCCACCTATCGCTAATTCAGACCTTCCTCCTTCCAGGCGGTGAAACGACACGCGCTGAGAAAAGCCGGGTTTAGTTAATCTCTACGTGAGTCCGCAAAACCTTCGTAACAGAAACGGACCAAAATTAAAACACTTAATACCGAACACCCATCTCAAACGAGTCAAGGCAGAAAAAACACAGCGGAGCAAAGCGACCCGCAGCCCCCTCGCTGCCCACAGCCTCTCCGCAGGGTAACAACACCGGAATTAATTTGCCAGGTTTCGGTACAAACTCACCAGAAGCAAAGCCGGAGAGGCGGAGAGCATCCCGGTCCTCCGTGGCAATTTTTGCAAACTGCAGGACTGTGTTCCCTGCCCTAACTCCACCAGGCAAATGCAAAGAGATCAAGGGAAGAAATAAAAAGGAAGCAAGGTAAAATAATTAAACGTACCTCAGCTTCAGCACTTGTGTCTTCCAGGGCATCGTGGGAGGGGGGGATCATCAAGCATACTTAACCAAATAACATTTCATCGGAAACAAATACAATCTGCAGAACGGGGAAAGACGGACTATCGGTTCCAGGATCATAATTTTCAGGGGCTAATTTTCTCATTCTGTTAAGGTTTCAGTCATGTTGAGAACGTGTACTTCAGGAAAAGGAAAGAAAAATAAGTATGTTTTTAAGGGCTACTGTCAAAACTAAGCATTAAACATGATCTGGAACTCCTGTATTGCAGGCGGCCTTTCCTACCTTTAAAAAGGTATTTCCAGGAATATTTTAGGAGCGTAAAACTACAACGTCTCTTCCCCAGATTCGCCACGTGATTTTTTGACATTTTGAACCCGAGCCAGGACGCCAGAGCCCCGCTCCCGAAGCACTAAGTCAGCGCACGACCTTGGCCAGGCACCTCCACCACGTCCCAGCCTCCCGGGCGGGAGAAAGGACAGGAGGACCCGGGAGAAAGGACAGGAGGACCCGGGAGAAAGGACAGGAGGACCCGGGAGAAAGGGCCCTGCAAAGCCCTCAGGTACCTTCAGACGAGAACCAAGGCAGGAGGTGCCAAAATCCACAAGAGGTCTGGTTTTACCAGACCCAGCCAGAAGCCTTTTGCTCTCCCCCGTCAGTCACCCACTTTGCAAAGCTCCATCAGGAGCAATGCAGCAAGCCGAAACGAACTCCTAAACCAAAAAATCCACCCGAAAACCTGCAGCGAGCAGCCCTGACGTCTAACGCGGGGGAACCGCGGCTGGCTGGCTCGCTCTCCCCGTAGACCTGCACGCAAACCTTGCCCCAACGAAAGGTTCACGCTGCAAGCCAGAGGCGAGACGTCGGCGCCGTAAGCAGCCCCACACCTGAGCTGACCAAGCCCTGATAAGGCTCGTTAAGTAAAGAGCAGAATAGCTACGAGCACAAATAAGCTACTCACGCGGCTCAGCTCCAAACGAGCAAGACCTGAAGGTCCTCGAGGGAGGTTCCTCGCTTTCTCCTCCTGCCCACGACCGCGGGGCGCTGCCGCCGTCCCAGCCGGCATCCCTGACCCGACACCGGCAGGTTACCTAACGCGCGCGAGAACAGCCAAAACACAGAGCCGGGATTAGCGATGCCGCTGAACCTGACCTGACCTAATACCTTTATTATAGTCGCTAAGCTCCGACTAGGTGCTGTAGGAGACGGGACACAGACCACGCAGCTCTCGCTTCATCGAGGGCAAAAATCAAACCGGCAGATCATCGTCGAACCTCCGTTACCAAAACCCAGCAAAAAATAGTTATTCCTGGTGAAAAGGAAGGTGCAAGAAAACCTGCGAGCTCGCCAACTCCTTCAGCCCAAAGAACGGGCGCTGTGGATGCAAAAAGGAAGCCAGGCCACGCGGCAAAGAGAGGAATATTTGTGAATGGATGCGACAGGCAGCCGGCGGCCGGGCTGGACGTGGCCCTGAGGTCGCAGGGCTCCAGCATCTCCCGTTTGGTACGAGCAGCTCTTCAACGAGATTTGCCGTCTCGTGAAACCCCAGCCTCGGAAGCCTCCTGCAGATTTTTGGCATGATCTGAGCTGCTTCGGGACAACACGCCGTCCCCGCGACCGGAGGCTTTCCAGCGGGGAAAAGGCGATCTTAAAAATACGCTGTTGCTCAAGAGTCGGAGCATGAAAAAAGCAGCAGTTAAGCAAGAGTCACAGTGAAAGTTTATAAAAACGTGACGATTTTCATATGCTTAACTGTTTTTAAATAAAAACTTTACCCTATTTTCCAGAGCTACAGCCACCTGCTTCCCTTTGCTCTAAATACAACCGTGCTAGTGTCAACATCCAGATTATTCTAAAACTTGGGTTGAAGAAGACGTCGGCAGCGGCACAGGAACGAAGCCGTATAAAAGCCAAAAACAGTCTCCAAGACAAACGCAGCAGCTTCGTTACGTCCGAGGCTCTACCCACATCATCCGCACCGCTCTTATTTATCAATTCCTCTTTCGAGGGTGTTCGCGCTTTTCAGGATAAATTACAAACCTCAACTTTCTGTTTCAAAAAGGTCCTGAAGACAAAACAGCGGCTCAAACCCCGACGTGGATCATGTACTACGTTAAAAAAAAACCAAACCCATTGTCGTTACAGCGCGATAATCAGTAAGGATGATTATTGAGCACGCACGGTCTAATTTTCCTAGCACCCTCGCTTCCACTTTCATCAACTCCTCACCTCCGCGGGCTGCCCGCGGGAGGGGACGTGGGGCTCCCACACGCCGGGTCCAGCGCGGAGGCAGCACCCAGGACCTGGGGGCGAAAGCGCGGCCACGTTTGGGACGGGGAGCCACTGGCGAGGATCCCCCGGCAGCGCGGAATTAAGGGCCGTCAAGTTTGGCCACGAACACACCGGGCCTTAACCGCCTGGTCAGGGGGAGGGCTGGCAGCGGCAGGAACCGCAGGGGAAGAAGCGATGGCACAAAAGCAGAGTTTCCCAAAATCGTCCTTCCTTACGCTGCGGCTCGATAAAGCCATTAAATCGTTTGAGGAGCGCAGCAGCACCGGCTCTCGCGACGTTCTCAGGAGCAGGGTTACGCTCCCAAGAATTACAGTAATTACATAACGACCCATCCCTGGCTCTCTTCCCGTTTTAGCCAGCTACGTATCTAAAATAAACACAGTTTTCTCAGTGCCTGCACGCAAGGAAATTCAGTTTGAGGCGCATTCACCTGCTTAAAGCTGCTACTATTTCCAGCGCAAACCCTGGTTTTGCAAGAGAGCCCAGCACTCGCCGGCCTCCCGCGGGGAGGCTCGTGCTCAGCACCCCCCAAAATCAGGCCACGGCAGATTTTACCATCCTACTAAGTGCTTTCTCCCCATAATATTTTGACCCAGCCCTCTTCCTGCCGAGTAAACCTATTTTTCTGTCATTTGAAGAGAGGAGTTGAGAGTTTAACTAAAGCACTGTCGGAGCCGAGGCGCTTGGTGAGATACGGGGCGAGGGAGCATCCCTTCAGCTCCCCCAAAGTCACGTCCCGCTGCAACCGCGCGGCATCAACTCGCCTGAAACACGGTAAACCCTCGGCAGAAAACCAAACCAACAAAAATTAAGGCCCCAGAAAGACCGCAGTCCTGATCTTCGTTAAGCATTTGGGCGCACAACTCCTCTTGCAGCCCCTGCCTCCCTCTGTCCTCGGCAGGGATTTGCACGCTCAATCCCATCACTCGCGCGCCGAGAGCTGACAAGCGTTTCACGCCTACAAACACACTCGGAGAAAGCCCGGCTCTGTAAGCGGGTCTTCCGAGTCGCGCGCTCCTAACGACTATCCCGACAGATGTCCCGTCCAGCTGCATCAAACATAAAAGCCGTGAGCTGCCGCACCGTCTCCCCTCCAAAAGCTTATTTCTTTAGTGAGCAAAAACGCACGTGCAAGTAGTTAAACACCACGTTTCCCCACAAAACGACGCAGCGCAGACGCACGCCGCTCAAGCCGCTGCCCAGCGGCTTCGCCAATACATTTTCCATCGAGAACATCCCTCCTATTTCCTGGGAAAAGAATGTTTTTCTCGCAAGGCCGGGGTAACGACTCGCGATCCGCAGAAAGGAGCCCGGTCCCCGCTCTGCGCAGGTTAAAGCCGCGATGCCACAAGTCATTGCGCCAACCGTTTGTTCTCCTTTTACACCTACTTTAAACGGCAGCTTTTTTCTACTGAAACTCTTAATCCAAGCCTTACAATTAGCACCGCGAGGCTTTTTTTACTTGAAACACGAAGAAAAGAAGCACCAAAGAAAAAATTGCCACGATGCTTTAAAGTCCAAGAGACCAGCCCGCTCCTCTCCTGCGATACAAAGGGTTTTACGCTCTTTATATCGCAGCGCACAGAAGAGCGCGGCTCCTCCAGGGTCAGCAGCAGCCGAGCCCCGCGCAAGGCGCGGCAGAAAGCGAACCCAAACCCAAAGCAGGGAGCCCGACTGCGGCGTATGAACGGGAGCGACTGCCACCGGTCTTTGCCGAGGACTGGAAACGCGCAGCAGGGTCAGGAAGAAGAAATCTGACGTTGTCGGCGACCTGGCGTGGAGAATTCCGGCCACCAAGTTTGAGTTTTCCGGCTACGCGCCTTAAGCCGACAATAACGTCTTTATTAGCCCTGCAATTCAAAGTCGAAAATCATCCCCCCCCGTGTGCTCCAAGCGCATCGCCGCCAGCAAACGCGTCGCGTAACTGATCATTACGTATACGGCACCGCGCTGGCGTTAGCCCATTTTACAGACGGGTAAGCGGAGAGGCATCGCGGCGGGGACGAACGACGCTCTCCCTGGTGTAACAGGGAGCCATTGCCGCCTCCCGGGAGGATCCGTCCCGTTACCGCGCTCCTTGCGTAAGCGACTCCCACGACGGAGCGTCGGTGCAAAGACGTTTCCCTTAAGCATGGGATTGTCAGAGATGCTCGAGCCGGTGAGTCACCGCCAGCCTCCTCGCCCACAAGGAAACCATACGGAGTCCACGGCAGCGAGGCAACCTGTAATTAGCCGGACGAGAAACTCCCTTTCCTCCCGAGATTAAGACGGGTAAACTCTGGAGTTGTTTTTAAGCTCGCGTCTCGCTACGGCTCGGCCGAGCGACCCGAGTCCGAGCACGGCCTCGGCCCCGGTGGTTATGCACAGATCTTCCCGCTGAGGCCCGGCGCCGTTAAACGGGCACACGAGACGAGACAACGGCTTTTCACCGGGGCGAAACCCTCGGCACGAGGATGGAGCCCGGCAGCAGAGTTCGCTCCGGTTCGATCACACGGGACAGAGAGGCCACACGCGCTTCCAGCGAATCCCAGTTGGTCCGTGGCGGAGGAAAAGCGACCGGATTGCAAGCATTTGGTCCCAAATCACCACAAATGAGAACATTTCAGTAACCTGGCGCCCACCGCCCCCTCTGAGTTTACGCCGGGCTCAACCGCGGTCGCTCCCGTTGCCGAGCCGGGCTCATCCTCCCCTCCCCGGGGATTTAGGCGAGCCTAAATTACCGAGACCGGCCCCGCGACGCCAGAAGGCACCGAAACCTCCGCTCCGGTGACCGCTTCGGCGGAAGGAAGGCTCGCGGGCCGGGGCGGCGGGGAGCGGAGCGGAGGAGTCGCTGCCCGAGGGCTCTTCACCGGGCAGGAGCGAGGGGGGAGCCGCCCGCCCCCGGCCTGAGGCGGCCGCAGCGGGACCCCTCACTCCTGGGGCCCAACCGGGGCCCGGCCGCCACCGGGAGCCCAACCGGGACCGGGCGATGCCCGGGCACAGCCCCGGGCCCAGGCGGGACCTGCGGCCGCCCGGGGACCCCGCCGCTCCCTGAGGCAGCACCGTGACCCCCGCGGGACCCGCCGCCGCCCCGGGAGCCCCGCGGCCGCCGCAGGCCCGGCCCCGCCGAAAACTTTCCCGAGCCGGAGCCCGAGCCCGCCGGGACGCCGGGCGGGCCTTACCTGTGCGCGGCTCCATGGCGCTCCGGACCCGGCCGCCGCCGCCGCCGCCGAGGCCGCGCTCCCGGAGGGGCGGGAGGGGGAGGGGAGCGCGGTCCGCCGCCGCCGCCCGGAACGCCGCACCGCCCCCGTTCCCGCCCGGAACGCTTTGGCGGGCGCACGCGGCCGCCCCGCCCCGCCCCGCCGGGCTGGGCCGAACCAATGGCGGCACCGAGGCGGCCCCGCCCCTCTCCCCCGGTGGCGCAACGGCGCCTGCGCGGGGGCAGGAAGGGGGAGAGCGCCCCCTGGGGCTGGGCAGAGGGAACGCACCCGCCCCGCGGGGCCGGGGACCCCGCGTGGGGCCTGAGCCCCCAGTGTGGGGCCTGCGTGGGGCCAGGGACCCTGCGTGGGGCCTGAGCGCCCAGTGTGGGGCCTGCGTGGGGCCGGGGACCCTGCGTGGGGCCTGAGCCCCCAGTGTGGGGCCTGAGCCCCCAGTGTGGGGCCTGCGTGGGGCCTGAACCCCCCGCGTGGGGCCTGAGCCCCCAGTGTGGGGCCTGCGTGGGGCCGGGGACCCTGCGTGGGGCCTGAGCCCCCAATGTGGGGCCCGCGTGGGGCCGGGGACCCCGCGTGGGGCCTGAGCCCCCAGTGTGGGGCCTGAACCCCCTGCGTGGGGCTTGTACCCCTTCGTGGGACCTATGCGGGGCCAGTACCCCCCAGCCTGGGGCCAGTAACCCCAGCCTGGGGCCTGTGCCCCCGGAACCCAGGGGCCGAGGGGAAGGTGCCTGGTCCCCTGAGGCCGATTCCCTCCGGGAGCTGCTTTCACCACCAGAGAAACCCCCAGGGCAGAGCCCTGCCCCCCCCCGGTTAGGAGGTGCCGCCTGTCCCTCCGCCCCACGGCGCAGGGGGACAATGCCGAGTGGGCCGGCCCCACCGGGGCCTGGCGGGACAGCGCGTCCGAGTGCTTGGCATTCCCCGGGCCGTGGGCGCCCGCGGGCGAAGCACGCCGACAATGTGCCCCGGCGCTGCCGCTCGCCTTATTTCTCAGAGCCAGGAGGACGCGTCCTCGCAAAGACAAACCGGAGGTTTCGGTGGCCGGTGTGAGGAGACTCGCCATGCCACCCGGCTCTGCCGCGGGGCGTCGGGATGTGCCGGGATATCCCGGCAGAGCTCCCGCCGGGAACCGCCGGTCAGGCGTATTTGCCGCTCTGCCCCTTCTCCCACTCGGCCTTTCTGCCGCACAAATGCGTTTCCCTTGAGGAAGGTGGGGAACGGGCCCCAGGCCGGTGCGGCGGCGGCCGCCGGGGTCCGGGGGCTGCTCGGGCCGGTGGCGGTCGGTGGCAAACCCCCAGGCGGGAGGAGCGGCGCGGGGCCCGTCATGCGCAGCGTTCAGCTGATCCCGGCACTGAATCGCAGCCTTTGTTCTCCGCCAGCAACCTAGCGTTGTTTATATCTCACACAAAAGGATTGTTTATCGTGTCGGGGCAGAGAAAAGTCCAGTAAAGAAAGAACGGTCTGTGCCGAGGGGTCCCGGCCTCCCCAGAGTCTTTCCCCCCCCCGCTGCAGTGTTTGTTCAAAGGAGAGACCTTTCAGAGTGCCCCTGATTTCCAAGCGATCAATGGTGTGGCAAGCGGTCCCCGCTGCCCGCGTGGGCAGGCTTCGTGTCATCCTCCTCCCGTGCTGCTTGCGTTAGCCCTTTCTTTCCAGCCGCCTGGAGCGATCGTAGAATCACAGAATCCTTCAGGTTGGAAAAGACTCTGAGACCATCGAGTCCAAGCCCCAACCCAACCCCCGTGCCCACCACCCCATGTCCCCAAGCGCCTCACCCACACGGCTGTTAAATCCCCCCAGGGCTGGGGACCCCACCCCTGCCCTGGGCAGCCTGGTCCAAGGCCTGACCACTCTTCAGGAAAGAAATTGCTCCCCGTGTCCAGTCTAAACCTCCCCTGGCGCAACTGGAGGCCATTTCCTCTCGTCCCATCGCTGTTCCTTGGGAGAAGGGACCGACCCCCCCTCGCCCAACCTCCCGTCAGGGGGCTGTAGAGCCGTGAGGTCTCCCCTCTCCTCCTCTTCTCCAGGCTGAACACCCCCAGTCCCTCAGCCGCTCCCCATCAGACTTGTGCTCCAGGCCCTGCCCCAGCCCCGCTGCCCTCCTCTGGACACGCTCCAGCCCCTCCATGTCCTCCTTGTGGTGAGGGGCCCAGAACTGAACCCAGGATTCGAGGTGCGGCCTCTCCAGTGCCCAGCACAGGGGCACGGTCACCTCCCTGCTCCCGCTGGCCACACGACTGCTGACACAGGCCAGGGTGCCGCTGGCCGCCTTGGCCCCCTGGGCACGCGGCCGGCTCATGTTCAGCCGGCTGAAGGGTTCAGCAAGGCAGGCACAGTGTTAAATAAAAGTAAAATCTTGCTTCTTTTCTGCCAGTTCTAGTTTAAACCATTTCCACAGCCGGGAGAAAGAGTTTTGTCAATGAATTTCCTTCTGAGGAGACGCACGAGGCCCCCGCACCCTTCATCGGTAATGCCGGTACCGCCCTTCCCTCCGAAACCACGTGGCGGGCACGGCAATAGTGACGGCGACAGCCGGCCCCCGCAACGCAGCCGCTCCCGCGCTGACCCACGGCCGCTCCGCAGCTCCCCAGTGCTCTCCTGGGCCTGGTTCTCGTCGGCATTAGCTGTTTTATCAGTTCAGCACAATCCTTTTTTACGTCCTCAGCATCCCTTCAGCTGAGCGTTCACACGATTTTGAGCTCACGGCTTGGCACGCCTGCTCCCCCTCTCACGAGGCCAACTCGAGCGGTTTCCACGAGCAGGGAGAATGTGTTTGTGTTGTGTCGGCCCTGCTGCAGCCGGGGCACCGGTATCCCCGGGAGGATCGACGCAGCCGCGGCGGCAGCTTTGGGGCTGTGCAAAGCCGGGGCCGGGCTCACGTCTCTGCGGGGACCCGAGCAGAAGCTGCAAGGAGAAGCTGCAAATGGATCGTGGAGATTCAAACTGCTGTATCTGCGCATTTCTCCGTTCATGTCTTCCTACCTCATACGATGGGCAAGGACGCTCTTCTTCCTCCCGTGTTCTCACCCTGCCCCTGGCGGGGACTTCTCCGTGCAACCCTCCGGAGTGTTAAACAGAAAGCACTCGGGAAAACGTAAGGCAGCTCAGCTCCTCTCTCCTGCAGTCATCGGGGCCGGTCTCCACCGGTGACGCCGCGTGCCGTGTCCTCCAGCGACTGCGCACAATTCCGCTTACCTACACGCAATCCACCCGCCCGGCTGCTTTTCCCGGTGTTGGCAAGCGACCGTACGCTCCCGAGCGTCGACCCCGATTTCATCCAGAGCTCGGCAACTTTGTGATCCTATCACTGCGATTCGGAGCAGCCTTGTCCCGGGATCCTGCGAGACATCCAGCAATCGCAGTCATCAGCGGATGCTCTGACAGGCGAAACTTGGAAGTGCAGGACGGTTCTTAAAATACATCTTGGCATCTCGGTGGGAAACGGGGCCTGTCCGCAAAACGCAGGAGCAAGGGAAAGGGCTTTTTGGAGGAGAGGACAAGCAGCAGGCGTGGGTCTAACGAGACGACTCGTGCCCTCAGCATGGGCAAACGCAATGACAAGGGCGACCAGCTGAGCTACAGGCGCTTTTCCAGCCGTTTGGGGGCTGACTTAAGGTGAACGGACTGCCTCACTGCAGCGTCATCTCGCAGCCCTCGTCCCTTGCTGCAAGAACCGTCCTCAACAGAACGCAGGTAACGGCATCCTGAGGCGCTACCACGGTACAAATGGTGGTAACAGACCGGATTTGCTCGAATTAGGGACCGCCAGGACGGCAGGAATCACCCCCCGGGAAGAGGGAAGAGGCCGGAGGATCAGTTGAACTGCTGGCCCCGACCCACGGCGTGCAAGCCTAGTCCTGGAGTGAGCTTAAGGAAGAGCAGAGCGAATGTGTCTTAAAAACGCCTGCAGCACCGTGTCCATCCTCGGCAAGGAGACAGCGCGGCGGAGGAGCCCGCCCTCGGTCTCGGCCTCTTCGGTGGACTGGAAACCAAGGCGACAGGAAAAGAGCAGCAGGCCGAACGCCCCGCGTACCTCCCCTGCACAACACCTAGGCAGGGAGCCGACACGGACGATCACGGAAAGCACAATGCCACCTTTGAGGGCAGACACCGCAGTTCTTTAAACGCCTGAATAGGTCAATTCTCGCTGCTCGCTGTGGTGCCATCAGTCATTCAGGGTCACATTCTGGCGCGACGCAAGCAGGGACGGCTCCGCTGAGCTGCGCGGAGTTTCACCCACCTACATCAGCTCCAGAGCCTGTTTATGGATTTGATTTGATTTGATTTTTTTTTTCCATTCGGATGAAAGCTTTCTCAGAACTTCCTAGCTGGAAATCTTGCAGCAGCTCCTGCACAAGTCGCTCCTCAGATGCCGGACAAATAATAGTGCTTTGCACTTCTAAAGAACCTTTCATCTGAGGATTTCAGAGGACTTCGCATATGGAAATGCGTTAACCCTTCCAGCAGCCCCCAGTTTTATTCCATTCACTTTACAAACGTGGGAGGCAGCCCTCACTTCTGGAAGTTAATGGGCTCGTTTGCATTCCCAGTGGGTCAGGCTGGTAAAGGAGAGCCGGATTCCCAACATCCAGCTCTAATTGCCAATAGGGGAAGGTGAAAATCCTGATTTTTCCAAGTCTACTGCCAACGGCTCCTGTTGATCTGCAGAGTCTGAGCATCGCCGCGTGTTTACCCTGCTGGGGACGCGAGCAGGAACGGGCAGCACAGCCGGGAGCAGATGGGAGATGGGAACTGCAGGGCGACCCGTGTGGTGGAGCGCGGTCAGACCGGCCCCGGGGTGCTGGGTTTGGAGTAAGGCGACGGAACGTGTGGGTTTGGACTTGGGGGTGCGGTGGGGCAGCTGCTCTCGAGGGAAATATAGAGAAGCATCTTGAAGAAGAGCTCCAGGAGGGAAATCAAGGGGGAAGGCATCGACCGACTCGGGTGAAAAGCCCTGTTCTCACTCAGTTTCTTTGTGATGCGAGTGGAGCCTTCATCTGGTTGTTTTAGCTGGATCTTTGTCAGAAATGGTGTGGGAGGGAGGACAAGATATGGGAAAAATGCGAGGGCGAGGCAGGGCTGGCGAGAGGCAGAGTTGGAGCTGCCGGCTGCGGTTCTGCCGAGGGGGAATCCACATCTGGCTCTGCTGGGGTAGGCACACCCCGGGGTATGACCTTTTCTTTGGAAAACCCCAAAGGAGAAGCAAATCTGAGACGATTGTGGGTCTGTTTGGGTATGTTTGGCTCGCCCGTGAACTGCTGAGCTTAATTTTGTGACAGCTGGGGTGGACTGTCTGGCTTTTAATGCCTCGGAAATTAAAACAACATTGTAAAACAAATTAAAAACTCATAAAAACAGAGGTGAACTAAAGCCCCAAGTCACGCTTATTTCAGTAATATTGGATATATCCGTCCCTTCTGTGGAGAGCGAGATAAAATGTATGTTTGTGTGAGGCTACTGCCTTGGTGGCACCGAAGCCAGTGCTCGTTCAACTTGCTGTAAAGCCCCGGGTGCCCCAGGACACGTCACCCGAGGTTCAGACGGGGTTTGCTCCCACGGGGACACGGGCCAGCGTCCCAGCGCAGTAAAGCCCCCGTGCAGCCCCACTGCGTCCGACCGAGGAGCTGATTTTCAGGCTGGCTGCTGAGCTCGAGTTACCCAACCACGCCACGGCACAACAGCAGCCCTCTCCTCCAGCCACGAGGAATGAACGCAGAGCTTCACGCAACAGGCAAAACGTAGAGCTTTTCCCTTTCTTCTGAAGCTTCGGGCGCCAGTCATTGGCAGAATTAGTGCCCAACGTAGCACGGGGCTGAAATCCAGACTGCTAAAGCAGCAGCTGAACGCTCGTTGTCCTTCCAGCATCCGCAGCATGACACACCAGCACCGTTACGGCGCTTTACATCACGGATACGAAGGAAGATTAAAGCGCGATCTTGACCGAGTGCAATGACTCGCCTGGATTTGCTAGGGGACGTTAGGATAAGTAAGACGACTGCCATAAAGAGGATCAGGGATTGGAGAAGAGGGGGATAAAGACAGAGGAGCAGATGGCGAGCATTGCCAAGACACCGAAGAAGTGAGGTGAGGCACCCGTGAGACCAGGACCGCCTTGTCTGGGCTTTGTACAGAAATCATTTCACTCGTGAAGAGAAGCATATGACGAGGAAGCACAGCGATCGAGACACGAAGTCTTTTCAGCTTAACTTGGGCTCGACCGGTTAGCTCTGGACTGATTTGTGAAGACGACGTTTAAAGGCCTCAGCTAGCAGGGTTATGAAAGAGCTTTTCTTGCCTTAAAACTCATTCGACTTTTCCCAAAAAGCCTTACGGAGTGGCCAATTAACTCCACATAATTGACATGCACATGCAGTTTCCAAAAGACAGTGGATAAGGTTCTGGACCCAAAAGGACCTTTGCTTGTTTATTTGCTTTTTTTTTTCCCCCCCCTCGTCACTGTTAAAAGGGGAAGCACAATAAGATTATGAAAAAATAATGAGGTGAAGTAAACCATTCCACATAATGAAGTGTGCTCATTTTCCAAGGCCAACAGGAAACCACAAGACTTACTGTAGGCCAGCTCAATAGATGCAGAAATTGTTCCCAAGGCAGTTAAATGGAGTTACTTGTATTTACTAATGAGAGATAATTGAGTAGGAAAAAAGCCATGCCTACTCATGGTGCGATGACTTTTTTTTCACTGTTAGAAAAGCAGAGGGCTAAATGGCAGCTGACAAGCAAAGCTAATAGGAAAACAAACTAATTTTTGGCTTCACAGGCCACTCTTCACTCTTCAATGACGGAAACTCCTCCAAACTTTACTTGCCAAGAGCCTCTTTTTTACGTAGCGCTTTTCCTCAGGAGACCTGAACGCTGTGGCAGAAGATGTCTCGGACACGAGCGTCGTTCTGGAGTGTAAGAGCTGAGGCACAGGGAAAGGCTCGGGATTTTCCCAAGTCACCAGGAACCAGATGCAGAGCCAGGACCGGGACTGGTACGCTGTAAACTTTCTTGCACACAGGAGATAGATAGGTAAAGAAAATTATTTCTCATTAATGAAAACCAGAGGAAGAAAAACATCATGAGACACAGAGGCACAATTGTTTCTAAGCAACTACTCTATTTTTCAAAGTTTGCGTGAATTTCGGCTCCCTTCTGCTGGCAGTCATCAGTTTCTCCTCTCTCCTGTAACTCACTTTTCTTACCTTTTTACTGACACGATACGATTTTGTTGCTGAACCAAAGATGTTAACGCATAGGAGCAAATGCTTAGTTCTTGGCCCATTTCCAGAGCTGAACTCACTCACGCCACAGGTTGGTTTGGCCCCTGGATGCCACAACACACCCATGGATGGGGGTAACGGGACTCCGGGGAAAGGCTCACGGTATTTCTTCTGCTTTTAAGTATGCAAGGAGAGGACCGTTGAACTGGTGCGCTGTTTTCACGCCACACGCGAACATTTCCATTTGCTCCATGCGAGGGAGCTGACAAAAAGGTGTGAGCTGTCCGGGGCTGGATGCCTGTAGCCGGTGCGGTCCCGCCGCGGTATCGCTGTTGGCTTCCACCGCAGCTTTGCACATGAACCAGGAACGGGATGCGCAGAAGGATCATCTCCTCTTCTGACTCGATACCTGACGATGTGGCTTTCTGGAGTTCGGCTCTCTCCCAGCAGGCAGAAAGCTTTAGAACTGGAATATCATGCATCGGCTATCGGGTTCGTCAGGCACAAATGACATTAGTGGGAAGCAGACGCTGACGTCAGAACGGCCGAGACATCTGGCTCGAAGGGGCACATCTGAATTTTTCTAACTCGGCACGTCTGGTTTGCAACTGGTACCAAGAACACATAAACCAGGGAGCTATTCCGCGGCGTTGTTTGCATCAAGATGGTTTCCAGCCTACGATTTCAACCTCTGGGATTTAATTTATGAACTTGTGTTCAATTAGACAGTTCGAGCTGAGCAGTTGTGCACGGGCGTTGCAACCAAAGTCACGGCTGAAACCGTGCCTTGTTTAGAGCAGGAATAAATAATGGAAGCACAGCCTGATCCAGTAACGTTACTGGTTTGATACGTGGGTCAATTATAAAATTGCCATTTGGAAGATATTCCACATGAAGCACAAGTCTGTGGAGTTTCTCTGAACAGGAGGAACTCTTCCCACGCCAATCCCCAGTTTTTGCTGTTTCAAGGGGCAGCTACTGAAATTCGGTAAAAGCACCAATATCATCCACTAGAGCAGAGATGGAGAAAAATTATTTTCCTACGTTAAGAATGAAGTAGAAGTGTTATAAAGATGTGAGACAGAGCGGGATGTGAATCAAAGGTTGCAGAGAGGAGGAATTTTCTGTTAGGTGGCAGCGTGCGATGTCCCAGGAAACGCTGGGACTGCCTTGGCCTCCTTTCTCTTTAAAACGAGAAGAGGAAAATCGACTCCTTTTTAAATAACCAAGATAAAATTTGATCTCTTAAAACAGACAGCACTGTAATTCTGCAACAATCCCACTGACTAAACTTAGGTACCAAAATCTGCCCCTGAAGCTGTTATTGTGCTGTTTAAATAGTAACTGGACTAGAGTAATTATTAGCGAGATTAAATAGATTTTTATTTATACAAATATATATTTGAACAAATTCTTAAGGTAGATTTAAATTAGAAACAATGTCAAACGTTACGTTGTCCAGCAACAAGTCCCGCTGACATTAAAGTGCTCTTCCACCATCCGAAGTCACCCTGTGGGAAAGGAAAATTGTAAAGATTTCCTCAAAATAAAAATAGTTGTTTTAAATGTCTTCTCTGCAAACAACAGATAAATATCCTACAAATAAGATGGACATTTTCACTCTCAGTAATTAATAAAATGATCATTGGAACTATTTTTACCCTGGAATATTTGTTTTCTATTGGTTTTTGTCACATCCATTATTGGATAATTTGTAAAGTGGTAGATCAATACAAATCCACCGACTTCTGTGGAGATGAAATGTAAATATGAGAAAACCCAGCACGACATCATCCTCAAAATGACCGAGTCACCTGCACCCCACGCTGACCTTCGGCGGGTGGATAAAAGCCACAGTGGAAAAATAATTATGGGAATCGAGGAGTCTGAACTAAGAAACCTCGAGGGCCGTCCTGTCTGATGGGCTCGCCCGGAGAGCAAGGCAGAGTTCGGGACTGTCCCCTAACATGAGAGCCTTCGGCTTCTGGAAATTGCAGATTTTATTGTGATTTTATTGCTGTTCCCTTTTGTCCACAGTTCCCAGAGCACTGCACCCTTTGGTACAAATAAAATTGGTCAGCAGCGTTTTAGGGCTGATTTGGAGACCAACACTGTGGTATGTTGGCAAAGCTTAGACACGGGAAGGGGAACAGGGAAACAGATTAAAAAATTAGTAGCATCTGACCACAATTTTCTGGATTCGTAGGAAGCCAAAGTATTTTAATTACTGGGCCAGTGACTCTTCACCCATCCAGCTAAGTTTAGAAGGCAAACAAAGATATAAAGAGACTAAAGATAAAATCTGCATCAGGAGATCTACTTTATCTTTTGAAAGAAACGAACTAGATAACTCTTCCAAAGCTTTATGTTGCTAGGCTAGTGTACCTCTAATTTGTGTTCGGTATTGCTCTTTGTTTGTACTTCTCAAGAAGGTGCTCGGATCCGTCCACTATCATTATTATTTTATGCATTTGTATTACGGGAGCTTGCGGGATCTTGGTGCAGCCCAGCTGCTAGGCTCTGCACTAAGGCAGAACAAAAAGTCCCCGACGCAAAGGTATTTTGAAGAGACATTAAAAATGCAATCCCTTATCTGGCGATTTAAACCAGGCGCCAGCAGCAGAGGACAATTTACAGCTGATTGTGTATTTTTCTATGCTTGAATGTCTTGCAAGCATTAGACTTTATTTTCAGACATGCCTAACACTACCTTAATTTGACTAAAAAATCAGTCCCCGATGTCTCAACATGGACACTCAAAATTATGAAGGAGATGCAGTGTTCTAGCGTTTGATGTAATAATAGGTTTCAACAACAAAAAATAGAACTTAGGATATTTTTGTATCTATTTTACACATTTAATGTGAACATAATTTACAGTCTACATAGCAAGTTGTTTGGGTTTTTTTATAAACCTACTGCTTTGCTAGTGCTTTTAGTATGCATTCATTCTGTTATACATTACCTAGAGCTTTCTTCACCTGTCTGAGTTGCAACAGTTCTGTAACAAAAGAATATCCCCCCGGGTAATTACATGAATTTTGAATCCCTTTTGATAGTAGAATATTAATGTTAAAAATTACAAAATAATTTTTGCGTTATACTTTTGATTTGTAATTCATTTAGTCAAACCTATCACTGCAGAAAATGGCAAAGGCACAAAAAGGCATTTGTATTCCTCTAAGGACAATTACAAAGATGTATTTAAGAAGGAGACAACACTTCTTATTTAGTTGAAAAAAATCATCACTGACATCATTACAAAAGCATTTCCAAGGAAACCGGACAAATAATTAAATGATAAGTACCTTCCAGACACTAAATCATTTAAAATCTAAACAAGGCCAGAAAACAATAGAATGCAATTAAATACCGATTTTTTATTTCGTTTGCAGTTATTATGCATATAAAGCAGTACCTTTTGCCCTGAGTACCCCCACTAACTCGCTACGTAAGGTGTCAGTCAGTTGGAATATGAGAATTAAAATCAGGTGCCTGGAATAGTATTTTTTCTAGAGAAATCCTGAACATCTAAACCACACAAATCTCCTTTTGTATAAAGATCTGTACGTATGCAAAACTTCCTGGCCTCTAACCGCTGTGTAGGAAGACAACCCAAAGTATTTTGAACAGTGAAATGAAATTTAAAATGTGGCCTCAGTTGGTAATCTAAGTCCTTAAAAGACAACAAACGTGTAGGTTACTCGATGAAGAAAAAGGGGAGTTGCTTAATTGGAAGTGAAAAGCAGGATTTACTCATTTATCCATTCTTCTAAAAATAGTGATCTGACAGCAAGGGTGCGCTGGCTGTTTCGTGCAGCCCCTATTTAGCTCGGTCCCTCTAGGAATAGCATCTAATCCCAACTGCTGCTCTTACTGCAATTAGCAGGACCAAAGGCTGTTCTGGGGGCTTGAACATTACTCAACCAGAGCCAGTGTTCTTGAAGAGGAGCATTACCTAATTTTCAGTAAAACTAAGTAACATTCTTGTACTTTGAACCTGGAAGGATACTCTTCTGATTTACCAAGCACTCCTTGGTACAAGCACAAATTTAAAAACCTGTGTGATTTTGGGCGTAAGGAGCAGAAGGACTAATGATGGAAGAGGGAGAGATGGGAACTGTGCGAAGAAAGGAGGGGGGGGAAGAGCTCTCAAAAGGTGGGATTTGCAAAAGTGTACGAATGGTGATATAGACACAAAAAAAGGCTCTAGTGCCATCTTTAAGTTTCCTAAATAAGAACATAATCTGAGTCAGTTCTTTCCTTGCGGTTGAAATGGATGAGAAACAGTGGGTTGTCCAAGAAAAAGGAGAAGTTCCTGTGTGCTAAAATTAATGATGTGGGGAAAAAAAGGTGTACAATACTCCCTTGTCTCTTTTACCGGCTGGTTTTAGCCCTCCCGTGCCAGCACACCCTGGGCCAAAGCTACAGCGGTTCTGCTGAGCCTGCCGGGTTGAAGCTGCGCTGCGTGCCAGACTTCCCCAGCGGCCTCCCGCCGCTTCCAACAGCCCGGGCTCAGGTCTTACGGTCTGAGCCCACGTGTCCCCTGACCTTCAAACCAGGTTCTTTTTTTCCAGACCTCTCTCTCTGGCAAGACTTATCGAGATTTAGCTATGGGACTGCCATGAATTCAGTGACCCACGTATCGCAGCTATGCACAGAGTCATCCCAGACACATTAGTACTGTACAAACATTTTCCATCAGACTGCCAAGTAAATCTCTTCATTACAGCTACATCTTGCGCCTGACCCCATTTGTCATTCTCTTTTACTGTTTTTTCACTACAACTGGTGAAAAGCAGCTTGAACGATATGCTTTGCGTGGCACAGAAAATGAAGCAGTGAGACACAGACATCGCTTGCTCATGCTACCGGTTTTAAATTCCCCTGCAGCTTCTGTGCCACGGGACGCTCAGCACGAGCCCTGAGTCACTGAACACGTTTTGGGGCATTGCTGCATCTCAGCAGCATCCCTCCAAACAGAACAGCTGTGACCAATGAAGTCTGTTTAATTCTGTGTGGTCAGTGTTTTCCTAGTGCCATCAAAGCACTTAGCCCTGAAGAGGATGCAGTTACCTCTCCTCCGCTCCGCAGGCGCCCTCTGTCTGAGTGCTGCAGGAATTCAAACGCAATTAAAATCGATTTTAAAACGCCACTGGTCTTTCGTGGTTTCCCCCAGAAGTTGCATGTTGGGGCTATTTACGTTTAATTGGTTATTTAATCTAAGCTGCTACAAGCTTCTTCAATTCCAGTGCTTTAATTAAAACTGATCATTAAATGATACTGACATGAGGTGTCAATGCTTTTCAAAATCTTTTTCCTCAAACAAAACAACTGAAAACAAACGTTTTACAACTCAAACCTAAGTACTTTAAATAAAAAAAGATGCATACGTAGCCACCCAAAAGTTCTGTTAACTAGCAGGCAAATGAACCACCTCAGCATCTATGAAAAGCTTGGTTTTTCACTTAATAATTTTTCTAAGCCATTCAGCTAAAAAATGAAATTTTGAAAGTAGTGATGTAATACATTATCTCACGTTGTTATTCCGAGAGGCGCTGGTAAAGCAAACGTTTCCCATTGCTCACCTCGTATGTTTGGTCTGTTTCCTTGGTGTTCTCTTATCTGCTAATTTAAAAATAGAAGCACAATCATTTTAACATTTAGAGTTACCTGCAGACTGTGTGCTTCACATCCAAGCTATAACTCTGAATGCAAAATATTTTTGTTATAATTTCTTTTAAACTAAATAACACTAGTCAGACTCCTAATACTACACAAATGTTTTCATTCTAAATCATTGCCAGTGGCTACGAAGCAGACAGGAAATACATCGCTATAGTATGTAACTGAACAACTATAGAACAGTTTGGCATATAAAGAGGAACATTCTTTATGACTATTTTCAGCTGGTCTTTCAGCAGTTAAAAATAACATATGCGGGCCGCTGAGATGCTTCAACTCTTCACACTAAACGAGATACAGTTCATTTTATAAGCAATCGTAAAAAGTGAGGTATTTTTTACAAGGCTTAAGAGGTCCACTTTGGAGTTCACACAGAAGGCTTGCACTGCTCATATGCATCCCTAGCAAGTCTTTCTCTAATGCAGATGGAGGAGATCAGGCGCCAGTTTATAATCGGTCTCCCTTTGCTCCATTTTGGGATACAGGGTATTTTTTAACCATTTCTGACGCTTGCCTGGTCCCTACAAACAAATGGCATGAACTCCAATCATGTTTACAATTAATGTCTCTAGGGCTTCCTTCCCTTCCTCTGACCATTTTTCATGTCACAGCAGGATATAGCAAAGCTGTATGGTATAGAGGACATTTAGTCTCATTAAAACACTCAGAATTTTTTAAAAAATACTGACATATTTACCCAGAAATCGGTGCTGTTTCAGTAGCTGGATATCTCGCCAGAAAGTCTCTCAATCTCACTTTGAAAACAAAGCAAAACGCAAACAGATGTGTTACTTGTCAGAATGATTCTCAAGTACAAAGCTGATAAAGACATCAATTTGTCACAGAACTTTAGCTACCAGAAATTGGAAAGATTTATTAATCAAGGGTGAAATTCGCTCTGCCCTTCTAAACCACAAAGCCACATTAGTTTAGCGCAGCTGTATATCATTGTAACCCAATGTAAGATAATTCTCATCCTTACTTTTCATACTCTTCTTTCCTTAATGCCCAACCTAGGAAGAAAAGGAATTTTTTTTGCTACCCAAGCTAAAAGATGAAGCTCTGTTTACCAAACTCACGTAAAACTCACTATTATTTTCCAAGCAGATGGGTTAGAAAGATGGGTACAAATTATTCCACTGATATCTTAATAGACTTTTCTTTCATTTCAGCATGTCTGGCTATGAATGATTTATGTGCTTGACTCCGCAAAATGTCATATACGGTGGTAGTTACTGCGAAACCAGGGCCTAAGACAGCTAGCCTTTCCACACAGATTTCTGCGCAAATTCCCATTGACTTAAAGGGAGGCTTCAATACTTCTCCAAATAAGAATGTTTACCAGGTAAGAATTGAAGTAATGTAAACTGCATTTTGATCCCACCTAGCTTGTTTTATTAGCAGTCAGTTTTATAAGCATACACAATTAATTTCTTCGCATTATTTTCCTTACATGTTTTTGTATTAAAAGATTTTTCATAACAAATGTTTGCTCTTCAATTCAGTTTCTAATTTATGAAATTTTGATGATAAAGAATTTCCTGTTGGGAAATGCTTAGGTGGCTAGGTAGATAATATACCTTTTGTTTTATTATCACAGTCCTGAGTTCTGAGGAAGAGAAACCAGAATGAAAATAGCAACGAGCACAAATATAGAAACACTAACAGCGAAGTCTCTGTACACTAAAGAAACCAAAGGTGTTAAACTGATGTGCGTGATTATTCCCTGAGCAACTGCAAAAAGATGTCATACGACAAACTGCCTACACATTTAAATAAAAATGTAAAACATGCTGCATTTTTTAGCTTTCTATTTTCTGTCTGCAAAGCATCAATTTCGTGGACCTAGGATAGGAAAAAAACATTGTGTTTTGAACGTTAAGATCAGTATCAACTTCGTACATCCTTAACGTCAGCTTTCTTCAGGGCTGATTAAGCGCCTTTTTGAAATACCTATAACTTTGCCTTTTAGTCTTTACGTTGCATGCAGTTCTGAATTACAATATGAAATCGATGCCAAACCAATATAATCTCATGAAGTTAATAAACATTCTGCTTGCACTGACTGTATTTCTGCTATTGCAATATTTATGGCTTTCCAGATGCAAGTGAGAATACAAAAATATCTGACCATTTCAGGGTTAAGGATGTTTTTTTCTTTAACTTACAATAAACGCTGGAATGTACTAGCTACCTGATGGCAGAAATGACAGCAGCTAAGAGATGTTCGCTTATACATGATGTATATATTGCAGAGGGTCGGTATTATACTCACTAAATCACATTGGCAAGCAAACTACAATCAAATCCAAATGCCTTGAGTTAGTCTGTGTGCTCAGACTAAAGGGAAGGATTTTAAGGCTGTTGCCTCCTGTATTATTTCAGAGACACAGCTGCATTTTTCCTCCACCCAGGCCGAGGAATAGTGAAGACACTCAGGCACCTGCTTTTCTTGATACCAAGCGAAAGGATCGCTCTCCCTTTTGTCTTGAATGTCTTGCTGTTATTTACAAACATGAGACAACTTTGGCAAAACAACGCCTTGTCTAAACCTTAACGTGGTATTGCTTTAACATCCACCTTTATAGCAATTTAAAAGCCAAACTTTCTCAACTCACTTTATCGGGGTATTTCTCAGCACTTGACTACAACTGCTTTTTGCGTAGCTGGGATTTCTAAATCCCATTACTCACTAGAAAGGTAAAAGACTGCAGCTTGTAAGGAGAGAAAATATTAGTTATATTCAGCTTAATGTAGCCAGGGAAGATATGACACCTCTGAACAACTCCGTTACGCTACGGTATGAAAAAACTTCACGTCTCATCTCCGTACACAAACTTCAATAGTCTGCGTATCGCTAATGTATTGTGAAGGTCTCCAGGAATGCTTTCATAAATACTACTTACAGACTGGCTGCTGTCTAAAAAGGAAAAGATTTCATGGACAAGCCTCTTTCTCTGATCTTTATTTTTCCTATAAAATAGAAAAATTTTAAGCCACATCCCTATCTCCGTAATGTGTTTTGACGTATATTAAACGTAAATCAAGCAGAACAAAAGATGAACTATAAGCATGGAAGAGTTCCTTTGTGTCAGCTTTTATGAAAAGGTACTTAGAAGATTTGCAAATAGCTTTCATTTTTTATCAACACCTGCTCACCATTTTCTGTATAAAACATGCACGTTAGATGATTACATTTTTATGAACATAATAGCCCTTTTCCACAATTGTCACACTCAGGAATAATCATAGCAGCAGAACAAACAGCACAGAGACCCGCTCTTTGAAAGGTTAGCAAAACAGGTATCAGCTCCAGTCACGCCAGTTACCCCATGAAGGTCAACCGCTGCGCTCCCCATCCCGAGGACGAGAGACGCAGAGGGGGAGCAGCGACACGGCAGCGTCCTCCCCTCCCTCCGCCTGCCCCCCAAAACCCCGGTACCGCTGCGGGTCTTTTCAAGACAAAAATTATTACCATTTTTGCTTGCTTCTGGAAGCCAAGCTGGCTGGCCGCGGGCATGGCCTTCACGACCTCGATGAATAAACACACAGCGAGGCCGGGGTGCTGTGGCCAGGGTTTGCCCACGGGGCGTGCCCGCACCTCGCCCAGGCCCAGACCTTCCCAGAACTGGGTGCCAGCTCGCTTGGCGGGTTATACTGGTGATAAATTACCGGTGAGACAGAACTGCCCTCGTTGCTTTACTACGCACAATATCGAAATGGTACTTTAATGCATCTTTTTTTACCTTCCGTTTGCTGGAAAACAAGACTGACGGCGAGGGTGCCGAAGGGAGGGACCTCCCTTCTTCTTCCAGCACTGACAGAGCGGCAGGGCGCCCCGGTAGTGGGGAGAGGCGGCTCGGTGCCGGCTGGGGGAGAGCAGAGGCGGGCTTAGTCCCAGACGGCTTTCGCCCTCCCAGGACGTTTCCTCCCGCCCGGGTCCCCCCCAGGCCCCTGCGGGGGGCGAAGGGATGAGACCCGGGCGGCTGCAGGATCTCCCCGGGAGGGCTGGGGCCCTGCCCCGCGGCGGGCGCGGAGGTGCCGGCCCGGCTGAGGCCGCTGCCCCGCCGCCTGCCCCACGCCCCGGAGCCGGCAGGGCGGTGGGCGGGAAGCGGGGCCGCGCCGCGGGGCATGCTGGGAGTTGTAGTCCTGCGCCGCGCCCCGCCCCGCCCGCCCTGCCGCTGGCGGACTACAACTCCCAGGCGGGCGGCGGCGGCGCGGAGCCGGGCCGAGCGGAGCGGAGCCGAGATGAACGCGGTGCTGGCCGTCAAGCAGTACGTGTCCAAGATGATCGAGGACAGCGGGCCGGGCATGAAGGTCCTCCTCATGGACCGGGAGACGGTGAGCGGCGGGGCCGGGCCGGGGCGGGGGCCGCTGCCGGGCCGGGTCCGGGGCGGCAGGGCCGAGGCCCGAGGCCCGGGGTGATGGGCGCTGCCGCCTCCCGCCCGCAGACCGGCATCGTCAGCATGGTGTACACGCAGTCCGAGATCCTGCAGAAGGAGGTGTACCTCTTCGAGCGCCTCGACTCCGCCAACAGGGAGGCCATGAAGCACCTGAAGGCCATCTGCTTCCTGCGGCCCACCAAGGTAGGGGTGGTCCTGCCACCCCCCAGCGCTGCCCCTCGCCTCAGCCCCCGCCGGGGCATCGCCCTGCCCGGCCCTTGGCGCCTGCGGTGGGACGGCGGTGGGTGCGCTGTGGGTCGTGATGGGGACGGCGAGGGGGCACGGGGCACTCCAAAGCCTTCTCATTCAACATTTTTTAAATCTCTTCTACCCGGTGCTGTTTTCGTCCAGGAGAACGTGGAGTTGCTCATTCAGGAGCTGCGGAGGCCAAAGTACAGCATCTATTTTATTTGTAAGTATGTCCCGTTCTGTCCAGTGGGTCGGACTTGCCCGTCAGAGACCGACCTGATGTTCGGTAGAAAATGCAGATGTGAGACACTGCGTCCGCTCCCACCGACAGGCCTTTACTAACATGCTAAGAATGTGTGAATTCTAGTTTTTATGCTATTTAGGTCACCAAGTTCTTTTAGCAAAGGGTACATACGTACCAGATAAAATAATTAAACTGAAGCAACTCATAAGAGATCTTTACAAAGCAACACCGTAAATCTGCATTGCTCCGATATGGCTTCTCGCTGAAAATTTCTGGGATTTTAAAGCTTCGTGTTGCTTCATAAACACGGAAGAAGGCTAATGCTAGGGGTAAAGTGCCTTTATTATAAGGAAAGCTGGGATGCACTGGATGAGAGACTGGCCCAAATCTTGAAGGTAGATAATTCAGAGACAGGATTAGGATAGACCTCACATCCCAGCGTTGGACTAAACCTGCTACACCGCATCTTGTAGTGCCTGGTGTATTGGGCAGGTGTTCCTCACATGTCCTTCTCATGCCACAGAATATTCTGTGGTTTTGGAAATTATGCAGAACAACTACAGCCGGTTCTGTGTTGAAGTCTGGTCCTCCAGCACAGGTATCGCTTGCTGAGGTTCTGGGAAATGAGCTGAAGTGGCCTCTAGATGTCATTGCCGCTCTGCAGGAACGCAGCGCCGAGGAGCCGGGCTCCGGGCTGCGAGGGGGACTCTGGTTTGGAGAGGGTGGTGGTGACCTGCTAGCACAGCAATGCTGAGGAGCCCAACAGAGATGTGGCTGTCACTGCGTTCAGCCATTTAATATTACTTGAGTTTTATGCATATAAATCTACTGACTACGACCGGGCTGTACATGGTGTTGCTTAATTGGGCAGATGTTAGCCCAGGGAGAGGTAGGAGAGAGCCAGTACTGCCTTTCCAGCACTGTCCCACGGGGCGTTGAATCCGTCGTTGACCGCTGCCTGCTGATCCAGTGCTGCAGTCACTGGATATCGGCACCAGAGGCAGAGAGTTGGACAGGGAATTAGCCCAGAGTATCCGTGTGAAGTAACTTCTGGATTATAACGTCTGCCTAATCACTGCAGGTGTAAGGTCAAGGGGTCTGCTCCTGCTCCAGGGGAAAATCTGGTCATACTGTTCTGTGGTGGTCTTGTGTGTTACTGTCACTCGCAGAGCCCGACTGTTCTTTCGCTGTTGTTTTCTTTCAGATTTCAGTAACGTGATCAGTAAGAGTGATGTCAAGTCGTTGGCTGAGGCTGATGAACAGGAAGTTGTGGCTGAAGTTCAGGTGAATTTTGAATATTTTAAATAAATCTCCTAATCCAAAAGCACCTGCAGGATGAATATACAAGCTAACAAACTCAGGAGTGGCAGTGATAGGACTCTGTAGTTGAACAGCATGCAGCAGCAGCACTGTGTAACAGTCTCGGATGGAAGAAAAGATAAACGTACCCGTAGGATTAAAAAGTAAAAGACAGAAAAACTCCTGTGTCCCCTGTTTCTCCCTGCCCTCCAGTTGTCAGAGCCGCTGCTGGTTTTGCTGTCATCTGTGTTTCACAAGGCTTCTACATGTTTGTGGTGTTGACGAAGAGCTACATATGTGAAAAACAGGACAAACTGGCAGCGGAGTTGTCAGCGGAAGTGTAGGCATTTGAGAGGTTCGGCACGGAGGAAGGAGAAATGATCAGAGTCAATGAGTTTGTGCATTGCTTAGGATTTTAGTGTTAGTGTGGCTGATGCTGGAACACGTACTCTTGTAGGCTGAATAGGGTTGGCAAGACACGTAACTCTATTTGCTTTCACTTGTTGGCAGGAGTTCTATGGCGATTACATTGCAGTGAATCCACACGTTTTTTCTCTCAACCTCTTGGGCTGCTGCCAGGTATGAAAAAAAGCTCCAGGGCCTTGTTTAATGGTTAATAGAGAGACTAGTAGCCACAACAAGCTGGGTGCGGTGGTGGGCTGCCCAGCAGGCAGACTGCTGCTGAGGGTCCGTAAGGAAGCAGCTGATCCTTACAAGGAATTGGGGAGGGGACGAATGCTGGGGAATCCGGATTGTGGCCTCTGGTGTACCTGCTCCTTCAGTCAAACTGTAGTTTACTGTAAGACTTTAAGACTTAGAAAGAAGACTTTATGTGAGAAGGAGTTTGGGGACGGTGCCTCCACACTAGGTGCAGCCTTTCCTTTCAGGGTCGCAGCTGGGATCCGGCTCAGCTGTCCAGGACAACTCAAGGGCTGACTGCGCTGCTTTTGTCTCTGAAGAAATGCCCCATGATTCGGTACCAGCTCTCTTCTGAGTCGGCAAAGAGGCTTGCTGAATGCGTGAAGGTATGGTGAGAACCTACAGCGATGTGAAAGAAGTTTGGCAATGTACTTAAATTTGGTTTAATTTTTTTACATATTGATGCATTTGAGAGAAATACCCTTTTTCAGTCAATTCTTGTAAATTGTGTCATTTACTTTTTGCATGGCTTCGGACAGCTCACATCTCTCGTCTCTGCCTGCTTCCAACCAAAGAGCAGGTGGAGACCCCTATTTCCTGCGAGTGTCATAAATCGCAGTAGGTTACCCGGTGCCTTTTGAGAGCCGGTATTATTTCTTCATTAGCAGTGTAGACTAAGATAGCAGCACAACTTATTTTTCACCAGCTCTTCACTTTTTGTTCACCTGTATCCAAACTAAGAGGAAACATTTTCTGCGTATACGTAAGATCAAGTGGCTTTTTTTTGCTTTTCTCGACAGCAAGTAATCACTAAAGAGTACGAGCTGTTTGACTTTCGGCGCACTGAGGTTCCTCCTTTACTTCTCATTCTGGACCGGTCTGACGATGCCATCACCCCACTTCTGAACCAGGTGAATCATTTCACGGTTGTGCAAGGGCTGAGATAGGAGTGCGAGTTCTGGAAGCGCACAGAGCCCTGTGGCGGTAGCAGCGAGTCGGAGTTCACACCCTGGCAGGGCATGGTTTATATTTGAAAGGTAAAAAGTATTGCCTCCCGCCCCCATTCTTTTTGAAATCCCTCTTTATCTCGTGGCCTGATTTCTCAGGCTGTTGAGCACGGATTGTGTGTGCTGGCTTCAGTGGCAGATGTAGCCGGCACCCTGGAAAACCAGGCCACTTGCACTTCTGTAAGACGCACTTCACATTTGGAGTCCTCGCGTCTTGGCAGTGTCCTTTCCAAGGGTTTGTCTGTATAGGCTGTTTGAGGGCACACGTACACAGTTATTGAGGGACCTTGCACTGGTGTATTTCTCCCTCTGAGTTATTGATGGGTGGTAGTATTTCCTTATGTAGCTATTATGATTTTCTTTTTCTTTGCTGTGCTGCAGATTTTGGCATCAGTCTGTTTGTCCCCTTCCATTTCTGTTAGACACAGGTCAGTCCGGTGATCAGGCAACGGCTGGAGCTGCAGCCGGGCTACCTCAACAGCAGCCAGCGCGCCCGTAACGCTGGTGGTGTAGGAGCTAGTGGTAATACTTGTATTATCGGAGTGATCTGACAGTCAGAAACCAGCTCACACGTGGTTTGCAGAGTCCAGGACTGCACTTGGCACAGGGCACCAAAAGCATTATCTGCTGTGCGGAGATTTTCTATCCGGAAGAGAGATTCAAATGAATGTAAATGGAGTGTCGGGCATGTCGGTGCTCTGATCAGCTTTCAGTTTTCTCTCTAGATTAATATTAGTCTTCTCAGGATAAATATAGTAACTCACTGATGTGCAGAAACACACACTCCTACTGCTGCCTAAGAAGCAAAGGAGCACGTAGGAAATTGTACAGTTCGTAACTGTGGAACCTCTGCAGCCAAAAATACGTGTCCCTTCACAGCAGGGGAGGGGGAGATAACGGTGGCAAACAGAACTGTTTGAACAGGAATATTAACCCCCATTGCTCTTCGTTTAGAGAGTCGTGTCTTTTGAACGTACCTACAGTAGGCACCCTGGAACAGGGTGGTTTTTCTTTGTGTTTGCACCAGCGCCTCTCACCATGGGATGCCCGTCTGATTATAACAGAAGTAATACTTATTTCTTATTGTAACGTTCTGGCAAAAGTTTGAGGGACGCACGCTTTGAATCCGCTGTGTGTTACTAGAGGAATATAAATTGGCTTTGTTTGAGTTCAGCTTGAAATCCATTCATCTTCCAATGCTGTTTATTATCTTACTAAGGTCATCGTTTGCTTTTCTCTTTCACCATCCTTGTTAGTGGACGTACCAGGCTATGGTTCACGAATTGCTGGGGATTAACAACAACCGCATCGACCTCTCTCGGGTACCGGGGATAAGCAAGGATCTCCGAGAGGTGGTCCTGTCTGCCGAGAACGACGAGTTCTACGCCAACGTAGGTATCTCAGTGGGGATCTTCATGAGTAGATGAATTTGGGGATCAGGTTCCATTCTTTGTTTTGCCACGTGAAAGGAACTTTCCAATGACTTTGAGCATCGGGGTGGTGCTGATGTACTGTACAGCTTATGCAAGTGGTGAAAATCAATGTGTAATGCAAGCAGCATCTGACATGAAATAATGTGTCCATTTTATCGTTTTATTTCAAACCCGGACCAGTGGCAGAGCTGCTTGCTCAAGCTTGGGTCTCAGGGAGACAATGTGCAATGGCACTTCAGTGTTTTGGACACAGAGTGCCACTTTGTTCCAGTGGCATCAAGACTCGTGTTAGAACGGCTTTCTCTCAGATCCCTGTCTTGTTCCGTGCAGAACATGTACCTGAACTTTGCAGAGATTGGCAGTAACATCAAGAATCTTATGGAGGATTTCCAGAGGAGGAAACCTAAGGAGCAGCAGAAGCTGGAATCCATAGCAGATATGAAGGTACAAACAATCTACACGTAACTGACTGGGCTTTTTAAATCCCATCCATTTGTGCAGATCAGTGCTGTCTGTACACTGACAGTCCCCACTATCAGTACCAACGGTTCAGATCTCTGTGGCGTGCTACTTTTGTGGAGCGGGAACCTCCTTTCTGCACTGCGTTCGTTACGATGGTTGTTTACTGAAGGCTAGACACTTTGATAGGCCATCCTGCACCACTGCAGTGTGGTCACAAGCTTGCTTGTTCTGACTGCGCTCTAAGCTGCTGCTTAGAGCTTGCTGGAATCCCGAAGCCCTACAATTGAATCGGTAAGCTCTGGTTTAAGTACTTCGCTTACTGCAATATGGCTGTGTGGACTTTATATCTGAGCTGGGTCACTTGGCAACAGCTCAGAGCACAGGCTATTAATTCAGTCACTGCTCAAGATTTAAAGAATCCTGGCGACGTCTTTCAAGATACTTTCCATATCCTTTTATTTTAAGAGTAAATAAGAAGTACATCCCTTCCAAAATTCTTCTTGTAGTTGGAGAAATCCTGTGGGCTCCTGGGACTGAGGTGCCCAATCATCCGTACACCCACACTGGTCTTGCTTATATTGATGCAAAGTAGCTTATACAACTTATTGCTGGGTTGCACACATCCACTGCCTCTTGCCGTCTCTTGCTTTTCTTTCTAAGAACTGGTTGCTTTGGTTTCCTCATTGCAGGCGTTTGTGGAGAATTACCCGCAGTTCAAGAAGATGTCAGGCACGGTATCGAAGCACGTGACGGTGGTGGGAGAGCTCTCTCGCCTGGTTGGTGAGCGGAACCTGCTGGAGGTGTCTGAAGTGGAGCAGGAACTGGCCTGCCAGAATGACCATTCCAGCGCTCTCCAGGTACCTCGGGCCCAAAACCTAACCTTGGTCCTTTGTCTGAATCTAGATGGTGTGATCCTGTAACTCCCCTGTTGATGGAAGTTTGATACTGAAAGTCAGCGGGAGTTCTGCAGGCAGATATCCTGCAGGGTTGGGACATGAGATGTTAGAATTACTCTTCTCCTCCCCATTCAGTTCAGATGGGGATGAATCATAGTTAATAACTGGCTTGAGAAGCATCCTTGCAAATTCCGTCTTTACATTTCACAATACAACATTCCTTCATTATATGCAGTCAGTTGGCTTCTGGCAAGCTGCCTGTGCAGGCACCCGTTAAAAAAAAAAAAAACTGGATCCCCGTGCAGAAGCTTGTTGTATTTGTTGGGGAGGAGAAGAAATGGAATCCATGAAATTGTCTGAACCAGACTATTCATTGAGGTGCTGGCTTTTACCTTTTTTTTTTTAAATAAAAAACAGTGGAAAGCCTTTTAGATAAAAGATTTCTTTGGCAAAGAGGACTGAAAAAGCCTAACAGAGACTTCTGTTATAGCTGAGTATAGGCTGAAGTTTTGACCCCGTGCCGGCTTGTTGGATTCCATGACCTGACCTAGTATCTGACAGTATGTCAATAGTGATGAATTGTGGCTGCTGACTCGTCAGAGAAAATAGCAGTATTGTTGACTGTGATTGTAGTATAGCAGAGTTCAACCAGCGACTCAGCATTAGAAAACGATTTCTTCATTTTTTATAGCTAAGGTAGAAGTTACACCATATAATGGACTCCTTTACCCAATACTGGAGAAGCAATTTGACTAGAAATTAAAGATAAGCATCTTCAAGAGATTTGAAATACATGTCGTCTTTGCCTCTGTTATTCTGTGCTCCAAGTGGGTGGTTAGGGGATAATATTAGACTCTTCAAGTACTGTAATCTATTACCAGATCCTGAGCTGATGTGAATCAGTATAGGCCTGTTGAAGTCATCGCAGTTATACAGATTGGTGAGCATATAGATATGATTCGATAGCTTATATTTGGTGGAATTTAGATGACTAAGTATTGAAGTGGGAATGTAGCCATAAAATGCAATTGCTGAAAACAGCCTCTGAGGTTCTCTTGCTATATCATTGTTTCTAGATCAAGCTTTTGCAGTTTAAAAGTCAAATATTTGAGTTCTGATCCGTCAGCCCATCGTGTCTGTGCTGTGATCTGTTATTTCTGATATTAACACAGTACAGAGCGTTAGTGTTGAAACTTGGGTGCTTGGCATTGGAGACCATTTTGGAAAATCTTGGTCTACTCTTCTGTCTTTAAGTTATCTCAGATTCGTTGAAGAAAGGGATGATGTGAACTTCTGGTGATGACGCCGTTGCATTACCAGCTCTACGGTTAAGAGAGTATGTGGCAGTGCTGGAAACTGGACAGAGACGCAGGCAGGTCAGCCCCCACCGAGTGCCACACTGTCATGGCAGGGAGTTCACCTTGCTGCTAATTCAGGCCTCAGTCTGCACTAACTAGGTATTTCTGCAGTTTCTAAAGCAGAAAAGCTGCCTGCAGTTTGATTACAGCCGCATGCCTAAAGGGCTCTATTGTATTTCTAACAACTGAGACCAACTGGAAAACATGTAGCAGCTAGGAAATAAATGGAAAACTATGGAACTGGTATCTTTCTACATGAGAGATCAGTATCTCTTTAGCTGCACTGCCCCAGGCTGTTCCCTGTTGCAGTCTTCTAATGGCAGTGAAGGGGCAAGGCCACAGAAACAATGAAGAATAAGCCAGTGCGTGAAATAAAGGCAGAATTGTTCTCCCCCTGATGTAACTTCAGTAATTGTTAATTTTTCAGTGGCCTAGGGCCCCTGAGTACAGTACATTTTGGTTATTCTTCCCCTGGTCTCTTATTAATCCTGACATAGTACATGAGCCTTGAGAGATGAATGGGAGGTTTTGAATCCCATCTCCTTAGATGGACAATAGCTTTTCTGTTTTACACACTTCCCGCTTATATAGGCATTGCCACTGCGCTGCCAGCACAGGATCAAAAATCTTGCAAGCAAACATCTCCGTGGGACTCTGTCCCTACCCTCACAGGTGAATTCCTGACCTTACCAAGGTTAATGGTAAAACTCCTGTTGATCCTCCTCAAAGCCAGGGTTTTACCCTGTATTTTTGTAACTAGTCTGCATCAGTCAAACAAATTACAGCAAATATAGCTGAATCAGCATGGTAAATAACAACAGTTTCACAACACTGTTTCGCAGCTGTTCACTGAATGTTTCCGTGTTGCCTACCTGTATTGGGAGGGTGGGAGAATCTTGCAAAGATGTGCTGGGATTTTTGGAGTGTTTGAAGGTCATGTACGCTTACAGAGTGGAAAAAATCCTAACTGGTTCCGTCCCTCTCTTGGAACTGCCATTTCTGCAACTGGCAGTTCTGCCATTTCTGTAAAACTGGCAGTTCTTCTGCTCCCAGCTCTGCATTTAAGCTAATACAGGCTGATTGTTTTGCTTTAATGTTCAGCACAGGGAGAATTTCAGACTTTGCTGTGTCCTAAAGCAGCTGTCCAGCCCTAACCAGATGTCTGCAAACACATCTGGTAGTTGATGCCTGTTCTTTGAGCTCCATCTCAAAGCTGGGAGTTAAGAAGCTTATTGCTCCCACTGCTCACCTAAGCTACCAGCTTGGCTCTGGTGTTTGTTCTGTTAACTCCATTATCTCAGCTCTGTGACTCGACACAATGACTGAGAGGTTGCAGAGAGGAAATAAGGGCTTTTTTTGTAATGAGAAGGAGTAGCACTTATACGGCCAATTGTCAACTTACACAAACAATTATATCCTGCCTGCAATCCCTGGCGGGTAAATGGCATGCACCGGGGGTTCTGAAACTTTTCTGGAAAGGATCTGTACTCTAGCAGGCAGCCTCTTTGGGGCATGCACCCTTAATATTTACGGTATTGTGTTCAGTTCAGCAGAAGTAATGATCTGCATGTTAGAAGTAATAACTGTAGATTTCTGTATTTACCTCCAGTGCTGTAGTCCTTCTCTTCCTCTTCATGCTTTAATTCCTTTCCTCTTTTGCTTCCAAATGCTTGATACTTGCTCCTCCAGTTCTCACATCCAAAGTTTATCTGAGACTTCGATCTTCTGCCCCGCACCTTCCAAAAGAAAACAGAATCTGTGTTACTGTCCTAGCTCTTTTTTCTTGACAGTCCACATTACGATGGAACCTGTGGGCCAGTTCTGGCTCTACTCTAGCTGGAAAGGGAAGGGCAGAGGTTAAAGGTTTCTGTAAGTGCCTGCTGATGCCTCCCTTCAGGGGAGGCATACGGCAACCTGAGCGCACCCCGCAGCGTGTTATGGAGAGTTAAGAATGGACAACAGAATTGGGTTATGAATTCCCAGGCTCATGAAGAGACCCAAAAGCAACCTGTAGTCCATTGTACTCTAATAAATCTAACCACAGAGCACATAAGCTGGGCTCTGTTGCTTATGACACAATTTAATTCTCTTGCATTCCTCCTGCATGCAATTTTGTTGCTAGGCAGTGGGCTTGATATTAGTCTGATTTAATGTCCTTTGAAGGCCTCTCCATTAATACTGCTCTCTATCTTGTTGCAGAACGTGCGTCGCCTCCTGCAGAACCCCAAGGTGACAGAGCTTGACGCTGCCCGGCTGGTGATGCTTTATGCCCTGCACTACGAGCGGCACAGCAGCAATAGCCTGCCAGGGCTGATGACAGAGCTGAAGAACAGGGGGGTGTCAGAGAAATACCGGAAGGTAATTGCAGCATTTCTCCTCCAGCTGGATGAACGAGCGGGACAGGAGGGCACAGAGGTGGAAAATCATTGTTAATTGGTGTAAAGCTTGCCCGCTTTAGTTTAGCACAATGCTTTTTCGTTGAATTGCACCGCACCTTGCGAAAAGAACCCTGAGCTTGGCTGGGGCCTGCAGGTGTTACTTTAAAAGGCATAACTAATCACTTAATTTCCATTTCCCAAATTAGTGATATTATGAAGGATTGAATAAAGCAGAGATGGCAGGCATGCCAGGAGTCTGCTAGGACGGGTGTGTGGCATGTAGAGGGGGCCTGGGACATGCTTCCTTTCTCCTTCCCCTCTTCCCCCCCACCCCTTTTCCCCCAGCTCCTGCTGAATAGGCAGGAGTTGCAGCAAAGGACTTTTGGAGACTGTAAAAGGAGCTTGGCTGGGAGGGAGAGCGTGGCAGTGCTTGGCAAATGTAGCGAGCAGCTGGAGAGGAGGTGGAGAAGCAGGATGATGTCACATTGTATGGAAGATCTGCTATCACTGCAGCGGACTGTGGAAATGAAAGCCTTTCCCCTTATGCAGGCAGTGTCACAGCAGACTGACTTGCTGGGTGGATATGGGGAATACTTCTTCTCTTCCCCCTTGCCTCTCTCTGTGCTGCATTATCTGCTTGGGATCGATCTCCCTGACTCCTTGGTCATCATTCCGGTACCTCCATTGAGCCTAAATAGGCAAAAACTGCCTGGAAGCTGGTTTCCCAGGTTAATAGGATTCTGGTTTTGCCTTTCTCTGTACAGCTAGTGTCTGCTGTTGTGGAGTATGGAGGGAAACGGGTCCGGGGCAGCGACCTGTTCAGTCCCAAGGATGCTGTAGCCATCACCAAACAGTTCCTCAAAGGACTGAAGGTACGGATCTGCCACAGATGAAATAATGACAATTTTAGTCAAAATCACAGTCACGGAGCAGGACTCGCATGCAGTGCAATGCCACGTGTCATGGATTTCAGAGATTTAATAGTAAGTGCACTGGGCTTTGAGGGCATAATTCTCATTGAAGACAACAGGAGTTAGTTGCTGAAAAGCCTCTCTAAATCTGGACTTCAGTGGTTAACACTTGATGTATCCATCAGATGATGATGCTCCTTTTATGTGCCTTTGCGGATCTTCTCTCTTAGCTTGCTGCCCTGCTGTATTAATTCATAACAAGAGCTTCTCTTGCACTGTAGGGTGTTGAGAATGTGTATACGCAACACCAGCCTCTCCTTCAAGAAACACTAGATCAGCTCATCAAAGGAAAACTCAAGGACAGCCAGTACCCCTACCTGGGTCCCAACACTCTCCGTGACAGGTATGTGGGGCCTTTCAGGGCAGAGCTCGGAACTGAAATATATCTGCTCCTCCCAGTGCTGCCACTCGCTTTGTTGTTTGCCTGTAAATGAACAAAACTTAGGCTTGGCAGAGAAATGTCTTGATTATGTAGGTCTTTCTTGTATTCTCAAGTAGGTGCCCTGGAGAGGGCTATTAAGACTGAAATACAGTTGTCTTTTCTTGCTGGCCAAGATGTGACATTCCCATTGTAAGGGCTCAGGTAAAGGATAAAGCCATTGCACCAAGCTGCCAGGATGCTCACATGATGGATTTCAACATGCCCCCTAACTTCACTCCATGCCATCTGGCGTTTATTTGTAGAGTACCAAAAATAGTCCAACTGCAAGCTCTCCCTTCTGAGCCAGTTACTATTCCTGATGAGAATGGGATCTTGCTGAATATGGCTAATAACTGTAATTGAAAAGAACTCTGGCTGCCTGGTTCTAGCTGACTTTGCTGGAGCTAAGCTAATCTGTTGTCAATGAAGTCATTAAAGGTAAATACTGGCCTCAGAGTGAGGGCACTGAACCATTAGAGAGAAGACGACAAGTCCTCCTCTAACGGCATTCTGTACAAATCACTCCTCTCTTTGGTACCACAGTTTCCTTTCTGTAAATTAAGTTAAGCCTCGCAGCGTGCTGGTCGGGCATTTCTTGTTCCTTCTAGTGGCAGTCTCCTTTGAGGAGAAGAGCCTGCTGTTGCCTTGCTTGCTTTGGGTGATCCATGATAAGGTCATCACAGCAATTCTCTGAATCTTCTCCAATGTTTGTTAAATGCCCCGGGGTTCTGTGGAAGATGTTTTACTTGCAGCATTAGAACAATCGTCATTCCCTTCACACGCTGCGTATTATTGGTTTTTATCAGCAACTGCCACATTTTTAGTGAAGCAGAAAATAAATTCAAGGTAGTAATTCTCATCAAACGAGGTGGCTGTTGCAGGGCGGTTTGGGTTAAGTGAAAACCACAGACTCAGTTGGAGCAGGAGAGAAGACGACTTGGGGGCCAGCGTTCAGCAGCGTCAGGCGGGAGGGAGGGGCAGAAGCATGTCAAAGAGCGAGCATTCATGTCTGGCTCTCTTTGAGAGGCGCACGCACACTGCTTTTCCTCCTCAGCCCTGCCTTGGGGCATTTCGATCCATCTGATGAAAGCAAAAATGTAGCAGGGAGGCATCCGAATTCCATGTCAGGCTGACAGCAGGGGACATTAATCATTTTATTTATGAATAAGAAAAAATTATAGTCATACAAGAGACAATTCATTTGTGCATGTCCCTGGTAGACCAAAAAAAAATCTGCCTTGCTCCAGATTTTCTTTTTAAAATAAAATGGTGGATTTTGGTTAGGGTGGATGGGTGGTTTTAATAGGTGTGAAATATCAAGGCCTCTAGCAATAAATGCTAGCCTCTCTGTCCTTGAAACCAGCCCTCGACTGAGATGGATTTCAGCCCAACAAAAAGAGGTTGACAGATGCGGTTTGTGGTACATCCGAAATGAGACCCGCAGAACAGCAGTAACTGCATCCAGGCATCCCTGACCTGGGTTTGTTCTGAGCTAACTAGAAACAAATGGTCTCCTGACCTTTATCTTCTCCTTTTCAGTTCCCACTTAAATTTTCTGAGCTGTGTTTCACTTAGATTCCTCTTTAAATGTTTCTGGAAAAGGGTACATGAACCTGCCCCTGAGAATCCTGCTACAAAGAACATGCAAATAATTTATTTGGGGGAGCATGAGAAGGGTTTAATTCCTACCTCGAACTGAAGGAAGACAGAAGTGGGATGAAGGGAAATGGAGTTTGCACCTCTCTCCCTTCTCCGCAGCGGCTACAGCCTTGTGTCTTAGCTAAAAGATGCGAATCCTGTAGTTTTGTTAAAGTAAATCTCAAAATACAAGGGCAGAGCTTCCAAACTGTTCTTTCTCTTAAATTTCTCACGGTCTTCCTTTGGTCCGGGATTGTCTTTGGGACAGTGGCCGGGTCCAACAGTGCTGCTGCTGGGTCAGGGGTCTGCAAAATGATCAAAAGCGTAAGGGCACATGGTTATTAGGGTTGTTTCCTGATGGGAATGGTAGATCTTGTTGAGTTTAAGACCTAGGAGCTGTAGGAATGAGGGTTTGTAACTGACAAAAAATAGGCACCTAAATACTTCTGTGTCTGGTCTTTACTTGCTGCATAAAATGGGGGCTACAGCACTGTGTTATCTCTAAAGGATGAATATTCAATGTCGTGAAAATGGGGGCTCATCTGAAAACAGGTTTTAGTTATCACGTTTGGAAGAAAAAGGCCCACTTGATGGTTTTGCCTTAGTGCCAAACCAATTGAGTGAGGAATTTAAATTTAATAATTTCACAAAACTTAGTATAATAAATCACAGCCCAAGGCAAACTGGGCTACACTGTCTTCTTGCTTTCTGCTTTCAGAGGATGGTGTTACAGTGATTGGCAGGAGTTCAGCAGAAGGTCAGGGCGAAAGGCTTTGTATTTTTTGATCAAAGGGACGCAGTTGCTTGAACAGCAAAGAATTTGAAAGGATTCTTTTTAACTCTTTCTTTCTGTATTAAACATTACACTGTTGCAAGGGAGGAAAAGCTCCTGGTCCAAATTCAGCTGTGGAAATTGGCAGCAGTGAAGGAGAGGGAATCTTTGCAAAGCACTGAGCAGGGTTCCTAGGGGAGAGCAATAAGCAATTCTGCTTTCTTTTGCTTCTCCTCTATCTCCTGCTGTGTTAAATATCGTCCTTCTCCCGAATGCTATCAGCCTGCAGTCCCTTCCACCTTGCTGCTGGAAAGCACTAGCTAGAAAAGTTCCTAAAGCCTTTCCCTGTCACAGCAGTGGCGGGAGCCCCAGCTGCGTTACACGCCGTACGAAATGCCTCCTAAGGTTTGCGACCCCATCGGCATGCTCTGCTCGCCAGGCTCTGCCAAAGCCTGCCCTTTGGGTGGAGCTTTTGCTTTGTTTATGCTTTGACCTGGGATTTTCTCTAATAGGGCATTTGTCCCCACCCGACCAACTGGGCCTGACGGTGCTTACCTAAGACGGCTGGAGTCCACCTCTTACAAAATCAAGTTTGTAATCGGACCACAGGACAGCTCCGTCACTGCTACGCTTCTTAAAACCAAACACGGGTCCTCAACGTTTTGCATGAACCAGGCAACGACCTATGAAATAGCAGCAGGAGAAGGCATGCTGCTCCCTGGGGATCCAGATGGGACTCGGCTCATTCCGTGTCTCTCTCAAATGACCACAATTACTTATCTGCCTATTCAAAAATCTTGCAAAGTTACCTTGTCTGAAAGCCCATCAAGGTTCAGACTTAAACGTGGAACGTGAGAACTCACCAATATCATCTAGTTTAGAGTATTCTACGACTTACAGACTGGACATGATCTTTCTCCCACTGATTTTCTTGAAGGGAAAGTTCCTGTTGACTGCTTTAGAGAGGAAGAATTTGGAACCATTTAGAAATGCCTATAGCTGACACACATCTAAAGGGATGGGTGAGGTATCTCCTTAGGCAGCGAATATAAAATCTCCTTTTTTGGAAACATCAGCTTGCAGCATGTGATGTGGAACCATTTGGCTGTTTGCTGTTTCATCTGAGCTCACACATACTGCCCTAAAGATTAGGGAAAGTAGCGCTATTCCTAAATCACATATATTCTTTTGTGTTTAGTATGGTTTGCGTTTTGGGGATTTTTTTTTAAGGCAAAACTCTGACCGTGTCCTTGTTTGTTCAAGGAAGTTGCTTTTTCCTCCTTCTGAATGTTTGAGCACTTAGCTGTTAAATTGGTAGTTAACCCGAGGAGATACATAGCCACATCCACAAATTGGGTCTGAGGAGTGCAACAGCTGGAGCGAGCGTTGCTGTAGATTGCTTTCCCACTAATCCTATAACAGTCTTGGGGTTTCTTCCTATTCCGAAATTGCTTATTATTTGCCCTTGATATAAGCAGTAATTCCCTGGGCGCTCCATGAGAACACCAAGATCCCTTTGTTCGTCTGTGGCAGTCTGCCTCTGCGTGACTTCGCTCACTTCTGGTCTGTGAGGGACCTGCAGGGTAAATGCCGGATGCTTTGAGCAAGGCCCCTGAAGTGGGGGACAGGCTGTAGTTCTGCCCCCACTCCCCCATGCCAGCTTAATCCTGTAAGAAAGGCAGTGGCAATATAAAAGCAAAAATAAGCGTGTTCTGTGCCATACTCCTGATGCCTAGCACAACTGCACGGGAAATAGAGGCAGACCAGGACACGATGTCCTAGCAGGAAGTCTTCTTACCTGCGACCCAGCAGCTCAGAGGCATTACCAGTTTAGTTTGCAGCCCAGCATAGATACCAGCTCTCCCACGCTGGCTCTGTTTGGATTATCCTTCTTTCTGGGTTTCTCTACCTGTTTGACATCTTTTTAGTATAGGTTTTTCTGGATATCAGTCGATCTCTTTCTCTCTTCGTACAAAGATTCTTCACCACAGCAAAAACTGCTAATACGCAGTGACAAAGCCGTGCACAAGATGTAACCCAGACTTACTGATTGAGGATGGCAGAGAAATTTTATGGCGGTCTGTGATGGCATCACTGGGCCGTTGAGTCTCCCGAGCCGGATGGTGCCAGCTGCTTCGTAAAAAGTACAGAAATGACTTAAAGGGCAGAGGAACTGTTTTCTTATTCTTGTTTTGTACAGCACCTAGCACAGGGGAATTGTGCCATGAGAGGGTCTTCTAAACACAGCAGCAAGGAAAACACAATATATTAAAAACCTCTAAACTTCCATTCATACGGGTTTTATCCTTTCTTAGTTCAGACCCATTTGCCTTACCAATTTGATCATATATGTAATCCTCATCAGTGTTGCGTAAAATGTGGCCGTACCTGACAGGCTGTGTGAGACTGCTTTCATTTAACAGCTATGGAGGAGTGGGAGGGAAGAGTACAGGCAGGAAGGGTTTCATGACTTGCTGCTAACTTCTCCTGTGTGTACTTAGTTCCTCCTTAACCTGATGTGATTCAAAATGCACTTTATCTTTTTCAAACCTGCTTTAAGACAGCTGTAAATGCCTTCATCCGGTATTTTTCTCTTCTTGAGCCCGGGGTTGAGAAACTAGCAAATGTCCTCTCCTCTGCATCTGGGCTTTCCATAAGCAAGAAACACAGAGTTTCCCTCTTTGTTGCTCCAGGAATCCAGTTAGTTGTGGTACCTTAACCTAAGGTTACTGGACTTTGGGGAGGTGCAGCTTTCTCAACCTAAAAGGCATTCTCCCTAAGAAGCCAAGGCACGGCCTCCTTGGCACCTCTTTTACGTGCATCACTTTAAAGTGGGCTTGTAGAGATTTTACGTACAGTTTTTCTGACAACTGACAGTGGCTTATCAGATTACTTCATTGCTGTGCATTCCCTTTCCTTTGATTTCCACCCGCTAAAGACTCGGGTATGTTTGCACCTAGTTTCCAAAGCCGTATGCCTAAAAAGACAAGGTACAGCACTCTCCTGTCCTCTGGGGCTGGCTCAGTGACTCGTGTTGTCACTAGGGTGCAAAAACCTCCGTCTGCCTCCCTGAGATGTTTGAACCTGCACAGCCTGAATGTGCGGTTGCTATATATAACCTGCTTATCTTAAGGCTGCAGTGCAGAAGATTTCACAGGCTGTTCCCGTGCAGGGGACACAGTGTGGCTCTGCAGGGAGAGATGAGCACACCGAATCCTGGGGCTCTGGGAGGGGAGTGAAGACAGCACCGACTGCGTTGCTGAAATCCCGAGGGCAGCACTGCCTACACCACTGCTCTGGCTGGAAGGGGTGAATCACGAGCAGGGTAAAACTCGTCACTCTGTCCGGAGAGCGCAGGCAATAAAGCATCTAATATAGCGTGTTCCACTATTGTGGACTTCTCTACAAAGGATTCCACTTTAAGCCTTGTTCTTTCCAAGGAAGCTGTGCAGTAAGCTGCAGCTGGAAGACTTGGCCATTATTAGAATTATTACAGTCCCCAAGGATAACAAATGGTATAGTACCTGCGGAAGAACTGTACTGAATGCAACAACTTTTTTGTTGTTGAATTAGCAATGCTGTGTGTCACCAGAGGGTGTGCCTGAAAGATGGAGTTCCCACGTTCCAGGCATCGAGGCTGCAGTATTCCCTCTCCACCCTGCAAAGGGAGACTACCAGCACCTTCTAAAGCACCTCTGAAATCTCCTTTTGTCTGTCCAAATCACCTCATGCAGACCTAACCCAAACTTTCTGAAAAGACTTACGATTTGGAAGGTTATTGGTAACAAAGATCACTTTGGGAAAGGGTGTACGCTAATCTTTCCCATTAATTTTTCTTACCTTTCTGCATCCTCTCCAGGGGCAGGGAGGCAGTTGTGTGGATCTGATGGCTAACACGCTTGTTCTGAGCCCATTCTGACAGCAGAAGCGGTTTTGCTCTTGGTAGTACTGCCTGTTCAGTGATGCCAAGGAAGAAGTCCTCGATGTCCATCCTTCCGATCGCGTGTTGCTCCTCTGGACAGTACAGGTGTCGAGGGCTTTGCAGGTTGGCTTCTCAGCGGGGAGCGACCAGAGACACCGAGTCTAGGTGCATCCCGGGGTCATCCCTGTCTCATGCTCCATTTGCTTTGTCACTGATCCAGAGCTTGCACCGACAGAGCAGATGAATGCCTGCTGCTTCCACCGCTGCAGCAAGCAGCTGTATTCTAGCAGAAGTACCTGCTTGGAAAGCAGAGATGAGTTTTGAGACTGCCACAGAAAGTTAATTGTGTCGAGACTTGACTGCTCTGACTCAGGCGGATGACTGACGGGATGTGATCCACACCTTTTCGCTGTAGATTCTGCAGAAATCGTTCTCTCAGCTTGTAGATGGTAGCAGAGCTGATTTATGGGTTGCAAGCACATTCTGCTATCCCTGAGAGTGGAAAACTTAAGTGATTGGGGAGGCTGGTGCGAGGAAGGTGCAGCCTTCCTCTGAAAGCAGAATGTGCAGGGCATATGGCTGGTTTTATATTTTTTCAGATGAAGGCACTTCCCTCCTTCCCCCCCTTTCCCTTCACGCTACTTCTCTGTAACATCCTGTATTTCTAGGCCGGCTAGGGAATGTAACCTCAGAGGTAAACTTACTGCACAAATCCCAGTATTTCTGTAATCAGCCAGCAAAACCGCAGCTGATCCGTGCCCTTCAAACCAAGCCCGAGAGGTCTGAAGCACCACTGTTGTCCTCGTTTGACTCCTGAATTGATCTTAATTTAACAGCCGCAGCAGTGTCTCGATCATGCATTAAACATTGGCGTGTGTGTCATGGTGGAGCTCCACAGGGATGCAGCGTGTGGGTGTTTCTGAGGAGGCTTTTAAGGACCGTTAGCACATTGTGTAAATGTTTAGGAGAGACAATGCTTTAAAAGGGATTTAATGGGCTACACGTTGTTGTCAGTCTTGAGCCCAGAGCATCACAGAAATGAGACATGGTCTGGGGAGAGAAATGAACAGCGTTGTTGCCTCAGCGCCATGAGAGGTACAGGATTTATCCTTGTGTTTGTCTGATCCTGTCTCAACATTTGCGTCTTTATTGCAGGCCCCAAGATATTATCGTGTTCATCATTGGAGGGGCAACTTATGAAGAGGCGCTGACTGTCTATAACCTTAACCGCACCAACCCGGGGGTCCGGATCGTCCTAGGTGGGACCACAATCCACAACACAAAAAGGTAATAACCATATGTGGATTCTGTGTATGTAAAACTGCTGACGTGAGCGTGAATTTGTGACGCCTGAGGGATCTTCATCACGCAGTAAAACACAGAAATGTGTGTAAATGGTCCGAGCCCAGCTCTGCTCATTATGGCTGAGGGACATATTACCAAGCTGAAGGTTTAATGTGCATTTTACTGAATTCAAGGGCAGGGAAGTAGATGTGTATAGTTTTTCCTGCTTATAATTCACCACACACTCTAAAATGAATGAGAAGCCAGTGCAGCACACAGGAATTCAAAACTGACTGTGGTCTCATTGCTCCTGTTGAAATCTGGAGCAACTGCATTTAATAGCAGTGAAGTTAATGTACCTGTGATTAGAACCGAGTTCTATGATTACGCTGCTAGCAGGCTCTCTGCCGCCCACAAGCCTGCAGAGTATTGGCTGTGTCTTTCGCATTTCTCCCTGGAGAACGGAGCTTTCCTTATTGGTTTGCTGTACGCTCCCAGTTGCCTTTCCTGGGAGGCCAGACATTTGTAAGGGCTTAATCCCTCCGGGAACTGAGCGCTGACCGCGCTGAGCTCATTGATTTCCTCGGTCGCTGTCTCTGGGGTGTTCCAGCAGCTGACTGTCGGAGCTGGAAGGGCTCGTGTCGGGCAATGCTGATGGTATTTCACGTCCCCTGTGCTGGGCTGAGTGAGCCACTCCTAAGGGTCTCAGTCGGGATTTACGGAGTCAGACCGCTTGTACAGAAACCTGCAACTGCTTTGCTGAGGCTGGCCAAAAATTCCTGTCGATATGGAATGCCTGGTTTATTTCCTACGAAATGTCTGGTTCATAAATACAAATAATGTTTCCTGAACCCAAATTATTCATCTGAGTATTTGATGAATATGAATATTTCACAGGTGAAAATTTAGACCACATTGGGGATTGTTTCCTATCGGCACGACTTGTTGCTAGCCAAGCAAAGGAGCACGAATTCTTTCAATACGTGCCTTGCTCGTTTCCACCACGCCGTTCTGTCTCCGTTCATAATGACGCTGCCGTGGCCGGGAGCCGATCGGTTATCGGAAGGAGGGTAACGGCAGGAATGTGACAGGTGACCCACATCTCTCCCATGTGTTGCAGCAGGAAGTGTGGTGAAATCTAAGCCCTGGGAGAGTCCCTGGTGTTGTCCAGCAGCTGCTCTGAGCTTAAAGGGAGCACCCTGCTCTGAGCTGGGGTGGAAGGAGAGCATTACCACGTAGAAATGCAAACAAAATGCAGTCCTGCAACAGGAAGGAAAAGTTACACTTCTCAACATTTGGGATGAAATTTTCAGAGCTGACTAACAGCTTTGGGTGCCTCAGCAGTCTCCTGGAGTTCAGGAAACACATGCTATTAACACCACAGGCGTCGTATGTCAAAAATACAGCTGTCAAGCACTTCATTGATCTCAGTTACTGACAGGTGGACTCAAGTGTAGCGAGCAGGCTAAAAAATGGCTTGGTTTTCAGGCCATATACGTGCACTGTTGCGTATCAGAGTCCAGTGTGATATTTATAAAATCCTTGCACTTTTGCCCTTCCTTTTCATGCCTGTAAGGGATTTTCAGGCTGCAAAGCTGCCTGCACAGAAGCAGTAACAATTCTCTCGCAAGGAAGTCCAGTGGCTCCTATCATCACTTGCTCAGAAAAAATGCCCAAACCCTCCAAATTCACAGTGCCCGCTGTGAAATTTGGCTCTTACTTTAGCTTAATGTCAGATGATTGGAAAGCTCCTGAGCTGATGCTAGCCCAGAAGTAAATTGCTTTTATGAACTGGGTTACAAAGGCAAGTCTGTATTAGCCCACATATCGAACAATTCCTGCCCAAATTACCCAGCTTTCTCAACCTTCTGCTTTACAAAGTAGCCTTTGAACTAAATCCTGTTTTAGCCAAGCCTAGAAATAGTAAGAAAAAGAGACCAGCAGACATACTAGCCGCTCTTTGACTGATAAAAAGAAAGAAGTGAAGTAAATTGTCATCTTGCAAGGACACAAAAAACCTGGTTCATATTCAGCCTGGCATCCACTGTGACCTCTTAGTCTACCAGTGCATTTTGAGGCTGATTTTGACAACTACCAACACGCCTGCATCAAATTTTTACCAGCTTCTGTGCTACGAACCTGGGTAGTACTGTCATCGTGCCACACTAAACACAAAAAACAGAGTAAGCAATATGGAGATCTCTGGGATGGTATAGTTTTTCACACCATATTGGAGGTTGAGACCTGCCCTGAAAGTGTATCGGTGTAGCAGATTCAGCAAAAACTGTGACTGGGGGGGGAACAGAGAAAACTCACCAGCAGCGTTTTGAGTAGGAGCAGGAAAGCAGTAGTGTGGCGAGCAGGACGTGTGTGAGAAGATGGTTTGAGCTTTAGGTTGACGTCCCAGCTCTGCTGTTGACCTCTTAGGTGACGTTGGGCAACTTTCTCCTTTGTCTGTTTGCACCAGAAGGTCTCTGAGCGGAGACTGTCTCTCATTTCTGCTTTATGAAGTTCAAGATTTGCAGCTACATCGCTGGGCTCCACTTCTTAGATTTGTGCTGTAATGAGTAACATTAGCTAGTTAGGGCTTCTACCGTGACTACGTTTTGGTGCAGTCTCTGAATTATTTACAGAAAAACTAGGATACTGTATCAAAATTTGCATTTCAAAGAACAAAGTGAAAGAAAAAAAGACAAAGAAAAAAAAAGGCTCTTGCTTTTTAAGGGCTGACTCCTACAAGGTCCTGCCTGGGAACTCCAGGATGAGGACTGTCGAGGGTCCCATTCTAAAAATAGCCCTGCCCCACATGATTTGCTTTTCCCTAGTGGCTTGAATAAGATTTCCTTAATGATAAGAGCCACATTAATAATAATAAAAAATTAGAACTTTTGAGTCAGTAATCTCGAGCCCTTTTCAAGGGAAGACTGGCCTGCTTAGCTCTGCACGGAGGAGGAGCAGCCTGTGCAGTGGAGCGAGCTGTCTCGCTCAGGACACCTGAGAAATGGAGAAGTTTCCCGTCCACTGAGTGTAAACCGCAATTCTAGCAAAGTGCATGAGGATCACAGGTATTTCAGCAAATACACTCAGGTGTCTAATGTGAGGAAACCTAGATTTTATTGTGTCCTAACTCCTCCAGTAATCCACTGGCCTTCCTTTAATGAACCGTTGCTTATTTCTGCTGGATTAGGGTTGATATGTCACAATAAACAAGGAGATTTTTATATTAATGCGCTGAGCAGCCCATGTAAGCACACTAATCCTGTGCTTTCATTGTTCTTACCAGCCCAACTTAAATTGTGATCAACATCTGTGTTTATAGGGTGGGGGATGGCTTAAGGGATATCCATTCTGCTTTTTTACAAAGCAGGAGGCAAACAAGCCTTCGGAGCTGGTTATGTTGTTAGAGCTGTATATTTGTGGGAAGCTTATCTGTTTAAGAGACCATCTGCATTGTCCAGGGAATATACTGCAAGTAGATGCTTAAAAGTGTGAAAAATACTCGGTGTAGGGATGAAAAATACAACATTCTGTGTTTGCAAAGAGGTTACAAAGTGGGCGTAGTAGGTACCTGTTTGAAGTTTCCTTATGCTATGCAGTCATGTCAAAGAGAATCTGTCCCTGTTGATCTTTATGGATTTATATCCACATCGATGGAAAACAGGAGCAGGCATCTAATAACAATGCTCATATCCTGAAAAGAGGCATGTAGTCTAAGGGATTCCTTATAAATAAATCAGGCTACAGAAGCTAACAGGCTCTACTGTTGGAGTTTATTCCCCTGTTTGAAAAAATCCCAGTGGTTTTACAAGGTATGAGAAAAATTTTGTTTCTTGTCTTCCCTCCTCCACCTCTAACAGATAAATCCATGTCGTGCACCTATTCCTTGGCCTCTTTCCTGACGTTACCCATGGGCAGGTCAGTCAGTGATAGGGTTGGGAATGCGGCTTGGGTCTTCTGTTCCTGGCTGCAACCAAGAGTTGTGAGAAAAAAATGCATTAAAGCAGCGGAGGTGCTGAAAAGTCAAGTGACGAAAGCCAGAGAAATGCAGAAACCCAAAGATCGGAAAATCTCTTTGGTTGTGCATGCTCAGTTTTGCTGCAGATGAGGCCTTAAATCTGTCTCATCTCAGTTTACTTAATTCTTCCTTTTTTCCCTCTGTTCCCGTTAACAGGCAACCCTCGCGCTGTTAAGTCTAGGAGGGTATACAGATATGCATTCGGTAAGGCTTTGAGATCCTTTGAGAAGCGCCAGTAGGGTGGAAAAAAATCTGTTGTTGTCAAGGAATTTTCAGTGTTTTTCTAATCAAAGCAGATTGGCTGCCTCTGTTACTTTTGAAATTTTGGCAGCCCTACTGAAAATACTTCTATTATGACTTGATTGTCAAAAAGGTAAAAAAGCTTTTCTGGACGTGTTTTCCTGCATGACGAGCCTAGGCAACAGCTCACTGCAGAGCTGTGCCCGGCGTATGAGAATTGAAATGCCACATCTGCCCACTTAATGCAGTTCTTCTACAGCGGACTCATGCTGGGGACTCAGTCTGCAGCTACGCCGTCGCATCTGGCCACGGGTCGAACCACTTCATAAGCGAAGACCTGAGTGTAGAGCTCCTATCTGTTTTTTTCCTGCAATATAACGAGCTGTAATGGAGGGGCTGGAAGGCTGGAGATTATTAATCACAGGTTCTTTAAAAAATACGTATGTAATATGTATTTAAATTATAATTATGGTGAAAGTGAGAGTTCTTTCTTGACTTGGTGCCATTCCTTAATACTGACCATAGCAACATCTCTAATTACCTGCAGGAACCAGATGAATTTGGGCAAAACGGTGCTGGAGTTAAATCTGTGGGTTTTCAGTTGCTCTCCACTCTTTAAGTTAAGATTTGTGGAGGGTCATGGGCTCACACCAAAATGCAGAATGCAAAGAGCTTTTAAAGTCAGTGGCTTTGCTGTGGCATTAGGGCAGGGAGAGAAAAGCCAAGAACATAATTACTGGACTTTGAACTGAAGAAGTCAGAGAACCTAACGTGGCTGGCAGCGCCTCCTAACTGCTCCCTTTCTCTGGGCTGAAAGCTGGAAAGAAGTGGCTCTGGCTTCCCCTGCTTCCTAAAGAAAATTCAACGTGGGGGAGCTGATTCCTTGCTGTTGGCAAATGGTTTTACCACCAGTCCCACAGGCAACCAGCTCTGTTCTTGTCCTGCACAGGCAAATGGATTTCAAAGAAATTCTGCTGGGTTTGGAAGAGAAAGGGTTAAAAAATGATCAATAATCAGCTAAAAATGGAAGACCAAGACCAGGAAGAACATCTGGTGTGTGGGGCTGACTCATCCAGAGCACAGGTTGAGCACAAACCTGCTGTGACTAATCCAAGGGGATATCTAGCCTGACCCACTTACCCAGTTACAGTAATAGCCTGGCTGTGCCAAGGCGGCTGCGGTGTGCTTCACCGGCAGAGCCTGCTCACCGGATACCTGTGCCTCTGGGAGGAGTGTTTGGACCAGCCCCGGTTCCTCCTTACCACGGAGGGAGCGAGCGTTGGGAGCAGAGCGGAGAGATCAGTTCAGGTTCTCCTTGTGGTTTGATATTCGCACCCTGGGCAGAGGCTTTCCCAGCCAGAGCGGGGGTGGTTGTGACCACTGCGCTAGATGCTCACGCTGTTTCTCGCAGGATCCTCAGGGTCCTGGGAAATAACAACAGCCGCAGCACGGCGCAATTTTACTGTGCTCCAGCTCACCCCTCCGCTGCAGGTGGGAGTTTGGCTCTTACATCAGCCGCACTCCAGACAGGGAGACCTTCTGTGCAGGAGATGCTCAGAGGTGCTCGTGCTGCCCACTTCTGAGACCTTCCTGAAGTAGAAAGTGACAGTGTCTCACTGCATCTCCCTCTCCACACACACAAACTTTCGCTCCAGATAGCGAATAAACAGGAGTCCCCTTTAAAAGTAAAAGCAAGTCATTCTCTGTTAAGAACTCAGTCTGCCTGACTCTAAAGCCTAAAAATAAAACTGGAGGAGGGACAGCTCTAGCTGTAATCACAGAGCTGAATGACCATAGCGCAAGCAATGTTCCTGTACACCTCTTATAAATCAGGCTGCTGCCCTCCCAGAATGCATATTTCTAAATGGTGTGGTGTTGAGATCTGGAAATTGGTGCAGGCATTTGCATGAGATTTTATTTTTTAATTTTTTTTTAAACCCTCATGATTCACAACCTTGGCAGGTACACCTATTTTAGACCTGTTTTAGGGAAATCACATTTTTGTAGGATTTGTAGTATATTCTGATTTTTATTTCTTTATCTTTTTTTTTTAAAAAAGCATTAACGCTCAGATAACTTGATCAGCATATTGAAGGAATGAGTCAACCTAGAAACTGGTAGCACTGTATCGCATTGCCAGAGTAACCATCTTCCTGGTAACATATCCTCATTAGATCTTATGTGGGAGCGTTGCTGTGGTTTTGCAAAGTGTTCAGCTGCCTCCCAAACTGCACAGACCAGCAGGTGTAAGTAACTGCCATGAGGTAATGCCAGTGGGCCAGAGCTTCATTTTGCGGGCAGTCATCAGCTCCTTTGGCTTCAGAGACTTCTCAGGCAGATGTATCGGGATGGCACGTGAAGGTTCACTCGCAGGCGTCTGGCTCTGGTGTCTGTATCGTAGCGGCGCGCGGAGACCCGGCCGCTCAGGAGCTGTATCAGCACACCGGAGAAGACGGTCTGGTCGGCGTCTACTCCAGACAAGGCCAGTCACGTGAAGGAGGGAGGTGGGGAGCAGCAGTGAAAGGCAGGAGCGAGCTGTCACTTGCTGGTGAAACTGGGACTAGCTGCAAGCTTCCGTCCTAGTCTAGCTCTCACCTCTGTAGGCCGTGCTCCCGTTTAGCTTTTGCAGGCAGGAGTGCCGTATGAAGGCGTATAAAAGCCTATAATCAAACAAAAACAATGCAAGGAGCTTTAAAGCGTTATTCTTTCAAAGGGTTTTTTCCCCTCTTGAAAGGATTGAATTAGTCTCAAACCTTAACCCACTTTCAGAGCTATTTAAACAACTGTGTTTCCAAGGTTTAGCCTTCCTTGCTCTGGCGTGCTTTGCTGGATTAAGCTCCGCTGTGCTTTGCGAAGCAGGGCTGAGGCTGCCGGAGTGCAGGCGTGATGCAGCTCCAACAAATACCGCTCTGTACGTATACCTACTTCTCAGCTTGCTGCGCGTACCCGTCCACCCAGATAAGAAATGAATCTGTGCTCATGACAGGTGTAAGCCTGGAAACTGAAACGCCGTGGCATGTTTCGGGGATAAATCGGCCTTTGGAGACTGCCTGGTGGCAGAATGGGTGAAATTCATTTTGCAGACTCATCAAGGTAGAAACCATCTCTCTTGCCACCTAACCCAGCACCACGCAACCCCCGTCCTGCATGAGCGGAAATTCTTTGCTGACACAGTTGCCTCCACAGTGGTCGTGACTTCAGCCATGTCCATACAAGGCTTTTAAGACGCAGCACAAGCATTCCAGAATGGGACTTTCCAAACTATCAAATGCTCAGCCTAACTCCGCTCCTAAAGACGTAACGGGGCTTAAGTGGAAACAGATTTGGGCTAGGACTGAACGGTCGTGCAAATTCAGATTTCAGGATCTCAGGATCTGAACCAGAGCAAGACACAGCCCAGCCCTCCTGACTCCCAGACATTTTCGTTAGCTGCTGCATGCTCGCTGCCTGCTTCGACCCTTTTTCCCTCTGCAGTTGGCCAACGCCAGCCCCCAGCAGCTGATCTCCACCTGACAATTTTTTTCTTGAGAAGAGGTTCACCTATTCAAATGTGCCTCTGAATGCGTTGCCTTTTGGTTTTTGTGTGGAACCACTGCTCTGGCGAGCGGTTGATTTTATAGGGCAAACTTGTACGTAAGTCTCAAATTGACCAGTTCCTTGGGGTCTAGCCCCCAAACTCCCTTAAGTTTCCTTGGAAAATCATACAGAGGAGGGACTGGGATGAAGCTGAGTGTGTGCTTAAGCACTTTACTGGGTTAAAACTTTCTGGAGACCCATCTGAATGAATGGTTGGTGCCCAGAGGTTTCCACATGGCTCACTATTTAGATTTGAGTGTGATCTAAAGAGGCTGGAAATCGGAGGGAGGGTCTTGCTGTGGATGTGAGCCTGGGACGAGGGTGAGGAGCTGGGGAGTGAGGCAGAAGCAGTGACCCGGGCTGCTCAAGGGGCTGCTTTCCAGAAAGCCCTGGCTGTGAAATGTCAAGGATGCCTCAGCAGGAGGTTTCCACCCTGCCTCTTCCTGCCTTATCATCCACACAGGAAGACTGAGAGTGAGCAGAAAAACAAGCCCGAACGCTGGCCTTCCTGGCTTTGTTACTGAAAGGCTGCCAGCGCGGTCCAGATGCTGAGCTGAGCCCGCGAGGAGCTGCTGCCCTGGTTTTGGAAGCCTTACCGTTCACGGCACGGGGAGAGACAAGAGACCTCCCCAACGGGGTGGAGCATTTAAGGATGAATGGCCACGTTCAGTGAAGATGTTGACCTGATGATCCATGCTGGGTGCTCCAGATTTCGGTCCCCAGGGCAGGTCATTGCAGTCCCATAGCTTTGCACTTTGCTCTCCCTCACTGAATTCATCCTGGCTGGTGGGAGGATCTGTCGCTGGAAAATGGGAGCATTCTCCAAGGCTGCCATTCACTTATTTCCTCTCGGATTAGTGTCTCCTGATTTTAGCTGTCCCAGTCTGAGGATGTTTCCCCTTGCAAGCAGCTGGAGGAGTAGGTCAGTCAGAGGGTGATCCGTCCACCCTGCCGCTGTCCCTCGACTGCAGAGGGAAATGGTTAGCCCCGATGCCAGCTCTTGTGCTGCTTGTACATTGGAGGAGATGAGTGTCTCTGATACGTGCTCCTTCGGGGACCCTCGGTCCCTGTCACTTCCTCGCTGCTGCCTCCTTGGGGAGGGAGCTGCTGGGTTTAACATGAGCCTGATGAGGGGAAGGAGCCATCACCATTGGGACCGGGATCCCCGTTCTGGGTGGGTTTTTTTGCTGGATCATATGCTGTTGTGGACAGGTCTTCTCTTTGCCACTGTCACCACATACGAAGGAGTGACTCTGTCCCCCCATCCTGGTGACACCAGGGGAGAAAACAGATGTTTACATAGCTCTGAGGCTGTAGAGCACTTGCTGGTTTTGTTCAAAGGCTTGAGGCCAGGCCATGCGTTACTTTCTATCTGCACAAGTGAAAAGTTGGCCCTTGTCTCTGCTAACCTTAACTTTGCTTGGCAGCTTCCTCGAGGAAGTTACAGCTTCAGGGTTCCGCGGCCGAAGCATCGAGAGCTCTCAAGTCGCGCCAAGGTCAAGCAGCAGACGGTGAATCTTGGAAAAATCGCTGTCTCGCCCATCCGGAGCTTCCATGAACTGACCGCACAGCTTTGGAGCAGAACTGGACGTTCCCACACTGCGCTGCTGCCGTGGCTTCCCCCATCCATGCCAGGAACCTTAATGGGCACGAGAAGCATCTGGGCGGTGAATGCTGGAGTTGGCGTCTGCCCTGATGAACCAGGACATGCCCCAAACTGCAGCACCCTCATTGTCTTCTCACAAACACAGCTCTGAACGGGACATGGCTGCGTAATTGGAATTGTAACCTGCAGGAGAGCCTGGGAAAAATACCACTACCAAAGCACTGGGTCTTGCAGCTCTGCCGGCCTGTGGGAAAGCTGTGCTCTTAGTTGATTTGTCAAAACACATGGTATGAATCCCCTAATGAACATCTAATGATCCCGGCCCAGGCTTTTGTGTGCATCTCTGGAAGGTGAAGCTGATGGGCACTTGAAGCCCTTTGCTCTGCTCAGTTGTCTGTATATTTTGAGTCCTATTAAATAACCCATTTTGACTGAACCTCTTGTCTATTAAATGATTCCTAATACCCCTTTCATAATGCCACTGAGGTATAATTACATTCTTAATCTGCTTTAGTAACTTCTGCTTACCTTAAGAAACAAACACAACTCCATGCCCCCGTTTTTGCTCCCATGTTGTGAACTGGAAAAGTGTTTTGATTCTTTTTAATAATAAAAATAATTCTAGCAGTAATAAAACATGTTGGATTTGAAACAAAAGAAGAGAATTGTAATTGTGGAGCACACCTGGGAGCAGAGGGGAGGGTGGTTGGCATCCTCCTAGGATGCGAGCTAGACCAGAAAGGGCTCACTCTGCTTCCCGAACCCTGGCTCTGTGGAAAGTGGAGACAAGCCGGGTGAGAGCTGTAATCCCAGTCCCTGCCTCCTGCGAGGGTGCAGGCATCCAGGAGAGAAACGCAGGCTCTCCGCACCTTCAAGAGGATTTTTTTTTCGAGTTTCCTTTTATTTTAGCTACAGGAACTATGAAAAGCAGCACAGGTTAAGAATCAAAACAGACATCAGCAGACTGGATGCCTGGCTTCTGTCTGCTACCAAGGAGCAAGTCTTTCCCTTATCTCTTGCTTTCCCATAATTAAATAAGACTGAACCTCTAGCTCTCCGAGAGCTCTGCAGAGCTCCTGTGGATGGAAAGTACTTGAATTCACACTCATTTCTCTGGCTTAATTCCCTGAAGCAAGGTCACTCCGAGCTGGGCGTCTGTCCATCCGAAAATCTCCCTGCAGTGCTGAAGGATTGATGGTACGTGCGCTGTGGAGCTGCTCCAGGGCTCTCGCGTGGAAACAATGGGGTCAGGCCGTGGGGCAGAGTTCCCACGCCACATCATTAGGGAGCGTTTCCTTTCTAACTCGGGAGCGTCAGGCATTGTTTTGGAAGGGATGGGTACTGGCATGGTTTCCAGTCCATCGCCTTCATCCTCGCATCTAGGAAGCTGACACATTTTGCTCCTCTCCTCCCTGTAGGATTAACGCCCTGTGATGCTGCAGTCCTCGTCAGGCAGTGGAGCTCCAAGGTGGGGTTGACGCTGCTGCCGGAGGCTGGAGAGGTACCTAAGGAAACAAGGTGCTTGGCTGATTTAGCCAGCAGGCTCTAACCTTACTAGGCAGCTCAGTTTCCTAACAGTTGTATTGTAAAAGGTTGTGCTCCTGGTACTGGATTAAGTGGTGGATTAAGAGACTCCTACAATGTGTGATGTTGCATCAACCTTTCCAAAGTGAAACCTGTCTCCTGTGTATTGCCTTTTGCAGCCTCCTTGCAGCCAGTTTACTGGCAAATGCAAGCACAAATGAAGGTTTGGACCAAGCCTGACACAAAGTCCTGGGCACCCATCCCTGTCCCCTGCAGAGTCATTATTTCCCTTGTTTCCCTTATACTTCCCTTGCTTCACATCATAAGGCTTGGAGGATCACAGTGCCACCCTTTGCAGAGCCTCAGACAGAGCTGACATCATGTAAGCTTGGCTGGCTCCCTTTTGATCAGCGCTGTGGTAAACAATCAGAGCCTTTTAAACCAGAGCAGATAACAGATTGGGGAGAAGGGGCACAGTGCTGAGTTTGGGTTTTTTTTTTCCAGTTGCATTTGGACCTTGTCTTTCACGCTGTCTCACCTCAGCCGCCTCCTCCTGCTTGGAATCCCACTGCTTTCCTGCAGGCAAAGCGAATCGTTCCTCAGAAATGAGGCAAAACTGGGCTCTCCAGGCGAAATCCCTGGCTTGCAATTTCTGCTGGACCATCAGCAAAGAGGCCTCGAGGGCACCTGCTCTCAGCGCAGCAGGGAGTGAAATTACTCGACGGAGCAGGAGCCCTGTCATTAGTACCACAGCTCTGAGCCAAGCTCTGCCAATGCTCCTGAGAGCCCTCCGCTCTCCCCAGCGAGCTCAGTTGCTACCGTGGGTCCTGTGGAGGCACAGAGCGGGGTGAAAGAAAGATGCTGGACCTGGAGCAACCTTTCTCGGCAGAGCAGGCGCTGCTGGGGGGCTGGCTCCTCATGGGCATCCCTGCTGTTAACTGGAGATTGGCAAGGACAACTCCCGGGCCGGTGTCTTGGAGGCCGAGTCCTGCTGGGGAGGCTGGCATCCCACACACCCCAGGCGCAGACACCCCGTGTATTTTCTGTGCTGCAAAGAGCTTCAGGTCCTGGGTGTAACACGGGCTCGCCGCTGCTGAGCCTGCAGCAATCTGCGTCCTGGTTCCAGGCACCTGTAAGGATTTTGCTCACGAATTTTTGCGCTGGTATAAAATGAGTGCACTTTAGCAATGAACGGGGAATTGGGGCTTTTGGTTCATGCAAAGCTCTAAACCCACCCTGGGCCGCATGAGACAAGCCAGAGAACTTTACTCAGTAGTTTCTACATCTCATTTATAACTCTGCTTAAGCTAAAGTGCATGTTAAAAATGTACCCGGTCTTTGTTTAAAAACACATATCCCCAGACTGCCTATCCTCCCTGGATTTCTTTTTTTCTTTTTAAGTACACACTGTAGCTAAAATTGGACTTGCTTCAATTTTCAGCCGCTGTGTCTTTTCTTTCAGAGCTTTCTGCCATGCCGGTGGATGCACAGATCATACTCGAGATAATTTTAGCCCACAGTATATGTGGGGGTATTAATTTGCCTTCTGGAGGCCATGTAACTTACTGGATGGGGCAGGGGAGAGAAGCAGCTCCCAGGGGCCTTCCTCTGACGTCTTAGGAAGATTCTGTTTTCCCGTCTGGAAGGAAAAGTGTATGATGACTCTGGTTTAGGGCATCATGAACAAAAGTCCCCCCACACTGCAGAATCAGTTTCCCAGGGCATTTTCTCATGGAAAAATCACTGAGCTGAAAAGGAAACAGCAGGGCCCTTGGTAGGAGGTGGGAAGACTCTCAGCGAGGCTGGTTCCTTTATCACTCTGCTGAGCCACGGCTTTTTGTGGCTCGGCTTGTATTGTTCCTGCGCTCACAGAGGCAAAATGGGAGAGTTTCAGTCATTCAAACCCTTGCTTCTTTCCTTGGCACGGGTGACTAATACTTCTGCAGATGGAGATTTATTGGGCAATTGCTAGGCTCCTTGCAAAATGGGAAGAGCCTTGTAATTTCTTCTTTTGGCCACAGCTTCAATCTGTTCAAGGAGCAGGAATAACAAGAGAATACAGATGGAATAATGTCCCTTGGTGTTTTCCGTATCCAAGTGCTGGAATACAAAGTGCAAGTTGCTGTTATGTGGAGGATGTGATGATAATAGTTTACAGAGAAAGGGAGGTGATACCTCTGCATGATGCTGAAACTGGAGGAGGCTGGAGCTAAGTGAAGTTTTTGCACCAAAGCTGCTTTTTCAGAGAAAAACGCAAGTGTGGTAGCATTGAAACACTTTGCAAACGTGTTTTGCTGAATTGTTGGGGGGGGTTGTTGTTTTTTCAGTATCAAAACTCTGGGGAAACTTTACATTTAGAAAATATCAAAACATTTTGAGAGGTGTGAAATAAAAAATCCTTTTTGTTTCCAGCTTTTCCTTTCTTTGTAACTGAAGGAGTTTAAGACAGCTCAGAAATAAAGGATTTTGTTCTTCTTTTATCTGCTACATGCTGTACAAAGTGGGGCTCTGCTGGTTAGTGGCCCTGGCTATCAGAAGTGATACTGGTCCTAATGAGAGGCGAGAGTCCCCTTAGCTCTACCCAGTAAATTTGTCGTTGGGGAGCCTGGTGAGGGACAGCAGAGTGCTCGTGAGCACTGCCGGACCTGGGGACCGCCAATTGCCCCTGCTACTTGCCTCCTCGCCTCCTCTCTCCTACACGGCTGACAGCAGCCTGCCGCCCTCGGCATAACCGTGTTGAGCGGCGGCAGCCGTGGATGCCGGCACCCTGCAAGCCCCACGGTTACACGAAGGGTCCCGCTGAGAAACCTGCAAGTGAGTTTCCAGATCTCTGACACGTGGCCTTTAATCAGCAATTGACTTGGGAATTAACAAGCCAGATCAAATGAAATGAGCTCCTAAATCCCTGGGAATTATCTTAGCATCACAAATAAGTCCTGTTGATGTGGAGCAAAGCAGGAGAGAGCAAAGCCCTGTAGTGGCAAGGCGGCCAGCCAAGCCTGGCTAGCAGTCTCCCTCGGGGACCCTGCCACAGGTGTCCCCAACAGCTCTTCTTCACGTTGGAAAAAGCAGGCAGCCATCGTCAGGAGCGGATCCCTCCAGCCAGATCCTGCAAGCCGTACCTGAGGGATGTGGTGAGGATCCGCAGAGATGGCACGGATCCCCGTGCTGTGGACCCGTGTCCCGCTGGGAGTGGGGGTGAGGACACAGCACCAAGGAGAGAACCTGGCTCGTGTCCCAAGTCAGCATCGGTGTGGCCCAGGGGCTTCTCCACTCTGTTGAAACTCTCCACAGAGGCAGGGCTGCTGGAGCAATCCCAGAGGGGTGAGTCAGGGCATAAAAACCCTGTCGAGATGCACGTTTTTCAGGCTGTGTGCTGGCTGACAGAGCCAGGCAGATGATGTTGTGTTGGTTTCTCTCCTCCCCTCTCTGCTAATGTTTTAGCTCCAGTGAATGCTGCTACCTCGTTCGCCCCCGCACTGCAGGAAGAGCTAGCCCTGCACAAGGTGTGAAGCTCTGCGTGAACTCCAACCTTACCAGGCTCGTGTTTACCATCTTGCCACTCCCCACAGACCCCTTCTGCCCTGGGATCATTCGCCTGCCATTTCCCAGGCCAAGGCCCACCTTATATCCCACTCTGGGTCCTGACCTCCCCCTCCTGTGTTGTCTTTTCAGTCTTGAGCTATGTTTGCAGAGCTGACCAGTTTGTTAGCTCTCTGCAAATTTCATTAGCAGGCTGGTTTCCTCCCCCTTCCACATCATTAAATGAGAGATCTTAAATAAAACTGGACCTCTGGGAGGAAAGTCAAGGCAGAAAGGGAAAACACATTGCAGTAGGAACACATAGATGAGGCATTTCATTTAAGGGAAAAAAAACAAACCCAAACTTCCAAACCTGTCTATAACTAATACCACCTGTAGGGGAAATAAAGGCCTGTTTCTCTGTTACTTGGAGGCTACATCAGATCAGCAGTGCTGCAGGGTCAAGGGAGAGGGGATGCTGAATTTGCAACTGCTTTAAAGCACCAGCGAAAGGAGAGTCACTAAGAATGGCCATCAGGTAGGAATGCAGTAGGTGCAATGGTTTAGCAGGAGGTTTATACTGGTTAGACCTATACTGGGATAGCCTTGAATGTACTGTGAAGTTAGGGTGGTGTAGAGGTGCCTCGTCTCAGGAGAGTTTACCTTCACATGGGAAATACTACGCCAGGAGTGGACAGAGCTCTGGACTGCGTCTCTGGAGACCTTGAGCCTGCTCCTGGCCCTTCCACTACTGGCTGGGTTAACTCTTATCGCTGTTGTCTCAGCTCAACTTCAGACTTGCCCTTGACCCCAAGTCCCCAGTGGCCCAAATTTGTTTGCCTATACCCTAGCTCACGTCTAGCCTAAGCCAACCTGATCTCCAGATGAGCTTGGCTCAAACTCTGTGAAGGTCTAAGATCTCCTCCTGCAGGCCATGGGCCAGAGACAGGTTCCAGCTCCAGCTCCAGCTCCAGCTCTGGCTCCGATTCTGGTTCTGCCCTGCTGGAAGCCCCTGTAGGATATAAGGTACTTCATCAGGACACGGACGCAGCCTGACCTGCGCAGAATTACATCCCTGTTGAGTGCTTCTCTGGACAGGAGCCTCTCTCTCTCTCCTGTCTTTCCCACTCTCTCCCTGCCCCATACAGTAAATTTTAAGTTGCGGGGAATGGGGCAGAGCCTTGAGTGGGTCGCTCTACAGCAGGCGACTCAGATCTTGCTGCCAGCCTGAGCCACCAGAGCCTGAAAGAGTCTTGTGGAGAAGAGAGGAGAGCTGAGTCATGGCCCTTAAAGGGAGCTTAGGCAGGCCCCTGGCCTGGTCCTTCCCAGAGGGGTAAATTCTCCCATCAGGCAGACCCCTTTCCCAGACAATAGTGCTGTAATTATCTTCAGAGACAAGGAAAAACACATGTCCTAATTAAACTCAATTCATCTGCCAAGCAGCAGTTTCACACTTGATATCCAGAGGCAAAATTATGCAGGGGGGTGTTAAATACGTAAATAAACTGAAAGTGTTTGTTGTGCTGCTTTTGCAGCAAGAAGATATTTTGGTAACTGTTTATTATGAATCAACACATCATAGGGGAGCAAAACTGCAACATCAGGGCTGAACGGAGCAAATAGGATGTTTGAGGACAGGAAGCAGGAGGACATATAAACATAACTTTAGAGAGAGGCTCTCTTTTCATTTTGCCCACATTTTCAAGGTCCTTTCCCTCCCTCTTACACCCTCCCCCCTCTTTTAAAAACAATGATATTTTTGTGCTCCGTGTAACAAAATTCAAAGCCGTAATATTAGCAATTCCCTGCAAGTCCATTGTTTAGAGAAAAGAGTCAGCTGCAAGTGAAACGTGGCATGGGAACTCGGCCCCAGACTCGCATCCCCCCTGCAAAGGATGGTGCACCAACCCCGGGCTCCCGCTTCTCCACTGCCCCCCCGGTACAGTCCTTTATGCCAGCAGGTGCACGGAGCATTCCTGCACCCGCGACCGAGATCCACGCTTCTGTGGAGACCCTCCCGCATTCCCCTGCCACTGCAAGAGTCTCCTTGTACCCAGATTCAAAGCCCTTTGCGCCAGCAGAGGAGCAGAGAGAGCCTTTCTGGAACCAGTTTTTCAGACTACAGCCTCACAAAGCAAAAGGTGGAGACTTTGGGCCAGTTTGTGTAGCGCGGAGGAGTCCTGGAGCAGGGCAGGGGCTGCTGGAAATACTGTGCTGCACCTCCAAATGCACCAGGACCGAAGTCGCTTGGCGATGCTCACAGCAGGAAAATCACATCCCGACACGGACTCTTCAGAGCTACCGCAAGAAGGTACTACAGAAGCGCTCGTAGTTTTGTAACTTTATAATATAAACATTTCTGGTTCCGTCTTCCCTGCTCACGGCCAGGTGGTTGCTCCCAGCTCCGGGCCACAGTTGCTTTTTCCTGCGGTGTTATTTATTAGGTACTTTTGATATATCCTGCAACCACAATAAAAAATACACCGCTACTGAAAATACAAACTGGGAAAACAAATCATCCCAGAATACAGTCTACGCAAAGGTTGTTAAGCTATGGACTGAGTTAATTAGCAGCTAATAAAAGACTAAATTCTTCCATTAGCTATTCCGGAATGCGAGATCCACTGATTTCACTGGGGGCCATTTGCGTCTGTGGGCACAAGGCCATATTTACTGTGGTAACCGTGAATGCAAATCACAGGACAATCAGGGCTCGCCGCAGCTGGGACGGGGACGGGGACGGGGAGAGGGTGGGGGAGCTGCAAAGCCGTACGACAACTTCACGTACCACACCGGTGCAAACGTGGCTCAGGGAGGCCACAACCGCCTCCATCCCTCCCAGCCACCTTCCCCAGCCCAGTAAATCCAGTGTGAGCAACGTCCGGGGGTCACACCGCTGGGAGTGTGACTGCCTGTTTGAAGCAGGGAAGTTGGAGCTGGACTCCCTCCTATCTCCCTTCCTTCTATATAAATTGTTGATGTTTCCAGATCTGAATCACTGGTCACATCCTTTACAAACGTGAGTCACTGTCGTACTGCTGCCTGCAGGCTTGTTCAACCAGCTACGCCCCTTCTGTTTTCCAAAACAGCCCGAGGATTTCAACTTGAGCTAAATTCCTCCTCCTTGGGACGTGTGTGCAGGTGCTTCATCTGGTGCAGCTACAAGGCGACTTCCCCGGCGCGAGGCACAACGGCCGGGGACGCTCATTTGCACGGCATGAGAGCCCAGCTCTGCTGGGTGAGCGGTGCAGAGGGCCATCAGCGCCTGTGGAAATCCAGGCCATCGCCTGGAGGGCTCCCAAGTAGCTGAAGACCCTCCTTGGCCACCCCCAGGGCTGCTTGGCCATTGCATTTCCTCGTCTTTGTGGTTCGTGTGAGAAAGGGATGGCCCCTTCCAGCGAGGAGCCCTGCACACTCCCCCCAGGATGAGAAGAGACTTAGAAGTGCCACAGAGATTTATGATGTTGAATGCTTTTTATATTTTTTTCAAAGCCCCTTTTACACTGCCTGGATAAATTGATTACCTGCTGATGGGGGAGCGGGAAGGGCTGTTTATTGGGAACCACCGAACAAGAGTTTGTTAGGATCAGAAGAAACCAGTAGGAGTGACCCACTGCCCTCTCCTTTGATCTCTGCAAGACGTGCCCGGAGAAGGCACGCCAGAGCCGGAACAATAACGCTAAGCACGCCGGCAGCATCGGCCCGACTGCCGCTCAGGCAGCCATTCCTCCGACGGCGGCGTCTCCTCTGCGCGCTGCCGGCACCCAGACCACGCTGCACTGCCCAGGGCTCGCCGCTGGCAACATGCAACCGGATAAAAACGAATTTTAAGTCATCAGACCACACTGTGGGTGCACACCGTGTCACGACGATGGCAGGCGGCTGCTTTAGTAAAGGCAGCTTAGGTGACAGACGAAATCCTGCCTGTGGCAAACTTTCGGATGCTGTGTATTGGTTTAAAAATTCGTATGTGACAATGGGGAATCTTACACCAGTGACTCGGCGTACGGCTGCGGGAAGTGTATAGCTAAGGCATGATATAGACTCTTAAATGGGATTTCAATGGGAGTGAAGGATCTTCTCCATCCACTTTTAAAACTCCCATAAGGCACCTAATGGTAAGCCTTTTGGCACGTAAATCCCTTGATAAAGCCCCAAACACAATCCTGAGACAAACTGTACCAGAGATCTGAGTTAGATTGGTGAAAATAGCACATAACTGTCCTGACAGCCCTGCAAGGAGGCCGTTTGGGAGGAGAGCGGGCCCTGACCAGCATGAGTCTTGACTCAAAGGGCATGACAAAGCTCTCCCGCTGCTACCAGCATCGTGCCATCTGGCATTGGCCTGCAGCCACCTCTGGGGTGCTCCGTAGGACCTGGCCACTGAAAACAGGACGTGAAGAATAACATCTCCGGTTGGGAGGCAAAACGTTATTAAATAAATTGGCACACTCCGTCGTGCAGCAAGAGACCCTGCAAACTGCACCGGGGGCTTTAGACAGTCAACTTTTGCTACAGTGAGCGTGACCCATCTCCGTCCCTCTGCCGTCACACCTCACCCGCTTCTCCAGCTTTGCCCACATGCCGTAATCCAGCTGTCCAGGGTAGGTGCCACTCTTGGGCCTCTGCAGCCCTCACTGGACACGAGCCATCACTGTGGTTCTTCCCCATGCCGCAGGAAGAAGTTACGCCGTACCCACCTCTCCCCGTGCCTCTCAAGCAGAACAGACCAGCACCTGACACCGCTGAATTCACTAGAGAGAATAAGGGAACCATACTAAGGCATTTAGCCACTTCTTAACTCCACACTATAATTGTCAAAAAAACAATTATCTTCATGGTATAAAAGGGGAAACTGAGGCACAAAGATGGCAACTCCCAGTTCTGGGCCCCACGGAGTATGGGGCTGCACAGGCACAGAAGGAAAAGGCAATCCCTGCTCCGAACATCTTAGAGGGTGGATTTGTATTAGACGGTAACTTGTCGCACTGTCCCAGCTATTCAGCTCACGACACAAACGGGAGAGCACTACAGAAATGCCAGCACTTGAAAAAGAAAAGATACAAACCCGCCAGCCCCTCACTCACAAAAGCTCTGAAAATACTTTCTAATCCAACTGCTCAACCACTGCTTGTGCTTCCAGCATAGAATGTTTTAAAAGATGTTAGCAGCATAAGTACATCATCAGTATTCTCGACACATTAATTCCAAAGTACTCGTGTTAAAATACAGTCTACAATCGGTAGCGTGGGTGTGCGCCAGACTAAGGATCGGATGGAAGGTTTTCACTGTAAAGCATACAACTGATCAATTGACCGATGACTGATCAATCTCTTCCTTTCCCTTCATCTGAACAGAACTATTTCCTCCTTTCTCTGTTTTTCTCTCTTTTTTACACATCTCTCTAATCTAATCTAAACCCAGTCTATGACCTCAGTCCCACACTCAGATAGTTCTGGACTTGCAGGACATACAGGAAGGAGACCAAATAAGCAGAAAGAGGGTATTTTCTAAGAAGCCAAGCGTGTCCTCACTTTTGGAAAGCTGTGCTTTGAATCTCACTGTCTTTTTGCAGTGTAAGTCCCTGTTACCAGACCCTCACTGCTGGGAAGCGATCCCTTCTCTCCTGGCCCCCTCCCCAGGGAATCCCCCGCTCCTCTCTGCAGAGTGCTTTTGTTTATACTTCTAAACACTCAGCCACTTTCTTGGCAGAAAACCCTCCCAGTGCCACCTGGCCGCTTTTCCGTCTCCCAGGAAGTTTTGCAGTGACCTGTGACACAGCCAGGAATGTGGCTCGGACACGGGGGGACATCTGACAATGTCCCCCCCGCCGACCCCAGCCTCGACACACTCACATCCAGCCACACACACATCCAGACACTCACATCAGCAATGAGTCAGAAACAAAGAAGAAAAACCCTCATGGGCTGCGATTCGCCCTTTATTGTGAACTCCAGACGTCATACGCGCACGGCTATAGATGGAGCTCGGGAGCCCAGGCCAGCCCAGTGCAAGCCCACGAGAGCTCAGTGATGGTGGTGGTGGTGCCGGTTGGTGGGGGGGGATGCTGTGTCTGTATGGCTAAGGATGTATTACAGAGGCGGGCTGGTCTTAATGTAACTAGAGAGCTTCTGTGATCCACAAAGGGTGAAGACAGAGAGGGAGTAAGAGGAGGTACCCTGTGTATTTCCCCAGCCACGCTCTCCCCAAGAGGAGGCCGCCGGGAACCCCTCTCTGATCCCCCCCCCAATCTCCCTCCTGCGCAGCACACCAAGGAATGATGAAAAAAAATAATTCTGCAAAAAGGGTGAGTCAAATCGGTTCTTCTTTGGGGCACGGTGGGGTGGGGGAGGCTCCCGGATGTTTTGGGTAGGGGGGCTTATCTCTTGATTTCCAGTTGTTTGCTTTGCCTCTGCTCCCCCCGCCCTTGCCTTGCAAAAAAAAACCAACCCCAGCCAGATCAAAACAAAACCAAAGCCAGCACCCGTCTCTCCTTCTCTCCTACTGCCCAGCGCCTCTCCTTCCTCTTGCATTCGCCAGGAGATACTATTCGCCGTTTAGTGCGGAGCGATGTAGGCAGGCAGTTTTCATTTTTGATCACAAGGAAACGATAAAATACGGAGACACCATCTATCTGTGGCTCTCCGTCTGCTCTGTGCCGTATGTGTGTGTCTGCTGTGCCCAGAGATCTTATCGCTGTCTATGAAGAAATCTTAAATACAAACCCATGCATAGATTTTGCCTCTAGGATTAATTGTTCATAAAAGGCTCAAAAATGCAGTTTTCACTGCAGTAAAAAAATCAGCTAGTTTAAATTCTCCCCAACACCCTCCTGTTCCTCTTTCCATGGGCAAATGCACGTTGTATGAGGCGAATATAACACAACAGCCTTTCTTATATAATGCACAGAGTGAAACCCTGCCTGCGATTTTTGCATCGTCCCCTCGGTATTATTGTTGTTGCTTCTTGTCTGCAGCAGAAAAATCTATGTAGAGTGAATCAAGCAAAGTACCTCGGTCCCAGCTTCGGTGGAGAGAGGGGCCGGCGGGAGGGGGAGGCGAAAGTTGGGCAAAGAGGGAGGGGGGGGAGAAGAGGAGTGTAAAAGCAAGAATAATACCGTTTTCCCCCATTTTCTTCCCTCTCTCTTTGTGTTAGGGGCAACAGGATGGAAACCAGCAATCTGTGCAGCCAGAGAAGGTCGGCTGGGTGCGGAAATTTTGCGGGAAAGGCATTTTTAGGGAAATCTGGAAAAACCGTTATGTGGTTTTGAAGGGAGATCAGCTTTACATCTCAGAGAAAGAGGTAGGATCGGTTTCATTTTCCTTTCCCATCCCCCCCTTTCCTCCCCTTTGCATATGAAAAGCACACGCCGAGCAGCCCCAGCCTTTCCCCAGCGCCCCTGCCCAGCCATCGCCCCTCCATCGCCAGCCTGGGTTGAGGAGGTTTCTCGGGGGCTTCTCTTCTCCCTGAGTCGGCACGGAGAAACCTGGCCTGGGCTGGTGTGTCAGCTCTAACCGCGACTCTCCCAGACAGCTCTGGCTGGGAGACATTTTCCCAGCACTGGACACATGGAAGGATTCACTTAGCAAGAGTTAAAACCCTCATCTTTCTTTCCGCGGTGCAACGGCAATGCCAGCTTCCTTCTGTGCCTGTCCTCTGTCATTAAGTTCGACAGTGGTCTTGTTCCCAGCTGCTGCACTGCTCGATTTGGACATAGCTGTGGTCTCCCAACTGGAATCGAGCCATTTATGGGTCCCTTATCTCTTGTATTTTTTCCCCCTGAACCACACCACAAGAGGACAACGGGGAAATTTAACCACGGATCCAACACCTTGTTGAAAAATGTGCCCCCCCTCCTCCCCCTTGTCTCCGCTCAACATCGGCTGCGGTTTGGGGTTTAATGTAGTGTTTACATTAGACTTAATTGGATGTGACTATCAGGCTGAGTGTTGCAGGCTCTGGCAGGCTGGGATCCGGCTGTCCTTGCACAGCCTCCCCCCTCAGTTTTTGTCTTGATAAATTCATCAGGAGGAGATCCCCAGGCAACAGCACTCCTCCCTCTGATTACCCTTTAAAAACTCATCGCTAGCACTAGTGAGAGTTGTGCCCACAAGAAGAGGCACGGGGGCTGTTTGGAGTCAGGCTGGTGTTAGGACAGGGCATTTGGGGTAAAAATACAGATCTGGGTCTGGGTCTGGGTGGGTTTCCTCCTGTAAGTGAAGGTTACTCTCTGGCGGGCATTGCAGGGCGGTCTGCTGTTCAGATGCATGGCTACCTGACCCAGCTTTACCAGTTTAGGATCTGGAGAGGTAATAGGGTCCGGAGTGCCAAGCATAATTTGATTTAGAAGCTAATTAAATCATGGGGCATGGCAAAGTGCAGATGGATCAGGGGTTATTGGAACACAGAAATAGCCTAAAAGCGGACTGAAAGCCTAGGTCGCGCTTAGCTATGTGTTGGCATTTCACAGCTCACTCCCATCGACCTCTTGGCTGCTCCAGAACTGGAGAGAGACACAGGCGTGGGGAATAAATGTTGTCTGCAGGCTGGGGGTTCAGTGCCTTAGAAATGCTCAGGTAAAAAGACATAATAAGAGAAAGATTAGAGACTGCAAACAACACTAGTGGTAATGAAACGCTAAACCTATGATGACTCTACAGCTAGATTTACAGATGGGGAAAGTTAGATGGAGAGATGGATGCGAGAGGTCACAGCGAATGGTACAAATCTCCCTTAATTTGTGGTTCTTCCAAATTTTCCAGTAGTAACGCAGGCTGTATAGTATGTATTTCCCAACAGCAGGCCTGCTTGTCTTGCATGACTCTTACAAGCAGCTCATGTACCTCTGGGGCCACAGATCAGAGTTTAGAAACTGCTAGACAGACAGATTACACGGCTGGAAGGATTTTACCTGCTGCCTCGTGTTCTACTAGTTTGGGTCAATGGCTCTTCTGTACTGGGGCCCTGATTCAAGGCGGCACTGAAGCACGTGCTTGAGGAGAAACATACGCTTCAGCCCAGTTAACGGGGATCGAACTGGAGCTCGTGCTTTTTGAGCCAGGACCTGGAAGAGAAGTAATCATGACCAAGTCCAAATGATAGGGGAGCTGCCTGCTCGGATCAGACCGCATCGGCTGTGCCGACACAGTTGGAACGGCTGGGAGGGGATTGGGAATAGGCTGGACTAGGCGGCTCCGTAATGGTAAATTCACTGCAGGCTGGGCAGATGCTTAACAGTGTTCGCAGGATGCTTTATGGTCCTTCAAGCAGGTGTGAAGGTGCAGTATCAGCGATGGGATTGAATAATACTGAAAGTCACAGCTGAGTTAGCATGAGGTTGTGTATGTGGTTTTGGGGGGACTGGGAGACAGACACAGGAACTTTTCAGGGTCCCTCTCACCACCGTTCAGCGGGGGAAGGAGTCATATGCGTGGGCAGAGGGGGAAACTTGGCCCCGCCGAAGCAAAGGCAGAACAAGGCGCTGGGACTGTCACGGCACTGTCTCTGCGGGCGGGCTGGGAGGCCCGACTGCCGCCCGGGCTGCACCGGCCGCCTGAGCCCACGGGCTGCGGCCCAGATGCATTCTGCCTGAGCTCAGGACCTCCTCAGAGTACCTTCGCTAGGGAGGGGGAAAGGACACTTCCAGAGAGCTATTCAGCGCCTATAAGCCCTGAGCGGCTGGGCTGCATGCTACAAACTCCTCCGGAGCTGCCCCGTTTGGAGGATCCTCCCAGACCCTCCGTCTGCAGCCCAGACTGCACAGCGGCTCTCCGGGACAGCGAAGCCGTGCTGTGTGGCACAGTACACTCCTTTAAGCAGTGTGCGAACCCTCCCTTTGATGGGAGGGAAATACTCTGGATCTTGCCTGGGAAAACAAGAGTGTTTTCCAAAATCCTGGCCACCCTGAAGTCACCAGTTGGATTGCCACTGGCTGCAGTACTACTGGGATGTCCCGGACACCCAGCGCTGCCGGGTGGGTGGTTGTGTCTCTCTCTGGTACCCCAACTGTTTGAACCCTGGAGAATAAACTGACAGCAAAGGCTCTACTTGGCTAAGGAGCAGGAAAGCCTGCGCAAGAGAGAATGTATTCATACAGGAGTCAACACCAGTGAAGATGTGCAGGAAAAAGATGTCTGTCTGTCCGTCCCTCCCTCCCTCCCAAATACGTCCAGGTATCTGGACGCTCAAATATCTGTGTGCTCTGAGCCCAGAAGAGGGATGAGGCTGCGGAGGGGCCATGCGGGTGCTAGTTCTGAACAAGGAGCACTTGTGTTTGTTTCAGGGAGCGTGCGTGTATTTCTTTACGGGGAAAAAACGAATGCATGTGCAACTGAAGCAGCACTGTGGCTCTACGTGTATGAATATGTGTGTGAAAGACCATAAATAACATGCAGCAGTGACTGCCTATGTCTTTATATGGAAGAATCTGTGGTTGTGTAGAAACGTGGTTACGGAGGTAACATCTGGCTGCCTGCATGTGCACTGAAGTGACTCTGTGTGCCTGCGGGATTGAAGAATACGCCTGTCTCACTGGGTCCGGCATCTCCGGGCATCTCAATATACGAGGCGGCTCCAGCCACCTGGCACGTGGTACCCTGCGCTGCCTGGCTGGGGGAGCACGCGTGCGTGCGCGTGTATGGACGGAGGGCACACGTTGATGCGGCTGCCTGTCGCTTGTGTGTTTCCAAGACTTTCTGTTCAAAGACAGATGGATCTTCTAACACATGGCGCAAGTTTTTGGGACTGACTGGACCTTTATTCCTTAGCAAAGCCAGGCCTTCACATACCAACGAGATCTGAGATCTGCCCTGGTAGCCAGTAGCCAGCACTCCCTCCTGTCCACAGGTCTTAACGCGTGTTTCAGAGCTCTGCTCCCAGAGCACGAGGCTCCCGCTGCACGCTCGCTTTCCTGGCAGCAGGTGCCTGCAGCTCCCACAAATAGCTTAATAAATTGGGATTTGTCAAGCAGAACAGGTCGGAGCCTCTTTTGTTTTTTCACACACCAGATTATGCCCAGTGGAGAAAATGGAGCCACTGCTGGGTTGTGCTGATGAGTTGTGTGAGAGGCTCTTCGCTGCTCTGGAGAAAGGCCTCTCCACTTGCGAATCCCTGCCACTGCCGGTGTGGCTGAGGGGGCAGGCACTGGATGCAGCCAGAGAGAGAATTAAATAGTGGAAACCCGGACGAGACGTGAACAGAAAACTCTAGTGGAAATGGCCACTAGACAGGTTGAATCTCAGCCCAATTTCTGCAGTGATGGGTGAGGAGACTCAATTGTCTGTTTCCACAAAAGATAAAAGACCTTCTCTGCTATAAATTATTTTTGCTCCATCAAAGCCATCGGAGCAAGGTGGATTTGGTGGATGGAGCTTACAGTTAACTCTCATATTAACCTTGGTGTTTCTTGTCAGCTCCTCTTAAGCTCTGTGGCTGCTCTAGAACAGAAGGCAGGTTGTTTAGCAGGTAAAGCAGGACTCCCGGCCTCTCCCTGTCAGCTCAGAGCGCTGCAGAAGAAGGGGTTAAATACCGGGACTCCTGGATGCTATCCTCAGTTCTGCCACGTACTCACTAAATGAATTCAAACCAGACATTTATTTACTTTTGCCTGAATTTCTCCATCTGGAAAGCAGGGCTAATAATACTCATCTCCCTAAGGCACAAGGTGCCTAGGAAGGGGGAATTGTATGTCACACACTGTGGGATCCCTTGGGAAAGATGTCAGCTCAGGGCAGGAATGATGTTGCACGAAGACAACGGCTCGGAGCTGAGCACCGGTCTGATATCTGGAGGGGCTGAACGGATAGGTTTCCAAAAGGCTAACTCCCACAGGCAGACTCAGACCACCAAAATCCCATCAATATCCACATTGATTCCTGCTGGGAATCTGTGTGCTTTTCCAGTTGCCTACCTAGGACCTGGGCTTGCAGGTTAGAGACTAGCCCTGATTTATTTATTTTGGTTAGGGGAAGATGTGAACTTCTGATGGAAGCCTGGGCTTTCTCCCTGGCAGAAACCAAGTCTGTAAGGAGAGGAAATATATTTTATCAGACCAGCTGATACACCTGGAAAACGCAAACAGGGCTTTTGAGTTATTTTCTTTTATTAGGGCATGAACCTTTGGAAGCTGTGAAACCTGCTCTAACACCTAGAACCTTTTGGTCTTCCAACCACGCACCAAAATGGTAGCTGAGGCTTACAGACCCTGTTCAGCCAGGGACTCTGAGCCTGCACAGCGATCTGTACCCCTGCTGCAAGCCGAACTCTGTGAACTTATGCAAAAAACCCCTTCATTATTTAGCATTTGGTCATCAGCCAAAAAAAGCATTCAGGGCAGAAACATGCAAGACAAGATGTGCTGAAGTGAGCTGAGCTCTGCTAAGCAAAAGAACACCTTCTTCGTATCATTTTTGCATTCTTTCCCCTCGCTTTCCTCCACACCAGTTCCCTCCCCGCCTGCAAATTTCTGGTAATTGTTCTCTGGTTTCTAGCACAGCTTTGTTATTGCTTTGCACTTGGGAATAGCAGTCAGACTAACACAGACACAGCTGGGCTCCTACCACTTCCTGTCAGGAAGCCCAGGGCTGTCCAGACAGCATGAACGGACTCTGTGATGACGAGATGTTAATGAGGAAATGCTTCTCGGGGCTTCCTTAAGCCTTTTCTTGTTTGCTACCAAAAGCATCGACTCAATTAGCACAAGAGCACTTGAAAAGTAGTCTGTTCTCGCTCCTCATTTGTTACAGCACCATCAAACACTGCACAACGCTCTGCCTGGAAGGGGTGTGTGCGTGTGTGCGAGTACACATTCGAAGGCATGTCTAGAGTTCACATACGTGGTTCATGCGTGCGATGGAGCCTGCAAAGTACTCGTGGCGTTTCTGTGCACGTGCTGTTCACGTGCTTGGTGCTGTGACGATGCTTCATGGTGTGCGTTTGCACTTGTTGAATGCCTCTGCGTACGGAGTGGCCATGTTTTCTGCCTCTGTGTCATGTCTGCAGTTGGTAGGTGAGGAAAATATATTGGTGTCCATTGCGTTCTGCATGTACAAGGTGTTAATTGGAGCTGTGCAGTTACATATGTTTTCAGGGACAGTCATAGTACTACGTGTCAGTCTGGTGTGTAAACCCTTGGCTTTTGGCTACGCAAGAGTAGTCTGTGACTGCATGGCTGGGACCTGCTGCCCCTTCCATACCTCTCCTGCTCTTACTCTTTTAAGCCGTCCTTTTCCCTTCCACCTTCCTTCTCCTGCTCAGCCAAGCTCTGTTCTACACTTTGCAGAGCAAGGTGAAAAGTTTCAGTGAAGTGTCTTTCCTGTCTCAGCGACACCGTCCTGCACAACCAGAGAGAGGGTCAAAGAACACTCAGGTGGAAACGACACACAGCCTGATCCCCTTTCCCTGCAACGAAGGTAGCTTCGTTGAGAATCTAGTGAGATGAGGCAGCACGGCTTTGGGATTCAAGTGCAGCACTGGGATGCAAAAGAGCTGGTTCCAGCACAGGGTGTTCTTCAGGGGCCAGTCGATTCTGAGAGACCTGTGTTTCTGGTAGCCTTGGCTGATGACTCTTCGGGGCAAGGGACTGAAGTAGATAGCAACTTTCTGCCGCCATCCCCTCGTTAGCTCAGGGCAGCAATTTGGACGTGAAAAGGCCTGGAAGGTCATGCTCATGCCCTTGAGCTACCGAGTTCATGGTGCAACCTCCCAGTCAGGATGCAGGTGTGCAGATGGGGAGGCAGTCTCTTGGAGCACTGCCATTTCTGTTCTACCGAGGTCCGGAGGCTCTGGCCGAAACCAGGGTCCTGCTGCGCCAGTGACTGCACAAACACCCTGTCTATATCCCTGCCTTCTCTCCACACGTGCACCTTAACTGGTACTAGAGAAGGAAAAAGTGGACCATCTGCAGTGTCCCACTGTACACAGGCCATTTTACCCCGTGTCCTCAGCATTTTGCAGGTCCCTCTTACTGTAATACCTGAAACTCTCCCAATGCTCCCTGTATTTCTTCTTCTAGTTCCCTTGCAGACCAGAACCACACAGTTACCTCCCTTGTGCAGCCAGGGAACTGAGAAGAACAAGGAGCCAGTGACAGGACAGGACATTAAACTCAGCTCTCCCCCGTCACCTGCCAGTCCCTCACCAGTGCTGCTTCCCGGCACTGCCAGAGCCGGTGTTGCACACATGCGTGGATTCCTATCTTAGCGACAGCCTGATCTTAGCTAAGCTCTGCAGAAATTTCCATCCCTTACTAGATGGTAGAACCGCTCAGCTTGAGGAAGTGAAACTTTCATCTCATCTTGAGAGGGGAACATGCTGGCTGATGCTGCCCCCGAGACTGCCCATGTTTGGATATTCAGCTTTACTGAGAATCTGTAGGTTTCTTGTTACACCCTGAGCCACCTTATGACCTCTTGAAAGTCTCGTGGATACGTTACACTTGGTGTCTCATGATTTTCTGTACCTTCCGCATTTGCTTTGAGCATGTCACATTTCAACAGGGAACTGCTCAGGCAAATCTCCACCAAACAAATCTGAGGAAAAGTGCAGAACTTTGCCTGGTGACTGAGTGACTGCCCTTCCGCTTCGCTCCTGGTTTGGCCCCAGAACACAGCCCTGATCTGAATCAGGGAGGTTTGGAGTTGTCGCAGGTGACAGCTTGATGAGGGAGGGAATTTTAACTCTCTGTCAGCAAGACGTCCAAGGAGCAGTTAATTTAAATCACATTAGGGATCCTCCCGTTGCCAGAATGCTGCGAAGGAGCATTCGCGCAGGAGGAAACAGACCTTTGGAAGCACGACTAGCTGCAAGGCTAGAAATAAGCCCTACAGGCTTTTGAGAGAAGGTACTTCAGGTACCACGGCTGATGTTCTGACCCACTACGTGTCCACAGGATCGCCACATCCCACAGGCACGGGGAGTGCCGTCGTGGCTGGCGTCCCGTCGGGCTGACCCTGCTGGGCAGCAGCTGCGGGGGCGAGGCGTGTGAGGAATGCAGCTCCCCTCCTTGAACTTTAGCAACGCGCCAGCAATGTCAGCCTCAGCACATCTCGCCGCTGACTGCAGGCCCAGATTAGCCGGTGGCTGCGTGGCTGTCTGCAGTGTAGCTACACCCCAAGCAGTGGCAGCTGCCGTTGCGAGTGCAGGGACTGCGTGGTCTAATGGCTCCAGGGTCTAATGTACCCTGCTTTAGGGACCTGGCTTTGTCTTAGGTGATGGGGGCACTTTGGGTTCCTTCTCTGTGCCTCGGTTTCCCTTACCTCACCTGGCCTACTTGGAGTGTGGAAGCATTTCTGGGAGGATGGGGAGGAGCCAGGCTGAACCCCAGGAGAGGAAAATTGTTTTCTCTGCCTAGGGCAGGTGCAATACGGATAGCAAAGCCAGCAGACAGCCATGGCAGCAATTGCTGGGATTTATTTACCTTAATCCCTTAATTCCAGAGCTTCCCTACAGGGCAAGGAGTGAGGACCTACCTGCCCATGAGGCTCTGAGATCCGTCAGCTCGCTGCATGCCAGGCACTCAGCAAGTGTGAGGAAGGAAAGACCTGCTGGCCACCTCCCAGCTAGGAATGATTTTGCCAAAATCAACCATCCAGGCCTCTCCCTTCCTAGCACATTAAGCCAAGCAGTCCCTGATTCCTCTCAGCTTCAAACTACAGTGTGGGAGACCTTAAGAAAGGCTAGTGAAAGCAGCAGGATCCAGAAAATACCCACATCTGCAGAGCCCCAGCTGCTTCACAGGCAGGTGTGCAGACCTGTGCAGTGGACAGGAGAGGATGCGCCGCTCCAGACAGGGAAGCTTCTTCTTGACTCCCTAAGAGGAGTTGTAGAAAAGAAGGACTGGCAGGCCCTGGAGAGCCTGATTAAGCTGTCTTCCCTGCAAGTTAGCAAGAGACAAACTGCCTGGGGATGGGGAACCAGACTGAAGACTATTCAGAGGAGATGCTCAGCCCTTCCCAGAACTCAGACCTTTTCTTCAAGAGTTTTGAGTTCAGCATCTGAGACTAAAAATCACCCCTCACTTTCAAAAATCTGTGTTCAATCTATATTCAGCAACGAAGAAGAAAACAAACAAGCAAACGTAATGATCGTAGTAAATCTCCAGCACTAGGATTAACTCCTCACTCGGAGCAGCCTGGGTGCATGACGAGCTGTGGTAGGTCACCCTGACATAAATGAAGATCAATGCTGCTATGCTGCCCCTGCCATACCCCTTACAAACCTCTGTCACACTGGGTGACAGAGGCATCGCGCTTCATTCCCTCCTACTGAGAACAGACATCTGAGGCTGCTTCCTCCCAAAGGTCTCCAAAACGTTACCCAAAGACCTGTGTGTTGCCTGGGTGCCAGGAGCACATCAAGCCAAATTCTCTGCTGGTGAAACCTGAAAGATTGTATTTGCATGGCTCCAATCTCACTGAAAATGTGGAGGAGGGTAGACACCCTGCAGGTTTGTCACTGACTTCCTATCGACATAGATGACCAGGATTTAGGCTTTGCTGACCATGTAATTCCAGCAGTTTTATGGGTCTTTAAGGGTTGCTTTTTTCTTTTTTATGGGCTGCATGACTATCCTCAGCCTCTGAGCCCTCATCCTCTCCTGCCTCTGTTCTGTAATTCATGCCCACCACCTCCCTCTTTTTGGCCTCAGTAGCCTTCCACAAAGGACAAAAGAGCTGGCTGGTACTTTTGAAGTTTGCTTTTCACCTTCCTTCTCTCTAGTTTCACTGTTTACACACTGAACGCTCTATTATTTTGCTCTGCCTGCATGTCTCAGTGCGGGAGAGAGGGAGGAAACCAGCTGGCAATGCCCCTTGTGAGACAAGACTTCTGTCCTTCCCGTGCCCCATGAAATCACTGCCTCTGCATCACCGCAACGGAGCCCATTTCAGGCTGATGCTGAGTCCTCTTCCCACCATGAAGGCAGAACAAAGCCACGATCAAATGACTACACTACAGCCCCGTTCACTTTATGGCCTCATTATACTACCAGGGCTGTGTACCAGAGGGAATCAATTCAAAGTGAGCACAAACCTGCCTTTCCTCCCTGTGCTGCAGCTCCGGCTGAAGGGCAGACATACCCTTAGGCACTTGTATCCACGCGTGCACCCACCCCCACAAAATACCTGTGGGGGGCTGAACCTGCCCACTTTGTCTGAAACTTAGAAATAGGGCCCCAACATCATCTTTTTAAGGCAACGTTCCTTATTCTCTGTTCTTAAGCATTTTATAACCGATCTACACACACACACGGCACTTTGGTGAAAGCGATACTGTCTGTGCAGCAGGGTCTCCTGTGTGTGTCATGGGAAGACAAGCGCGGTGTTAGAGCCCTGGCACTTGTCAGTCTTTTAAAGGAGTAGCTACACCCGAAGGGTGTTTATCTGAACCAGTTACACCCGTCCTTTCTGCAGCCTCCTGTAGATATTCCTAGAGGCAAGGTATTTGAGTCCCAGCCCCCATGGGTTCACAGTGCAGGCTCTGCGTGTCTGAGAAAGGAGGGAAGGGCTGGGGAAGTCCCAGTGACCTACATGAGCAAACATCTGGAGTAAGGACTTGTGCCTTAGCCGCTGTGCCACAGCTGGGCTCGGAGGGGATCGGCTTTTCCTGCTGCAAATCAATAGGGCTGAATTCAGCCAAGATTCTTGGAAAGAGGTGGATTGTAAGATGGTACTGGGAGGAGATAAAAGCCGATTAGAAATGCATGGGGAGGATATATAGATAGACATCATCTGCGAGAGACACTTCCGTATCTGTTCATAACAGCCCATACGCAGTGGCTGTTGTTATGAGCAGAAATAAGCAATAGCTTCTGGGGCTTCAAGAGTAGCTGTGTACGATGTCTGCCTCCTAGTTCTTGAAGACAAACTTGGGGGATAGAAGGAAAAAGGATAGAGGGGGAACTGCAGTCATTATGCAAGGCCAGATGGTCAGTTTATCTGTGTGTCTGGTTAGAAAGCTGGTTACAGCATTATAGTCAGCCTCTTTGTTTAAATTCAATTGAAAAAATCATGGGGAATTCCTTCAGTGCTTCCCAAAACTAGGGAGGAAACATATTAAATGGGGTGGAGTCCTCTCAAGAAATCCAAGAGCTAAGACCTCATCACTATCTGCCTTTCCGGCACTTGAGTTACTCAACTCCACTGCAGATCCCAGCCTGTAATGACCCTGGCTGGAGTCGGATTAAGCAGATTGACATGGATTTGAGCCTGCTACAGTTCTGTCCTTAGCGGACAGCCAAAACCACGTTCTCTCCCATCCCAGTTACCTACATTCCTCATGTTTACCATGGAAAGAGTAGAGCTGCCCTGCTGCAGGAGTGGGATGTGAGGATAGCGCATTAAAGATATCAATGAAAAGGAAGGCCGTACAAAACTAAAGGGGGCCAGGCAGAAGACAGGCTGCGCGTCCTCTTCTTTGCTCCAAGTGTCCCCCGAGTGACGGCACCTTCAGGTCAGGGGTCTGTCTGCCATGGGACAGTATCAAGAACCCTGGCTTCCTTCCCAGCTCAGCCACAGCCTTCGCGACCCTGTGCAAGTCACATCTTTAATTCAAGCCTCTGCGATATTTATCTATAGCTGTGTGCCTGCCACGCCATGGCTAATACAGAAAGTGTTGGGGAATAGACCTGGAAAAAGTGAGATCTTGTAAAAGCTGCAAAGTGGCCACTCGACGACTCTCTAAAGGACAACCAAGAAGTGCTTCTGTCAGTGAAGGCCAAGCCCTAGCACTCTCTTCCTTCTTGAAACGTTCCATCGATCCCCTGGCTGCCCAAGGTCTCTGGGGGCCGGGCAGTGAAAGCCCGGCAAGCAGCTGCCAGAAGAAACCCCATGATCTGGGCAATCACCGGTGCCTGGATGAATTCTGCCCATAGCCCCTTCACAAGGGATGAGGCTCAGCAGCGGGGGAGAGCAGCACACGCATCGTGTCAGTAATCTGGGACTGGATGTGCTTCATCCACCCCCCAAATCAGCTGTCAGCACAGGCTTCAGTAATACCACCAGGTTAAAAATAGGAAGTGCTAATCTTTATCGCTCAAACTTTTGTTATGCTGTCTCCAGAAAAGCAACAAGCGCTAATATGATTGCCCCTTTTAATCAGCAGATGAAAGTCCACCTCCTCGCAGCATCTCCTGCCTCCGCATGAACCTCCTCCTAGCAGACAGGGTCCTCTCCTTGCTGCGGGAACAAATCCTATTCATTTTGAGGGTCCACAAGCATAAGCACAAGGAAAAGTCTGATCACACCTGCATGTCAGTTCAGCCTAGCCCCCGTAACTTTGGGGGTGGGAGAGGTAGTTAAGGCCCAAAGGAATCTGTAGCAAAGCAGGAGTTAACCTAGGAGACTGTGATTTTCAAGTTATCCTTCTAAACATGTCCCCCTCGTTCCAGAAGAGACTCGAGTCAAAACTATCATGTTGAAAATCTCTGCTTCTCCCCCCCAAAAACAAGTGTAGCGCTTCCCAGCTAATAGTGCCATTACTGTATTTGTGCCTTAAGGTGGAAGACTTGCAGAATGTTTCAGTGACCACGTAACACACCAGAGGCTCCAGCACACATTCTGTACATTCAAACCCCCTCTGCAGACAGCAGCTCCAGCCAGCACCCCCCTGGCTTGGAGCAGCAGCCCTCTTACTGCCTCTCTGTCTGACATCTGCAAGGCTGTAATTTTATTTTTGTTTTGCAGGTAAAAGATGAAAAAAACATACAGGAAATGTTTGACCTGAGTGATTATGAGAAATGTGAAGAGCTCAGGAAGTCCAAAAGCAGAAGCAAAAAGAACCACAGCAAATTTACCCTCGCCCACTCCAGACAGCCTGGAAACACGGTACGCTTTGCTCTCAAGCACGCAGTCAGTCCAAGAAAGCCGTTAGCTCTTGGTGCAGGCCAGGCTGCCTCTCAGTTACCTGCTCCAGGCCCGAGGGCTTGACACAGGGGGGGAAACTGGATAGGCTGAGTTGTGTAGGAGTCCAGATCACGTCTCGTGGTTTAAAATATGTGAACGTCCATCTACCACGTGAGGACTGAGAGCAACACTGAGAGATGAGAGAGAAGCAGGGTTTCTGCTAGGAGAGGACTCGGTGCACTAAGTAAATATGACCAAGCACTTAGCTCTGGATCCATTTACCTGAGAGTATTCTGACTTTAGGAAAGAAAGGTATCAGAACATCTGCCAGGAGCAAGGACAGAGCCGTTTTACTGCTGCCACTCCCGGCAGCTGTGGTTTAGCTGACTGCGCTTGTTTATTCATGGGGGAGACAGGGAAGAGCTGATGGTCCTTGGGTTTGCTGCCCAGATTTGGGCAGCATCAAAAGAGCTGCACGGGAATTTGTCCCAGGAGTACTTTCTGCCCAGAGGAAAGCTAAAAAGTGCCGGAATGGCGGCACTGCTACCTCGGAGCAGGACTTTCCATCAGGTCTCAGTCGCCACTGCGAAGAGAGCCAGTCTCTAACTGCAAGCTGTCTCTGGCACAGATGCACCCACCCACAGCCAGGCACATGAGATGGATTTACACTATTCATTCTGACTTGTTTCAGCAGACCAAGTTTGCCCGCCCCACACTTTGATAACGATTGTGTAACACCATGAAATGCAAAAAGGGAAGAGAAGGGGAAAATGGAAAGCGGCTGCACGTCCCCAAGCGCACTGAGCAATGGAGAGTTTTGAACAAAATGCTGTGGAGGCTAAAACTCATTTCTACTGAATATCTAAAAGTTATTTCTACTGAATAACTTAAAAAAACCCCTAAGGATCCTGGATCCCCTCTACAGGCCATATTTTCAGAACTGCTCTGCCCTCAGTGTGCATCTGACATATCAAAGTATGGAAAATCCAGCTCCTCCTGTGGGTACCTACTGTAGCTACTTGTCAAAGTCTGAGGTGGCAACAGATAAATCGCATGTGAGGAGCAGATGCACAGAAAGGCTGCATCATCGTTTGATGAGGGCAAAATCTAGGATGGTGTGTGGGAAGGCAAAGAGGGGGAAGGAGGAACTGCAGCCACGAGGGAAGTAAATATGGTACACAGCTTTTGGTTTGAAAAGCTGGGTACTGTGAGGAATCATGGTCTGCTTTGCAAAGGGCTGCCAAGAAGCAGAGAGGGCAGGTGCAGTGTGTGGCAGACCAGTGCCGTTTTGCAGGACTGGAGGATCAGGTCTGCTTTGCATTTTCCCACTAAGGCAAGCCAGCTGTAAAGGCCGTGTAGCTTTTCTGTGGGCAGGGACAGTGTGAAAGCATCTCTGTATGAGTTTAGTCACTGGCACTGACCTGAATTCCCTCTTTTGTAGGCACCAAATCTGATCTTCCTGGCTGTGAGTCCAGAAGAGAAAGAGTCCTGGATTAATGCCCTCAACTCTGCAATCACACGTGCTAAAAACCGCATCTTAGATGAGGTGAGCAGGACTCTGAGGGCCGGACCCAGGCTCCATTGTCTCAGCTTTAATCTTGGGTGAAGATTTTAGACTGCTGGAAACAGCAGCAGCCCCTCCTACCCTCTCCATTTCCTATTTAAAAGGAGTGCAAAGCCATTGGGTTTTTATGGACTGCACTCAAACACAGCCACCAACACCTATAGAGTGGGCTCTTCTGAAGGTCTGGGACAGTTTGATCCTCGCAGCCTCGGGATTAATATGCAGCACTGATTGCAAAGCAATGGCAAGGGGCAGCTGCCAAGGCTCTGTCCCCTCCCTGGCACACCCGGCCCCAGTGAGATGCCTTCACTTTGGAGCCCAGCCCTGCCTCGCGCAGGGGTGGTGGGACTATGTTTGGAATGGTTTCCCAGGGCTTTGGAGAGTCTTTCCTTGCTGCTCCTGGGTGATCATGCAGTGTGCTTATGTTTGCAAAGGAGCTTTAAGTAGTGGAATTAACTGAAAACCGATATAGTCCCATGCTATCTTCAGAGCACCCTAATAGCATGGCACCATCTGTCAACCCACCTCAGTCCATGCCGCCAAGCCCTCCCCTCTCAATCACCATCTCCAAGAGACAGGCCCATTTCCACGGCTTTGGCTGAAGGAAGGGCACTTACTGGGCATTTAGACTTTGCAGATCCTTTCCCACTGCTCAAGGGTCAAACCAGGAATGTTTAATCCTGCCTTCTCAGCACTGTGTGGCATATATATTTCTGTCAAGACAAGTCAGGCTCTCCATGTAGTGAAAAAAGAAGGGACAACCAGAGACATGAGGCATCAGTGCACTGTGGGACAGCAATAGGAGGACCCTGGAACAGGATAGCCCTGCCTGCTTGAGAACACATCTGCACAAAGCGTAACTAGCATAGCTCCTACTGCTTCCAAAGTGGCAGCATTATTGCTGCATGAAACTCCCAAAGTAACTACCACAATTATGCAAAGCAGCTTCTACTAGAAAAAAGAACAAAGCAACATCAGTTCAGCCTCCTCCTGGAGACAAAGTGTACACTTACAACCGCAGCTGAGCTGACAGAGGCCAGGTTTAGATCAGTATGAGCATTCCCACATAGTTTATTCCGGTGTGAATGATAACTACCTTGAGAAGGCTGTGCCCCTTGCTACCAGGGCTGCAGTTTGAAAGAGCATTTCAATGCTGTCTCACATTAATGCTTCATGACAACTATTCTTCAGTTTAGATCTGTCTCAGATCTACCTCATCCACAATCAACTTACCGCAATACAGGCGGCCCACTGCTGTGATGCTGTTTGTTCTCACGGATGGCAACGCAAAACCCTGTAGTGAAGGAAAATGAAGGTCAGACCATCGGAAAAGCTTTAGAGCAGAAAGCAGTGTAACAAACAATGGTATAGATTGCTTCAAGGAGAGTGTCACTGAAATCTTTACAAACAGATTCAACAGATAATTGTCAGGAATGACTTAAGTAGATCTGATCCCATCAAGGCACAGAGGGGAGAGACCAGGGGAACGCTCTAAGACTCTTCTAAGGCTGGATTCCCACACCCCATTCCCTGCTGTCTCTACCTGCAAATCTCCTTCTGTGCATCCTTGTAAGCACTTGGATCAGCGAGTCCCACCTACAAGCCTTGGACCAGTGATGGCCCTTGGGACCAGTATGTTGCCGACACTGGCAGGCAGGTTTTACAAACCTACCAGTCTGTGTGCCTGGGCACACTCACGTGGGGGGGTGTCACAGACTGTAGCCATCCAGTAACACCAGGCGGTCAGGCTGTGCTCCCAGGCGCAATCCTGGCACAGCTCGGCAGCCAGAGGAGTCCGGCACATCGGGAATGCATTGCTTTCCTCATTCCAGCTCAGCACTAGGTTTGGTTCAGGAGGTGATCACAGCTCTCCTCCTGTTCAGCAAACATTTAACTACAGAACAGCAAACTCTCTATTCGAGTTCAGGATTCACTGTTTGCAACCCAAGCTTCTGCCTGCTGAGCACTCCTGCCTGACAGCCTTTAGCAAAGGATCCTGGCCCAGAGGTACGTGGGAGAAGTTCACCCTCAGCATATGGCCAGGTCACAGAGAGAGGGAATCCTGGAGGAATAAATGATCTGCCGCAGTGCATCTGGCCGATTACAGCTACAGAAACTCGGAATGGCTCGTATTTCCTGTGCTCCCAGATGTTCACTAGCCTTTGTCACCCCTTTAGGTTACTGTCGAAGAAGACAGCTACCTCGCCCACCCAACACGTGACAGAGCAAAAATACAGCACTCCCGACGCCCTCCAACACGGGGACATTTGATGGCTGTGGTACGTATAACAAATTCCAGACACCTGTTTAGGTAAAATTCCCTTGTAACTATTTCATTTATAAGTAAATGCAAGAAGACCTGGTGTTTGAGCTCTGGCCTGAACTGAAAATTGTCATAAGACCCAGGGCTGTCCTGGGTTATCGGATCTAGTCCTCCGTTCTTGTAGACCATTTGCACATTGCATTGTGCAAACCCTTTTGCAAAGCGGTAGCTTGCCACCACCGACACCCATTTTCCTGATGCTGAAAATGAAATGCTCCTTCAAGTTCCTGACGGAGAATAGCCATGCGGCTGTGGAACTCAGCCATGGGTTAGCACAGATGGCTCGTCCAAGGCAGTTCAGCTGATCTGCATCTCAGCTAGAACCATGAACCCAGCATGTCTGGGGCTCGGTCACTAGGGCGCACTTGCTAGTATTCCTGGTCCGTCTTTGCATCCCAGTGCAGGTGACGCATATCTTCGGTATAAGAAACACTCCGAAGTCGCGCGCAGCCATGCCTGTTCCTGTGACAACACAGCTCTTCTTTGTCTGTTTCTTCAGGCATCTACCTCAACCTCTGATGGCATGCTGACACTTGACCTGATCCAGGAGGAAGACGCCTCTCCGGAGGATCACAGCACCTGCGAAGAGAGTTTCCGGGTGGATCTGGATAAGTCAGTGGCGCATCTTACCGCTGGCCGGCGCCGGTCAGATTCAGAGAACGTCAAGTCATCAGAGAAAGGCCGGACAGGGAGCCTCCCGAGACGGGAGGTAACCTCATGGGACAGAGCTGGGCAGCGCAATGACTCCTTTGACAAAGGGACCATGTACACACCACAGGTCCCCAAAAAGCTTTCGCACTCAGAAAAGAATAAATGTGCCTCCATGGAAGAAATTCTGTCTCGACGGGACTCTTCCACGCACCGGGCGGTGCTGAGGAGGGGGCTGGAGGCTCAGTTTGCCTCAGCAGAACCAGAGCAGCTGTCCCGGATACAAGAACTGGTTGCACTGAAACTGGAAAAAACTCAGGAACTGCTGACAGAGGTGAAGGGCTACGGTGAAGGCAAGAGAAAGACCAAGGATTCCAACACCAGCACCACCACCACCACTTCTTCTTCCTCATCATCTTCCAGGTCGGACTCTGAAAGGATCCTGCAGGAATCTGAGAGGTTGCTGGGGGAGGCTTCCTCCACCTGGAGCCAAGCCAAGAGGGTGTTGCAGGAGATCAAGGAGTTGAGGGACCTGTACAAACAGTTTGAACTGCAGCAGTCGGACTCAAAACCCAAACAGAGCTCACAGTCTCAGTACAGGAAGAGCATGATGTGAAGGCAAGCCTTGGGATTGGGAGGGAGGGACCGGGGGGGCGGCCATTCGGTCTTTTTTTAATTATTATTATTTACAGTGTTCAAAAGAGTGAAAAGGTGCCTGTTCTCACCCAGATTTTGCTTCTCAAAGCTTGAACCCTTCCTTTCCTCCATCGTATCCCCTGACGAAACAACCCTGTGTTCCAATAAATTCAGTTACAGTTTATACCTCCTTTTTTAAAGAGCACCCTTTGCACCGCAGGCCCCCAACTTCTGTCATGCTTGGAGGATGGAAGAAAGCACCAGTTCCTAGAAAATGCCCCTGCATGCCTGGAGCAGCACGTGCATAACAATGGGGACAGATGCTCTTGCGCTGTATAAGCCCTGGCTTTGCTGCTCTAACGTCTGAGCTGTATTCTGCATTACAGCTCCTTGACCGAGAGTCTCATCTTGTTCCCTCGCTGTCCTCTTGGAAATAAATGACAAAAAAAGGTGTCCGTCCCAGCCAATGCTTGGAAGTCCCCATTACCCAGGAACTGTCTTGAAGATGCTTGGAAGTTCAGGCTGACCTCAAGTTTTACGCGAGTCATCAGAGGCACTTGCTGGACTGCAGCTAGCGGGGTTCTGTCCTGGCACAGGTCCCTTTTGTGAACTCCTGGGGGCGGCAGCTGTTATTCTTGTGGTACATATACAGCCCTCCGGAAGGAGGGCAACAGGTATGCAATCTGTGTTCAAACTAATCCTGTCTGTCCGTCGATGCTTTACAGAACCCCCTTGGCCCTGTGCAATGGGAGTTAGCAGCTATATGTCTTCCTTTCCGTGCAAATAGAGGATCAAAGCCTTGAATCTAACAGACAGCCCATACGGGTTGTTTGGGGTTTGTTTTCTGGCTTTTCCATTTTCATTCCATTTTTTTTTTCCTTTTCTTTGAGCTGAGGGGAAATGGAAAAATCAGGGTTGTGTACAGGCGGCAGCCAGAAGTAGTTTTGGTAGGTTTGATTCTGTTCTCTCATGCATGCAGAGGCTCTGTCTCTGCCAGTCAGACTGCAACAGATAGTCCTTGTTGCTCCCCTAAGATCAGAATCAGGCCTACTGAAACGAAAGCTGAGCCTGTAAGAGAGCTCAAATACCCTCATCTTGGTGATGCCAAGCACTTTGCTAAATAGGTGGCTCAGTTTTCACGCCTTTAAGCAGAAAGACAAGAAAGGAGGATGTTAAGATGTCTCACAGGGCTTAAAGTACACCAATGTGGTAACATCCAACTGTTACTTTTTTTAAAAAGGAAACCTAATTCCCTTACCTACATTGCAAATAATCCATGAAAATATTAAAACCAACAGAGTTATTTCCTGGTCGCAGTTGGTGTTGTCTATTTTTTTTAATGGTTAACCTCCCTTGGAAAGGAGCTTGGTTACTTTCACTTGTGTCTGGTCAGCTTTACTATTCAGGCTCACGTTGCTGATGTATAGTTGCCAGCGCTGCAAAAAAAGCATTTCTGTTTTTTTTAATTAGTCCTTCTCCCACTTTCCTGTTAGAATTACTGGTAGAATTATTACTGTTGGCAGTAGGTTCCTGAAGATCTTATTATTTACAAACTTCAGATTTGGTCGTTGCAACAGTCTTTTACTTCTTCCTGAGTCTAGCACAGTTCTTTGCCCACTCTTAACGGACAGTTTTGAAAAGGCATCACTCATTCACCTAAGCTCTTGTCACAGGGCTGCATGGTACATGGTATACATGTCACCCTTCCAGCATTTCTGTTCTTTTCAATTTTTTTTCTTACCTTTCCTATCTCTTGAAGGATCTGTTTGGATGCATCAGGGGAAAAAACAGAATCCCTAAAAGAGATTAAAAAAGAATGCATGTGAGCCACTCTGATAAAACCCTTCCCATTCAGCTCTTTGATCGAGAGAATAAGAAAAATATGCAAATATTTTCCAGATGTGACATTCAGCATTAAAATTAGCCTTGTTTTCAAAATAAGAAAGCTAGTCTAAAAACCTGGAGGTTTGAATTGTACTCGATTGGGGTGGATGTGTGTTGTGACTGGCCTGCTGGACTGATGTCAAAATGTAAGCGTGAAAATACACCTGATCCTGACTGTAGAGGGGTCATTAAACGCTCTCAAGTCTTTTTTAAGCAACAAGGTAATATAAAAATTGGCTGATTAACAGGGTCAAAATAGTGCTACAGGCTGGGATGAAACATTGAGCCGTCACCCAAAACATTTTTTGTTAGACAGGTAACCAAGGGCATCTTTGTTTCATTGCTGCCTCCACAAGATTATGGAACTGAATCACATCTGATAAAACCTAGATGTCTGGACACAGCGTTGCCATCTTTAGGTCTCTGCTGTCCAGAGAAAAGGGATGCATTACACCCTTGTCAGAGCTGGGCAGAAATACGGGACCATTTCTGCTCTTCAGACCAACCTGTGCGAGCCTTTTTATTTTGTAACTAGAACAAGATTTGGAGGAAATGATGGAGCTGACTTAGGAAGTTTGGAAGAAACTATTTCCAACCTGGGAAGAATTGCAGTTCTCATCCTGCCAAAACCCAGGAGGCAATTTCCTAGTTCTAGTCTGAAAACCTAAAGGGCCAAGTTTGATGCAGCTCTAGGCGCAGCATTTCCATTTGGACAGCAGAGCGCTGCCTGGGCACTGAGCCACAGCACAACAGGAGGACTGGCAGCTTTTCTGCTCCCAGTGCTACATCCTAGAAGATGTCCAGCTCTCCCACCGCTTGTGCCTTACCCCAGGCTCTTCTCCTCCACTCTGCGGGGAACAGAGTGCATCAGGCTAGCACAAGTACAATGTGATTTAGGACAATTTTTCAAACAGTACAACACAAGATCCCAGATCCGATCCGTACATCAGCTTTTCTCTCCCTTCTCTCCACCTCAGCTCATCACTGCTGAGTAGGATCTTGTGAAGATTTACTATTTCCAAAATTGATTGGAAACTTTCTTTCAGAATATGTTCCCTGTTAGAAAGCATCATTTCTGATGGGGCCCAGGGAAAAGGAATAACTTGGGAAGAAAAAAACCATGAGTTTTCAGAGTAGAAAACATATATTTTTCACCTGGGAGTATTTTTGTATTATAAAAAATGTGAATTTTTCCTTAAAAATCTCTCCAAGTCAAAATAAAACATTTTGTTTTACCAACTGCCCCCCTTCAAGAAGCCTGACGCTTTTTTCCACAGGCAATTTTTACATTGTTTTCATTCAAAACAAAATTAAAATCAAATTGTGGAATTCTTCACAAGGCAGACTGCAACTGGGTCTGATTACCAAGCTGTGAAAACTTCAACCCTGGGCTGAGCCTCTGTGCTGCCAAGCACTGTGTATTACTGGGTCATGGCTAAGAGACCCAGTCATGCTCCAGAGCCAGAGTAGAGGGTTCTGTGTACTATTAGATGCTTCACAAGAATATCTATAAACTCATTCCTATGTTAGGAGCCTCTGACTCTAGACATTGCACAAATTGAAAGGATCAAAATATCTCTCTCCCCTTCTCCCACATGGGCTATAATTCTGCCCCCTTTTATTCTTTTTTTATTTATTTTAAATTTTGCAAAGTTCTCCCCTCTGTCAATCCCGCTTCTGGGATTAGAGACAAAAAACCAATAATGAGCAAGAATGGCATGTGTATGGAAAACATGCCAGTCACGTTAGTGCCACTGTTTCTTCCCTTCTTGAGCACAGCTTCCTGAGTGGGGAACCGACGGGGAAGCTGTGGCTGGGACTGCCGGAGGGACCGTGCCTGAGGGCAGGGGGAAGTGGGCTGAGCCCGTTTCCTCCCACCCAGCGGGCGCAGTTCATTGACAGATCACAGTCAGCGACAGTTTATTCTCTATTTAGCCATATAAATGGCTAAGGAAGGCACAGAACACGCAGCGATTCTCACCCTTATTTTCTTTAACTGAACCACATTTGAAAGGACTGAGTAGAAATTTTGCCTTTTTTTTAAAAAAACCCCTACAAACTGCAATAATAAAAATGATTCAGCCGCAACTGCAGTGATTCTCTCTAGTCTCTTCTCAGCACGGCTACGCCGAGGAAGCCATTCACATCAGGGAGGGTGGGCTGCAGCGGGAACCTCCTTCCAGCCCAGCTCGCTACTGCCTGGGGGGTCCTTGCACCAGGGGATGGGGAGGAATTTATGATGCCATGATAAAAAGGGATCTTCCTTGTGAACGGATTTGCAGTCCATGTATTGTAACACCCCTAAGTCATCGAAGGAAGGGAATTGTCCTTGAATTGCCACTGGAACCTCTGAAAAGGATTCCAGCAGATTTTTTGGAGAGTCGTGAGGGTTCAGGAGCCTGCTTGAGTTTTATCATGCAAGTCACTCAAACTGAAAACATGCCTGAACACTGAAGTGCTTCACAACAGCTAAGAATGAGGGTCTGCTGTTCTCTAAGACCCGGCTCGTGGCTGCCTCCTTCCCAGTGCCTCGGACATAATTCAGATGGTCCCAAGGCAGCAATTCACCCTCACTTCCACAGCCCAGGAAATCAAGCACAGAAAATTCGAGCTTCAGTCCAGCAGGCCTACGGGAAGACTGCGCTTTGCCACCTGAGACAACCTCCCAGCCATCTCCAAGACATTAAACTCGAGAGCTGCAGCAGTAATCTCAGCTTCCAAACTCTCTGGGAGCATTGCTGTTCTTGTCCAAAAGCCCCTCAGAATTGCTCTGGGCACTGGGCAGCAATTTTTCAGGAAGACCAGATGTTAAGATGTGAATAAAACGAAGTTGAAAATGAAGAGTTTCTTTATACCTGATCTCTCTACAACAGGATGAAGGGCAGAGTCCACCTGGAAGCTGAGAGGTTTTGTATTTTGCTTTCATGCCTATCTGGTACTTAAACCTTTCCCTCCTGTCTCCTCTCCTCTTGCTGCACCTGCCCCAGCCTCACCGCAGTGGAACTGTCCGCACGGATGGCCGTGTCTGCCTGTGTCTGCCTGTGCCCACGGGCACCCTTCACCTGGCTGTACCACGGCGCTCAGCAGGTGGCTATGCCGAGAACAAATCAGGAGTCACGGTGGCTCAGCAGGCACACCCCATACGAGCGTGCGCCTGGGATGCTTCACAGCATAGCAAGGAAAAATTTGCAAGGGGAACAAGCAGTGTCAAACGCGAGCAAATCGTTTTTATAAAAGCAGTTCAAGAATTTGAAGAGCAAGATCCCTTTCTGCTTCACGCACCGCATGCCTGAGCCTGGAGGGAATCTCAAAGCTGAAGAAAGCCGGTCCTCCAAGGGCTGCACTTGACACAACCCCACAAAGGGCAGGCAGATGGCCCTGGCCGTGCTGAGCGCAGCACTGCAGCAGCCACAGGAGCTGTCAGGCTGGCTCTCAAGGGAACAAGCATCTGTGACAGGGAGGGGCGCCAGGGCTTACCGACCCAGTCTATTTGCAGCACCCATGTTTGCTATCATTGAAAGGACGAGAATGAAAAGCCTCAATTCCCTATATATTGAAGAGTTGACACATAAATCAGAGAGCTGAATGCCTGAAGTAGTTGGTGCAAGAACAGCTATAAATGTAAAATAGGAATTGGTATCGTAGAAGTGCTGACTGTGGTTTGACTTCTGTGTGTGCCTGGGGGAGGCGGGGGCTGTGCTGTCTGCCTAAAACAGAAGTCGGGGATTAAGGTGTTGAGCTGTGTAGAGAATTGAAACTCCCTTTCACAAGGGAAATTTCCAGACGGCTTTTATTCCAGAAAATCATTCCCAACTTCTCCTTCAGGGACATTTCCAAAAGCCTCTCATTTTGATTTCTGACTTTCTTCCCTTTCAGCTGTCATCTACAGTATTATGCAAATGTTTACAATGAAAAATATTAACAATGAAATGGCAAATCCACTCGGAGCACTGAGCACTTCAGCGCTCTCCGAACTGCTCCCTTCCTCCTCCTCAGTCTTCCCCTGTGAAATCCACCAGCTGAGCAGCACATCTGGGTCTCTGAGGAACCCTGGATTCTCGTGGAACTGGTCCCCCGAACCACCTGCCAGGGGCTTCAGTGAAAAGGAAGAGACTGCCTGTCTGCTCCTCTCCTTCACACTCTCCATCATTTCTGTCTCAGTCTGTGTTTGCAGTTCAGCAGTTCCTGGCTTCCAAAGCTCCTCCAGCCTCCTTCTCTGCTCAGAAGGGTGATGGGAGAGCAGGAACTGTGTGATTAACCAGGGGCTCTCACTTCGCCTAACAGCAAGATGCTTGTGAAGGTCAGGTTTCGTTGAACACCCCTTTCCACCCCTACACGCACATACACACACGACCGTAGCCTGGTCTCATCACTGAGATACCTGTCTGGCACCAGACAAGCAGAAAGAGCAGGGTTGTGCTGTGCAGAGACACTGCCAGGTCCCGAAGGCAGGGTGATCGCACCCACTGCTCCGCAGCCCCATGCGCTGCTGGATTAGGCGGCTCCCAGGCCCAGGGCAGTTTAGAGACACACGGGGCTAGTTTAGAGAAACAACTGGAACACCAGACACGCTGGTTGGGACGGAGCCACAGGACCTTCACTACCTGCCAGTCCAGAGTTGCACCTCGATGACAAAAGCTGGACATCCCTTGCATCAATGCTGTCATTGTGTCCAGTGTTCAAGTGTTCAGCGTCCAGAGAAAGAGTGGGGGATCCTTTAGCTGAGTAACAGCTTCATTTTGGCGCTGTGCCTGAGGGTTTCACTTAGCACAGAGCACAGTACAGAGTGGAAACTGTTTCCTGAAGCACCCCTGCCACATACTTGTTTCTCAGGTGTTAAAACTTTGAGCGTTATTTAAGACTTTTGCTAAATCCTCCTCCCCAAAACCTTCTTTCTGCAATAGCTCTAATGTACTAAGGAACTTGCCCTTGGTCTGGCTGTGGAATATTTTTAAATTTAAAATTTAAAAGCTTGTACCTGCTTACCTGCTTTTTCAATAGGAAACAACTTTCCTTGATTCCGTTGTAGGGAAACAGTTCACAGGTCCCTGGACCCTCCAAAAAAATGACAGAAAGCCCCCTTAAAGAAAAATTCCTCCCAATTTATAAGTGGCAGAGATTCACTGAAGGACAGGGGACCACAGCCCCTAATTAGAGACTCTCAGCAGAGCTCTGCTCACAGGGATTTGTATCACAAGCTCCCCCCTGCCTGCTTATACACCATCCAGCCCCGCGGGGAGAAGCGTGCCAACACTGGGCAGGCAGTAAACAAGGCATCAGCCTTTCTCCCCCTCTTCCTCAGGACCCTGTCTGGTTGTTTCAGCCACATACTCCTAGAAAACTCGAAGGCTACCTATCTCTGGGAATTTCACCTCACGTGCACATCTAGGCCCTGAAAGCAGAAGACATCAACCATCCCAGCCACCTGCCCCTCCCTCCCCACCTAACTGCACTGAATTTCAATTGGCAAAGCTGGGAAGAAGCCTAGGGCCCCCTATCCTCCCCTCAGAATAAATAATGAATGGTTTCCAGAGGACCGGGAGCTATTTGTATCTGAGCTGCAAGAACCCATAGCGAACAAAAGGCCCTGGGAAGAACCGAACAGTGACTATGATGTAAATGGAGAAAAGCTGGGGGCGATGGGGTGGGAAAAGAGAGGGTTTAGAGACAATTATATGAGTCTTTAAAAAAACAAGCAGGCAACACCCTGGAGAAGTGTGCTTTAGGAGACCGTGCTGAGCTTGTTCAAGGAGTGCATGGTTGAAGGAAGGATGGAGCGGGAAGGGAGGAACGCTCTTCCTGCCATCATTACATCTCTTTTCTGTTAAAGAAACCGAGTGGAGTGCAGGAGAAGCAGAAAAGCTAGCTGCGGGCTGAAAGGCCGCTCCAAGCATCCCCGGGGCCTGTGCACGGATCGGTTAAGTTCAGGCTGCTCCTGCTCCATGAAGCTCCCAGGCTCTTACCTCCCTCACTGATACGATAGATCTGAGCACCTGCTTAAGCATTTGACTGAATCTGGCTCCTCTAGCAGAGCCTGCAGATTTGTTCTCCATGCTGCAACAGGGTGGGTGTGATGCTGAAGTATCAGGGCTCTGTGTCACAGCCCAGCCCGTCCAATAACCCAGGCCAATTCCTGGCCTTCTGGCAAAAGCAAAGGATCTCAGGGACTCAAGAGTTTTAGTTATTTGCTGGAAGGTTTGTTTGGTCTTTAAGTACAGCTGTACAGGCAGATTAGGGACATGTTGATTTGCCAACCCAGTCCTCATCAAAACACCAAAAGCTCCAGCCTGTAACAAGAAGCTGGTCTGCTAGGCCAGATAATTAACAGTGACGAACGGCCCTCAGTTGGACCAGCTTCCACAGAGCTGCATTAACTTATATCAACCATGAAACTTGGAGGAATATGTGCATGAGGACCTGATCCACACAACTGGCAAGGACTGATGCTGGGATCAGGCAGCTGAATGCAGGAGGCATCTGAAGGATGCTACGACGCTTGCAATCCATGCTGAGAAGCTTGCCAGGCTGTAGCAGCCCTGCCCACCTGCTTGGAAATCCCTGCTGTGCAAGGCGGTTGAGCTCACTGACCCCAATGTTCTGTCACCCACTTTACTTGGAAATCCAAAGATCCTCTACCCTTAGCTTTGATTCATCACCCGGCAAAGACCAGCTCCAGGAGTGACTGATCAGAACTTCAAAGCACAAGGAAGCGTAGGTATTAGAGAATGGTTCAAAATCCATTTAATCAGAATTCCCCAAGATTAACCTTTACGTCTGCTTTGCTGTGTGAGAAAGGAACATTCTTCTCTTCCACTTTTCTGTATCCGATAATCGAAGGAATCAAATTGTTTGCAAACCAAGACAGTGAATGGAAATCTGACCCTGAACTTTATGAATATTCAAGTCTAACGAGCCACATGACTTTATCCCCTAACGAGTCATTGCTCAGAGCAAAACAAGAGTTTTCAAAAAAGCTAGAAGGGAATGTAAGGGCTTGAGTCCCTCCCTTCTCCGAGAATGCCTGGATAGTTTAGGAATGCAAATGCCATTGAAAATCAGGTCTATCAGGAAGGGATTAATTTTGCTTACCTTTAGTCATTTAGCTTCCTTCCACAGAAATGGTATCTCCAGCAGATGTAAACTATTTTAGGTGCTTATCTTGGGATGAATAAATCACCTTCTACAGGTACTGATTTCTTTCCATTAACCGTAGCAAGCCCAAACAGTTAAAAGTTGGAGGAGATGATTCTTGTCCATAAGCAAAACATCACGTCATGTCTCTAACTCATCCAAACTCCTTAGAAAGCCTTGGTTTCCACATATGTTGTACAAAGGGGCTTTGAAGGTGCTATTTTTTGCTGCAACTGCTCAAAAGAATGATTATAAACATGATACTGATTTTATTGTTGCTTGATCTATCAATTCTTTTCCTCTTTGACTTGTATTTCAGGTTCTCCTTTCCTCTTCTTAAAAAGGGGATTTGGGAGTGGGGGAATGGAATGGGTTGTTGCTTTTGGAAAAAAATCTGCACTGATTTTTATGTAAATTGAACCTTCCATATGTACAGACTCCGGGACATTGTTCCAGTCTGCTGCAGCTCTGTTTATTTTGATTGATTTTAAGGCTGTGATGAAAAGAATTTTTTAAATTAAAGGAAAATAATAATAATAAAAAAAGAAGTCTTTCTTAATGGGTTTTGCATAACTAGAATCAAGTGATGGGACTAATGTCAAGCACTATTTCATGCTGATGAACTGGATTGCTCCACAAGTCTTTTGCAATGGAAGGCTACGCTCCGACCCAGTGAGACGGATGGCAGTGGTACAAACCAGTGTGTGTCACTGTTTACACACGGTAAGGGCAGTGATCAACATTCCCTGTTAATGCTGCAACAGCATTGCTGGCAAGCTCAAGCAAGTCACCTCCTTATAGTTGTATTAAAGCAGTGGTTAAGGTGAAAAAGGCATTTAGTTTCAATTTTAAAAGTACTGAACCACTTGAGAATCACGTGTGACCTCTTGCAACCCGGGCAGCGCCAACAAGATGCTGGCCTCCCCAGTGACTCTCCTCATATTTCAGAAAGCCTACTGCAGTGCTGCTATGAGTTGAAGCCTTTAAAAAAGCCAGCACAAGCTCCGTTTCATGCTGAAACCCAGCAGAACAGCTGAAGGGTCACGAACAACAGCTGGCAATGCTGCGTACCTGGTACGCCCAAGCTACCCTGCCCAGCCTTTCAGACAGGATTCAGTAAGTCCCTGAAGTTTGTAAGAAGGACTGTGTTTTGGGGATTGGGAGAAGAGAGGCAGATGAGGAGGGAGGTTACCAGAGGGCAGACAACAGCTAACAGCTCAGCGGGGACTCTGAATATTTCCTCCCTAAACCTTTGCCATTAACGGAAAGCTGGTTTAGGCTTGAAGAAGGGAGTGAGTTCCTGTCCCTTCCAGGTTACTGTCAAAGCCTCCTCTAATGAAGAGTAAGGAGGGAGAGGTCTTAACTTGGGTAAATTTAGGACTCGCTGTGGCTGAGGGAAGGCCAGCCACAGAGCCAGAGTTCTCTGCCGTGGCAAGGTCCAGTCTGCAGCACGCCAGCTGCCTTCCCCCGCAGCCCTCACTGTCTCCTTAGCAGAGGAAATGTGGCTGCTGTTTTATCCAGCACCACTGCAGCAGCACAGCCCCGTCGGGACGGGGCACTAGGCACTATTTATTTCACATACGCTGCCAGAGAGTCATCAGATCCTACAGTACCACTGGCTTCGTCTTTCACATCGCAAGCTCAAGCCCTGGACATTTTACAGCTCTTAGAACTACAGTTCCCTCCTACATGTTTCCTTAAAATATGCAATAACATGCCGCACCCAGCAGTATGAGAATCAAGGCAATTTTTTGTTTCTTTTACTACTATGACCTACCTCAGTGTCTGCTCTCACAAGATCAGTGTCACAGAGGTATCTAATGCTGTCAAAAAGACCCCTCTTGAGGCTCACAGAGGGTTTAAATAACACTCAGAGGTGTCCGGGCCGGGCTGGCCGGGAGCAGACAGGGCAGCAATGCAGGAGCGGGCAGGGCGGGAGGCAGGAGGCAGTGCAAACTCACCCAGAGCAGAGCTCACGCCCAGGTGTCAGGCACTGTACGGCTCTGAGCAGAGCGCTCTGCCTGTATTTGCCAGATATTTCCACTCACCAAGTCCTATATCAGATTTAATAACCTGGGCTTGAATATGAACTTTGTGCCTTAGCATAATTCCACGGTGATAGGGAGTAATATCATAAGTCTCAAATTGATGTAGTGGATATAGTTTGTTAAGATTTGTTGTTTAAAAGTTAGGTAACTATCAGGTGTTGTGTTTGTAGGTATGTAGATAAATTATGTATCTTGGAAGCATTGCTAGACCCCAGTGAGCAGTAACCACGGAAACGGAACAACCTTATAAGGAAGGAAGGGAACAGTGAAGAGACATGAGATTCTTGGTTCAAATGATGTAGATGGGTTAGGAATGCTTCATGAATAGAGAGGCCGGACATTCAATAGATAAAAGAGCCTTGAAATTTTGTACTTTACGTTAATTAGATGGAGAAGCTAACCTTGTAGGGTTGATAGGGAAGGTAGACTAAGGAATAAGCCAGCTTGTTACAAGTGAAAAACATGTAAACCAAGCCAAGGGAAGACGGAGCATGCGTGAAGACTGAGATCAACCAGAGGGCACCGTGATGACGACTATCGAGGACCACCAGAGGACCCCGAAAGACCACCAAAGAGCACAAGGGCGCATGCGTCAGGGACATTTGCATATGTTAATGAATTCCGGGAAATAACATGAATATTTAGATTATTTCTCGGGAATGTAATAAATATGTATACTCTAATTGTATTTAACCCCTATGGTTACGTGATTTGCCACGCACACTAGGTGGAGCGATCCCCTGTGCGTCCAGCGCGGCAATAAAGAATACCTGCTTTCTAAAACTCTAAATTGAGTCTTAGAGAGTTTTTTGGAGACTTCTTCGTTTCAATGGAAGGATATTTCTCTTTACCAGTGTCAATAAAATCACTTTATCTGTTGGTAACAAAGGACAAGGTTTGCTCTCTGTAACCTCTTCAGTAACTGGTAGTTTGCAGAAAGAAAGCGTACAGGCTGTTTTTACAATAACAGTAATCCAAGCGGAAATAGGAAGAACAGGTTGGAAAAATGGATTTAAAATACACAAAAATGCATTAAACTCTTCCATGGTTTCCACAATTTCTAGGCTTGCTCTTAAAGCCTAAGAAATGTTCTAGTTCTTGGTTCATATTTCAACAACCTCACCTGCATATGCCAAGTCTTACAGACTGGTTTCAAAAAATCACTCTCTTAAAAATCAGATGGAGAATAAAAACATTCAACAGCTGTAGGAGTTGGCCTATAGGATTTCCACCCCCACTGATGGATTTGCAAACCCTACTCTCAATTTATAAGTCTGAGCCTAGTTCTATTAACCCTGCTGCAGATTTACAGATCCTATTAGAGATTTACAAATCTCACCAATCTACCCTAAAGGAAAAGTTCTGATTTATAAACCCACATGTTCTGCTTAAGCAACAAGGCCATGTCACGATAAATAACCAGCTGGATAAACTTGTTCCCATATTTTTTTTATCTCGGACACGCTCAGTCTGAGCTGTCTGGTGCGATGGTGCAGAGTCCGATGAAGAAGGAGGTCTCCACAGGGAATTTTTCTCCCTGGAGAAGTCCAGATATTGCAAAAATATTTGATAGATAGACAGATACATACATACATGCATACATAGGTCTATTCCCTACTCTCAGTGTGACACCGTGGCCTCTCCCCACGCCAGGACCTCAGGTACCTGATACACCCGGTCAGCCTGAGCTGCGAGACACCAGCAGCGAGTTTGGCACCCGGGGTGGCAGCAGGAACCACGCTGCACGACACAAACTGCCAGGCCCTTTTTCAATGCACGTAATCTGTGGGGCAAAACTAACCACAGAACAAATGTGGCAACAGGTCCGTTGCCATTCAGTCGCCAGCTGCACGAAAAAGCTGCCTGGTGCTTTGTGATAGAAAAACCTTAAAAAGTGCTGTGTTCAGGACTCATTTGGATAAGGCCTCAGAAATTCAAACATTGTTCCAAGATCTTTCAGAAGTCTGAAAAACAGGCTGGACAGATTTTCCTGCATTGAGATAGTCTGGAAAGCCCTGAAGAAAAGCTCTCTCGTTTTCCAAGGCTCTGTGTTAAGTCTCATGCAGAACTTAGAAAAGCAGAAGCAGTAACTTGAAAAATAACTGACAACTGTCTCTGCTGGACTAGTGAAGCAATGGAAATTACAAACCCTCCAAGAAGAGCTTTAAGGAATCGATACAGAATTCTTTTTGCCTGCTGATGTCTCTAGCTTTTTAGGAATCTCACCTCTGGTTTCCCCCTTCTTGCCCTATAAATCGCTTAGCTTCCCAAAGTATCTGTTTGGGGACATTTATTCTGGTCTTTACTTCCAAGATAATCTCAGCATTCCAGTATCAGCCTCCGCTCCCCTTCCTGTCCTCGTTCTTGCATCTGATCACCTCTCCTTACCCCTTGCTAGTTTTTTCCACCTCTGTTTCTCTGCTCCCTCCCTGCCACCCCATAGATGGTCCCCTGCCTTCGATGGCATTTCCAAGGACACTGGCATGTTGCAATGAACCGTAATGGAGCTTCAAAGCCAAAGAGAGCACAGACATTGCTTTGTGCATCGCACACCGTTTTTGTGGGTCTATCCATGCGGGAATAACACTGCACAAAGAGGGCATGCTTGGCCAACAACTCTGCCATTCCCAGAAAGGGCTGGCTGTATTGTCCAGTAAGTCAATTATGTCGGCTCTGGAGACAAAAAAATTGTGTCATAATTATAAGAATAAAGAGCACCCTGGCAGAGCGGCACAGAAAAGAACAATTTTGAAGCCTGTTAACAGCCAAGAAATCTTGCTTATGCACAACTCTGCACAACTGTGCCTTGAAAACACATGCAAGATGGGGAGAGAAGGGAGGTTGAGAAGAGGTATTTCCCATTACACTTCAGGGAGATCAGATCGGGTCCTGGATTCTTAGTTAAGATGTAGGCAAAGTGTCTCCTATAAAAATAGCTGCAATTTGCTTGACAAATGCCGATGAGCGTGTGAGTGTTGTTTTGCTTTGCTTGTCAGCTGCCACTCCGCAGGCAGCGAGCTCGCTTCCCTTCACCCTCTCTGTCTGCTTCTCCTTCTCCGTCTCCGCTGCCTGCTCCCTCTCCGCAGCCAATCCCCGGCACGCTCCAGCTCCCAGCCTAATAAGGAGAAGCAGCGCGAGGAACCCCGGGCGCGTGCAGGCACCCATGCACCCACCCAGCCGAGCAGCTGAGCCAAAGCGGCTTTTTTTGGCTATTTCCCCCTCCCCGGCTCAAAGAAAGGCAAACCCCCTTCTCCCTCCCTCTTCTGCCTTTCTGAAGAAATAGCGGAGAGACACCTGGGTTGTTATCAGTACACGACAGTCTGGGAAAAGAGGTTTGAAAAACAAACAAAAAACCCCACTGACAACAGAGGGCCGTGCATCGGCCTGCAGCTGAACCGATTTGGAAAACAGGCACCGAGAGAAGCTGTCGCAGCGCAGGGCAAACCTGCCCACAGGAGCACATTTCAGGGTGCAAAGCGCGCCCTGCTCTGCAGATCAGCACCACCGGGGCTGCTGTCTCTGCAGGCAAGGGGTCTTGTCTTTAAGTTTTACCCACTGCATGTTTTGAGGGAAACCAAATTTTAATCACAAAACCAGTAGCTCGTCTGTGAATCCTTAAAGATATTTCATCAACCAGTCCTCTGTCACGTAGAGAATCAGTCTGCCTCCTCCACCAGCCTCCTCTCCCTGCTCTCCCCAAGCCTGTTACATGTAAAGCTGCAAAGCAATTCAGTCTTAGCAGCAACCATCTACTCTGGTCCTGCAGCAGGTCTGGAGCAAGGAGCGCTGTACAGGGACGTGCTGCTCAGCGTCAGATGACGCCCTTCTAGCTCTTAAAAAAGCATTTCAAAGCAGAGACCCTGGCAGAATGGGGGAGAACAGCAAGGTACAAAGTTGGATTTTCAGCCTTGCAGCGCTTAGATCAGCAGTGACTGGAAACTGTCTTCATCTTGTGACTTGTTCAGCCGTCAACAAAGCCAACGGGGTGGGGTATGAATTGAAGATTTTCCACAGACACTTTTGATGAAAACAATGACAAAATATATATTTTCAGTTGATTTTTCGACAGAAGAAGTTGGCCCTTTTGTCAAATGAGGCAAACCCAAAATATTTCAGTTTTTAAATTCTTCTGCAGTGCCTCAAGGGAGTTGTAGTTAATTTGCTTTGCGCTCCCCTCTTGGAGTCCCATGCAGTCTCCATCCCTCACACTGCATTGTGGTGGGCCTTTTTTGGAGATGGGAAGACAGCCTCATAGCTGTGGCCCATAGATCATTTTCACACTGTCCTAATTTTTCTTGAGAAAAACAAAGAAAACAAAACAGCATATCTGAAAGTCTTATGGTGTTTTTTCTATCAGGATCCTCTTCCAGCACATGCATGACCTTCTCTTTCCACTGGAGGGACAGAAGAAATGTGGCCCCGTAGGTAAGAAATCATGACAGTTATGGTGAGAACTGTTGAGAGCCCGTTGGCCTCAGAGCGTCGAGGAGACAGGGACCCTTGCAGTCACCTGTGTCTCTGGTCTTTAATCGTCATTTAGCGGAGGATGAATGAACCATGAGGAAATCTGGTTACACACATTGTCAACTGTGTGGCCCATGCAACCTGGACTTCCAGCACCAGGAGCAGGAGCTGCTGTGGTTGTCACAGCCTCAGGCAGATTAGGCTCCTACTAGCCTTGCCCCAAGAATTTTAAGTGGGTGGGAAAATTAGGAATCTGACAATCTTGCTTGTGCTACAGATGTTGAGAATGTTTGGCCATCATTTTGGTGACACCTCTGTGGTGGCTGCCACCTTGTTTGACACTGATGATCAAACACACGATCTCCACATATAACAGTTACTGCTGAAGCCAGTGCTGCTTAGCTGATGCTGCAACAGACTAGTACCCTCTGTGGAATTAATAGGCTGTCCCATGTCTTATTTTCATAGGTTACTAATGCCCTTCAGAATCAAGAACTCAAAGCAAGTATAACAGGCCAGATAAAGACAGCAGCTGCAAAATTTCTGAATTACTGCAAGGCCTCTTTAAAGCAGAAGACGACTATTAAGAGGCTTTTGGTAGCTACAAATAGAATTTACACACATTTTGGGGCAACTTTCACACTGCTGGAGTCAGGTAAAGGACTTTGGTATAAAGAATAAATAGGCTTGTCGTATTTAAATAGCAGTGGTCCACATCCTGGAATTATATCTTACAAAAGCAGTTCACACAAATAAAATTTTGGTGGATAAAGTCATATTTCTCCAGCAGTTTCCAGTCTTGGAGCCTTCCACTGCATTAAGGGGAAAAAAAGCCCCCAAACCCCAGAACGGAGCATAAACGATTGTGACTCATGCCAGAGGGTTCTCAGTCTGGTGAAGTGGGTGGATAAATACAGTTTTCTGATACAGCTGATAGTTCCTGCTGCACAGAACTATTTCTTGGAGTTACTGATGAAGGAAACTGCAGAAGTTGTTGTTGGTTTTTTTTTCTCTAATAAGGCAAATGCCTTAAAAAGATAAGGCAAATCTATTTCTGGAGGTCCGCAGAAGGTGGAAAGCTATATGCCCTCTGCTATCCCAACTGTGATGGTAAAATATGGTTGAATAGTATGTTCAGAATACACTTAGAATAAAATCAATGGGATTCAAATGCACTCCATTATGTTACCGGAGCTGGGTGAATTATTTTCTGGATGCTTGTATCAGCAGCTGTAGATGAATACCCAGTCACTTAGGCTGGGGAGCAGAGGGTGGCCTGGAGCTTGCTCGCACGACCGTGTGCCTTATGAATTTTACCCCCATGGGGCAATTAGTTTGATGTGTGGACCGCTGAACTTTTGAAATAAAATGTTCCTCTGGAGATGCCCATCTTTCCAGTGATCATAGAGGGAGTGTTGACAACTAGGTTACTAACGTCGAGATCCTGTAAATTACCTGCTCAGAGAAGTGCCAGGGATTTACTGCCTGTTAAGTGCATGTAAATGGGCAGCTATCTGCCATGGAGAAGAGCTCTCAACAGAACGGAATGCACTTACGCTGAACTCACTTATCGTAACACTCCATTTTTCAGTAAATTTTGTGAGAATCTTACACTGTTTTGAAAACTGCAGTGTATTGAGAAGACAGTTTTATTTCTGCAAATTTCCTGCTTTGAGGGAAGTTGCTCTATAGGTAAACCCACTTAAGCATACAGGAGTATATTTGTCTTGAATCCCTCAAGTCTTTCTGCTCTGTTACTGAGAGTTTTCTCTTACTAACGGAAAGCACAGTGCTTCTATCCTTGGAGTATTGGAGTATTGAAATCCTTTTCCAAGTCCCAAAAGGGAGAGGAAAAAATAGAAAATAGTTTGACCTACATTCACAAGAATAATTATTGACTTAACAAGTTCCAACCAGTTTTTCAAATTAAAGCTCAGCAAGAACAGACCCACTTCCCTAAAAAAAAGAAGAAAAAAAGGAAAAAACTCAGTCTTATTATTTGTCAGATGTACATGTACGTAGTGATCATATGTAAATGTATCCCTGGAATATGCATGTATGAATATTTGTGCGTGCTTTTATTTCCTTAGGAAGGAATTCTCTTTTGTGATACGTTGTATGGTGCCTTGCAGTGTGGGTCTCTGGTCTTTGACTGGCAATTTCCGCACGCCCTCAGTCCAGGAAGATGTATGGCAGGATATATACAGCCAAGCAGGCTATAGTCCTTCTTTGGAACCTGTGTGAGCAGTGCTGGGAGCACAACTGTGAACCATTAACAAAAACTGCCCAAGAAGGGCTAGTTTAGCACTTCCCTCTTGTGACCATATGGACCAGTGGAAGCCAGAAATCCAGCAGCTGTGGGTTCAAGAGTTTCGGGATTATACCTACAATCAATCAGCATCAGAGACACTGCTTGTGAAACAGAAAGAAGAAAAGGCGTTCAAATATCAATACTTGAGACTGGAGTTAAAAAGAAAGTAGCAAGGAAAAGCTGAAAAACTAATGATTAGCATTTGTGCTCTGGGATCTCTTTCCTATATCCTACCAAAAACTCTCAATGACATCAACATCTCCATTAGTGTCCCAAGTCCACAGAAATCTGTTTTGAAGGTACTTTCTCTTTAAGGCTCCTTTTTGACTTCCAAGATTCTGCTTGATCCCAAATCAAGACATAGGAGTATGATACAAAATATTATTAATTATAGATCTGATCCTGCCTTAGGCCAGACAGATGGATTGGATGATTTATTATGGCCAATTCCTAATTTTGATTCTGTAATGAATTAATTGTAACTGATTTTTAATAACAATCCCAGTTAATCAATATATAGAGGGCTTTTGTTCCTAAACACTAACCTTGGACAGGTGTTTGTATCCCTAATCTGTCACCTCAAGAAAAAGGTATCATACTTACAGATACGATTAGGGAAACTTCCCTGTTCAACACAATACTTAAACAGATGCTTAATTTGTCATAGGCTTAAGTGCTTTCCTGAATTAGGGCTACCGAGAAGGAAACAGTATCATACACAAAGCAGAACTAATTAATCTCCTGATTATTTTGCCATTACTAGGCTCAGTTTTTAGTAGTGAGCTTGGGTGTTTCATTACATCACAGGTGATTGAAAGTGGCAGTGATTGGGTTAGGATCCACATTTTTACTAATATTTGTATGTGCAAACGCAGGCAGGTTCATTTCTCCATCTAGGAAAAATGCTGCACAGTCCTATTTATTTTTATACAGTGTCTGCCACGCAAAAGAAAGAGAGCAGAGACACAACTTAATACAGCAGCTCGCAGCCGAGACAGACAGCAGTTAAGTGATAACATATATCCATATGGAACAACTATTGTAAAGAGCTGTTACTGAGTGTCCGGGAAAGGAATGACACAAAAGCTAAGAGAACCACTGATTATTTTAAATCCAGCCTCTAAAAAAATAGTCCAGCACTCAGAAAAGGCCTTTGAATGATGATGAGAATTTACTCTAAGATTCTACTATAACACTTCTGGGGTATGAAGTGAGGATGACTTACGTAATGTCACTAAAATTAATGGCAAAGAAAGGGCTCAAACCTTAGTTTTAGGCAAGTGACCACACCATGGAATCACTCTGAAGACATCAAAGAAAACCTCCTCTGTAAGTAATGGCAAACGAAACCTCATTCACACCCCATTTTTATCCATGATCTCAACACTGCTGTGGGATCTAAAACCAGATCTGATTGAGTTGCTATCCTTAAGTTCTTGGGTGTATTGCACAATCAGGGGGGTTTGCACCGTGGGCGGGGAGCAGACGGGACTCTGGAGAGTGCAATGTGATGGTGTTACTAACGTACCTACTCTTCCTGCAGTCTCTCTACATCTTCCAAATGAGCCACCGGTCAGCCAGACCATCCACAAGATATTTAATCCCTTTTCAAGCTATAATGGGCCTGGGCTGAATTAATTCTGCAGGTAAAAGTCATAACGCAGCCTCAGCTCTCCTCAGACAGAGCACCCCTCATTTGAGAGCAAGTTACAGAGCTAATTAATAGGAATGCAGGAATTGCTAGCCTGGATGAGACCCAAAGCCCATTAGTTCAGTGTCTTATATCCAAACCAGACCAGGACTAGATGCTTTAGAGGAAAGTGTGAGACTCTGCTTCCCAAATTTGGCCACCTTAAGAGACCGGCTTAGATCCCAAAGCAGGAGGATTTCTATCACTTGTGGAATTGCTGTTATGACTCATCAAACCTTACCACATTCTTGGCCTCCAGGTTTAGGAGTTTCCACTGCCTCAATACATTGTCATTACTGTGGGGACTCTCCGCTAGTTGCGGACGGCAGGGTCCTACTGGAGGTGGGTGAGCCAGCGTGGGCGGTCACCAAATAACCGCACAGACCTCACACTTTTTTACCAGCACTTAACACACGAGAGAGTCACTCACTTTGCACGCACCGGTTCTTTTAAAGACTGACTGCTTACCTAGCCTGAATTATTCCACTTGATCTTTTTTGAATACTAGGGCAGATCAAGTATTTTTTGTTCTAAAAATTTCCACAAATCCACATATTTAACAGTTAATATTAGCTGGCCAAAGGTCTCCTCAGTTAGCTCTTTGAGGACACTTTGTGTAAGCTTTGTAGACTGGCTGTTTTAAACAATTTTTCCTACTTGCTGTTATCTGTTACTAATGAACTGGAAAATAGCGCATCATCGTTGTATGATTCTGGCACATCATTCTTGATTCTTTCCGAACTCCAATGAGAAATATTATTAAAAATTTCTGGCTTTTTCTGCATAATTATGAACAGTGTTAGTGTCTCCATCTATTAAAAGTCTTGGATTGTTACTAGGATTTCTTTTCTCTAAATAAAATTTTAAATATACCTTATTTTGTCCTTAAAACTGACAGCCAGGAATTTCTATCTTAAGTTGCCATTCATGCACTTCATAAAATTAATTCATATTAATTGCTCTCAATCCCTCCATCCCCTCATTTCTATTTGTTACATATTGCTTTTTTGTTCTAATTGCTGTCTTTGCACTGAGTCTGTGCCAGATGGACTCTCTTGAAGGAGGAATTACGGCTCTTTGGCAACTTAATGCCGTCTTTTTACAGACTCATCCACATTAATTTGTGTCTTTCCGTGTGAAATCTTTTGCTGTCGGTTTTGACTCACAGTTGCCTTCAGCTTTGGGAAATCAGTCCTGCAGCAGTACATCACACGCTGCCGTGCGCCGGCTGGGACAGTCCTCGCTTTGCCTGTATTGAATGTCACCAGTCACAACCGCTGAGCATCCCCGGCCCAACTGCCTGCTCGGGCTGGCTGCGCACTGGCGGTGGCCTTGCCCCCGCCCTGTCACTTTGCCCTCCGGGTCTCTCGGGTTGGCCGTGTTCACCGATTTGCATAACCAGTGTGCAGCACTCCCGCCAATCACCGTGCAACATGTAAATCCCTGCGTGCGGATTGGTTCATGACGGTTGTCTGCCAAACGAGGGGCAAACGAGCACGTAACCGTATTTCTCCCCAAATCCTCCTGAGCAGATGCTAATCTTTCCTCTCTCCCTGGCGAGCAGAGACTTCCAGCCCATGTCCCCGTCTCTGTCCCCGTTCCCGTCCCCTCCGGCCGCCTGGGTCCTGGCTAAGGTTTTGTTGGGTTTGAACTTCCCTCCTGTGTCACAGGGGGTGCTGGGCGGGCGGAGGGGAACCCCAGGCAAAGGCAAGGGGCAGCAGAACTGCAGGGGCAACACCACTGAGCTCCTTCACTCTGCTAACATCACCTTTGGCCATCTCCAGGTGCCAAAGCTCCGGGAGACACCTGTCCTGGCTGAGTTTTGGTGGAAGCAGAGGATCGCGGGAAGCTGAAGCCGGCTACGGGCAGCTCCCGGCCTTTGGTTTTGACTTCTGGATGCTTGATATCCAGGTCATATGTCAGACAGGCTCCCCTGTTTCCCCACTCTTCTCTTTCTCAGTTTCCTTCTCTTCCTTTATTCCCTGGAGGGGATCTGGGAGAATCCTGGGGTTTCTGCACCTCCTTTCCAAATTTGTTTTGGAACACAAGCCAAAGTGGTTCTCCTCTGACTGCCAGGAAATGGCAGCTGGGATAAATGATGATATTAAGGAAACCAAACTGATGAAAAACCAAATATATATACACATATATGTATACTTATATTTTATATGTATACTTTTATAGATACATATATCCCCAAGTGATTCGGGAATAGCGGACACTAAAAGGGCTAGTGGAAACTGTAATAAGAGATGTATTGACAAGCCTGGAAGCCTGGCTCCGGCCATCGAGCGTTTGTTTTCAGGAACTAGAACGCACGGTGTGAATTGTGCAGCGAGCATTCAGCACGAAGCAGTCGGCATTTCAAAAATGCTTCCGGTCCACTGGGGTGAAACCAAGGTCCAGGAACACAGCTCAGAGCCGGCAGCTTCTCAGTTATTAATTCCTTGGCAACTTTGCCCAAGAAACTTGATCTCCGTGTCCCAGTTTCCCCTGTCTGTATGAAGAGAATAATCCCTCATCTACCTATAAAAGGATGCGGTGGGATTGATTAAGAAGCCGTCAATGCATGACACGTTTGTTTACAAGGCACAGCCCGTTACCTAGAAGAGCTGTTTGTGGGAGTTACTAGTAAGTCTCAGAGCATCCCTCCACACTAGCACTAGTATTCCTTCCCTTCGTCTGAGGTCAGAGGTGGTGTTTTGACACTTCTGCTGTTTAACATGGCATCTGGTATGGAAAAGGTTGAAAATTGTAGCTGTGAGTTACACTTTTTGGAAATGTTTCTATCAGCATGGCACAAGAATGGCAAATCATCTGCTGTATTTTCAGACATATCTATTTTGTTTGACTTTATAAAATGTCCCCGAGGGACTGAAAACTATAATGAGCCTTCCACTGCATTAATTTTTAATGGTTTAGACAACTCTTTTGCTCTGTTTTGCTCTGTTTTGAAACAACTCTTCCCTGCTTAGAGGGAAGACAGGTTTTTTTTTAAATCTTTCTAACTTTTCTGAATGTTTGGGAGAGGTCAGACAAGCCAGAGTTCAAAGTGCTGGAGATCAGACCCTCATGACACTAGTGGCTTGGGAGTTATGCATATAAATGATTATTACTTCTTCCAAAAACCTTCCCTTCAGGCTGACAGAAAGGAGACATTTCATAGCTCTGTGGTTAGAATAAAGAGTTCATACATGCACGATAGGCAGACAGAGGGTTTTATTCAGAGCTATAAGAATTAGTGGCTTACAGTCTGATATTGAACAGTATGCAAAGGACTGACATTAATTGGAACTATCCAGCAGAGATGTGGACATAATTATTTAAAGGACTAACTCTCAACAGATGGACTTAGTCCTGGCAAACGCATAGCATAACTATCTAAAGAGGAAAAATGCAAATGCCCTAGAAGGGAATTATTATTTTGAAGGATGCAGGCAGCCTTCAGCTGTTAGGTGGCAGAATTTTTCTTTCCATCCATGGAGAGTCTGAAGTTGAGTATCTTTAACATTTTTCTTCAAAAATCTGCTCACCTGGTGCTCTGTGCCTGCCAACTTCACAAGCCTACGAGAACCAGCAAGAGGTCTTGACTGATTGGAAGAAAATCAGCGTGATGGTGACGATGGGTGCTGTGAGTACAAGCCAGAGGACGGTGACTTCTCTTGAGATTCCTCGTGAGGCAGCTTGTGGGGTGCTGAGATACAGTGCCATGAGGGACACAATAAGCACACATCTGAGACAGGTGGGGAGGCAGACACAACTGAGAACTTGGGAATTTGCATAAGGGTCCTCCTGTCCTTGACAGCCATGTGATCATATGGCATCACCCTAAAGATACTCCCCTTGGCCATCAGACCAGACATCTTAGATCCAGTAGGATGGGGGAGAGAAACAGCAGAGACGGCTAGACAATCTCTCAGCTGAGGGGTGCTTCAGGGAAAGATGGTACTTCACCTTTTCCCAACCAGGAATTCCAATTCATGAGCAGATGGCTCTGCTAGATCCCTCTGTGTTCTCAGTATTCATAAATGGGCTGAGGAAATCACGATTTCAATTCAAAAGCTTTTCATCACCAGCCGAAGTCCTGTGGCTAATGATAAAAAGGAAGGACAGTTTTATAACCAAGAATATCTTCCTTTCCTCATTAAGCTGCTGATAATTAAGCACATGCATGATTTTGGTTGCATCTAGTTCCCTAGCCTCATAACTTTCAGTGAGGATTGTTGGATCCCCTCTTTAAAATAGGATACTCATGGACAGACATTACTCCATGCTAAGAGTAGCTCCAGCTAAAAGCTGCCCCTGCCTTCTGGGCAGACTCTGTGCTACAGGTTGGCCTCAGCCCTCTGTCTTAGTGTGCTTGGCGAGTCAGCTTGCTCCCCAAGGGACGGATCTTTGTATGTGAGTAGGGAAGAAGACAAAGCAGAGAGCAAGGAATCAAACAGAGTACACCAAACCTAACCCTAGCAGGCCAGTGGCCGGGGCTTTCCTTCATCTCTGTCAAGCTCTCACCAGTACTTCTTCAGTGCCTATTGTTGTAATACCCAAACAAGTCTCAGCAGGGAGGAAAATACTGACGATGCGGAATGTTAGAGAGCCTGAATGTATGAGATGGAGAAGTAGCATTGCCTGAAGGTTAGAGCCAGCAACTGGGAGGCAAGCCTGGTTTCATTACTGTTTTTGCTGTACCATAAGTAAGTCACTTGATTTCTTCAGAACAGCCTCCCACTTCCTGTGAGCCAAGTGTTCTTCCTTCCAACCCACTTGCTGCTATATATAATCTCAGCACTGTCTACCTTTTTTGCAGTCCAATCTGGGAGTCATGCTTCCCAGAAATCATGAGATGGCATTCAAAATCATGCAGGTTCTTGGAAAAGCATGGTTTGAATGCCTGTTCTTGGCCGCTTGCTTTCTGATCTTTTATAGGTCACAGAATCACTTTTTTTTATGTCTGTTGGCAGGAAATCAAAATGGTAAAGTTCTATAAACAAGAAGCCTGGCTCATAAAAATAACATTTGGCCTCTGTATGTCAAATATATCATTAGGAAAATCAGTTTATCTGTCTCCTTGTTCAAGTAAGCTAAGCAAATTTGCCTTCTGCCATCTGCTTCCTCCCTACTTTCAGTGAAGAGTTAACCTACCAGCTAGTCAACAAGAGGCAAAATCACAGATAAATCTGACTGTATGCTATCGGGAAAATAATGGTTTGTAGCAGCAGCCTCTATTATGTAATAGTAAAGTTTATTTATCTAGAAATTTAGTCTTGAACAGAGATCTGTCATCAGGTATAAATTCTGCTTATTGATCACTGCAGGGATTGCAGCCACTTCTGGAATGAAACCAGGCAGCTTTTCAACGCCACACAGCACATCATACACCGGTGAGGACAGACGCTGTCGCTCTTTAGCAAACGGATGTGTGACTGGGATTCAGGGAACCAGATCAACAGCTGATTTGTCATATTTCCTGGCCCAAACCAGGAGCACCAATCTTTGCTTCCCGGGACAGGAACAAGACAGACAGACATAATCAGCTGGAACAGGAAGAGGACTTGAGGTGAACCAGACTCAGCAGCTTGCTCCTGAGTGTGCATCTCGGCATCACACTGACTTTTGTGGACACCCCGATTAACTACAAACAGCTTCTGATTTGCTCTCAGCTGTTACTGGTGTATCTTTTCCATGATTCCTGCTTTCTTATTTCTTCATGGGCATATCTCTAGAGTCACTCTTACCTGCATCTATGGACCTGTCCATCTTTTTTTGTTGGCCTGCGTAACACTGTATCTGACCCTCTGCACTTTTCATATGGGAGTCTTATTTTCTTATACGACTTTTCTTAACCAAAGACAGTATCCTTTTCTGGTGTGCACGGGTAATTCTACAATGTTTGTCAACTCGAATCTGCTTCACAGAACCAAAGAATCCATCACAGCAGATCCAGGTAGCTGTCACCTGAGCACTACTACTACTAGTAGAGTGCACTACTGCTGAAAAAAATGGCAAAGAATGGGAAAATGTAAACAAACCAGTATAATTTGTAGTATGATTTCAGCATAAGATGATGTATTTATCTAGGATTTTCATATGAATTATATGACTAAACGTTGACTTTTTTATGAGTAAAAAAGTAGAAAAGATTGCCTTTTATTATGGGGGAAACTGAGTTGTAGAGCTGGGGAATATTTTACTTGGAGTCACTAGCAAAGCTAGGGCAGAAAGAGCACCACGGGTGCCCATTCATAAATGTGGTCACAAGCTCCTACTGAAAGGATTAGACTTGAACTCTAAAACAACCAAATGAACTCTAGCACACAAGAGGTGGAACCAAACAGATTGGAGAGCAAGGGCCAGAGTCTCCCACACTTCAGCAAACTGGAGCATCTGCTGCATGGAACGGAGTTGATAATGCCTTGTTATACAAAATGTGGGTGATAGCTCAAGTGGATGCATTTAAAAATCTAAAAAAATACGTGTATCATCTCTCAACGGTTTTCCTCTGACAATCCAGTCACCCTTCTAGTCACCCAAAATTTTTTGCTGTTGTAGCTTTCCTCAGACTCTCAGACAGCTTGTGACCTTGTTTATTCTTTAGTTTTAGAAACGTCACTGTCTGTATTTTAAGATGCCTTAAAAACAACTTCCCCTTTTACAGTGCCTTCTCTACAGTTTTCCGTCCTTTTCTTACTGCTTAGCAGTTTAGAAATGTTTCCATTGCAAAGAAAAATTGCGTACCTTAAATCACAATATAATTGTTTGTTTTTAAGAACAATCTTCATGAATTCAGAGGCAAAAAAGAAGATCTTTGGTCATGAAACTCTCATGATACAGCAATTCTTGTCATTTCAGCTGAACCTTAATGAATATCTGCCTACTACAGTTTCTGTTCAATGGAGTGTGTGAAATAGCACATGAACAGGTTTGTGCTTATGCAACAGGCCTGCAGCATCAAGGCTAGCTCTAGGAAATGCAGTACCTTGTGCAAGCGGGGCAGTACGAGGTGTGAGGCAGCAGGCCCCTGCGTTTCATGGCTACCAGTTCTGCTTCCTTGGAAGCCCACCCTGAACTGGTTTCCAGGGGTAAGCGTGGCTCTGGCCTCCCGAGCTATAGGGTAGGCAGCTGCATGGCACCGGCCTCTCCTCTGCCTGACGCTGGCCCCATTCTGCTGGTTCCAACCCCCTCTGGCTTGGCTGACCAAGGTGGCTGTTGTGACCTACAGCCCACAGGTGGGCTTGCTCCTGATCCAGCTTTCGTAGGACTACCCGGAGCCTTGGGTCCCCTTCCACAGCAGCATGCATCAAAGTTGTCTCCGTGTAGTCTGAACCGTTGCATTGAAACATCCTGCGATGCAATGGGATGACAACTGCAGAAGGTGATACTAGGACCAGCTGACCTGTCAAAACGCTGAGTTTGGCTCCTTGCGATAACACGGGGATAATGCAGGCCTCTCAGATGTCTTCTGTCCCGATGTAAGAGACCCCAATATCCACTGGCTATCTGTTACAAACCTACAGAATGGAAGAGAAGCACCAGCACAGGGCTGTGAAGTGTGAATGATCCAGGCGAGGCTGTGTAGGAAGAACGAACGGGAAGTCATCTCACGGGTTTAAGCCCCAAGACTTGGGCAGTCCTGAGCTATGAAACAACAGGATCAGAGTTACCTTCCAATACAAAAGTGCAATTCAGTGACCGTGAGGAGCAGAGGCAGGGAAGAGAGGGACCGGTGGATTTAAGCCAGAACTGTTGTTCAAATGCTGACTCTGCCAGTTCCTCAGTGCATGACTTGGGATGAATCACCTCGTTCTGTGTGCCATTTACCCCTATGCAAAGGGCAAGCATGAGATCTCCGTCCTCAAAATAGGAAGAAGCTGCTACACCCTTGTGATTCACTGCAGGTGGTCTGTATCTTCATATGCTCAATGACAGTAATTCCTGCATAAATGAAGTTGATGCTTATATACAGGAATGGCTACGGGACAGGAGGTGGCACATTATTAATTAACCGATGGTGAAACTGATTGTGAGGAAGTATTACCTGGCACAAAACAGTCCCAAAGAACTTCCCATTTCATTTAAAGGGAAAATAAAAAACTAGAGGTGCCAATTTAGATCAAAAGAGTAGAAGGGAGACTCTTCAAATTGGAACAGACCAGGTGCTTGCTACAGGGTAGAACAATGAGGGTGCCAGATAGAAGGGAACTGGATAAGAAGGATTGTGAACATATTTACAGCCATCTGGCACCCTCTAATTATCCAAATGACGAGGCTGCCTGAGTGCTCACCAAAATGTGGAGAGTGAGGGAAGGAAGGAGTTTGTTTGGGCAGAGGATCTTGAGTGCTTCATGCTTTCAACGTATGTTTTTTGGAAATGTTTTATATCACTTACAAGATTATTTATATTACTGGAGATGTAGGAAAATGATACCAGAAGGAAATGGAAGGGCTACTCCTTCTGGAGTTTTCCTTTCAGGTTTCTAAAAATCAAGTCAAAGGAAAGAAAAAAATTCAGTTTCTTGGGAGGCAGCATTAGGGATCAGGAATGAATCAGGAAAGCTGGCTTCCTTCTCATCTACACCTCTGATGTGTTATTAGTATTATCTGAAGTCTTGCAATTTTTAGTGGGAAACGTGCAGCAGCTGGAATCACGTTATTTAGGAAAAAAATCATAGGTTCTAGAATTACAGAGTAAACATTTTAAAACAAGGTCATGGTGCTTACTCAAAAAGTAAGAAAGAAATTTAAAAGTTTATGTTTCTGAGCACAGGTATTATGCTTTTATTGGCCTTATTCATGATTTTTAATGTCTGGATTCACCAACATTACAATTGTGTTATCTTTAAATTACTTTGCTTTGTTGTGCTTTCTTTATGTGAATCAGGAGGACTTATTTTCTTGGTTTTATCACTGTCCAGCTGTGAGGACATGAATAAGAGATTTCAGCTCAACTCCTTCTTCTTTAGAATGATACTAACCTTTCTTTCCTACATGTTGAGAGTTTTAATTTTAGTGCTCTGCAGAAATGCAAGCAGCAGTATAATTCTTGAATTGCAATTACAGTATATGTATATCCCTTCACCTGACAGGATTGAATAATAAAAACCAATCGTTTAATGTGAAATCTTAGTATGTTTTTCTCTTCTTTCTGATCTGGGAGATATCATAGAGTCAAATACTGTGGTGTGATATTTTTAAAGGTTGAATAATTTTATGACCACTAATAACATCTGCTGTTACATCTTTTAAGAGAAGGGTAATCAAATTTCATGCTTCAGCGTATTAACTGATCACAGCAAGTGTCAAAATTGGCTCTGTATTTTATTCTTCTATCAGGAGCTAAACAGTACTGGGCTGACTGGTCTCCTAGTCTCATTCAATTGGGAACTAGACTTTAGTGACAAATTATTTGTCCTAGCATGATGAAAAGCAAGGTACTGGATTTAAAATTTGACATTTGCCATTGCTCACATAGCACAGCAGATACCAAAGCAGAAGCCATGCCCTCTAAACAATCTGGAGTTTTCTTTCTTCATAGTGAGACAAGTGCACCTTACCTATAGCACAGTGTTAGTGACATTAAACCAGTAGAGTGGTTTCCCTGTCAGCAGCATATTATTGTCATGGGATCTAATCGCAAAAGGCTTCAGCTCCTGCTCCTTGAAATAAGACTCACTGAAATGAAGATGACTGTAATTTTAGCCATTTGTAAACAAGCATTGTAGAAACAAGAATTTAATCAGAATTCAATATCCAGCACAGAAATAAAAGATGATCATGACCTAAATAGTGCTCAACAACTCTAATAGGGAAGAACAGGTCTGAGGATGGCATGTTACACTTAGCAAAGAAAGCCATTTACTTTGGCAAAAAAAAAGAGATCATCGTGGTCAAACGTTTTGAATGAGACGTCAAACCACTGTGCTTGCGATCATGAAACTTTCCATGGTACCTAATGTAAGAATAGACATAAAATCACTGTGTTCTGTCAGATTCAGACCATTGATTTCTTGCATTTTCTATCTTTGATTTCTTCCTATACTTACAAAATTGCTTTTCACTTTCTTACCTACGTGCTCTTAGTATTCCTAGTGAGCCATAACTTCTATAGAGCATTTTATATCTCACAGTGTACCCCTTGTCATTATATCCTTTTGTGCTGGATTTCTCATTTTTAAATACAATTGCAGAGTTTTAATAAGTTCTTGGGTGTTGCAATGTAGGTATGGTTTTTTGTTTCCTCCCCTTTCTGTTACAGTTCCTGTCTTGTCTTACAGCAAGTTTGCCTTCTCTTTTTTTGGTCATTTATGGGATGCTCCCAGAAATGCTGAGCCAAAGCATTTCCATTTCCTCAATTTTGACTTGTTCTTTTTGACTCATTTTTAAAAAATAAAAATCCTTCTCATTTTTCATTCATTTGATTTGATTAATTCTTCATTCATTCAATCTTTGTGTCCAACTGGCAGGTTTTGGTATCATTTTTCAAACAAAAAAAATCAGATATAATTAGATTATATCACAGTTATATTACCCTCTTTTGCTATGATGCCTCCAAAGAAATTGGTTATCGTTAAGCTGATAATGTACCAATGTTTCTGATGAACAAGCCGATCTCAGTATTTCTTTTCAATTCCCTGATGATGATATGTCTGCCTCTACGTGTTGCCTCTTCTGTTATACTTACATCAAGACTTTTCATTCTGTGTCTATATGATACTGCCCAAAGAGGATCTGGTTTGCAGCCACAGTTCCCAAGCACTGTGGTAACATAGAGCAAATAAGAATTTGTCGTAGTGACTGATTATGGTTCAGTCAAAACAGAAGGGTCAATCTCCCTCCACTGGTATTAGAGGGAGCCTTGGATTAAAGATGTCTCACTTAGGGGGGAATAATCCGGCATTCAATCCTGCGTGTAGTCTGTTATAAAGGAAGAGAATTCATGGAAACTGAATCTGTGTTTCACATGTCCAACGTTCATACCTAAATCACTGAACTATTTTCCTCGGTCCATAAAGGAGCTGATGGTGCCTCCAGAACAAATGGATCAGATATGAACAAAAGCTGGGAGATGTTTAAGAAAAGTAGGAAGAGCCCTTCTAAAAGCAGCACACATATCATCATTTGTGACAACACACGCAGGAGCCAGACACTTGAAGAATGTTCTACGAGATAAAGGAGAGCTGAATACGAGCCGGTCTCACTGTCGTTTCTATCATGTATCGTTCCTAAGTACGGAGTGCTCCCAACCCAGCAGTCACTGGAATGCATGCCCACTGCCTTATTAGCCTGCAGCCACTCTGGGGCAAGTCTGGTAGCCACAGCTCAGCCAGGTCAGGACTAGCGCGTTATAAACTTTCCCCTGTCAGATGTTGCTAATGGCGTGAGACCCAGCCAGCTCTCTGGTTTCACTACTCACCCTCCCGCCCCAACAGAAGCCGGTTTAACGAACGCAGCATTGCGCTGAGCCGAAAGGCCAAGCTGCCCTGATGATACACTTCCTTCACGTGACGCTTTCAGGGCTTTGGATGAAGTGACTGAGTGCAGAGTAACATTGCTGCGGTCCAACTGCTTGTAGAGCGCAGTAGGCAAAGTTATTTCAGGCTAAAAACTTGCTCAGTCTGAAGCCTGTCCTTTGCCTTCTGGGGGAGTTATATGCATGTATTTTAGTGGGGAAAACTTTGCCATTAACCAGACTTCACCCTGCCCTTCCTGCATGAAGTTTATTGGAAGGTGAATGAAAAGTTCTCTTGCTCTGCCCTCTTATGATGGTATCATACTTCCAGCTGTTTTTTATTAAGTATGTCCTGTCTGCAGCTCCAAGACAGGCTCTTAAGTTAAAATATATGATAGCTATACAGATTCCAGGGTCTAAGTGACTATATTTAACAGTATTGATTGTAAGTATTGAGATACGCATTTTTGCATCACTCAGTTTTTTCTTCTCCTTTTTCAAATTTTCTTTTTAATGACATATTTGAATGTTTTACAACAGTGCGTTTACACCATAAAAACTGAATTATTGCAAATGACACCTGCATAAGGTAAATCCACACAGCACAGGACCACAGAGGTTACATCCAGCTGGCCCCACACACCTCACTCCGAGGGTTTGTACCCTATTCTGTTCTGTTCGGCACAGCCCAAGCCAGCCCTGTCTACCTGCAGGGCATGCACGAAGTTTGATTGCAAATACTTGCAAACAATCTGGGCTTAGATAAATTAAATTATACGTATTGTTCTTACAAACAAAACGCTCTAGAATAACATTTGCCTCTGGAGAACAAAAGGAGGCTAAAAATATTAGAAAATTATAAAATAATAAAGAGAAACTTCGCAACTTCTGTCATACCTTTATTCATCATTTTTAAACAGCATGTGCAGAACTGAATGTCATGTCCAGTACATACATTCCTCAGTTCCAAAAGCTGGTGTAAAAAAGGGTGGCCCATGATGTTATTTAGAATTCATATACTCATCAGAGAGATTGCAGAGGACAGTGATGATACTGCAGCACTGTGCTAACAGCCCAGGCTGGTCCATTTTTCATTGTCCTTTCACACAAAACCAGGAATACATGCAGCAAATCCATTGTGTAAAAACATGGGGGCCAAAGGAAATGGCTGCAGCCTGACTTCAGGCCTGGAATCTTATGATGAAAATGCCTAACTATATTAACTGAAATGGAAAGCCTATTCTCATGAGACACCAAAGGGTGTACATGGATGCGTGTGGCAACACTTGTGTTGCAATTGTCACTTCCACTCACTGTTCTTAACCTCTAATTTTCCTGTTTAACTCAGCTTAGCAGTCAGTAAATATTTGAACCACACTCCAGCATTTCCACACGTTTTCTAGAGCTCCCCTGTCAGATATGCTGAAATACTTTGGGGATGCTGGGGTGCTACTGTCCTTTTAAAACGCCTGCAGTATACTTGTTGGTCTGCACTGAACCATTTATCTGGTGTTCCCGAAAGAAAATAACCCACACACCACCAAAAAACCATGCTTAGACAGTTAGAAGAGTTTTCCTCATCTAATTCTACTTTCCTCTCTCCTTTCTGTTTTTCATTGTCTTTTGCATTTCCTAGGTCCAGCTAGGACTGTCACTGAGTGACATCAGCCTCTCCTGTTGGTATAGGGAACCTTGATTTTGGGAATATCTTAATAATGATAATGGAAATACACAAAAATAACAATTCCAGTACTGTGAACAGGTGATTTTCTACTTTTCATTAAACAGGTTTTCTTTAAAATGCTTGCTTTCAATGTAAGTTTGAAAGTCACCTGTTCAGAGGTGTGAATGTACTTTGTGTCTCATGTGGGGTCAAAACACAGCTGCTTCCTGAGGTTTGACTGAAGTGAGCAGCAGCCACCTCCAACTGCACAGGGAGAACAGGAAAGTGCTTTTGCAAAAGAGATTATACTCTGAATATTGGGAGCTCCTCTGGACAGGAACAATCTTTCTTAACTGGTTGGAAAGCATTCAGTAAATTTCACATTCTTAAATAATAACAAAATGACAGCAGTGCCTCAAAATCCAGAACCAGTTTTCCTGAGTGACAACTGTTGCAATGTGCCAAGCTTTGCTTCTGCTTGTTGAACCCACAGGAAACACACTCAGATGCAATGAAGATACGCAGCAGAGTGCAATAACAGCGGTGGGGGCTCAGTGGAAAGCAGAGACGTTGTTGATGGCATGGCAGTTCTCAGCTATAGTTGTACCATCTTTGACCCTCTGTCCAGAGTAATATACCCCTTCACATTTGTCCAGTGTTATCGTGCCTTGCGTAATTAAAAATACCTATTACATCTTTAATTATCAAAACTATTCTGTAGAAAGTAAACCCAAACATACTAAGACTTTAGGATTCCAATTGCTAGCAGTATAGCCAGCCTTGAAAGTTCAAAAATCCCAAGTCAGGTTCCAATGAAAATATGAGGTTTAAAAAGAAGTCTTTATGATTTTGTCAGAATGCTTTTTGCCTCTTGTGCATTTAAAAATGCCCTAGAATCATGCTTTCCTTTAAAGCTTAAAGGGGTTTGATGGATGCGTTTCTTAAATGATAGGGAAAATCATCCTACATTCACATGACTCCAGGTGCTGCGATTTTAAAATGTATCAGTACAATATTCATAACACAATTGTGAAAGCTGGCAACACTCATTTGGATATGCCACTTTCCCAAAAGCCCATAGAAAACAGATGGACTTCGCGACATGCCTGGAAAATTAATTAAATCTGGACGCTAGTGGACAAAGGAGAAAGGAAGAGCCAGATTCAAGGACGCCTCCTGAAAAATGTTTCTTCCTGTTCACAGCGGACGCAGGGCTGGGGATGCCCAGGCTGCACCAAGTGACTGAATACCTCCAGAGTATGTTTGCTGCTCTTAAAGATACAGCGAATGAAAATGTGTTTGTTTACCGCCACAGACTGCTGAGAGAACTGTTGGCACTGTTGGATTGGTGCTAAACACAGCCTTGAACTTGAAGGAGTTGGTATATTTGTGAATCTCAACTTTACACTAACAAAAGTTTTGCAACTGCTGACTACAACTGCAACCATTTCTGGTTGGTCACACACCCATGTTTTTGCACCCCAGTAAACATGAAAGCTATGAGAAAGAGGGGAGGAGGAGGGGGGTGACAGACGGTTTGAGAAATGGAGCAGTTGTACAGGATTCTACAAGAAGTTCATCACATCCACTGAACCAAACCTTTTTTGACCCAGTTGTTGGGATTCTGTTTGTGTGCTCCTTCATTACACAAACATTTTGTTATTCTTGTACTTGTACAAATGCCACTGTCCTAGGGTCAGGACTGTGTGAGAAAGCAAGTAAATTCAATGACAACGCAGGAGAAAAGAGAACAAACTAGCTATGACCTGCAGCCATACAACCCCAAACTGGATTTCATTAGAGTTTATGAAATAAGCATCGTTAAGTCCTGATTGGGAGGAGAATAAGAAGCTGCCAAGAAACTCCCAGGTATGACAGGAAAGAGTGTTGACGCTCAAAACCCCAGCTACCTAGAAAGACAGATTGATAACTCAGCATGTGGCACTTCTCAACAGAGGCCAATAATTAACCTTATCACTTCAGTTGTGTTAGAGATCAGTACGTGCTAGTCCTTTCGATAAAGAGAAGAATTCTCATTATTGCATTCAGTTATCGTTCAGCATCTAGTCTAGCATCCTGCTTCCACAACCAGTTATTGATTAATGCTCCAAAGTAACACACAGCTCACTAGATGCATTATTTTTTGTAATGCTATTCACAGACGTGGGAGAGGAGAAGCATCTCCGAAAAACCAGCAATCCCTATGTGTAAGATTTGATTATCTTATATTAGCATGCGCGTTATGGCCCAGATTTTGAGCTGCAGCTGTGTTGTGCCGTGGGGACTGGCTCCTGTCTAATTTAGAGCAATGGCAGATTAGGAATTGCTACAATTACTATGGTACAATGTTACTCCAGCCACAGCTCCATTTTCCCAATAATTAGCCCCTGCACCGGAAAACTTAGAAAGAAGATGATAGGAAAGTGGCTATACATCTCCTGGGGAGACTCCATGGCAGGTAGAAATATACCAGCGACTGAATCTGTTGAGAGTACAGCTGGTTTATGTAATTAGAGAAACATAAAGCAGTTAGCTATAGGACCAGATCCTCCATTGCAACTTACAGAGGTTAATTAATTACTATTATTACTTGTGTATTTAGGAAATCATCCTCTATATTTAGTAAATGCAATAGGATAAGAAGAGTGTTGGCCAGAAAACACAGTAAGGACAATTGTCCTTCATGGATGACGGTAAGATACATCATGATAAACAAACTTTAAACAAACTGTGATAAGCCCAGAATATTTTGGCTTGGAAAAGAAAAATGGAAACAAACCCCCAAACCCAAGAATCTCAGGTACTAGACCAATTCCCACAAGACCAGGTCTGTTCTTCTATGGGTATGTAAGACCAGGAAACAAAGTGAGGCTGGTGGCAAAGGAAAAGAAAACAAGTGAATGCCTTGGAAAGAAAAGTACTGCTATGAAGTTTTTGGACTAGTAAAAGAAAATTCTGTTTGTAGAAGATTTACTAAGAACTTGAAAGATATCTGTGGGAAAAGTATCAGATTTTGCTGCATTTACTATCGCTTCAGTGAGCAGAGTGTGTGCTCGGCAGGCAGGTTACCTAAGCATTTACAGGCAGGACAATCCCACAGGGTCAGCCGCGTACTAATCCAAGAGGGGATTTTTATCATCAAGTATACCTGGGAATTTTATGGGGTCCCCTTCAATACAGAAGGACTGTGCTACAAACCATCCCCAAACCACTAGCACATGAGTAATGACCTGCACGATGCCAAGAAGAGCTTCTGTCCTTTCAAGGGCAAGTTAAACTAAAAAGCAGTGCAACAATTACAGTACTTTGTAGGGTTTTTTTTTTCTTCTTAGGCTATGAAGTACAGAGGTTAAATGATATATAATATGGTAACCTTAAATGTTTTATGAGAGAACAGAAAGAGCAATATTGTTTACAGTAGATTCTTCCCTCTCCCTTTCAGGTACGCTGAATTTTCATTACCTAAGAGCAAATTCTGATGTAGCATTATATTTTTACTAGACTATCAAGAATATACTCCCCAAATATTGTGCCAGTGGCCTCAGTGGTGTGCGAGTCCTAAACATGACAGACCAAGAACCAGCAACTACATCTTTTGGACAGTTCATTTAGAAGAGTGAATGTAGAAGAGAAGGCAAACTTACTTTCTTTTTTTGGTAGGAAATTTGGAGTACTAATTTCACAAAGCTAATGCATACCAGACAATGTAGTACAAGCTCCTCCAGGCTGTTAGATGAATAAGGTCTTTCAGGCACTGCACACTGCCCTGCTTGTTCCCTAAAGTAGTGCTTTCTGGTAGCTAACCCCTCAGCTGGCAAGAACAGAGGACACTGGACCAAGTGCCATTTGTCTGCCAGCTTAAAAAAAGTAGAACCACCCTCACAGCTGTTCCATTCTGCACTTCCTATTACGCACTTTCATTGCATCTGACACTATAGGTGAAGACACACGATACTCTTTAAAATTAAAAACTCCCGAGTCTGATGAGCTCAGCTGTCAGAATCCCGCTGAAAGCCAACTCTAACCATCCCAGAGTTTTCAGAATCAATCACACCTAGCTTGCACACTCTGAAAATCATAACACGCTAAGAAGTCAATCTGTAACTTCTCATCCCGAACAAATGCTCCTGAAGTGAATCAGGAAGCAATAAATATTTTTAGAATGCAGCCTATTGTCATAGTTCCCTAATGAAGGGGAAAATAATTACCTGTTATGTATATCTCCTGAATGTTGTAAAGACAGGGGTTATAGATGAAGCACTATGGAAATTATGTATATTTTATGATGTGAAACCAAATAACTTTTTAGATCACCTTGAGTTCTTCAAGCATCGTTACAGACAGAAGCACGTGCTACTTATTTTGCTGCATTTTCATCCTTACAATACCAAGTTTAATGAAATGAATGCAGCTAACGCGTCCAGAACCTTCCAAAGTATGCCATTTTAAAGAATTGCTTTGACTCCTTTACAGTTAGAAGATAGCTCAAAGATAACTAGGCTGTGATTCCCTCCCCTACCAAACACAAAGCTCGTCACTGGTCGGACTGTCGTGGAGATGGTGCCCTCTGGTGCTCATTCTTCCTAAACCAGGGGCCAGATCCCTTCCACGGCGCCTGGAGCCCACCAAGTTTACAAGCAGAATCGGTAACATGGGGTTAAAGAATAACCATCAGGACATTTTCATGGAACTGCCATTTTTTTTTAACAATTTTCCCTTCCTCTTTCCCCCGTCTCCCTCCCTATTCACTGAGTGGCAAATGACAAAATAATACTGGTATTGCAATAGCATCCAGCTGCCTCTACGAGTGGCCCGAGAGCCTCATTTCCCTGTGCCCTGCACGGCGCTGTGCGTGCACATATTAACAGAAAAATATATGCATATAAGAACAGCAAACCCACAAAGCGACAGGAGGATCGCTGTCAGCAGCCTAAGTGCTGACCGCTTCCAACTCCAGGCCCCAGGAGCCCGCCGTGACCCGCGGTTGGGTCCCAAGGCCAGGCAGCCCACCACCATTCCAGGCACCTACCAGACGAGGTCACTCCACAACAAGAGAAAAGAGATGCTCCCATCATGCCTTCCCTTGCATTTTCACACAGTAAGAGACACTTCCCTATATAGTTTCAAGTGTCTCAGGACAAAAACAAAGCTTCCGTTCTGCCCTTCCAGAGCACAGCACCGCTAAGTACTTTTTGACAGCCGTTATTTCCCCCAGAGCATGGTGCAATGTCTTCATAAGTGACACTGACTACTGAACTTACGAGCCATCGCCACAGCGTGTAACTGCATCTGATTTGGGCATTTACAATGTACAACTCTTGGTGTTGTTTCTAGTGATTCTAACTTTGTCAGGTTTATTGCTGCTTTCTATCACTGGAACCACGCAAGACAACTGGACCCGGTCTTTGTCTTTGCACGTCCATGCAAGCTTTCCATTTACTTACCAGCCAGAACAAAACTGACTGGCTCTGGGCACTGCTGCCGTTACACTCACCCGATTTGCCACTGGTGTTTGTGGAGCTGCTAATAGTCATCACAGAGAGTTGGGGAAATGAAGCAAAAATTCTGTAGCTGAGTGATTGTACTTTGTGTGTTCTTTTAAGATGCTTTTTTTGTAATTAAGCCATACTGGAAACATCTGAGAGACAGCAGGTTTTGCATATATTCTAAACTATCTTTTAAATAATAAATCCAGATAAACAGAATTGCTTGTAAAAGCAAATTGAGTTTTAATAAATGTTTTTGCTTTCACTTTCTTAATTATGTCACTTTCCTTAATTATGCATAGTCATTTCTGAATTATCGTGATTTGCCCATGAGTAACTCCATTGCTTCAACTTTAAGTGTGTGGCCAACACTTACACAGATTAAAGATAAATAACTACGAGTACTATTGGTCTGAATACTACCAACCGCTGAGTAATTTCCAACATTTAGGGGCAGATTCGCTAAACGACTTAAGCAGGTCCTTAGTACTTCAGAACAGAGTACTAAGTCTCTTTCTATTAGATGAGTACTAACTATACATTTAAGCATATGCCTATGTCACAGGGACTTCCCGGTTCCACTCCCTCTCCGCCCCTGGCCCTCACAAAGAGGTCGGTGCAGCTTCTTCCTTGCAGGGGGTAAGAGAACTTGTCTTGCTCTCCAATTCTCCCTCATCTACTCTTCCCTCTTTCTAAACTACACCTTTCCCTTCCACACAGCAAACAATATTTGCACTAACCTTGCATATAGAACTGATGTTTGATTCCTAGTGAAAGTACCTTTTCTATACCACTAGAAATTCAGGTGTACTAGAGAAAGGAAAAAGAGACCTATTTGGAGAACTTGCAAAAGTTGCAACTAAAGCATTCAAAAGACTTGCAATAAAAGGCACACAGCAAGAATTTCCAAATTTAAACGGTTGTCTCAGTGGGCGTTTCATATTACTATCTTCTTCATGATTCCTCACTTTGTTCTAGGAAATATTTTTTGCTTTTCAATAGTATGATGTTCCTGGAATCTTCTTTGTAGTGAAAATGCTTAACCTTAATGTAGAAATTATGCAGAAATTTAAGCCTACAGCTATTCAGAAATTCAGAGCAGAGATACATTAATATTCTTCCTCCTTCCATCCCTCCTCATTCTTACAAAGGTACAACTAGTCTGTTCAGACCTGTGATTTGAATGAGGAGTAACTCTAGATGTCTGTGTAAAAAAAAGAGGCTCTCTCAGGGAAAGCCTCTCTTATTAATTTGTGTAACATGTTAATGTAAGAGATTTCACTAACAACCAACCTTACTACCCCTGGCGATATACATCAGTTGAGATGGAAATACCCCTCATTATATCCTAAGATAAAACATTTTAATCTCAAGAAGTCCGTGCTTCAAAGCAAGCCCCAAACACATGCATTTATCTTTAACACCAAAAGCTTTAAGTATTTCAAGAGGTACAATCTAAGCTTTCAGAGCTATATTAACTTCAGCAGGAGTATTGGATGGATGTACACAGGAGGCGTGATTACACCCAATATTTAGCATTAAAAAGTCATAGCTTGATTACATATGGAAAAGAATTAAAGACATGGAACATCCTGGGTGGGCCAGCCCACAAAACAGACCCCTTTCATGCACCTTTCATGAAACTCTGCTTCAGTGCAACAGATCTCGACACAAGGCAGAGGGGGACAGTCGGTGCGGGAAGGAACGGGCTCTTCAAAGCTTCGCCTGTTTCCCAACAGCCTCTTATAAAATTGCTGTCAGATCTGGGCCTTTCCTACCGTTTTGTGCCAACTAACTGACCTTTACCTCCTGTGGACTGATCTGGTTTGCAGAGTGTTCTCCATGGCTCAGGTCCAGAACTTTATATATGCCACAAGTTCTTTCAACATTTTACGGCGCAGGATCACAGTTGTGTAACAAGATGGAGATAATCGGGCTGTCACAGCTTGCTTGCAGCTCTGCACCATTTCGAGCCTCCCATTTCAAACAGTTGAAGAGGGTCCCCACCTGCTCCCGGAGCTCCCAGAATCCCAGAACCACAGACACCTCTCCTTTTCCACATCTCTCCAAACAATTTGTTGTTGGTTTCACCACACCTCTGTCTTCAGTCTCTTTGAGGAAATTTCCTTAATCGTTTGAAATTGGCTCTGGTTTTGGCTGTTCTATGATTGACCTCACCTTTGAGCCCTTAAATGCTGTGCAGAGTTTACAGAATCTATCGGAGGAGAATTAGGATGATTTAGAGAAAGTCAGGTCCCTGTTTCCTTGCAAGTGCTTATGAAAACATTTTATTTTATACACATACATATTTAAAAAAAAAATCTATATATCTCTGTGTGTATAATATATATATATATTTTAAAGGAACTACACTTATTCACTACTCTGACAAGAATTAACCAGGACTTTCCTAAGCTATTGCCGACTTTTAAATGGAAGGAGAAAGGTAGTAGACATTATGCAAAATGCTTTTTTGTAATTGGAGAAAATGACTTCACAATATGCAATTAAAAATAATTAAAAGTACTAAACTGTAAATCACTATCTTGAAACAAGCCCTGATTTTGAAGTTGATTTCATATAATTTGAACTCTTATTTAGAGGAATGAATACATCTTGTTGATGTTTGATTCTTGTTTAATAGTGTGTACTGTGATAAAGCAAACTATTTTGGAGTGAGGAAAATTTCAGTCTATCTTTTCAGAAGATTTTTCCTCAAGTGAAAATATCATGACTGAGCTTTTAATAATAGCAAGGTAGTTGATAATGAAGTGTAGTTTAACAACTTCCTGATTACCAATTCCTTCCTGACAATTACTTCTTCTGTGGTCTCATCATCCATTTAGGCAAGTCCACTTGATATTCCTCATCTAGAAAACATGCTTTAAAATATTTACTAACCTACACACTACGCAGATTAAGCATTCTAAATTGTAGATGTCAGAAGTGCTCCTTATTCAGATACTATGCTGCAGAGCAATTTACTTTTTTGCAGGACTCCTGCCGAGGTTAGTGGCGGGCTTTCCATAAAAGAAGAACCACTAGCTGCTTCTTGGATACAAGGTCTCATTTAGGTATGTGCCACTTGGCTTTATGACTAAAATGTTGATAAGGAAACTGATGAAAATCAAATGCTAATCAAGAAAATTTGATAGAATAGGTAGCACGTCATCCACAATTTTTTTAATTCGTCAGTCCACTGAGAAACAATTCTTTCTTGATTTGAAGAATTATTGCGTGTGTGTGTGATTTTATATCCTGACTTAATTGAGCTTTAATTACTTTGCTCATGTTAGTATTAGTATGTTTCGGTTTTTCCCTTTGAATTTTGGCATTGAGGTACCCCTGTGTTCTGGCTGATACTAACCACTGCTCCTTCACATGAAATACTGTTCCTGTATACAGTCCACTTTTACTAACAATGTGAATATGCTGCATAGAGACTATTTCATCGGTGAACAAGGGCAGTATGTGGACACCTACACCGTACTCTGGCTAACGAATGCAGCTTCTGACATGGAAGGTCTGTATGGCAATTACTTTATAACTGTAAGGGAATTTCACCCTTTTGTTCTCATTACTGGTGTGTGTTTATCTTCCAGTGACAACATCTGAGTCAGAAAACCATATAAAAGTTACAGAGCTATAAAGGAGATCAAAGGTATGTCTGTCAAAGAATGAAACTGAGCCGTAAGGACCCTTTCAAGAACATGGTCTTACAACATTTTTAAATGAGCTTTTGTTCAGTTTAGGCAAGTAACTTCAACTATTGTAAAATTTATTGTTAGTAAGTCCATAAGGATGAATGCAGAGAAGGATGAAAATATATATATACATGTGAAAATCAATTGTCAAAGTCAGTAAACAAAACTGTATTTCAGTAATACTTAAAGTACATTAAACAGTAAGAAAGTTCAAATATTTGGCTTTAATGGTGTGTAACCTGATGTCACTTGGATGAACAACATTAGCTGGCTGAATACTGATTCTTAATAAACAAACTAATTATTCAGTTTCCTGGAAATTAAACAGTAAGTTTCCTTTTCTTCTCTGCTAGACGCTGAAATGGAGATGAAGGTATCTTTGTAAAGTTTAACTTTTTTCCCTGCGAGTTTGAAGAATGAGAATTTCTTTCAACTTAATGTTTTTAGATTATTGTAACTTATGTGTGATAAAAAATTTAAATTCTTCAATTTTAAAATACATCCAGGGTACTTTTTAACTGGCTCAGTCCTCATGTTCTTACCCTCACTGATACTTTGTAATGAGTTGATAGCTAATAAGTATGCTACCTATGAGTTGATATGTAATGATTATGCTACCTATGAGTGTGTGTGTATGTGTATACATGCATTTTTATTAAACAGAAGGTATTTTTTTCTTTTTAGAAGCAAAAAGTTCAGCTGGTTTTGTGGCATTTTTTACATACCACATTGTTCTTACAACTTCTTGCACAAAATAGGGCACGAACTACTTGAATTTTCAAGTCTGATCCTATTACTTTTTGTGTAGATCCTCTCACAGTGATACTGATGAAAGAATAGACTGAAGAAAATACCCTTGTTAGTTTTCAGAAACACAAATTATCAAAGTATTTCATTTCAGTACTAATAATAGTTTTTGCTGTAATACGGGAGCTCATTAGGAACAAATGGCAGAGTAGAAGAAATACCACAGTACTTTTAGGTAGAAAAACAATTATGAGTCATCACTGTGACGAAGCTGAGAGAAAAAAATGTGATTCTAAAATGTATTAGGAAAGGCACTTGCTGCAAAGACCTGTTAATATCAATACGCTTTTCGGCAGGAGCTCCCTTCCAATCTTACGTTCCTAATTAAACATTATTTCTGCATGTCCCCAATATTCCCATGAAAGATATATTCCCAAAGGAGAAGGATATGACAAAATTGTCCCACTTTCTTTGTATCCCCCATGTCTTTAACTACTTCAAGATTTGCTCTAAAGCTCTTGCATGAGTATATCAGAGGAAACATACCACCACACAAGTTTATCATAAAGTTACCACGCAGCTTTAAACAAATATACAAATGTAATTAAATTTGTCAGCTGATACTGATAAAACTAACAGAATCTTCCACCCTTGAAAAAAAATCCCCAGAGATTTTTGGTTTATCTTAAATAAGTCCCCAAAAGACATGAGCTCAAACACATTTCTGACACTCCTCTACCAGAAGAGACCACGAGGTCTGACCCCCTTGGGTGGGAAGGCTTCCAGTTACAAGCTCCCTTCCTAAAGCCTACTGCACACCACAGAGGCTTCTCTCTGTTTCACAGGTTTACCACCTGAATTTATATCTGAGCCCATCCCGGTTTTCCCAGCTCACGTCTGCATTGGAACGCAGGCCAGAATTTCACCCCTTGGGCTTGTTCCACACTGTGGAACGACTGCCCTTTGTTTTGTGTTCGGTAACTGCTTCTAACGGTGCATTATCTTACCTTCAGAGGTAACTGTCTTCTACAGTATCACAGTGCTGGTTTGAGCTCTCTAAGGGTCTCAGACATCACCACCTAACTTCTTTATTGTTCTGGAGGTTACATGGTGCCAACAATTCCTCTGCCAAAATAAGTTACTATTAAAACAACACTGTCATGAGGCTATATTTAAAATGTTAAAAAAAAAAAAACACCAACCAAAAAACAAACTCTCAACTATAAATAAATTCTTTTTTGGCAGTTATTTGGTGAAACCATTTCAGAAAAAGCATGTGAATATTTTAGGTTTTCCTGTAGACTGTGTTCCTTATCATGCTTTAACTAATAAAAAACATAGTATCAAGCAAACACAGAAATAATAGCAAAACAGAATGTTACTCTTAAATAACATGGTGAAAATCAACAATAAAAATATCTTAATATACAAAGCAGCCACTTCGGAAGACTACTTAGTGAGGATAGCTGTAGTCTGGCGAGGGTAGTCTCTCCTTTATAGCTGATGGAAAGAGAGGGGCTCTTCCAGGAAGCAATCGGCAGCAGCTACAAGAAGCGCTGCTGTCTGGCGGAGCTGCTCACAGTCCACTGACTATGCAGAGGTATCATTTTTGTTTAGACCAGGACCGTTTTCTTTTTTGCTTTCATTTTCTGTTATCTCGCAAGATCCGAGATGTCTGATGTCTGTTACGTGCCTGTTGGAGAGTCTGTGTCCCCTCCTCTTCTGCGGGTCTCTTGGGGACAGCTGTGACATGGCACTGCAGTTTCTAGGCATGGAAAGGGCACCCAGCGACTGCCCAGCGAGGCAGAACTGGAACTGGCTGATTACACTGCGCCGAGCAGACCCGGGTAAAATCACCCCAGGTACCTTTAGCAGTTCTTGGAGAACCTATCCAGGCACCTCAATAAAGGCTCTTTGAACAGCTCTTTTAATGGACAGAAACTATTAATGCTTCGCCTAGGTGGAGCTGAGGAACTCTAATTTGCGACTCCTCAGTCGTCAATATGATTATTTTATTTGAATTAACTTTACTGTAGAAGGAAATGCACATCAAACATACCGTTTTAACATAGTATATTAATATAAGAAAAATATCTCTTTCTTCCCAACACAAAACCAAATATGAAGTCTGTGGTCATTTTTTTTCCTAGAACAGAATCCTTTTCCTCAGTGCCAAGAGTTCCCAGCCTCTATGTATACTGTGGTTTTCTTTTGGTTTGTTGTTGTGGCCATACATTTATTTTTGGATTCTCCCTCATTTTTGGCAGTTAAATTAGAAGCATGAGGAAAGGGTTTCCTCAATTATTTTGGGGGCTGGTTTTTGTTGTTTTTTTTTTAAATGAGACACACTCGAAGCAGAAACTGAAGCATACTATGAACTGTAATTTCAAAGTTGAAAAACCAGAAGAGTGTTCCCCAGAAGATAAAGCTATAACTCAAGTGAAAAATCTCCCAACAGGAGTAGCACCAGAAATTTCACCGCCCCAGGCTGTGCTCTGCAGAAATAAATTTTCTGCCATCCTGCTCAAAGCAGCTGCTGTCACAGACTTTTTCTGTTCCCATCCCATGCATTTTGCTACCCTAGGGCAGCTGCTTGCCCTGACTCTCCATTTGTGCCAGACCTGCCGATCGATCAACAACAAATGGAGAGCGTGAGTGTGTGCTTACAATATGATATAATCTTACTCAGGCTGCAATCCCAAGCACAACCAAGAGACTCCGAAATTAGGAGAGAAGTAAAAATAATTTAAGAATTCTTTTTATCTCCTAATTTCTGAACTGATTTCATTCTGTGGTTCAGACATTTGCAATGTTTATGATCAGTGAAACCGGTGTGTATTTTTTTAGTATACAGCAACAACTCTTGGTGCCAAAATCAACACACCGTACTGTTTACTGATGAATGTAGCAGTTTTCATTTTGATAATTCTCATTACTTCATCATACAGCTCATAGTATTTTACACTTTTCTCCAAGCCCAAATTCCTGAATTCATGTGATTACATGAGAATGTCAGCTTCCCCTTTATCACATAAAAATACAGATGAAGAAACTTGAAAGCATGCTGCCTGAAGGCCAGACGTTGAGACACCCTCGTGGTTTTATATCCTCAACAGTACGATTTTTTAAAACTTATTTCATTTGGGGGAGAGGGAGAGTAAAGGGGAAAAAAGGCTAACTCATCAACTTGGAATGTGTGGGAATGGCAAAGGATAGTTGTTAGTTCTTGGTTACATTACAGATGAAAGAAAACCCTTTTGTATAAGTCTTACCTGCACTAGGGTTAAAATAGTTGCTAAAAGGATGCCTGTCCTAGGCAGGTCTAGAGACACAGCGCACAAGCGTGACCAGGAAGGTTGTGACAAAGCAGGAGCAATATCTTCGCCAGCACCTGGTGGGACCTGCAGAGGCAACAGCGCAGGAGTTTCCTGAGAAACCCAACTCGCAAAACCGGAATTCCAGAATCCCGCAAATCCCTGCCTTGCTGTCTAAGGAAGAGCGAGTTTATTACCCCTTCCCTCTGCGGGAGCACCCATCCCATCGCTCCCCTTGACCCTGGCACCTGCTTTCACGAAAAGGTACCCCAAATCTTTTCTGGGACTGTGACTGTATCAAATTTACCTGAAATTAGGCGATAGTTACTGTGCGGAAGAAGGTGAGAAAAGGGGAAATTTGTCAGGTAACCGTGCATGTGCCACGTTTCCTTGGGAGAGCAGGCCAAATTTGGGGAACGGATACATGAACTACATTGCAGTACGAGCTGCCTGAAAACACATGCTTTAAAAAAAAAAAGAGTACCGGGTTTTAACTAGGGAAGAATTTCTTCACATTTTCACGCTGAGCATTTGTACCGAACTCCAACTAAACTTGTCCTTTCTCACGCATGATATTGAAAAAAACATTTGGAATTAGAGTTTATACTTTTTCTCTGTTTGGACTCGGAACCACAATCTGGTTTTCATCCCCTCCACCAGCAAAAAGCTCACAAAAACTGACAGGAAAAGCCTCTCTTGGGGGGTGGGGGGGAGGCAGAGACTGTTTTAGGATGGAAATGAGGCACTTTAGCGGGAGCTCTCCTCCCCTCACCTCTCTGCGCGCTCCTCCCCGCCAGCACTGAACGCCTGCCCGCTCTGAAGGGGCGACTCCGCGGCGGGGGGAGGCGAGAGGAGCCGTTGAGGAACGACCGTTGCGGGGGGGGGGGAGAGGGGGGCACTGCCCCCGCCGCGCGCGAGGCTGAGCGGGAAGGCGGGCTCCGGTGGAGGGGCGGAACTGCGGCAAATCTCAGCCAATCAGCGGCGGGGTCGCGGCTCGGCCCCTGCTGCCCGGAGTCGGGGAACCCCGTGGGTAACGGTTTCCCGCTCTCGGGGGCGCCGCGCGCCCTCTCAGGGGGGCTCCTCGGCGGGGCGGGGAGGAGGAGGCGCCCCCTCCCCGGCACTCACTCGCCCCGCGAGGCGTCCCTGCCCCTGAGGAAGGAAGGGGAGGGGAAGCAGCACAACTGGAAGGGGGAGATAAGGGCCGAGAGGGGCGGGAAAGCAAAAGAACGGGCAACAAAAGACAAAAGCTCCGAGAGGAGGAGAAGGAAGGAGCAGGAGGGAGGAAGCCGCACGGCCGCCCGCCAGCAGGGCTTCCCCTCACTGCGACAAAATGGAGGGCTGCAGAGCCCCTGGGATTCCGCTGGAGACAGCAGTCTGGTGCGCTTTCAGCCTGTGGAGAGCGGCAGGCTTCCCTCCGTCCCTGCCTGGCAGCCGCCGGGGCGGGGAGCGAGCACGTCTTCCAGCCGTGCGGAGCATCTCGCCTCTGGGAGCTGGAGAGATGACTTCTGCAGCGGCAAAGGTGTGTTTTAAACCGGAGACTGCCAGGCTGTAGCAGGAGAAAAGTGGTTTATGGCAGGTCACAACAAGCTGCTCGCCTCCAACGGAATGAGCTCAGGAGCCCATCAGCCCACACCTCGTTTTTCCTGATTTTGAAGACGTGCCTACACAGCACTAAATTTCCTTTAGTCTCCTTTGCCATGCATGTACCAGAATGGAACAGCTTGGTTCTAGTTAATATAAACCCAGTATCCCCAAAAGGTAGACTAAACTTCTGTTAAAAACAATCCTAAAGCTCAGGTTCCCCATTTGGTTTCACTCCAGTGGGCAAATAGGTGCATAGGGAATGAGCAGCCAATACAGGGCTTTAGATGGAAAGGCAATTCCTCCCCACACTTAAGAAAAAAAAAAAAAATCCCAGAAAACCACCACCCATTTCTTGGCTAATCACTCAAAAAAGCCTGTTTAGTTACTAGCTTTCTCAAGTGCATCCAGGGGATTTTTGCCAAGAATGCTGGACTAATCCCAAAATAAAAACAATGCTTTGTCTAGCTGTATAGGAGAAGCAGCTTTTTTTAAACGTTGTTGACTGAGGAGTAATTCACACAGACCGAGGCAGCTACTTTGAAAGGACAGCATTAGACATGCAGCTCGGGCTGTGGGGCACACCAAGTCAGCATTTATGAAAAGCAAAATATAAACAGGCTCTTGATTTTCATTTTTGTTTCTTAAGACTCAGCCAGACTTGCATAGCTCAGCTACACTCGAATGGTATTGATTTACACAGTATGCAAAAGCCCTGTCAGCTCCAACACTCATTCCTACATTAAACTCATCTGGAAACACTCTAAGTGAACTGTCCGGACATCACTTTGGGTTTTCCACAGCATCCTTCCTCGACTGACAATGTTACTAGAGACCTACAGTATCATAAAGTCCAAGTTCTAGCCCCAGAAAGATACACAATTCTGCAGGTTTCCCCAACAACAAAAAGATAACAGGAATTACCTCTTACTCCATTCCTTAAGAAATACCACATTCTCCACAGCTGTACATACTAAAAGAAGTAATCCAATACAATAGTCTCAATTTATTTGAAATAATTCGGTTTGAAAACTTTTTAATTTAAAATTTACAGCACACGTGGGGAGGAAACATGTTTTGTTACAACTAAAAATTATCAGAAGAGTGCTGCAGGGTTGTTTTCTTTAATTTAACACTGTCATGGCTTTATTCAAAACACAGTTGCACAAAATCAGTTACTCCAAAGTTTAAGGAAAGAGTTTGATAAGGAACCGAAACACACTATATACATACTGCCATACAAAGAGCATTAAAATAGGACAAAACCTCTACAAAATATAAAACCCACCCTTACATATTTGCATGAAAAGACCACCCACCAAGCAAAAAAGTTTCAAAAGTTATCTGGAGGCTCTGTATTACTTATTTTAAAAAATGCTATGCTGTTTAATTGCATGCCAAGCTGACAAATATGAAACTATACTTAGATGGTAACACTGAGGAAAAGACAAAGTTACTTAGGAAGTTAAGTTTTGTGTGAGGCTCAGATTTTTAGATGTAGCGGCTGATGCATGACGCTGCGAGTTGTTTTTAGTAAGTTAGGTCTGCCTATCTTAGGGAAGGTCTGCTAACCACTTCTGAGTTTATTCTGTTTTGTCCAATTAGCTCATCCAATGTCAAAACTGGACTCGCTTACTGAAACAAGACCAGTACTCAAATAATCTTAATCCATTAAAATACTAAATTTTTCGATTTAAAACTAATTTTATATGCATCAGTAAAAAACAGTTAAGGAAAACCCTGACAATGAGGTACTTTAAAGTACACGCTTATAAATAATAGATTTCAATCATTCACCGAAACTAAAAAAAAGTAAGCAGAAAGATGGGAAAACACACTTTTCTATCTCAAAGCTGAGCACAAAGCAACTGCCTTGAACACAGAGCCTCCATGACAAGATAGGATGTGCACTTACCTAAGAGTTCTATTCATTCAGTATTCATACACAAACACAGGAACTTAGATTGTGGTTGCAAATGTAGTTTTACCACTACTTTTCTAGTGTCTTTACAGCTATTTGTTAAAAAATGCAAAACCCATTTAGTCAGTTCATTTCCAAGTATATTGCCATCTGCCTGACTCGTTTCATTCAGGTGCCTTTAATGGCTGGCTATGCTTTACAGCTACATGAGAAACTATGATTTAAGGCTCTATTCGGGGGAAAAAAACCACACACACAAGAAATTGGGCTTTGCAGAACTTCAACCCTGCAGTATCTAAACTTGATTTAAGAGTTGGAAGTCACATTTAAAGTCTGCTAGTGTGTGAAATACTTATTAAATATTCACAGGTAACCGATCTATGGGTGACTGACTCTTACTTAGGTCCAGGAAATCTCCCTCTTCCCCATCCTTGGTGTCTCCCCCAGTTTAATGGCAGCTATTGTCAGCCAAGACAGATATAAAAATAAGTCTCTTGAATAAAGCTGTGTGTGATATTTGGTTCAGTACCTAGGTGAAACAATGTAAATTAGTTTTTTATCAAGACTACTGTTTTAAATCCAAATCATGACTGAAAGGAATGCTGTATGTCTGAACTTGTTTTGCAGTGGCTCGAATAGAAAACATGAATCCATTGGGGCAGAATTATTAAGACCTGTTGGTCTCACACAGGCTGCTAGAAAAAGGCTTCTCTGCATGTCTCCTGTACTTGCCACCAACTGTATGCAATGGAACAAGTTTCTGCAGCCATTCAATATAAAAAACCCTAAATTATTCACTAGTATTATACATGAACTTGAACGTTTTGCCTACAACCAGATTTAAAAAGTTTAAAAGGTGACCAGCGAAGAAAGACTAACTTATGTTCCTCTTTCCCCCTTCAACGATTCTATAAAAGTGGGGGGGGTTGTTTGAAAAAAATGTGCTTGAAGGAGTTACCCGTTAACTTCTGCATTAGAAATGCATATATTTTATAGCCAAACACCATGATTGTTGCAGAATTCCCGAAATGACAATGCAAGAGCGACGTGAGTGAAAGTTTAACAAAGACTTCTAGCAAAATCATTTAAAACTACAGATTATTTGCTTTTGTTAATACCTGCGATGACTATGTATTTTCGAGAAAATTTACGCGTTACAACCCTTTCAGTTTGCCAAGATACGTTCTTGAAAGTATCTAGTGAATACTCCAGCAAACACTGAACATCTGAACAAGCAGGAAAAAAAAGATCTTCTGAAACCCACTTAGGCTTTACAATGTAACACACAAAATGAGGAGAAGACTTAGAAAAATATTACAGGAGTCACCTTTTAAAAATCTGAAATGAAAGTGTAATCTAGTTGTCGATTTCAAATAGAATCCCTGGTAAACTCAGACTATAGTCAACATCTCCTTTAAAAGAGACTGGAATTTGCCATATAGCATTTTTGAGTTCAGCTTTTTAAGTATAAAAACTTTAAAATCTTGAAGGAAATTCACAATATTAAACCCATGTGAAATGGGTGGTTTTTAACTCTGGGCTAATGATAACCAACACAGCAAGCTTGTAGAAAATTAAAGAGCTCCAAATAAAAGTCTAGGGGGAAAAACTTGACAATGGCTTCAGTGATTATAGGGCTGAAAATTGTCTTCTACATATAGGTTCACTAACAGGCTATTATATCTTATTTGGAATGATAAAAAGGGCAAGAATAGTAAAACCACACTTCTCCTATAAAAAGTTAACATATTATCTTCTGTAGGGACATCTATGGTACATGGAGACATACAGATCTGCATAATCACTATTGCGTATTCTGTAACTTAAGAATCTGGTCCTACTTGTGTCTATAACAAATTAATCATCCTCTTCCTCGCCTTCATCTTCAGGGTCTCGTTTCCTCTTCTCCCCTCGAACGCCCTCTGCTAAGGAAAAGAGGTATGCATACATGTCATTAGGTTCTGCTCAGACATCATAAATGTAATGTTATACTTGTAGAAAAGGTAATTGAAATGGATTAGTGTTCGTTTGTAGTTAATGCATTCACCACTATAATGTCTCTGTTGCTTATGGCTCTCAAAAAAAGATCAGTTTACATTACTCTGAATAATTCATGCAGGCCATATTAAACTAAGTTCAAGGTAAGCATGTGATGTTCCATACAGGAATTATCAAGATGAAGTGGATTCATAAGAAAGTGTTTGTTAACATATATTTGAGAACTAAAATGGAAATGACGTTTTTGTATCTCCCTAACTTTAGTTTTTAGAAGTTGCATACACCCTGCCCAAAACCCAGCAGTTTCTGCAGATACCAAGTGAAACGTGCTCTGTTCTCTCTCCAATGACAAACTGATATAAGCATCTTGCATAAACATCTTTGAGCTTATTCTTAGAAATATGCTTAATTCGGTCAGTGGACTGTGCGCTCTTGTGGTGAAATCATGAAATGCAATTTTGTCAAATCTAATAGATTTATTTTCCAGCAGTCATTTCCTGGCTAATTAGCCATCCTGACCTCCTGCTTTGTTGTCTTAATAGATTCGAAGGCTGCATTTGTAAAGGGTGAAGAATTAGCATTACCATTTCAGAATTTCATTTTTTTCAAGTGCAAAAGACATCTCCAAAAACTGCTCCACGAAGCCAAGCGTACAGATGAGACGGGGACTAGTCTGGTGAGAAATTCTAGAATTTGTCTACAGTTTACACAGACTTCAGGGCTTCAGCATTAATACAAAACTTTGCTGCTAGGGATAGTTTAAAGATTAGGACAGAGTTCTTAACCATTAGAAAGCGAAGTTCTGGAAGAGCCTCGTAGCAAGAGAAGAACAGAGGAAAAGCCAGTTAATTTTAAGACGAAGCTTGATTTTTTTTTAAAGGGACTTTAGCAGCCATTGACTGGTAGTAACAGGGGACTCCTATCCGCTGTCTTAATCTTTCCACTTGGAACAGAAATGCGCACAACTAAGCCACCCATCCATCCACCCCCAGATCAGAGTACGCTGGTATCCGCACAAGCATCAAGAATAAGCCTTCTGCTGGTCCAGAACAGAGCAGGAGCATTGAACATAAGGCTGGCCCTTCCCTGAAGGCTTGGAAACCTCAATCAAGGTGCAAAAAAGAATGAGTGATATGTTTGTCCTGTTTAACTTCTTGCAGGTCCTTTTTAAAATATCGGAAGATAAAATAATAAGTTACTTTACGAAAAAATACTCAAGTAACCCACTTCTTGCAAACAGAACTTTACATTCTGCAAAATACCAAAGGAACAGCATCAGCGTGCAAAAATGCCACTTCTTCCACATCAGTTACACGCACTCGATACACTATACCTTCTTAAAGCAGGATGAACCACACACACTGGCAATTTTTTGCAAGCTTTTGACTATTATGCACGTGTCTGACATCAAAACAGTAACTTATGAAATTAAGAAGTTACAACCATTGATAAAAAGACTAGACAGAAAAAATATGGTTACGCTCACTAGCTAAGCCGTTAAGACAGGATACTGGGTCGAGCCTGCCTCCTAGGAGTTGCCTCTCAGGTAGAGAGGTTTACTGGAAAAGCCGCTTTCAGCTCGATAAAGGGAAAAGATACAGCTGCTGCTGCTGCTTCTAGGGCTTGCCAGCAGAGCCTCTGATGTATTAAAGAAGGTATTTTAAATGTATGTAAATAACATACGCAAGGTATACAGAAGAGTCCCTCTCCTCTCCATGTTGGAAAATTAAAATTTCTAACTGTAGGAGATGCAGTATCTTTCATTTTAGAAAACTGCTTCAACGAGAGACTTTGAAAACCTGTCATTTCTTCCTTATTCTTATTTTACAAGTGAGCGGACAAAAAAAAAGTATCAAATACTGCACAGCTACTTTACTACCTGCTCGAGCTCTTGCTTAAACCGATCCTAAAATTCTTCACATACCTTCAGAAACAGACCAAACAGTGATTTATGCCATTAGAGTGCACATCCCAAACTTGCAAAGTTACAGAATTATAAAGAATCAACCATTTTGGTCACAACTTGAATAACTTGAGAACTTACCTTCTTCCTCTTCATCGCCTCCTTCTTCAACATAGTCATCATCATCATCTTCATCCTTTACAAAAATTGTGAAATATTTTTAAAATTGCCGTTTATTTAAGTTTTGCTTACATGCTGATCCTGAGCAGAAATTCAGAAAATCCCACTTACTCTGTTCAGAGGTCACATTCCACATTTACTTTTTTGTTACTGGCCATCTGTACAAGGATAGGCAGCCAAACTGACTATAGTACATTTAATCACCCACGCCAGTTATTATCTGGCCCGGTATTCTCGTTTCTTTGTTTTTCCCCACTTATCACTACCTTACGCCAGCTCAAGAGTAAGTTATTGCAAAATTAACTGAAGAGGCCACGACAGCAAATAGAAATGACAAACAGCCTTAGTTTTCCTTTTAACCCTCTGTCATTAAAGGACAACGAAGAGGAGAAAGCAGAACAGCTAATATCTTTACAAAATTATTGTTTCTATGTCAAATGAATTAGGTTGCTGGGGATTTTTTTTCTTAGTGTTTTGTTGTGGATTTTTTTTTGTTGTGTGGTTTTTTTTTTTTTAAAGCTGATAGCTGAAAAATGTAAACCAATTAACAATCAGCAGCCCCAGAAAATTAAACAATGGAGCAAGATCTCTGCCCTACTGGCACAATGTCAAGCCTTGAAGACAAACTGAAGTCTTATTTTTATATCCATCTGCTATTTCGAATTTTATACATAGGGTAATATAACAAATGAAAATGTGAAAACATTAGAGAGCCCATCTGACATTTGCCCTAAGAACATGGGGATTAAAAAGCGCTCTCGATTACTTCATTGCAATTAGAATGGTGCATGATTTAATTTTCCAAATTATTTTCCAAAATACAGGGAAAAGCTAGCAGACTAGAACTCTCTCAAAACTTCACATGCTTCGCCCTGACGACCACCTGTTCCCTACCTAAAAGAAAGCAAAATACAAACTCAGTACCTGGTTTTGTTGCACCGTCATCAGAAGGGCCACGGTTCTGAACTCCCCTAACATTTTCATGGCTCTGTGTGGCAATTCCTAGTCACCTAACGTGCAGAGCATGTGCACATACTGACGACCACACACGATTAATCCCTGATATTATTCCTAGTCACATATTGTTCATTTTCCAATGAACTCTCTCTAAGGTCTTGGCTTCAAAACAGATTTACTCATTTAGTTTTACCTTCATTAATTGTGTTACAGACATTACCTCTTCAGAGTATTAAGGCAGGAACAAAGTTACATTCGTAAGCAAATCATATGAGCGCTAGTTACAAGAACAAAATGAAGAACACCAGAGAGTTTAGTTCAAGATTTTCTGCACATCCATGTGAAATGCAGCCTATAGGAGGTAAACTCTTATCAAAAGTAACAGTAATGGAAGTGATGTCAACAGGATTTTTTTGATCTGAAACGTAAAGCTGCTTGCACAGCCTTGCACACAAACTCCATGCCAGACACACTCTGCCTCCGAAACCCCTGTAGCTGTCCAAGGAGAGTACTAAACCAGGACTCCTGGGTTTTACTTCCATGCAATAATCATTTAGGCATGACCAGTTTATATCTACAAGAATCTATTCATAACCTTGTAAAACATGTGTATTTTCTTATCTTAATACTCCTCCACTTGCTTTTTAGCACAGTACTACTTGAAAGATCCTGTGGGCTATTCTCCACAGCTCTTCAACACCACCACTAAAGAACATTTTCAAGTGAGTGCATGGTAAAAACCCCAGCATTTATCACAGCAAAAAACATAGACTTTTCCTTTGTTTCACCTTACTTGAAGTACTGGTAACTTGTTGCGACTTCATTCTCTTCTTTCGCAAGACTAGGGCATTTTCTTTGATTTTCCGAAATAAATTAATTTATTCTACTTAACATGTATTTCTATTCTGACAAGTTAATTGGTAGTAGCGCATAGTTTCAAAATGTTGGGGAGAACGGATTCGTTAGCTTACAGAGAATAAAGAGGCTCTACCGTCCTGCAACGTTAAGGGGTGGGATAAAAGTCAACCAAGCCTTGGAAGTCAGCCAGGACCATCTTCATAGCTGACAGCCACCACTCGTGTTCAAGGCAACACTTTACTTCAGTGACAGCAGCATTCTCTCTAAAATATCTCACTGCATCTACCCTGCATTTATATACTCTGTGTCTGTACATTTAAATTAACACAGAAGTCTGTAGGCGGTTTTTCTTTATTTCTTGGATTTGGTAGAATTTACAAACTTTACCTGAATCTCTTCTTTCATCAGGTATGAAAGACCTACTTCCTCCTCCTCTTCTCCTTCCCCCAAATCTGAACCTCCATCATCTTCATCATCTTCCTCTTCATACTCTCCTGGAGGACCAGCTTCATCCTCATCTTCATCATCATCACCTTCATCTCCTTCTGAAATGAAGGATACACTTTTAAATAAATGCTAAAAGTTTCATTAACTTCTCTTTATGCAAGTTTGTATACACCAGGTCAAGCTAGTTGTAATGTTTTTTTCCAGAAGCATTTGGGGTTTATTTTTTTAAATGCAGGCAACATGTGGGAAACAAGCATGATTTTAATGAAGTTAATCGTTATAATTTTTTTCCATGAAGAAAGGCTACCAATGTTTTTACATCACAAGCTTCAGGCAAAATTCTCTATGCCTGAAGCAGCTACATATGCAAACTCCTGCAAGGGAGCTGAAAATGTCGTCAGTGGAAGGAGAAGAGAGGCTTCTCTATGGAATCAAATCCTAAAATATTTAAAGGCAAAACCAGCTTAACATATTACATTTATCTGTTATTTAATCACTCACTAGTAACTATTAAACACCTACAGCTGATCTCTCATTTCATTTTTGTGTCTGGAGCGTATAATCACTTTCATAGTTTCAGTTAGGTGAATTACAAGAAATGACAAGGTGATTTAACGCTTAAATTCATTTTCAAGTTAATAACCTATTAATCTATTTTCAAATATTGGGTTTATTTTCACATTCCAAATATCAACTATTTGGCTTTCACTGAGTTCTTTAAACACAGGCTTCCAAACTTTGATGTGCCTGAGTACTCGTCAGCAGCCCCCTGACAGGGCGACCCAGCACACAGCAGCAGCAGCTCCCAGCCAACGATTTAAGGCACAGAGAAATCACTGGAAAACCTCTGCCATAAACAGATGCAGCCCAAATCTCGCTGGTTATTTGTGTGGATATTTAGAACACAGACATGCATACGGCGCTGCATCACAACAACAGCCCATCATATTTGCTAACAGCGCTGAAACGTGTTTTGGATGTTTTCTTTCTTAACAGCTTTGACTGTGTCAGTCATCTGTTAAGCCAAGTACATTTAAAGAAGAGCACGCATACTGGTCCTGCAATCACATCAACGTAGAATTTGTAGCCACACACTGACAGACCTATGCCTACGGGTTTCGTTTTCCATCAGGTAACAATGGAAAAAGACGTAGGAATAGCCTCGTTAAGGACTATAACGGAGGTCAGATCAAAAGGAACTATATACATTTTTTGAACAAAAAACTGTATTATACTTGAGGACAGGACTGAAGCCATTACAAAAAAACAGTAAGATTATAACTTTTCATGCAAAATAACGTGTGTTTGTTCCCTCGCTTTGTATCACTCAGGAGTGCCGAAGTGCTTTACTACCGGCAACAACTTATTTTGAGAACATTTATATCTTTGTAACATCTTTAGTCAAATTTCCTTAAACTCAGAAGGCTTCTGCAAGAACACTCAAAACCTTTGACAGGGGTTTCCCTTCTGTATCACAGTGTGTTAATACCAAACGAGTTCTACAAGTCCGCGCATCAAAAATAAGAGCACAGAATCGTGCTAGTGCATTCAGAAGTCACTATACCCCACGCCACATCTGTATCTTTATTACAGCATACTATTTCTATCCACAGTTTATTTCAAGAAGTTACCCTCATCATCATCATCTTCTGAGTCCGGTGCCTCATTATCTTCCTGATCAAATCCATCTAGGTATGTGATTTGCTGAAGCAGCTCAAAAATGCTGTCTCTGTAATCCTCGAGGTTTGTAATCTCACAGTTGAACAGGTCAAGGCTCTTCAAGTTTTTGAGATTTTGCTGAAAATAAATGAAAAGGGTCTTTTTCCCCCCAATTTCATGATGTGGTACTTCAAGTTACAGTGCAGTCATGGCCCAAATACAGTTAACCATACAGCCAGCTACAGAATTTATTTGGTCCCCATCCCTTCTTTTCTATTCAGTATTTTGCTCCCCATTAAACACAAACTTCAGTTCAAAAAGGTGTGTGCATAGTCAGAACGCTAATGAAAGTGCTTTTGCAGATCAACTCCACAGCGCGTTTGCAGCACGCCCAACACATCCTTGAAGCGCTAGACCACCATGCACAGACTGCGTAACACACATTTGGGTTTGGTTTTTGTTTGCATAGCCCATTTTTGTTCACTCTTGGGCAAAAACTTAACAAGTCCAGCAGCCTTTCAGTAAACAGTTTGACTAATTTAATTACAGGGATCTTTGAGAAGCAAGAGGCACTTGGTAGGACTGATAACTACAGACCACTGCAGAATTTGCTTTCCGAACAATAAAGACTAGACAACTGGTGGTGCTTTTTCTCACCTTTCAGACTTTACCCACATACAGGACGAGACACCTGCATGGCTTGGCAAGCATCTAAGATGTAAATAAAAGTGCTTCCTCTATGGAGCACTAACTGCTTTACTTAGTCTACTAACTGCTGGCTTAAAGCACCATTAAAGTAGATGAAGAATCTTTATGAGCAGTTTTAAAAATATGCAGTCTATATCAAAATCCTAGGAAAAAAAAATCATCAGCTAGAAAAAAGGGTGCACAGGCGCTGGCAGCTTCCTCCCACATCTAAGTAACCTACTACTGGTGCTTTGTTCCTAACTGACCGTCTCATACACACATCCTAATCACTTCACAGTTTAATGAACGCTTAAGGCAGTTGCTTATTAGACAAACTATACCTTAACAAACGAACACAAGAGGATTAGCAAGACAGAACGTGGCTACTTTTCTTTCAAAGACAAAACAGAAGCTCAACAATCTCTTACTCAGTACATCCCACCACTAACACAGAAGGAATTTTACAGGGGTACATTTACTGTCTCTAATAACCATGACATCAGGTTAATAAAGTCAGGACCAACTGGAATACTGACAAACCTAAAACACCGCAGCATCCGTTTCACCTGAGCTGGCAAGAAAAAAATTTATATAGAAGATATGACAGGTGAGGAAAGAAATTTAATTTCACATGCCTTTCAGCTGAAAAGGAATATAAGCAGCTAGAACATATCACGCTGCATCTTTGTACTTGCTGATCTCTTGCACTGTACTAGTTTAACCCCCCCCGTTTGCTGTTTCTATACTGTGCTTGAAAAAACTGCTCATACACAGCCCTTACAGCTAAGTTGGTACCATTCCATTGCAAAAAAATTAATTTATTGCAAAATCCATTGCAAAAAAATTAATCTATTCTTGATTTAAGAAAAATAGTATTTATTAGATTTAAATTTTCCATTAGCCCCTCTCACTTCATACTTACGAGAGCTTCCACAGTGCCAAGATCTTTGATTTTGTTGCCACTTAGATTTAGATATGTGAGATTTGGACATCTTTCTGCAAGGACCTCCAGGCCTCCTGAGATGATGTTGTCGCTCAACTCCAACTATTATACACGAAAATTTAATTAAATGACTAGATTTTTACCATCAAATTCAGACCCACATCATTTTTAATCATTCTCCCTTTAAATGAACAGTTTAAATCACAAAGCTGAACACTTTTGAAGAGTCCCGCAAGTTAACAAGCAGTAGTTGAGTTATGGCTTTGGCTGCCAAAAAGTTCCTTTAAGTTTACTTTGAGAATTATAAAGTACTCCTTAAAATCTCATGGGTTTGGATACTTAAATTTTAAGCTGGTAGAACACATAATACTGGAATTCGCTGCAAGCCTTTATTCTGCCAGCGATGTGCAACTTCCCTGGCTGGGCAACCCAACGGCCTCTTATCAACCATCGGCATTCGGCAAGACACGGCCAACCTCCACATTTTTAATAGACAAGCATTTACTGTCCTAAGAGTCATTGGCCAAGCCCCGTTTGGCCATAATTAACTGGAGATAACCCAAAACAATTTCAGATCTTAAAAACACATAGGAGGGATATGGCTGCCACCTCATAAAGCACCGTCAGCGCCACACAAGTTCAACTGCGAGCGCCGAAAGGCGCAACCGTGGGTTGTCACCCACGACTTTTACTTCTCAAAGCGCTGGCAAGCGAGAGATACGTACCTTTCGGAGCTTGCTCAACGTGGGAAGTTTGGCCAGCGATGTCAGCTCTACATTGGCCATGCTAAGAAACTCGAGTTCTTTAAATGAATCATTCAGACCTTCGATTTCACCGTTGCTGGATCGGCAGTTATCGAGCACCAACTCTGTCACCTTCGAATAGGACAGCAAGTCACTTGTCAGTTTAATGAGCATCAAAAAACCACACGCTTCATCTAAACCACAACTTGGAGACCGTTGAATACCTGTTGGTTTGGTGTTTGTTTTAAATTTAGACTAGACTTGTGGTCCAAAATCACTGACACCCGCCTATTTAAAAAAAAAAGTATGCGGTTTCCCTTCCTCTGAGCATGCTTCAAATTCTGCAAAAACTGCCGTCTAACCCCAAACTTTACTGATGGACACTTTTATAGCTTCCTATAGTGCCACCGCGGCCTGGGGTATAAGCTGCCTTCATATACAAGTGAACTGCTAACTTGTTTCTAAAGTCCAATAATTTAATTGTGCGTATTCAAAGCTACAAAAGCATTCAATTCCTTTCTGCACCCTAAACCTTCTGGCTCCAGATTATTTTAGCAGTGAGTTCTGCAGGTGAATTAAGCCCAATTAAATCACTTCCTCATGCCAAAGCCACTAAAACAACTAGAGAATCGATACAGGTCACGTGCTTTGAGGAACGGTAACAAGGAGCAACCAATTAATTTTAAATCATTTCATCTGCAGTGAACATACCACTCATTAGAAAGGACGTTAACAAGGCGACTCTTCCTTTCCCCTGTACACTTTTAAATAATAACGTTTTAAGACTGCAGAAACCTCCCAGTGGCACGCTTTGCCAGCTTCAAGTAAAGTCTCGCTGTTGTTTTATTTTTCCACCAGAAAACATTACTCCAAAACAAGCACGAAGTTTTAAAGAAAGCTGCCAGGGGAGAGGGGACCTTCACGGCTTCGCCCGAGAAAGACGCACGCTAGAAGCGCACGGAGGCCTTTCCAGGTACCTGCCACTGATAAACTTACTGAAACACGAGCCGTTTGGTTAAATCAACAGTTTCAGGCACTTTTTTCCCCAAATCCCCCGCGGTCAGTCTCGCAGCGATACCGACGTATTTGGACTTTACTCCTGGGGCAAGCGAGAGGCGCAAATGCGAAAAAAAAAAACCACCAAAACACCCTGATCTCGACGCAAAACCATCTGCCAGAGCCACGAGTGGGGCAGCGGGGTCCGCGAGAGGACCACGGGGGACGAGGGCCGTCCCACGCGACGTGTCCCCCCGGCAGTGGCGTGGGCGGGTGGCGGGAAGGGGCAGCGCGCAGCCTCGCAGCGCACGTGAGCTCCTAAATTTTCAGGTTTTTCCTTTTTTTTTTTTTTTTTTTTTTTTTGCATCTTTCCGAAGAAACGGGAAGTTGGCGGCGGGAGGTGCGGGGGGACGCCGCGTTCGTTAACCGGGTGGGGTGGGGACGGGACACCCCCCGGTTCTCCCTGCGGGGTGGGCTGGGGGTCGGGGGGGGACCCTCCGGCTCTCCCCCCCGTGCGCCCGGCGGGGCGGCGGCAGGAAGGAGCGGGACCGAGCCGGCCACGCCACGCAGCGCAGGGCGGGGGGGGGGGGGTGGGGGGGCGGAAAAGAAAATTAATTTAAAAAAATTAAAAAAATAAAGGCTGAGGGAAGGGTGGAGGCTGGACTCGGCGCGACCGTGACCTGTTTACTACAGCCGCGCTCGCAAGTTGGAGGCGGCCGGCGGCGAGCCGGGAGGGGATTAACGGCGGGAGCCCGTCGGGGGCCCGCCCGCGCCCCTCGGCCCAACTTCGGGGGGCGCGGGGCGAAGCTGGCGGCGAGGAGGGGAGAGAGGGAGGGGGCGCGGGTCCCCGCCGCCCCGGGGCCGGCGCCCGGAAGCGCCGCCCGCGCCCCGCGGGGCTCCTGCGCCACGGCTGACCCAGATTCGGCGGCGCCGCCGGGCCGGGCCCGCGCGGCCTGAGGCGGCGGCGGTTCGCCCGTGCGGGGGCGGGAGCGCGGCCCGCCGCCCCGCCGCCCCTCACCTTCTCGGGGGCCCGGTTCCTCAACTCCAGGTTGATGCGCTTCTTCATCTCCATCGCCCCCCCCTCCCGCGGCTCCGCAGTGGCGAGGGAGGGTGGCCGGGCGCGGCGGGGGACCGGCCGCGGGGTCGCTGCTGCGGCGGCCGCCGCCGGGAGGGAACCGGGAGTGGGGAGGGGAACGCCGCGGGCAGCCGCCGCCGCCGCCCCGCTCCGCGCGCAGCTCCGGCCCCGTCAATGGCCGCTCGCACACTGAGCCTCCATGACATGGCGCATGGCGCCCCCTCCCGCCGCCACGCCCCCGTCCCGGGGCGGGGCTTCCTCCGCGCCACCGCCCCTCTCATTGGCCCCGCCGCGCCGCGGGGGGCCCTGCGCGATTGGCTGGTCGCGCTGCCCGTCCGGCGGCGCGGCCTTTTAAAGGCGGGGGAGGGGAGGAGGGGGGCGGGGTTTGCCTTTGTGCGCGGGGGCGCGCGCGGCAGCGGCGCGGGGGGGGGGCGCGCGCGCGCGCGCGCTTTTTGCACGTGGTGGCGGGGAGGTCACGCGTGGGGTTTTGCACGCCTGGTTGCAGGAGGGACGGTTGCACGGGGGGCGGGGGGGATGCTGCAAGCGGCGGTTTTTGCCCGTGGCGTTTTGCACGCCTGCTTGCGTGGGGTGGGGGCTGCGGGCGGGAGGTGGCGTGTCCGGTTACACGGAGGGAAGGCTGCACGGGGGAGGAGGTTCCGCGCGGGCGGGTTGCGTGTCCTGTTGTATGGCCTCGGCGGGCGGCAGGTGGGGGTTTGCATGCCCCGTTGCACTGGCGTGAGCTGCTGGCGGGGGGTTGCACTCCCTGCTCTCACGGAGAGAGGTTGTATCCCCTGTTGTGCGGTGGCGAGGGGCTGCAGGTGGGCTTTCGCATGCCCCGTTGTACTGGGGTGGGCTGCTCGCGGCGGTTTGCACGACTGTTTGCACGGGGATGAGGCTCCAGCACCGTTTTGCATGTGGGGGTTTGCACGCCTGGTTGCACGGGGATGGTGCAGGTGAGGGTTTGCACGTGGGATCTTGCATGAGGGGTTGCACATGGGGTTTTGCATGCCTGGTTGCATGGAGGACTGCAAGCAGAGTTGCACACTGGGTGTTGCACGCCCAGTTGCATGGCGGGAGTTTGCAACGAGTTTTTCTATGTCTTGTTGCATGAGTACAGCAGACGAGTTTTTGCACGTGGGATTTTTGCATGCCTGCTTGCATGGAGAGGCTGCAGGTGGGGGTTTGCATCTGGGGTGTTGTATGGGTGATTGCGCAGGGCGGGTTGCATGCCCGGTTGCGCCGAGGTTTGCACGCCCTGGGGTTGTAGCCTCTCCTGGAGGCTCTGAAGGCGAGGCAGGACATGGATGCAGGCGCTTTCAAGCTTTGCTCTTCCTGGCCGACCTGTTCTGGTGCATCCTCTGCATGTGCAGTCTCTGCAGGAGAGCTCACCGTAAGGCTCTGAATGCTCCAGTTAAAGTTCGGATCCTGTCAGCTTTGGGCCTTCCGCTGTTGATGCCCCATTAAGCGTCTCCACGCTGATGGCTGTGCGAGCCTTGCAGTTAAAATTGTTTAAAAAAAAAGCCACAAATAAAGGATGTAAAAACTCCTCGAATAGGGAAATGTGCAGGGGACGACGTGATGCCAAAGCAAACCCACAGGCGAAACCCGCTGGATCCTGCCAGGTCTGGCCAAATCTCGGTCTGGGCTTCCTGCAGCCCCCCATGACTGAGAAGAAGCTGCTGTTGTTGCTGTTAATTTGCATTATTTTGTGTTAATACGCATGAAGGCAGCTTTGCAAACATATAGGATATGTAGGGGAAGGTAGATGCACGAGCAAACAACTATGTAACAGCATAATTCTTTAATCTTGAGGCACCTCAGGATGGATATATATGGTTTCTATGTATCTGGAAGCATGGAAAACTTTTTTGCTATTTAAAATTAAAAATATTTCTGTATTTAAAGCTTCGCTCCTGGAAGATGCTGATCTCCAGCCGTGCTGCAGCCGCTGAATCATGCCCATAAGCCACTAACATCCTTAATGCTAAGTACAGGCAGAAGTGCTTTGCCAGGCTGGAAGTGTTAGTCCCTCCTAGACAAGCAATTCCAAATATTTATATGTTGATTCTTTTAACTTTGAGACACAAATAGCCGGAGACATTTTGGCAACTTGGTGGCAGAACAAAAAAAAAAACACCCAACATGGGAATCTCTGCTGGTCTATTCTACTTTGTGTAAACTGAGCGGAGAAAATATTTCCTGTTTCAGAATCAAATAGTGAGGGTTTAGCCAGCCTGTTTCTCTAGTTACTTGAGAAGGGGTTAAAATTGGGTTCAAAAAGACTGAATCTTACCAATTCGGTGCCATATTTGGTCTGGAAGATATTTTATTTTAGGGGGTCTCGAATACAAAGTCACCCACTGATGTAGGAAAAATAAGGGGTGGTTTTGCTGAAGGCATTGCAGTGCTGCTTGCGGTACTAAAGGCAGAGCATCGCTTTGTCTGAAATTGGAATTTATTTGTGACAGCTGATACTGAAGTGCTTAAAAATATACATTTGGAAATAAAAGTTAATTGGGGGAGGATTTAATACTGGAGTCCCTTTCCTGGTGTGGCTGTTTGCAGCTAAATGCAGCCTTGCAGCCTTCTCCAAAACACACTCGTGCGCTCTTCATAGGGAAAAAGCAGTCTGAGCGGTAGAGTAAATGGAAGGAAAACGGGAGATTCGAGGAATAAAAGGAGAATGATGCTTTTTTTTGTTTCAGATCCAGTTGCTCCGTGTGGTGCTGATGGAAACGGTTCCTGTTCTCAGGGGCATCGCTCTTGCCGGGGCTTTAAGGTCCGATGTGAGGTTGGTATTGACGGACGTACCGGGGCACTGAGCGAAGAGAATAACTTATAAATGCAGGAGACCGGTCTCAGCCCTCATCAGTAATTGCGTAAATCTGCACAAAGTCAAGTTTCCTTCCCCAAAACGTCATCCTCATCTTAACAATCTTAAAAAAGGGGGTTGCAAACCCCAGAGCCGGTTGCCTCCTCGCTGGCCCCGTGGAGGGCGGCTTCGAGCTGCTCTTCTGTCGTCGTGTGTGTTTTTGCCTGCATCGCTGGTGTTCTTGGGGGTGGAACCAGGGCACTGTTAATCCCCCCGTGGTTGCTCCTGTACAAGTGCTGTGCAAAAAGCAAGATCACCAACGCCTGGAGTAAGAAACAAGCCCTAAAGCCAACCCAGCCCCTTTTTTTTCCCCTCCCTTTTTTTTTTTCCTCCATCCATGAGGTCTCCGGGGCTGGATGCCCCTTCTAAGGCTGGCCCACATTAAATGCATCCCAAAACCACAGTTACCCTCCGCTGTGGGTGAGCAGAGTCGCATCAACGCCTGCTCCAGGACTTGCTTGCCAAGCCCCCTGGGATCTTGCACCCGGGTCCTGGGAGCCGTGCTAAGACCAGATGGAGCACAATTTTTTTCTCAAAGAGTTTCATAAGGTGCTTCTAGAAAACACCAGAGGCCTTGAGAGACCTTCTGCTTGCTTCTTGCCTGAAGATAACCAGGGGAGGTTTCAAAACCGGAGGGAAATCCTCTTTGTGTTAAAGCAGCTTATCCCCTGGGGGGTTGCTGGGAGAGCTGGGCGGCCGTTTGCAGAGCCGAGGGTCGGGCAGGCGTTGCACGAGTGGTGAAAAAAGGGGTAAATCTGGGAAAGCAACTTGTGAAAGCATCCGGACGCGGTGCGGGAGGATGGCTTCACCCCCAGCTTCGGGTGTGGACTGAGGAAAAGCTCCCGGCTTTACCGTCAGAAAGGACCTCGGGTGAGATCTTGGTTTTCCTATTAGAAACGCAGGCATGCCTTTCCAAAGAAAAAGAATTAAAATAACATCTTAAACTTTCAATATTTGCACTGATACAAGTGTGTTTGCTCACTTTTAGTATCATGTGCAAAACGGCAGGTACCGTAACGGAAAACCTGGGATTTTCCCCCGGTCGGAGCTCCCAGGGTTGGACCCGGGGCGTTGGGGGTGGCCGAGCATGGTCCGGCTGGAGCAGAGCCCGATGCAGGAGCCGATGCTTTTCCAACAGCTTGAGGGAAGGTGCATTTAGTGTTGTAAGAAAAAAGAGTATTCATAAACTAAAGAGATTTTGGAGAATAATACCTGCTTTGGGAAGGCGGTGAGGTTGTTTCTAGCTATACATCGTTAGTTGTAATTAGGTCAGGACACACCTTATGCTAAACACTGCTGTAACTTGAATATAGTTTTTGGCCCTTTCTTCTGGTCTTGAAACTATAAAATGAGCTATAAAACTATTTTTTAGTCTTTACAATAAACTGGGTTTATTATATATGTCTTCACATATTTAACTTCTCTGTGTGGTTGGGTTTGTCTCGTGCTTTCGGAAAGGGCTTGTGGTTTTCTGTCCCTCGGTGTCACGAACACCACCGTTGAGTATTGATACCACTAATTATTTAGTAATTTTTTTTTATTAATAAATGTAGCATGTTATAAGCTCCATGCACATATTTAATTTTCCCTTAATTTTTTTTCTTAATTGCAGGGTTAAAAATCTCAGCGCCCTGTATTCAGAAATTATTTTCCGGAGCTCTCCTAGGCAAAGCTCAGCATTTTTTATCAACTTTCATAGCAGCGGGGAGCCAGGAGGTGGCACTGGCTGGCAGCACATTCGGGTCTTGCTCCCTTCAGCAGCTCCGGGCCCTGTTTCGGAGCCTCTTGGCTTCCCTAGAAAATAAAATACTTCTATTTTTCAAGGTTGGGAGCCTGGATAACCCCTCAAGCTGGGGCGAGGGATGGTGGGAGTGGCTGGTGATGGCACCGCCGCTCTGTGGATGTAGAGGAGATGGGTGGGTTTGGGTTGTACCTGCTCCGGCGGACTGGGGAATTTCTGCCTGGGGTTTTGAGGGCGAGCTCGAGGGAGCTTGAAGCTCTGCAGACCTGGGGGCCGTGCGGACGTGACCACCATGAGCTCTCTCTTTTGGGTTGACTCAACCTCCGTTGACTTGCGGGTGCTCCAAGATCGCATGGGTGCACCTGGATCAGGTTTGCTGCCCCTCCTTCCCCAAAACTCCTCCAAAGAAAAGCAGCGTAGACACAGAGTGTGGGATTGTTTTTTTTTTTCCCCCAGCTGGGCCAAAAGGAGCCTTATAAACTCAGATTTGCTGACCAAAAAAAACACATTTCTGGCACAGTTTGTTCTGCGTGGGGAGCTGATGCGGGCTGTGTTGGTTGGAGGGACTTTTTTTTTTGGTCCAACTTCTCATTGCACCATAGATATCGCTGGTGTTTCTAGAAAATAAATAGTATTGAGAGCAATTCTGCAAAAAACGAAGCGGAAAACTTCTGCCTGCTTTTTCTAGCTAGCTATTAGCTTATAGCTTGTGGGTTTAGCTGCTTAAAAAGATCCTTTTGATGGGACAAGCACAAGTTTCTTGCATTTGTTCCTCCTGTTCTGCTGGTGTTTACTGATGGTTTACCAAGCAACTGCAAACAAAACCGCCCCGCCGGCCACCGCAAACCTCGTGGTGGATGATTGCCGGCGTGGAGCGTTTGTCCCCAAACAGCCCCATTTAACACGGTGGTTTGGGAAGACGGGACGTGGCAAAATCCGCATCTGGTCCCCAAGGTGCTGAGGTTTTCCTGGAGAAATGGGGTGGGAATTGGGGCAGGAGGAGCAGGTTAGCCCAGCTCGGGGGTGGATGGGGCTGGCGTTTCTCCTGCTTTCCCGAAGGGTGTTGGTGGCTTCATGCTAGAGACCGAACGCCGATTGTTAGTAATTTTATTGGCAGGAGTTCATATTTACAACAGAACAATAGGAAATAGGAAAGAACCTAGTCATTACAAAGCTCTTCAGTGTTTGCACAACTTTTAGGGCTCGGGACGGCATCATCCATCTATTGAAAACTTTGTACATAAAGTCACAACTGTACTAAAAACGGAGGCGACCGCTTCGTTTAGAGGATGTAATTTCCAGCGTGGCGACGATGTTCTTTTCTTCATCAAAGCCGTCATGTCTGAAACGAGGGGAAAAGGTGAGGAAGTGGTTGCCACGTCCTCCTATTGTGTTTCAAGCCATGCTTGTGGCGGGATGGGGATTTCGTGTGCACCTGGGATGTCGGTGAGCTTCAGCCTCTGGAAAAAAGGGGATTTGGGTGGTTGAGCAGCGGAGGTGCCTGGGGCTGAGACCCAGTTTGGGGCAAGGGTACCAAAATGGTGTTCACACCACTGAAGCTCCCACTGAAGGCTGTATGCACAGAGGTCCCTTGTGTGCTTTGGAAAAATACCCTAAAATGCCTCTTCAGGTCATTAGTAGCAATTAAAGCTTCTTGGGTTGTCCCTGGCGTTGCAGCTGGATGCTTGAAAGGTTTAATTATTTTTTAATTATTTTGAAAAGTTGCTGCAAGGCACTGCTTGCTGCTGCTTTGGAAAGAATTGAATTTTGCTGGCTTAAAGACATGCTTTTAGTGAGTGCTTAAATCCTATGGGGCTTTAGTACCTTCTGAGGAGGAGCACGGGGAGTCATAGCAGGAAACCCAGGAGGCTGAGGAAGATGATGAGGGGGAGGTGGCACCGGAGGGGCGATCCCACCGACTCCTGAGGGTCCTGGCAAATCAACGAAAATAAATCAGTCAAAAATCGCTTGTTTTAATGTGCAAAAAGCCAATGGCAGAGTTCATGCCCTGACTAGCTCCTCTGCCTTCCTAACTATCCCCAGGGATTGCTCCTCGGGGGAGAAATGGCATCGTTGCCCTGGAGCATCCTTATCTGTCGCTGAGCGAAGGAAAGCTGTCGCTGAAACCTGGGGGGTGGCATCCTCTTTTGGAAATCCCTTCCCCAAAGCCCTGATGGTGCTTGGGTGGATGGATGGGAAAAGGAATAACCTCTGATGTCACAACGTAGGGTTGACTTGTAAGGTATCCAGAGGGATCCCTCATTGGGACAGCCTTGGTATTATTTAATTAGGAAAACTGGGAATTTCCCCTTCTCTGAGCTCCTCCTGTGCAAACTTGCAAAATAAGTCCATGGCAAACTAATGGCAGGTATTGCATGGATGCTTTTTGCCCAAATTAATTTGAATTGTTTAGGGATTGAAAAATCAACATTTTTAATCCATTTATTTCTTCTTGCGACAGCAGTTTCAGCAAGGAAGACCCCCTTTTTTCGGAAATACGAAGAGAACGTCCGACTCACCTCATATGAATATATGGTGGGTATTAACGTGGTGTTCTCGGAGTAATATTCTACCGTTGCATATAAGTAATCGCCTGGAACAAAAGTATTGTCCTGATGAGTCTGTATTAATACTTAGTATAACCAGGCAGGCATCCGACCCACTCAAGCCATTAAAATAATACCACCAATAGCACTGAGCACCAATTCCATGGGTTGGAAACTTAATTTTAGAGGCTGCCTGGGTTGGGGGCTGAGTTTGCTTGTGAGCAGCGATGGCAGGGTGCTGGGGGGTGCAGACTCTGTTATTGCTGCAGAAATCAAAGCGAATCTCTGCCCGGGAGCAGCCACCGGGGTTATCTCTGCTCTTAGTCTATCTCAATAACCTTTTTAGCTTTATTTCAGATGGTAATGAGAACCACTGGGGCAGAACAGCTCCAGAAAAATTCTTTTAATTCTGCTTTTAATCTTGTTTTATGTTTTACACCAAAGCATCGCTTAATTTATAGTGGTCAGGCCCATTCGGTGTTAGGGCATGTATTTCCTACAGGTTATTCACATTTGTATCGGAGGTTCCCGATGTGGTTCAGACATGAATGTTTTAATCTGAGAGGGTCTCCAGAGGCTCTTTTTAAAGTCGGTGGAGATACTGGGCACCAGTTTCTCCTCTATTGACGCTAAAGGAGGTCGGGGACAGCTGTGCTCTGTGCACATCACCCAGCGTTAGGTGAGATGAGTCCCACCCTTATATCGTGACATTATTATTGCACGTCTTTTCCCCTCTGAATAGTCAACGTAATTCAAATTAATCTGAATAATTCAGATAAATAAACTGCTGCTGCTTTGCTCGCGTGTCCTGCCTGAGCCCCTGCAGTGGCTGTAACCAGCCACTCAAATTCCCACGCAGCCGCGATTCGGCAAACCCTCTTAATTCATCTAAGCAGCGTCTCCCCAGACCTCAGATCCATTTTCCTATGGATATTTCTGCAAAGCTCCAATGCCGTGAGGACCTCGGGCCGCGGCAGCGCCTTCGTTTTCTTCTGCCGTGCGCGGCAGCCTTGAGCTTTTAGCTGAAATTAAAGATTGAGGGGGCTGAGGTCTGTGCTGGTCACAGCACAGGGAGGTGGGATGAGCTCAGTGTCCCTTGGGGGTTATTTGTAATTGCAGAGGACTCGATTCAGTGGCTTCTCGGTGCCTTTGCGTTGGTTTTTATGGGCAAAGCCTGATCTCCCTGCCTGGCGGAGGCTGGATGGAGACCTCCCAGCATCCTTTCCAACCCCAATTATTGCAACTTGCTCATGCAGCTTGCATAAAATGATCCAAAAAAAGCAAGGATTTCTCACCGAAACGAGATGCGTACTCATATAAAAACTCTGATATCTCCTCTTCTCCTCCTATCTCAGCATTCCCTAAAAACAAACAAAAAATGAACAGTTCATCGTCCGGCACCGTAAGCAGAGACTCGCGTCGAGCCGGCTGGATATGGTTTCACATGAATAGTTGCATTGATTTATTGGCGCTTTGTGCAAAACCTATTCCCTGGAGGGAGTAATGGATTCGCAATCTGGCCCGTAATTAAATCAGAGACTTCACAACAAAAGGTATCGTGTTGCAGAGCGGACCAGAGCTCGTCCCAGGTGGGTTTTTTTGCTTTATTTTGGGTCCAGATGTGCCGGGAGAGGGAGATGCAGTAATGGGGTTGCAGCCCTGCGGTCATGTTCCTGCACCCCGTACCCCAAATTTATTTTGGGGTGGACCTCAAAGCTCTGCTTTGTGCATTTTGAGCCGCTCCTCAGCCACCGGCCCGGCTGCTTTATTCCTGATGTGCCTTTTGCTATGAAATTGCTGAAGGCTTAGAAAGGAGCCTTGCATTTCCTTAGGGTTGGGTCACTATAAATAGATTTCTGAATCGTATGGCGTTGTCAAAGTCCTATCAAGTCACTCATTTCCCTTTTCCAAATACAAGGTTGAATGTGTTTTTGGTTTTTGGGGGTCTTAAAAGCAGACTAATTGGGAATATTAATATTATCATACTTGCATACTCATATACTCGCATACTCATACAATAATATAATAAGATACTCATACAATAATATAATATTATAATATACTTATATACTTATATATAAATATAATATTCATTTTAATATTTTAAGTTATACTACTAATCACTTTAATGATGCTGTTAGTCATTCCCAGGGCCAGCCGTAGCTCCAGGTACTCCTTCTCTAAAACTTTCCACCATTTCCTAACGTAGCCCCAAGTTTCTCAGCGCCGGCAGCCGGCTGAGCGAGAAGCCCGGACCCAAAAACTCTCACCATTAGGAAATTATCTGAAAACAGTGACCCAGCCTAAGGATTTCTGCGCAGGCATCAAAGCCCTGGGGTCTGCGGGTCCTGGTACAGCGCAGCCTCATCCATCGCTCAGCCTCGCTGTGTAAAATGCCTCGACCCATCCTATCCCCATCCCGAACTTTTGGGGAAACTCGGACCAAAATTGGGAGCTGCATGGCGTCGCATGCATCCGTCCGCCCCACGCGCCTTCCCACGCTCGCTCTTCGAAAATACTCTGTCCTTTTTGGCTCTGGCACCGTAAACTCCGGCTCTCGGGGCACGTTATCCCACGCACGAAGCTTTCTGAGAAAGTTATTCCAAGTTGGCTGTTGTATTTACACTGGAGCCATGCTAAGAATAATAGAGGAGTTGTATTGCCGCAAAGAGCTTCCATCTGGAAACCCCCCTCGGCGGCCGCTTTTAACCCCTCGCGTGATGTTTCGCATTTGGCTTCGTTCCTCCGGCGCGGTGGAGAAGGAGGAAGGCTCTTTGCGGCCGGCAGGCACGGCAGAGCCGCGGACGGCTGGCGGTTTCCCGTTATCTGCCCCTCGGCCGGTGCTGCCCGCTATCTCACGTTCCCAGAAGCATTACTTCATTGCACGTGTGTTCATCCCTAATTAGCTTCAGGTTCCTGCCCCGAGCTGCCGCTCGTCCCTCCCAGGCGCTACCAGTGCCGTGGTTTTCCTCCCTCAGTTGCCCCTGACTTCGTCTCCCCGCATCTCCTAAGTGCCCACCTAATACTTCAGGAAATCCTGTTTGGTTTTTTTTCTTTTCTCTTGCCTGTATCTGTCTCTCTTAATAGCTCCCAGCTGTATATTGCAAATTATTTTGAATGCAATATGGAAAACATTAATTATCAGATTCTATTCTGTAAGCACGCACTATATTCTGCAAGCACACGCTATATTCTGCAAGCACACGCTATATTCTGCAAGCACACGCTATATTCTCCAAGCACACACTTTACTGTAACTTTTAGTAATTGCACCATGTTTTCCGCTGTTTTTTTTTTGCTACTGACCCCCCATCTCCAAGCGAACACCCCAAGACCTTTCAGCCTCCAAGACCGCACCCCGAATGCCATGCAGCATCCCAGCAGCGTAGAAATAATTCGAGCCCAGCACTTAGCAGCATGATTAAATTAAATTGCAAGCCAGAAAACCAGAGAAACGTATTTACCCAGTAAAAAATGAAGAACCAAGAGTGCTGCAATTAAAAAGTTCGTCATCCTACGTTTGGGTGTCGTCCGCCGGTGCGGCTCGGCGCTGCTGCTCGGGAATTTCTTGAGACGTCCCAGCGGAGGCAGGAAATGACTCTTGCGAGGGCTGGACCGAGCAGCCTCCGCGCTCGGAGAAAAGACAAGTTTTTCTGCGATTTGCCAAGCGGTGCGATGTCGGGCTGGGCTGGAGGTCGTCCTGTATAGGCTGGGAGATGCGCGATGCCCGTGACACCGCTCTGGCAATGGAAGATTTTCCCTTTGCAAAGGCTTTCCCGATGACTGAGTTGCAAATCTTGGGAAGTTGTTCCCCAGGGAGGGTTAGTGCCGCTGGATGAGCTCGCAAATAGAGGGAGGATGGTTTTGGTTATGTTATAACGGAGTATAACAGGGGTTATTAATAGCAAATCCTTCTAGAGAAGGCGGTGATTAAGAGGCAAAGGCAGAAACGACGACTGGGGGCCGGATTCAGTTCCCGACTTCCCTTAAAATCTTGGGGGATTTTTTTTCTTGGCTTCATTTCACCTTCCCATGCCTCAGTTTCTCCATCAGTAAGAAGACATGCGAACAGTCGCGGGCTTGCTTTATTTGTAGTGGATAGAAATACCCCGGGCTGGGATGCTCTAGGAGCCCCATTCGGTGTTTACGGTCCGTGGTACGTATTGATACCAGGACCTTATTCTCCTCTCTTCTCTAAAAATAAAAACAAAATAGGAAAACATTTCTTGGAAGAGAAATGGGGAGGAAAACAAAAACTGGCTTTTCTGCTTTGCGGGGAAAAGCTGATACCGGTGCAGAAGGCTTTCTCCAACGAGATGATGCGATGCTGGTGGAAACTGGTGTTAACTGGGGTGTGAAGCAAAAGCGGAATAGAAGGAGCAGGAGGTAAATCGGGTGTGACCAAGCTGGTGTAAAATCGTTTCCTGAGGAGCGCGTGGTGGGGGCTGCTCACCACCGCGGGTTCGCTGCCGGCGGGTGCTGAGATCCCTGTGACTTTATTGCTTACGCAGCGATAAAAATCAGTTTTTGTGGGGAAAAAACGGACGTTCACCCAAACCGGTTTCCTCTCTCAACCGGTCTCTTGAGCGCGATGGGCGATGGTGTGTTCTGGGGGCTCTTGGACGTGGTGCAGCAGATGGATGCGAGCGAACTGAGAAAGAGCACGACAAGTCTTAGGAAGCAGGGGAGGAGCTGTATTTTGAGATATGACAAGAAGAACTTCATAACTGGGAAGATTCACCTGGAAAGAGAACCCTTCCCATGGGACAACCTTGGGAGGAGGCGCAGACCATGCTCTCGCCTTGTCTTTATCCACCATCCCTCCAGGCACATTCTCCCCATCTTAAAAGTCTTTTCCCAGCCCTATTTTTCAGCAAAATGCCTGGAGGACGATGCTCCCCTCCTCCGCGGCCCCGGGGGCTGCGTCGGCCCCCCTCCCTCGGTGGGTGCCTGCCCCCGCGGGATGTGGGCTTGGGAGTTTCCTCTCGCAGATGAGAAAACGGAAGCGAGTTTTTCAGCGGGACGAGGGAGTTTAATGGCAAACAGCTGTGCTGAGCCCAGACCGAGGGGGAGCGCGGGCTGCCGGCGGGGATGGAAAACCTCCGGCTGCGGTGGGACGGGTGCGGGCATCCGCGGGAACCGGCCGGGGAGAGCAGCGGCAGTCAGTATTTTCCTCATCCTTGTGTTACCGATTTTAAGCCAAGGATTCCTATCGATTTTAAGCCGAGGATTCCTATCGATTTTAAGCCAAGGATTCCTATCAATTTTAAGCCACGGATTGCTATTGATTTTAAGTCGAGGATTCCTATCGATTTTAAGCCAAGGATTTCCAAAGGCAGATTTTTTTTTCCACTAAGAGGGGACCCAACTGAAGAACTTCTCAAGCGCATCCCAAGAAGGGTTTGCAGCCTCCCGGGGCTGTACATGCTTTTCCCGAAGGGGCTTTTCCCATCCGTAGGGAAATGCTTGGCAAAGGGTTACGCGCAGAGGAATGCCGAGCGACCGAGCAGGCAGGAAGCAAATATCTCCAAACTCTCCCCTCGACCCACAAAAATAACATCAAAACTCAAAATCTCAACCCAAGCAGAAATCTGACCTTGTTGGGATGAATCCCACCAGGGCCGGAGCTGCTGGCTCGGCCGGGAGGTGCCTGGGTAGTGTGGGGAGGTGTCGAGCCGTGAAAGAGTTAAAATATTGTGGTTTTAAAGCGACGGGGAGGGAAGGGGCAAGGAAGGTTTAAGGATGGAGGTGTCTTTTATTAGATGAGTGGATGGGGTTGGATGGACAAACTTCTTGGCGTGCAAACTTGGACCCTGAATTCAAAGGGATTTGGGGCTGAGAACGGCTCCGTGTGGCTGGATGTGATGATGTAAAAACTTGAAAAAACTTGGAAAAAAAAAATGTGCGGTACCTGCAGCATGGAGATACCGCTAAGGGAGCTGGATAAAATGATACAAGGGGGCAAACAAACCCTTTGCACCAAACTCTGCTCTTCTTTCATGGCTGCGAACACATCGGTGTCTGGCTTGAGCATCCCCCGGCAGCATCCCGCATCGTCGTGGCGTGAGGGACGGTCCTCGGGTGCTGGGGACCACTGGGGAAACGCGGGTGCGGATTTTGAATTGTATTTCTGGCCGGAAAAAGAAAATGCTCTATTTTTATTCAGTTTTTTCCGTTTATGTTTGTTCTTACTCACTTTTCATGTCTCGCAACACAGAACAAAAACATCGCCCAAAGAGCAGCCAAAACCAGCAGCCAGACCAACGTCTTTTCCGTCTCCGATCCCATGTTCCTTTCCCAAAACCTAATTCCTATTTTGCACAATCTCTGTACTTTTATGCCTTTTTTTTTTATTAATACTAAAGTTTACGTGCCGAAATCAGACCGTAAAAGGTCCCGCAGCGAGGCAGCAGCGTGGGAGCGATGCCTTTCACGTGGGAAAACTCAACGTGCGAGCCAAAAAAACCCACAAACCACGGCTTTTCCAGAAAGGGATGGATGGCAAAGCCGGCTCTTGCTTCTCACGATGCCGAGGGTGCTGCATCCCGGGGATGCTCTGAGCATCCCGGCGCGGCGAAGCCTGGCAGGCTGCGCGTGGGGGCTTGGACCACGGCCGTGGGTTTTACGCTGAGGACGAAGGTGCAAATGAGATCACCGCCGGCCCCGGCTCTCGGATGCATCACGTCATTTCCCAGCTTTAATAGGCGGAAGCAAAACTTGAAGGGAAATTAAAAAAATGCAGCTGGTAAATAAGACTCTTCCCTTAACAATGACTCGTGCCTGAGCAGATGACATTAGCAGGATTCCTGCGGAAATCGCTGCAGGGGACATTGTTTGGTGTTTTCGCTGCAGGAGACGAGAAGATGGACGAAGGAAACCCAAAAAATCCATTCCCCCATGGCACCGGCTGCCGTCGGGTTTCCACCGCTCCCCGAGGTGCCGCCGAGAGGTAGGTGGGACGAGCTGCCCTTCCCGCGGGGGTCCTTTGAGGAGCGGAGGGGCTTTTCTGCCGAACAGGCTGTTCTCGCTCTCCGACGGGGTTTTCTGCACTAAATAAAGCTTTGCTGCCCTTCCCTGCCCTTTTGTAAACAGGGGCTGCTTGGGCTGGCTGCTGCCAGGGAGACCGGGAAATAATAATATGATACTTCAGATACTTTGAAATAAAGAAAAAAAAGCACTTTTAAACAGTCATCCTTAAAAAAAAAAAAAAAGAATAAAATAGAATAGAATAAAATAAAATAGAATAGAATAAAATGAAATGAAATGAAATGAAATGAAATGAAATGAAATGAAATGAAATGAAAATAAAAATAAAAACATGTTCCTGGTTTTCCCAGTTGGTGCCTACTGTGCACCACTCTCCCTCTGGGCATCGTCCCCACGTGCGGCTGCCGGGGGCTCTCCACATGGATGAAACACGAGGGATTTGTAACCCTGGGCTCTCCCACCGCCGGTTTTACGCTGAGATCGGCGCTGCAACCGGTCCTCGCCGTCGCCGGCCGCGGGGTGCTGCGGGAGGTGACGCTGGGTGGCCCATCCCAGAATCACGGCTCGGAGATGCGTGCTGTCCAAGTGTTTTATTTTTCTAAGTCTTTCATTTTTTCTTTCCTTAATTCGACCCAGATCAGCTGCGTGAACCCCCGGGCGCGTTCGAGGGCTCTGAGCAATGGGGGGTGCTTCCCCTCCCTTCCCCTCCCCTCCGAAATGCCCCCCCCGGCCGCAGCACCGACCGAAACGGGGGGTATTAATTGCACCCAAGCACCCACAGCCACCGTAGACTCCCGGCCTCCGGGCGCTATCCGGGGGGGACTGAGCAGCCGGGAAAACTGGGAGCATCCTCGGAGCAAGGAATTGCTCGTCGTGCGGTCGCTCTTCGGTGCGTTTTACTGCCCCGAGAGCAAAATAAGGAGGGAAGGGGCTGTAATGCGGCTTTGCTTAATTCTATTACTTTAAAATACCTTTTTTTTCCTGTTTAACAGCAACGTCTGAAGGCTGCTCCGCAGGGTACCAGAAGGCATCATCTGATAGAAATCCGGGACCCCGCTTGCTTACCCAGGAATCAGGAATTTTATTTATTTTACGCCATCTCTCATTGCTATCAAGCATCCCTTCCCTCCCCCCGGCGCTTACAGCCTTCCTCCTCCTCCTCCTCCTCCTCCTCCTCCAAGCCAAGCAGAGAAACCCAGCAGAAAAAAAGCAAAGGTTATTTCCCCCCACCCCCAACCCCGCTGCCCTGGAAGAGAAAAAATGGGATCGTGGAGCTGCTGGAGATGCTCCGGCCACCCAAACTGGACGCAGGGTCCACGGTGGGACCGTGGTGGCACCAGATGGCGGTGACACCGCGCCGGCTCGTCCCGTCCCGCCTTGCTGCGAGCACTTGGCAGCTGCCCAGGGGTTCTGCATTTTTTCCGGTACACTTGTGTGCTCATTAGCTGGTAAACCACCGAAATAAGCTTTCCGGGCGGTTTGCGTGTGATACTCTCTACGAGCAACCGTGAAATTCGCTTTTGAGATTATAAATGAATAAAAAAAAAAAAAATCTGCTAAAAACCCTCCCCAAGAGGCTAGAAAATATCTGAAGGGAATTTTTCCGGGGCTGGTGCTCAAATCCTATCGGAAAAGATTACACCGAAAAAATCCTCCTGGCTTTTGCAAAGCTCCTGCAAGTTTGCAAACTATTCCTGGGGCAAATTTGCAAGTTATTGATGGAGGTTCGTGAGCTGCGGCTGACGAGGGGCTGTGCCCACCCAGCTCCCATCCTGCAGACTCTCACAATTTTCCCTTTTCTTTTGGTTTTTAACTCATTTGCAGACAGTGGTTTTGGCAAAGCGGCATTTCAGCGCCTTGCCGGTGAGGATCCATCTGCAAAAGAAAGGGAGAAGCGGCGTTATTAAACCTCATTTTGTGTTTGAGGAGGTGTGGAGCAAAAGAAAAAAAAAAGCTTTGGGATTTTTTAGCTCCCCTGGGCGAGACCGGGCGGGTGGTGCTGGGCACCGGTGCCAGCGACGGCAAAACGTCGTCCCTCCGACTCGGAAAATGAAATATTTCATGTCTAACCCAACCTTGCACCCAATTTCAAGGTTTTTCGAAGCAGCCGGGCTGCTTCTGGGCTGCTCCTGCCCTGCAAAGGGCTGGGGTTCAGGCTGGGGAGCTGTGGCGCTCCCCTAAAAAGGGGGTTTTGGGGGGTTTTGGGTGTTCCCCGCTCGTGCTGCCGACACCTGGACGAGGTTCACCCTTGGCTTTTGGGCGGCCCGCGCTGGGGGGAAGCTCCAGGCGGGAGCCCGGGGCTGCGGCAGCGCTTGCACCGCCACCAGCAGCCAAAAGTGCATTTTCTCACCAGCCTGGGAGGGTTTTTGCCCCCCACCGTGAAACTCCGGAGGAAATTTTGAATCCGAGGGGTGTTGGGTTTTGACCAGAGCAGCGTTTCACCGCTATAAATAAACAGATATATGTCACGCCGGGGGCTGAGGAAGCAATTTTACCTCCCGGCTGGGTCTCACGGGTGGGTGTGTGGGCGGCTGGGGGAGGCGAGGGGAGAGCCGGGGCAAAGGGGCTGCGACGGGGGGGTCACCTCCGTCTGCGGAGCAGGGTGGTCAGCTGGAGCAGGAGGAGGAGGGAGGCGCAGGGCATCCTTCTGCCGAGGGGGGAGAGGAGAGTTAATAGAGGGGGGAGAGGGGGGTTTGGTCCCTCTGGAGAGCCGGGCATCCCCTGAAACGGGGTCAGGGCTGAGCATCCCCCAAAATGGGGGGGTTGGGGCCAAGCATCCCTCGAAATGGGGGGGTCAGGGCTGTGCAAGGGGGGACGGGCAGGTTTAAAGCCTTTCAGCGCAGGGGGGGATCCCAGCGAGGAGATGGGGGTGGCGAGGGATTTCCAAAATGCGTCTTCACGAGGAAGAGTTGGAATGTAGGGATTTCCTAAATGAGGAAAGGCTGGAAGAACTGGGATGCAGGGGGTGGATGGAGGCCGGGATCTGCAGTGGGGGAGGCGGATGGACCAAGTACCCTCCCCGGGTCCTTTACTGATGGCAACGCTGAGGGTCCTGCCCGTGCCGCTCCCCGGGGCCGTGCACGCCCCAGCCCCGTCCCACCGCTCGGCCGAGACCCAGGTGATGCTCCGGGCGCTGCGGACGCCGTGCTCGTCCACGGCCGCCGCCGTCCTCCCCGCCGGGCTGCCAGCGCACGGTGTCCCAGCCCCGAGGGAGGTGGCAGAGCAGGGGGACACTGGCTGGGGGCTGCCTGGGCTCCTCTGCATCGACGGGCACCAGGATGGAGAGCTGGGGCTCGGTGGCATCTAAAGAGCGAAACTGGGTGCCGGCGGGGGGGGCACAGACCTGCCTGGGGATGTCCCCAGCCACCGTGCGACCTGCCGGGCACTCACCGGTGACAACGAGCCTGGTCCCGTCCCCAAACGGGGGGTAGAAGGTGGAGGAGCTGCAGTGATAAACCCCGAGTCCTCCCTCTGCACGGGGCCGGTGGCGAGGGAAAAATTCCACCATGTTTCCCTCCTCCCCAAGTGTTTTCCCAGCGGAGAGGAGTAATCCGAGCTCTGGTAAATCCAGTACAAAGTGCCGTCCGGCTTCTCCTTGTACCAGTTGGCGAGGGTGCCGTGGTCGTCCAGGATGCGACGGCTCAGCTCCGCCGTCTCTCCGGGGAGCACCCAGAGCTGCCCCGGGCTTTGCTGGACCCATCTCCCCTCTGCCGAGACCCCTCCTGCACGGGGGGGAGTTGGGATTTTTTTATACTTCAGGCTTTCCGATAGATTGCATTAAAAATGTTTTGGGGTAAAGAAACCCACATCAGCAAATCTCACCCGGGTCGGGAGGATCCCGCGGGGGGATTTCCGGAACGGGCACGTGCCTGGCAGGAGCAGCAGGAGGGTCCCCAGGGCCCGAGGACACGTTGGCCAAAAAACCTTTTGCCGGGGAGATTTTTTTTCTCTCCGTCCGGGGAGATTTTCTCTCCCCTGCCAGGCTGGGGGGCTGGGGGGCTCTGACGGAGGGGGGGGGGTTGGCAGCCGCATGCCCCGGGGCTGCTCAGAGGAGGCACCCCAGGAGCTGGCCCTGCCCCAGCTGGGATGGGGGGGGTCCCCGTCGCATCCCTTCCCCCCACCGTGGGGTTTTCCAGCCTCGGGTGATGGAAATCGGAGGTTTTGCCACCCGTCCCCTGCCAAGGGGACCCTTTTGGGCTGGGTTTAGTGCAGGGTGATGCTGATGTTGAGGGTCCCAGGGATCAGCACGTCCTCCAGCTTGGGGGTTATTTGGGGTTTGGGGGTCCGGGGCGGGCAGGAGAGGGGGAATTTGGGGAGGGAATTTGGGGAGGGATCTGTGCGCCCTGGTCTCGCTTGCAAAATGGGATTTTAATTCCAGCTCTGAGTTGCGATGAGGGTTTTCCTCCCCGTGCCCCTCTCCCCGAGGAGCCCTGGGCTTCGTCGGCCGCTGGTTTTTCTGCTCTCCAAGGCAAACGTTTTACTCGCTCTTGGTCTTTGGGCCGGATTTCCCCAAACTCCCACGTGGGAGCTGCCGGGAATTGCCCCTGGAACACGGCATCGGCCGATGGGAGGAGTGTATAAAATTAATTCAATTATATTCTATATTCTTCTGCTTTTCTGCAGCAGCCGGAGGCTTTGCTCAAGCTGGAGGCAGCTGCGGTCGGCCTCGCCGCTGTATTTTGTCACTTCAATGGGGTTTATTGACACCAAACCCCTTCTCCCCCCCAGCAATGGGGCTTTGCGATGTTTTTTGGTGCCGGTTTGGCCGAGGGCCCCGCATGCCGAACCGCAGCAGGAAAGGTGGTGGCAGGGCTGGGGGGCTGGGAATGGCTTCGTGGGTTTTAGTCCCTTTAAAGGGTGTTTTGGGGTGGTGGGGGACGGCTGGGGATGGTGGGGGGAGACTTCATCAAACGCTGCCAGGAATTGCCCAAAACCCAGCAGCAGCGATGGCATTTGTGTGATTTCCGTGTGTTTGGGACTGAGCCGGGGTCGGGAGGGTGAACCCAGCCCCAGTCTGCTCCCGACCGGGGCCACCTCCGTCCCCCAGTGTCCCCAAAATGCTTAACCCCCCCCTAATTTTCCCAAACCAGGGCCTGGCCGCCCTTCCCCAGCCCCGACCCTGCCACCCACCCAGGCAGAGCCACAGCAGCCCCGCGGGGGCCAGCGAGCCCCCGGCTACCATCCGTGGCCGGCACCGCGATGGGGGGGCCAGCTCCTCCGCGGGGCTGAGCCTTTCTGCAGAGTTGCCACCACTGCTGAAACTGCGGGGCCCCGGCCAGCGACACCCCCCAACCTGCCGGCTTCGTCACTGGGGACGCGGCGGCCGCTCGGCCACGTGCCGCATCCCGGAGCACCCCCGGCAGGAGGAGGGTGCTGGGGGTGGGATGCCACCGGCCACCCTCGCCCCCCAGTTTTGAAGCCTCTGAGCAAAATTTGGGGTTTTTTTGAGCATCATGGGGGAATAAACCCACCCGGGTGATGCTCTGAGCCGAAGGGGTGCTGAACCCCCCTCCAAAACCTCCGCAATGGAGAGAAAATCGTTTCTGGATGCAAAACCCGGGCGAGATGCTGCAGGTCCTGAGCCGGGCGCTGCCTGGGACCAGACTTGGGGGGTGAGCGGGGAGGCAGCGTCCCTCTGCTCGGGGACCGCAGGCAGCAGGGGATGGCCGCAGCCCCGCTGCTGCCAGACGGGGGAATTGGGGGTGCGAGGGCGGCTCTGACGGCATCATTGCCCGCAGCGACATCTGACCTACGCCCAGCTGAGCTTCGCCGCCCCGGGAAGGCCCGCGCCGTGACCCGCAGCCGGACGCGGTGACAACCCCAACCCCGGAGCTTGTCCCTCCATGCCCGAAAACCCCCGGCATCACCGTGGGACCCCCCCGGGGCGCTGGGGCTGCCCTTTGCAGTGGATGATGAAATCCCGGAGGATGCAATAAAGAGCTTTGCCAGCGGCCTGGGGCGACGGCGCAGTGGGCCCAGCGTGTCCCCCAGCCCAGGCACTGTCCCCAGGTCAGGGGGTGTCCGGGGGGGCTGCACGGCTCCTTCGCCGGGGGGGATTTTGGGGTGCAGAGGGGCTTCCCCCCCCCCCCCAACCAGGAGCATCCCCGGAGCTGGTCCTACCCCCCCCACGCCCGCAGCGCGGCGCGGCCTCCCGCCGCCAGGCGGCGCTGTCACAGGCCCGTGGACTACAGCTCCCGGCGTGCCCCGCGCGGCCCCGCCCCGCCCGGCCCCGCCCCGCCGCCATGGGGGCCGCCGTCTTCTTCGGCTGCGCCGGTATCGCCTTCGGGCCGGCGCTCGCCCTCGTTCTCCTGACGGTGGCGGCGGAACCGCTGCGGGTCATCGTCCTGGTGGCGGGGTGAGCCCGGGGGGGCCCGAGGGGCCTTTGGGGGGGGCCGAGGGGGGCTTTAGGGCGGGCCTGGGGGGCCTGTGGTGCCGGGAGGGCGGCTGAGGGGGCCGTTGTGGGGCAGCTGGGGGGGCGGAGAGCATTGGGGGGGCAGTCGGGGGGTCAGAGAGCAGTGAGGGGGGCTGAGGGGGCAGTTTGGGGGGTCAGAGAGCAGTGAGGGGGGTGAGGGGGCAGGTGGGGGGTCAGAGAGCAGTGAGGGGGGCCGAGGGGGCAGTTTGGGGGGTCAGAGAGCAGTGAGGGGGGTGAGGGGGCAGTTTGGGGGGTCAGAGAGCAGTGAGGGGGGCTGAGGGGGCAGTTTGGGGGGTCAGAGAGCAGTGAGGGGGGCTGAGGGGGCAGTTGGGGGGTCAGAGAGCAGTGAGGGGGTTGAGGGGGCAGTTTGGGGGGTCAGAGAGCATTGAGGGGGCAGTTTGAGGGTCCGAGAGCATTGAGGGGGGCTGAGGGGGCAGTTGGGGGGTCAGAGAGCAGTGAGGGGGTTGAGAGGGCAATTTGGGGGGTCAGAGAGCAGTGAGGGGGGCTGAGGGGGCAGTTGGGGGGGTCAGAGAACATTGAGGGGGGTGAGAGGGCAATTTGGGGGGTCAGAGAGCATTGAGGGGGGTGAGAGGGCAATTTGGGGGGTCAGAGAAGATTGAGGGGGGGCTGAGGGGGCAGTCGAGGAGGTCTGGGGTGGGGGCAGTTCTGGGGTGGCTGGGGGAGTCTGGGGGCAGGCTGTGGCTGGGGGGGCCCCGAGGAGGGTTTGGGAAATCGCCTGCGCAGGTGGATGAGGCCGTGGATTTGGAGGGGCTGGGAGGGGCTGTCGCCATACCGGGGTCCCCTCGCTCTGGGGTCTCCCAATACTCGGCTCCGCCGGCTTAAAGACGACGTCCCAGCCGAGGCAAAACACCCGGAGGCTGCGGCCTCCTCTCCGCCCGAGCTCAGTGACCCCAGCTTTCCTCCGAGCAGGTCGTCGTGGCTCTGAGAAGAGAAAGGAGGATTTCAGCTTCTGAATCCGTTTGGTTTTCAGCCACACGCTTCCTCGGCGTGCCCTCCTCACGTGGCAACGACCAACGCCGAAAACTTCCCCCGCTGAACGCGTGACCCGGAGCCCAGGCAAACCAAGCTTGGCACATGTTCGCTGCCTGATTCTGAGCTCCAGAGCGTGAGCTTGCTGTTCCTCTCTCCCCAGGGCGTTTTTTTGGCTGGTGTCGCTGCTCCTGGCATCTCTGATCTGGTTCATTTCGGTTCATCTCAGCGACCGGGAGGACGCCAAGCTGCAGTACGGCCTCCTCATCTTCGGGGCTGCCGTCTCCGTCCTGCTGCAGGAGGCTTTCAGATTCGCCTACTTCAAGCTGCTGAAGTACGAGCCCGTGGGGCCGGGTGATTTGTTCTGGTAGCTCCGGTCGGTGCCCGACCTCCGCTTTTTCTCCAGGGAACCCCACAAAGTATCTTCCTCGTTAAATCCTGGGAGAAAGCTGTTCCTCCTCGCCCGGGGCTCGTTTATAACCATCCCTTCCCCTCTCCTGCGTGACGAGGCCCCTGTTCCGAACTAGCCGCTCACGCTTTCTCTCCCGCCCGAGCAGGAAAGCGGACGAAGGCCTGGCGACGATCAGCGAGGACGGCCGGTCCCCCATCTCCCTCAGGCAGATGGCTTACGGTGAGCACAAACCCGGGCAGGGCTTGGGTTCTCCCCGACCTCCCCGCGCTCTTCCGGAGCTGCCTGGCAGCGGGATGCTCGGCTATCGGAGTCCGGCGGCGGTGTTGATGAGCCTGCCGGGCGAACGCAGCCTTCCCGGTTCTCTTTCCTGCTCTCCTGCCGTTCCCTGGGCCCAGGCGCTGAGTCCGGGGCTCACGGTGGAGGTAGCACGGCCACGGTCGCTCGTGGCTGACTCCCTTCTCCTTCCACAGTCTCGGGCCTGTCCTTCGGCATCATCAGCGGTGTGTTTTCCGTCATTAACATCCTGGCAGACTCCATCGGGCCGGGCATCGTCGGGATCCACGGGGACTCGCCGTACTACTTCATTACGTCCGGTGAGGCTGGGGGCCGCGGGACGTGGGCTGGTGCCCGGGGTGCTGAGGAGGAGGAAGGTGGCGGCGAGGTCTGAAGGGGTCTGTGTCGTCCTCTTTCCCCAGCGTTCCTCACCATGGCCCTCGTCTTGCTCCACACCTTCTGGGGAGTGATTTTCTTCGACGCCTGCGAAAAACGTCGCTACTGGTGCCTGGGGCTGGTGGTTGCCAGTCACCTCCTCACCTCGGGGCTGGTGAGTTTGATGAGCCGCAGCCGACCGGGCTCGTGCAGAAAGCTGTCCCCAAAGTACAGCGGTGGTGGCTGTCATCGGGGAGGGGGACGCGGGGACGCCCGCCGCGGCTTCAGCCTCCCTAAATCCCCGCCTGTGAGCTGTGGGGCGAGTCACAGCCCCCTTGGGCCCCTCCCGCCCAGCGAGCGCTTGGGGGAAGGAGGGTTAAGGAGGGACTGGGGACGGGCGGGGGATTAGCCGCTAAGCTCCGGGTGGGAAACCGCGCGGCAGTTTTAAGCCAGGCTTACCGGAGCTCTGCTCGGAGAGCCTGGCTCCCCTTCCCCCCCCACGGCTGTTTTGGGGGGGCTGTGGGGGCGACTGGCAGGCGGTGACGTCCCTAACACGGCTCTCTCTGTCCCCCAGACGTTCCTGAACCCCTGGTACGAGGCCAGCCTGGTCCCCATCTTCATCATCACCCTCTGCACGGGCCTCTGGGCCTTCTTCACCGCGGGGGGCTCCTTCCGCAACGTCCTCAAGTGCCTCTCCTGTAAGGGGGGGGCTGGGCAGGCAGGGGCGCGCGACGGGGGGGGCCACCGCTGCGATACGGGGGCTTTTCTGGTGGGTCTCTGTCCCCTTTTGGGGAGGGGGGGACGCGACGGGGGGCCCAGAGCTGCTGAGATGGGGGCAGGACGGATCTCGCCTGCAACCATCGCCCTTTCGTTGAACGGGGGGGGGGGGCCGCGTCTCCTGGCTAACGGGGGCTCCCCCAAAACAACCCTGCTCCCCCCACGCTCACCCTCCCCCTCCTTTCCGCCCCCCCAGGTAAGCAGGAGGACGACAGCAGGGTGATGATGTACTCAGCGCTGCAGGTGCCTTTCGAGGACTGAGGGCGGCCGCAGCCCTGCCTGCCCCCGCCGTACCCAAGTGCCCTCTCCGCGGCAGCTGGAAGGTCGCGACGCTGCCCTCGCCTCTGCGGTTTGTTCCGCTGCCGCCCGGCCGAGCCCTGGCCCGTCTCCGTGGCGCAGAGGCGGCTCCGTACCCCGTCCCGCTCCAGAGGGGATTTTTGGGGTCCGACCAGTGCTCGTGGGTGCCCCGTTAGCTTCGTTAGTGACTTCCGTTAGACTTTTTTCCCCACAGGGTGAGCGCGGGGAAGGCGGGAGGGGAGCCGGGCGCCCTGTGGTGCGGCCAGGCTTGCGGGGCTCGGGGCAGGACCCCCCTTCCCTCGCATTTCCCCCTCGCAGGGACCCCCGGGAGGGCCCTGCCCTCGGTGCGGCCCCAGCCGGGCGCAGCGTGCTGCCGACCCCGGCCTCTGCGGAAGCGGGGTGATGCTCTCGGGGCGGGGGGGTTGCTCTGCCCCGCTCACCCCCTTTCTGCTCCCCGCCGGGTTTTGTCTGGGGGCGCTCGTTACCCTGCTGCGCAACTTGGGGTGGGGGGTAAATTATTTTTTTGATTCAGAGTAAAACCCTTTTAATAGAGCGACGGGTACCACGGCACCGAGGCGACTTCTGTGATGGGGACGGGGTGAGGTGGGGGGGGGAGAGGGCTCTGCTCCCCGCCGTCTTGCTCTGCTCCCCGCCCCTGTCGAGGCTTTGGGGGGAGCACCCTGCTGTCCTGGTTTCTCGGGGCTGACAGGATCCGTCCCCGAGGCCCCTCGGCGAACACCCCCCTTCCCTCCCCAGCAAAGAGCCGCCGGCGCCGTGGGGGGGGAAGGGGCTTTATTTCCAGTGGGGCCGGGGCAGGAGCTGCCGCCGCCGTGGGGCTGAGCCCCAGCCGGCTCCTCTGGCACGGGCGGAGGGCTGGGGGGCTGCGGGGGCCCCTCACAGCCCCGCCCGGGGCGGGGTTCAAGGGTGGGGGCCGTCGTCGGAGGGGGCGCGGCGGGAGGAGGCTTTGAACACGACGTCCTGCTCCTGCGCCCTCCTCGCTCTGCCTCGGGGGGGGGGGAGAAGGGCTGAGGTGAGAGCGACCCTCCCCGGGGGGGTCCGGACCCTCCCATTTGGGGGTCCAGGCCCCCGATTGTGGGGGGTCCCTCCTCGGGGCCTCTCACCGCATCCTCTTGGCCGCGAAATGGACGGCGAGGAAGACGCCGAGGCAGCCGGAGACGGCGCCAAAGACGATGGCGATGACTTCACCTGCGTGACGCCGCAGAGGGCTCAGGGGGGACGGGACGGGGGGGGCGTGAACCCCCATCCCAGCCCCCCCCGGCCAGGCCGTACCTCTCGAATACCCCTCGGGCCCTGCAAGGGAAGAGCCGGGGCTCAGTGCCGCAGCCTGGCACCCAGCTGGGGCTCCGGCAGCCGTTTTGGGGGTACGGGGGGCCCTTCCCACCCCCGCCTCAGGCCAGCTCTCACCCCTGGGGAAGGACGACAGCACCCGCCGCTGGTTGAGCTCCTGCGGGACCCGAAAATTATCCACCAGGCGCTGGGGCTCGGGCTCGGCCGCTGCCGTCGCATAAAGGGTTCCCTGGAGCTGCTCCAGCTGAAATGATGGCGGGGGGGAGGAGTGCTGGGGCTCCCCCCCCCCCCATCCCCCCAAAACCAGGGGTTTTCACCCCAAAAGCGGGTCCTACCTGGGCCAGGCTGATGCGGACGGGCTGCTGGAAGAGGGTCCAGAGGACGCCCTGGAAGCAGGGGGGGGTGGTGAGGGACCCGTTGTAGCGGTAGTAGAGGTCCAGGCGCGGGGGCAGCAGGTCCTGGACGCTGAAGGAGGGGATGGCCGTCGTCTGCCCTGGGGGGCGAGCAGTTGGGGGGTGCAGGGTGAGGAGTTTGGGGTCCCCCCGCCGCCGCCGCTGCTGCTGTCTCCCCGAGCTACCCCCTCGCTCGCACGCCGGTCGCTCACCTGCGTAGCGGATGCTCCCGAGATGGCTCAGGATGTTGTCGTAGGCGGGGTGGGGGTCAGCACCCACCTGGGGGGAGCGAGGAGGAGGGTGGTCAGGGCTGGGGGGGGGGGGTTGGGGTGGCGGTGGGGGGGTGCGTGGGGGTCCGCGTACCTCCAGCAGGACACCGAGCACGGCCAGCCCACCCGCGTGGTGCTGCGCCTCGCTGGCATTGGGGTAGCGCTCCGCGTCGTAGTGCACCACGTGCATCTGGGGGCAGAGCGGCTCCGCGCGGGGGGGGCAAAGCAGGGACCTCCCTCCCCCCCAACCCGCGACCCCCCAGGCTGGTGTCCCCCATTCACCCCCTTTTCCCTGCCTGGTTCCCAGACCCGATCCCGCACCGCTGCCTGCACCCATCCCGGCACCTTCCGCGGCGTCTGGACCCTCTGCCAGCACCCGGACCTGCTCCTGCACCCCTTCCCCGGTCCTGTCACCCGGTCCTGTGCCGGTTCCTGCACCTAGACCCGTTCCTGCTCCCATTTCCCACCCCGGTTTCCCTTTCCTGCACCCAGTTCCCATGCCCGGACCCCTTTCCCCTGCCCTTCCCCATGCATTCTCCCATGCCTGCACCCAATTCCTGCACCCAGACCCATTCCTGCACCCATTCCCGTGCCGGTTCCTGCACCCAGACCCTTTCCCGCACCATTCCTGTACTGTTTCCCGCACCCATCCTGCCCCCAGACCCATTTCCCACCCCGGTTTCCCTTTCCTGCACCCAGTTCCCATGCCCGGACCCCTTTCCCCTGCCCCCAGACCCATTTCCCACCCCTCTTTCCCTGCCCGCTTCCTGTGCCTGGACCCGTTTCCTGCACCAGGACCCCATTCCCATTCCCCGCACCCATTTCCCGCACCCAGCCCCCTCCCTGTACCCATTTCCCACCCCCAGACCCATTTCCCACCCCCATTTCTCTGCCCGTTTCCTGTGCCTGGACCTGTTTCCCATTCCCTGCACCCGATTCCTGCACCCAGGCTCCTTCCTGCACCCATTCTCCTGCCAGTTCCTGCAACCTGCCGCATTCCCACACCCATTTCCCACCCCCAGCCCCATTCCCACCCCCATTCCCGTGCCATTTCCCACCCCCAGCCCCATTCCCATCCCCATTCCTATGCTGGGACCCCTTTCCCGTTCCCTGCACCCAATTCCTGCACCCAGACCCTTTCTCGCACCCCTTCCAGTGCCATTTCCCACCCTCAGCCCCATTCCCGCACCCATTTCCCACCCCCAGCCCCATTCCCACCCCCATTCCCGTGCCATTTCCCACCCCCAGCCCCATTCCCAGGCCGGATCCCCCTTTGACACCCCCCCCCTTGGCACCCCCAACCTTGGGCTCTCCCCGTTACCTCGGCGGGGGCGCGGCGGCCGTCCAGGAGGTGTTCGGCACCGCCGGCGCGGCCGGGCCGGCCCCAGTGGAAGTGGAGCTGAGCGGCGGCGAAGCTGCGGGGCAGCCCCAGCAGCCGCAGGGAGGGCGGCAGCGCCAGCACCGCTGCGGGGGGGACGCTGAGCGGGGGCTGCGACCCCCCCCCAAACCCCCCCAGGCCCCCCCCAGGCGCCCGCTCACCGGTGTGGCCGTTGTTGGCGAGGGTGAAGGCCGGCGTGCCGGGGCGGTGGTAGCCCACGGGGCGGACGGGCGGCAACGAGGGGTCCGGCTGCGCCCACCGCGTCCGGATGTCGATGGGTGACTGGGCTCGGCCCCCGCACGCCGGGTGCCCCTCGGGCCAGTGCTGCTGCCCGTGGGGGCCTGGGGGGGGGACCCCCACCCCGGCTTGGGGGTGCTGCTTTACCCAGCAACGGCCCCGTTGACCCAAAATGCCCTGGTTTTGCCCCAAACGAGGACACGGGACATTCCCAATGCGCTCGTTAATCTTCTGGGGACATTTTTTCCGGCCGGGGGAGCGGGGACAAAGCTGATCCCGGGGGGGCGGGGGGGGGACCCGTGGGGTCCCCGTGGGCCCGGTGGGATGGGGCTTAGCCGGGATTTGGCCGGGGCCGGATCCTAATTGGATTTGGCAGCCGGAGCGGGGCCGGAGCCTTACGTAAAGGAGCACAATGGGAGCATTGGAGCGAGGGGGACCCGGGGCGAGGGGGGGGCAGCACCCATCCACCTCCCGCCCATCTTAGGGGACCCAGGTGTCCGGGGGGGCATGGGGGTTGTCACCCATCCATCTCCCTCCCATTTGGGGGGACCCAGGTATCAGGGAGCTGGGTGGGGGCTGCACCCATCCAACCCCCTCTCATCTTTGGGCACCCAGGTGTCTGGGCAGGGGGGGCGTGGGGGGCCCCTCACCCATCCACCTCCTTCCCATGTGGGGGACCCAGGTGCCCGGGAGTGGGGTGGGGGGTATGGGGAGGCTGCACCCATCCATCTCCCGCCCATTTTGGGGGACCCAGGTGTCCCGGGGGGGGTTGGGGGCTGCACCCATCCATCTCCCTCCCATTTGGGGGGACCCGGGTGTCTGGGGGGGATATGGAGGGACCCAGGCGCCAGGGAGTGGGATGGGAGCATGGGGGGCTGTCACCCATCCAACCCCCTCCCATCTTAGGGGACCCAGGTGTCTGGGACTGGGGTGGGGGGCATGGGGGGCTGCACCCATCCATCTCCCTCCCATTCGGGGGGACCCAGGTGTCTGTGGGTGGGGTGGGGTCACCCATCCAACCCCTCCTTTCTGGGGGGACCCAGGTGATGCCCCTCGGCTCCGGGGTGTGTGGGGCGGTGGATTCGGGGTGTGGGGGCAAGCGGGGGGTCCCTGGGTGGGGTCCCCACTCACCCTCATACGCCCAGTGGGGACCTGTGGGGGGAAGCAGAAGCGTTGGGGGCTGGGGGGGGGTCCTGGGGGGCCGGGGCTCTGGTGGGTGCCCCCAGCCCTTCCCCAGGGACTCCTGTGGGTGCTGACGGCTGCACCCCAAAGCGGGTCCCGCTCCTGGGTGCCGGGAATTGGGGTGAATGCCTGAAGGACTGGGGGGACACTCACCGGCGGGCAGGGCGGGGGCCAGGCCCCCCAGCAGCAGCAGGGCACGCAGCATGGCGGGGGGGGACAGGGGGCCGCCGGCCCGGCCTTAAATACCCACCCGGGACGGGCCCCCCCGGGGGGACGGGGAGGGATGGAGGGGCCATCCCCGGGGCGGGGGGGCGGGGGGGGCTGTGGGGCTTTGGAGGGGGAGCTGTGGGTGCTGTGGGGCTTTGGGGGTGCTGTGGGTGCTGTGGGATCGGGGCCTTGGGGGGACCGTGGGTGCTGCGGGGCTTGGGGGGGGGTGGGTGCTGTGGGATGGGGGCCTTGGGGGGCCTCTGGGTGCTGTGGGGCTGTGGGATGGGGGCCTTGGGGGGACTGTGGGTGCTATGGGGCTCGGGGGGGGCTGTGGGTGCTGTGGGATGGGGACCTTGGGGGGGCCTGTGGGTGCTGCGGGGCTGTGGGCGCTGGGGGACCCGTGGGGCGGGGGGCCATGGGGGGGCCCTGGGGCGGGGGCGGACCCTGCACAAGCTCCCCTAACCCCGCCCCCTCTCCCAGCCCCGCTCCCCTAACCACGCCCCCGCATCCAGCTCCGCCCACTCTCCTCCCCCCCCCCCTCCCCCGCGGCGGGGGCGCGCGCCCAGGACACCCCGCCCCGCGTGCGCTCCCGTGCGCGCGCTGACGTCACACAGTTGCGTGCCCCGCTCCCGCGCGCCCCGCCCCCACGTGGGGGCCCACGCGCCTGCCCTCCCGGATTATGTAACGGCGCCGAGGCCAGGCCGCCCCCTCCCCCCGCCATTGGCCGCGCCGGCCGTGACGCGCGGCCGAGGCCACCGCCCATTGGCGGGGCCGGCCGGGGGCAGGGGGGGGGGGTGTTCCTCGTGCCCCCGTCGCGCGGCGGGGGCGTGGCCCGGGACCCCCCAGCGCGGAGCCCCGTGACCCGCCGCGTCCCCCGCGTCCCCCCTGCCGCCCGCCAGGGGGCGCTGCCCCGCGCCGCGCCCCCGTGTCGCCACATGGAGGGGCGTGGCCGCGGCCCCACCCTCCCGGCCAATCAGCGCAGGGCGGCCTCCGCATTGGGTAGAGCCGGCGGCGGCGCGGGCCAACGGAAGCGAGGGGGCGGGGCGGGGAGCAGCGGCTCCGCCCGTTGCCGGAGTACGGCGGCCAATGGGCGTGCGGGGGGGCGGGGCCCAGCGGGAGGCACGTGCGGCCGCGCACGTGTCCGCGTGGGGCCGCCGCAGCCGGGGCGGAACCGGCGCCGGCGCCGGGACGGGGACACCGATACCGGGACGGGGACGCCGGCACCGGGGCACTGGCATCGGCACCGGGACGGGGACGCCGATATCGGGACGGGGACACCAATACCGGTACGGGGACGCCGGCACCGGGGCACCGGCACCGGCACCGGGACGGGGACGCCGGTACCGCCGCAGCTGCAGCCGGGAGCAGGTGGGGGCCGGGGCTGGGGGGGGTCCCCACCTTGGGTGGGGCTCCTGGTGCCGGGTGGGGGAGGAGGGTCTCGGTCCCGGGTGGGGGGGTCCCGGGGCTGGGGTGAAGGGAGTAGGGAGTCCTGGCGCGGGGGGTGGGGGAGTCCCCATGCTGGGTGGGGGGTCCTGGCACCGGGTGGGTTCCTGCATCCCCCCCCGTGCCGGGAGGGGCCGGATCCGCCGCCCCGGGAGCGGGAGGTGCCACCGGGGGAGGGTTTGTGCCTTCCCCCCACGTTCCTGCAGGGGAACGCGGCGGTTTCTCTATTTCCCATTTTTTTTCCCAATTTGCCCACTTTTTCCCTCTTTTTCTTCCCTCCCCCCAGGCGGCCTCGGCCGGGCGGCACCGCAGGAGCTGAACCCGGGGAGCGGCTTCTCCGGGGGGGCCCCCCCCGCCATGGAGCCCCCCACCCGCGCCTGCTCCTGCGGCTCCCCCGCCTCCAGCCCGGGGGGCCCCTCCGACAGCGAGGCCGAGGCGGGCGGCCCCCCCCCGGACCCCCCCAAACCTGAACGAAGCCGCAAGCGGCCGGGGCAGCCAGACCGAGCGCCCCCGGAATCGCCCCCGTCACCCCGCGGGGGGAAGCGGCCCCGGAAGGGGGATGCGGGGGATGCCCCTCCCAGCGACGGCGACCGACTCTTTGCCCAAAAAGTGAGTTTTTGGCGACAAAATGGAGGAGCACCCCCAAACCTGGGGGGTAGGGCAGCGCTTGGCCCCCCCAAAATGCGTCTCCGTCCAGCCCTGCCTCAGTTTCCCCACCTGAAACAGGTGGGGGGGGGCGGGGGAGAAGCAAGGTGAGGGGGGGACGTGACACCCCCTCCCCAGTCTGGATCCAGCCACCATCCTCCTCCTCCTCTTCCTCGCAGTGCCGGGAGCTGCGGGGCTTTATCCGGCCGCTGGCGGAGCTGCTGGAGGGGCTGAAGCGGGGGCGATACGACAGAGGTGGGTGCCCCCCACCCCCACCCCTCGTTCTCCCTTCCCCCCCCCCAAGGAGAATTCATAGATTTTTGGGGTTCCCCAGGGCTGAGCAGCTTCCAGCAGAGCGTGGCCATGGACCGGATCCAGCGGATCATCGGGGTCCTGCAGAAACCCGAAATGGGGTGAGTGTCCCCCCCCCAAGAGTCCCCAGAGGTGGGGGGCAAAGGGACACCCCCCCATGGGGTGCCCCCCCCCCCCAGCAGTGGGGTGACGGGTGCTCTCTGCCCCCCGCAGCGCCCGGTACCTGGGGACACTGCTGCAGGTCGAGGGGATGCTGAGGGTCTGGTTCCCCCACGTCGCCCCCAAACCCCCCCCGCAGGATCCAGCCCCCGCCTCCGCCCTCCTCCTCCGCCGCCGCCCCCCCGCCGGCCCCCCCGGGGCACCCCGCTGCCGCCGCCTGCCTGGGGACACCCCCCCCGCCATCCCCGCGGGGACGCTGGGGACATCGCATCGGGGGGGGCACCCCAGGTGCCGCCACCACACCCAGACCGGGACCCCCGCGGCTCCCCCAGCGTCGGATGCGTGACCCCCCCCCACCAGCTGGGGGGGGGTCTCTCCTGGTTTTCTTGGGTTTTGCCTTTTTTTGATGTTTTTTTTTTTTAAAAAAAAACTTGTGGACAGTGAGACCTGCAGGCGGGGCCGTGCCATGGGGGGGCCCCGAGACCCCCCCAGGGAGCCCCAAAACCCCCGGGGGGGGGGGGGTGGGAGGGGGCACGTGCCTTCACCAGAGCGGAGCCCCCTCCCCGGGGTGGGGGGTCGTGCCTTGGTGCACTGCGGGGGGATGCGGGGCGGGGGGCTGGCCCCCCCGCCGGGCTTGTGCCTTCCCCCCGCGTGGCGTTTTGGGGGGGGGGGCCGGGCTGGTGTGGCGTCATCCGTGTCCCCCCCCCCGCAAAGTGGGGCTGCCCCACGGCTCGGCCCTGCTGGAAGCAATAAATGCCGCGGGAGCGGCCGGGGCCACCCGCTGCTGGTGTCCTCTGTCCCCTGGGGGGCTCCGGGGGGGGGGGACACACGGCACCTCTTTGTGGTGGGACCCCCGTGTGCCCCCCATGGTGCCTCCTGCCCCCCTGCTGTGGGGCAGGGCCAGATGGGGGGGGGGCCCACGCCCCACGGGGCCCGGTTCCCCCGTCCCTGCCCCAGGTCCCGACCCCTGCCCCACATCCTAGCCCTGACCCTTGACCTTGTGACCTGCACCCGAAGCCCTGACCCCTGCCCTCGTGCCCCCGCAGGTTAAGCCCCGCCCCCTGCCCCCATCCCAGCTCCGCCCCCGCCCTGTGACTGCCACTCTAAGCTCCGCCCTCCTGCGCCCTAAGCTCCGCCCCACACGCCGGCGGTGTGTACACCCGCCCCAAGCCCCGCCCCCCCGCGCCCTAAGCCCCGCCCCCACACCGCGGCCCTGACCTCTGGCTGCGTGACCCCCGCCCTAAGCCCCGCCCCCGCTGTGCCGGGAGCGACTTCCGGTTCCGGGGCGGTGAGTGGAGCGGCCGCGGCTCCTCCGGGGGGTCCCACCGCGACCGCGGCACCGGGACGGGGTGGGGCGGGGGGCCGGCGGCTCCGCTGGGGCTTCCGGGGGCGGGAGGGGGCCCTACCGGGTCCTTCCGTGAGGGGAGGGGGGCCCTACCGGGTCCGGCCGTGAGGGGGGAAGGGCCCCGCCAGGCTCCTCCGCGGGGAGGGGGGGTCCTGTTGTGTTCCCGGAGGTGGGGGGGGGGGGGGGAAGAGCCGGCCCCACCGGGGTGCGGGTCCCCGGGGCCGCCCCGGCCCACCCGCCGCCCCGTCCCGCAGCAGAGCGGCGGCCCCCGCCATGGCGAACCACCTCCGCTTCCTGGGCCGCACCGTCATGGTGCAGAACGGCAACGTGGAGGCGGCCTACGGCGCGCTCAACAGGTGAGGGGCCGGGGGGAGCCCCGGGGGAGGCCCCGGGGGGGGCTTGGGGGCTCGGGAGGGTCCCGCCAGGCTTCAGCACTTGAAGACATAACACCCCTAATTAAAAGGGACGTAATGAGTTGTTAGTTGGGGTTTTCCTCTTAAACCCCCCCGGTGGCGCGGCCGTGCGGGCCTCCCGTCCCGTTTAACCCCGTGAATTGGGGTCAGAACGTCCCGTTCTAGGGGTTTTCTCTCCGCCCGAGGCCCCCCGAGCGCAGGCGGTGACGGTAGGGCCGCGCAGGGCTTCTCCCGCCAGCTCTCCCTCCCGACGCCTCCTCGGACACGGATTTAATTAAATTAAAATTCATTTAAAAACGAATCGGCGCAAAACCAGGCAGGGACGCGGGCAGCGGCGTCGCCAGGGATTTTGAGGGCTGGTGGCCGGTGACGGCTCCTCGCGGGGGCAGAGGAGGAGGAGGAGGAGGAGGAGTAGATCCCATCGTCACGCTGTGACCCGCCGCACCTTCGTTTGTCACAGCTTAACGAAGCTCTGAGGACGCTTGTTCCCCTCCTCGTTAGCCTCAGCCTCCCGCGGGGAACGGCCGATGAGGAAAACGAGCCGGGGTGGCGGAGGGACCCTCGGGGAGCGCGGTGGCCGATCCTGGGGTGCACCGAGTTGTGCCTGGTGTTTGTGGGGGGGTGCGGAGGGGTTTTTTCCCCCTCCCTTTCTTAACTACGTTACCCCCGAGGCGCCGCCCCCGTCGCTGAGGGGTCCCGCCTTGGAGCCGGCTGGCGCTGGCTCTGTCGGACGTGGGGGAAGCTTCTAGAAGCTTCGGCTCTGGCGGCGCGGTTGCAGAAACGGGGGGTTTGGGGAGGGGGGGGGGCGCGGCACGTCTCACCTCATCTCCCCCCCGCCCCCCCAGGATCCTCTCGCACGACGGCCTGGTGGAGGCGGTGCGGCGGCGCCGGTACTACGAGAAGCCGTGCCGGCGGCGGCAGCGCCTGGCCTACGAGGCGTGCCGGCGGGTCTACAACGCCGAGATGGGGCGGAAGATCAGCTTCCTGGCGCGGGGCGGGCGGCAGGACCCCTGGCCGGGCTGCTAGGGGGGGAGCCCCGCCCCCCGCCTCAATAAAGGCCCCTTCCCTCAGTGGCGGTTTAATGTCGTTTTAATTAATGACGGCTGATTGACCCCGCGGACACGCGGTAGCAGTTCCCGCGCTGGCTACGCGCGGGAAAAAGTGGGGGGGGGCGGGTGTTCTCCAGCCACGTGATGTGGGCGGTGCCGAGAGCGCGTCCCGCCCCTGCGTCGCACGCCCCGCCCATCTCCTTCCCGGCAGCCTCCGCGCGAGCGGGCGCGCAGGCGCCGCGCAGGCCGTTTCCGCTTCCGCTCCGACGTGCCGTCGCCGTCAGGGCCGCCGACCGGGCCGGGGCCGCGCCCCGCCCCGCCCGCTCCGGTGAGGGGAGGGGGCCCGGCCCGGAGGGGAGGGGGCTGCCCCTGAGGCGGGGGGGGCGCCGGGGGGGCGCCGGGCGGGAGAGGCCGCGGCTGAAGAGAGGGGGGCGCCGGGGAGGCCGCGCCTGAGGCGGCCCCGGGGCCGGGCGCCGGCCCCAGCCAGCGCGGAACCCTTCGTCGCGGTCCTTCCGCGGCGAGGCCGCACCGAGGGCTCTGGGGGGGCGGGGTCAGCGCGGGATCCGCCGGGCCGGACGGAGCCGCCGCCTGCGGTAGCGGCGGGAAGGGGGGGCCGTGCGGGAGGCGACCGGGCTCCGCGGCTACCGGCTGCGGGGGCCGGCGGGGGTCTCCAGCGCCGAGTTCCAGCGGTTCGGTGGCGACCGGGCTCGTCCTTGGCTTGCGACCCCCGGTGTCCCCTCGGGGCCGGAGCCGCGGCGGGAATTCGGCCTTCGGGCGGGCGGGTGTTACGCGGCGGAGCTGAATTCTTCTTTCTTTCCTCCCCGAAGGAAGCCGCTTGTCTGGCCGGGGGCGTCGGGTTCTCACCCTTCCGGGAAGTACCGTCGTGAAAACGGTTAGTGCCTATATCTATATCTATATGTCTGTATTTAAACTCTCACCTAGGTGGTATTTCCCCACCGGGTTCTTGCTGCCCCCCGTGCGTGCCCAGGAGTCACCCCCCCCCCCAATAAACCTGTTGCGCTCCTCTGTGGTCCTTGTTAGATGACAGAAGTTGAAGGTTAATATAGAGTTTAAAAGAAGCACTAATTATGTAAGTTCTGTGTTTAATAGCGTACGTGCACAAAGCCATAATTAATTATTTCCGCTTGTCTTGACCCTCCGGCTTTGTCCCGAAGCGTTACGTACGGCAAAGTCAGAACTTACAGGTGAAATTCTGTAATAATGGTTCTTTTGGGCTGTATTTGATGCTGCTTTTTAATATATCTTTGAGAAACTTGCTGTAAAAAGTCGAAGGCAGCAGAGATTTTCAGGGTTTTGGCTGCAGAGAGGTAAGAGCTCTTTGTTAGCACTAACGGCCCAGCTCTTCATTCGCAGTTGCAGGAATGGTAACTGCATTTGATCGGATTCCTGTTAAAATAGACCCACGTTCATGTCAGGGCTCTGCAGGTCTTTTCGCGTCGGGAAGAAATGCCGAGGTCAAACATATTTCCTTAAGAAGATTTTCTCCCGTTTCCAGATAAAGGAGACTTGGTTTCCAAATCAGATTAGAGCCTGGGCGCGTAATTAAACGTTATTGCATCTGCAGACTGACTGACGGCGTGAGAACCGCTAACGATTAACAGTGAGAAATTTTTGCCTTGAAAAATCTGTAATTTCGGGTTTGCCAACGGCGGCTGCTGGTTTGAGCAGCGAACACGGAGGCAACTGGGCACGTGCTGAACTTTTAAGTATCAGCGAAGCGAAGCGTGTCCAAAGTAGTTTGTGAACCTCACGGGAAAGAGAGTAATTAAGGGTGAGCGGAGTTACGCAGCTCGCGTTGCGCGAGGCAGGCTTGCAGGCGCTGTTCTGAAACTACCGAGCGCAGACTTGCGTGTCTTGAGGCGCGAAGGTAACTGGCCTGGCAGCCACGAGAAGAACTGGGAGAAGTTTGGAGAGAAGCCGAGGCATGAAGGGACACCCTGAGACCCAACGTTCCCGTCCCGTTTGCGGGCGATCCCTGTGCGGAAGCGGAGCCTGATCCGGAAGGACTGGCACAGTGCTGGCTGTGTGTCCTTCTGTCATCCGTGAGGGAAGGCTGGAGGGACGTAGGAGGTTCGGGGCTTTCCCTGCAGGGTGATCTGCAAACACGATTTCCCTTCGCAGGGCCTGATGCTGCCTCTTGTCCGCTCAGTGGCGGGCTCCTCTCTGCTGAGGCCCTTCCTCTGCACGTGGCTCATCTCATTTTAGCTTTTGTTTTAAAAACAAGGGAGCAAAAGTCATCTGCAAGAGCTTTCACCACTTCTAAGCTTTCTCGTGAAGGGGAAAAGCGCAGCACAGAAGCAATGATAGTCTGATACTTTATTTTACTAGTCTGCGGTTTTCTCGTGTCTTCTTTACAGGTACAAGCAAGATAATTCAGAGCAGCTCCTGGCAAAGATGTCGCTCTCCAAAAGGGAATTGGATGAGCTGAAGCCATGGATCGAGAAGACAGTGAAGCGAGTCCTGGGGTTCTCGGAGCCCACCGTGGTCACCGCGGCGCTGAACTGCGTCGGGAAGGGCATGGACAAAAAGAAAGCAGCCGGTACGTCCCGCGGGCTCCAACCTTGAGCTGCAGCTGTTCGCAGAGGTGGTCAGACCCCTTGACGGAGAAAATAGGTGCACACAAAGCCTCAAACAGCCTTGAAATAGCCTCAAATCAGATTTAAATTCGTTTCCTCTATTCCCGGAAGACCGACCTAACGCTGGGCTGCGTGGCAGGTCGTGGTTTCGTTGCTGGTGGTGGCTGGCAGCGTCTGGGGGGGCGAATGCCATCCTTGCAGGTGTGAAATCTGTTTTGTGTTGAGCTGGTTTTATAAAACAAACAAAAACCCCCAAACCTGGAAGCTCTTGAGCGTACGTGGGGGTGATTCTGACTTAGCAGAGGTGAGTACATGCAAATCCACGCAGACAGGTGAGACACGATCAAAAGCCTTGGAATACGTTACAAAAACCGAGGAAGTAAAAATTAATTTAAGGTCTCTTTTTCTAAAGGAATCGAAAATGATAATTTGACCCATGGTGCTTTTTTTGACCATTAGAGCCTTAATTTTTTCTAGTCAAGGCCTGAACTGCCTTAATCCTTCAGAGTTTAAAGCTCCTGACAATAGGATCCGCAGATCCCAGAGGCCTCTGGAGCCCAGGTCGTGGGCCCCACTGCATTACTAGGGTTGAATCCACCTTTAAATAAGTGTTTTACAGCTTCGCAGAAGTCTCGGCGAATTCTCCGTTCTCCTGCTCATCCCGAGCAGTGAATTCTGCCATTTACACAACTCCTCCTCTTTTCCAGACCACCTCAAGCCCTTCCTTGACGATTCCACCCTGCGATTTGTGGACAAGCTCTTTGAAGCGGTGGAGGAAGGTCGAAGCTCCAGGCACTCCAAATCCAACAGTGACCGGAACCGGAAGCGAGAGCTGAAGGTGATTATTGATTATTGATTGCTTTTTTTCTGTGGTTTGGTGGCCGTAGAGGCAGCACTGGTGTACTCTGCCACACTTTCCTCTTCCAGAGAGGTACATCTCGTAATGCTTAAAGTTCAAGAGAAAAGAGCCTTCTCCATGATGAAGTGTGTGAGCCTTTACCTTTCGGTTCTCTTTACCTTCGGATGAGGTAGCTTGGGCGATAAACCCTTAACGATCTCTGCTAGGCCTGCGCAGCGGAGTAACTTCACAGGACTCCGTCTCTCCGTTTTCTTTCGTACTCTTTACCGTCGCGTTGGCGGTGCTGTGATTTCAGCGGGAGCCTGGGGTAGGTGCTCCCAGCGACTTCCCATTGCTCTTCCTTGCCCAGACGCGCCGCGTTTCGCTCTGCCAGCCGGCTCTCCCCGTCAGCAAGTGGCTGGGGCTCTGTGGTGGGTGATCTGGTGGGTTTTCATTCTCTTTTTCCATCCGGAATCAACAGAGGGTGGTTTTTGACAAGCCTCATCGTAGCACAAGGTTAATTGCAGCAGGGATTTAATAGCTCTCTGGTGTTTCTCCCATCTAACGCTTGTCTGGGATGGTGGAAGTCTCATGCATCCAAACCTGTTTTCACCTCCTTTCTTCTCTTGAAGACTTTACTCGCCTTCTTCTGGAATTGCATTTTTTCCATCACTTGCATACCGAGTTTAAAAGGGGCTACTCTCCATGCCGCTCCCCGCTTACAAAGTAAGTTTCCTTTCACTTTTTCTGAGGTTCCTTTTTACGGCAATCTGTGTTTCTCTGTGACAGTTTTAGTCAGCACTTAACCTCAGTTAGCTAGAATAATCCTCTTCAGGGTTTGGATCTCTTCAGGTGTGTTGGGAGAGAGCTGCTGTGACTCCCTATTTTCTGTTAGAAACTTGCTTTTTCTCCCACTGTCTGGCTGAGGCTTTAACTGGTGCCAGAGAAGGGTCTCCTCCAGGTCTGGGTCCGTTCACCGGTTAGGGAGCGGCGTTAAAACAGCTTCTGTCCCGCAGAGCTGGCACGGCCCGAGGAGCAGCAGTGCAACCCGATGTACTGATCTGGAGAGGTTTGGGTTCGCGTGTCCCAGCCCCCCGGGAGCGGCGGTAGCTTAAAAGCACTTCACTCTTCTGCAGCTTTCTTCGTCAAACAGAAGTGCCAATAAGCCAGTCTTTCAAGTGTTTCCGTGCTGCGGTTCCACTTTAATTTGGGTGTTGAGCCGGCACAGCCGTACACCGCGCTGAGCTGCCACAGAGCCGTTAGAAAGCGAGGTTTCGGCTAGGCTGGTGGATCCCAGTGCTCCCCTCGACCCTCTTGCTTTTGATGTTGTTGATCCCATCGCTGCTTGGTGCTTCGCGGTGGCAGGATTGCCGGCTGCAGCCTGGCGGGGTGACTCCTGCTAACGCGTGTGGATCCCGCCGTTCTTCACAAGTTGAACTCAGATTGTGCCCACCTTCGGGCTGTCTTGTCCCCTCATCTTCCTCGTGGCCGTGGCCAGTGCGCTGCAGGAGAGGGGGAGGGAGCAGCAGCCTGTCGCAGAGGGGATCTTGTGCTGGCAGAGCGGAGCAGGGATGGGGCTGGGTGCGGAGTAGGTGATTCTTCTCCAGTGAAGCGTCCGCTGGGGTGTTTCGCATGACTGCCGATGGTGTTCTCGGCTTCCCAGCTAACCCGAAAGCCGGGCTGGGAAGCCGCAGAGCGGACCTATCCTCTTCTCTTGGCTCCTGGTGTCGGGACAGGCGTCCCGCCTGCCAAATCGTCAACTCCTCTCTCCGGAATTACCTTTCTTGGAGGTCCTCCATCAAGATTAGATCTGTCCTGACCCTGCTGTAACACGAGATGGTCTAGTGAGGTTGTCAGATCACGGTCATACTTGCAGACTGACTTCCCCCCCCACCCCAGTGCAGATTTTAGAGTTTAATTTGTACTTGCACACTTAGATCTTGTAGCAACGAGCAGTGGATTGATTCAGAATGCTACTTACTGGTCATGTTAGCTTGTCTTCAGCGCGCTGCCTGGCCTGCCTTCTCTCTCCTCGGTTAACTCTTGTGGGGTAGGTCGTTGCTTGGGAAGTTTCAGGAACTAAAACATAATGGTTTACACACTTTATACTATGGGCAAGTCCTTTCTCTTGAACTTGTAGGTTTTCCAAGAAGTACCTGTGTCTGGATGAGGAAGTGTCCTTGTAGAATATGAACCGTTATAGTGAAGAAGGGATTGCAACTAACGCTTACAACCGGTGTGTATATTTTCTTTTCAAATAACACCTTGACACGCACACTACAGAAACACAATCGCATGGACAAATCCAGTTTACCGTACACAAAACAGGCACTGGCTAGATGAAATCCGTGGCCGCCGTCTCACGAGCTGGGGCGTGCTTGAGGAAGAGCACCTCGCCTTTCGTTTTGCGACCCTCGCGCTGCATGCGAGTCCATCAGCGTGGTCGTTGCTCCGCCCGCTCTCCGAGCTGCGCTTCTCCGGAGCGGCTCAGTTTGAGCGCCAGCGTCTTTGGATCCGAGCTGGAGTCGGCCGGGTCGGAGTGTGAGGGAATGCCGCGGGTGTCCCAGCCCGCTCCGGGTCTGGGGCTGCATCCTCCTTTTGGGGAGGACGTGGTAGGACAGCGCATCTTCCTTTACCAAACCCTCCGAAGTTGGCGGAAGACGTGGAAACCGTTCTAGCCCAGTCAGGTCAGCTTGCGGGCAGGCTTTTTCCATCTCTCCGGGTAACTGAGCGAGACTTTAAATCTCCTCAGTGCCAAAAAGCCTTTGACTGCCTGAGAGAACGATGGTGGCTTTTACACAAGCACATCCCTGTGATGTCTCCTGTCCTTCAAGCTCTTGGATGGATCTCCCTGATGCTTCTCTGGTGAGGGACCGGGGCACAGGCTTCATGCGGGATTACCAGTTAGACTGCGAGTGCCGCCCTGGAAACTCTGAACCACAATGCAGTGCTGACCGAACAGTGCCGGATCTGATCCGCACGGTGGTTTCTCGTCTTAGAACAGTGGCCGTGAGGAGGACTCTTTGTTTTTAACCACAGTTTTCTCCTTCTCTCCTTTTACGCTAGGATGTGTTTGGTGATGACTCTGAGGTATCCAAGGAATCTTCCGGCGTCAAGAAGCGGCGCATACCGCGATTCGAGGAGGTTGAGGATGAGCCTGAGGTCATTCCAGGCCCGCCGTCGGAGAGCCCCGGGATGCTGACCAAGCTCCAGGTCAGTCTAACTAGGCTGTTGCATGAGCTCTGCCCCAGAACAGAGCTGCCCGTGCCCGAGATCTTGAATCCCAACACGGTTTAGTGTTTACTTTATCTTAATTCATATCACCAGCTGAGCAAGGAAATGGCAAGGTGCTTTTGACTGTCCTTTGTTTGCTGCAGTCGTTGCCTTCACAAGGCTCACTGCCGCCTGTGCGTTAGGCTAATGATAATGCGAAGCCTTCGAGTGAGGAAAGTTTGGATGTTCTCTTGCATAAGCTGGAGTAAATGGTCTTGGTAGAGAGCGTCTGCGCTGTTCGATTCCTTCTCTACAGCTGGAGGTCGTTAGAGCAGTTTGATACAATTCTGTTCTCGCTAAGCTGGCTTCATGCACTTGCGGCTGTAAAAGGGTGCTGAGGACCCCTTCTCTCCTTCTGAGAGAGGGAAGAAAAATTCACTATCCGATTTTCTTTCCACAGATCAAACAGATGATGGAGGCAGCCACCCGGCAGATTGAAGAGAGGAAAAAGCAGCTGAGTTTTATCAGTCCTCCAACACCACAGGTACCTACCGGAAGCAACAGGGAAATCCCGTGGTCCCCGTTTCAGCTATGACATGTTGACCGAGGTGTGCTGGAACAGCCACGTAACAAAACTTCCCTCTCTGTCAACAGCCAAAAATTTCTTCTTCATCCCAATCGGAACGTCTCCCCATCGGCAACACGATCCAGCCCTCCCAGGCAGCGACGTTCATGAACGATGCCATCGAGAAGGCCAGGAAAGCTGCGGAGCTGCAGGCCCGAATCCAGGCTCAGCTGGCCTTGAAACCAGGGCTCATCGGCAACGCCAACATGGTGGGGCTGGCCAACCTGCACGCGATGGGGATCGCGCCGCCGTGAGTACCTGCCGTTAGCTGCGTAATCCCAGAATGCCGATGGAGGGTCTGACCAAAGGTTTCTCCGGCATTGTTGGTCCCCTACCAGTGGCCTTAACGGCTGCTGAAGGAACAAATTTTATATTAGAGAGGTGAAATGGAGGTTACTCCTTCGTTGGGTAAGACTCCCAACTTCTGCACGTGAGACTTGAGTCCTTTCTGGCAGCGTAGATGAGATTTAGCGTTATGAGGAGGCCTTTCGCAAGTCGTGGGCTGGTTTGGTGCTTACCGTGGAAATAAGGCGCACATTTCCTTTGAATTAATGCCGTGCTTGCGTTTTAATGCAGTGTATCTTGTCTTGCCACCAGGAAAGTGGAGCTGAAGGATCAGACAAAGCCTACGCCACTGATCTTGGATGAGCAAGGCCGAACTGTTGATGCGACTGGTAAAGAGATTGAGTTGACTCACCGCATGCCAACCCTAAAAGCAAACATCAGAGCTGTGAAGAGAGAGCAGTTCAAACAACAGCTTAAAGAAAAGCCCTCGGAAGATATGGAATCGAACACTTACTTTGACCCCCGGGTCTCCATAACCCCAGCCCAGCGTCAGAAACGCACCTTTAAGTTCCATGAAAAAGGCAAATTTGAGAAAATTGCCCAGAGGTTGCGAACGAAGGTATTGGAGGTCTTGCCATGCTAACTGACAGCACAGAAGTGAGGGTTCGGTTCGGGATGGGAGTTGATTCTCCTCTCCTGGGATGTGAAGGGATGCTGTGTTGGCTTTGACTAAGCAGCTTTTCAGTAAAGTCACCTGAAACTTTTCTGTCAACACTGTTCTTGTTGGAAAGGCAGGCATCCAAATTAGAACACCTGTGTGGAATGCGTTTTCTTACAGCTACCTTCACTTGACGAAAGACAAAAATCTATTTTTTTGACAAAAGATTGAAAATTTCCAAAGAGAGTAGATCATTTTCTGGCCGAGTGTTCTTTCCACAGAAGAGATCACGCTGGAGGTGGAGATTTAATGGAATCTTGGTAAAACACCTAAGTTCTTGGGGAGAAAGGGAGAGAACAGCTTCATTAGACAGAAAAGTCCTGGGGAATGATGCCTAGGGAGACATTCCTTTGGGATTGTTCCATGCTCCTAGAAGGCTCAGTGATAAGACCAGATTTTTGGCAAGTTTGTGAGCTTCTGCAAAAGCACTCTGCCGTCTTGTGCTGTGTGGTTTCTTCTGCGGTCTGCTTCAGATTGTTTAAAAAAACAACCAACCAAACAAATAAATCAGCAGGTGCATACGTATTGTGCTTTTCCTGAAGGTTGTGCTGTTTTGGAATGACCTTTATGTGCCGTTTCCCTCTCCTTGTTCTCAGGCTCAGCTAGAAAAACTGCAGGCAGAGATCTCGCAGGCTGCCAGGAAGACGGGGATACACACTTCCACCAAGTTGGCTCTTATTACCCCGAAGAAGGAGCTGAAAGAGGGGGAGATCCCCGAGATAGAGTGGTGGGACTCCTACATCATCCCCAACGGCCTTGACTTGTAAGTAGTTTGCTTGCCAGGTTTTGATCGTTCTGCCGCAGGAGGAAACTCGGGGGTGCATAAATCAGGCCAGGCGTATCTGCTTGAGCTATTGAATTCCACCTCCCTCGTCTCCGAGATCCAGGTGGGCCCTAGGTTTGCTCCCAAAGTCTCCCTTGCTGGAGGCAGCATTCCTCCCGCGACAGAGGAGGTCGCTGCCGTGGAGTTAGAGGGATTTTTTTGGCCCAAAGTTGTTGTTGGTTTTTTTCAAGCATGAGTACAAGTCTCATTCACGGCAGAGCTGTGGGAAGCCTGCCTCCTAACCATGGAATGTGGGTGGATATTCCACTGGGGGAGACACCTACGCATTAATACTATGTCACTGCGTGCCTCCTTCAGCACATCGAGCTCTGCTCTGTGCTTTGGGTAGGGATCGGTGCGTGTGCCGCCACGGCTGCCCCAAGGGAAGCGTTAGGTTGTTTTTTTTCATGGCTTGCGTTTAAGGGAACGCAGGAATTCAGGCTGGGAGGTTTGCAGTGACACCCAATTCTCTCCTTTCTAGAAAAGGTGGAACGTCTTCAAAGAGAGACGAGTACTTCGGGATCACAAACCTCGTGGAGCACCCAGCGCAGCTCAACCCACCAGGTACTGCCCCAGTTTTGGTCGACTTTGCTGTTAAACTAGACACAAAATACTCTGAGCGGCTGGCGCTTGGTGGGGTGAACCAGCATGCAAGTCCCCTCTGGTAGCACCACAGCCCGGTGCCTCTTGTCCCTGTGAGGAGAAGAAATTGTGCAAAGACAAGTCTGAAAGCTCTGCAAAGATAGCTGAAATTGGGAGGGAGAGTCTCTGCCCTGTTTTTGGAAAGTCGATATAAAACCCGTAGCGGTTACCAGAGGCTTGCTTACCTATGGATGGCCTGCTCTGTGCTCGCTGGGGTAGCAGTGCAGACACGAGCTCCTCGTCTCCGGCAGAGACCTCGTCTTGGTTTTGACCTTCTTGCCCTGAGGAAGGGATGTAAAATAACCACAGAGCATTTTACTTTTCAGTAAAATCAAAAAATAGCCAAAACCAGTTTTCCTGGTTCCGTGTTTGGTGCAAACAGCCCGCAGCGCTGCAGAGGTCGGGTTTGTCGATAAAGCGTGGGTATAACGGAGTGTGGTACGGGTGTAATGGTTGCTGGCAGTATTTTCTCTTGCCTCTTCCAAAGCAGATTTGTGTTTATCTTGCCTCGTTTCTCTTCCCAGTGGACAGTGACACACCAGTGACCCTGGGTGTTTATTTAACTAAGAAAGAGCAGAAGAAATTACGGCGACAGACTCGGAGAGAAGCCCAGAAGGAGCTGCAAGAGAAGGTCAGGCTGGGCCTGATGCCACCGCCGGAGCCCAAAGGTAAATGACGGCTACGGCGGGCAGGCGGCGAGCAGAGCTCGGGGCTAACGCGGGCCCTTAGCCGTCAAACCAGCGGCCCAGGCCAAGCGTGGGTGCGGTTGGGAATGCTGCAGGCAGCACAACCTCTGCGGGATCGCACGGATCTGTGTGTCGGTGTGATCCAATCACTCCCCGTACAGTCGGTTTACGAGCCTGCAAACGTTCCTGGTGTTTCTGTGCTTTACCGTTCCGGCAAGCCGGCGTCCGACAGGAGCCTCTCACAGCTCCTCCCGTTTCCCTTGCAGTAAGAATTTCGAACTTGATGCGAGTACTGGGGACGGAAGCTGTTCAGGACCCCACGAAAGTCGAAGCGCACGTTAGAGCGCAGATGGCGAAGAGACAGAAGTAGGTGGCACTTTGTACCATTTTTTTTTGGTCATTTTTAGATGGATTTAGTGCTGGTGTAGCAAAGCAGAAGCAGCGTGATTTTCTGCGTGTTGCTCTTGTGGCCTATTTCAGCTGCCTTGAGTGACCCCCCGAGGCCCGGGGGAGCTGGGTCTTGGTGATCAGCTCTTGCCACCGGCGAGCGGCCTCGTGCCCTGCATTAAACGAGTTTCTTACCGTGATGATGATCGCCGTCGCAGTCGTTACTAATGACTGTTTTCAGGGAAGAGACCAAGGATGAATTGGACTGGTGACTGGGTTAAAAAAGCCCATGTGCTTTTAATTCAGGCAGGTGCAGGCAGAAATCGGGGCAGGAGTTGCAGCTGCTTTGGGATCTGTGGAACATATTCTGTGCTTAGGAAGAGAAGGATCCGTTTCGATGCCGTAGCGTACACCGTAGGCTGCATTTTGCTTATTGCTGCATCTCTCTTTGCATCCAGAGCTCATGAAGAAGCAAATGCTGCGAGAAAGCTCACAGCAGAACAGCGAAAAGCGAAGAAGGTTAAAAAGCTGAAAGAAGACGTTTCGCAGGGAGTTCACATAGCTGTGTACAGGTGAGAGCTGGGCTGGGCGCTCTTGGCGGTGGTTCACCATACGTCTCTTCCTAAATAAACCTGACAAATGTCCTATAGAAATGTGCTGATAGAGAGGAGCAGCCTTCAGTAGCAGGACTCTGCACCCGCTCGTCAGGTTTCCATCGAGCGTTAAAGAATCCCGGCCTGTAGCAATTACACTGTCCCAAAAGACGTCTCCGTTAACTCTGTCCTTAACTCATGCTGTTACAGCCAAGCGCTAAAAACACGTGTCGGGTTTGGAGCATTTCAGCTGGGATTGAAGTTTCTGATGAGGAGAGCCATTTCCCAGCTAACCTGGTACATTGATGTCCAGAAATCAGGAAACTTTCAAGATGTAAATGAAATAGGAATGGGAAGGGACGGACACAGCCTCTCTGAGCAGTCCGATGACAAACGCCCATCATTTCTAGGTGTGGGTAAAGCCCCTGAGGAGCTGGAGGAGGAAATGCTGGACCCAGATAGGCAGAGTAGGGAGCTCTTACGGCTGATGATAATAGTTCTGTTTTTCCAGAAACGTTTTCCAAAAACGGTTGGTGTGTTTTTTTTTTTTTTTCCTATCCTTAGGGTCAGAAACTTGAGCAATCCAGCAAAAAAATTCAAAATCGAGGCGAACGCTGGCCAGCTGTACTTAACAGGCGTGGTGGTTTTACACAAAGATGTCAACGTGGTCGTGGTAGAAGGAGGTGAGGACTTCCGAGGCAGGCTTTTGGTCACAGCGTAGCGTTCAAAAGCTTGCCTCTAGCAAAAATTACCGTGAAAATTGTTGACTGAGGGTTATGGAAGGACAAGGACGTAAGGAGGCTGTTTGAAACTCCCTTAATTACGGCTCTAATGGGGTTAGCGCTGACTGCAGAGCGCACTGTAATCCAGTTAGAAAACCCAGCGCGTTCGACGTTGAAGGGAAAAAGCTTTGAATCTTTGATGCTCTGAGCGGATGCTTAGGGTGAGGAGAGCCTCAGCGCTCGGTCTGGCACGGTTCCTCACGGTTTGCACTGTTCTAAGTAATTTTGCGAGGTGTTGAAGAGCCTGTTTGGCAGCAGGAAATCCCGAGGTGGCCGAGAGCCGCGCGCGGTGCCAAAGGATGCGGGAAAGGCTTGGCCACCCCGGGGGTGTTAGTGCTGGATGGGCCTGGCTGCGCTTTGCTTCCCTGGGCGCTCTGGGAAGTGTTTGTGGGCGCCGTTTGGTTTCTGCTGCTTTGTAGAACCTCCTAAAAACTTGAAGGTTAAAGGACTTTCTGTGAATGTTGAATCTCGGATTCTCCCCAGGCCCGAAAGCACAGAAGAAATTCAAACGTCTTATGCTTCATCGAATAAAATGGGACGAGCAAACATCGAACACGAAGGGAGAGGGTGAGTGTAAAGCTGTGTGCGGAGGGGTGGTGAAGCGGCTCTTCCTCTGCCTTCGGGACTAAAATTAGCTGTATTGGTTGTTTTTTTTCCAGATGATGATGAGTCTGACGAGGAGTCTGTTAAGAAAACAAACAAATGCTCTCTGGTTTGGGAGGTGAGTCGTGGGCGTAATTCCATACGGGGGGCTTAGGCTGGAGGGAGGCGAGCCCCGTCTGACGGCAGCCGAGGCAGAAACGATGTCCTGAGGCTTTGGGTCGGACGCGAACCTGCTGCTCTGACTCTTTCCGTAGCGTTTCTTGAGCTGTAGCAGGACTGGGAGCGTCTCCCCCACGCAGTGCTCGCGCAGCGCTCCCCCTAGTCACGCGTCAGCCTGAAAAAAAACACGTTTCTCCCCGGTTTTCTCACTCGGAGCCGTGTTTCCCGTGACTTCCCCCCGGGGATGGCTCGGAAAGCGTCCCTTTTCTCCTGCCAGGGCACAGCGAAGGACCGCAGCTTCGGCGATATGAAATTTAAGCAGTGCCCCACGGAGAACATGGCACGGGAGCACTTTAAGAAGCACGGCGCGGAGCACTACTGGGACCTGGCCCTCAGCGAGTCCGTGCTGGAGTCCACAGACTGAGGTGAGGGGGCCGCCGCCGCCCCCCTCCTCGCACCACAACCCCCCCCGCCGGGTCTCGGACAGCCCCCTCCTCCCCTTGCTCTCCTCAGCACACCGATTAAAGACATATTTTTTAAAACAAATCACCGTTACGCTTGTTTTTGGCATAAAGGGAGGTGGGGGGTGGTGGTGGGGGCTGCCTGCCGCTGGGTTTTGCCTTCGCTGTCTGTGGGCAGAAGGCGGGGGGGGACACCTGCTGTCAAGGGGGTTTTTGAGGGAACTGGGGGGCGCAGGCTGCCCTTGGGGGTCTGGCGGTGGCAGGAGCCGCCTCCCCCTCCTTTATTTACACCATAAGCTGTTTTATTTAAAAGCCGAAGCTGTTTTCCAGCCCCGGGGTTGTGACTAGGCCCGACACCCCCCTCACGGCCGGGGGCGGCCGCCATCTTGCACGGCGGGGGCAGGCGCAGGCGCGCGCGGCCGTGGGCGCGCGCAAAGGGGCGGGGCGCATGGCGCAGGCGCGACGGGGCCGGGCGGGCCGGCGCATGCGCGTCGAGCCGGCGGCGCAGGCGCGGAGGGGCGGGGGGGGCGCCGCGGCGGCCCGTGTGAGGGAGCCCGGCACAAAATGGCGGCGGGGGGGCGGGCGCTGCGCGCGGGGGGGGCCGGCCGGTGACCGCGCCGCCGCCGCCGCTCCCAGCCGCCGCCCGGGGCAGCGGGACGGGCCCGACGGGCCGTGGTCGAACGATCGCCCTCGGGGCGGCGCCGCCGTCCGCCGCCTCTCCTCGGCCCGGCGCAGCGGGCCGCCGCATTCCCCGCCCCGTCGCGGCGGGCCCCGCCGCCTTCTGAGGCGCCGCCGCCCGGGCCCCGCCGGGCCGAGAGCGGAGCGGGGAGCGCCGCGTCGCCGCCGTCCGCGCGGCCCGGCTGGGCGAGCAGGGCGGGAAGATGGCGGCGGGCGGCGGAGGCGGCGGCCGGGCCTCCTCCTCCTCCTCGGCCGCCGCCTCCTCTTCATCGGCCGGCGCTCTGGAGGCCTCGCTCGACAGGAAGCTGCAGGCGGTGACCAACACGATGGAGTCCATCCAGGGCCTCTCCTCCTGGTGCCTGGAGAACAAGCGGCACCACAGCACCATCGTCTACCACTGGATGAAGTGGCTGCGCCGCTGTGAGTGCGGGGCGCCGGCGGGGGTGGGCCGGGACCGGGGGGACCGTCCCTTGCGCTCGGGCAGGTGCTCGTCCACCTCCCCGTAGCCTCGTCCCGCTTCGCCCGGTGCCTGTCGGGGCGAGGACCGTGCTGCCGCTGGCTGCGGTTGGGGGTCCGCAGCGGGGAGGGAGATGGGGTGCAGCTTATGCGGGGCTGTGCCAGAGGTTTCGGACCCGACGTCAGGCAGCGAACGGAAACCGGCGGTTCTCGGATCGCTCGGAAATCTGTCGGTGTTGCGTGGCCCCCGGGCAGGGTTTCTGCTTAGCATCACCTTGTCACGCTTAGAAAAACAGAAATTGGGTGGCTGCACCTGAACGGTGGCACCTTCAACCTTCCGAATTCTGCGTCTGCTTGCCCGGGATCTTCTAAAACGTTATTTTGAGAGCTGAGGGGGGAAGGTGCCTTCAGCGTTGTGGGGGTGAGGGGCCGTCACTGTCCCCTTCCACGGGCAAAGCAGCCTGTTGTGGGCACTAATAAGTATTGGGTGCCAACGCTCGGATTTGGTGAGCGCCCGCAGGCGACGCAGCGGTGACCCGCGAGTGGGAAAGTTAATGTTTTCATGAGTCTAAACAAGGCGGCGTTATCTTCTCTGTCTCGCTGCCGCGTGAAGGTTTTGCTTGTTGTCGCAGGAGTTAAAGTAAGCTTTGCAGTAACGCGAAGATAACGTTCCCATCCCGAAGCGTCGCTCCGGTTTATGCTAAACCTTTTGCAAAGTTTGGGGTAGTTTGTTTTCTCTATCGAGGCCCTTCTGCAAAATGCGGAGGGCCCTCTTTCCCCAAATTTTGATTTACGTTTTCTCTTGTCGGCGCACCGCGTGATTAAAGAGAGTCAGGTAAGAGCCTGAGGGCTGTTCTCTGGTCCGTACCGACCTGTTGTTGAGGAGAAGCCGACCCTGGTCCATCCTGCCTTGCTGTCGTTGCCCACCTCTCCTGGAAATCCTCTTCCCTCTGACAGCCCTCGTCACCAGGGGGGTCCCGCGGGACTGTCCTTGGTCCTCTTCGCCCTCTTGCTCCAAGCGCACCCCTTCTGAACAAAATCCAGCTCCCCCGGGATGTGCAGGCTCCTCTGGACTTGGTGTCTCTTGTCACAGCTGCCGTTGCGCTCCTCTCTAGGACCTCGGTGAACGTCTCGCTGTAGGTCAGGCTCATCGCGACGCAGCTCGTTCCCCGCCTGTACCTTAGGGCAGGTCCTGGCTTTGCCTGGCTGCTCGCCGGGAGCGCGGAGCCTTCGTGCCAGCTCAACTTCCCCGTGTTTATTGTCCTACAGCTCCCGTCCCGCTGGCTTGGGGAGCGGAGACTCTTCCCGGGACTCCTGCCGCCTCTCCGTGACTGACATTCGTCTTTCAGCTCCTGGCCAAGGTGGCTGAGCTTCCAGAGACGCTGCTTTGGCACTGCCCCTTCCTTCTCCCTTGCACTCCTCCATTACTCCTTCCCTCCTTCCCAAGCTCATCAAAAGTAATTTAATTGTTCCCACTTGCAGGGCCCTTGACGTTCTCTTCCTGCCCTGCCGGCTCCCATCCGCTACAGGGCTGTCAGCTCCTGCCCCTCAGCCCTTGGTACCAGCCTGGACTTCTTGTTTTAGTTTGGTACGAGCGCTTTCAAGGCTTTCCTTGCGCAGCCCCCGCGAGGATCTCCCCTAACACCCCTCGTGTTTGTCCAGGTTCCTCCTTAAGCATCTTATCCGAGGTACCAGCTAAAACAACCCTTGATAGCGGCCGTGATGCTGCTGTGCACTGAACCCTGATTATTTGGTTACTTCCCGCTTATGTGGGGCTGGTTTTTTGCTGCTTTTCCCTTTGTGGTACACTTCATTCTCTGCCCCAAGGACCTCGCAGCCTCTCTGTGCTCTCACGCAGTGGGAGGTCGTGATCCCGACCAGAAGAGTTCAGTGGTAATGACAACGGCAAGTACAGCTTGCTTTGGGGTTCCTTTTCCAGCTTTTAAATATTTTAACTCTAAAGCTTCTAGGAGCATGTAAAAGCTGCTTTTTCCAGGGAGCTCCTTGTGAAGGATGGATGTGGTGGGATTGGGGGCTATATCTCGGCGCTCTGTGCGGGTGAAGATGCCTTTAATCGAGGGGAGAAGGGCCTTCGTGTCTCTTAGATGTGCATCTCCGTTAAGTGTGAGACCCTCGAGTAGGGCAGTTCCTGCCCGGTCTGTCTCCAGCGATGCTGGTGTTGGGCTGAGGGCGATTTCTTGCAGGAGGCTTGTAGAAAATGTCAAGTGTGGGGGGGAAAAAATTGGCCTTTTTATTCTTCATCTTCTATAAATCAGCGTAAGTAGGCGCTGGGCTGGCCTGTGGGACGGTTGGTGCTCCTGCCTCAGGCCGTGAAGGGATTTCGCCCGAGCGTTGGTGGTCTCGTGGGTGCTCCTGCCCCGGGGGAGGTCTGTCCCTCTCCTCCTGCGCACTCGTGAGAGGAAACGGCTGCGTTTTGCTGTGGGTATTTCCTAGTGTCTGCATTTCACCATATTGTGACGGATTTTTCGGCGCTTTGCTGTTAGATACTTGTTTCAGCTGATGTGGAATGTCCAGTTTAGCTGAAGATACGGCTATTTGGACAAAGAATTTGGTCCTTTCAGAAAAAAAAAAGAATGCTGGTGTTTAAATACGTTGCTGTTGGCATGGGCATCTCCCTTCCCGGGTCAAGGCTCGTCCTGAGCACGAGCCGGTCGCGGCTGCGGTTGTTGGCCAAGAGCTTCATGACATACATGTTTCTGCGAGGTAATGCTGCGATAACTTTCCTTCTGGGAAGTTTGTGTTGTGAATCAAGAGCTTTCTTGCAGGAGGGTCGTCCTGTCAGCGCGTTCACGCGAGCAGCTCTTAAATGCCAGTTAAATTGGACATACCGCGCGCTGGCCGTCGATTGGTGGAGCTGGTGGCTGTCCTGGAGCTGAGCAAAAAGCTGGGGTGGGCTCAGTTATAAAATTTCCTGTTTCTTGTCTATATTTCCTCTCCGGTTTAAGCCGAGACAGTCTAAGAGTAATTAAGAAGCCGTTCACCCGTCGGATACGGCCAGTTACATAATGTGGTTGAAACCCCTTGTACAAAGTGCGTTTTGGACCCAAAGGTGCTTGGTTTTCTTCGTGCGACTTGTCTGTAGCCTAGGTATTGGTCTAGCATGGATTTTTCCTTTCACTGTGCAATTCGGGTGAATCTTGGTTTATAAATATTAGCTCTAAATCTAGGAGCTAAATTAATTCTGCCTTGGCTGAGGTCCGCGTTCAGCCTTGTGGAAACGGTGGCGGAGGTGATGGTGCAAGCTGTGCTCCTTCCTTATGGCGTTTGTCTTGAAGTTGGCTCTGGGTTTTTCTGCTGCGTTTGAAGGCGGTGTATACGTTGAATTGTTTAAATCAAAGGTTTATATATCTTCAAGATCTATTTTGCGTTATGGCATAAGAGCTGAAATCAGCGCTCTCTCTGTTGGTGAACAACGTCGCTGAGATCGAAAGAGCACCCAGTGACCAGTGGGTGAATTAGCAGTGGAGTCCTGGGTTTTAATTAAATCATGGAAAACCCATTTTGATGGGATGATGACCTGATAGATTATTGAGGCTGGCGTTTTGGGGAAAGCTGGCTTCGAATCGTTTCGGGAAGCCAGGCGAGCGCAGCACCGCTCCGGTTGGATTTCCAGCCCTCCGGGCAGAGCAGATCGCTCCTCGCTCCGCTTCTCGCTCAAACAAACAAACCCCGATCTGCCGTGTAAGCACGTTTAGGGTGAAGGTTGCAAATAACAATTTCTGGTAACGAATCTTTGGGCTTGTTGTGTTTGTTGCTGTAAAAGCTTATTTTTGGACATGGGAGTTGGGGCTCCTTGACACGGCAGCTGCCGGAGCGGTGTTGGAATAGCCTGGTGGGAAGGGTGAAAAATACCTTCAGCAAAAAAATAGCTGGAAAATACGTGAGGAGCAAAGTTACTGGTGGGAAGCCGGCTGCGGTGCTGGTGGAGGCAGCGGCTGTGCGGTGCCTGGCTCGGGTCTCGCACCTTTGGCCGTGTGTCCCGGTGGCCGCTGCGGGCAGGGGGAGCAGGGACGTCCCGGGGGCTGGCTGTCCCCTTGGCCCACCGCGCTGTTCCTGCCCCGGGTTTGGGGTTGGACGATGCTTTTTGCTCACCCACCGGTCTGTAGTGACACTCGGCGGGTGCCAGCAACGAGCAAGAAGAATCGGTGCCGCTCGTAGGGGCTCTTGGAGGCTCTTCGCTTCATGGCATCAACCTGTTGAGGATTTGTCGATCAAACCAAACTAAGCCTTTGCGCGTATCCTCAACTTTGCTTTCCCGATGAGGCTGCCTTCTGTGAAAGATCTTCATTTTGAACAAACAACTTGCTAAATTATCCCGTAATACCGGTAGGTCAGCGTAGAGCTCATACGGTCAAAATGTTCCTGGCGTGAGCTTTTAAAGCAAGCTCGCTGCATGCCGGGACTGCTGTGCTAGGTGGGTGCTGGACCCAGGTCTGCTCGCTTGGTGCCGATTCCTCGTCCGGGATCGAGCTCTTCTGCAGGAAAAGTGTGCGAGAGCACGGGCGAGAGTTGTGCACAGAGAGGAGTCCCGGGAAGCGCCAGCGTTTCATGCCCGGCTTCCCATAGGCGAGCACGCCCTGTCATTCGTGAGCAGGGATTCTCTGCCTTATAATAAGGCTTTTGAATAATTGCGTTCGGTATGCTAAAAATGAACTCACGCCGTATTTCTGTGGCTGCGATCCTACTTAGATGGGCTCCTTGCCAGAAGTCAGTCGGTGGCCACTGACCCTCTTCTCTGCCTCAGAGAGGAATGTTAGAAAAGAGGGAGGCAATATTTAACAATTAGTTTCCAATAAAAGCATGTGAGCCTGTTGTTGGCTGGAAAATACTCGTGTAGTGGCTTTTCCTTAGGCGTGGTCTAAGGCGCGAATGAGTTTTGTGAAAATCCTGGCTTTATTTCTGGTTGGCTTTGAGCAGGAGGAGAGCGCGGAGCTGCCGGAGATTGAGTCGCCGCGGTGGGTGGTTTGGGGTTTTTCTGCGACAGGGCGTGAATGCAGGAGAGGTGAGGGTAGGCTCCCACCAAGGGCTCCGGACCAGGGATGATGCTAAGAGCTTCCCGACAGGAAACCCGGAGACCAGGATAGCCACGAGGTGCAGCCGTGCCGCAGGAGGAGGCTCTGCCGAGGTAGGGACAACTGGAAAATGAAGTGGGATCAAGAATTAAGGGATTTGTAGATAAAAACTCTGATTACTAACGCGGCTGGGGGGGGACGTAACGTGGGGAAGGTAGGAGTCTGATAGAGCTCACGGGCACGTGAAACAAAACCTATCTATTGTCACTGTTCCTATATTTAAATCCTCGTGTTGCGTCGTTAAATGAAGTGAAGAAGCTAATTGGCGTGGGGATGAGCTTACTGCATTGCAAGCGCTGTTACTGGCCGACTGAAGAAGAGGTTTGATGAAATAATTCAATTTGGAGCTGACTATAAGGAAGATCAGAGGTGCCTTTGGAGTACGACTGCGGGTGGGAGGTCTGGGTGGGAAGGTCAGTGCCGGCTCGGCAGGGACAGGGGAGGTGTTTTTGGACAAATCGATCTCTGGAGGAGAAGGGACGGGGATCCGGGGTCCTTTGTGTGCTGCACAAAAGCTGGTGCCTGGCCGGTGTTAAATCGCACGTCGGAAAGGGCTGTCCAGGCAGCTGCGTCCGAGGAACCGGCAGCGCTTATTAAACATATTAAATAAACATCGGTTTATTAATAGGAGGCATTTAAAGGGATGCGGAGAAGGTCTCTCCCTGTCTGTAGTAAGTGCCCTCCGGACAGCTATAGGTGCGTGCCTGGTAAAACCTCCCTGATAAAGCTGCCGATCCTGGAGACCGTTGTGAGCCATTACAGCTTAAAAAAAGGGAGATTTGTACATGGTGATTCTTAGAAAATACGAGGAAGTGGCCTCAACTATTAAGCGAGAGGTTGCACCGAGTCAGTCGCCAAACGGGGTGATGCTGGAGCTTCAGAGACCGGACCAGACACGCGCTCTGGAGCGGTTGGATTTTTCCGCCTGCAGAAGTTTGTGCCGTTTTGTGTTTGGCCTCTTACCGCGGGTTTTCTGGCTGTACGGTGCCTTTTGCAGCGCGGGTATCGTAGAAATAGTACGAGGTCAAAGGCTTTTTGTGTCCTTTCTGAGCCCAAGTCAGAGTCAAGGCTTGATGTTACCAAACGTTTCGTTTTTGGGAAGATCTGAAAACGATTTGTAAATTGAAGTCTTCCTCTCTAGTTTTTTCCCTTGGACTTGCCCTTGGACGCGCCGTTGACAGAAACGCTGGGAAAAAACCCAAAAGCAGGCGCTTAAATGTTGTTGTCAAAATGCGGCTGATGTGACTGCTTCTGCTTGATGATGAATCTGAATTTTCTTTTTGTCTTTAGCTGCCTTTCCTCATCGACTGAACCTTTTTTACTTGGCCAATGACGTCATACAGAACTGCAAGAGAAAAAACGCGATTGTCTTTCGTGATACGTTTGCAGAAGTGCTTCCTGAAGCTGCTTCGTTAGTGAAGTAAGTAACGATGTGTTGGAAGGTTGAATGTCTTGAAAAATGTGAATTTTTCTTCTAACATCTCAGCAAAATTTCAAGGATTTTGTTCGAACAACTGTGTGGGTTTGAGCTTCTCTACAAGGAGTGTGCTAGAACGGGCGCAGAGGTGGCTTTTAATTTGCGTGGGGGTCTCATTTGAGTAAAATTATCACAGGAAGCGGCGCGAGGGGCAAGTCTTGCACCAATACGTGCGTGCCCTCTGGCTCTGCCCTCCCCTGCCTCCTTGGGCTTGTGTGCAGGCAGCAGTGGCTTGTGCTGCTGCTGGGGGGGACGGTGGCCGACTCAGGGGAGTGCTTGCAGCAAGGAGGGGTGCGAAGGAGGGACAAGACAGGGAGGAAGAGGAGGAGGAAGTCTTTGTGGTCTCCAGGGATCTGCCTGTGGTCGACCACCACGAGAACAAGCGTTGCAGATGCCAGTCTAATCCCTGCCTGGCTTCTGCGAGCTTCTCTCCGCTCTCCGTACCCATCTGCTAAAACGTTATTTCAAGGTAACGCGTTCTCAAAGGTGGTTTTGTGGGAATTGGAGACTTTAATTTATTAGAGTAGCGTTGGATGAAAAGATCTGGCGCTGGCACGTGTCCAGGTGGGCCAACGACGAGCCCCGTCCCGTCGTTACCCCCCTGCGAGGCAGGATGCCCTGCTGCCCTCCGTTTTGATTTCCGAATCTTCCTCAAAGCAGATGGTCTTTAAGGGGCAGGACATAGTAAAAAACCAAAGCAGCTCCTTAGTAGTAAAGTGATGTTGCTGGTTTGTGTGTCTTTGGAACAGAGTTTGAAATGGCAGATGGATGAACGTAGCATGAGGCAGGGAGGAGGTTAAAGTTGAGCTGCTCATTAGCTTATATTTAAATGTAAGTTGCCAGAAGAGAAGGTTGAAAATACCATTAATAGATGCCAACAATGAGGAGGAGGGAGAAAAAATTCTGGGAGTATCAGCTACCAAAGCAAAGGAAGGAAAAGCTACAGCAAGCATTGCAAGTTACCGATCCTTTGGTAGCCCCAAGAGGCTTTACCAAGCCCGGTCCGATTCCAGACGTTGGTGTAGAAATGATTAAATGGATCAAAGTTCTGTGAACTTGCTGCTTCCGTCACACACGGGGGTGTGACTTGGCTACCCTTTATGGACCCCGCTGGAGGATTTTTGTCTTTTCCACCTCGCTGGCCCCGACAGGTGATGTCATTCTGTCTGTCCCTCTGCAAAGTTTTGCGTGGCCAGGGACGGCAGTGTCACTCCACGGCAGAATCTCGGTGACCAACCTTCCTCCAGTTGGTTTAAAAAGCAGTAAAAGTGGCCGAAAAATGCGTCGCTCTTTCTTGGGGCGCTGAGCTGGAACGCGAATGCAGCGGGGCTCGAAGGCGAGTCAGACGGTGCTCAGGTGGTCTTCAGAAAGGTCCCTCCCAACCCAAATGACTCCGTGAAGCACCCTTCCTTCCATAGCCCTGCCTGGCAGAGCACCCACCGCCCGAGGGTGCGGAGCAGCTCCCTTGCTCTGGGTTTGGAGCCCTGCCGCGGTGCCAGCTGCCGCCCGGGTCCCACAGGGAGCGGTGGTGGCCGCTCCGCTTTCCAATTAGAGTTTATTATTCCGAGCTCGAGTACTCTGGTGCAGTCGGTTCTGGTTGTTGGCAGGTTCGGGGTCGCGTGCTGCCCTCGGAGTGCTAAATTCGGGGCGCGTGAACTTTAATTCGGGTTGCTTTGCAGGAAGCGCTCTTCGTTTGGGTGATTAGCAGGGCGACGACTGGTCCGGTCGTGCGTTTTTCCTCTCTTATCCCAAGAGCTGTTTGCAGCCTTGTGTTGACTCAGGGGTCTAGGGAGAACACACTTTGAGAGTGGTTGCTTACAGATGTTTTATTTGTCCATTATTTTCCTTGAAACAGAAGCACCTGGATGAGGTATTTGACACCAGGCCGTCTCCTTTTCTTTCTTTCTTTGGAGATTCTTACAGATGACATTGCTTAACTCCCAAGGCTGATGCTGCTAGGCACAGAGAGGATGTGTGATCAGAGATGAGTGGGAGAGCTCCTCATCTTGATGAAATTCAACACCACTGATTGCCTGCTATACAGTCACTGCTCTCTGAAGTAGTTGCTCTTCTCTGTGAAGAGAGTAATGTTTTATTTCCACCCCCTGCCCTGGAATAATCACTTTTTTCCCCAGAGCATCCATATAGAAAGCTGCTTTGGAAGAGTAACAAAAAATTTTCTTCCCATGAAGAAAGGCTTCAGAGAAATCCTATTGGTGTTCCTACCGCTCTGAAACCTTCTAATTTTAACCAAAAAAGGCATGCCCACGGCCCCGATCCGTTACGATACGCAGCGTGTGTATGCTTAACTCCAAGCGCATGGACTTGCTGCCTTGGTTTCACTGGGACCCCTTGCAATAGAACTAAAGTTGTCACCTGGACAGAGAACTTCCCAGTCTGAAGGGTCTTCTAAAGTGTTGATTTAAACACATAATTATTTACATTATTATCCATTCTAGAATCACGAGAAGTTACCGTGTGGGGGTAAAGAAAACCCAACATGCTCTTCTTTTTCAGGGATCCATCCGTTTCCAAATCTATCGAAAGAATCTTCAAAATCTGGGAGGACAGAAATGTGTACCCTGAGGAAACCATTTTGGCACTAAAAGAAGCTCTGAGTAAGTTACTTACCCTTTGCATTTCTTACCTTACAAACTAACACGTGAGCTTGATGAGGTTAAAGAAAACGTCTGGAATCGCTGAGTAAAATGAGTTTATTGTGCGAATCTGTTCTTTCTGCGCTTGCACCTAGCACAGACTTTAAAGTAGCGAGGTGTGGTACGTGAGCAGCACTGAATTCATCTGCTTTCTAAAGACAGCTTGGATCCTTTCACGTAAGCTGGAATTATTCCAGCTGAGATTAACCAGAACGTGAAGGTAAAGTGGTCCTACAAGTCCTGAACAGGGTGCCCTGGCAGAGGGCTTGTGTCCCTTTGAGCGCGAGCCGACTCTCAGCTGCCACAGTGGGGCGAGGAACAGAGGCGGCTTCCTTCCTTTCTGGCCTGTTTTAGCAATAAGTTGTTTTTACTAATAATATTTACGGTGTAGGAAAGAGGCTGGAAGCAAAGCTGGAGGGTGAAGTACCTCGAGTACTTACGAAAGGAAACTCTGCTTAAGAGCTGAAATGGCTAATGTTAACTGGAAACACGCGTAGTCAGTTAAAACCAGAAATTAGCCGATACTCAAATACTTGAAGGAAATTAGTCCACGTTTCTGCTTTCCTTGGTTACATCATTAAGAGCTAAAGGTGCTTCAGGAAATCCTCACGTGTGGTTTTGAGAGCCAGTCGTCGTCATGGCAGGAGAGACACGGTGTCTCGGGTTCGGGCTTTGGCACGTGAAAAGGCTTCAGTTGGGTGTTGCATGGTGAGAAGTGAAGTTTATGCATACGTTCCGAAATCTCTAATTTTTGTAACTTGAAAACAAAAATCTTCCAGATTACTTGTAAATGAGGTATTGTAGCTATTTTCCCAACTTGCATTACTTGCCTGTTGAATGCTGATTTCGTAAAAGCCTACCTAAAGAGCCGAGCGGTATAGTTTTATTTTTAGATGCTTCGTGTTTTTCCTTTTTACTCTGGTCATTATTGTGATTTTTGAACTGTCTTAGTGTGAGGGCAAACAGAAACTTGATTTAAAAATGGAAGACCATCCCACAGGTTGCTGTATTCCTGAGTAAACTTAGGTTCTCTTGGGCATCCAGCAGCTCATCTAAGGAAGTTGGTCTAGGTATTTTAAAACAAATTTCTGTTCACTCTTTTACTGTGCAACCGTATGGCACCAAAACCAGATTCTTAAAGGAATCCCATAATGCCAGACTGCAAAAAATGAAATGTTTTCCAGGTACCACTTTCAAAACTCAGAAGCAGCTGAAAGAAACTCTGAACAAACAACCGAATAAGCCGTGGAAGAAATCGCAAAGTAAGGAAACAATGTGAACTCTCTGAACTAATATAGAAATTGCCTTCTTGAGGAACAGAAGAAAGGCTAGCCCAAACCGGGCAAAGTACCTGGACTAAAACATGAGCCAGCATGCGTCTTCCAGGCTTGTAAAGCTCCTTACAGACTAATATGTAAAGCACCAAGGAGTTGTTGCTAGAGAACCACTTTTTAAAGGAATGAAGTATGAAAAATAAAAAAAAATCTTTGAGAGCAGAGGTTATGAACGGTAGAGGACAGAGCTGGTGGAACCTCTTGGAAACTGGCGTTAGACTATTCAGAGATGGAGAGAAGACAGAGAGAACCGTGTACTTTCGGAGGTGGACAGTACCTTCGTGCTCAGGAACGCATCTTCAACAGCAAACTAGGTGCTAGGATAAAACTGGAAGCTGGCAGTGCAGATAATGAACTTTGGCGTCCGACAGTACCGGCAGTGCAGTCTAGCAGGAAATGCATTTATAATATACCAATCGTACTAATCTCATTAGAGGCTAAAGCCTCGAATGGTCCTTAAAGCGAGACGGTGTAACATTAGGTGTAAGATGTGGCGTGCGCCCACCTGTACAAGTGCTGAGATCAGAAGGTTAACAAAAGAGTTTGGAAGCGTTTTTTACTTGGCTTAACATCACAAGCTGCTTTCCCAAACAAAAATGTGCTATATTCAGCATGGATGAAGGGTTTAGCATTTTGCTCCTTATCAGATGTTTCTCCTGTTTTGTCCAGAAACCAATGGATTTAGTGTCTCTTGACGGTGGGATTCGTTCTCCCCGCTCTGTTAATGAGATGTCAGAATAGAGGTGTAAGAGTTTTTAAGGTTGAGAGCGTGGTTGGGCCTAGTAAGTACCGAAGGGAGACCCCGTCCGAAGGAAACGCTGGGCTGCGTCTGTCAGCTCTAAGTCTGGCACTTGGGAAATAACGTTACCTTCCTTGTGGAGAGGTATAAACTCATCGGGTAAGGCTGTTAGATCAACCCTTGCAGGGACTTGTCTTCCCAACGGTAGAGCTGGAAAAGGTATGCACAGTACACTTTCATAGCGCGTTAAAAAAAAGTAAAAAGCGATAGTATAACGCGATGACCTCAGTCACAATCTAGCTGCACGTGAGCGTGTCCCGTTTAGCTAACGGAAAGCCCAGAGCATTGAGGGACATCTGTGTGGAGGGGAAAAATGTAATGAGTAATGACAGCCTGCGAGTCTTTCATTGAATTACGTTAAAATATTTTGTATTAGAACTGCCTTTTGTGACTTACTTTTAGTCGGGGTGTAGTTCCTTGGTTTCTTTATACTTTTTCTTTATTCCAACAGCATCCACAAACCCGAAAGCTGCTTTGAAGTCCAAGATTGTTGCTGAATTCAGAGTAAGTCTGCAAGTGGAAAAATTCTGTTGCACTAACCTCTGTCCTTGGGCTGCAGCTTTCGCGTAGCTTACGTCCACCAGCAGCATAAGCTTGATGGGAAGCTCTAGCGCTCGGTGTCTTTTTGGTCCTTGGTGTATAATGCCTGCTAGACATTTCAGTTGTGAGTTTTGTTAGGGCTGCCACCCCTTCTGTGCGCTGTTACGGACAACAAGGCACCTGGAAAGCATTCGGAGCGGTGCGGAGGCTCCCCATGGAAACACTGGTTTTCATTTGGGGTAACCTCGTACGAGAGAGCAGTTTGCCCTCTGGGGAGCTGTGTGAATCCACGGGTCCTACGCTTAGAGGGGCTGGCTGTTACGGTCAGGTCGTCCTAGTGAAGGGGGAGTTTAGGGTGGCTGAGGAGTTGGTGGCCAGACATTGATCTAAATTAGGTCCCCCAGAGGAGTGCGGTGTGTTAACGAAGTGCATGAGCACTAGTAGAGAGAGAAAAAAAAAAAAAGAAAAGAAAAAAGGCCTGTCCCTGCTCTTAACCGTCCTAGCCAGGAGACTTGTAGAATTGCAGCCCCTGCCTGAGCCCAAGTCTGCTGACCTCTTTGACTTGAGGCTAAAAATCCAGAGATTGGCACGGTTCGTTTCTGCGTTGGCTCTCGTTCGGAAATGGTCTTGAACCGGCGCGTTGTTTTTCGCTGAAGCAGGTCTGTGCTGTTAGCTCTGCGCAGCAGGGCTTCTCTTCCGCGGAATGTGATGAGGATGCTTTTCTTGTTTGGTGTTTTTTTTCAGCCACAGTCTCTCATTGATGAATTGCTATTATATAAGCGCTCGGAAGACCAGATAGAACTGAAAGAGAAGCAGCTTTCCACTATGAGAGTGGATGTGTGCAGCACGGAAACGCTTAAATGCTTAAAAGGTAAAAAGACGGCGTATAACGTACAAAACCCGACGTAATTGAAGGAGGTGCAAATAAGTATCCTAACAGTTTAGGAGCTCCTCGGTTCTGCTGAGCCTTAGACCAGAAATCAGACTGTGTCTGTAAAATGCCAACATTTCAAAGGGCAGTTAAGAACCGCCAGGCAGGAGCCTAAAACCTTGGTTCGTTTGAACCTGTTCCTAGAAACCCGCGAATAGAGAGCTCAAACAAAGCAGAAGTGATGAAGGTGTATTTTGTACTATTCAAACATGCCCTCGTGTATCGTGAAAACATGCATTATTCTTAATCTGTTCAGAACTCCTTAAATAATTTTGGATTTAAGTTAATTAAGGCATCCCTCAATGGCTACAGATTGAGAATGCCAACTGTGAGTCCAATAGCAAGCAGCACCTATTAGGGGTAAATGAACTGAGTTATGTTGAGCCGTGTTAACAGGAAATTTAATTGCAAAACTGCAGATAGCTCTAGCTGTGCTTGGTAATCCGTGATTGCACTCTTTGAAAAGCGGTCACCGTCCTGGTAACTCATAGATGTTAGGAACCCTTGGAATATGGTAACGAAGGAAAAATAAAACTTAAGAGTTTTTGCCTCTTCCAAAATGAAAGTACGCTCTCTGGGTAGTTGAAAGAGTAGAATTTTACACTTCTGTGTCTTGAACTTATTTATCACTAATAACTAGTTGAAGAACAATATATACTGCTAGCAACTTGGCCTCTCTTTTTAATGGATACCGATGGACGAATGGGGGGCCTGGGGAGCTGGCGTGATGCAGCGTCCGTGGTCTGAACTTCCCGGTTGCTGCTGTTGAGGACGCGCTTCTGAGAGCCTATTTCCCATTTGGCGGATGGCAGCTTATTTATGTGGTGTTAATCTCCTTCCAGACAAAACAGGAGGAAAGAAGTTCTCCAAGGAGTTTGAAGAAGCAAGTTCAAAGCTGGAAGAGTTTGTAAATGGCTTAGACAAGCAAGTGAAAAATGGCCCCTCTCTTACTGAAGCCCTGGAGAACGCTGGTATATTTTATGAAGCGCAGTATAAGGAAGTAAAGGTGGTAGCAAATGTAAGTATGCTTTTCCTTGATCCTCCTCAAGTGGACTGATGTCCGTCTGTGTTTGCTGAGCATCTCAGAGGCTAGAAAACGCCTCATCTCTCTATTCACAAATGAAAAAGTTTGGCGCGATTGTTGTACAAATGGTTTCAAAAGAGATCAGAGTTAAGATGTCGGGCAGGAAAAGGAGACGCTACGAAAATCCATGGGTCAGAAGCTCAATTCTTATATGTTGCTGGAATTTTGTAGCCCCTCTGCACTTTTAAACGGGGGCAAAATTACAGGTAGTCTTATAAATCCTCAATTCTAGGAACTGCACAAGTTGTGATCAATATGCAAACTAGATGAACAAACGAAGAAAGAATTCAGTAAAGCATTCTAAAAACAACCAACCCTCCCAGCCCCACCAAAAAAAAAACCAAACAGGCAGCATATTTGTTAAAAAACGTTTTTTTAATGAAAGTTGCTTTAAGTCACTGGAAAAAGGTTTTACCGTCCCCCTTTTTTGTGGTCCTTGCTCTGCAAGTCACACTGGAAAGCTGAGCTCTTACTGCAGAGTACAGGTAATTGGAAATGGTTTTCTAAGGCCGTGTGCTGCTTCGTTAGGGAAGTGATGGAGGCCTGCTCTCTTCCTCTAAAAGATACTCAGTCCGATGTCCTTTCTTCCTTAGGCTTATAAAACATTTGCTAATCGAGTGAGCAACCTAAAGAAAAAGCTAGACCAGTTGAAAGCAACGCTTCCTGATCCGGAGGAGTCTCCAGTCCCTTCTCCGAGTATGGACGCCCCATCTCCGACGGGCTCCGAGTCCCCTTTTCAGGGGATGGGGGAGGAAGATAACTCCCGGTCTCCAGTGGTCGGAAGCCGCAAGACGGTATCTCCGGAGCCTGTGACGGATAATCGGGATGTGGAAGACATGGAGCTCTCTGACGTGGAGGATGATACGTCTAAAATTATTGGTATGTTCTGCGGGAGCAGCAAAGTAATTGTTGTGGAGAAATTACATCGAGACAAAACAGCCCTTCCAAGCCTCGTTTGGGACGTAGCGGATTGGCAAAGCCCTTGTTGGGCTGCGGGTTGGTGCTGTTGGGTTTCGATCTCCTGCCCCAGTCCCCTGTCACAAGCGGGGAAGTCCCGATCTAGCCGGGATTGTTCCCATCTCCCAAACCACTCATCGAAATACATTTTTACATAGCCTGCGGGAATCAGACCTCATGTGCGTAATGATGAGGATCCCGTTGAAAATCCTTTACCCTGAGTAATCCTTTGGGGACAGAGAATCATAGAATCACAGGACGGTTTGGGTCCAACCCCCCTGCAATGAGCAGGGACATCTTCAAGTAGATGAAGTTGCCCGGGGTGATGGTTTTGGTCTTGTTCTCCCTCTCCCTGATGCAGTGGAGGAGAGGAAGGAGAAGCAGGCTGCTCCAGCTCCAGCACCCGCCAAGACTGAAAGCGTCCCCAAAGCGGTGCCATCTACTGCTGCAGCAGGCACAACTTCGGTGACGGTGACGACGCCTGCCCAGACTCCTCCGACTCCCCCGGCTCCGAAGGCGGTGAGCGCAGCGCCCGTCCCTCCGTCGCCAGCGCTTGCGTTGCCCAACCTGGCCAACGTGGACCTGGCAAAGATCAGCTCCATTCTTAGCAGTTTAACTTCTGTAATGAAAAATACAGGTGAGTGCTGAAGCCCAGGAGTTTGATTAATGGAGCTAACAATGGAGTTTTGTTTTGTAATCTTTTTAAAGCTTTAATTGTCTCAAAATAAACATGAATGAGTTACTACTTAAAAGATCTGGCTCAGTCTCTCTGACACACGACTGTCGGCTTCGTAAGCCTCTCTTTGCTCACACTCAGTGGAGCTCTGCTGCAGTTGTATCTGTGGAAAACTTGAGCCAAAAAAAGCTTCCGTTAACGAAGCAACGTACGTGAGTGGTGTGTGCTTCCGTCCTAGGTGTCAGTCCCGCCTCGAGACCTTCTCCAGGAACCCCGACGAGCCCAACAGCTCTTACTAGTGGCCTGAAGACTCCTGTCATGGGGACTCCATCTGCTCCTTCAAATCCGTTAGCGAATATTCTCTCCAAAGTTGAAATAACTCCTGAAAGTATTTTGTCTGCTCTCTCCAAAACCCAGACTCAGACTGCACCAGCACTGCAAGGTACCGGAGTGGGTCTTGAGGGAACTGTGTATTTGGTGGCAGCGGCCGTGCCGAAGCGTGCTGCTGTGCTTAGCCTAAAGCAAAAACGAAGGGAGAAAAACTTATTTGGAATGTATTACGTCTTTGGCAAATGCAGATTACTTTTTCGCAGGTAGCATACGCGTTACCTGAGAGTAACAGTGAGTTTTACTACTTTTCTGAACATCTTTGGGTTTTTGCCGCGACCGAAGCGCACTTCGTGGAAGGGCACCGAAGGGGACGGGAGACCCAGAGGTCTTTGTGGTTTCCCTGTGCTTCCGAGAGCGCTTTTTTAGAGCAGAAAACTTCCCCGAGGTGCTGCTCCTGCTTCTGCGCCTTGCGTGTGTAACCCTGCTCAATAGTGCAGTGTTTTTTACACCTGGCTCCAAAGCCAGGATGAGCTATTACCCGACTTACTCAGATGTATGTTGTAATTTATATTTATAGATCAATCTGAGCCTCTGGCCAAAGTTTGCACCTCGGTGGGTGCTAACGTCAATATTAATGCAGCAAACTCCAGTCACTTTCCTGGCTAAAACGTGAAGTCGTTTTAAGGGTCGGCATCTGCAGTACAAATACCGAAACCTTTCCCTCGACAGCGGCTCAGCTTGACTTGCCTCTTACCTGAATATCTGAACGCAGCGTTCTTTTTTTCCAGGTTTGTCATCCTTACTTCAGAGTGTGGCTGGAAATACCGTTCAGTCAAGCGAAACCGCGTCGCAGAGCACTTCAGCATCGCCAGCCAACACGACTGTTCCTTGCGTGAAGGGGAGGAATATTCCTTCCAATACTCAGTCCTTTATATCCAAAAGTTTTGGTTACTCTCCAAACTCATCTACTGCTGAGGTTTCCTCAACTTCAGTTAATAAGGCTCCCGTTGGACATGCCCCAGGGCTGTCAAGCTCCAGTTTTAAGCCGCCAACCAATTCCCTGGGATTTTCCAGTTCTCACCCTCCCAGTCCTTCTTCCCTTTTGCCAACAGAAACCTCACTGGCTCAATCCTCCGAAATTTCAAAAGCGAAGCTGGAATCGGAACCCCCTTCTCCGAGCCTGGAGATGAAGATACACAATTTCTTGAAGGGAAATCCCGGCTTCAGCGGTCTGAACTTGAATATTCCAATTCTCAGCAGCTTAGGGTCCAGCATCGCAACGGAAAGTCATGCGTCTGACTTCCAGCGTGGTCCTACCAGCACTTCCATGGACAATGTGGACGGAACGCCGGTGCGCGATGAGCGAAGCGGGACGCCCACCCAGGACGAGATGATGGATAAGCCGACGTCGAGCAACGTCGACACTATCTCTCTGCTGTCGAAAATCATGAGCCCCGGTTCTTCTACTCCCAGCAGCACGAGGTCACCTCTTCAGAGCCGGGACGACGGATATTCCCAAGAACTTCCCAATTCCGTGCACACCTACCGGCCCTTCGGCCTCGGCAGAGAGTCTCCGGCCGGCCTGTACAAGCAGTCTGCAGACAGCATGGAGATACCCTCCTCTCTAATGGACTCCTCCCAGGAGAAGTTTTACCCAGACACCTCTTTTCAAGAAGACGAAGATTACCGCGACTTCGATTACTCCGGGCCGCCGCCATCGGCCATGCTAAACCTGGAGAAGAAGCCCGCCAAGTCTATCTTGAAATCGAGCAAACTCTCTGAAGCTGCGGAGTACCAGCCGGTCCTGTCCAGCTACGGTCAAAGATCGCAGGAGTTTGGCGTGAAGTCGTCCTTTCCGCAGTCGATGAGGTCTATTCTCGATCAGAGCGAGAGCTGCGACCCGCTGGCGTCGTCTCCGGGGATGTACGGGAGCTACGGCCTCAGGGGAAACGACTCCACCTCGGACGGCTCCCCTTCGCCCAGCAAGAACGACGTCTTTTTCGCACCGGACTCCAATCACAACAACTTACCGAAATCGGTGGTGCACTCTGGCCTCTCGCAGAAGCAATACCCGGACTCGCCCCACTCGATTCCCCACCGCTCGCTTTTCTCCTCTCAAAACGCCCTCTCCAGCCCCGCGGGCAGAGCGCCCGCGGCAAGCGTGGAGAAATCGTTGGGTTCTTCCATTTCCGCCACGTCGACCATCGAGTTCAAGAACATGCTCAAAAACGCCTCCCGTAAGCCCTCCGAGGAGAAGCATTTTGGCCAGATTTCCAAAAGTAGCTCCGGCGAGGGGGTGAGCTTGTCCGGTCACGGTCCGGCCGGAGCTCCCAAGGGAGAGCCGCAGCCGCAGGAGGAGCACTACCGCATAGAGACCCGCGTCTCCTCGTCCTGCTTGGACTTGCCCGACAGCACCGAGGAGAAAGGGGCCCCCATCGAAACGCTGGGTTACCACAACGCCTCGAGCAGGGGGATGTCGGGAGAGCCCATCCAGACCGTGGAGTCCATCCGGGTTCTGGGGAAGGGGAACAGAGGACACGGGCGAGAGGCGAGCCGAGCGGCGGGGTGGTTCGAGATGAGCAGCGGCGGGAGCGCCTTCGATAACGGGCCCTCGGGCACGTCGGAGCTGCCCGGCATGGGCGGTTTCCCGGCGCCGTACAAGGAGCACGTGCCGCCCTTCCAGGAGAGCGTCAACAACTTCCGAACAAATAACTTCAGCCCCGCTTTCGAGCACCACATGCCGCCGCCGCCGCCGCCCCTCGCGCCGCCTCCCATCGAGCACGGGACTCCCTTCCAGCGGGACCCGGTGGGTCCGCCCGCCGGGCCCCCGGCCGCCCCCGCCAAGGACCACGGCAGCCTGTTCCCGAGGGATCACTCGGTCCCTCCCCGCATGCCGTCGGTGGATCACGCCAACCCCTTCTCGAAGGAAACCTCCGCTCCGCTCTCGCTGCCCCACGGCGTCCCCCCGCCTCCCTCCGTGGAGCACGCCGGGGTCCCCTTCCCCACGCCCCCGCCGCCCCCCGTCCCCGGGGAGCACGCCGGCGTCCCCTTCCCCGCCCAGCCGCCGCCGGCCGGGGAACACGGCGGCGTCCCCTTCCCCGCGCCGCCCCCCATGGCGGTGGAGCACGGCGCCGGCGCCTTCCCCAAGGAGCACGGTACGATCCACCAAGGGACGATGAAAGAGCATTTCTCCGTGCACGCCGGATCCCGGGAATCGGTGACCCAACCCCAACAGCGGGACCACGCCGCAGCCCCCCTGTCCCGCACCCGCGAGTCCGTGGGTCTGACCCCCCTCTCCCGGGAGCAGCTGGGGACGGGCCGCGGCCTGGGTCCCCCCGCTCACAGGGACGGTGGGAGCCGCGGCGGGGTGCTGGTCAGGACCCCCCGCGCTGACTTCAGGCCGCGAGAGCCCTTCGTCAGCAGAGACCCCTTCCATAGCCTGAAAAGGCCCCGGCCGCCCTTCGGAAGGGGGTCCCCCTTCTTCGCCCCAAAACGCCCCTTCTTCCCCCCCAGGTACTGAAGCAGACGCCCAGCTCCCGAGCGAAGGCATCCGGACGCTGTAGAGAGCAGCGGAGTAGCGCTTTCACTTGGTTTTTTCCATATTTTTTTTTTTTTTCTTTCCCTCGAGAGCCCCATAACCTTCTCCTAAATTAAATGTTCTGTAATTTCTTTTTTTTTTTTTTTTTTTTTTCCGGTTGTTTATTGCCCAAGCCCACCCAGTTGGTGCGAGACTAGGAGAAAAAGAGAAAAAAAAAAAAAAAAAGTTTTAACGAAAAGAAGAAGCATTGCTGTTGAAATAAAAACTTCCAGTAGTAGTTTAAAAAGTTTAAAAAAAAAAAAAAAAAACACAAAAAAAAGAAAAAGAAAAAAAAAAAACCCTAAAAAACCGAAAGGAAAGATGACGCGTGCTGTTGGGATGTTGTTTTTTAGCCGATCACCAAATCGCTGCCGCAGGGCGGAGGGAAGGGTCCAAGCGGTGGCCGAGACGACCCCCCCCCTCGTGCCTTCCTCTGCAGCGACCGTCACCGCTCCCCCTCCAGCTGCCAAAAACCACCAAAAAAAAGGCAAAAAAGGAAAAAAAAACCACAACAAAAACCCACCCTATGATGATCTCCGCGGCCGGACTGTTTGGCTCCCGGCGCCCTGGGAGCGAGGAGGGGTCCCCCGGCCTGTCCCCCCCCTCCAGCTCACCCGCCTCGGGAAGAACCTGTCGTCTGTTGGTTGGTTTTTGGTTTATTTTGGGGTTTTTTTTTTTGGTTGGGTTTTTTTTTTTTCTTTTTTTTTTGTTTTTTTTTTTTTGTTTTTTCCACCCCCTGGGAACACTGTTGACTTTCTACGTGTGTGTATATAATAATCACTTTTTAATTCCATCTCTCGGATCGTTCACGACGCGCAGACGGAGCCCGCGGGGGGCTCGGGGCGCTGCCCCCCCGCCCAGGGCCGCCCCGCAGCCGCGCCCGCGGCTTTTATATGAAGTTGGAATTTTACTTGATTTATTTTTTTGTTTTGTTGGTTTTTTTTTTTTTTTAGTTGCTAGAATCCATCATATATGTTTGATAAAGGTGTAGGGTTAAATATCTACATAAAAATTACAAAAAACGAGGAGTGGCGGATCCTTTCTTTCTCGCGTGCGCTCGGTGGGTCTCGGTCACCTCAGCCCTGAGGGGATCCCCCGGACCCCGGGGGGCTTCTCCCGGCCCCGCACCGAGGCGGGGGGGGCCCTGGGCGGGGGCCGGTGCTGGCTAAACCCCCGTTGCCCTCCGGACACCTGGGGCTGGGGGTCTGAGGGGGTCCCGTTCTCCCCCCGCCCGTGTCCGTGGTTCCGTCCAGCCCGCGCCGGGACCGCGGGGTTTTCCCACGGGCGGACGAGTCCAACGCGGCCTCCCGGGGGGGGGGAGGAGGAGTGGGGGGAGCCGGGAGACGACGAGGCTGAGGCCGCACGCGCCGCTCCCGCCAGACTGAGGCGGCCGGCCCCCTGGGAGGGACCCACCTTGTCTGGCCCCGCCTCCGGGCGGGGATTTCACCCAGGGCTCCGCCCCTGGGCGGGACGAATCCGCGTCTGGCCCCGCCTCTGGGCGGGGATTCCACCCAGGGCCCTGCCCCTGGGCGGGACGAATCCGCGTCTGGCACCGCCTCTGGGCGGGGATTCCACCCAGGGCCCCGCCCCTGGGCGGGACGAATCCGCGTCTGGCCCCGCCTCTGGGCGGGGACTCTGGTATTTGGTCCCGCCCCCGAAGGGAACCCTGGCGTCCGGCCGGCGGCGGAAGGGGCGGAGCCTCGCGCCATGCCGTCCGCCCGCGCCGGGGGGCGGCTGCTCTTCGCGGGAGCCCCGCGCCGACACCGGGTGCGCTCGGGGCCGCCCACCCCCCCTCGGGACCCCGCCGTCCTCCCCCTCTCCCCGTCCCCCCCTCTCCCCCCCGCAACCTCGCGCTCCGACGGGCACCCGGGCGTCCTGACCCCGCGGTGACCACGTGACACCGGGGGACGCGGGCGTCCTGACCCCACGTTGACCCCACGTTGACCCCTGACCCCCGTCCCCAGGTCTCCGGGCAGGACCCCCACCTCTCCGAGCGCCTCCGGCTCTTCCAGCAGCTGCGAGCGGCGCAGGAGCAGCGGGACGGGGCCGGGGATGAGACCGGGGATGGGGCCGGGGGCGGCCGCCCCCCCCCGGGGACCCCCATCCGCATCGCCCTGCCCGGGGGGGGCCTCCTGCCCGGCCGGGCCCTGCAGACCACCCCCTTCCAGGTGGCCACGCAGCTGGGGTACGTGCAGGCCCCTCCTTCCCCTCCCCAGCCGGGGACAGCCAGGGTCCCCAAGGTCCCCACAGTGTCCCTGCAGTGTCCCCAGGGTCCCCACGGGGTCCCCACCCTGTCCCTATGGTCCCCAAGGTCCCCACAGTGTCCCTGCAGGATCCTTATGGGGTCCCCACGGTGTCCCTGCGGTGTCCCCACAAGGTCCTTGGGGTCCCCACACTGTCCCTATGGTCCCCACGGGGTCCCCAGGGTCCTCACAGAGTCCCCACAGTGTCCCCGTGCTGTCACCATTGTCCCCACGGCATCCCCAGGGTCCTCACAGGATCCCCACTGTCCCCACAAGGTCCCCAAGGGTCCCTACAGTGTCCCCAGGGTCCCCACAGTGTCTCTGCAGTGTCCCCATGGTGTCCCTAGGGTCCCTGCAGTGTCCCCACGAGGTCCCCAGGGTCCCCACGATGTCCCCACGAGGTCCCCAGGGTCCCCACGGTGTCCCCAGAGTCCCCACGATGTCCCCACGAGGTCCCCAGCATCCCCACGGTGTCCCTGCAGGGTCCCCACGAGGTCCCCAGGGTCCCCACAGTGTCCCCCCGCTGTCCCCGCAGGGGGGGCCTGGCGGAGGCGGCGCTGGTGGCCCGGGTGAACGGGACCCTCCAGGACCTCGACCGGCCCCTGGAGAGCGACGCCGACCTGGAGCTCCTCGACTTCTCCACGCCCGAGGGACGGGCGGTGAGTCCCACGGGACACGGGGGCCGGACCCGCGCCCCGCTCCCCTCACAGCCTGTGTCCCCCCCCGTGTCCCCTCCCTCCATGTCCCCCCCTCCCAGGCTTTCTGGCAATCGGGCGCCTGCGTCCTGGGCGCGGTGGCGGAGCAGTTTTACGGGGCCACGCTCTGCAGCGCCCAGGCCACCGAGGACGGCTTCTTCTGCGACGTCCACATGGGGGACAGGTAAGGAGGGCGGGGGGACGCAGGACACACGGGTCCCCCGTGGGGCGCGGTGTCCCCAGCCCGTCCCCGCGCCCGCAGGACGGTGCAGCGCGGCGAGCTGCCGGCGCTGGAGGACGCTTGCGCGGCTTTCGCCCGCGCCAGGCACCGCTTCGAGCGCCTGGAGGCCACCCGCCAGCAGCTGGCCGAGCTCTTCAAGGTGAGACCCCCCAGCGTGTCCCCTCCCCAGCGTGTCACCTCCCTGGCATGTCCCCTCCCCGTCCCGGACGTCAGGACCCTCCTGGTTGGGGTTATGGACCAGGGTGATGCTAACGGGGGCCGACGTCACCCCCCTCGGTGTCAGCCCCCTCAGTGTCACCTGTGCCACTGTCACCCACCTCGGTCTTTCCCCCTCTCAGCACAGTGTCACCCCATCTCGGTGTCCCCCTCCTTGGTGTCACCCATGCCACTGTCACCCGTCTTGGCCCTCTCCCCCCCCAGCACAGTGTCGCCCCCTCTCAGTGATCCCTTCCTTGGTGTCACCTGTGCCACTGTCACCCACCTCAGTCCTCTCTCTGCCAGCGCAGCGTCCCCCACGTCGGTGTGTCCCCTCCTTGGTGTCACCCATGCCGCTGTCACCTACCTTGGTCCTTCCCCCCCCAGCACAGTGTGTGTGTGTCCCCCCTCAGTGTCACCCATGCCGCTGTCACCCACCTCGGTCCCGTCCCCCCCCAGCACAGTGTGTGTGTCCCCAGCACAGTGTCCCCCCCTCGGTGTCCCCCCCCTCAGTGTCACCCATGCCACTGTCACCCACCTCGGTCCCATCCCCCCCCAGCACAGTGTGTCCCCGTCCCCCCCCCCCCAGTGTTGTTGTCCCCCCCCAGTGCCCCCACCCCCCAGTGTCCCCTATGCCACTGTCACCCACCTGGGTCCTGTGTCCCCCCCCAGCACAGTGTCCCCCCCCCACTGCCCCCCCCTCAGTGTCCCCCATGCCACTGTCACCCACCTGGGTCCTGTGTCCCCCCCCAGCACAGTGTCCCCCCCCCACTGCCCCCCCCTCAGTGTCCCCCATGCCACTGTCACCCACCTCGGTCCCGTCCCCCCCAGCACAGTGTCCCCCCCCCCCACTGCCCCCCTCTCAGTGTCCCCCATGCCACTGTCACCCACCTGGGTCCTGTGTCCCCCCCCAGCACAGTGTGTCCCCCCCCCCCCGCCCCCCCCTCAGTATCCCCCATGCCACTGTCACCCACCTGGGTCCTGTGTCCCCCCCCAGCACAGTGTCCCCCCCCCCCCCCGCCCCCCCCTCAGTATCCCCCATGCCACTGTCACCCACCTGGGTCCTGTGTCCCCCCCCAGCACAGTGTCCCCCCCCCACTGCCCCCCCCTCAGTGTCCCCCATGCCACTGTCACCCACCTGGGTCCTGTGTCCCCCCCCAGCACAGTGTCCCCCCCACACTGCCCCCCCTCAGTGTCCCCCATGCCACTGTCACCCACCTCGGTCCCGTCCCCCCCAGCACAACAGCTTCCAGCTGCAGCAGATCGAGGAGGAGGTGACGTCCCCTACGGCCACCGTCTATAGGTGAGCGCGGGGGGGGACCGAGGGGCCGCATCTGGGCAGAGACGGGGCCGTGGGGTCCCCACCTCCGTCCCCCCCGCTGTCCCCGCAGGTGCGGCCCCCTGCTCCAGCTCTGCCGCGGCCCCCTCCTCCGGCACACGGGGCTGGTCGCAGCCCTCCGCGTCCTGACGGTGGGTTTAGACGGGGGGGAGAGGAGGAGATTGGGGGGGGGGGACACCCCCCGGGACCCCCCCCGCCATCCGGACCCCACTGATTTCCCCCCCCCCCGCCCCGGGCAGAGCTCGGCCGCGTTTTGGCGAGGGGCCGGGGGCCGCCGGTCGCTGCAGCGCCTCGCCGCCGTCGCCTTCCCCAGCGCCCGGGATTTGGCCGATTGGCAGCGGGCGCAGGACGAGGCCGCCCTGCGGGACCATCGCCGCATCGGGCGGGTGAGGCCCACGGGGGGCGGGGGGGACGGGACCGAGGGGGGTGACAGTGGCATGGGGGACACCGGGGGGGCACCCTGAGGGGGGGGACCGAGGTGGGTGACAGTGGCATAGGTGGGACTGAGGGAGGGGACACTGAGGGGGGGGACCGAGGTGGGTGACAGTGGCATGGGGGACACCGAGGGAGGGGACCCTGAGGGGGAGGACTGAGGTGGGTGACAGTGGCATGGGGGACACCGGGGCGGGACCCTGAGGGGGGGGACCGAGGTGGGTGACAGTGGCATGGGGGACACCGGGGGGGGACCCTGAGGGGGGGGACCGAGGTGGGTGACAGTGGCATGGGGGACACCGGGGCGGGACCCTGAGGGGGGGGACCGAGGTGGGTGACAGTGGCATGGGGGACATCGGGGGGGGACCCTGAGGGGGGGGACCGAGGTGGGTGACAGTGGCATGGGGGACACCGGGGGGGGACCCTGAGGGGGGGGACCGAGGTGGGTGACAGTGGCATGGGGGACACCGGGGCGGGACCCTGAGGGGGGGGACCGAGGTGGGTGACAGTGGCATGGGGGACATCGGGGGGGGACCCTGAGGGGGGGGACCGAGGTGGGTGACAGTGGCATGGGGGACACCGGGGGGGACCCTGAGGGGTGGGACCGAGGTGGGTGACAGTGGCATGGAGGTCACTGAGGGGGGGGACCGAGGTGGGTGACAGTGGCATGGGAGACCCTGAGGGGGGGGACCGAGGTGGGTGACAGTGACATGGGGGACACCGAGGGAGGGGACACCAAGGTGGGGGGGACACTGTGCTGGGGGGGGGGGAGGGAATAAGGTGGGTGACAGTGGCATGGGGGACACTGGGGGAGGGGACACTGGGGGGGGGACACTGTGCTGGGGTGGGACAGGACCAAGGTGAGTGACAGTGGCATGGGTGACAGCAAGGGAGGGGACACCGAGGGGGGGGGGGGACGACACTGTGCTGGGGGCGGATGGGACTGAGGTGGGTGACAGTGGCATAGGTGGGACTGAGGGAGGGGACACTGAGGGGGGGGACCGAGGGGGGGGAGACACTGCTGGGGGGGGACACGCAGCTGCCGGTGACCCCCCAGTAACGCCCCCCCCCAACACCGCAGGAGCAGGAGCTTTTCTTCTTCCACAAGCTCAGCCCCGGCAGCTGCTTCTTCCTGCCCCGCGGCGCCCACGTCTACAACACCCTCGTCGACTTCATCAGGGTGCGTCACCCCCCGGGGGGGCGAAACGGGGCTCTTCTTGCTTTTTCCCGCTGACGTCCCCCCCCCCGCAGAGCGAATACCGGACGAGGGGCTTCTGCGAGGTGGTGACCCCCAACGTCTTCAGCCCGCGGCTCTGGGAGCTCTCGGGGCACTGGCAGCACTACAGCACCCACATGTTCTCCTTCGCCGCCGGCGCCGAGACCCTCTCCCTCAAACCCATGAACTGCCCGGCCCACTGGTGAGCGTGGGGGGACACGGGGGGGAGGAGACCGCGGCGGGACGGGGACCGATTGAGGCCTCTGCCCGTCCGTCTGTCCGTCCGCAGCCTGATGTTCGCCCACCGGCCGCGGTCGTGGCGGGAGCTGCCGTTACGCTTGGCCGATTTCGGGGTGCTGCACCGCAACGAACCCCCCGGCACCTTAACGGGGCTGACGCGGGTGCGGCGCTTCCAGCAGGACGACGCTCACATCTTCTGCACGTTGGAGCAGGTGAGCGGCCCCCCCCCCCGCCCCGTGTCCCCCCCCCCGTGTCCCCCCTCGCACCGCGTCACCGCTGGCGCCTCCTCCCCAGCTGGAGGGCGAGATCGACGCCTGCCTGGACTTCGTGCGGGCGGTCTACGCCGTGCTGGGCTTCTCCTTCCGCCTGGCCCTGGCCACCCGCCCCCCCGGCTTCCTGGGGGACCCCGAGACCTGGGACCGCGCCGAGCAGGTGGGACCCCCCCCCCACCATCGCGTCCCGCGTCCCAGCTTTGTCCCCGTGTCCCCCGCGCCGCGTCCCAGCCTGGCCGCAGCGTCCCCTGCAACGTGCCCTGGGCATCGTGGCCCGGCGTTGCTGCCGGGTCCCCTCCCCGCTGCGTCCCCGAGCCCTGGGCGTCGCATCCTGGCTGTGCCCCGCGGCCCCCGCGCCGCGTCCTGTCCATCGTGTCCCGGCTTTGCCCCCACCTCCTGCGTGTCACCTCCCAGCTCTCAGTGGTGTCCCCTGCCTTGTCCCCTGTCGCGTCCCCTGCGGTGCCCCGAGTGCCACCTCCCACCTGTGCCATTGTGTCCCCTGCGTCCGTGTCCCCTGCGTCCAAGTCCCCACATCGTGTCCCCTGCGTTGTGCCTGTACATTGTCCCCTACATCCATGTCCCCTGCGTCTATGTCCCCACATTGTGTCCCCTGCTTTGTCCCCTGCATCCATGTCCCCTGCATCCAAGTCCCCACATCATGTCCCCTGCGTTGTGCCTGTACGTTGTCCCCTGCGTCATGTCCCCCCTGCGTCGTGTCCCCCGTGTTGTGTCCCTGCGTCCCATCCCCTGCGTCCCATCCCCTGCGTCGTGTCCCCTGCATCCTGCCTCTATTTCGTGTCCCCTGCGTCGTGTCCCTGCGTCGTGTCCCCTGTGTCCCATCCCCTGCGTGGTGTCCCCTGCGTCCCATCCCCTGCGTCCCATCCCCTGCGTCGTGTCCCCTGCATCCTGCCTCTATTTCCTGTCCCCTGTGTCCCGTCCCCTGTGTCCCGTCCCCTGCGTCGTGTCCCTGCGTCGTGTCCCCTGCATCCTGCCTCTATTTCGTGTCCCCTGTGTCCCGTCCCCTGTGTCCCGTCCCCTGTGTCCCGTCCCCTGTGTCCCATCCCCTGCGTCGTGTGTGTCGTGTCCCTGCGTCGTGTCCCCTGTGTCCCATCCCCTGTGTCCCATCCCCTGCATCCTGCCTCTATTTCGTGTCCCCTGTGTCGTGTCCCCTGTGTCGTGTCCCTGTGTCATGTCCCTGCATCGTGTCCCCTGTGTCCCGTCCCCTGCGTCGTGTCCCCGCGTCGTGTCCCCTGTGTCTCATCCCCTGCGTCGTGTCCCCTGCATCCTGCCTCTATTTCGTGTCCCCTGTGTCCCGTCCCCTGTGTCCCGTCCCCTGTGTCCCATCCCCTGCGTCCCGTCCCCTGACCCCCCCCCATTCTGCTCCCGCAGCAGCTGGAGCGGAGCCTCCGCACCTTCGGGCAGCCCTGGGAGCTGAGTCCGGCTGATGGCGCCTTTTACGGCCCCAAGGTGAGAAATTTTGGGGGGGGGGGTGTCCCCGAAGGGTCCCGGTTTGCCCCCGGAGGGGGCAAACCGGGACCCTTCGGGAACCTCCCCCCCCGCCATTATTCCCAATAGATCGATATCCGGATCCGGGATGCGCTGGGGCGGCAGCATCAATGCGGCACCATCCAGCTGGATTTCCAGATGCCGGAGAGATTCGAGCTGGAGTATGCCAGGTATTGGGGGGGGGGGGGATTGGGGGGGTCAGGAGTGGGGCTGGGGGTGCGGATTAGGGCTTGGGGCTGGGGGGGGTCAGGATTGGGGCTGGGGGGGTCAGGAGTGGGGCTCGGGGGGGTCAGGATTGGGATTGGGGGGGGGTCAGGATTGGGGCTGGGGGTGAGGATTAGGGCTTGGGGCTGGGGGGGGTCAGGATTGGGGCTGGGGGGGGTCAGGATTGGGGTTGGGGGTGCGGATTAGGGCTTGGGGCTGGGGGGGGTCAGGATTGGGGCTGGGGGTGAGGATTAGGGTTTGGGGGTGGGGGGGGTCAGGATTGGGGCTGGGGGGGTCAGGATTGGGGTTGGGGGTGAGGATTAGGGCTTGGGGGCTGGGGGGATCAGGATTGGGGCTGGGGGGGTCAGGATTGGGGCTTGGGGGCTGGGGGGGTCAGGATTGGGGCTGGGGGGGTCAGGATTGGGGCTGGGGGTGAGGATTAGGGCTTGGGGGCTGGGGGGGTCAGGATTGGGGCTGGGGGGGTCAGGATTGGGGCTGGGGGTGAGGATTAGGGCTTGGGGGTGTGGGGGGGGGTCAGGATTGGGGCTGGGGGGGTCAGGATTGGGGCTGGGGGTGAGGATTAGGGCTTGGGGGTGGGGGGGGATCAGGATTGGGGCTGGGGGGGGTCAGGAGTGGGACTGGGGGGGGTCAGGATTGGGGCTGGGGGTGTGGATTAGGGCTTGGGGGTGGGGGGGTCAGGATTGGGCTGGGGTGGAGGGGGGGACAGAAACAGGGTGGGGGGTGGTCAGAGTCGGGTTGGGATGGACAGAATTGGTGCTGGGAGAGGTCAGGATTGGGCTGGCAGGGTGGGGGGGGTCCCCCTGCACCCCCCCCCCGACCCCTGGTGTGTGTCCCCCCCCCCCGCAGTGCGACAGGGGGGACGGCGCGGCCGGTGCTGATCCACCGGGCGGTGCTGGGCTCCGTCGAGCGCATGGTGGCCGTGCTGGCCGAGAGCTGCGGGGGCCGATGGTGAGGGGGGGGGGGGTCCCCAAAGGGGTCCCGGTTTGCCCCCAGGGGGGGCAAACCGGGACCCTTTGGGGACCCCCCCCCCCCCAGAAAAAATCTCTCACCTTGGGGCTGTAAAAGGGGCACCTGGGACACCCCCATCTCAGGGCACCCCCCCAGTCTTGGGGACACTCCTGCCCTGGGGTGTCCCCCCAAGACACCCCCCAATCCTTGGGACACTCCCTTTTTTGGGGCACCCCCGATCCCTGGCGACACCCCTCCCCCAACCCCTGGGGACGGCAGCGCCATCCCTGGGGACACCCCCCTAATCCCAGGAGCACCCCCAAATCCCTGGGGATACCCCCCCAGTCCCAGGGGCACTCCCATCCCTGGGGACACCCCCTAAATCCCTGGGGACACCCCCCAATCCCAGGGGCACCCCTATCCTTGGGACACCCCCCAAATCCCTGAGGACACCCCCCCAGTCCCAGGGGCACCCCCATCCTTGGGACACCCCCCAAATCCCTGGGGACACCCCCCCAGTCCCAGGGGCACCCCCATCCTTGGGACACCCCCCAAATCCCTGGGGACACCCCCCAGTCCCAGGGGCACCCCCATCCTTGGGACACCCCCCAAATCCCTGAGGACACCCCCACAATCCTTGGGGACACCCCCCCAGTCTCAGGAGCACCCCCATCCTTAGGGCGCCCCCCCAATCCCTGGGGACACCCCCCCAATCCCTGAGGACACCCCCCCAGTCCCAGGGGCACCCCCATCCTTGGGACACCCCCCAAATCCCTGGGGACACCCCCCCAGTCCCAGAGGCACCCCCATCCTTGGGACACCCCACAAATCCCTGGGGACACCCCCCCAGTCCCAGAAGCACCCCCATCCTTGGGACACCCCCCAAATCCCTGAGGACACCCCCCACAATCCTTGGGGACACCCCCCCAGTCTCAGGAGCACCCCCATCCTTAGGGTGCCCCCCCAATCCCTGGGGACACCCTCCAGTCCCAGGGGCACCCCCATCCTTGGGACACCCCCCAAATCCCTGAGGACACCCCCACAATCCTTGGGGACACCCCCCCAGTCCCAGGGGCACCCCCATCCTTAGGGCGCCCCCCCAATCCCTGGGGACACCCCCCAGTCCCAGGGGCACCCCCATCCTTGGGACACCTCCATCCTGGGGACCCAATCCCCAGGTCGCTCAATCCCTGGGTCCCCCCCCGATGTCCCCCCCCTGATGTCCCCCCCCGATGTCCCCCCCCTGATGTCCCCCCCGATGTCCCCCCCCCAACGTCACCCCCGTGTCCCCCCCAGGCCGCTCTGGCTGTCCCCGCTGCAGGTGATGGTCATCCCGCAGGCGCCCGAGGTCGAGGACTACGCCCGGGAGGTGAGTGGGTCCCCCCCCGGGTCCCCCCCCATCCCCCCCCATCCCCCCGCGCCCCCCCCGCCCCCCCCGGCCCCGCTGACGCCGTGGGGCAGGTGCAGGCCGTGCTGCGGGGGGGGCGGCGTGGTGGCCGACCTGGACGGGGACGCGGGGGCCACCCTGGCCAGGAAGATCCGCCGGGCCCAGCTCGCCCACTACAACTTCCAGCTGGGTAAGGGGGGGGGGGGCGGCCCACAGACCCCCGGGACCCCCCCACCCCGGGACCGCCTGCGCTGAGTCAGCAGCACCCGACCCCCCCCCCCCCCCCCCCCCCCGAACCTGGGAGCTGCTGGGGGGGAGCACTGGGACCCCTTTGGACCCCTTGGGACCCCCCTGGGACCACTCCGACATCCCCTGGGACCCTCTTGGGACCCCTCCTGGGACCCCCCCCTCCAGGATCCTGCGAGGCCCCTCCCTGGGACCCCCCTGGGACCCCCCCAACACCCCTGGGACCCTCTTGGGACCCCTCCTGAGACCCCCTGGGACCCCCCCAACACCCCTGGGACCCTCTTGGGACCCCTCCTGAGAGCCCCCTGGGACCCCCCCAACACCCCTGGGACCCTCTTGGGACCCCTCCTGAGACCCCCCCCCCTCCAGGATCCTCTGGGACCCCCCCAACACCCCTGGGACCCTCTTGGGACCCCTCCTGAGACCCCCCTGGGACCCCCCCAACACCCCTGGGACCCTCTTGGGACCCCTCCTAGGACCCCCCCAACACCCCTGGGACCCTCTTGGGACCCCTCCTGAGACCCCTCCCGGGATCCTGTGAGACCCCCCCCCCCCTTGGGACCCCCAACATCCCCTTGACACCCTACTTGGGACCCCCCTGGAACTCCCCCTTGGGGGCCCCCCCTTGGGACCCGTTGGGACCCCTGCCCCTGGGTGACAGATACTGGCCATGGCTGGGGGGGGGGGGCCAGTGGGTGCCCACGTGGGGGCACGTGTGGGTGCACCCACGGGTGGGGGCACGTGGGGGTAGGTGTGCCCAACACGGGGGGGGGGTGGTGCATGTGCAGGGTAGGGGGGACGTGGCGGGGGGTGCTGTGGGGGGACACAGGGCCCCCCACCCACCCACCCACGCCCCCCCGCAGTGGTGGGCCGGCGGGAGCGGGCGCGCGGCACCGTCAGCGTGCGCACGCGGGACAACCGGCAGCTGGGGGAGCGCGACCTGCGCCGGGTGCTGCAGCGGCTGCGGGAGCTGCGGGACGCCCGCGTCCCCGACGCCGAGGAGCGCTTCTGACCCCCCCCGGCTGGTCCCGTCCCCCCCACCCCCCATCCCACCCCCCCACCCCATTAAAGTGCTGGGAAACTGCCGGGCTGCGGCAGGAGCTGAGACCGGGGCAGCTCGGTGCATCTCCCGGACCCCTCGAGCACCCCCAGGTGTCCCCGGGGGGGGGGGCACAGGATGCCTGGGTGCCCCCCACCACTTGGGTCCCGTCCCCCCCCACCCTGGACGCCTGGGTCCCCATTTCCCCCCCCCCCTTCCCGGATGCCTGGGTCCTGCCTGGGATTTCCCCACGCGTGGGCTGGGGGGGGGGGGGGGGGGGGGGGGTTGCGCAAACCCACGTCACGTCGCCGTTGGGCAATCGCGGGGGGGCCTGGGCTGCTTCCCCCCCCCCCCCGGGCACCTGCCCAAAAGCTTGGGCTCAGCCCCGGGGCAGGATGCGGCCGTGGGGGGTGAAGGGAGGTGACCGAGGCTGTGACACCCTCCTGCCACCGCTGCCCCATCCCCCAGCGTGGGGTGGGGGACACGAGCTGAGCCCCCCACCACCACCCCAGGGGGGGTCCTCCATGGGTGCCCCCCCCCGTGCCCCCTCTGGCCAGCGCCGGGCGTGAGTCACCGGGCGGGGCAGGCCCCAAAACGGGGTAAAAACCGCAAAAATGCAGCTGCTTCCCCCCGCCGTGACGCAGGGGTCCCCGGGCGGGGGGCCGGGGCCACGGGGGGGGGTCTGGGGCCACGCGGGGGTCACACAGGGCCACCAGGGTGGGGACAGGACCACCGCGGTGTCCCCCACCCGACGGGGGCGGTTGGGGTCAGGGTCGTGACCGTGGCCCTGTTTGGGGGTGCAGGATGTGCCCAGCACCCGCAGCCCCCCCCCCCGGCCCCCCCCGGCCCCGCCGCGACGTCAGGCCGTGACTCAGCCCCGCAGGATGCGGCCCCGCGCCCGCCCCGGCCCTTCATAAAGCGGCGGAGCCGGCGGTGGCCCCACAGCGCCCGACGCCATGGCCGCGCTCGGCCGCCTCCTCCTCCTCCTCAGCGCCGCCGGTGAGTCCCGCGCCCCGACGGCGGCTCCCCCCGCACGGCTGGGGCCCCCCGGGCACCCGGGGCCCCTTCCCGAATGCCTGGGGCCCCTTCGAGGACACCTGGGTCCCTCCCCGGACACCTGGGTCCCCACCCGTATGCCTGGGGTCCCCTCCCTGGATGTCTGGGTCCCTTCCCCGGACACCTGGGTCCCCTTCCCAAACACTTGGGTCCCTCTCCAGGCACCTGGGTCCCTCCCCGGACACCTGGGTCCCCACCCGCACTCCTGGGGACACCTCCCTGGATGTCTGGGTCCCTTACCCAGACGCCTGGGTCCCCTTCCCAAACACTTGGGTCCCTCCCCAGACACCTGGGTCCCCTTCCCAAACACTTGGGTCCCTCTCCAGGCACCTGGGTCCCTCCCCAGACACCTGGGTCCCCTTCCCAAACACTTGGGTCCCTCTCCAGGCACCTGGGTCCCTCCCCAGACACCTGGGTCCCCTTCCCAAACACTTGGGTCCCTCTCCAGGCACCTGGGTCCCCTGCCCAGACACCTGGGTCCCTCCCCGGACACCTGGGTCCCATTCCCGAATGCCTGGGTCCCCTTTCCTGGACACCTGGGTCCCCACCCGTGTGCCTGGGTCCCTTCCTGAACGCTTGGGTCCCTCTCCAGGCACCTGGGTCCCTGCCCACACATTTGGGCCACCTCCCTGGACACCTGGGTCCCCACCTGCATGCCTGGGGTCCCCTCCCTGGATGTTTGGGTCCCTTCCCCAGACACCTGGGTCCCATTCCCGAATGCCTGGGTCCCTCTCCAGATACCTGAGTCCCCTTTCCTGGACACCCGGGTCCCCACCCGAATGCTTGGGTCCCTCTCCAGGCACCTGGGTCCCCTGCCCACACATCTGCATCCTTTCCCCGGACACTTGGGTCCCCTTCCCAAACACCTGGGTCCCCCCCCCCACCCCTGCATGCCTGGGTCCCCCTTCCTGGACACCTGGGTCCCTGCCCACACATTTGGGCCACCTCCCCGGACACCTGGGTCCCCACCCGCATGCCTGGGGTCCCCTCCCCGGATGCCTGGGTCCCTGCCCACACACCTGGGTCCCCACCCACCTGCCTGGGTCCCCTTCCCGGATGCCTGGGTCCTTCTCCAGTCACCTGGGTCCCCTGCCCGGACACCTGGGTCCCCTTCCCAAACACCTGGGTGCCCTCCCCACTGTGGGTCTCCAAACCCGTGGGATCGGGGGGTCCCCACTTGCCCCCTCCCGGGTGGCGGGATGGGTGGAGGTGCTGCTGCTGACCCCCTGTCCGTGTCCCCCCACCCCCGGTGACAGTGGTGGCACCAGAGGGACCCCAGCGTGTGGCACAGGAGAGCCTGCTCCCGCGGCACGCCCACATCCAGCAGCGTGAGAGCAGGGACGGGGCGACGCGGTGGGGGGACACCCCGGGGGGGACGAGGGGGACACCCAGGGATGGGGATGGGGGGACATGGGAACAGCCAGGGTTGGGGATGGGGGGACACCCAGGGGTGGGGACATGGATGGGGGGACAACCAGGGATGGGGACATGGATGAAGGGGACATGGGGACAGCTAAGGTTGGGGACAGAGGGACATGGATGGGGGGGGCAGGGGGGACATGGATGGGGGGGACAGCCAGGGTTGGGGACAGGGGGGCATGGGGACATGGATGGGGGGCAACATGGGGGACACGGGGACAGCCAGGGTTGGGGATGGGGGGGACAGACACAGGGACAGGGAACAAATGGGGATGGGGGGGCACACAGGGACAAGTGTCACCTGGGGACAGGGCAGTGGGGACACCCCCCGCCGCATCCCCACACCCCCCCCCTTTTCAGTGCTGCAGGAGGAGCAGGACCCCGCGCTGCCCCCCGACATCCTGGCAGCGGCGGCGGGCGCCACGCCCCGCCCGGGCCCCCCCCCCGTCTGGGGCAGCACCCTGGACGGCTTCCCCCCCGCCTGGCCCGTGGCCCCCGCCATCACCCACCACTGCCGCCAGCCCCCCCGCGCCCCCCCGACCCCCCCGCTGCCCCCCACCGCCTTCGCCCACCTGCGTCGACAGGCGGCCGCGCTCGACGCCCTCCGGCCCCGCCTCAGCGCCTGCTGCCGCCACCACGCCCCGCTGCCCTGCGCCCGCCGCGCCGTGAGTCCTGGGCTGGGGGGACGTGGGGACACCGCGGGGGGCGGGGGGGGACACACACACCGGGGGGGGTCTGACCCCGCCTTCCCGCAGTGGACGGACGTGCTGAACGGATTCTGCACCGATGAATTCGGGGTGAAGACGCGGCAGTTCCACTGCTGCCGGCGGCACGGCGCGGCACGCCGCCGCTGCTTCGCCCAGGGCCCCGACGCCATCGCCATCGCCACCGCCGAGGCCGCCGCCACCGTCGTCACCGCCTGGGAAGCCGTCGGCGAGCCGCCCTTCCCCCCCGGCGAGCCCACCGCCGCCAACATGGGCAACATCTGCGGGTTGCGGGGGCTGCGCCCCGGCCCCCCCGGCCCCGCCGGCCCCTCCGGCCCCCGCGTCCGCCTGCGCCTGCGCCTGGAGCGCGACTACGGCCGCTGCTGCCGCAACGGGAGCCTCGCCTGCGCCCGCGACGCCGTGAGTGCCGGGGGGACACGGGGGGGCGAGGAGGGACCCAGGTGTCCGGGGAGGGGACCCGTGTGTTTGGGAGGGACCCAGGTGACAAGGAGGGACCCAGACATCTGGGGAGGGGACCCGTGTGTTTGGGAGGGACCCAGGTGACAAGGAGGGACCCAGACATCCGGGGAGGGGACCCGTGTGTTCGGGAGGGACCCAGGTGACAAGGAGGGACCCAGGTGTCCAGGGAGGGGACCCGTGTGTTTGGGAGGGACCCAGGTGACAAGGAGGGACCCAGACATCCGGGGAGGGACCCAGGTGACAAGGAGGGACCCAGGTCTCCGGGGAGGGGACCCGTGTGTTTGGGAGGGACCCAGGTGACAAGGAGGGACCCAGACATCTGAGGAGGGACCCAGGTGACAAGGAGGGACCCAGGTCTCCGGGGAGGGACCCAGGTGACAAGGAGGGACCCAGGTGTCCGGGGAGGGGACCCGTGTGTTTGGGAGGGACCCAGGTGACAAGGAGGGACCCAGACATCCAGGGAGGGACCCAGGTGACAAGGAGGGACCCAGGTGTCCGGGGAGGGGACCCGTGTGTTCGGGAGGGACCCAGGTGACAAGGAGGGACCCAGGTGTCCGGGGAGGGGACCCGTGTGTTTGGGAGGGACCCAGGTGACAAGGAGGGACCCAGGTGTCCAGGGAGGGGACCCGTGTGTTTGGGAGGGACCCAGGTGACAAGGAGGGACCCAGACATCTGGGGAGGGACCCAGGTGACAAGGAGGGACCCAGGTCTCCGGGGAGGGGACCCGTGTGTTTGGGAGGGACCCAGGTGACAAGGAGGGACCCAGACATCTGAGGAGGGACCCAGGTGACAAGGAGGGACCCAGGTCTCCGGGGAGGGACCCAGGTGACAAGGAGGGACCCAGGTGTCCGGGGAGGGGACCCGTGTGTTTGGGAGGGACCCAGGTGACAAGGAGGGACCCAGACATCCGGGGAGGGACCCAGGTGACAAGGAGGGACCCAGACATCCAGGGAGGGACCCAGGTGACAAGGAGGGACCCAGACATCCGGGGAGGGACCCAGGTGACAAGGAGGGACCCAGACATCCAGGGAGGGACCCAGGTGACAAGGAGGGACCCAGGTGTCTGGGGAGGGACCCAGGCATTTAGAAAACCAGGGAGGGACCCAGGAATCCGGGAGGGACCCAGGTGTCCTGGGAATGACCCCGGTGCCCGGGGAGTGACCCAGACGTCTGGGAGGACCCAGGTGTCCTGGGGGGGGACCCAGGCGTCTGGGGGGGGGTCCCAGGCGTCCGCTCACCCTGACCGATCCCCCCCCGCAGTGGCAGAAGGGGCTGCAGCGGTTTTGCCGGGAGGAGGCGGCGGTGAAGACGGCGCAGCACCGCTGCTGCCAACGCGGGGGGGGCCGCGCCCGGGGCCGCTGCTTCGCCGCCGCCGCCCCCCACCCCGCTTACGACCGGGAGCTGCACAACGTCAGCCTGGCCCGGCCCGGCCCCGCGCTGCTCCGCTCCCTCTGCGGGCCCACCCGCCTCTTCACCAAGAGGTGGGTGCTCCCCCCACACCCCGTGCCCCCCCATCACGGAGGGGACCCAGGCTTCTGGGACCCCCCCCATCTCAGAGGGGACCCAGGCGTCTGGGCCCCTCCTGTGCCCCCCCGACCCAGAAGGTGACCCCCCCACCCGTGTCCGTGTCCCCGCAGGCGGCCGGTGCCGGAGCTGCTGGGGGCCATGACGGCCGCGTGCTGCCCGCTGCCCCCCGAGGAGCGAAGCGCCTGCGCCCAGGAGCAGGTGAGCGCACTGGGAGGGGGGTCCGGGGGGGTCCAGGGGCTCTGGGAGACCCCCCCCTCCCACAGCCACCCTGACCCCCTCCCCATGTTGTCCACAGCTGTCCCAGGGCATCGCCACCCTCTGTGCCACCCCCCGGGACGCCTGGCGCGACCCCCAGGGCTGCTGCTCGCGGGGGGAGCCCGAGCGGCGCCGCTGCTTCGACACGGGGTACCTGGCCCAGGTGACCCTGGGGGCCGCCGTGCCCCCCCCGCCCCCCGGCCACGACGAGTAACCCCCCCCCCGGGTGAGGGGGGCAATAAAGGTGCTGTGGTGTCACCCCCGAGTGCCTCAGTGTCCCCGTTGCGTCTCTGTGTGTGGGGGGGTCTCCCATGCCTCAGTTTCCCTACTGAGTGGGGTCCCTCTGTGCCTCAGTGTCCCCAGAGTAAGGGGGGTCAGGGGTCCCCCCGTGCCTCAGTGCCCCCACAGGGGAGGGCCTTCCTGTGCCTCAGTTTCCCCATAGTGGGGGGGGGGGTCAGGGGTCCCCCCATGCCTCAGTGTCCCCACAGGGGAGGGCCTTCCTGTGCCTCAGTTTCCCCATAGTGGGGGGGGGGTCAGGGGTCCCCCCATGCCTCAGTGTCCCGATAGTGTGCGAAGTCCTCCCGCCCCGCGTGCCTCAGTTTCCCCACGGGGCCCCATTCCCCACCAGGGTGTGCCGGGGCGCGGGGCCGGCCGCCGGGGTGTTTGCGGTGTCGGGGCGTGCCCGGGCCCGGGCGTGACACGGTGTGTTTGTACATCGGGGTGCGCCCCGGCCACCGCAGGGACCCAGGCGCACGGGGCGGGGGGGGGGGGGGCGAGTAGGCACACACGACCGGTGTCCCCTGGGGTGTCCCTATGCCCCCCCCAGATCCCCTACCTTCTCATGTCCCCACAGCGTCACTGTCACCTGTGTCCCCCACGCTGCCATGATCCCAGGCTGTCCCCACATCCCCCCCGGTGTCCCCACACTCCCCCAGTGTGTCCCCAAGTCCTCCCATGTCCCTACAACCCCCCCGGTGTCCCCCTGCACCCCCCTCCAGCGTGTCCCCATCTGTCCCCATGCCCCCCCCCGGGGTGTCCCCATGTCCCCCTATGTCCCTACATCTGCCATGGTGTCCCCATGTCCCTACAACACCCCCGGTGTCCCCAAGTCCCCCCATGTCCCTACATCCCCCATGGTGTCCCCATGTCCCCTGTGTCCCCTGAGATCACGAGTGGGGAAACTGAGGTGAGGGGGGGGCCTGCCCCGGTCTCACAGCTGCACCCCTCTTTTTGCACCCCCAGTTTTACCTCCCCCCCTTTGCACCCCTTCTTTCTACCCCCCCATTTTTGCAGCCTCCCCTCTTCTTGCTCCTCCTTTTACTCCCCTTTTTTTACACCCCCCCTTTTTTGCATGCCAGTTCTGCCCCCCCATTTTTAACCCTATTTTGCACCTCCCCCTTTTGCCCCTCCCCCCCATTTTGCAGTTTTTCTGCCCCCACCCCCCACCTGCGCAGCAGTGAGATGTGGGGTCACCCCGTTGTCCGTCCCCCCCACGCCTCAGTTTCCCCTCCAGCAGCTTGGGGTCCCTGAGGGATCCCTGGGGGCTGGCTGAGAGTCCCGGGGAAGGGATGCTGGGCCCTGGGGGGGTGTTTGGGGGTCCCGGGGGCGGTGGGGGAGTCCCAGCAGACCACCCACCCGTCCCTCCTCCCCACGCCACCCACTGCCCGCTGGCTGCCGTCCAGCCAGGGCTGGTGTCCGTCTGTCCTTCCTCGTGTCCTTCCCTAGAGCCACCCACCCCCAGACACCCCGTCCGTCCGTCCGTCCATCGCATCAGAGAAGGGTTTGGGTTGGGAGGGGCCTTCAAAGACCGCCTGGTCCAACCGCCCCGGCGTGATCTTCAACCAGACCGACCTGACCCTGGACGGCCCCAGGGATGGGACATCCCCCGCGTGCGGCAGAGCTGTCCCATCCCCCCGACCATTCCGGTGGCCTCTCCAACAGGTCCGGGTCTTTCCCGTGCTGAGGCCCCCCGAGCTGGACGCAGCGCCCCGGGGGGGTCTCACCAGAGCGGGGCAGAGGGGGAGGACCCCTCCCTCGCCCTGCTGGCCACGCTGCTGCCGGTGCAGCCCGGGAGGTGTTGGCTGCCAGCGTCCCCAGGTCCTTCTCCCCGTCGCTCCCCCAGAGCTGGCACTGGGAATTGTCCCCCCCCAGGGGCAGGACTCGCACTTGGCCTCGTGGACCCTCGCCAGGTTCAGTTCTCGAGCTTGTCCGGGTCCTGCTGGATGCCACCCCTTCCCTCGGGACGTCAACCAAAATACCCACCTGTACACAGTGGTACAGAATTAGAGGCGTTCCTGGGTTTGTTAAATCCCTGGTTTTTTTGTTTCATCGCCATTTCCGGGGCTCTCACAGGCTGAAGAGCAGCAGGAGCAGCGAGAGGCAAGAGGCTCCCTCACGGAGCACCTCTGCCACGAGGACAGGCCGGGAGAGCCGGGGAAGAGGAGGCTCCGGGGAGACCTCACCGCGGCCTGTCCGTACTTACAAGGTGGGACAGACTTTTTAGCGGGGCCTGCAGCAACAGGACACGGGGGAATGGTTTTAAACTGAAAGAGGGCAGATTCAGACGAGATACAAGGAAGAAATCTTTTACGCTGAGGGTGGTGAGACACCGGCACAGGGTGCCCAGAGAGGTGTCCCCATCCCTGGGGACATCCATGGTCAGGTTGGACGGGGCTCTGAGCACCCTGCTCTGGTTGAAGATGTCCCTGCCATGGCAGGGGGTTGGACTCGGTGGTCTTTGAAGGTCCCTTCCACCCCAAACCATTCTGTGATGCGCTAAAATACAACAGCGGTGTCAAAACCCCAGTTACGAGATTCCAATTCACCCCAACTTACAGCTCCTGCCCCAGCGAAATGGGTAAACGGAGCAGGGAGATGTTCCGTTCCCTCCGCTCCCGATCCGAAGGGCGTGAAACGCCCCTGCCCTCCACGCAGGCGCTCGGGGAAGCTTTTTCTTTGAAGCGATGGCGAACTGGGAGCTACCTGTGCGCAGCCGTTCAGGTCAGCGAAGGGGGAATCCCTCAACAGCTCAGGGGCTCTGGGCAGATCCTTCTCTTCGCTCTCTTTGCTGTTTTGGCATCCGCAGCCGTTACGTTCCTCAGCAAGTGAAAGAAGAGGTTTATAGTTCAGTAATTAACGTTTATGGACAGGGGAAATGCGTACTTTTGGCCTTAAAGCTTACAAAGGGAAATTAGGCGCGTCTGCTTTTCACTTTTCGGAGCTTCAGAAAACAAACTCGGGTCATTCTAGGAAAGATTGGACCTGACAGCGACCGCTTCCCTCGAGCCATCGTCGCTGCGGTTAGGAGCCGATCTGAGCCTCAGCCAGAGGAAAGGGGTGACAAGAAAGGAAACCTTCCGCTTGCGACTCCGATATTGAAGGTAACTATCTGGGAATACTCGGACATTCAGAGCAGCCTCCCTGTATTTCCCTCCTCGCAGGAGATTCCTACCCTCCTGCAGGTTCCCAGCACGAAACAGGACTCAGCCGGGGCTCTGGAGCAGAGGGAAGTAAATCCCTACACGCGGAGAACGCAGTATTACAGCGGCGAGAGATCCTACGCTGCACGTGGGGATGGTTTTGCTTCTGGCCTGAATAAAAGGAAGCATTTCGTTTGTTCAAAGGTTAATACCTGTCGACTTCCATCACTTAACTACCCGGGGGAGACACAAAACAGCTTCAGAACCACTGCCAAACCACCCTTCTCTCACAGCGAAGAATCAGAGCATTAAAAGCAAACTGATTTGTATGTATTTTATCCAAAATTTATTGACAGCAAGATGGGTGGGGCTACAAGGACAGTAGGAAAGTCACATTTGTGGTTGGCCTCCCGTGGACACCTGCTCACGCGCTGGGGTCAGGCCCGGACACTGCGGCGGCAGCCCCTGCTCCTGCGCTCTGTGCGAGTAGTCCCATCCATCCCCCGCTCCCTTCGCTTAGTGCTGCTTTCGTCTGAAAGAGCAGCCTGAGGAAGGGAAAACAACAAAAAAAAAATAAGCGGAGGTGTCAGAAACACCGCAGCCTCCTTAAATCCCTTCTGTACAGGGATTTCCTCGTCTCACCAGCCCAAATTCAGCAGGTTTTGCCTTGTTTTAAGAGAAAAGCACCACCCCAGTGCTGAAACTGCCCGTAACCGAGTGGCTTTTATAATCTTCCAGCCCAGAAGAGCCACCCCGGGTTCAAAGACCGCTCCGGGAGCCCCCCGAGGAGGCGCGGGGGGCCGTAACCCACCCCCCGGGCCTGCTACCCACCTTCTGTCAGCCTCGCCTTGCCCCCCGTGGGCTGGCACAACACGGTCGAGCAACCCACGCACAAAACGACGGTCTGAGCGTGGCTAAACACCGTAGTGATCTTGTAGCAACCTGCCGGGAAAGGGAGAGCTCTGAGTGGGGCCGGGACACCGGGACCCGCTGATCTCCTCCACCGCGGGTAGGCCCGCCCGCCGGCCCGGCCCGCCGCCCTACCCGGGCACTTGACGTCCATGAAGTAGGAGTTGGGGCTCTGCACCAGCCGCTTCTTCTTGTGCTTCCTCTTCTCCTCCTCAGGGGAAGGGTGCAGCAGGTCCTTCGCCAGCTGCGGGGACAAGCCCGGTTACCGCCCGGCCTCCATCCTCCCCCCCCTACTCACCCACCCGCCGCCATCTTGGGGCCCCCGCCGTGGAGATGGCGGCGATCGCTGCCCACCCCGCCGGGCCGACAACCGGGCCCGCCCGCGTCCGCCTCCCTTCCCCGCCACCTTCCTCCCTCCCGTGCGGCGGCGCTGGGCCCCGCCCAGGTCTGGAAGGGGGCCGGGCCCGGGGCCGGGCCCGGTGCCGCACTCACGGGCATGTTGGCGTGGAGGCAGCCGCGACCGAAAAGGGGCCACACCGGAAGCGGGAGCCGCTATATCCGCTGCGGGGTTCCCCGCACGGGCGGAAGTGAGGCGCGGCCGCGGGGCGGCGCCATGTTGGGAAGGTCGGCGGGAGAGCGGCCATCTTGGGAAGGTCGCTTGTGCTGCCGCCATCTTGGGAGGGGCGCCGGTGGGGGGGCGAGGGAGTCGTGACGTCGGGTGAACCCTGCCGTGATGTCACGGGGGGTGACGTCATGGAGGCGGGGCCGGGCTCGGGGCGAGTCCCCGCCCGGGGGTGGGGGCGGTCCGGGGCCGGGCCGGGGCCGGGGCCGGGCCGGGTCCCGGTGGCGGGGGAGAGCGGCCCGGCGGCGGGCGGGGGCCATGGCCAAGGCCTACGACCACCTCTTCAAGCTGCTGCTGATCGGGGACAGCGGCGTGGGCAAGACCTGCCTCATCATCCGCTTCGCCGAGGACAACTTCACCAGCACCTACATCTCCACCATCGGTGCGTGAGCCGCACCCCCGGGGACCCCCCCCGGGACTCACCGGGACCCCCTCCCCTCCCCGCCGGGTCCCCCCCGCGCACCCCAGCGCAGCCGGACGCGGGCCGGGGCGGCCGGGTCCGCGCTCGTCGCTCGCCGCCCTTCTCCTTCCCCTGCCCGCACCCCGGCGGGACGGCGGGAGGACGGGGACGACACCGGGGACGCGGCTGCGCCGCGGGGCAGCCCTCTGCCTCGGCCCGGCCGGCGAACGGGGGGTCTGAGCCATTTCCAGGGGCTGCATCGCGAAGGAAGCCGGCGCGGTGCGGCGGTGCCGGCCGCCGCTCGACGCTGATCCTGCCCCGTGGCCGCCACCGAGCCGGGATCCCGGTTCCCACCGCCCCGTCCTCCCCCGAGTTTCCACCGCGCTGGTAAAGCCATTTCCTGAGCCTGGAGCAGCCGCCCCGGCCCGGCCCGTGCCATAAACCCCACCATGACCCCCCCCGGCCTGGGGCTCCAGCCCCGGGGCTGCCCCCCAGCTGCTCCAGCCCTTCCTCCTCCTCCTCCTCATCCACTTCGGCCCCTGAAACGGGGTGTCCTGAAATGGGGCTGAGCGGAGAGGGGGTGCAGGGACGGGGGAGTTTTTAGGGGTGGCATCTGCCAGCTTTTGGGGCCGGTTGACTTGATGGGGGAGTCCGGCAGCTCCAACTGTCTCTTCTCCCCCCTCACCCCCCGCCCCATCGCAGGCAGCCCTGCGGGGTGATGCCATCCTGCAGGAATGCCGTGTCCGGTGGGCTCGGGGACACCGGTGACCCTCTCCCACCCACTGCAGCCGGTGCTGGGCCTGGACTTTGCCTCCCCCCATCCCGGGATGCCAGATGGTTACTGGGAAAATGGAGACCGGGGCTGGGAGTGGAGCCGTTTATGGCATCCCCTCCCAGTGCTGGTGCAGCCCTGGCATCACCGGCCCCTGTCTCTCTCCTCCCATCCCAGGGATCGACTTCAAAATCCGGACGGTGGACATCGATGGGAAGAAGATCAAGCTGCAGGTCTGGTAAGTGTGTGTGCGGGGGGGGAATTGGGGACCCCCCCTGCTTCCCACCCTCACCCCCCTCCTCTGCCTCTCCCGCAGGGACACGGCGGGACAAGAGCGCTTCAAAACCATCACAACAGCCTATTACCGCGGAGCCGTGGTACGGAGGGGGGTGCCGGCAGCCCCCAGAAGGGCTGGGACAGCTCTGGGGGGGGGGGACACCGTGGCTGCCTGGGGACAAGACACCCCCCAAGCCGGGGCAGAGGGTCCCTGCCCCACTGACTGCGCCGTCCTGGCAGGGCATCATCCTGGTGTACGACATCACCGATGAGAAATCCTTCGAGAATATCCAAAACTGGATGAAAAGCATTAAGGAGGTGGGTGTGTACCGGGGCTGGGGACACGGGGGGGCCGAGGGGGGGTCCTGCCCGTCCTCTCCTGCCTGCAGAATGCCTCTGCCGGGGTCGAGCGTCTCCTCATCGGCAACAAGTGCGACATGGAGGGCAAGCGGAAAGTGCAGCGGGACGAGGCTGAGAAGGTAGGGGGAGGCACCGTGGGGCTGGGGGGGGCACCGTGGGGCTTGAGGGGGCTCCCCCCCCCCCGTACCCGGGTTAAAGGGGGGGCCCCTTTGTCCCGCAGCTGGCGAAGGAGCACGGGATCCGCTTCTTCGAGACCAGCGCCAAGTCCAGCGTGAACGTGGAGGAGGTGAGGGGGGCCCCAGATGCGGGGGGGGGGGGGTCACGCACCCCCCCAATGGGAGCGGCACGGAGGGGGAGGTCCCCTGTCCCTGGAGGGGTCCCCGGGCGCTGTCCCCACTGACTCTCCCCTCTCCCCAGGCCTTCAGCACGCTGGCGCGGGACATCCTGCAGAAATCCTCCCGGAAAGCGGTGAGTGGGGCCGGGGGGGGGGAACCGGGCGAGGGACACCCCCCCCTGCTCCGGCCCCCCCTGACCCCCTCCCCTCCCTCTTCCAGGCCCCCAGCAGCAGCAGGCCCCTGTTGGAGCCCGGCCCCCCGAGGAAGGCCGGGAGTAAATGCTCCCTGCTGTAGGGCCATCGCTCCCCCCGCCGCCGCCGCCGCTCCCCCCGCCTGCCCCGGGGCAGCGCGGGCGCCTCTCCGGGAGTCGGGGGCGGGGGGGGGCTCCCGGCCGGAGCGGGGCGGGGGGTGGAGGGCTGACCCCCCCGGTCCGCACCTCGTGCCATAAAGCCCAGCTTGTGCCTTGCACCGTCTCCGGTGTCTCTGTTGGGGACGCGGTGGGGGGGGGGTGACGGGCCCGGCGGGGGGAACCGGGAGCGGGGCGGGGGGGGCGAGCGCCCGGGGCGCGCCGGGGCCGTGCGAAGCCACGCCCCCTCGCTGAAAACCACGCCCTTCACAAACCGCTCCTGTTCGCTGAAAGCCACGCCCCTTCGCTCAAATCACGCCCCGTCCCTCAAGCCCCGCCCTCGCACCAGACTCCGCCCCGTCGCAGCCCCGCCTCCTGCCCAGGCACCGCCCCTCGCTGCCACCGCCCTTCCCGTCGTCCCCCGCTTCTCCCAGCGGCCCCTGCGCCTCAAGATGGCGGCGCTGCCAGAGGAGCAGGGCCCGGCCCGGTAGTTCCGCCGCGCCGATGGGGCCCCGTGGCCCCGCCGCGCCGCGCCGCTGCGCCCTCTACGTTCTCCTGGGCGCCCTGGTCTGCGGCCTGCGGTGAGCGGGCGGCCGGGGGGTGAGGTGCGGCCTGTCTCGGCCCGGCCTGGCCCGGCCCTCACGGCGTCTGTGCTCTCTCCACAGGCCGGCGGCGGCGATGGCGGCGAGCGATGAGAGGCGCTCGGGTAGGTGCGGGGCCGGGCTCGGCGGGGCAGCGGGGGGCCGAGAGGCTCGGGCCGGGCGCGGAGGGTTCCTGGCTAGGCCCGCACTCATCGGCCGCGCTCTCTCCGCAGCGAGCCCAGTGGCGGCCACGCCGTGCTGGCGGGTGGAGGACTTCGTGGTGGCACAGGAGTGCGCCCGCTGCTCCAGCTTCCAGGCGGTGAGTGTGCTCAGCCCCTTACCCGGCGGGCTGGGCCACGCTGTGCCCTGCCCGGTGCTGGCGGGGTCGGGGGGGCAGGTCCAGCCCCGGCTCGGCCTCTGACAGGCCCCTCTGGGTTGCAGAAGACGATACCGGCCTGCAGCCCCACGGGCTTCATTGAGAAGATCAACTGTGCCACCTCCAACAGGGACGAGTTCAAGAGGTGGGTGCGGGCCTGGGCGGGGGGCACAGGGCAGCTGTGAGCCCCTGGGAGGTCGCAGGGGGAGACGGGGTGGGATCTGGGGCTGAGGCTGTTCCCTCCGGGGTTCCTAACTCTCCCCGCGGGTGCAGCTGTCGCTCCGCAGTGATGGAGGCGCACGTTTTCTGGAGGTTCGTGGGCACCATGATGTGCGTTGCCGCCGTCTTTGCGGTGCTGGTGGTTTGTCGCCAGCGCGTGCTGGACAGGAAGGCCCTGGAGAAGGTCCGCAAGCAGATCGAGTCCATTTAGCAGAGCCCGGCTGCCCTGGAGCGGAGGAATCTGCTCGCCCGCCTGCTCCCAACTGGGGTGGGAGGAGGAATGGGTGCCTGGGGCAGGCCCTGCCCTGCTCTGTGAACTTGGAGTCCTGTTGGGAGCTACTCTCCGCTGCCTTGGATGCCACCGGGACGTCCCGTGGGACCAGCTGAGGGGTGCCCTGCCCGTGCGGGGGGGGCCCTGGGGAGCGCGGTGCGTAATAAATCCTGATCGTTGTCACCGGAACGATGCTGGTGTTTGTCCCCGGGAGGATGGGAGTGACGCAGGGCTGTGCTGCCGGCTCCGCTCCCCCCTTGGAGCCCTGGGCGGGGGGATCCCTGTCTCCCACACTCCCACCCCAGGCAGCACCAAACCCTCTGGGTTGGGGTGCAAACCAGGCGCGCGTTTATTCACCGATGCATGGAGCTGAAGCCGGGGGGACACCCAGCACCCCCTGCCCGGGCCGGGCTGGGTGTCCCCCCCACCCCAGGGCGGCCCCCAAAGCAGGGGCTGCTCTCTGCTGTCACATCTCGTCCCCGTGTCCCCGTTTTGCTGCCCCCACGTCCCCTGAGGGGGCCTGGCCTGAGGAGTTGGTGCCCAGCTCCCTGCCCGGGGGGGGTCTCCCATCCCCACGCCCCCCCTCAGCTCCGTCTTCTTCTGCAGTTGCAGGTCCTGGCTCTTCCAGCCATAGCCACCCTGGTGCAGGGAATGGGGCTTCTCCGGCCAGTCCCAGCGGCTCCCCCCGGGTCAGGATGTTCCTGGAAATCACTGTGGGAACAGGGAACGCCAGGGTGGGCAGCGCTGGGGCGGGGGGGAGCTGCAGCCGCCCCCCCCGGGGCTCCCGCAGCCTCCCCGTTACCTCCGGTGGGCCTGTCGCCGTCCCGGCTGCCCCCCGGGCCTCGGCGGAAGGGGCTGTAGCTGGGGAAGAGGATGAGTCCCAGGGAGAAGAGCAGGATCTGTCGGGGAGGGACAGGAACCGTGTGCCCCCGAGCGGTGCCGGGGGACGCCGGCGTGCCCGCCGTGCCGCGCTGCGCGTGCCGTACCAGGACGCAGGTGCTGGTCTGGGCGGCCTTGTTGGACGTCCGCTGGATCAGCGCCTGCAGCTGCCGCAGCAGGGACCTGCGGGACGAGGGGTCGGCGAGCGCCTGACCTGCTGCCCCCCCCCCCTCCCTCGCTCACCCCGGCACTGTGCCCGCCGCGGCGCCCCGTGCCGCGCTCACCCGTTGTGCTTCTCCAGCTCCTGGATTTTCTTCCGAAGCTCCTGGTTCTGGGCTGAGCACGCGGCCACCCTACCCGGGCAGAGATGAGGGCAAGTGAGGGGGTGCCCTGGGGTGCCGGGGACGTGCCGGGGGTGCCCTGGGATGCCAGGGACGTGCCGGGGGTGCCCTGGGGTGCCGGGGACGTGCCGGCTCGCGGTGCCGCCGGCACCCACCTGCTCTCCAGCCCATCCAGGTACTCCTTCTTCCTCCGCCGGCTGTCCTGCGCCGACTGCTTGTTCCGGATCTTTCTCCTCACCTTCTTAAGGATCCGCTCCTCGGCCTGGGGGTGCCGGGGGGGGGTGAGCCCTGCCCCACACCGCCCCCCAGTCACCCCCCCCGGGCTCCCCCCCCGCGCACCTGGGTGAGGGGCAGGGTGCTGGGCAGCGTCACCCCCTCCTGCGCCAGCAGCCGCTTCTCCTCCTCGGTCAGGCGCAGCTGCCGAGAGATGGGACGCGCGTGGGGACGGGCTGGGGGTGCCCGGCAGCGTGGGGACACAGGGGTGGGGGGGCTGCGGGGACTCACCGCGGGGCTGGGCGCCTGCGGGGTGGGGGGCAGCTCGTTAATGATGCAGGAGCCGGGGAGCAGCGCGGGGCACAACCAGTCGTCTGCAAGGGGGGGGGAGAGGCGGCCATGTCCTGCCTGCCCTAACCCGGGGCGCCGCTCCGCTCCCTGCCCTGCGCCGCGCTGGCAGGATGCGGCCCCCCGGGCTGAGCCCTGCTGCGGGCCCAACCCCACTGACCCAGCTGGATGGAGACGACGGTGCCGTGCAGGGGGGTGCTGAGGTCGCAGACCACCTCGTAGAGGGGGGGGGTGGTGGTGGCGGCGGTGGGGGGCGGCTCCGGGCTGGCGTCCTGGGAGCTGCGGCCACCCGGGGAGGCGAGGCGGCCACCCGGGGAGGCGAGGTGGCCGCCCAGGCCGCAGACGTCGTTGGGGTTCGCCGTCAGCCGCAGCAGCTCCTCGGCTTTGCACCCCTGTGGCCGGAGGGACGCTGGCAGGGGACACGCCAGGGGGAGATGGGGACCCCGAGGGGTCCCGTGGAACCCCCCTGGGCCGTGGCGTCCCTCGGGGGGCTCTTCCCTGCCCCGCTCCCCCTTCGACACCCACTCACGCCGTCCTCGGGGAGCGTCCAGCCCTCGAAGGCCGGCTCCGAGCCGGAGAAGGGGGGATCGGGAAAGACGCTGCCGGGGCAGAGCCCATCCCGTGGCTCCAGGAGAGCGTCCAGGAGCTCCGGCTCCATCACCTGGGCTGGAGGGCGAGCGGGGGGTGCCGGGGGACCCTCCCGGGCCGGGTGTGGTGGGTGCTGCTCCCGTCAGATCCCACTGGGGTTCGGGGGGACCCTCTGCCGGCTCCGTGCCCCGACGCAGCGGCGATGGGCTCCCAGGCCTCCCCCTCTCACGCTCCTCGGGGTGCCCCGGCCCCCACCTTGGTTCCCCGGTTGCGCAGCCGCCTCCGCCCGCTCCCGGGGCCGTGCACCAGGATCTCCGGTATCCTGGGCAAGCCCAGCCAAGTCCCACCCCCGCAGCCTCACACCGGTCGGAGGGCCGGGCTCCCCGCCCCCGGTGTGGCCCCGGCCCCCCCCCCCACGCCTCGACCAGGGGGGCACAGAGGGCCCGGCCGGGGTACCGGGGAGAGCCGGGCTGAGGCTGCCCCGGTACCGCGTCCCGGAGGCACCGGGGAGCAGCAGGCAGCGGTTCCGCGGGGGAACCGGGACCGGTCGCGGGAGCCGCTTCGCTGCAGCCGACGGTGGCTCCAGGCCCGGGCCGGTGCCCTCCCGGTAACGGGGCCCCGGGGGGGAGCGGGGGGGCGACGGGACCGACCCGCCCCGGCGGAGCCGGACACGTGTGCGCGCCGCCGCGCGTTCCCGGGGCAGGGGCACCGTGCCCGGTTCCCTCGTTTTCTATTGGCTGCGACGCGCGTCACTCAACGGCACAGTAGGGGGTTTTCCGCGGCGCTATTGGCTGCGACGCGCGGTGCCGGCTCCGCCCTGTGGAACGCGGAGGACGCGCGGATACAATGTAGCGAGCGGTGAGTGCGGGGGGGGGGGGGGGGGGACGACGGGGGGGACACCGGGACCGGGACGGGATCCTCAACCCCGGTCCGGTCCTCGGTCCCGGTCCTCGGTCCCGGTCCTCAATCCTGGTCCCGGTCCTTGATCCCGGTCCCGGTCCTTGATCCTGATCCTTGATCCCGGTCCTCGATCCTGGTCCTGGCCCTTGATCCCGGTCCCCGGGGCTGGTCCGCCAACCCCCTGTGCCGTTACCGGAGCGCTGCCCCGCTCCCCCGGGCCACCCCGCGGCCCCCGAAGATCCCCGTCCCAACCCGCCGCGGTGCTCTGGACACCGAGGGCCCCGGGACGGGGGGGATCGGTGCCCGCGGGAGGGGTCTGTGAGTCACCGGGGCCGGGAGGCGGCACCGGCCGCTCTGACGGTCCCGTCCCGTCCCGTCCCGCCGTAGCTCCGGTTCGCCCCGGCGATGCAAAGCGCGGTCGAGGCGGCGGCGGGTCGGAGCTTCCCCCGTGGTGGGCATTGAGGTCCCGCACCGGAGCCCGGGCGGGATGGCGGCGGGAAGCGGGCCCGGGCCCGGGGCGGAGGAGCTGGCCTGGAGTCCCGGGACGGCGCCGCGCCCCCCGCCCGGCCTGGAGGCGAAGCTGGGCTCGCTGGTGCTGCTGCTGCTGCTGCCCCTCGCCTGCGGCCTCGCCCCGCTCTGCTGCTTCCGGCAGCCCCCGAGCCCCGCCGGTACGGCCGGGGGGGGTCGGGCGGTCTGGGGTATCCCGGGGGCTCGGGGGGTTTCGGGGGCCTGAGGGGGTCTGGGGTATCCCGGGGGCTCGGGGGGTTTTGGGGGCCTGAGGGTGTCTGGAGGGTCTGGGGGGTCCGAGGGGTCTGGGGTATCCCGGGGGCTCGGGGGGTTTCGGGGGCCTGAGGGGGTCTGGGGTATCCCGGGGGCTCGGAGGGTTTTCGGGGCCTGAGGGGGTCTGGAGGGTCTGGGGGGTCTGGGGTATCCTGGGAGCTCGGGGGGTTTCGGGGGCCTGGGGGGTTCGGGGGGTCTGGGGGGTCTGGGGCAACCCAGGGATTAGGGGGGTTTTGGGGGCCTGAGGGTGTCCGGAGGGTCTGGGGGGTCTGAGGGGTCTGGGGGATCCCGGGGGTTCGGGGTGTCCCAGGCAGTCTGGGAGGGTCCAGGGATCTCAAGGGTCTGGGGCATCCTGGGGGCTTGGGGGGGTTTTGGGGGTCTGGGGGATCCCAGGGGATTGGGGGCTTTTGGGGGCATGGGGGGTCCAGGGGGTCTGGGGGGGGTCTGGGGAGTCCCGGGGGTCCAGGACAGGCTGGGGACAAGGCTGTCCCCTGGGGTAGGGCTGACCCCAAAGGGCCTGGTGGGTCCTGGGGTGTGGGGCTGTGGTGGGGGTCTCAGTGGGGGTCTCAGCCCCCCTGCACCCCGCAGACGCCCGCAGCCCAGTGCTCAGCCTGGTGAGCTGCTTCGCCGGCGGCGTCTTCCTGGCCACCTGCCTGCTCGACCTCCTGCCCGACTACCTGGCCAGCATCAGCGCGGCGCTGGAGGGGCTGCGCGTCACGGTGAGCGCCCGGGACCCCCCCGGCGTCCTGCCCCCGCCGGGGGACCCTGCCTGGGGGGACCCCGGCTCTGCCCCAGGGGCTTCCTGGTGTCCTTGTCCCCAGGATCGGGATCAGGGTCAGCAGCTCCGGCTGGGTGCAGGGGGGGGCAGTTGTGCTGGGACAGTGGGGAGGGGACCGCTGGGGGGGGACAGTGGGGAGGGGATGGTGGGGACTGGGTGGTGGGGAGGGGGATGGGGACAGCGGGGAAGGGATGGTGGGTGTGGGGCTGTGGGGAGGGGGATGGTGGGGAGGGGACTGCGGGGATGGGACAGCAGGGAGGGGGACAGCGGGGATGGGATGGAAGGGAGGGGGATGAGAGGATGGGGTGGTGGGGAGGGGGACGGTGGGGACAAGACGGTGGGGATGGGACAGTGTTGGGGGGATGGCAGGAAGGGGGACGGTGGGAATGGGACGGTGGGGATGAGGATGGTGGGGATGGGACAGCGGGGACGGGGACAGTGGGGCTGAGACAGCGGGGACGAGGACAGTGGGGATGGGACAGTGCGGAGGGAGCTGGCGGCGCAGCAGCCGGGAGGGGACGGTGGGGCCAGGCCAGCCGGGAGGCCCTCGTGTCCAGCCGTGACTCATGGAAAGATCCTCCCTCTGCCCACGGCTTCCCGGCAGCCACCGCCTCCGGCTTCCTTCCCCGGGGCCGGCAGGGCCGGGTGCAGGCAGGGCTGGGTGCAGGCAGGGCTGGGTGCAGGCAGGTCCTGAGCCCCCTTTCCCCCCCTCCCCAGCTGCAGTTCCCCTTGCCGGAGTTCATCCTGGCCATGGGCTTCTTCCTGGTGCTGGTGCTGGAGCAGGTCGCGCTGGCGCAGCGGGAGCCGTCGTCCATCCCGGAGGAAACGCGAGCTCTGCTTCCCACCAATTCCATCCAAACCCCTTCGCCGCAGCCCCCCGTTCCCGGTGCCCGGAGCGCCGTCCGCGCCGGGTTGCTGGTGCTGGCGCTGGCGCTGCACGCCGTGCTGGAGGGGCTGGCGCTGGGGCTGCAGGAGGCGGAGGGGGCCGTGCTGCGCGTCTGCCTGGCCCTGCTGCTGCACAAATGCGCCGTGGCCTTCAGCCTGGCGCTGAAGCTGCTGCGGGGTCGCCTGCGCCCGCCGGCGGTGGTCGCCTGCTTGGTCCTCTTCGCCATGATGTCACCCTTGGGCGTAGGGTTGGGGACGGCGGTGGCGGCGGGCGCGGGGCCGCGGCAACGGCTGTGCCGGGGGGTGCTGGAGGGGTTGGCGACCGGGACCTTCCTCTACATCACCTTCCTGGAGATCCTGCCCCAGGAACTGGGGGTCCCCCAGCATCGCGTCCCCAAAGTCATCCTGCTCCTCGCCGGCTTCGCCCTCGTCACCGCCATCCTCTTCATCAAGATCTGAGACATCCCCTTGCTGGGGTGGGGGGATCCCCCCCATGCAGGACCCCGGGGAAGGGGCTTCCCCTCTGCACCCCCTCCTCCGTGCAAGTGCCAAAGTGCCGCTCCAGGGGCTGTCCCCAGCCCCCCTGTGCACCCCGGGGGGGGGTGTCTGCCCGCCGGGGGACCCCCACCAGCCCCTTCCCGTGCCTCAGTTTCCCCATCTGCATAGGGGGAATGGTGCTGTCCCCCCCGCGGGACACCAGGCCGGGGGGGGTGAGTGTGTTTGTCCCCCCTCACACCCACAAGTGCCTTTACAGGGTGGGTGGGCACCCCGGGGGTCGCAGCCCCGGCCCCCCTCTGGTGCCCCCCGCTCCTCCCCGGCCCCCCCAGCCGGGGAGAGGTGTTGGATGAAGCAAATAAAGGACCGGACCCGATGGTGCTGCCTCTGCCTGGGATGGGGGGGGTGGTGCTGGGAGGGGGGCCGCAATATTTGGGGGGGGACACACATGACGATGCCTGGGGGGGGTCACAGCGCCCCCCCCACTGGACCTGTATGGGCTGGGGGGGTCCAGGCCACTCCAATTTTGGGGGGTAGGGGAGGGTCTGCTCTGTTCCCAGCCATGGGGGGGGGTGTGACCCTGCTGTACCCCCCCAGTATTGCCCCCCCAGCTCTAACCCCTGCAGCATTTGCCCTCCTGCCCCTCCGAGTCCCCCATTGTGGTCCCCCCCCCCCCCGCCCCATGCAACGCTGCCCCCGGCCCCACCCTCCAGTTACCCCCTCGCCCCGCCCCCAGCCCCGCCCCACCCCGGCGGAGGGCGGAGGCCGCGCGGTGCACGCCGGGAGTTGTAGTCGGGCCCGGCCCCCCCCACCGCCCCGCGCGCGGCGGGGGCGCCCCCTCCTGGGGGGCGGGGGGAGGCGGGAGGCCGGGGACTCCATTTCCCAGCGCCCCTTGCGGGGGCGCCGCGGGGGCTGCTGGGAGTTGTAGTCCCCCCGCACCGCTGCTGCCCAGCGGCGGCGCCCGGCCCGCGGACTCCCCGCCCCAGCCTGCCCCGCGCGGCGGCGGCGGCGGCGGCGGCGGCGGCCGGAGCGGCCCGAGCAGGGAAGATGGCGGCGGCGGGCGCGGGGGCCGGGCCCGGGCCCGGGCCCGGTGCGGGTTCCTCGGCCGGTGCCGGTGCTTCTAACCCACGGAAGTTCAGCGAGAAGATCGCGCTGCAGAAGCAGCGGCAGGCGGAGGAGACGGCGGCCTTCGAGGAGGTGATGATGGAGATCTGCTCCACCCGGGTGAGCAGCGCCGCCGCGGCCTCCCCCCCCGCCGGATGCGCGACGGGCCCGGGGGGGCCGGAGGCTGTGAGGGGGACCGGGGCCTGGGGGGGGGCCGGGGGCTGTGAGGGGGGCCGGGGGCTGGGGCGGGCCGGGGGGGCTGTGAGGGGCGAGGGGGGGCTGTGAGGGGCGAGGAGGGGCTGTGAGGGGCCGGGGGGGACTGTGAGGGGGCCGGAGGCTGAGTGAAGGTCTGGGGGGGGGGCGTTAGAGGGGGCCGGGGGCTGTGTGAGGGGTGTGGGGGTGCGGGGGACTCGGGGTTAAGGGGAGGCGTTCGGGGGTGCAGGAGGAGGGGGGTTTCTCGTGGGGTAGCGGGGGGCCGGGGGCTCCGCTGGGGGTGCAGGGTGGGTGGGGGGTCCGGAGGTGCGGAGGGAGCTGGGGGGCTCAGGCGGGTGCCCGAAGGGGCTGGGGGGGGGGGTTTGGGGGTGCAGAGGAGATGGGACTGGATGGGGCATCACCCCGAGGCTTGGGGCTGGGTCTGTGTTTGGGGTGCTGGGGGGTGCGGAGGGGCCGGGAAGGGCCCCCCCACCGAGAAATGCTCTTTCTCCGGGTGCCCGCTTGCACCCTGCTTCTCCTTCCTGTGGGTTTATTTTGATTTATTTTTTTTGGCCACGGGTTTCTCGGCAAGGGTTCGCACGTGGCTCGCTCCGGCCCGTGGCCGCCGTTGCGTGGGTCCCGGCGCGCGCCGTGCGCCTCCTCCGCTTCCGAGCGCACGTCCCGGCGACCGGGTGGAAAAAGCGACTCGCCGCCTGCGGCACCTGAGGGTTTGCCGGGGCTCTTGCCGTGGGGGCGAGGAGGGGATCGCCGTGCCCGCGGCTCTGGGACGGGCTCCTACCGTGTTAGGGCCCTGCGTTGCCTCCGCCGGGCGATCCTCCGCCGGCCCCGGGGCTCGGGGGGGTCTGTGCCTGAGCACCGGGGACCCTCAGGAGGGTTGGGTTGGTCCTTCCCACCGATGCGGCCGGCTCCCGCGGGAAGCGGCGGATGCTTCATCCCTAGAGACGCTTAAATTTAGCTTGGCCGGAGCCTGAGAAAACGTAGCGTTGGGAGCGCGGATGAGCACGCCGCATCTAAGCCGCCAAAACTGCCCCGTTTGGCAGCTTCTGGGGGAATCGTTGTCTCCCGAGGGCTTCTCAGAGGGACCTCGGTGGCAGGAGGGCTGCTCTGGGGTGCTGGGGGGCTGGCAGCCGAGTGGGGAGGCCGGGAATGCCACGGCATGTCTCCAGGAGCGTGGTTTCCCAGGCGGGGGAAGCCGTCGAGAGGAGACGGTCGGCTCCGGTTTGCGTTTCGCTTTGTGCCGGCCCCGAGGAGTCGGCGGGGATTGCCGTTTGCCACGATCAGGGTTTGGCCAGACTGCAGCTCCCGGTGAGGCGGGTTGTGCCAGCCCCGGCGATGGGGCTCTGCAGTGCCGCGGGTCGCTGTGCCGGCAGCCGTGGGGTCCGGCAGCCAGCGCCGTCCTTCCCGGCGGGGATGCGGGATGGATAAGCGAGGGGAGAGGAGTGCGGAGTCGAGGGAGCCGGAGACACGGAGAGGCTCTCGCAGGTGACAGGGACCGCTGACGGGGAGGTTCGAGTGCCACCCTGCACTTGGGGTCGGCAGGACAGGGAGAAAAGGGGAACAAAATCCATCAGGCCTTCAAAAAAGGGGGTGTTTGGGTCAGAGAGCCCCGCTGGCACCCCAGGTCTGTCGAGGCAGCGGTGACTTGACATCCACGCAGCCGAGGCTGTCGCCGGGAGGGTGACGGGGACAGCGTCCCGCCGATCCCAAGGGAGCGACATGCAGCTCTCCCTGCCGAGCCAAGAGCATCCCCGTCCCCGGGGTGCAGGCAGGGCTCCCGAGCGGGGACATCTCTCCGGAGGTTTTGTCCCTTCTCTCGCCGGGACGGCAGGCGGGAGCCGCGACCTGCGCATCGCCGGTGAGTTTGGGAGCGGGCTGGAGCCTCCCGCACCGTGTTTGCACAGTAAACAGCTGGTTAATGAGCAGCAAAGCGGGGGGAGAGGCAGCAGGACTGTCCTCCCCGCTAATCCCTGCCCCGGGACGCTTCCTCCGGGAGTTCATTGCCCGCACGTGGGACCGGCAGCCCCGCAGAGGCGCAGAACAGCACGGCCTGGGACAGGAGCTGGTCGCAAGGGGGGTCCCGGCCCTGGGGATCCCCTCCGTCGTTGCCCACAGGGCTGCAGACAAGGAGCAGGCAGCGGCCGTCGCGCCGGCAGCTTGTGCCTCCGTTTCGTGGCTCCTTGGCGGGGGAGAGGCAGCTGGGGGGGGCTGCTGCCCAGCTCTGGGGTGCCCCGCTCCCGCCGCGGGGATCTAGCAGCCCCTCAAGCTTCGCTTCGTGTTTCCTGGAGTTTTTTCTGGCTGCTTGTGAGCTGCTGCCTGATTTCGGCCTCGTCTGGCTCTGCCGGCTCCCGCAGGGACCCTGGCTCGGAGAACAGAGCAGGATCCCAAGACCTTAAGCCCCAGCGCAACTCCTCGCACTAATCCTGCAGTGCCAGCGCAGCCAGCTGTTGACTAAATCTCCCATTTTTTTGGTTGTTTTTCTTTTTTTTTTTTTTTCCCTTGGATCTGGATTTTGCTGGTCTTGGGAATTTGCTGTCACAGGTTTCCCGGCTGCAGCCCATTTCCGAGCTGCTTTTTGTGCTTCACCTCCTCTTTCCCCGGGGTTTGTCCAGGACCAACGAGCGCTGGTGCTGGCCGGTGCACGGGGGTGCTCGGGGACCCCCCGGGCTTCGAAGGGAAGGTGGATACATATGCGCTTGGCCTTGGCTCCGTGAGTTGGGATCGGGGAAACCCTCCTTTCCTGGTGGGATGCTGGAGGGGGGAAACGGGACATCCCCTTGTGCCGGGGGGGATGATGGGGGCCGTGCCCTTTCCCGGGATGCGGGCAGCGGAGCGCCTTCCTGCTGCTGTCGGGATGAGGAAGTCTGCACCGCTCACGGCGGGTCAAACCCCGGCCCGGGTCGGCAGGAGGGGGCTTTCGCCGCCAGCTCGGTGCTGGTGCTGCCCCGGGACCCCGGCTCGGTGCTGGTGCTGCCCCGGGACCCCGGCTTGGTGCTGGTGCTGCCCCGGGATCCCGGCTCGGTGCTGGTGCTGCCCCGGGACCCCGGCTCTCCTCTGCTGTGGGGTTTTGCTCCGCCGGCGAGCGCAGGGGGTGGATGCCCGGACCCGGTTATCTACCGTCTGCGGTTTGCCGTGACTCCTTCCCTCGGCCTTGAGCAGCGCCGGGAGTCTGCGCTGCCGTGCCGGGCCAAGCCGGCAGCCCTTCCTGCTCGCCCTGCCGGAGCCCCGGCCCCAGGCTGGGATCTCCCCCGGTTTTTGGGCTGTGGCACTGGGGTTGCTGGCAGCCCCAGGACTGTCTTTGGTGTGGATGAGGTGCTTGCTGGAAAACCCAGCACCTCCGGCTCGAAGGGGACGAGCTGAGGCACCGACCGCCGGCGCCCAGGGAGCCCAGAGCCCTCTCGGGTGGGCACGGGGGCTCTTCGGGGGGGAGCAGCGCTGGGCTCAGCCTCTGCTCCAGGGATGTGGGTGCTGCAGCCTGCGGGAGAGATGTGGCTTTCCTCGCTCCCGGCTGCTAAACCCAGCGGGGGCTCAGCATCCTTCCTGCACCGGAGCACGCACGGAGGGAGGAAAGTCCCGTGTGGGGCCTCCTCCGCACTTGGTGGCTTTGAAGCAGAGAGGTAGCCGGCACCTCGAGCCCTCCTGGCCCGCTCCCGCGCGGTTCCTGAGGCCGGCCGGGTCGGATGTGCCTCGCTCGGGGGCCACCTCCTCCCGTGGGACACGGCGGGGGCTCGATACCGCCTGTGGAGCAAGCTTGGGGCTCGGCTGCAGGAGGGCGAGCGTGGGGATGACCCGCCGGGATAGGGACGGGGATGTGTCGGGTGTAACGGGGCAGTTCGGGGGAGCCCCAGCACCCTGGGGTGCCTGCTGGCCCCCCCTGACCTACCTCCCCTCCCCTGGCCCAGCTGCAGGCCCAGAAGCTGAGGCTGGCGCACAGCCGGGGACCCTACTACAGCGGCTCCCTGCCCAACGTCAACCAGATCGGCAGCGGTGTCTCCGACTTCCAGGTGAGCGGCACCCGCTCTGCCGGCCGTTTGGGGGGGCTGCCCCCCTGTAGCACAGCGGCTGCCGCCGTCGGTGCCTTGGGGAGGGGGATCAGGAGCTGCGTCAGGACTCGGGAGGGGGTGTCGGGGAGGGGGAGGAAGGGCCGTGGCGCGGGCTGCTGTTGGGGACGGATGGGGACGAGGGGACGTTCTCCTCTAATCCCCTTGCCTGGCCCCAGCTCCGTCCCCCCAGCGACGGGGCGGTTGAGGAGGGCTGATCCCGAGACCCCTTCCCTCGCAGACGGGCGGGGGGCTCACCCCGGTGTCTCCTCCCCGCAGGGCCCTTTGCAATCGCCGCTGGACTCCACGCGCAGCACCCGGCACCACGGCCTGGTGGAGCGAGTGCAGCGGGACCCGCGCCGGATGATGTCCCCCCTTCGCCGATACGTCCGACAGATATCCTTCGTCCCGTTCCCTCCTGCCCCGTCGGCGGGGGTAGGCGTCCTTACCTCCCGCCGTTGGGGCTCCTCTCCCGATCCCAGTGCCCCCAGTGCCCGTCTCTTTGGGATTAGCCACGCGTGCTGCCCTGGCCTGGCTGCGTTAGGTGCCTGCCCGCCGGCTGCTCGGCCCCTCGCTCTCCGTTTGGCCCTTAACGTGCCCCTCACATCGACAGCTCTCCCTACGGACCGACCTACCTGTCGCCTCCGCCCGAGCCCAGCTGGAGGAGGTAAAGACCCCGCGTTTTCTTGGCTCCCGGTATTTGTTTTCCGGCTGCTGGTTTCCAGCTCGCTGCCTCCCCCCGTCTGCGGGGTCGCCAGGGCTCGCTCTGCGTTAAAGAGCACCCGGAGGTTTGGAAACGGGCAGGCTGGCGGGAGCCCAGCGCCGGAGGGTTCCTCGCAACGGGCAGCTCTCCCGGGGGGATTTACTCGGCCTCCCTTACCACTCCGCGGGGGAGAAACCGGGCCTGGGGGTGGGCAGAGAGAAACGCTGAGATACCAGGAGCGGGGCTGGGAGGTCTCCCACCTCTCTGATTTTGGGTGCTGCCTGCACCGTCCCGCAGAAGGGGAATTTTTAAGGAGGAACGATTTTATCGTGTCCAAAAGAGCCAGCGCCGGCACGCGGGGCGGCATCCGCCCGCTGTGGCGGGGGGAAGAGGGATCCCGCCCGAGGTGAATCACCGGGCGGCCGAGCCCCTGCGTGCTCCGGCTCTTGGCCCCGGGGGCAGGCAAGGATGGGGCTGGCTGGCCAAGCCCGAGCGCGCCCCGAGCATCGGCTCCATCCCACGGAGGTCCCGGTGAGCTGCGGCTCCGCGCAGGAGCCGTCCGGGCTCAGCTCGGTGCGGCTCAGCCCTTTTAGAGGTCGCTCGGGGCTCCTGGGCTTTATTTTCAAGGCTGCCCTTCCTCTGAAGCGCTGTGCTGGGCACAGCTCTCCTTCCCCGGCGGGGACTCGCTGCCGACGCTCCTGCCGTGTCCCTGCCTCGCTGCCCGGTGCGGCTCGGCTGCCGTCTCGGTGTGCCGGGAGCCTGAGGGGCCCTGCGTGCCCCTTCTCCCCGGTCCGGTGGGGACACGGCTGTGCCACGCGAGGCCAGGGCTCTGCTGGAGGTTCGTGTTGTGTCTTGCACTTTGTCCCCCGCCATGAGCCTCGGCGCCGGTCAGTCCAGAGCGCGAGGGCCGCGGCCTCGTCCCCCGGCACATCTTCCCGTGTCCAACCCCAACCGTCGGCTGCCCTCTCCGCCGTCCTCCCTGACCTCCTGGGGCAAAGCCTTGGCTTTTTTCCCCGAAAGAAGAGGTTGTGTCAAAACCTCCCTGCAGTGAGCACGGCCGCCCTCCCTGCAGGGCCTCAGGCTCTGGGGAGCCGGCCCCAGGAGCATCTTGCTGTGAATCCCGCTGCAAATTCCTCGTCCCAGGCTCAGGGGGGGACTTTCATCCATCTTCCAAACGGGTGCTTTCACGGGAACCTCAAGATTGAAACAGTCTTGGCTGTGGCCGTGTTTTTGGGTCCATCACTGCGGTGTCTGGGCTGCGGGCTAAGGGAAAGGATAGGGGTGAGGATGTCACGGATCAGCCCCGACCCCACGCCGAGGGGTGTCCCTCGGGGCCGGCGGAGACACCCCAGCTTGTCCCCAGCCGTCTGCCTCCTCCTGCTGCCCTTGGCCTCCCCACTGCTAACCCTCCCTGCCGTGGGGCCGTGCCCCCCGCGCCCCCTCCCTCGCCCCCCCAAATAACCCTGCTGTTTCTCCTTGCAAAGGACCATGCCTTGGGGTAACTTTCCTATGGAGAAAGGACATTTGTTCCGGCTGCCGTCGGCTCTCAACAGGTGAATGATTTTTGATTCCCTTTTCTCTCTCTCCCTGTCTCTAAGCTGAGCTCCAGCCCTTCCCCAGGACCCCCAGGGCGGGCACGGCCCTGCTTGGAGCAACTCCAGTCCCCCAGGAGAAGGGAAGGGGTCTCCAGGCTGTGCCGGCCGCTGAACGGGGGGATCCCTGGGGTGGAGGTGGCCCTGGGGACCGCGGGGAGGAGGTGGCCCTGCGCACCCCGGGCTTGGTGCAGCCCTCGTGCCTCCTGTGTGGTCCCGCAGCCACTCCGAGCTCCCCGAGGAGCTGCTTTTGGGGGCACGGGGCTCCTGGATGCAGGGCAGGGTGTCCCCCAGGGCTGCCCTGGCTCGGTGCTGGCTCCCGGGACAAGGACCTGGCTCTGCCCGCCGCCGCGGCTGCTTGGTTTCACCCCGGCACGGCACAAGAAGCGGGAGCCAGCGCAGCCCCGGGGAATCGGGCCCCCTCTCGGGAGCCCGGCGAGGTGACGGAGCAGCGGCTTCCCCGTGGGGTCTGAGCCCGCGGCCGGGCTTGGGCACAGGGAGGAGCTGCCCCTGCCAGCCCCGGAGAGCCGTGGCTTTGCTCCCGGGATTCGGTGCGGGCAACGGGGCCCTGGCCGTGCCGCGGGCGGGCGCCCATCGCTCCCCGGCTGGGCCCCGCGCGGGAGGGGGCTGCGTCCCATGGGCGGTGGGGGGAGCTTCCTGCCTCCCAGCTGCGCCGCAGCTGAACAATATCCCCCTTGTGCGGTCCCAGGACGCGTCATTAGCTCGAGCAGCCTTTTCCCAGCCCCTCCCCGAGCTCATCCGCTTCAGACCAACTAATTGGGAACACAATGGGTGTAATATCCCTGGGTCCTCTGCCCCCAGCCCCTCCAGGGCCCCTGGGGGAAACAAAGGGTCCCGGGGGGGGCCATCTTCCCCCGTGCCAGGGGTGGCGAGGGCTCCGGGGCCTTGGCGGTGGTGGCAGAGCCGTCCCTCGGAGGAGACGGGGCCGGAGCAAGCCCCAGCGTGTCTGGAAGCGCGGGGTGAGGGACCCCACTAGAGCATCGCGTGGGGAGGGGAGGGCAGGGCTGGCGGAAGGGGACGGGGTCCCCGCAGAGCCCCTTGGCATTGCCTCCAGGGCACGGCGAGCGTCGGACGCGGAGGCCTTTGAAGGAGGTGGTTGTTCCTCCAGCGAAAGCCCCCGTGTTCTCCTTCCCTTCCTCCCCCTGCTCTTCCCCTTTTTTGCCTGCTGCCCTGGCCCGGCCCTCGCCCACCGTCCCGGGGCCGGGGCTGACCGTGGGGGGCTGTAAATGGGGTGGGGGGCGAGGGCCGAGCCCGGGCCCGCCTGACGATCTCCTTTCCTTTTCCGATTAGAACAAATTCCGACTCGGCGCTTCACACGAGCGTGATGAACCCCAACCCCCAGGACGCGTACCTGGGCCCCTCGCAGGGCGCCCCGCCGCCCGGCCGCCGGAGCGGTGAGCGTCCCCTCCCTCCGCACCCTCCTTTCCCCCACAGCTCCCCGCCGCTCCCCACCTCCGCCCGGCTGCCTCGGGACCCCCGGGACCCTGCCGCCCCTCGAGGACTCTGGGGCGGGGGGGGACCGTGTGGAGCCCCGTCCCTCCGCAGCGGGGTCACGGCCGCCCCTTCCTGCCTCCGCCCCGCGGTGCTGGCCGATGTCCCCCGTGTCCCCACGTGCTGCGGCTGACGGTCGCCTGCTCTCTTGCAGGTTTTCTGGACGGGGACGCGGACAGTAAAGGTGAGCGCCCGGCAGCGTGGCACCGAGCCCGGCACGGAGCCGTGTGCCCCCCCTCTTCAAAGAGTCGGGGCAGCGGGTGGGGTGTGGGGGGCCAGTGGCCGGGGACCCCTCTGTGGCGAGTGACCCCGGGGTGGATGCGGGTGGGCTGTGCCGCTCTTCCCCGCGCTGACCCTCTGCTCCCCCCCCCCAGTGTTTCTTTTCCAAGTGCCTCCCATCGAAGAGACCTTCGACGACAACAAGCATTCGCTGAAGCCCTGGGACACCAAGAAGGTGGGTGCAGAGGAAGGACCGCGAGGAAGTCACCCCTGCGTCCCCCTGCCCCGGCTGCCTGCTTCCTGCCCGCCGGGTGTTGCGACACCGGGGTGGCTCGGGCTCCTTCCTGCCCTCAAACCGCGGCTGGCCCGGGGTTGGGGGGGGCGCAGGTTCAGCATCCCGGCCTCGCTTCATTCCTCTTTGATTTTGCAGCTCTCGTCGTCCTCGGCCCGTCCGCGCTCCTGCGAAGTCCCTGGGATCCAGTAAGTCCTGGGCTGGGCTCGGGGGCACGGCTGGGCAGCCCGAGCCCGTGAGCAGCTGCGGAAAAGGGGCTGGAGCCGGGGGGCCGGGCTGCTGGGGAGGGGGACGCTGGAGGAGGCAGCGGCGTCCCCACGCTGAGCGTGTCTGTCTTTCCCCCAGCATATTTCCATCCCCGGATCAGCCTGCCAGCGTCCCCCTCATCCCCTCGGCCCTCAACACGGGCGGTTCCCTTCCCGACCTCACCAACCTGCACTTCCCCTCCCCGCTGCCCACCCCCCTCGACCCGGACGAGACCGCCTACCCCAGCCTGAGCGGGGGCAACAGCACCAGCAACCTGGCCAACACCATGACGCACCTGGGCATCAGCGGCAGCATGGGCCTGGGGACGGGCTACGACTCACCAGGTGAGGGCTGGCCACGTCCCGCCGCCGCCGGCGGGCAGGGAGACGCCGGAGCCGACGTCTTGGGGTGGCCGGACCGGCCGCCGAGACACACGGGGCCGGCGCGGGGAGCCAAGAGAGGGTCCCCCGTGGTGGGGAGCTGCCGGCAGCGGGGGCTCGGTGGGGCCGGGGGAGATGGGAACCCCCCGGCTGACATCCCGGTGCCGGCTGTGGCAGAAATCGGCCTCTCCGGGCGATCCTGGCCTGGGACGGAGATGCCGCAGCCTGGGAGCAGGGTGGGGAGAGCTGCGGGGTCCGACGGCATCCTGGGGTCCCGTGGGGGTGTGAGATGGTGGCCCCGGTGGGGAGCCCGCCGCCCGTCCCGCTCCTGCCCCGGCACCTTCCGCTTGCCGAGCCGGAGCATCCTGCGCCGCCGCCGGTCCCGTTCCCGGGGTGCGTGTGTGTGTTTCTGTCTCTGTCTCCATTGTTTTTGGTCGCCTCCGTCACCTTCCATCCCACCCGGGGCAGACGGGGAGCCCCAGCCCGGCCCGGCCCGGGGAGGAGAGCCTGGGGCGCGGGGCGATTCCGTGGGTAACGGTGGTGTCTCTTCTTTTTTGTCCCCACAGGACTTACCTCACCTATGCAGAGCTCCCTGAGTAACCCGTCCCTGCAGTCCTCGCTTAGCAATCCCAACCTCCAGGCCTCCCTGCGAAGCCCCTCGCTCCAGTCTTCCCTCAGCAACCCCTCGCTCCAGTCCTCCCAAAGCAGCTCCTCCATCCCTTCCTCGCTCTCCAACCAGTCCCTGCCCTCCTCCCTCTCCTCCTCGCTCAGCAACCCCTCCCTCCCCACGTCCCCCCGCAGCCAGCCCATCCAGTCCTCCCCCAGCAACCCCAGCCTGCCCTCCGGCTTGAGCGGCTCTTCCTACGCCCCCATGGTGCAGGCGTCCATAAACACCTCGCCCCGCCGACGGGTCCCGCTCAGCCCCCTCACCCTCCCAATGGGTGGCGACTCCAGAAGGCAGCACCCCAAACAGTTCTCACCAACAATGTCACCCACATTGTCCTCCATCACCCAGGTATGCATGGTCCATCGCCCGCGCCGGCCCCCGCGCCGCGCGCTCGCCTCCGTCTCCTCCTCCCTCCACTTCTCTCTTGTCTCGTTTCCATCCTCATCGCAGCCACGTGCCAGGGAAGCCCCCCCCGTCCCAGCCCGCGGACCCCTCCCCGCCGGGAGGGAGCTCCGCGCGGTCGAGGATGGGGCGGGGGGGGACACACGCGGCGCGTCCCAGCCGGGGCTCCCCCACCCCGGGTTCCCGCTCCGGAGGGGGGAGCCCGGCCCGCGGCGGGTGCTGGGTGCAGGGTTTCGGCGCCGGGTGCTGCCGGCGGGGCTGAAATCCGGGGGTCTCCCGGATGGCCGTGGTCTCCCCAACCCGCTGCCGGTGCTGGGGGATGCACCGGGGGGGCTGGCGGAGCCGGGGGCACCGGGACACTGAGCAGAGGGGCCGGATCCTGGCGGGCGCCGGGGTGGGTGCAGGCTGACGCCCCCCCCCCCCCGCTTTCCTCTCTATCCGCAGGGGGTGCCCCTGGACACCAGCAAGCTGCCGGCCGACCAGCGACTCCCGCCGTACTCCTACAGCCAGCCCGGCCTGCTCCTGCAGTCCCAGCCCAGCCAGAAAGCCCTGCACCAACCCGTGCAGTCCCCCCCGCAGCCGGCACTGCCCCCCGCCCCGCCGGCGCGGCCCCCACCGCCGCCGGTGCCGCCCAGCGGGGCCGCGCAGCGCCCGTACGCCCCCCACTACCAGCCTAACGCCTCCCTGCAGCAGCAGCAGCAGCTGGGACAGCCCCTGAGCGACTTCGGCTTGGGCAGCGTGAGTGCTCCGGGGTCAGGGACGGTGGGGGGGGGGGACACTGGGGGGACAGCGGGGATGTGTTGTCCCCATAACCCGCCTCTCCCCGCAGTTTGAGCAGTTCGGGATGGGGGAAAGCCCCACCGGTAACAGCGGCGGCTTCCCCGAGGAGCTGGGGACCCTGAGCTACCCCCCAACCGAGGGCGCCTACGACCCCCACGTCCTCAACCGGCAAAACCTGAGCAACTGCAGCCGCCACGGCCCCATCCCCAACATCATCCTCACAGGTGGGTGGGCAGGGGGCACCGGCAGCCCCCCCCCGCGGGGAGCAGGATGTCACACGGGGGGTGCTGAACCCCTGAACCCGCCCTGTTTTTCCCCATCCCCCTCCCCATAGGGGATTCTCCCCCCGGCATCTCCAAGGAGATCGCGACGGCGCTGGCCGGCGTTCCCGGCTTCGAGGTGGACGCGGCGGCGTTGGGGCTGGAGGAGGATCTGAAAATCGAACCCCTCACCCTGGACGGACTGAACATGCTGAGCGACCCCTACGCCCTGCTCACCGACCCGGCCGTCGAGGACTCCTTCCGCACCGACCGCCTCCAGTGAGGGGCCAGGGGCTCCGCCAGCACCCCCACCCGCCCGCGGACACCCCCCTCCCCCCATCTCCGGACCCCAAGTTTCCCCCCACATCCCTTTTTCACTTTTTTTTGCCGGTAAAACGGTGGGGCCGCCGCCGGCTCCTTCCCCGGAGAAGGGGGCTGGGGGACGCCGGTGGGAAGGCGGTGGGGGGGATGCGAGCCAGGTGCTCTCCGGCCCCACGGCACCCCCAAACCCCGGCGGAGAGGGGGCTCCCGGCCCCCCCGGGGGCGGCTGTACATAACCCCGTAGGTAGAGACCCCCGGGGGGGGTGCGGGGGGGCCGCTGCTTTTTTTTTTTTTTTTTTCCTGGCTAATCATCATGTTTAAGGAGAAATCCCGCTCTCCCCCCCTCCAGCTGCGCCCCGTATGTACCCCCAGCCCCCCCCCACCTTACCCAGCTGCCGGGGACCCCGCGGGACGTGTAGAAAGCACTTGTAACTTTGCCCCCCCCCAATACCCCCCAGAGCAGGGGGAGCGCGGGGGCCCCGTCTGTGGGCGGGGGGACCTGGGGGCCCAGGACCCGCGTTCCCCCCTGTGCCCGGGAGGGAGCCAGAGTGATTTATTATTATTATTATTTTTTAAAATATATTATATGTTAATTAAATGCCCCCTGTGACGGTGTGTGGCTGATTACGTGGGGGGGGGGGGGCCACCCCCCCCCCCCCCCCCAGTAAGGCTGGGGGGAGCCCCTGAGCTCCTCGGCCTCCCCAGGTGGGGGGGTTTGGAGGGCACAGAGGGGGTTCAGCTGCTCCAGCCCCCCCCCGGCCCGGTCCGGCCCTTTGGTCTGGGGTCCCTTACTGGGGGGGGGGTGTCTGCAGTGGGGTTCCTGTAGTTCCTGGGGGTGCTGGAGGAAGGGGGGGTAGGGTGGCCATGGGGAGCTTCAGGGGTTCTTAAAGGTCTTGGGGGTGCTAGGAGGGGTCCCTGGGGGGTGCTGGGGGGATCCTGACAGATTCTGGGGGTACTGGGGGGTTCTGGGGGGGGTCGTGGCGCGATCCTGACAGCTTCTCGGGGTGATGGGGGGATCTTGGGGGATCTTGGCAGCTTCTGGGGGTGCTGGGGGATTCTGGCAGCTTCAGGGTCTGCTGGGCGTTCCTGGGGGGGTCCTGGGGGCATCCTGGCAGCATCCTGGCAGCTTTTGGGGGTGTTGGGGGGGGGTCCTGGGGGGATCCTGGCAGCTGCTGGGTGTGCTCGGTCCTGTGGGGATTTTGGCAGCTTCTGGGGGTCCTGGGGGGTCCTTGGGGGTCCTGGAGGGATCCTGGCAGCTTTTGGGGGTGCTGGGCGGTCCTGGGTGGGTCCTGGGGGGATTCTTGCAGCTTCAGGGGCTGCTGGGGGGTCCTGGGGGTGTTCTGGGGGGTTGCTGGCAGCTCCTGGGGTGCTGGAAGGATCCTGGGTGGGTTCCTGCAGCTTCTGGGGCTGTTTGGGGGGGTCTGGGAGGATCGTGGCAGCTTCTAGATATGCCTGGGGGGGTCGGGGGTGGATCCTGGCACCTTCTGGGGGTGCTAGGGGTGTTCTAGGGGAGATCCTGGCAGCACCTGGGGGTCCTGGGGGGTCCTGAGGCGTTCCTGGGGGGATTCTGGCAGCTTCTCGGGGTGTTGGGGGGCTTCTGGAGGGATTCTGGCAGCCTCTGGGGGTGCTGGTGGAGCCTGGGTGGATCCTGGCAGTTTTTGGGGGTCCTGGGGGGGGGTCCTGGGAGGATCCTGGCAGCTTCTCGGGGTGCTGGGGGCGTCTTGGGTGATCCTGGGAGCTTCTGGGGGTCCTGAGGGGGTTCTGGGGGGGTCCTGGCAGCTTCTGGGGGAGTCCTGGGAGCTTCTGGGGGTCCTGAGGGGGTTCTGGGTGGGTCCTGGCAATTTCTGTGGTGCTGCGGGGGTCCTGGGTGGATCCTGGGGGATCCTGGCAGCTCCTGGGGGTGCTGGGAAGGTCCTGGAGGGGTTCTGGGGGGGTCCTGGCAGCTTCTCGGAGTCCTGGAGGGTCCTGGGGGGATCCTGGCAACTTCTGGCATTGCTGGGGGGGTCCTGGTGGATCGTGGCAGCTCCTGGGGGTGCTGGGGGGGTTCCTGGGGGGCTCCTGGGGCCATCCCGGGGGTTCCTGGCAGCTCCTGGGGGCGTTGGGGGGTCCCCGTGGGTCCTGCTGTCCCCCGGCTTGTGCAGAGAGTCCTCCCGGCCGCCAGGCGCCGCTGTCGGCGCTGGCGAGGCCGGGCGGGCTCGCGGTAGCGGCCCGGCGGAGCCCAGCGGCGCGGCCCGGCCCGGCCCGGCCCGCAGGTACCGGCGGGGGCGGCCGCGGGGGGCCGGGGGCTGCTCGGGGCCGCTGGGCCGGCCGGGGCCGGGGGGGCTGGGCTCGCTGTAGGGCCGGCTGTAGGTCCTGTGGGGCCGGGTGTAGGTCCTGTGGGGCCGGGTGTAGGGCCCGGGCCGGCTGTAGGTCCTGGGGGCCGGGTGTAGGGCCCGGGCCGGCTGTAGGTCCTGTGGGGCCGGGTGTAGGTCCTGTGGGGCCGGGTGTAGGTCCTGGGGGCCGGCTGTAGGTCCTGTGGGGCCGGGTGTAGGGCCCGGGCTGGCTGTAGGTCCTGTGGGGCCGGGTGTAGGGCCCGGGCCGGCTGTAGGTCCTGTGGGGCCGGGTGTAGGGCCCGGGCCGGCTGTAGGTCCTGGGGGCCGGGTGTAGGGCCCGGGCCGGCTGTAGGTCCTGTGGGGCCGGGTGTAGGGCCCGGGCCGGCTGTAGGTCCTGTGGGGCCGGGTGTAAGGCCCGGGCCGGGTGTAGGTCCTGTGGGGCCGGGTGTAGGGCCCGGGCCGGCTGTAGGTCCTGTGGGGCCAGGCGTGTATACAGGGTGTATAGTGCCGGCTGTGGGGTATTTTGGGCCGGCTCTGAGGTGCGTAGGGCCGGCTAGGGGTGTGTAGGGCCGGCTGTGCAGTGTATAGGGCCGGCTACAGGGCCTGTGGGGCCGGCTGTGTGTATAGGGTGCACAGGGCTGGCGGGGGGTGGCTCTGCGGCCAGGCTGACACCCCCATTTCCATCCCAGGGTTTCCAGCCCGAGATGGGGCCGGGATGGGGGGCCGGTGGGGTGTGCTGTAGCCTTACGGGCCCCGGGGGGTGCAGGGGGCCGTGGGGCAGAGGGTGCGCAGCGGGACAGGGTCCCCAGGCACCGTGGGGCAGGGGCTGCTTGGGGATATGCTGCTGCTGGGGACCCCCGGTGCCCCCCTGCCTTTGGGGCGCTCCTGTGGGGCAGGCTCGCCCCATAGCCCATGGCTGGATCCTGCCCTAGGGATGGGGCTGGGGCACGGGGGGTGTCCTGCCCCCCCGCAGTCGCCGCTTCCCCTTCGGCAGAGCCACGGTGGGGCCGGTTCCTGCTCTCGCTGCAGCTGGGAGCAAAGCCCTGCCTCTCCCACCGGACACCTCCGTGGGGCTGCCGGGTCTCCGGGGGGGGTCCGTGGTGACCTGAGGGAGGGTCAAGGGACCTGTCATCCAGGTGTCACGCGGGCTCTCAGTGGGGTGACCCACTGCGTTGGCCTGGCCGCAGGACCCATGAGAGAGGGGGGTGTGTGGGGGGGGGCACAGGCCGGTTGTGGGGAACCCCCCCCCCGCTGGTTTCTCCCCACCCAAGGCGGGTGGCAGGAAGCTAAATCGGGAGCCGGGGCTGCAGCTCGGCAGCTCGGCCGTCGTCACGTGGCGCTGGGCTAAAAATACCCCGGGTGGCTGCCTGCGGGGCCGGGGGGTCCCGGGGTCCCTGGTCAGGGGATGGGGACAGGCTCCAGCCGCTGCTGTGGCCCTGCCTCTGCTGGCACGGGGGATGCTGGCACGGCCTCAGGGGGGTGCATCGCCCCCGGCTAAGGGGGTTTCTTCCTGGGGTCGTGGGGCTACCGTGGTGTCCCTGCTTGGGGTCTCCGTGTTCGGGGTGGGACCAGTTTGCCCCCCGCCCCGGTGTGGCTGGGCAGAGCCTGCGTCGCGCCCCAGTGCCCTGCGGAGGGGGTTGACGGCTGCGGGGGTGTGACGTGGGTGTTCACAGTCTTGTCGCCCGCTTCCTTCCCCTTTCCAGCCCGGCAGCTCTCCGGTGGCCTCCGCGGACCCCTCCTGCGGCGCCTGGGCAAGCTGGGGGCACTGGGGACAGGGAGGGGGTGCGTGGAGGGGAGAGGGGCTGGCTGCGGGCCAGGGGTGCAGCCACCAAACTGGGGGGGGCCATGCTGCAGGGTGGGGGTCCTGTCTCAGAGGCGCTGCCGGAGGGGATGTCCCCCCGCACCCGCTGTGCTCAGGGTGGGGTGCTGCCCCCCACCCCCAAAGCCGTGGGGGTCCCCATCACATCGCCCTGTGCTTCGTGGCGTGACCGGAAGCCTCCTCCCTTCCTGTCCCCGGTGCTTTCGCCCCGTCAGCTCCGCCGTGCCCCAGGGCCACCAGCGCAGCCGTGGGGCACCCCGCGCTGCCAGCCTGCCAGGGCGAAGGAGCTTTCCCTGCTCCATGGGGCCCCGGGGACGGCCGGTCCGGGTGGGCTGTGGGGCAGGATCGGGGTGTCACCCATCACGCTGTGTCCCCCCCAGATGCCGTGAGCCATGTCGGACGAGAAGCCCCCGCAGCTGGTGGACTACTTTGTGGTGGCCGGACTGACGGACACCTCGCGGCCGCTGGAGGAGGAGAGCCAGCAGCACCGCCCGGCCCGCCCCAGCGAGCCCATCACCGACGTGGCCGTCATCATCCGCTCGCAGGGCGAGGAGGTGCCCCACGGCTTCACCTGCATCGAGACCACCACCTCGGGCCACCCTGTCGACCTCAACGCCGGGCTGCTCAACAACCCCCAGATGTTCATATGCTACAAGCGGGGCCGGGACAAGCCCCCCCTCATCGAGCTGGGGTGAGTCCCGGGGCTGAGGGGGGCGGACGAGCTCCCCGGGGATCCCCCTCACCCCTTCTCTCCACCCAGGGTGCACTACGAGGGCAAGGACCGCCCGAAGCCAGGCTATAAGATCCTGGACACGACGCCCTATAGCCGCTCGGCCAACCTCAATTCCGGGGGGCCGGGCCACCAACGCACTTTCCTGACGTACCGGCGGGCGGCCGAGCCCCACGGCCACAACACGCTGGGGGTCACTGACATTTGCCTCATCATGCCCAGCAAGGGCGAGAGCACCCCCCACACCTTCTGCCGCGTGGACAAGAACCTCAACACCAGCATGGTGGGTGCCAGGGTCCCCCCTCTCGCCGCTGCCGGGATGCCCCTGCCGCCATCTGACCCACGCTGACCCCCCCCCTCCGCTCCCTCCTTGCAGTGGGGCCCGGCCCTGTTCCTGTGCTACAAGATCGCCATGGCCAAGGCCAACACGCTGGTCTACGAAGCAGGTAGGGTCTCTCGTGATGCTTGGGGGGTGGTAAACCCGCCGTGGGTTCACCTTGGCAGGCTGCTGGGCGCCCACCCAGCCGCTCCCTCCCTCCCCCTCCTCAGCTGGACGGGGGAAACAATAAGGTGAGGCTCATCCTTGTGTCCGTCTGTCCGTCCAGGGCTGCTGGGACGTTACCCCGAGCAGGACAGCGAGTCCTTCCCCCTGCCCGAATCGGTGCCCGTCTTCTGCCTGCCCATGGGGGCCACCATCGAGAGCTGGCCGGCTGACACCAAGTACCCGTTGCCCGTCTTCTCCACCTTCGTGCTGACCGGCGCCTCGGGCGACAAGGCAGGACGGGGCAGGGGGGGGTCCGGGCTGGCGGGGGGGAGAGGCGGCGTCGACGGGGGGGATGTCCCGCCCTGACTGTCCGCCCCACGCAGGTGTACGGGGCGGCCATCCAGTTCCACGAGGCGTTTCCCCGGGAGCGGCTGTCGGAGAAGCAGAGCCTGCGCCTGGGGCTGCTGAGCGTGGTGGACCGACGGCCCGTGGCCGGCCGCTCGCTGCAGACCCGCAAAAGCATCTGCGTCCTCTCCCACTGGCCCTTCTTCGACGTCTTCCGCAAGTTCCTCATGTTTATCTACCGCTACTCCATCTCGGGGCCCCACGTGCTGCCCCTCGAGACGTGAGCGACGGGCGGAGGGAGGTTTGGGGGGGACAAGGGGGGTGGCCCCCGTCGCCTCCCCGCTTTGACGGGCCCCTCTGCCTGCAGGCACATCTCGCACTTCATGCACAACGTCCCCTTCCCGTCCCCGCAGCGGCCGCGCATCCTGGTCCAGGTGAGTCATCGTGTGTGCGCGTGTGCCCCCCGTCCCCGTCCCCGCTCCCCCCAGCCCACCGTGTCCCCGTGTCCCCCCAGATGTCCCCGTATGACAACCTGCTGCTGTGCCGGCCCGTGTCCTCCCCGCTGCCGCTCAGGTAGGGATGGCTGCGGGGCGCCGGGGTGGGACAGACAGACACGAGGGGGACGCGGGACGGCTGAGTGACGTCCCCCCGCCCCGCAGCGGCGCCAGCTTCCTGACGCTGCTGCAGAACCTGGGCCCTGACAACGCGGTGGCACTGCTGGTGGCCGTGCTGACCGAGCAGAAGCTGCTCATCCACTCCCTGCGCCCCGACGTCCTGACCAGCGTGGGCGAAGCCCTGGTGGCGGTGAGTGCCAGGGAGGGGACACCGCAGGGGGGGGGGACACGCCGCGGCGCTGGGGACCCCCGGCCCGCGGCGCTGACCGCCCCTTGTCCTGTCCCCAGATGATCTTCCCCCTGCGCTGGCAGTGCCCCTACATCCCGCTGTGCCCGCTGGCGCTGGCTGACGTGCTGTGTGCCCCCGTGCCCTTCATTGTAGGCATCCACTCCAGCTACTTCGACCTCTACGAGCCCCCCAGGGACGTCATCTTCGTCGACCTGGACACCAACACCATCTTCCAGTGAGTGGCCCCAAATTCTTGGCCGTGGCGGGGTGGGCTTCGCCAGCTGGAGGGATGCCGGGGGTCCACCGGCCGCCCTCCCCTCGTCCCTCTGTCCCCCCCAGGAGCGAGGAACGCAAACTGCTGTCCCCCCGCTCCCTGCCCCGCCGGCCCTGCAAGGTGCTGCTGGCCTCGCTGCACAGCCTCTCCCAGCAGCTGGACGAGAGTGAGTGGGGGTCCGGGGGGGACCCCACAGCCGTCTGCGCCCCCCCAATTATTCCCCTCCCTGCTTTCGCAGTGTACAGCGGGCCGGGGGAGGAGGCGTCGCTGGAGCTGCTGCTGAGCGACGCGGAGGCGGCGCGGGGTCGGCGGGCGCAGCTGGAGCTGGAGGCGCGAGCGGCTTTCCTGCGCTTCATGGCCTGCGCCCTGCGGGGTTACCGCTCCTTCCTGCGCCCCATCGCCCTGGCGCCCGCCCCGGCCGGCCGCGACACCGGCAGCCTCTTCGCCCTGCAGGGTGGGTGGGGAAAGGGGGAGGTGGCTGGGGGGGGTCAGCTGGATTTAACCCCCCCGTCCCGTCCCCTCAGGGTTCCTCAAGTCCCGGGAGCGGGCGTACCACCGGTTTTACGGGCAGCTGCTGCGCACCCAGCTCTTCACCCAGTTCATCGAGGACTGCTCCTTCGCCAGCGACCGAGACCCCTGCCTCGAGTTTTTTGACACCTGCGTGGATAAGGTGGGTCCCGCCGGCTCCACGTCGTGTCCCTGTGTCCCCCCCACCCCCAGTGACACCCCGCGCCCCCTCCCCAGGTGCAGGCGGAGCTGGAAAAGCCGGAGGATGCCCCTCTGATGGAGCTGGACGACGCGCGGGGGGGCGAGCACACCGTCTTCATCACCCCCCCGGAGCAGCCGGCGGGTCCCGACGGCGCCGAGCTGCCTGCGCGGTACCGGTGAGACCCTCCCCTCACTCCCCCCAGCCCCGCCGCCCCCCTGGGTCCCCCCAACTCAGCCTCTGCTCCCCCCCCCCCAGCTATGACGGGTTCCCCACCCTGCGCCCCGAGCTCCTGGAGCCCCCCCGGGACCCGCTGGTGGCCCAGCTGTGCCAGGCCAGGAGCAGTGCCCCCAGCAGCCCGGCCCCGCGCAGGACCAAGCAGGTGAGCGGGGCCAACGGTGCGACGAGTTGGCCGGGCCTCAGCGGGGACGGGACGGCGAGGGGCGCAGGACGCCGGCTGCCACCCGCCAGCTCCCTCCTCTTCCTCTCCTCATCCCCAGGAGATGAAGGTGGCCCAGCGCGTGGCCCAGAAGTACTCCTCGGTGCCCGACATGTGGGCCAAGTGCCTGCTGGGGCACTGCTACGGGCTCTGGTTCCTCTACCTGCCCACCCACGTCCGCGCCGCCCCAGCCAAGCTGCGGGCGCTCCAGCTGGCCTACGATGTCCTGCGCAAGATGGAGGCTCACAAAGTGGTGCTGCCGGATGAGGTAGGCGGTATTTGGGGCAGGGGGGCTCACAGGGGGGCTCAAACCGCCCCTGATTGCCCGCCGTTACCCCCCCTCCAGGTCTGCTACCGCATCCTGATGCAGCTCTGCGGGCAGTACGGGGAGCCGGTGCTGTCGGTGCGGGTGCTGCTGGAGATGAAGCGTGCCGGCATCGTGCCCAACACCATCACCTACGGCTACTACAACAAGGTGACGGGGGGGGGACACGCACATGGGGGGGACAGGGGGGTCCCCGCCGGCGCCTGACCGTGTCCCACCCCCCACCTCGCAGGCGGTGCTGGAGAGCAAGTGGCCGGCGGGCACCCAGGGCGGGCGCCTGCGCTGGGCCAAGCTCCGCAACGTGGTGTTGGGGGCCGCCCAGTTTCGGCAGCCCCTGCGGCAGCGGGAACGCCGGGCAGCCGCCGCCCCCCCAGGTAGGTGGGGATGGGGGGGGGCCTGGGGGCCGCTATCACCCTGCTGACAGCCCCCTCGTCCCCTCCCGCAGGCGGCCGAGCCCCCCCGGCGCCCCGTCCCAGCCTGCAGCGGCAGACCACCTGGGCTGGGCGCAGCCTGCGGGACCCCCCCCCGGCCCCCCGGCTGGTGAAGAGCGGCAGCCTCAGCTTCCCCGGCGGCACCCACGGTGAGGGGGGCCGGGGGGGACCGGGGGAGCCCCCGACTACCCGGCTCCCCGCTCTTTCCGCAGCCCCGGACCCGCTGCCCCCCCGGCTGCGGGGTCCCCCCGGCTCGGCCGAAGGGAGCCTGTCGGACGTCAGCTTCGCCACGGACGAGAGCGACCGGGCAGACGAGGGGCCGGCGGGTGCCGGGGTGCCGGCGGGGGGCACGCCGCGGCGGGGGCTGGCCGCCAAGCTGCAGCAGCTGCTGTCCCCCGGCAAGCGGCCCCCGCTCCGGCCGGCGGCCAGCACCGAGCTCCCCACCGGCCCCCGCGACGCCGCCGACCCCGCCTGCCCGCGCCGGGGCTCCGAGCAGCGGGATGGGGAGCCCCCGCCACGCCGCAGCCCCGCCGAGACCCTGCTGCGCCCACGGGAGCGCCCCGAATCCACCGCCTCCGAGGTACCCGGCTTCTCCCCGGGGGCTGGGGCTGTCCGTCTGTCTGTCCGTCCTCGCTGACGGCGCCTGTCCCCTCAGAGCTCCGTCTCGCTGGGCAGCGAGTTGGACCTGTCGGACACGTCGGTGGGCAGCGCCGGCGTTCCCAAGTCCTCCGAGCCGCTGGCCGACGGGGCGGTCGGGCAGGAGCCGCCCGCCGTGGAGGTGAGTCGGGGGGGTCCCGTCCCACCGCGGCCCCCCCCCCCCCCCCCCTCTGCCAGCGCCGCGGGGGCTGACGGTGCCGCCGCCGGCGCCAGGTCCTGCTGTCCAGCTGCTCGCGGTGCCAGGGCTGCGGCGCGCTGGTGTACGACGAGGAGGTGATGGCCGGCTGGACCTCCGACGACTCCAACCTCAACACCACCTGCCCCTTCTGCGGCCGCTCCTTCGTCCCCTTCCTCAGCATCGAGATCCAGGACTTCCGGCTGCCCCCCAGGTGGGACCCCTGCGCACCCCCGTGCCGCCCGTCCTCCGGGGGAAACCCTGATGTCCCCCATCCTCCCTGGTGTCCCTAGCACCCCTCTTTGCTGCCCACCAGTGTCCCCCCGTCCTCTCATCCTCTGGGGGAAGACCCTAATGTCCTGCATCGTCCCTGCTGTCCCCAGTGTCCCCAGCCCCGCTCTTTGCTGCCCACCAGTGTCCCCCGTTCTTCTGTCCATTAGGGGGGAAACCCTAATGTCCCGCATACTCTCCCGTGTCCCCAGTGTTCCCAACATCCCTCTTTGCTGCCCACCAGTGTCACTCGTCCCTCTGTCCCCTGGGGGAAACCCTAATGTCCTGCATCCACCCAGATGTCCCTGGTGTCCCCAGTGCCCCCAGCCCCCCCTCTTTGCTGCCCACTGGTGTCCCCTGTCCTGTCCTCAGGGAAAAACCTAATGTCCCACATACTCTGCTGTCCCTGCTGTCCCCAGCGTCCCTGTTTGCTGCCCACCGGTGTCCCCCATCCTTCCATCCTCTGGGGGGAAACCCCAATGTCCCACATCCCCCCTGGTGTCCCCAGCATCCCCAAACCCCTTCTTTGTTCACCATTTTCCTCCATTCTGCGGGGAAATCCCTACCGTCCCGTGTCCTCCCCAGTGCCCCCCCCGTTTCCATAACCCCCCCTTTTTGTCACACAGCACTGCCGAGGACGGCTCCCTCCCTCCTCCCGCCGCGCAGGGACCGGTGCTCAGCGACCGCCGCCGCTGCCTGGCCCTGGATGAGGCCGAACCGGAGCTCTGCAACGGCTGCCCGGACACGGCGGTACGGAGCCGGGCACGGAGGGGGGAGACAACCATCCCCGCAAGGTGGGGGACCGGGCGTCCCAGCGGTGCGTCCCCCCCATTTCCCACAGGTGCCGCGGCGGTCGGAACGGGTGGCTTTCGCCTACCTGAGCCCGTTGGTGCTGCGAAAGGAGCTGGAAAGTTTGGTGGAGAACGAAGGCGGCGAGTTCCTGGCGCAGCCGGAGCTGGTGGACAGCCATCCCATCATCTACTGGAACCTCGTCTGGTACTTCCAGCGGCTGGGGCTGCCCAGCAACCTCCCCCGCCTGCTCCTGGGCTCCCAGCACGTCGCCCCGGCCCCGCAGGTGAGGCTGGGGGGGGTAAGGGGGGGAGTTCTGGGGAGGGGGCGGCCGCCAGCCCGGCGCCCACCTGCCCGTCCCGCAGGCGCAGCCCCCCGACTCCCCCTGCGTGCGCGTGCGGCTGCTTTGGGACGTCCTGGCCCCCGAGCCCGACAGCTGCCCCCCGCTTTACGTCCTCTGGCGGCTTCACAGTGAGTCGGGGGGCGGCGGGGAGGGGGGAACGGCGGCCGTGGGGCGGTGCTGACACCCCCCCCTCTCCGTCCCTCTCTGTGTGTCCCCCCCAGGTAACGTCCCCACCCGGCTGCGGTCCTGGCGGCCCCACGGCCACCCCTTCTCGCTGGCCTTCCTGGAGGCCGTGCTGAGCCACGTGGGGCTGAACGAGGTGCACAAAGCCATCGCCCTCTTCCTCGAGACGCTGGCAGCCCCGGGCGGCCCCTGGCACCTGCAGAGGTAGGGGGTGTGACCCCCCCACACACCTAGACCCCCCCGTCAGCACCCCTCACCGCTCTGCCTCCCCAGGAGCATCTACCGGGAAATCCTCTTCCTCACGCTGGCGGCGCTGGGCAGGGACCACATGGACATCGGTACCGGGGGCTCGGGGAGCGGCTTGGGGGGGCACTGGGGGGCCCCCCCGGCAATGCTGATGGCTGCTGTGTCTGTCCCCGTGTGTCCCCCCCTCTCCTCGCCTTGCAGCCGCCTTCGACAAGAAGTACAAGTCGGCCTACAACAAGCTGGCGGGGAGCCTGGGCAAGGAGGAGCTGCGGCGGCGGCGGGCGCAGCCCCCCAGCTCTAAAGCCATCGACTGCCGCAAGAGCTTCGGGGCCACCCTCGAGTGCTAAAGGTGGCCCCCCACAGCCCCCCCCTGGGGGGGGCAGGTCCCAGGCCGGTCCCTCCGCTCCCTGGGGACAGAGGGGGGGTCCCAGGCCGGTCCCTTCGCTCCCTGGGGACAGAGGGGGGGGTCCCAGGCCGGTCCCTCCGCTCCCTGGGGACAGAGGGGGGGTCCCAGGCCGGTCCCTCCGCTCCCTGGGGACAGAGGGGGGGGGTCCCAGGCCGGTCCCTTCGCTCCCTGGGGACAGAGGGGGGGGTCCCAGGCCGGTCCCTCCGCTCCCTGGGGACAGAGAGGGGGGTCCCAGGCCGGTCCCTTCGCTCCCTGGGGACAGAGGGGGGGTCCCAGGCCGGTCCCTCCGCTCCCTGGGGACAGAGGGGGGGTCCCAGGCCGGTCCCTCCGCTCCCTGGGGACAGAGGGGGGGTCCCAGGCCGGTCCCTCCGCTCCCTGGGGACAGAGGGGGGGTCCCAGGCCGGTCCCTCCGCTCCCTGGGGACAGAGAGGGGGGTCCCAGGCCGGTCCCTCCGCTCCCTGGGGACAGAGGGGGGGTCCCAGGCCGGTCCCTCCGCTCCCTGGGCACAGAGGGGGGGTCCCAGGCCAGTCCCTCCGCTCCCCAGCCCCCCGGGGTGGGGGGGAGCCCCCGCCACACGAAGGGTTTTATATGTCAGTGTTAATATATTTTTATTTATTTATTCCGCCCTCCCCGCCCCCTCTCCTCGCTTGTGCTGGCAGCTGGGTGGGTGCCGGGACAGGCTCTGCGCATCCCCACCCCCCCGCCACCTCGCCTGCCCGTGCCCGGGGGGGGTTTGGGGGCCGGGGGGGGGTTGGGGGGGGTTTGGGGGCCGCCTGCCCCCCCCGCACTGTGCAATAGGAGCCCCCCCCGCCCCGGGGGTCTGTAAATAAAAGCCGCTGCGGTATTTTCCCTGCTGCCTCCCCGGGCGCCTTCTTGGGGGGCGTGGAGGGGGAGCGGGACCCCCCCGGGGGGCGCACGTCCCGGGGGTGTCGGCGGCACCATCGAGAGGGGGGAAGAGGGGCCAGAGCGTTGGCCTGCGGCCACGGCGGCCATCTTGGGGCCTGGCGGAGGCCTCGGGGCTGACGCGAGGCCTCCTCGGAGCTGGGGCCCTGCCCGCTGCCGGTGACCCCGGCGGGGGGACGCGCGGCCCTGCCCGGTACCGGGGCCCGCTCCCCCTCCTTCCGCCCGCGGCGTCGCGCCGGGCCACGTGCACCTCCGCACCGGGCGCCACGTGGGCCGGGCGCAGGGCGGCTACGGCGGCCGCTTTGGGCCCAAATTCCCCCGCGAGCAGTCGCGGGGGGGGGGGGGGGGGGGGGCGGGTGGTTTTTGCCCGCCGACACCGCGCGCGGCCGGCGGTACCCGGATGTCCAGGCTCGGGGACCCATTAAAGGCGCCCCGCGGGGAAGCTCGGCGGCTTCCCATTGGTGGAGTCGCGCGTCAATCTTCGCGCCCGCCCGCCAGTAAGAAGTGGGAGGCGGGCCCGGCGGGGAGGCTGAGGGGTTCGATGGGTGGAGGGCCGCGTCCGTCGTCGCGCCGCGCCAATGGGCGTCGCGCCTGGGGTCGGGAGGCGGGGCGAGAGCGGCGGGGCCGCTGCCCAATCAGCGGCATTGTTTGTGGTGGTGCCGGCTGCGCTCCGCGGCGGCTGGTGGCTGCGGCGCCGCGTCTGCTCCGCCCGCCCGGCCCGGCCCGGCCCCGGCTCGGCCCCAGGGCACCCACCGGCGCCCCCGGCCCCCAGGGCGGCGCCCCCCGAGCCAGGTGAGGGCTGCGGGGGCGGGGTGGGGGCCGGGCCCGGCGGGGTGGGGGTGCCGGTGGGGGCGGGGGGCAGGGCCCAGCGGTTGTGGGGGGGGGCGGCCAAGGCCCAGGGGTTTGGGGGGGGGCCGAGCCCAGGGGCTGAGGCGGGGGAGGCTGTCGGTATTTGCGGGGGGGGGCAGCACCCGTGGGGGTTCTGCTGGCAGGAGGCAGAGCCCGGGGTTTGGGGGGGGGCAGAGCGTAGGGATTTGGGAGGGCGGGAGGTGTGGGGGGGATGTGCCTTTGTGGGGGCAGAGCCGAGGGGTTTGGGGGGGCAGAGCCCCGGGTTTCTGGGGTTAGCGCTAGCACGGTGCAGAGCCCCGGCGGGGGCTTGGAGGGGATACAGAGCCGCGGGGTTTGGGGGGGGCAGAGCCGAGGGGTTTGGGGGGGGCAGAGCCCCTGGTTTCTGGGGCTGGCGCTAGCACGGTGCAGAGCCCCGGGGGGTTCAGGGGCCTAGGGCCCGGGGGATTTGGGGGGGATACAGAGGCCAGGGTATGGGGAGAGCAGAGCCCAAGGGTTTTTCTTTTGGGGGGGGGTGTGGGGAGGCAGGGGCTGGCGCAGCCCTCGGGAATGGGCGAGGAGGGCTGGGGGCGGGGATACCCCGTGGTAAAAACGGGGTGTTGGCTCTTCCTCCGGGGCTGGGGGGGGCCGGTCCCTGCCCGGCTGGGGACCGTCTGGGCCGGGGCGGGGCTGTCTGGGCCGGGGGCGGTGGGGAAGCGGGGTGCGGGCGCTGCCTGGCTGCGGGCCTGGTGTGCGTGGGGGGGGTGTCCCCGGGGCAAGGGAGAGCGGGGAGGGGGCGGCCGCCTCCCTCTAACCGGAGGCGACAGAGCGGGGCGGGAGCAGCCGCCTCTCCCCGCACCTGGAGGGTCTGTGGGGAGCGGGGTCCGTGTCCCCTCGCCCCCCATCCTCGGGGTCGGGGCTGGGTACCGCTGCTTCGTGGGCAGCGTTGGCGAGCGATGCTGCGATGGAGAGGCCCTGCGATGCGGGGGTCGGGGCTGGCTGCTCCCCCCATCACCCCGAGGGGACACCCCCTTTGTTCCCTCCTCTTCTGCCGGGTTTCCTTCTGCGATTCCCGTTTCCTTCTGCGATTCCCATTTCCTTCTGCGTTGCCATCGCGGCGTTTCCCCGTTCCCTCGTTAGGGAGGCGATGGGAACGGGTGATTGACTGTCCCTGCCTCGCTCTGCTGCCGGTTGGGAAACCAGGTTTTCTGCCCTGCAGGATTCTGCCTCCTTTCTTCGCTTCCCCCCCCCTCCTCTTCCTGATGCTGCTTCCCCACGTCAAAACCGGGAGGGGGGCAGCCAGGAAAACTTTCACATCTCTGCTTTAATGTGGAGCAAGAGAGTCCAGCGGCTGCCTCCTCCTTCCGTGTGGGCAGCGCAGGCAGCCCTGCCCGCACCCCTTCCCCTTTTGCCGTGGGGATCGGGGCGGGGGGGGTGTGTGAAAATGCTGCTTCTGGGGTGGCACAGGCCCTTCCTCACTCGGCGTTTGGGAAGCTGGGTGGCACGGTTCCTCTCAATTTCCCAAAATAAGAGTGTTCGAGGCGTTTAAAAATGCTCTCCCTTCCCCTCCATGCGTAGAAAGAAGGGTCTCTTTGATGGCGGGGGGTGCTTTGCCAGGAAGAGAGGAGGAGGAGGAGGAGGTGGTTTGGGCAAGCGGAGGGTAGCTGAAAGCAAGGAGGAAGAGCGACAGCATATGGATGCGATCGTATCGATTCGCTTTAGCTGCCTTGCCTTCCTCGCCTTCTGTTTGCTGAAATCACCCCCTGAAAAGGGATTTTTTTTTTTTTTTAAATTTTTTTTTTTTTTTTTTTTGATCCTGCCTTGGCTGCTGACAGGCTGGAGGAGGAAGGGGGGGTACGAGCCCGTGGGGAACGGCGTCCTTCTGGAAGAAGGTGTGGGAGGTTTTGACTCTTATTTCTCGGTGTTCTTTGGTGGGGGTTGGGGAAGGATTGCAACAACAAGCGGTTCAAGAGGACGGTGGTTTTTAAGGATTGTGCGTGGTTGACTACCGGCAGAGGATCGCATGCCTTCTCACCGGGAGGGCCGGCTGTGTCTGAGCTGTGTAGGTGTGCAGGGAGAGCCCCCCACCCCTCGAAATGCCGGTGCTCTGCTCTGGCACATCACTGGATTTTAAATGGTCCGTGGTGCTCCCGTCACCGGGGGCAAACACGATTTCAGCTCACGTGGGCGTCGGGGGAGCTCGGTGCAGCCGTCGAGCCGGGGTGCCTCTGGGGCCCGGCGCCCTCGTGGTGAAACGACGCCCTCGCCGCGTTTGCACCTTATCCGGAACGGGTTTTGTGTCCCCTTGGACGGGTATCTGTAGGGATCCCCCTGCCTCGCCGTGATTTAGGAGCGTGCCTGGAATTTGTTGCATTCCTGGGCGCATCGGAGCTGCTGATCGCCCGGCGGTGGGAAACAGCCAAAAAGACCCGTCTCGGGGCTGGCGACCTGGTTTCCGAGCCGTTAAGATCTTCAGCGCGAGGTGCAACCTTCGCTTCGGCGCTTTTCCTGATCACGAGGCTGCGTGAAACCGAATGTGACGTGCAGCTGACAGGGAGCATCCATCTTTGCAGCGCTGCGGTTTGCCCGTGCCGAGAGCGGCCTGGCTTCCTCTTCCGACGGCTAACGGGCTCCCGCCGGTCGTGGCACTCAGCTCCGCTCGGAGCATCCCGGTCCCTGCTGTGCTCCCGGCTGCTCTGGCGCAGGGCGGGGGATCGCTGCCTCCTTTCGAATGTTTCTGGGAGGGGGAGAGCAGAAATATCTACTCGGCAGAGTTAATTAAACTTAAGATGCTCTTGAAAGTGTCTTTTCTGCCAATGTTTTCTTCCGAGGGAGCGGGGCTGGGCTCGTGATCAACCGCTCGCAAGATGCAGGGGGGTTTAAATGAGAGGAGCTTCCCGGGTTCATTCACTGAGCTGCTTTCATCGCTCGCTACTCCTTTCAGCATTTAAGGAAAAACAATCACTGAAGCTTTTTTTATTTACATTTATTTCCCTGTTAATTGACAATTCTCTGTGCTTTGTTCTCCGCCCCCCAACTACAAACCTCTCGCTGGACCGGGGTCTTGCAGCGGGTAGGGGGCTGCGGCCCCTGCGCGTGGGATAACTCGCCCCTTTTTGGGAGCCAGCCTTTGTCTGGCGAGCGGCCCCGCTCATCCCGGCTCGGAAGGAGTCCTGTTGCACCGCTCGGTTGTAGGAATCGCTGATTTTTAAAACATTTTGGCAATCACAAGAACTAGGGTTGGGGGGGGGGGGGCAGGGGGGAAATCAAAATCCCTGTGTTTTGGTTTTTTTCACAACCCAGTGTATTACCCCGTGGAGAGCGACTTTTATTTTTTACAGGGGCATTTGGTTCGGGTAGTGTTTAAAGCTGCTGGTGTGCGAGCACCGAACGCGCAGCTCTGCGTCGTGTTTGTGCCGGGGTACAACAGCAAAATGTTTCTGGTTTTAAAAAAAAAAAAAAAAGAGATTGGCTATAAATCTAATCCCCGTGTAAAGCTATCCACCTCGCGCGCAGAAATTCAACCTATCAGGCCGTGCCACATGTCGTTGCGGTTTTATAGCGTTGGATCGACTGCTGGAAGATGGAGAAGAAACTTACTTTTACGCGGAGCTGCCGTGCCGAGACCTCGCCGGCGCTTCTGCGCGGGCAGGTCGAGCGCAGACGCGCTTTGGGGATCCATTCGCTTCCGTGGGTCCTTGGTGCCGTGAGGGATCCCTCCGTGGAAAGCCGTGGTTTTGGGTTTTGTCCAGAGCCTCGGGGATTCCTGCTCCTTAATCTCGAGGTGGTTCAGAGGAGCCCGGTTACAGATGGCTGGGGTTTCATTTGCTGTGACTTTTTTTTGTTGCATGTAGGTTATCTTGCAGGTTTTTTTAAACACGTGGGATGATGTATCGCTGTTCCATAACTTAGTTTGCATCATCTCGGGGCGATGCACCAAGCAACGGGGCCTGGGAAGTGAGATGTTGCGATGAGCCCGTATTTCTCTCCTTCACTGTTACGGATAGATTTCCAGTCATTTCTCTTGATTGATTGGTTTCAGTATTTCAGATAATTTGGCTATTTCAAAAAAAAAAATCATAAATATTCTCTGCGTCAGCTGCGCTTTCTTCGGGAAGTTTCTGTGGAAAGCGGTGGAAAAGCGAGGAGCTGTGCTCTCTCGCATCCCGGAGGACCGTCTGCCTGGGGAGAGGCTCGCTGTGCCGTGGCACACACTTATTGCGAGAGGTGGAGTTGAAATGCTTATCTGGGTCATTTGAAAAAGAGATTTTTTTAAATTATTTTTTTCCCTTGAAGAGGATTAGTCTGAAACTGGGACTTTGACAAATACCCGCTCGGGGTCTTGCTTTCGGACAGCCCAGCTTGCCCGTGCTCTCACGGTGCGGTTGGGGTGGACGACAAAGCTTTGTGGCCGGAGGGATGCCGGTGGCCCGGGGATGTGCTTGTTTTCCTGCTTTTTTTTTTGGTTAAAGCTGGAAATGAACGGACATAAAGTTTAGGTAACCTTAAAATGGAGCTACATACCTGGTGGTTGTCCTGGTGCTCCCCAGCTCTCTCTGGAGCAGTTGAGGCCCTTCCCTGCGCATCGCCAGCCGAGCACAGCGTCCCAAGCTTTCCTGCTGCTTCCCAGACCTCCAGCTAAACTGGGAACCGTCCTTCGGACACCGAATTTGGAGAGAACCTGATTTGGAGAGAAATGATTTCCCAGGTTAATTGGGCAGAGGATGGAAGCCGTCCCGGCGTCGTGGTGGTGCCTTGGTCCAGCGATGGACGTCGCTCGGCTTCAGTGGGGCTACAGAGAGAAACCACCTGGGCTGGGGAGGGGAGCTGGGACCCGGGGACCCCCAGGCGCGGGGGGGTTCCGTTGGGCATCTCGGGTCCCGTCCTTGAGCTGGGCGGCTTTTTCATCTCGTACCTATTTCCTTGGAGGCATTCCGTGCCATTTGCTCTCTCCCCTTCAGATGCCCAGAATCTTCAAGAATGCTGTTAGGATTTTTTTTTTTTTCCCAGGGAATCAAGGAAAACTGAAGCAGTTTCAGGGTATTTTTGTTGTTTTTCCCCAGTGTGACCCACTTAACTGGGGCAACGAGCTCTGTATAATGAATACAAGAGTGAGGTTCTCCCGTTTGTTTTAACAACTCTAGGTGCTACTTCTAACAAAAGTTTTCAAGTAGAGCTCCGGCCCGACTGCTGATAATTCTGCCTGGGGTACAGGGGCTTCCTTCTTGTGACGAATCGGTTCCCTCCTGTCGCCTTACGGTCTTGTCTTGTGCAAAAGCAGAGCGGGTGATCACCCCAGGTTGGATGTTTTGAGGTTTGTCAAGTGCCTCGTTGCGTGCACAGACCTCAGAAAGCTCATCCCCATCCGGGGAAGAGGCTACGTGCTGGGATTTATTCTTTTTTTTTGTTATTCTCCATGATTTTCATATAAATGTGGCACATCGCTTCTAATTGCTTGCTGTCAGCCCTCACAAAGATGGGATTATTTAAGATGCTTTGAGGAAAGGGGGATAACACTAAACTTTGGATCGCAATTTGTTTTGCAACTCTGCCCCTTGGACGCGGAATATTATCCGGTTATTTGTGATAACGGTATCCAGAATATGCCTGAAATCCTTCTGAAGACCAGCACCAGCATTCGGAATTTGGAGGGTGTGAGGAGAGGCGCTTCCAAACCTCCTCTCTAAAATTAGACCGAAGACCGGCGCGGAGGAGTCTATAAAAGAGCCTTGGGGGCTTTTTTTCCACGGAGCATTGACGCAACCGTTGCGTGTTGGTCCTGCGAAGCCGCATCCGTTTTGTTTCACCCTAATCAAAGTCTTTCGGCTTCACGGCGGCAGGTATTTCCAGGTGGGTGCTACCAACTCCGGTGGAGCCATGCGTGTGCCGGAATGGCTTAACAGGCTTTCAGTGGATAAAGGGTGCTACTGCTCAGGTTTGAGTGTGTATTTTGGGGCTGAATGCTGAAACTGTCCGATTTCGGAGTCCCGATGGTAGATTAGAGGCGGCCCTCGCTTACAAGCCCTGCTTGTTTCCTCGAGGTCGGAGGAGCATCCTGCCGGATGATCGGAAGAGTCGGAGAGAGAGGCCTTAAAAGACCGTTAAGGTGGTGACGGAAAGCAAAAGCCAGAGAAATTCTCGGTTTGGGCTGAAATCAGCTGTGTCTCCTCCGATCCCGCAGCGCAACGGGGAGCGGCGAGGAAGTAGGAAAGGTGTCCTGTTGTGCTCGGAGTCACAGGAGGATCTGCCCCGAGCCGTGCGTTTCCTCCCGCTTATTGGTTTTCATCGCAGCAGTCGGCGTTCTCGTAGCGGTTCTTTTCCTGCGTACATTTTTCATGCCTGGACTTTAAAGGCAAACCTCGCTGCTGTTGAATATGCAAACGCCCGGTGCCCTCGGTGGGGCGGCTGGTGCATGCGCTCTCCCAGCGTGCCGGCTGCCGGAGCCGTGCGCTGGTGCCTTTCGGGCGCCTGCGTCAAAATAGCAGCTCGGTACGGCTGCGCGGGAGCCAGCCGGTGCTAATAGTAAAATAACTTGTGGCCGTGTGCCCTTCGGTTCGATGGAAGAGTTAAAAATGCCTTAAACCACCCAGTTTTGGATCCTGTAGGGTCAGTGGTAGCGGCGCTGCTGGACTTGGGCTTCTGGGACAAATTGTAGTGACCATAAGCTCCAACTGCCTGAAGCCAATAGGTGTCTTTTTCCAGAGTATCCTGGATTTAGGCCTCATTTTCATGGGATCTCAGAAAATGAAGGCAAGAATCCTGTTTCTTTGGGATTAGACCTAACCAAAACCCATCTGTCATCTTGGGAAGAGGATGCCGCTGCTTACTGCCCGTTTTCCACCTCCTGGACCTGCAGCTTTGGGTTATGCGCTGGGCGCAGAGCAGCTGCGTGCTTCCATACACGAAGACAAAACATTTCAATACTTATCTTTCATTCCAGTTAATGCTCCGGTTCGGTATCGGGGGCTAGAAACAGGGTCTTTATCACCAAACCTGCATAAAGATAAATATTTGCAGGGAATAGAAACCCTTCTGCATGTGGCATCTTGAAGCATTGCCTTTTCCCATCCAAATCTTTCCGGGCCTGATACTGGGGTCTCGCGTGGCCGGGGTTCCCCTGGGGAGCAGACGAGCACATCCCTGCTCTTCCCAAGGCAGAGGGCTCCCGAGAAGCAAGCTATGGAAACGGGATTTTGGAGGAAAGAGGCCGGACCTCTCCCTGCTGTCTTGGTCAGCTCCCGTGTGGGGATCAGGCTTTTTACCCTTCTTCTGCCGAGCCCGAATACCTTTTGGTCGCGTCCCTACCAGCAAGGAAACATGGAAGTGTGTTTCTTCGAGCTCCCAGCAAGGCAGGAGGCTGTGTTCTCCTGGAATGCCTCGCGGTGGGGACTAAATCTAGCTCTTTTCCCCCAGAGCCTTCGCCCTGGCGAGGTGCTCTGGGCTGTAAGTCAGCTCCGGCTCCCCGCTCTCCTCCGGTCCGTGCAAGCAGCTTTTCTCATCGACATCCCGGCACGAAGGCTGGCAAAGCAAACGTGTGGGATCTCGCTCTGCGCCTTGGTATCTCCTCCTCCCTTCGAGGGGCCGGGGAGCCGGGAAGGGAGATGGATAACCTGAAATCCTCCTGCCGACGAGGTTTCTGCTGCTGACAGGTTCTGGGTTTAACAGTTTGCTTGTCCTTTTTTTTTTTTTTTTTTCCCCCTTTTCCTGACTGCCTAACACAGTTTGTAGGAGAAGAAAGATAATTCACTTTAATGAATTATAAAACTTGTTTCACTGCAGTGGGTCTTCATTTTTCCTTTTGTGTGCAGCAGAGTCACTGTTTGAGTAGAATAAAATTAACTTAGTCCCTGAAAAGACAAAAGAGCTGAAACTCCTCGCTGCTGAGAGGAGCTGAGGGAGGGAGGGGGCAGGCCATTATCTTGAAGGCCCCATATGCTTTGCCAATCGTAATGTTTTGGGGTTGTTTTTGGTAATCTGGAGTTCTAAATTTAAACACTTTGCCATTTAAAAATGGTTCTTTTATGTATATATGCTTTTGTTTTCCCAGTCAGTCGTTGAGAGCTGTCCGCATGTATCCAGAAACAAACTGTGTAAAGTTAATGAAACTCTGCAGCATCTTCCCAACCATCTGCAGGTGTAGCCCCTCCGTCTGCGCTCCAGCACCTGCGTTTAGTGAGGGAGCGAGGTATTGAATGGAAAACCTCCTCGTCCTTCATGCTGCGTGACTTGCTACGTAATCGTAGGGAATTGTAAGATTTGCGCTGAAAAGTATTTGTTAAAGTTGGATCGTTGTCTCAGGCGGCTGCGTGAAGGTCCGCACCAGGGCTCGGACTGGGGAGTAGCTGGAAACCTGGGCATCAGCTGAGCTGCTCCCAGTTTAAAACCACCCTTCAGGTGATGGTTTGTAGCGATTACCCCGAGCGGGCGACTGGTGCGCGGGGTGTAGCCCGTGCAGGTGGAGATGCTGCTCCCAGATCTGGAACGAAGCTGTCCGCTCCCCAGACACGTCTGTTAATGCCCCGCGCAGTCTGGCTTACCTTTGTCACCAGCCGAGAGATGACGCTCTTTAGATTTGCGTTGTTTTTAAAAGGGAATTTTGAGTGAAAGGAAATCAATCAGACAGACGCAGACTTTCAGAGAGTTTCAAAATGGTTGCTTGGTAATAGTCCCTTGTTGTTGAATAAGTCCAAACCTAATGCATTTTCCCCTTCTGTGAATCACTCCTTAACTTGCTTCTTATTAAAGTCCCTGATTCTAATTTAATCTTGGAGACCTGACAAGTTTAAATACCTACTAGTGCAGCGTGAGTCCCATTTGGCATTTCAATAGCTTATTGTTTTAGTCCCTGCAACAATTTCGACAAACCAGCGGCCGCGTGGAGGAAGGCGGCACTTCGGTGTCCGTGGATGGAGCCTCCGCTCTTGATGCGGAGGCACCGGTTTAACGTAAGGCTGCGTGTTCAGTTGGATCAACACACGCGTCCGCTGAAATAGAGGAACGACGCTAATATACTTGTTTTTAAAGGAATGGCTTTTAAGGGAAGATCAGATCCTGAATTTCTTTAGCAATACCGTTTTAAAATAATCTCCCTTCTGGGCTCAGCTGTATTTAGTCAGTGGTTTCGCTGAGATTTGGATAAATCGAAGGAACGACGCAAGCTGCAAGCCACCAAGGACGTCTTAATAAATTGCTGGGCACCATGTGGCGGCTTTGGGTGTTTCCCTCGGTGTGCCGGCGAGCCCATTTTCTCGATGCCTTGCAAATGGGGTTTGGTTGGACCGCCAGCAGCCCCCGGACTCCTTGCTTTCTCTTCCCCCTATGGACTTGGTGGTTGTTTTGCTCTCACGCTGGCATTTTTATGCTAATTGTACTTGCTTTACTCTCCTTCAGTCTGCTGCTCCGAGATACGTGGACCCAAAGTGCCGCTCGCTAGTTTTATGTTTCAGCGCTGAAAACAACCGGACTGGGAAGCCGGCAGCTGCTGGACATGGTTAGCTTCCCACGCTTTGTGGTGAGGATGGAAATAGGACTGCCGTCCGTTCGCTTTCCGGTGGGATAGCACCGTGATGAAAATACCGCGTTGCAGCTAGTCGTGGTGTCATGGATGGTGGCCGGTCCCTTAAAATTGCCATTAGAAGCGAGTGAGGGGAGCTAACCTTGGCACTGTGCTGAAAAATTCAACGGAGATCAGTCCAAGGACAGATCTGAGCCTTGGTTGTGTTGCGTTTTAGAGAGAATTGGTCGTTTTAGAGCGGTTAACCCCAGACCTGGACTGAACTGAGGGAGCGGGGTTGTGCCGGTTGGGCCTAGCCCATAGAAAAGGGAATAACTGCGCACCATGCTGCGCAGTCCTGGCGGCCTTTTCCTGGTGAACGTTGTTCTGCTTCATGTGAGTTTGCTGGTGAAGCCTTGTTAACCAATTCCTTCGCCTGGAGATCAGCAAGCACTGAAGTTGTACTGAATGGCAATTTAGGTCTCTACTTTAAAAAAAAACATTCATTCCTTCCCTCATGTAATCGTCTTCCAGTTTTACCAAAATGTTTTTCAGAGTACTCGTTAGTCTGGAGCTGTATTATGATGATGACGATCATCTGCTTGCTATTAGCTAATGAGAAGGAAGGAAAGAAAGTCCAAAAAACATGAAGAGGGGGGATTTGGTCCAGGATCCCTCTGTTTTGGGGAGAAGAGGCAGCTCGGGTGACAGGTTTCTACCCAAAGGACAGCGCAGGTGGGGAATAAGCAACGAGGGAAGAGATGAGTCCTGGTGAAGCCCACCCTATTCCCACGGCTCGCTGTGCTGCAGAAAGCTGTCCCGTTTGGGTCCTGCTGCGCTGGAGGCTTTCTGGTGCTGCCCAGCGCAAGGAGGAGCAGTGACAGTCCATGGGACCGCTCGTTTCTTTTTTTTTTCCCCCCCAGAAAAATGATTAAGAGAGATTTATTGTTCTTAGATGTGTTGACTTGAAATACCGGCAGCACAGATGCAGGTCTGTATCCTGACCTGCGTTTTAGTCCTTTGGTTCCTCGCGGAGCCTTGCCTGGAGCTTCAGCGCGGGATTTGGGCAACACTGAGGAGCGATGCTGCCGGTGTCACCGTCCTTCGGAGATACAGGGGTGTTGATCGCTCTGAATTGCTGACTTTATTGCTATTCTTATATTTACACCACCAACAACTGTCTGTCGTTGGATGTTTAGCTCTGGTTGAACTTAAAATCCAATAGAAGTGTTGTGATTAAATCTTTTTCTCCTCCCCAACGACTGTCGTGACGTTTGCTGCTCTCTGGATCGTGGGCTTTCTTGTCGTAAGTTCATATATGGGCTTGTGTGTGGCATAGCCTTCCTGCCATCTTCACACCGGGTGTTGGGATCTTCTGGGCTCAACCTCGTTACCAGCCTGTACCTTCAAACCCACCCTCTGCTCTTCACCTCTTCTCCTGCGCGGTTAAATGCGACGGATTCATCGCTTCTCCCCGGTGTCGGGGGCAGTACCCAGTTTTGTTGCTTATTTTGGGGTCGTGGCACCGTCGTCATTTCCTGGGCCGGTGCGTGGTGGTCAGCCCACGGGCTAAACCTCACCCTGCCATAGCTTGGGTACCACGCCACGTTAGTCCTTTAACAACTGACTTTATAATTCAAACTTCCCAAATATTTCATCCCAATAAATTAACTCCAGGCGATTGCATCCAGCTTTTCTCCTCGGCCGCCTCTTTCTTACCTTCCTGATTAGTTACCTGGGGAGGTTTGAAGGTTTGCCGCCCGAGAGACCCTTGCCACCCGTCCTTTGTGTATTATATATAAAAATCCCTGTAAAAGCGTAAATGAAGAGACGACGGGGACTTCTGGGCTAATCACCCGGCAGAGCCGATGGGAATGAGGAGAGATTTCTCAGCGATGGATCACCTGCAGATAATGAATTGGGTTCGGGAAACAGAGCCGCATAAAAGCAGCTATTGTTAGCACTTTTGCAGACTTCGTCAAAGGCCTTTTCATACTGAAAATAGAAGCACCCAGAGGATGGGTCCTTGTGAAAGGACCCTAAAATTCAATTAAATGAACAGTCCAGTGATGTTTTACCAATACCTTTCCCCATCCTGGCCATAAAGATCTTTCAGAAGCCTTGCAACAGCGGGATAAAGGACAGGGCAGGAGGAGAGATGTGAGGCATCTTCAACCACCCCTAATTTGTTGGAAACAGTTTAATCTCTACCGCATGCCTTAAAACAAGGATGAAAGGTCTGGAGGAAGATGGGGAGTATGGAAAAAGCATGAAATGGTCCTAAAAATCAGAGAATGGAAACGGCTGAGGACAGAGAAAAATGCTGAAGAAAGTTTTTGCTGCGGTGGGCTGATGTCGATGAGGTGAGATGAAGAAGTGTAGGATGGAGATTTCCCTGGAGGGAACCAGTTGAGGTAGTGCAGTTCCTCCTTGATACCAGTTGATGTTTCTCCATGACATGGTGAAGAAATTACAAGCTGCAAGGCTGGGCAGGGTCTCCCTGCGGTGCCCAGGGAGGTGAATACCAGTGAATACCAGTGAGTACCAGTGTACGGGCTGGGGCTGCGCTGAGCATCATACATGGACCCACTGTTGGGGAACGGCATTTCAGCTGCGAAGACCCGCGGCCGAGGGCTTAGGCGTGAATGTTGAGAGGCAGTCAGCAAAAACATCTCCATTCCGCGTTTTAAATGAAGAGGGGGTCAACTTTAATCGGACCCAAGCAGCGTTAGGTTAAAGACAACGGCGATCTGCGGAGGGAGAGGAAAACCGGGGTCGGGGTATTGGTGAGAGGCTGCCTCCAGCCCCGGCTGGACTTGAGAAGCATTTCCCAAGTATCGCCGTGTAGGTTTTTTCCCCCGGGATTGACCAAATACTGTGGAAGACGAGTGTTTGCTCCCTGGGAGAAGCCGTGCTTGCCCGTCTCTGCGTGGAGGGGCCGTACCCACCAGCAGTGACCACCAACCGTGGCACGTCGGAGGCTGCGGGTTTCTTCACGCCATATGGAAGAGAGGTTTCCTAATATAATACCTTCTTTTTTCCCCCCAGAGACCCCAAAACATATCATTTCTTCAAGCAGAACCTCAGGATTCTGAAGACTTCTCAGCCGTAACGCGCTTGGGCTTTCTCTTAAAAAAAAAAAAATACTGATTTCTTATCCCGCACTTCTCTTCGTTCCCCCATGACCTGCCACTCGGTCTGCACGGTTTTGGTGGACGCAGCCTGGAAATAAATCTTATTGGGGCCCAAACCACCACCTCGTTAGTTTTATAAATCTATGGTAACTACCATGTAATTAAAGCCTAATTAGTTATTTCCCCCTTTGTAAACGAAATTGTTCCATTTTATCTAATAAAGGCAAACTGGGGTAGTACCAGTGCTTGGAGTGGCAGTGAAACTCTGCTTAATTACCAGATTCTCTGCAGCCCATAGGTTGACTAAATACATGAGAGTTACTGGGTATTATAGATTACATGGTTATTTGTGCGCTGTGTAATAGCTTTATTTTTAGAAGATGATTTGATAATGCTTTCAGCGTGTAAAACCAGTGAAACCTGCGTGCGCTATCTTGAAAAAGATGTAATTTGTAAGTCGGTCACTTCTGCTTGCTCCACAAATAAATTAAGCGTAGTACTAATACTAATTACGTGCAGGGAGTCTCTCCAAATTGACGCTAGCGCTCTCGTTAACCTTTGATTAGCACCATTTTGTGCTTTGCAACCCAAAATGGAAGGTTCCCGTTTCATCAGTTATTTCAGCCGCCCGCTCACACCAACCGTTTTCATCCGAGGCGTTGAGACGCCGATTCCCAGTCCGTGTTTGGTTTGTGCTGGGTTTTGGGGTAATCTGTCCGTTCACCAGCTTTGGAAAATACTTGAACCGATTCGTTAGCGGAGGGGGTTGGACCAGACCGGTCCCCGTAAAGGATGCGGCATGGGAAGGCAGGCGAGTCCTAGGTCTTTCCCTTCGGATAGGAACTTTTAAATGGTAAAGTATATTGGAGATAGAAGTAATAAATGGTAAAATGTCTTGGAGATGCCTTGTGAAAAGGGTAAGGTCATTCAAAAAATTCTGTTCCAAGCTTTTTAACCTATTTCTGGACACGTATCGGTAGATACTTGGGTAGGGTAAGCGTCAGTAGCCCAGCTTCGCTTCGCTTTCACGCCAGGCTCTCCGTCTCTCGGGTTCTCCATTCCGGCTCGCAAAGACGGCGGAATACTGCTTTTATTTCTGCTTTCAGCATAAAGAAACCGAATTTGATAATTCCGGTTTTATAAAAAGCTGATGGGCTCAGCGGAGCCGGACTAGGACGAACGTGAATCGTTTCTGCCCTCGTTGCTTTCGGAGGAGCTGCTCGGTGTGCTGGATGCTCAAAATGCACGTTAATTCCTTAACGAGGCCCCAAACTTGTCACCATCCTCCTTACTGCTGCTTCCTCCTGCGTCGCTTCCGCCTCGAGACTTCAGGGCGTCCCTTTCTTCGCCGTAGGGACCGGTGCCGGTGCTGCAGGGTGAGGAGCCGCGGGAATCGGTCACCTCTGAAATTTGGGTAAAACAGCTCAGCCTGAGGCGCGGCAGAGCCGCTCTCTGCTGGAGTCGGCTCCCAGGTGCCGCGGTGCCCCCGCCGCCCGCCAAAATCCTGCCGGATCCTTCCTTCCCGGCAAAGGAGGGAAGAGGAGATGCCAAATCCGCGGGCGGCGTCTTCAGAACCATCCGGGTGTTTGAAACCAGGTGCGCGTGGCCGCTCCGCTCGGAGCTCCAGACCGGGCTCCGCTGTCCCGGGGGCGCGGAGATGCCCCCCTCCAGCGAGCAGGGATGCGGTCGCCCGCGCCGCCGGTCCACCCTCGTGCCGCCGTCGGCTTCGCCGGCATCCCTCGGCATCTCGGCTGGGACCGGCGTGCCGTGAGCCGGGCGACGGAGGGGATGCTTTGACACCTTACCCTACCTTGGGGTACGGGTTTTTCTCTGGGGGGGGGGTGCTGCGTGCGCCGGCTCGGCGTGCAGAGCGTCGAGGGAGCCGACCGTTGTTTTTCGGGAGCGAAACAGTTAAAATACCATCAGAGGAAAGGAGCTCTCATGAATGAAGACAAAGTTTGGCGGGGGGCCAGGGGCTGCTGGCGGCCGGGGGGAGGGAGGGGGCGGCAGCCAACTGACTCTTGTACCACAACCCACTTAAAAAAAAAAAAAAAAAAAAAAAAAAAAAAAATTTAAAAAAAAAAAAAATTAAGAGATAATTCCATGTCCTGAGGTTACAAACCGGCTGCAACTGGTTTTTTTTTTTTTTTTCTTCTTTTTTTTTTTTTTTTTTCTCTTTTTCCCTGCCCCGCGAGGCATCATGGGTAAAAGTAAGCATCCCCCTTTTCTTTTGTTTAATATAACAGTACAGCGCATGATTGGCAGGGAAGTGCCCGTTTTGAGACAGGGTTTCTGCAGGTCCCTGGAGGGGGATGGCACGCGGGGCCGCCCATGCTCTTCCGAGAGGGCTCCTCGTAAAAAAAGCTTGGCTCTTCCTCGCCCTCCTCTCCCCCCTTCCCGCTCCGCCGTCCCCGCTCCCCGGCTCTCCTGTCCCCCCTTCTTTTCTCCCTAATTTTCTTGACAACTAGAGGAGGCAGCAGGAATATTGTACCTGTAAGTATTCTTTAGACTGTCCTTTTTTTATTTTTTTTTTTTTTTAACAGACAAAAGGCTCTTTATGGATTATCAGATCTGCTTTTTCTCTCCTTTTTTTTTTTTTTTTTAAAAAAAAAAAACCATGAGTTTGGCAGCTAAATGTAATGGCTTTACAGAATATTTTAAGGAGAAAACTAGCACTGTTGCTTGTATTTGCTGTCGGAGCGGTTCCCTTCCCTCCCCCTTCCCCCCCTCCAAAAAAACCCCACCTCTCTCCAGGCTCCGACCATCGCTATTCTGCTGGAATTACTAGATCCGACCCTCCCCGCTCTACCGCTGCAAGGGAAGGCTGATTTCGGGGATTAAAAAAAAAAAAAAATTAAAAAAAATTACTATTTTTTTTTTCTTTTGTCTGTAGCGCTGATGGTTTGATGTAACAGCATCCCCCCCCGCCCCCTTTTATTTTATTTATTTTTTTTTTTTCCCCCCCTCTTTCCATGTCAGCCCCGGCCCCGCTGTGCTCGGAGGCCGCCAGCTGACGGGCGCGCGTGGCTCGCCGCCAGCGCGCAGGAGCGTGCGGCGCGCACAAAGGCAGGGCCCGCAGTCGAGGAAATCGCGGCGCATTATATAAGGAAGCCTGCGTCATCCCCGGCTTGCTCAGCCTGACGGATGGGGAGGAGAGGTGGAGGAGGATGGAGGCGAACGCTCCCCTTCCCCCCCCCATTAGTATTATTATTATATATGTTTTTTTCTAACTGACCGGTTCGTTGAGGGTGGGGAGCGTTTTCCAGCTGGCAGGGCTGGCTTTCCCCAAAGCGTGCGATCGCAGCCAAATTCCCCGTGAAGCAGGAGGAGTGTTTTTATTTTTTTTTTTTTTTTTTTTTCCCCTATTAGGGGCAAAAAGCAGCTTTTTTTCCCTTTCCCCTCTCCCCATCTGCCACAACCTGAAAATGATTTTGTGGGGTAAGGTGTGAGGTCCGTTACGCTGGCTGCAGCAGCCGCGATTGCCTCCTCCTAATAAATTAACTTGGCTAAAAACGCAAACTTAGGAGGGGAAGATAGGAGGGGCAAAGAAGCACTTTTTCTGCCCACCGCCTGCTCCCCACCGTTAGGTTCGTACCGTGCAAAACTCAACCTGGGGCTGCAAAACCCGGGGCTGCTCCGAGCCGGACAGCGGCGATTCGGGGTCTGGGGGGGCCGGGGCTGTGTTTCACGAGCTGTGCAGTCCCCCCCCGCCCCGCCGCAGCCACGGGCGTTTTATCCAGCGAGACGGAGTCGATTTGGAAGTTGCGATGTGTCCGTACCGACCACGTCGCTTTTAGAATCGTAGACAAATATTTTGTCCGTTCGTTTGTTAATTTGCTTTCTCGATGGGGGTCCGGTTTGTCGGGGAAAGGCGAAGGAAGGCGGGTGGGGAGCGGGGCTGTCGGAAGGGGGGGACCGGTGTCTCCCATCGCTCGGAGCTGGGGATGGGAAGGGGAAACGGCAGAACTGTTTAACGAGTTTGCGCCGAAACGACCGTAAGAATTTACGGTCTGCTGCAACCGAGAGACAGCTCCCCGATCCTGTCGAAAACTAGCCTCACGGTTTGTCTTCTAAAATATTTTCTTTGTCTTTTTTTTTTTTTTTCTTCCTTCCTTCCCCTCTCGTGCATCTGAATGGCAGGGAGAAGCCTTGCTTAACCCCCCAATTTATGAATAAGTCTCCTTTTACGCTCGGTGAATTTTTTTAAAGACTCTGTCAGCTATTTTCTCTTTGTTAAGGCTGTATTTAGGACTGTGTGTTTCTTTAAAGCCTCGTGCATGTTCTGCTCTTGATAAAATCTCCACGATAGGCCCTACATATTTTCTTTCTTACCTGCATAAAAATTCCTCCACGGGGCTGTAGCGTAGTATTTCTCTTTGCGGCTCGCACAATAATCCGAGCCCAGCGTAGTATTTCTTGACAACTTACAATCTGTAGCATCAGGATTCAGAGAGCAGCACGTTTTTATTCGATAGTGGGTTTTGGTTTTTTTTTTTTTTTTTACCCCTTTGCATCAGTGTTCTTGCAGATCTCTCTTCAGACTGTCGAGCCGTTAAGTCATAATTACCTTTTTAGGTTATTATCCTTTTTATAGTATTGTATGGAAATGCTCGTCTTGGGAGCCAGCCATTTTGTGTGTGCTGTGTTGAAATGCATTTTACGACGTAGATGTTGGTTTGTGTTCAGCCTAGATGGAAGGGAAGACGTCGGAGCGGTGCCTGTGCCGGGCTCTCGGCAGCCCCTAGACACGCGATTCCATCCCTCGGCGCCGGCGGGCTCCGGACGAGGAGCCCAACCGCGTGAAAGCCGCGGTTTGCCTACGGGCTCGGCGTGTTTTTGAGCGTGCGAGGGGGGTCGTGCGATTCAGGGGTGCAAAAGTGGCTTTGGAACAGCGGGAGCGGAGCACGTTCAGGTAAGTTGGACCTCGCCTCCTCAGCGCGTGTAAATGCCTTTTCTGCTCCCTGAGCCCAGCAGGACAGGGCTTCAAACAGTTTTTATTCCACCGACGTAATAGTTTTTAATATATAAATGACGGCGTGGTGCGGTTCCTGTTGTTTGGAGGGACCAAGATGGTGGCAGAGCTGCTTGGAGCACCTTTGCTCTAACCTGGCCGCGGCGCACGGGGACGGACATGCCGGTCGGGCGTTCGGTCCCTGCAAACGTTACGGATAACGTGGGGATGTTGGGGGCTGGACGCTGGACGCTGGACCAGGTGCCTGAGGTGCTGAGTCTCCTCCGTGCGACTCTGTGTGTTATAAACGCGTTTGTTCTGGTAATCCAGCCCGTTTGCTTTTTTTGAACTAACACAGCCCCAAATGTTTCCGAATTGCGCGTGAAGGTGCCCGCTTCCCCTCGGGTTTTATTTCATGGGGTGGGTAGGGGGGTACCGGCATCGCTTCCGAAACTCTCGTCCCAGTGGGGCTTATTTCTGCTGCGGAGCTGGGGCGAAGTCTGGTGTGAAGTCTAGGCTGAAGCTGGAAGCAACGCTGAGCCATCGATTGAGGCACTCGGGTGGTGGAAGGGCGGCTCTGCGACCGTCGGCTTCCCTGGATGCTTAGGATCTGCTTGGAAGAATAAAAAACACTGGGCTGGGATTTGCTGGGCGCTGGTGTTACTGGCCGTGTGTCGGTGGCTGAAGGATGGCGTCCTTCTGGTTGACGATGGCAACTGAAAACTGGTCTTGCCCGCGTGGGATGCTGGAGGTGCTCTGCCCTACGTGTCGCGTAGCCCGTGCCGGTGCTGGAGATGTTTCTGTTCGTCTCTCCTTCCCTATCAGGCCGGGAGAAAAAGCGCCCTTCTGCTGGAGCGTCGTTAGGCTGTAGCGGTCTGTGCACGCGGATGGACTTACGTGCGCTTGGGAAGAGGAGGAATTAATCTTTATAGAAGATAGCCCTTTTCAAAGGGTTTAGGATGCTTCTGGTCTCCTGAAGCTGCTGCAGATGCCCGTCTATCGGCGTTCGGGTCTCGCTTCTGGGTGGACGGCGCTGGCACGTGTCCGTCACCGCTGCTCCCCACCCAAACTCTGCCGATAGCCCTTGCAAAGGGCTGCGCGATCCTATTCCTCACTCGAGCTGACCAGCTTTCCTTCGGTACAGCCCTCCTCCGCTCTCCGTAGGGCTCTGGTTTAGAGACTTGCTTGTCACGGGGAGGATCTTCTGTCCTATAGGTGCATCCATAAACGTGTGGGCAGAAGATATGCGCGTCCACGCTATCGCTCCCGCAAAATTTTGGGCGTCTGCAGTGCCTGACCATCGTGTGGTCATGCTGTAACGTGGAGTGGGGTCGGTACTACGCCGTCACGAACAGCTTGGCTTTCTATCCAGGTAATCTTTGGAGATGAACTACCCCGAGCGACTTCCTCGCCACCGGTCTCATCCTCACTGCGAGCGTTGAGCGTCCCCGCAGGCTTTAGCGCCCTGCGAGCGCCCTGAACCAGGCAAGGGCCGAAAGATTTGCTTTTGGTGCTTCGTCCTCTGAGAAGGACCCGCGGGCCGGCACCGCCTTCTCTGCTGCTCCGGGCTGGCCGATCGCGGCCGGTGTCGCCCCGAAGCTGCGGCACATTAAGCAGCAGGTAGAGGCAGGGTTGTAAAGGTGATGTCTTACCTGGACGGCAAAGAAACAAGAACAGAAATAAACGTGCCGTCTGCACGCGGAGCGCATCCCTTCGCGCTGTGCGCCGCTACGCGAAGGCGCTGCACGGCCCGTGGCGCACGGCGAGTCCTCGCGCTTCTCCTCCGTGGAAGACGAGCGGCTTCGCAAGGAGCAGAGCAGGCGCCGGGTCTGGTTTGTCCTTTTATTTTCTTTTCATACTTCCTTGGAGGCAGGAATCCAGGTAACCGCCGCCGTTCTGCCAGGGCTGTCGGCTGCCTCTGTGCGGCAGCTCCGCTCATAGAAACTCCTTGTGCTGCTGGAGCAGAGAGTAAGGAAACTGGTTGTTACTGGGCGGGGTGGGACTGGGGAGACCTTGTGTCACTGGAACCACGTGGCTGGGGGAAGATTTTCCTTTTAAGAAATGTCAGAGGAGAGCTGTCGTAGAGTCCGTCTCTTGCCTCGGATGCTTGTGACGGCGGCCAGTATAAACAGCTTCACGGGAAGGCAGGAGTAGAGTTGCCAGGAGGATTTTGGAGCACGCTGCAAAAAGTTTTAGCCCCGGATGATTCAGAGAGGAGGCGGATGAGAGATCCCTCGTGCAGAGAGTCCAGAGCGGAGGAAAGGAGGAGACTTTGCTCCTGCCCGGCTGGGGATGGAGCGTCGGAGCGTGTCCCACCTCGGCTGATCCACGCGTGGTGTGGCTGATGCTGCCGGAGCGCGGGCGGCCGGAGAGCTCCAGCCTGGGAGCTGGAGGAAGCCTTGACAGCGGTGCCGTGGCTTCTGGATGTCGTGGCCTTGACCTCGGGCGCCTCGCTTGGACTTTGCAAGAAAGGAGAAGCGTAGGTTGCACCTCCCGGTCCAGATCCCGTCCGGAGGTGGACATTGGAGGATTTCCGTCTGTGTTTTCTGCACCTGCAGCCTCCCTCTTGGCTCCAGGGGAGTCTTGCTGAGCGTCTGCTGGTTTCTTTTGTACGATTTTTCCTTCTGGTTCTCGGTCGGGCAGGTAGGATGGCACATACCTCGCGTTGCCTTTCAGCTTTGCTGTGTGTCAGCCTGTTAATTGCAACCCATCAATTAGTTCTGGAGGGTCTGAGGCCGGGAATAGCGGCTGGACGATGCGGTTGGTCGCGTAGGAGTCGAGGAAGACAAAAGCGTGGGTTAACACGACAGAGGAGCCCTAAAAGAAAGACAGGGAAAGGGTTGTAACCTCCCGGGGCTTCCCTGAATAAACTCGAGTGGAAATTAACTTCTGCTGATGCTGCCAGATTTCGGTTGCTTGGTCCCACCTTCCTCAGGTAGATCTCAGAGGGATATTTATCTGCACAGGCTGCGCGTCAAGAACCGGCTGTATCTAGTCCCCAGATATACCTGCTGCTCCGCTGTAATATTCATTGTTTTGGCCCAACTCGCTTGTTCCAGCTTTTAAAATAGTTGTGTTGGGTTTGTTTTTTTTTTTTTCCTTGTGGGTGCTGTATCAAATATAAATGGAAAATTGGGCTGCTGCTTTGTTTGTCTGGGAACAGCAAACCTGTCTTTCGAGCACCGGAGAAGTGAAACCGCCTAAAGCTAAAGGAACGTATAGAGGAGCACATGATGCTGAAGCTAATGACTGCCTTGCCCCTGACTCTGCTGAAGGCAGCATCGGCACAGACGGGCACCGGGCTGCGATGCTCTTGCGTTTCCGCACGCAACAACGTGCCCGTGGTGTCGTCCGTGGGCGTGGGGACGTGGTGAACCAAAAATGAAGGTGAGCCAGGAAACCAGTGGTGCTGGAAACGCGTGATTCGAACTGGAGGGGCTGTGGAGAGGAGAGCGCTCGCGCTTATAAACCGGGAGGGGGTACAGGGACCAGCTGGCGCTGGGGTGGAGAAAGAGGTTTGGAGCGCGCCTGGGCGGTGGCGATGTTCGGCAGCTGCTGGAGCGTCGGATTTGGGGACCCAGAGTCTTTGGGAAGAGCGTCTGGCCCCGAGCGACTGTGACTTGTCCCTTATATCGGGGAATTACCGGTGGAGAGCAAGGGCGATGCTCCCACCGCACCTAGGTGCTGCGTGTTGTCCGGCTCGGCTGCGGGAGTTGTGCCGGGATTCCTAGAAGGCGTTTTTCCTCCAACATCGGCCGGTCCGGTCTTGCTGACAATGCCGCGTTTCGTCTCCCGGACCGCCCAGCGTCCCTGCGGCGCGGGGGCTGAGCAGGGTGTCCCCTCTCCTCCGGCCTCCTCCTCCCTGGGAGCCTCTTAAATGTTGGCTCTAAACTGACACCAGCTTTTTTTTTTTTTTTTAGGTAGTCTTGCTCACCTACAGAGCTGCAACTGGAGAAAATTACAGTCTCTATCAAGTCAGAAACAAAACATGTTTTATAGCTCTCTTGTTTTCCCCTGGGGGATTTTGCCACCATTTGAGAATTTTGTTTGAATTTTTTTTTTTTTTTAAATAAAGTTCCTTAGGGAAGCGAGAGGGAGATCTGCTTCCTGGGACGTGCCAGATCTCCAGGAGCGTTTTGCCGGAGGGAGGCGAGTCAGGATGATCTGGTTTGCGATGCCGTGTTGGTGAAGATGTGCCGTCGTGCCCGTTGCCTCCCGTCCTTCAGGTGTGAGCCGAGCACGCCCGTGTTGTCTGGTGCAGCTGAACGGCATCGCTCCACGTGCACCCGTTTAACGTGGTCCTATTACTGGCTGATTAACGAAGCCGGTTTCTTCTGAAAAGCGGCTAAAATTCAGAGAGGGGGTGGAAATCTGCTCTTGCTTAGTTTATAATCCCAGATTGCTGCTAAAGAGATGTTCCACAGCCAGTCCTTGTTCACGAGTCAAACCGGGGAGGTTTAATCTCTGCTCTTCGTTTGGGTCACTGGGGCACGGAGCAGGGCCGGTGCTGAAGCTCCTGGCTGTCTGACCTTCCGACTCGCTGAATAGCCCGTGGTTGAAAGAATTCCTGCTCTTTTCTGCTGATTTTTGGATGAAGTCGAGTGCTCTCCCCTGGCTTGCCCAGTTCTGCAGTCGAGGTGCTCTGGAAATTCCCAGGGCTCCCAGTAAAGCTGGAGTTTTTCCTCTCCCCCTCCCCCTCCTCGCAGCTGAGTGCTAACGCTGAAGGGCCCCATTCAATAAAGAATCTGAAGCCTAATTTAATTTTTATTGAATCTGGCTGAAAGCGTGTGCTCCTTACCAAGCCTGGAAAGCCTCCTCTTGAAAGGATTAAATAGTTGTGGTACCTGTTTCTGATAACAGTGCTTTTGATTTGTTTCTAGCACCGAAGCCACTTATGTTAACGGGGGAGGGCATTTTGAAACCCTTCAGACACCATCTACTCGCGTCTCTGCAAGCAGGGGTTTCATTCATGGTCTGCTCGGTCCTTCCCTCCTGCAGCAAGGGGATGCTGCCGAAATCCCGCTGGCTGCTGGCCGTCGAGTTCTGGAGGCTGGTGCGTTGTTTCCTCGGTGTTTGTCAGCCCGGATCTTGATTTCCTACCCGGTGCGTTCCTCTTCTGCGTCCTGAGACGGCGTTTCCGTAATTTTCCAAAAGACAAACTGTTCATCCTCCAGCTCCGTGCTAGCGGGTGACGGCAAAGCTGGAAAATCACGGGGGTGCTGTGATGCTCGGGGACGTGGTACCACTCTCGCGATGGAGCAAGACGTCTCCACGTAGGTGAGGGACACCCAAAAACCCACTTTGGTGATGGGACCGGTAGGTCTCTGGGCTTTCTGCAGGGAGAGGGAGGCGGAAGGAGACCTTCTCTTTCCCCACGTAACAGTTCAAAGCGGCTGCCGCGGGTCTTTAAAGGAACGCTCACGTTTCATGGCGGTGCTTTAGCTTGCTTAAAGAACTGCCTGCGAAGGGGCATGGCTCGATCTGAGACTTCATCGGAGCCCAGCAACTCTCCCTTTGGGTACCTGGCTTTTTTTTGTCCGTGCCGGGTTTGCTGGATGTGGCACCTTTCGGTGCAGATGTCACCTTTCATATTTTTTAAAACGGGTACATTTTTACGACGTTCTGATGGTTTTCCTCGCGCAGGTACATCTCACTCCCCTTCCGAAGGCCAGAAGACACCCGCTGTGCACTCAGGAAGCCTGAGCCTCCTTTGTGCGCTCTGGTATTGTTTTATTTTTCTGCTGTTTTATTTTTTCTTGCTGCATTTGTCTTGGCGTCAGAACACATGACGTGAAATATCCATGTGCGTGAAGCAGTGCAAGGTTTTTGAGTACCAAGACATAATTGGGTGAAATTGCTTCAGATTGCTCATCAGTCAAGGTGGCACCAGCTCTCCTGTGCTCGGTGTGTGTTGCTTTGGGGTTTTTTTAAGCGATATATTCAGCTTACGTACCAATGTGGAGCTCGTTTCATAGGGACGAAGCGGCTTCCCAGTAGGGAAGAACCTGCAGGATGACTTGACCGCACCGTGGGTGGGTACCACTATCTAGGGATGCTTTTTTAACGTGTCCTCAAGCAAACGCCGAAGCGACGGCCGGTTAGAAAGCGCCTGTGCGCCCTCCCCGTGCGTCAGCCTTTGTCTGCCAGGTATCTGGACTTCTCCCTCCTCCTCCTCGCTCTCTTTTATCTCCCAAGAGTATGAAGTGGAGGAAGCAGCCGTGGAGGCCCTTTCATGGCTGAGTTAATTGGAGCTCGGCGCTTTCCCAGCAGCCGGATCCAGACCGCAGCGCTGGGTGCGGTGAGGCTTCTCTCTATCCCATGGTGTCTTAAATAACCCACCGCCACTCACTTCAATTTAACCTGGGGTCACTTCTTAGGGATGGGGGTGGAGAGCAGCATTTTATGTGTCTTCCTTGGCTTGCCCGTGCTTGCCTTTCTATATTTGGTTGCAGTAGACGTGCATTTTCCTGCAGAGAGACGAGACTGTCAAGTAGAAAGAAGTCTGAGGTGCTCACCCTGAATTCGGCAGCCTCTTTGAGATCGGGCTGTGCCAGAGGCTTGGTCGGACTTTTTTTCTATTGCATTCCAGATTTGCATTTGTTTTCTTGCTGCCTGCCACGACTGCGCCCCTTTTTTTAAGAGTAAGGTCTCTCTAGCCCGGTTCGTACCCTTGAAACCATATTGATGCTGTAGTTGAACTCGTGTGACAGCTGCACTTCGGAAGATGTGTAATTATAGGGGATTTAGAACTGAGCCAGAACAACATTTTCCTGGCAGAAATTTGGCTCAGCGAAGCTTTATCTCGTGAGTGACTTGGAGCCAAGTTTAGGAAGCTCCACCTGAAGCGAGCGTGGAGGAGCAGAGGTGCCCGAGATTCGGCTGCTTTGGCCTCGTCTTTCAGCTCGGAGCGCGCAGACCTTATTAACGAGCCCCCGCGAGCCGCTGGCCTGCGGAGCGAAAAAAGTTATCGGCGTTCTTGAGACGGCCCCGTCTTAATTCTGACTTATTCCCTGGTTGTTTGTCACCGTCCCCAGCCGCGGTCTGCATGTTGGTAGGTGAAGACCTCACCGAGCTGGTCTTTCCTTCTTTTCAGGTGGAGCTCCCTTGGCTTTTTTTTGTTGAGGCTGGTTTCTTATCAGCCTGGGAGCAGAGAGATGGGGTTGGGATGGGCTCTGCGGCTCCTTCCCCTTTTTTTACTGCATCTGTTTGCCACGGGGCATTTTTGCACCTGGAGGAGAGGCAGGCGGTCGGCCGGGGAAGATGGAGAGTGAGCGTGGGTGGAGATGCTCTTGTGTGTGCCTTCATCCTTTGAGTGAGAAGCGCCTCGCATTCCTCGCCGACTAACAGGGCAACTTCGCCCGAGAGAGTAGAAAGAGCAGGAAAAACCGCATGGTAGGGGATTTTCTGTATTTTGGAAGCTTGCTACCAAACTTGGCGTGCCGTGGCATTCATACCGATAGCGGGGGAGACTCAAAGCACGCCCCGGGTCCCCTCAAAAAACCAAAAGTCCATGGCATGAAGCCTGCGAATGAAGCCTTACAAAAACCAAGGCTGGGCACGCGTGGTGCGAGAAGGAGCCGAGCCGCCCTCATTGTGTCCCCGGACGACTCGAGTGTTTTCCGGCTCCCCTTTCTAGTAAATCTTGTCAAGTGGCGGACGGCGGTGTGTTAATGCCGAACGAGGGATTGGGCCCTCGTTCTCAAGGGTTTTGGGGTGCTCTCGCCCTTCAGGTGCGTGCGGTTCCTTCTGCTTGGGAAACTCCCCGCCTGGCTGGTTTAGGATTGGGACTAAAAGCGCGCAGCACCGCTGCCGGCAGGTCACCGCATGCAGGCGCGTGGGAGGTCGGCGCTCCCCGGGGCGGGAGGCTGGGCTCGGAGGTCCCCGCCGGCCCCGGGGGAGTTAAGCCGGGTCTGCCGCAGCCGTTTTCTGTTTGCTGTATTACTGATTGTGTCCTTATGTCAACCTCTGTCCCGCAGGATGGACAGGATGACGGAAGATGCTCTGCGCCTGAACCTCTTGAAACGGAGCTTGGATCAAGCAGACGATCGGGATGATGTCCTGGCAAAGAGGTTGAAAATGGAAGGACATGAGGCCATGGAGCGCCTGAAGATGCTGGCACTGCTGAAGAGGAAAGACCTCTCGGGCATCGAGGTGCCCCACGAGCTCCCGGTGAAACAGGATGGTGTGAAAGTCTATGAAGAAAAGCTGAATGGGAGCCTTAGGCCCCATGGGGATGGCAGGACTGCAGGGAGGCCGGGGAAGGAAAACATTAACGATGAGCCGGTGGATATGAGCGCGAGGAGAAGGTAGGTGCCAAACGGCCAGAGTCTGTAGCGTGCCTGTTGTTAATCCTGTGCTCTGCCAGATGCGAGAACCCAAGTCAGAAATTAAATCGACGTTTTGCGGTCCTGGGGGCCTGGGGGAGTCTTCCCGGTGTCTGCGAGGTCCCTTTGGCTGAACGCCGAGGAGCGGAGCTTGCTCTCCCAGTAGAGTTTCTCTGGAAGGCATTCAGCACTGTTCTTTCATTGTTTTTGCTTCTGCTGCCCTTCTTATTCCTCCCCAAAACCGGATGGATTTTGTTTCTTCCTCCATCCATACGTTCGGTATTATAAGCTACAACGGTTGGGTGGCTGGCGGAGCAGACCCTGCCGGTGCGCGCGAAGGAGGAGGGCTTCCCCTCCAGCCAGGACTTTTTATTAGCACCTACAAAAGTGTCAGCCGAAGTCCTTTACTTAGCTGGAGGCCAGATCTGAGCAAGCGGCGCGGACAGTCGCTCTCGAAGCTGACCCTGGTCAGGCCAGTGCCTCTGCGAGGGAGAAGTAAACGTTTTTTCCTGCTGAGCCTGAGACTGCTCACGAGAAGCAGTTGCCTGAGCGATCGAGTGCTGGTGAGTTGTGTCTGTTTTCCAGGAGAAGCTTTGGCGTTCTTCACGCTCTCCGTATGTGCAGCGCGCGCACACACCTGATTTTTATCATCGGTGAACTCCGGCAACTCAATTTCCGCAGCCAACATCTGCAGCCAGGTTCTGCGCGGGGGAGTTGGAAGGTCACACATGAGAGCCCGTCCCTTGTGCCGCGCAGCACCGGTGCATCCCGCCTCTGTTCTTATTTCAGCTTTCCTGGGAGGGAGAAGGAAACAAATGTTAACGATTTTGATTTTTGGCTTGATTTGGATACCGAACCAGCGCAGGCTTGGCTAAGAGGCTGAGGAGCAGAGCGGAGGAGTCCTGTTTTAAGTGGGTGCAAAGCGCTGAGACCTTCCCGTGATGTTTTGCTTGGTGAAAAGCTGGACGTGAGCCGGCAACGTGCGCTGGCAGCCCAGAAAGCCGACCGAATCCCGGGCTGCATCGGCAGCAGCGTGGCCAGCAGGGCGAGGGAGGGGTCCTCCCCCTCTGCTCCGCTCTGGTGAGACCCCCCGGGCGCTGCGTCCAGCTCGGGGGGCCTCAGCACGGGAAAGACCCGGACCTGTTGGAGCGGGGCCAGAGGAGACCACAAAAATGATCCGAGGGATGGAAAAAGGCCGGGAGAGCTGGGGTTGTTCAGCCTGGAGAGGAGAAGGCTCCGGGGAGACCTCACTGCGGCCTTTCAGTACTTGTAAGAAAGATGGGGACAGGCTTTTGGTAGCGATAGGACAAGAAGTAATAGTTTTAAACTAAAAGAAGAGAGATTCAGACTAGATATAAGTAAGAAATTGTTTACGCTGAGGGTGGTGAGACACTGGCACAGGGTGCCCAGAGAGGTGTCCCCATCCCTGGGGACATCCACGGTCAGGTTGGACGGGGCTCTGAGCACCCTGCTCTGGTTGAAGATGTCCCTGCCATGGCAGGGATTGGACTAGATGACCTTTAAAGGTCCCTTCCACCCTAAACCATTCCATGATTCTGTGTTTTCTTGGTGCCTCAGAAGAATGGCTGCACCCTGCTCAGGAACCAGGTATCTGCGGCTGAAGCGTGTTTGAAGGAGGCGGGTGGTAATTCCTGTGCGAAGCTGCAGCCTGCAACCACAGGAGCTGCGTTCATGGGCCTGGAGGGAGATGCCGGTGTCCCAACTGGTTGAGAACGTCTTTGCGTCTGGACGTACGGAAAGTTTGGCTGCTTCGGCAGGAAGGTCCGAGGGCAGGGTGAGCCCTCTCCGTGACGGGGTGCGTGCTGCCAGCGTCGTCTGTTCTCGCTCTCCCTGTTCATCGAGGAACTGGGATCGTGATTCAGCAAAACCGGGGGTTGTTTGTCTTCGTCCATGCATCATATCGGGGTCTTTTCCTGTTGGCTTTTGGATAACGAGGGGGTGCTGCCCGCGCTTCTGGGGGGCTCCTGTCCCCACGGGGGCTGGTGAGCAGGTGATGGATGGGGGATTTGAAGGCAGGGGATCTCAATGCTTCAAGCCCCTTCTGGGTGCTGTCAGTATAGTAAATATTATAAAGATTAATGCCTTCATAGGCACTTCCTTATCTGTCACACCCTGGCTTGCCAGAGCATCCGAAGTGGTGAACAGACCTGGAATGCCGGAGGTGGGAAGAAGAAAACCACGTGGATTATTTTGCTTTAATGACAATATACGTGGCTTAAATCTGCCCGGCCACCTCTGCCACTGGTTTAGCCTCCCGTAAAATCTGAAGAACTGCATGCGGTGGGGCAGAGACATTATTATTGTGGACCACGGGAGTTTATCTGCGCTCGTGGGAGCATTTGGGTACAAGCAACACCCTTTGTGGGTGCTCGGGGTTTACTTGTGTCCTGCTCCGAGTGCATCGTCGGGGTGCGGCACCTCTGCAAAGTGCCGTTCTCCCAAAAAGCCCTGTGGGTGAGACAGCACGGCTGATACTCAGCCGCTGGGCAAATGGGTTTAAGCTCTCGAGGTGTTAAACGCTGTAGGAATAACCGTGGCTCTGGGTAGGTTCCTCGCAGGTCGCCTGCTCCCCGAAGAGCTGGCAGGGGAGTGTGGGGCACGGCTGAGGGCTGCGTGCTCCGCTGAGTTGCTTGAATGTTGTGCAGGACGTGGGGCATCCACGGACGCGTGAATCACTAACTGTGATTGAAAAGAAATCCGCCCTAAAAAGAGGTAGAAAAATTCTGCTACAAGTTTTGAAATAATTGAGTGCGAAAAAAAGTGTCTTTAGCAAGAGAAATAAGGCTGGGGGTGTTTAATTTTCCAAACCAGCTGATAAGGGGTCACTGAGCTGGAGTTTGCTTGGGAATGTGCTCCACGTCTCCTCACCTCTGCCTGCCTCCTGCGCTGTCGGCGCAGCTCTTCTTCCAGTAGTTTTGTTGTAATTATGCTCTTGCCTTGACAAAAGTAAATAAAACAACCCTGACGTGTTCAGCAATTCTTTGCAGATGGCCCTGTTTTCCCCTGTCTGGCTTTGACTCCGGCTTTGCTTTTTTCCCCTCGATGGAATGTAAATAAAACAGCCTGGATGTATCTGGATGCTTGTGCAAAATAATCACCAGCAGCCGTAATGACAGCCCGCGTTTAGGAAAATCCTGAACCAAAATCCGATGCTTTATTACTCCGGTTGTGCCCGAGATGTGGCCGAGGACGCAAGAGGAGCAAGAAAAGCTGTTGTGCTTAATGCTTGATTGCCTTCAGTCTCTCTGGTCCGATAGCCCGGGATGCAGTCACTCAAAGCGAGCGCATCCAGAGGCTTGCAGCAAAATAAGGGACTTGGTTTTGGTGCCTGCGGGGTCTGTGCGAGCGGCCCTGATGCTGATGGGGGAAGGGACCCTCGGCTGAAGCCTGACGCGTTGTGATTTTTGATCCTGTGCGTACCGCAGAGCCTCCTCTCCGAACACGTGGTCGTCACGGTATTTGTTGACATTTGAAACTCTGGGGAATGGTGGCTGGGAGTTGACCCGGGATACCTGCTTCGTTGGGAGGACCTGTTTATTCCTGAGCGGTTTCGTGTATAGACGTGCCCTAACGGATACCCTGGAGATGGGCACCTTGGGTAGCTCACGGCAGAAGCCAGATAAAACGCCGTGGGAGGGTGACGGGCCGCTCAAGAGCTGTTGAAGACTCACGCAAAAGCAGCTCTTGCTCTTGGCCAGCTAAATATAAAACTCCGTGGATGCAGGGTGGTTTGCCTGGAGTGGCTCGGGCTGACTTTATCTCGATAGGATGCTCTGGACCTTCTCTGCCGAGCGCGCTGCTGGGACGGACCACAAACTCAGCCCCAGCTGGAAACCCTCCTGCCACCGGCGACCTGAGAAACCTCCTCCTCCGCTCCGGAGAGGGAGCAGCAGCTGGAAAACCCCTGGTTTGGGTCCCACACAGAGCGGCCGTGGGGTGCTGAAAGGAGATCCGCAAGAACAGGATATCTATTGATCAGCAGATACCGCGTTCATATGATGCCTTAAGTGTGCGATGGCCCACAAAGAGGCCATTGAGGGCTCTGAAATAACGCACCCACAAATACCACGCAGAGCTGTGTCCCAGCGCTTTTGGGCTCAGCCAAGAGCTTTCACGGCTTTGATTTCTTCTTTTTTTTTTTTTTTTTTTCTGATGGTTTGGAGCCGCGCTGCTGGGGGCATTTCTCCAGCTGAAGAGCGACTTGCAAACGCCGTGGTCGATGGGGTTTGCAGTGCAGCGGCCGGAGAAGGGGGCAGCTACGCAGCACTAGCGCTTTGAAATACCCACGAAAGCGGCTGTAACGTTTGGGAGACGAAGCTGCCAAAGGCAAAACCCCCTGCGAGCCAGCGTCCTGCTCCGAGCACCCTCTCCGGACCCACCGCCCTCGGAGCGGCCGAGCCTGGGAGCTGGGATTCGGCTCCGTGCTTCCTCCTGGGTGTTCAAAGCTAGAAGTTTCGGATAAGATAATCTGTGCATCTCCTCCCCACCAGCCTCACACCAAAGACCTTCCAGTGCGCCCGAGAGCGATAAGTCTGTCTGCCTCGGTGGCAGCGCGCCCGGCACCTTTATAACCGCGGTGCTCGTGCTGCTTCGCGCTGGACTATTTAGCATTTTTCCAAGGCTCTCCAAGCACCATTACATTAAATTGATGATAGCAGAGGGCTTTTATTAGTGCCTCCTTACTCTGAACGATGCCACCACGAACAGTGCGGTGCTTGGATACAGCTGGATTATAGCATTGATTTTTTTTTTTTCTTTTTTTCTTTCCCCCCCCCCCCCCCGGTGATGGGCTGTTGGCGTTGCTGCTCCTTTCATTTACTGATTTCTAGGTCACGCTTCAATTGGATCTTTTGACTCCACGCAGGGTATTTATTCAGATTTTCCTTTATGGAGTGACCTTTTAAAATAGATTTGTCTTGAGATAGGCTTGGAGTATTTACATTTCTGTTAACTGGGGGAGTTTGCCCGTTCTCATCTCCAGCACCGTGGTGATCTTCCTGAGTAAGTACGAACAACACCAGGCCAGAGCATCTACCCCGTTCCCTCTCATCCCGGCACCTGGCTACGGTTCCGTCTCTCTATTTAGTTACTGTATGGCTCATTATTAACACCCGACTGCTCCTCTCGCAGATAGGATTTGCATCACGTGTTTGCTTACCTGGCGCTTAAAACAACCCACCTTTCACCCTGGTGAAGAAAACGTTTTTGAACGAGTCTTTTCCCTCCTGCGAGCGGAGGATGCTTCTGTCCTAAAGCCGGCAGTCCGCTGGTGCTCCGCGCAGAGCGGTGCCGAGCGCCGGTTCACATCCGTGGTGGAGGGGAGGGTTGTCCCGCTCCCAGATTTGCTGCCGATGTCTCGGTGTTGTGGCTCAGGTTTTGTTTGTTTTTTTTTTTCCCCTCCCTTTTGTTACGCAGTGACCAGGACAGGGGACGATTAACCCCTTCGCCAGATATAATTGTCCTCTCCGATAATGAGGCATCCAGTCCCCGTTCCAGCTCTCGTATGGAGGAAAGACTTAAGGCAGCAAATCTTGAAATGTTTAAGGTAAGGGGTTTCTCGGCTCTCCCGGAGAGCCGTTCTGCTGCAGGGGGTTCTGCTTTTCTGAAGGGTTTGGGAGCTGAGGGGGTTTCTGAGCAACGCGGTAACTTCTGGGCGTAACGATCCAGCTCTCGCATCCTTGGTTATCCCCGGTCCAGAGTCTTGCTCGTATAAAAGCTTCCTCATGCTCTCTTGCCACCAAGGCAGGTTTCAGCTGTTTGAGTTTTGACTGATTTTTCTGCCTTTTGGTAGGGTAAAAGCATAGAGGAGCGACAGCAGCTGATCAAGCAGCTTCGGGATGAGCTACGGCTGGAGGAGGCCAGGCTGGTGTTGCTGAAGAAACTGAGGCAAAGTCAGCTGCAGAAGGAGAATGTGGTACAGAAGGTGAAGCTCCGAGCAGCATCGTTTGGGGCCGGGTGGGATAAGGGGAAGGTGCTTGGCCTCGCAGCAGCCTGTTAGCGGGCAAACACGACGGCTTGCTCTGCTCTTGGACCTTCCTTTACTCCGTGTTTGTCCTCCTGTGTGATGTTTCTTCCCAAATTGGGTCTGTAGCGAACCCACAGCCCATCCTGCCTGGCGCGCTGCCCTCGCGGCCGGCTGAGAAGATAAATCTGTGCAGCTCCGAAGTATTAGCGTTGGATGTAGCATCGATGAGGCTTGGTCCACGTCAGCTCTGGCGATGGATTTCCTTCCCAAGCACCGTGCACTGATGCCGGTTCTCATTTTCTCTCAATCTAGACTCCAGTTGTCCAGAATGCAGCGTCTATTGTCCAGCCATCTCCTGCTCACGTGGGACAGCAGGGACTGTCCAAGCTTCCCTCCAGGCCTGGAGCTCAGGGGGTTGAGCCTCAGAACTTAAGGACATTACAGGTGAGCCTTCCTGACACCCGTTTTCTGTGCAAAAGGCTATAATTTTGCCTGGTGCATACGCCACGCTGCATGTTTGTCTCTGCCTGATCGAGATGCTTTTTCCAAGAGGCAGATAAATGCTGGCAGTTCTCAGCACCGTCAGCAGAACAGTCTGGTGTCCCACAGTTGGTCTGGGAAGTTCTCTCTTTGAAGCTGATCAGCGGAGATGAACCATCCCCGTAACGCTTCATTGCCTGTCCCAGCTCTTGGCCCCTTGCACGATGTGCGTGGGGAGGTCTGGGGAGCGCTCTGCAGCTTCAGAAGTGGCAGGTTTTTCAGCAGGGAGGTCTGGAGGTTAGTCCAGCCCACGATTCGGGTCGTGTGGGGTGGAAGGAGCGGAATTCAGAGGTGGTGGCCCCGAAGCAAGTTGTCTGCTGCTTGGCGATGCAAGTTGTAGGGCTGCAGGGAGAAAACGGCTCGTTTGCACGAACCCGCAGGAAGGGCCGGTCAGACCGTTTTGAAATGGTGCAGAATGGTCAGAGGAAGAGGGTGAAGAAAAATGCAAACAAAGCAGGGAATTGAAATGTTTACCTTCTTTGGGAAAGCGCCATGGGCAGAGCGGGGTGCTGTCTGCCACGGCTACCTTTCTGGAAGAATGCTAATTCTAGATGACACGATTGTTTAATGTTGCGCGGGTAAACAAGAAGCCAACGGTATGAGCTCACTGGAAGAAGGGAATCGGCGTGTGGAGCGGGATGTTGACGCTGACGGGCGATGGGGGTTTCTTTCCTGGGGCTTGGTTCAGCTCCGCTGCAGGACCTGGGGTCCCCTGGCACCCTGGGGCACGCTCTTACCCCTCCCCAAGCGTTCCTCTTCCCCGAGGACTGTAGCATCAGGAGGTGGACCTTGTTCTTTCAGCAGGAGGCTGTCAGTTCTATTTCTTTGATAATATATTGGGATATGCAAAGTCCCAGCGATGCGGTTGTGAACCCAGGTGCTGGGAAGATGCTGTATGGGATGAGGATGGAGGCGATCCTCCAGCGTGTCTGCCTGTAGCTTTCTCTCCTGCTTTTGCCAAAGGACTTTCATTTCAATCTTGCTGATCATTTACTCCCTCCATTAACCATCTTCTTTGTTTGTGGCATTTGTTTTCTTTGCTATGGCAACGATTCCGGGTCAAGTCTATTGTGGCTTCGCAGTGGGATCGGGCTGGTAAAGGAAACGGGCTTTAGGAGAAGAGGAAACGCATTGTTTGCACAGTCTTTGTGAAGCTTTTCTTACGTGTGACAGCAAAGAACCTCATCTAGAACAAGTCTAATAGAAGGGGGGAGTGGGGGAGAACAAGGTTGTCGGGCAGGAGGAGTTTAATGTTTTTTTAAGATCATCTCTGATGAAAAAATTGAGCCCTTCTACCTGTCCTCCCCCCTTGGAGCCGTTCTGGCGGTGCTCGGAGACGCGGAGACCTTGCTGTTTGCTGAGCGTTAGGAGAAGCCTGGGCAGGTCAGGCCCTGGCTCAGCCTGCGCTCAGGTCTTCCCCGTCCCAGGGTCGTGTTTCTGACTGCCCGGGATTGAGGTTTGCAACTCGCCTCCGCATTCCTGCCCCGACGGCGAACACCCCGCTCCCTGGCAGTCGGGACCTCACAACTGTTTCACTTCGAACTCGGGCACCGCTGTGAATTCGGGTTTTAACAGTTCACGCAGCTGGCAAACAGCCTCCTTATTTTTAATCCCCTCTTTTCCCCTTGCATTTTTCCATATTGATCAAACTGACGGGGTTGTTTTTAATGCAAAGACGAGCCACGAATGTCTGTTTTGAAAATTACCATCCAAAACATCCCAGCCTAGATCCTGGAGGTCCGTCCTCTTCCCAGTGAGCTGGCTGGCCCCTGGGAGGCGGTTGCTCCACGAGATTCCTACCCCTTTTCTTGACTCAGGTGCAATTCCAGCCTCTCTACAGAAAACATGAGTATGTTACCTTGAGACATCCTCCCTCCAGGCAAAATGGCTGTGATTATTTAAAATAAAGGACAATTAGAGGAAAAGTTAAGTCCTTTGAGCCGTGTCTCACGATAGAAGTTAACTGGAATTACAGATAAGTGGAAATGCTCTGCTGTTGCAGAGTCCGATCAGGGAACTAAAAATTCTGGTTTGCTTCAAGTCCTTTTTTTTTTTATTATTATTATTGATTTCTTTGTTTCCTTTCTCGGCAGGGTCACAGTGTCATTAGGTCTGCCACAAATACGACTCTGCCCCATATGCTTATGTCGCAGCGTGTGATTGCTCCGAACCCTGCCCAGTTACAAGGGCAGCGGGTTCCTCCGAAACCTGGCCTCATCCGCACTACAACTCCAAGCATGAATCCAGCCATCAACTACCAGCCGGTAGGTTACGGATCTGTCGCTGGGTTTTGGGCACCCTTGCCTGGTGGGGTTAGCAAGGAGGGAAAACAGGAGCTGCCTGATGAGCGCCGCGGAGGTGCTCGGAGCTCAGCGTGAGATGTCGGAGCGAAGCTTGCAGGTGGAAATATATCCCAAGCGTGGACGAAAACGGATGTCCTTGACCTGTGTGGAAGAACGAAACGATAAATAATTGTCAAACTTCCTATTTGGAGCTGCCAGCTACCAAAGCGCGGGTTCATCCGAGCAGCACTGGCCGCCTGCTGTAACAGCGACAGGAGGACCCCAGCGAAGCGGGGTGACTGGTTTGTGAGCAGGACTGGTTCCTCTTCCCGCAGTCAGTAGCGAGCACTCGCTCGTCTGTGCTTTTCTTCCGCTTCTCTCTGCCGGAAGAGCGCGGCGAGCTCCCTGCAGTCGGAGCAGGACGCTTAAAACCATTTGTTTTACTTTTGGAAGAGTGGAAAGACTTCTGTGAAGACTGGAAACGGAGCGGGGGGGGGGAAATAACGCTTTCCAGTTCTAGCACTGGGGCTGCCTAAAGCAATCAAACCTTTCTCCTGCGTCCCCTGCGCTGTGGGACGGTCTCTGTTCCTCATCCCAGACTGCGACGCTTGGCTGAGATGCTCTGTGCGTGTGCGGGCCCAGGTTAACGACCCCTGTTAATTCCTTTTAGGCTTTGTTGCCAGTTCTTAAGCCATTTAATCTGTCCTAACGATAGCATAGTGCAGATTTGTAAATTATAAACATGACTACACCACAATCTGAAAGTCTTGCATCTGAACAGCTGTCAAACAAACCTAATTATGTGTTCGATTAGAAAAACCACCCCAAATACTCTTACAGAAGAGTTGTAAGTTCATTGGTGTTAATTCATCAACTATTTATTTAAATCGGCATGAGTTATCCTTGATCAGCTCTGCCGTTAATTTTCCTGGGCCTGCATTAGAACAACTGGTTTGGGATTAGCTTGGTTCTCTGCCTTTTTTTCCCAATCAGCGAAGTGTTAGCAGTCTTAAGAAAGAAAACTGGGGCAAACTGGTTGATCTTCCCTGTATTTTCTCGATTGACACAACCGTGTCCCCTGAGCTCTGGTAGCTGACCCCGCTTGAATCGCTGAGAGCGTTTGTTACTGTTTGGGATTTTCCCCTTTGCACGCGTGGAAGCGTTCGTACCCTGGGAAGCAGGTAGGCTGGGTGAAAGGCTGGCAGCAGCCTGGGCTTAAATAGGTTGCAGGCTGATGGCTTCTTATCACAAAAGACTGCGAAAGCTGCATCCTCAGGTCAGCAGAAGTCTTTGTGCTTTGCTACCGTCACGTGCCAGAGGGACCGCGCATCCAAATGAAGGGAGGACGCAGAAGAAAGCTGCTGGAAATGGAAGAGGAGGGAACTGGCACGTTCGGAGCACCTGTGTGGGAGGGGACGGGCACCATCTGGCAGCGGGGATGCTGCCTGGGCGCCTGCCAGAGCAGCGAAGCAAGAGGTGGAGGAGCGGAACTCGGCAGTGAGCGATGGTGCCGGCGCGTGAATCACGGCGCTCAGCCCTGCCTACGCCGGGTCCTGAGGCTGGGCCCTGCGCACAGGTTCCCTTCCCTGCAGAAGTCCCCAGGCTGCTCTGGATGCCGAGAGTCCTCCTGCGGATTCCAGTGCACTGGAGGTTCCTCGGCACCGGCGCTGCTGATGGCTTTATGGTAGGGGCTGAGGCTCCTCCTGCCGACTCCGGTGCACCGGCGGCTCCTTGGCACCAGCGCTGCTTTATTGTGGGGGCCAAGACGTGCTCCCGAGTCCCAGCACGGCTCCTGTCTCCCCAGGTCATAGAATCATAGAATCGTAGAATGGTTTGGGGTGGAAGGGACCTTCAAAGACCACTGAGTCCAACCCCCTGCCATGGGGGGGACATCTTCAACCAGAGCAGGGTGCTCAGAGCCCCGTCCAACCTGACCGTGGATGTCCCCAGGGATGGGGCATCCCCCACCTCTCTGGGCACCCTGTGCCGGTGTCTCACCACCCTCAGCGTAAAAGATTTCTTCCTTGTATCTCGTCTGAATCTCCCCTCTTTCAGTTTAAAACCATTCCCCCTTGTCCTGTCGCAACAGGCCCTGCTAAAAAGCCTGTCCCCATCTTTCTTACAAGCCCCCTTTAAGTACTGGAAGGCTGCAGCAAGGACTCCCCGAAGCCCTCCCTTCTCCAGGCTGAGCAACCCCAACTCTCTCAGCCTGTCTTCGTAGGGGAGGTCCTTTTGGGAACGTTTGCGGACAGAGGGAGGGTTTGAGCGGGCGATCTGGCTCCTCCAGGTTACCTTAGGGGCTGAGCCGTCGCTGGGGACTGTGTTAATTTTCAGTATTAATCCTCATCTCCTCTTCCTCACCAGCAATCAAGTTCTTCTGTTCCTTGCCAGCGTACGTCGTCTTCAGCCATCTATATGAACCTTGCCTCTCACATCCAGCCTGGCACTGTGAACAGGGTGTCGTCTCCGCTCCCCAGCCCCAGTGCTCTGAACGACGCTGCCAACTCCCAGGCAGCCGCCAAGCTTGCCCTGCGCAAGCAGCTGGAAAAGACGCTGCTGGAGATCCCACCCCCGAAGCCGCCCGCTCCCCTGCTGCATTTCTTGCCCAGCGCAGCCAACAGCGAGTTCATCTACATGGTGGGGCTGGAGGAGGTGGTGCAGAGCGTTATCGACAGTCAAGGTGAGCTCGGGGGTCGGCAGCTTTCCCCGACCGCCGCGATACCGTGCTCCCGCTGCTTTTTTTTTCTTTTTTTTTTTTTTGCAAACAAAATCTGCAGCTTGGGAGGCTGCGCGCAAACGGTTTCTGGGCTTACCCAGCCCTGGGCTCCGCTCCTTCTTGCTGCGGCTGCCTGCAGCGGAGGGGAGGGCAGAGCCTGGACCCCCCCGGGCATTAGGGAGCTGCGGGCACGGAGCCGGTCTGGCGGGGCTGGCAGCCTTGACGTGCCAAGCCGGCAGCCGGCCCCGGAGCAGCGGTGTCTGTGCCCTGGGGCTCGTGGGGCTGTGCCCACTTGGGGAGGGGTCTCCCAGGCTCTTCCCTTGCCCTGAACGAGTGTTTGGGAGGTGAGATGCAAAATCCTCGGAGCTGTGACTGCCCGGGATTCCGTCCCTGCGGGACCATGGAGATTTTGGCTCCCACCTCACCGTTCCCTCCGGGTTGTCACCTCCCAGCTGGCCGGGATCTATCCTGTGCTCTTCCAGTGCGGGCTCAGCACGGCGTAGCTGCGGTGCATCGCTGGCTCGCCTGACTCAACCAAGACCCCCAGGTTTTTATAGTCTTGTAGAAGTGGTCCCAGCACCACCGCGTTGTTCTGTCCCTGGGGCAGAACAGATCTCTCCTGTGTCTCTCCCGGGATGCTGAGCTCTTGCCCAGAGCGGGGTTGGACTTTGATGCAACGCTGTCCTGAAAATCCCTTTATTTGCTGGACCTTTCCTCCCCTTCCGATGGTGCCCGCAGGAGCCCGTTGCTGTGGTGCCCGGGGCGGAGGAGGCGGTGTGAGAGTGTGGGCTGTCCCGTTTTCCCACCTAAGTCTCGTTTTTGGTGACTCCCAGGGAAAAGCTGCGCGTCCCTCCTGCGTGTGGAGCCCTTTGTCTGTGCCCAGTGCCGCACCGACTTCACCCCTCACTGGAAGCAGGAGAAAAACGGGAAGATCCTGTGCGAGCAGTGCATGACTTCCAATCAGAAGAAGGCGCTGAAGGCAGAGCACACCAACCGGCTGAAGAACGCCTTCGTGAAAGCTTTGCAGCAGGAGCAGGCAAGTACACGGCCCCTCTGCGAGCTGCGCCCGCGGGGCACGTTTGCTCCGGGAGAGCCTGGAGCTTCCCGCCCCGGGCTCGGGGACCCCCTGCTCCCCTTCCCTTTGCACGTCTCCAGCCGCGTGGCTTTTCGGGAGGTCAGTCGGGGTTCCCCGTGCGTGAGCTTGAGAAGTTTGCCTTCTCTGTGGGGATGCCCAGCTCGGCATGTGGAGCTTCTAACAGCGAAAGGCTGGTGCTGAGTGTCCAGAGTACTCCGGAGCGGCTGCTCCTCTCCCTTTGCGCGTTGTTTTCCCCCTGGAAAACAGCTCGAGAGCTGGCTGGGGACGGCTGCCTTCCCTCCCCGGTTTTGCCACTGACTTTCCTGGAACTTGCGGGAAGTCACTTAACCGCTTGCTGCCTGCTCGCTTTTCTGTGGAAAGGGGGAATTTGCTAAATTCCCGTGATAAATGGGTGTTGGAGAACTTGTTTAGAGACTCGGGGGTAAAATAAACTGGAATTATCATTTGTGAACTGTGGGGAAAAAACCTACATGTGAAGTGGAATCTGTCTGCTGACAAATGGGACCTGCCTGTTTCGGAGCGAGAAGAGTCTTGGGGCTGTTCGTAACAAGTGGGTGCAGAGACAGTAAAGCTGTTCATGAAGACTGCGGTTCCAGTAACACCTTTGGGAAAGCAGCTGGGTTTTCAGTGGTTTTCAAATAAAGCAGCGATTGCGGAGCGTGGGGAGAGGGACCTGCTTCCCCCCTCTCCGCGGCCGGCGTCGGCGTGAGCCCCGGCGTGCCCTGCTCGTGTCGCCGGAGGGGTCAGCTTGGACCCGTTGCGTCTCGTCGGGGAGGCGAGGTCTAAGCGGGTGGCGCGCGCCTCTGAGGATGCTTCCGATTCTTTCGCCCAGGAGATCGAGCAGAGGCTACAGCAGCAGGCAGCCTTGTCCCCCACCGCAGCTCCTGCCGTCTCCAGCGTCAGCAAACAGGAGAACATCATGCGGCACCACACGCTCCGGCAGGTGAGCGGCGCCCGTTCTTCCGTAGCGCCGGCGCCGGGCAGGAGCGTCCGTCCCCTCGCTCGTAGCCCAGATGCGCGCTCCTGGTTTGGAGCAGGGGCTCCCCGGCGAGGAGGGAGGCGCGAGCATCCCACTGCCTTCTCTCTTCAGCAGCTTTGGGGTCTGGCTGCCCTTTTTCCTGGGGACTTTTAACCCAGTGTCCCCTGCACCCCATTTCCTTGTGCCAGCAGAGACCGTAGCTGCTGCTGGTCTCCTCTCCCGCCCCTTCCCCTCCGGATCCCTCCCCTGTCGATCCCGTGCCGTCCGGTGGGGGAGCCCGCAGCACGGCCCCGGACTCCGCTGCCCGATTACGTCCCTCTACGAGAGCGATCTGCAAACCTGTGTTTTCCACGTACTGGCCAAAACCCATGACTGGTTCTTCACCCTCTGGCTGCAGCTCTGGCAGCGACTGCCGGGCGATTCCGGTGCCTTCCTACCATCTTTGTTCTCCTCTTCCTCAGGCTCCGCAGCCCCAGAGCACTTTGCAGCGTGGCATCCCCACCTCTGCCCGCTCCATGCTTTCCAACTTTGCGCAGGCACCCCAGCTGTCCGTGGCGGGCGGTCTCCTCGGCATGCCAGGTAACGTCCCTCGGCCGCGCCGGGGATGCGGCTTGGGGCTAAACGGAGAGCGGGACGGGTCAGTCTGCGCCTGGGTTGATTTTTGGGGAGGCGGGCGTATCGCCACCGGCACAGGCTGGTGCTGAGCGTGGTGCTTCCCTTCCCCCTACCGCAGAGGCCCTGCAGATCTCTGCGGATTTCGGAGGGTGGGTTTGGGTTAAATTACTTTAATTAAATTCCTGCTTCCTAGGTAAAAGCTGGGAGCGTCCTGGCTGGCTGGGTCATAAAACGGGGACCTCCGAGCCCAGGGGCGCGTTGGAGGAGTCCCCACCTGCTTTTCTCTCCCCTCTCCAGGTGTTAACATCGCTTACCTGAATGCTGGGATCGGAGGCCACAAAGCGTCGAGTTTGGCGGACCGGCAGCGGGAATACCTTTTGGATATGATCCCACCCCGCTCTATATCGCAGTCCATCAGCGGACAGAAATAACGCCTATTGACCGTCCCCCCCTTCCTCCCCACTTCCGTCGCATGCAGTGCCTGTACTGGTGCCTACCGTACACGGGGAAAAAAAAAGACAAAAAAAAAAAAAAGAAACAAAAAAAACAAACGAATGGGAAAAAAAAAAAAAAAAAACAAAAAAAAAACCCATTTCAAACCTTCAGCGACCTGTCCTTTTTCCAAACCTTAACTTCTTTGGTTTTCTATAGCAGTGAGAGGTCACTTCCTTTGCCCGAGGTCAGAACAATGTCTGCTTGAAATCAGCACTCTACATGTGTTAAAGCTTGTTTTATGCTATTTTTTGTAATGACAAAGCATAGAATTTTTAATTGTGTTGTGGTTTTTTTTTTTCCTTCCTTTTTTCTTTTTTTTTTTTTTTTTTCTCCTTTGCTAAATGGATGGTTAAACCTTTTTTTCCTTTCCAGAGACTTTGTAAGGGCATCCACTCGACGTTAAGTGACCGTTATTTTTTTTAAAGGGCAGCCTATGCTGACTCACGGGGAAACGGGGGCAAAGAGATCGGATGGGCTGGAGCCCGGACCGCCGTGGTAGGGTGCTACGATTCCCTTGGCTCGGCGGAAGAAGTCAGCAGACGCCGATCCCGACACCGTAGCTCCCGTCTCTCTCTCTCCCCGGAGGAAGGGAGCCCGGTTTGGTGAGGAGCCGGTGCCCGTCGGCACCCGTGTGCGGGCATCGGCGCCGGCGGGGTCGATGGACGGTGCTGGCGACCCCCTTGACCGACCCGAGGAGCCCGGCGGGGCGCAGAGGGGTGTCGATGCCGGCGCGGCGGGCGGGCGGCCGCCGTGGTGCGTGCCGGCGGCGGCGGTGCTTCTCGGCGGGCTCTAGAGCAGACTGCGAACGACCGGTGGCCTCGGGCGCGGTGAGTCCCCCTCCTCTCCCCTCCGCGCTCTTGCATGCTCCGGAGCCGCGCTCGGTCGTCGTCACCCGCCGCCGGCCCTCGCGGACCGTGGGGACGGCACCGCAGTCCCCGCGCGGCACCCGGGCTCCGGCCGGCGGTTAACGAACCCAAAGCAAGAATTAAGCCGCGAAGTCGTCTGAGAAACGCTCTATTTGCACTTAACCTTCACACTAACGGGCCCTCCCCTCCTCCTCCTCCTCCTCCTCCTCCGCAGACAACAACCCCCGCCAGCGGACATCGCGCCCCGGCTGCCGGAGAGACCCCGGCAGAGCCGTCCCCGCGTCCCCCCCCCATCCCCTCGCCTCCGCCGGGACCCCTCGGCGCCCAAACGTGCCCAAACCCGAGCGTCCGCGTGGGGGTTTCCTCAGAGTTTTTTCTGGTTGTTTTTTAAAAAATTTTTTTTTTTATTAATTTCCATTTTTTAAAAGTTTTTCCCTGATGTTAAAATTTTCTCGTGCAATTTTGAAGCGCCAGCTCGCCCGCGGGGAGCTGCTCGACGGGTGGGGGGCCCGCGAGCCCCCCCCAACGCTGGGGACGAGGCGCCTTCTCTCCCAAAATGCCACCCCTCGAGTGGTGGGGGGCACCCCCAACCCCCCGGCATCCCCCCTCAACTCAATGAGCACTTAACCCCCGAGGGGTCTGAGTGTCCCGACCCCCCCCGGGGCCCTCCAGAGGCAAAAGGATTTTTTTTTTATTTTTATTTTTTTTTTTTTTGGAAGCTAGTGAAGCGTAGTGGCGTATATATATATACATATATATATATTTTTGTGGGGTTTTTTTTTGTTTTTAATCTTGTTTAGCTGGCTCCCCTCTTCCACGCCCCCCCCTCCCCGGGACGCTGAGATCCTTTTCCAGTTTCCTTTTGTTGCCCTGCTTCCACGGGAGCACTTTGACGAATTGTTTTTTCTTGGATAAACCTGAGTTTTTGGTTATTTTAGGGTTTGGTGGTGTGTTTTTTTTTTTTTTTTTTTATCGGCTTATCCTTCACCTCCCCAGGGCCCTTCGACGTGGTCGAGCCCCCCCCGGCCCTCGCTCAAGTGCCATTCTCCCCCGTCGAGGTGTTACCGAGAGGTACGAGGTGACCTGGGCGCATGGGTTGAGATTAAATTATAAAACTTTAAAAAAAAAAAAAAAAATGGGAAAAAAAAAAAAAAAAAAGAAACCAAGTGCAATACTTAACGCCGAGTCTCTCCCGCCGCAGGGGGGTTGCGGGGGGGGGCGGACGGAGGGAACCGATGGAGAACAAGATGCCGACTTCATGGTGCTATAAGTGAAATCCGCCCCCGGGGACGGGGGGACCCTTTTGTGCCCACCCCCCCCTGGGTGGGGGGGGTTCGCTGGGGCTGGGACGGAGCGGGTGCCTCGGCCCCGGGGTCTGCAGGCAGTTCCCCCCCCCCCCCAAAATGGCCCCAAAACCATGGCTGGGGATGCTGAGCCCCCTCTTGCTCCCTGGGGTCCCGTGGAGGGAGCGGGGCCGTCCCTGGGCCCCCCCGAGGCTTCGGCTGTGACCTGCGCAGGTTTAACAGTTTTATTATTATTATTATTATTATTTTTTGGCTTGAGCCCCCCCCGCCAGCCCCCAGGGATGTGATGTACGGTAGAAAATCCTCCTTTTCCTTTTTTTTTGTTTTTTTTTTTTCCTGGATACAGAAATAAGGATTTCTTTCCCGCTTCCGTTTGCGTTTCTTTTACAGCTAGGGGTAGAGCCGCTTGTGAAAATGCTTTTATTGGGATTTCTTGTTTTTTGGGGGGGTTTCTGTGTTTTTTTTTTTTTGGGTTCCTCCAAAGGCATAACCCCTCCCTCCTCTAACCTCCCCCCCCCGCCCCTTCATTAGCTTACGATATTGCTGCCGAAATGTTATAACAAGGACTCATTCGTGTATATAAGCTATTTCTTGACACATTAAAAAAAAAAAAAAAAAAAAAAGGATAAAAAAAAAATTACAAAAAAAAAAAAATTGTACATTGTGTAGAAAAAAAAAAAAAAAACAACAAAAACAAACAAACAAACAAAAACAAACCGGAAAGCGAACCCGCCTCGCCATGGGTGTTGTGGAAGTCGTCACGTCCTTCTCGTAGTGTGACCTCGTGTGTATGACATGAAACGTGCAAAAGGGGGGTTCCCGGCGGCTCGGCTCGGCTGGGGGGGGGGATGGTGCTGGGGGGGGGGGGACACGGGACCGGCGGCCCCCCCCGGCCCCGGCGATGCACTGGTGGCGGCGGCCACCTCCCGAATCTGTGCCTTTCACACACACGCAAACTCGGCCCCCCCCCGCGGCACCAGCAGCCCCGGAGGCAGGGAGGGGGTGTCCCATGGGGGGGGGGCAGCGCGCTGAGCACGGGGGGAGCGGGGCCGGGGGGGGACGAGTATTATAAACTGTAACTGTATTTGCACTGTTTTTATTATTGCATTGGCATATATACAATATACATCTATAACAACCTGCGGTCTGCGGCCTCCTTCCTCTTCCCCCGGCGGCTCGCATCCCCCCCCCCCACCCCCACAAAAAAAAACCCCAGCAGGATCTCGGCCCCAATTTGCAGGATTTTTAGGGGAAATTTGTGGGATTTTGGTCCGAATTTGTGGGATTTTGGCCCCGATTTGCAGGATTTCAGGCCCAAGATGTGGGATTTCGGTCCCAGTTTGCAGGATTTCGTCCATTTGCAGGATTTTAGGCCCAATTTGTGGGATTTCAGCCTCGATTTGCAGGATTTTGGCCCCAATTTGTGGGATTTCAGTCCCAATTTGCAGGATTTCATCTATTTGCAGGATTTTAGGCCCCAATTTGTGAGATTTCAGCCTCGATTTGCAGGATTTTGGCCCCAATTTGCAGGATTTTTAGGGGAAATTTGTGGGATTTTGGCCCCAATTTGCAGGATTTCAGGCCCAATTTGTGGGATTTCAGTCCCAATTTGCAGGATTTTGGCCCCGATTTGCAACATTTCAGGCCCAATTTGTGGGATTTCAGTCTCAATTTGCAGGATTTCAGGCCCAATTTATGGGATTTCAGGCCTGATTTGCAGGATTTTAGGCCCAGTTTGTGGGATTTCAGCCTCAATTTGCGGGATTTCAGCCTCAATTTGCAGGATTTTGGCCCCAATTTGCAGGATTTTTAGGAGAAATTTGTGGGATTTTGGTCCTAATTTGTGGGATTTCAGCCTCGGATTTGCAGGATCTCGGCCCCCATTTGCAACATTTCAAGCCCAATTTGTGGGATTTCAGGCCTGATTTGCAGGATTTTGGCCCCAGTTTGCAGGATTTCAGGCCCAATTTGTGGGATTTCAGTCCCAATTTGCAGGATTTCGTCCATTTGCAGGATTTTAGGCCCAATTTGTGGGATTTCAGCCTCGATTTGCAGGATTTTGGCCCCAATTTGTGGGATTTCAGTCCCAATTTGCAGGATTTCATCTATTTGCAGGATTTTAGGCCCCAATTTGTGAGATTTCAGCCTCGATTTGCAGGATTTTGGCCCCAATTTGCAGGATTTTTAGGGGAAATTTGTGGGATTTTGGTTCTAATTTGTGGGATTTCAGCCTCGGATTTGCAGGATCTTGGCCCCCATTTGCAACATTTCAAGCCCAATATGTGGGATTTCAGGCCTCATTTGCAGGATTTTGGCCCCAGTTTGCAGGATTTCAGGCCCAATTTGTGGGATTTCAGTCCCAATTTGCAGGATTTTGTCCATTTGCAGGATTTTAGGCCCAATTTGTGGGATTTCAGGCGTAATTTGCAGGATTTTGGCCTCGATTTGCAACATTTCAGGCCCAGTTTGTGGGATTTTGGTTCCAATTTGTGGGATTTCGGTCCCAATTTGCAGAATTTCAGGCCCAATTTATGGGATTTCAGGCCTGATTTGCAGGATTTCAGGCCCAATTTGTGGAATTTTGGTCCCAATTTGCAGGATTTCATCCATTTGCAGGATTTTAGGCCCCAATTTGTGGGATTTCAGCCTCGATTTGCAACATTTCAGGCCCAGTTTGTGGGATTTTGGTTCTAATTTTAGGGATTTCAGTCTCAATTTGCAGAATTTCAGGCCCAATTCATGGGATTTCAGGCCCGATTTGCAGGAATTCGTCCATTTGGAGGATTTTAGGCCCAGTTTGTGGGATTTCAGCCTCAATTTGCAGGATTTTGGCCTCAATTTGCAGGACTTCAGACCCAATTTATGGGATTTTGGTCCCAATTTGTGGGATTTCAGCCCTGATTTGCAGGATTTTAGGCACAATTTGTGGGATTTCAGCCTCGATTTGTGGGATTTCAGGCCAAATTTGCAGGATTTCAGGCCCAATTTGTGGGATTTCACTCGCAATTTGTAGGATTTCATCCATTTGCAGGATTTTAGGCCCAATTTGTGGGACTTTGTCCTAATTTGTGGGATTTCAGTCTTGATTTGCAGGATTTTAGCCCCGATTTGCAAGATTTCATCTTTCACTTGCAGGATTTTAGGCCCAATTTGCAGGATTTTGGTCCAAATTCACAGGATTTTAGCCAAATTTGGAGGCTTTTAGGCCCAGTTTCTGAGATTTCAGGCCAAAACTGCAGGATTTTGGTACGGATTTGCAGGATTTCAGGCCAAATTTGCGGGATTTCAGCCCTGATTTGCAGGATTTTAGGCCCAATTTCTGGTACTTCAGGCCAAATTTTCAGAATTTCAGGCCCAATTTGTGGGATTTCAGCCCCAATTGGCAGGATTTTGGCCCCCGTTTGCAGGATTTTAGGCCCAATTTGGAGGACTTTGGTCCCAGTTTGCAAGATTGCAGCCCCAATGTGTGGGATTTCAGTCCTGATTTGCAGGATTTTAGGCCAAATGTGTGGGTTTTCGGTCCCAGTTTGCAGGATTTCAGCCCCAGTTTGCAGGGAAACGGCACAAAAGCAGCTTTGGGGTGGGGGGGTGGTGAGCGCCGGGCAGCCCCGGAGCCCGGCTGGGTTGGGGGGAGCATGGTGGGGGGGTCCCCCCATTCCTGGATGCCGTCAGCTTTGGGCTCCCCGCTCCCCCCAGCGCCCCATCTCCCTTCCCGGGTGCTGGGTGCCAGGATCGGCCCTGCGCGGTGCTTGGGCAGGGGGGCCCCCCCATCCCTGCGCCCTGGTTTGCACCCCACCATCTCCAGTGTGACCCCAGCTCGAGACCCTCCCTGTCCCCCGTCCCCCCCCCAGCAGAGCTTTGGGTGCAGAGCTGCCCCCCCCAGCCCCAGCTCCCATCGCTCCGTGTCCTTTGGGGTGCACGATGCCTTTTGGCCCTGCTGCTGCCTCCTGCACCCCCAAACCTGCCCCCCCCACACCCCGTGGCTTTTTGGGGAAGGGGGACAAGCGTCACCCTGACCTGAGCCTGGGAATTGGGGGGGGCAGCTACAAGTGACCCCCCCACTCCAAACTCGAGCCTCCTGCAAGAATTGGGGTGCAGGGGTGGTGGGGGTACAGCCGAGCTGACTGGGAGGGGTGGGGGGGGGGTCTGGGAAACCAGGCCTTTTGCACAAATTTAAGGTTGTGGGGTTTTTTTTTCTTTTTCCCCTGCTTTTTTCGGCATTGTTTGAAATCTGGTTTAAAGCAGAGCCAGGGCAGTGCTGCAGCTGGGGACAAAGAATAAGCTAAAAGTTTTTGGAGAAAGGATTAAAATAAAATTTAAAAAAAAAAAAAAACAAACTAAAAGCCCCCCAAAACCCAACCTTTGTAATATTTATCACTTGCAGCGATGTTTAATAAAGGAAGGAATGGTTTATAACGTGCGGTGCGCTGGTGTGTTGCGTTGGGGCGTGTCCTGGCTGGGGATGGTTTTGGGGTTGGGGGGGCCCTGAATCGAGGAAGGGACCCCCCCACCCCCCCAAAGCGGCACCTCCCGAGTCCCTGCAGAGCCCCAGGGGACGGCGGTGTTGGTGTCCCCCTCCCCGAGCCTCAGCCCTTGGGTGACCCCCCCCCCCCCCCCCCCAAGGGTGACACCCCCCGCTCCCCCCCATTCTTGCAGCGGGACGGGGGGGGGGGGTGACAGCGACAAGACTTGCTACAAAAGAGTTTATTTACCAAAAAAAAAAAACCCCAAAGGCGCGCGTGTGTGTAAAGAGCAGAACCCTGGGGGAAGGCACCGGCGGCCGGGGACGGGCACCCCACGGGTGGGGATGGGCACAGGGACAGTGGCACGACCCCCACTGGGGACATGGATGGCCATGGGGGGACGCTCAGTGGGGACCCACAGGACGGACGTGGGGACCCACAGGACGGACGTGGGGGATCCGGGGATGGCAGGATGGGTGCGGGGGCCCTCAAGACGGACGTGGGGTATTGGGGACGGCAGGACGGACGTGGAGCACCCAGGGATGGCAGGACGGACGCAGGGACGGCAGGACAGACATGGGGACCCTCAGGACAGACGTGGGGACCCTCAGGACAGACGTGGGGTACCCAGGGAGATGGCAGGATGGATGTGGAGGACCCGTGGAGCGCCCGGTGCTGGTGGGACGGACACGGGGTGCTTTGGGGCACCCGGTGCCAGGGCACCCGCGGGCTCGGGGCACCCCGGCGAGGTCTAAATGCGGAGGCGCCCGTCCAGGACCCCCTCCCAGAGCGCGGGGCCGAGGGGCACGTAGGCTTTGGTGGTCTCATCCAGCAGGAAGAGGGGATCGGGGACGCGAGCCGGATCGAAGCCCTCCTGCGCCAGCCGCACCTTCTGCTGCTTGAAGGTCTCCGTCATCGCCAGGCGCTCCTGGGAAGGCAGCGGCGGTTTGTTGGGGAGACCCCCCCGGTCACCCCCCATCCCCCGTGTACCCCCCCCCACCCCGTTACCTGCAGCCGGAGGAAGCGGGGCCGGGCGTAGGGCGGCAGGAGCTGCTCCACGTGCCGGTAGAGCGCGGGTCCGTCCAGCCGGCAGCCGGGGCGCAGCACCAGCGCCGCCATCCCCGCACGACCCTCGTGGCCTGGGGGCGAGGGCAGAGCTTGGGGGGGGGGCACTGCTGGGCTTGGGGGGGGCAATGACACCAGGACAGGATGGGGGGCATCGGTACCTGGCACGGTGACACCGTAGACGGTGGCTTCTTGCAGGGACTCGTGGGCCACCAAGGCTTCGGCCACCTCTGTGGTGGCCACGTTCTCGCCTTTCCACCTGGGAGGGGGATGAGCAGGATGGGGCTGAGCTCCCCCCCACCCCGGCCATGCAATGGATGGGGCGGATGGGGCTGCTGCGCTGTCCCCATGGGGGGGGGGTGTCCCCCATCGGGGGGGGCCTCTGGCACCTGTAGGTGTCCCCGGTTCGGTCACGGAAGCGGACGAACTGGGCCGCATCCTGCTCCATCAGGTCACCGGTGCTGAAGTAGGTGTCACCCTCGGCGAAGACCCCCCGCAGCAGCTTCTGCTCCGACAGCTCCCGGCTGCCGGCGTAGCCCAGGAAGGGGGTGCGGGGGGTCACCGGGGCGATCAGCAGCCCCGTCTCGCCTGCGGGGATGGGGATGCGTGACGGGGGGGCACCCATGGGGACCCCCAAGCCCCCCCCCCAGCCCTACTCACCCGTCCCCACGCGGATGCAGCGCCCGGCCGCGTCCCGCACCGGAGCTCCCTCCGTCACGTCGTAGCGCACGATCTCAAAGGGTGAGAAGAGCTGGAGAGAGGGGCCGGGTGGGCGTCAGCGTCCCGGTGGGGACAGGCAGGGGGTGGGGGGCACAGCACCCGCCCCCCCCAGCCCCTCTCACCTTGTAGATGAAGCTGCTGCGCCCCACGGCCCCCGGCGTCCCCGTGTAGTTGAAGAGGGTGACGTTGCCCTCGGTCATCCCGTAGGTCTCCACGATGCGGATGGCCCCGAAGCGCTGCAGGAAGCTCCGCCAGACGTCGGGGCGCAGCCCGCTGCCCACCGCCAGCCGCAGCCCGTGCTCCCGCTCCCCGGGGCGCTGCGGGGCCGCAGGGTCAGATTTGGGGGGATACGCTCCCCGTATCCCCCCCCCCCCCCCGGCTCCCCCCTGACCGGGGGCTGGTTGACCAGGTAGCGGCAGAGCTCCCCGATGTACTGGAAGACGGTGACGCCCTCGGCGCGACAGTCGTCCCAAAACTGGCTGGCTGAGAACTTCTCCTTCAGCACGCAAGTGGCCCCTGCGGAAAGCCGGGATGGGGGGGGGTGAGCAGCCCCCCCAAAACGTCACTGGGCTCGCCACGGCTCCCCGGCCCTGCTCACCGATGCCAATGCAGCCGACGATGCCCAGGAGGGAGCCGGCCATGTGGTAGAGGGGCAGCGCCAGGTACACCACGTCCCGGCTGGAGGCTCCCACCAGCTCGTAGAAGCTCAGGCACATGATGGACTTGAGGTGGGAGACACGGGCGGCTTTGGGGAGACCTAGAAGGGGGGGGAGACAGCGTCAAGACCCCCCCACTCGCCCAGGGCACCCCATCCTGCCAGCCCCGGGCACCCACCGGTGGTGCCGGAGGTGAAGATGTAGAGGCAGGTCTCGTTCATGTCCTCGGGCTGCCAGACGTCCTCGGGCTCCAGCTCCTCGGAGGCCGCATCCAGCAGCTCCTGCAGGGCCAGGACGCCGGGGGGGTACGGCCCCGAGCCCAGCACCCACACCACGATTCCATCCTCCTGCAGGCTGGGCAGGATGGGCTCCACAGCCGCAAACAGGTCTGGGGGGGGGATGACACAGGCTGGTCCAGGGAGGGGAGAGGAGGGGGACCAGGGCTGCCCCATTTCCACCCCGAGCCCTGGCTGGGGGGACTGGGGGGGGATGGCTGGGCCCTGCCCGGGGTGCCCAGGCAGGATCCGTGTGGGGAACATGGATGGAGCCAGTTTCGGGGGGCCAAAACATGGCACAACTGGAGGGACCCACAGGGGCACCCGTGTCCCACCCCATCACCCCCATGCTGAGCCACCCCGGACCCCCCGAGCTGTCCGGATCCCTTGCTCCCTGGCTGGTGGCGCTGGAGACCCCCAGCACCCCTGGAGCCACCCCTGTCACCCGCAGTGGCCCCGGTCCTGTCCTGGAGCCCACCCCGGCCCCGGTCCCACCCCATCCCCGGTACCCAGGGCCGGGTACCACCCTGCCGCCCCCGGTCCCATTCGACCCCCCTGGAGCCTTTGCCATCCCCGGTGCCCCGGGTACCACCCCATCCCCGGTCCCCACGAACCCGGTACTTTCCCGGTACCAGCCCATCCCTTGAGCCTTCGCCACCCCCGGCACCCACGGGCTTGGTGCCCCCGGTACTACCCCATACCCCGGTACGCCCCCATCTCCCGGAGCCTTTGCCATCCCCGGTGCCCCGGTCCCCACCCCACCCCCGGTCCCCACCAGCTCCGTACCTCCCCGGTCCCACCCCGTCCCCTGCAGCCTTTCCCCCCGCCATTCCCCGGTCCCTCCCCACGCCCCCCGCCCCGGTCCCGTCCCCCCCGGTCCGCGTCCCCCCCCCGTTGCTCACCGTCCGCCACCAGCAGCGCCCGCGCCCCGCAGGCGCGCAGGCAATGCCGGAGGGCGGTGGGGCGCAGCGCCGTGCCCAGGAAGGCGGGGCGGGCCCCCAGCGCCGCCAGCCCCAACCAGCCCCAGACGAAACGCGGTTCGTTGCCCACCAACAGCCCCACGGTCACGCCGGGACCCAGCTCCCCCCCTTCCCCGCCGCCCAGGGGCCGCCGCCGCAGCGCGTTGGCCACCCGCGCCACCCGCCGCGCCGCCCGCCCGTAGGGCTCCGCGCCTCCCGCCGCCCGCAGGAAGGGCCGGGCCGGCGTCTCCCGCGCTGCCCGCAGGAACCGGGCGGCCAGGCTGCCCCCGCCGCCGCCCCCCGCCCGCCGCCGGCACCGGGCCGCCCGCGCCGCGAAGGCCAGGTCGGCCCAGAGGTGCGGCCGCAGCAGCCGCTGCAGCAGCGCCAGGGCCGCCAGCGCCGCCAGCGCCGCCGCCAGCGCCATCGCCCGCCGCCCGCTGCCGCCGCCCGGCGCGGGGCGGGGCCGGCACGCCCCTCGGGCCACGCCCACGGGCGGGGAGACACGCCCCTCCCCGGGCCTGCCCCTTCCCCGGCCCCCTCGCCACCACCCCGGACCCCGCATCAGGCCCCCCCCGCTTCACTCCCTGTCCCCCCCCGACCCCTCTCCCAGCCCCAGCCCCGTCTGTCCCCCCCCCGGGACCCCCAGCACGTCCCTGTCCCCATCCCACCACCCCCCCGACCCCTCTCCCAGCCCCAGCCCCGTCTGCCCCCCCCCCGGGACCCCCAGCACGTCCCTGTCCCCATCCCACCCCCCCCGACCCCTCTCCCAGCCCCAACCCTGCCTGTCCCCCACCAGACCCTCATCACGTCCCCATCCTCCTCGCCACAGCCCCCCATTTCATCCCCATCGCCTCCATCACGTCCCTGTCCCCGTCCCGCTCGCCCCAGACCCCTCTCCCAGCCCCAGCCCTGCCTGTCCCCCCCCCCGGACCCTCATTATGTCCCCATCCTCCTCGCCGCTGTCCCCCCATCATGTCCCCAGGCCCATCTTCCTCACCACGGTCACCCCAATTTCATCTCCATCACGTCCCTGTCCCCACCCCACCTCCCCCAGACCCCTCTCCCATCCCCAGCTCCATCCCCCTCGCCGCGGTCCCCCCACCATGTCCCCGTCCCCCCCTTGCCATGGCCTCCCCGTTGTGCTCCCGGCCCAGCCTTGTCCCAGATTCCCCCTCCGGCTCGGGGGGAGCTGGCAAGGCCACGGTCCCCTGGGAGCCACATGCCACGGGCCAGGGGCCGCTGACCCCGGGGACCTCCGGGAGACGCGGCACAAAGAGGTGGCGTTTTGTACAAAACATTTGAGAGTCTTTTTATTGTTGTTTTTTTTAAAAACACTTAAAAACGCTAATAGCTCTGGGGGTGACATGGGAGAGCGTCGTCCCCTTCTCACGCGGGCGATGAGCTCCGGTGCGGGCAGGGTCCGCCGAACCGAACCCGCTGCATCCCCCCCCCCCCACCGCAGCAGCTCCCCAGGGAGACGCGGCCCCGGGAGGGGAGCGGAGGCTGCGGGGGGGGTCGGCGTCCCCTCGCCCCCGTGGGCAGGGACACGAGTTCACCCCTCCCCAAAGCATCCTGCAGCAGCAGCAAGCCAGTTCGCACTGTTTATTTACATTTCTTGTATGAAAATAGGGGATGTGTGATATACTTCCCCCCCTCCCCCTCCCCAAGTCCCCCTTCCCCTCCCCGTGGTGCCGTGTCCCCTCTCGGGGTCCCCTGTCCACGCTGCCCCTCCAGCGGGCAGGGGCTGGAGCCAGGTCCTGGGGGGGTGCACGCTCCCGTCCCTCCCCGGCCGTTAGTAAAAAGGAGCTAAAAAGTCAAGTGGGGAGGGCTTGACGTGGAAGCACAGCGCCCGCAGCGGGAGTCGGGGTGGCCCCGTCCCCGCGGGCTCCCGGAGGGGACACGTGCTCTCCTTCCCGTCCTGGCAATGGCTTTTGTCCGAGCGTGGCAGGGCCAGCGGGCACCACGGGGACCCGAGAGCGGCTGGGGGAGAGGGCAGAGCCCTCAGTCACTGTCCGAGCCCACAGCGGAGGAGCCTTTTCTTTTCCGTTTGGCGGGTTTGGGCTTGGTGTCTTCTTCCTCCTGTGCCGGGAGAGGGGGAAGTGGGGGGGTCACCGCCGCCGCGGGGGGGGGACCCGGCTCCTGCCTGCGCCTCCTCGAGGTGCGGATGCGGCCGAGGGGCTGCGGGGTGCCGGGGGGGGACGGGGGACGCTTACCGAGGCGCTGCTGGAAGCCGACTCCTCCTCGTTGTTGGCCGGCTGGGCTGCGTTTTTGCGGCTGCGGGGGCTGGAGAGGGTGGCTTTTCGGCGGCTCTTGGGGGGTTTGGTGGAGGAGTCTTCATACTCCTCTGCCAGGGAGAAGAGGTCGCTGAACCTGGAAGGGACAGGGGGCGGTGGGTGGGGGGGCAGGCGCTGCCGGGACCCCGCGGCCGCCCGGTGCGGGGCAGGGCAGGACCAACTCACTTCATCTTGTGGGCTTCGTCGCAGCTGGCCTGGACGTGCTGCAGCGCCTGCAGGATCGGGGTTTGGCTGAAAACTGTGGAGGAAGCGGCAGAAAGGGGAGTCAGAGACCTGACGGCGGGTACCCCCAGGCAGGGGAACCCCCCCACCCATCCGGGGTTTTGGATGCAGGGGCTCCCAGTATCCCAGAGCATCCCAGTTCCCACGTGTGCCCCGGGGGCACCTCACGGCGATGGAGACGGGCAGCGGCTGCAGCGCCGGGGCCCGCCCCGGTTGCGCGGCGGTACGTACAGTTCTGTTTGGTGTTGGTCAGGTTGAGGCGGAGGTTGTCCAGGTGCTCCAGGATCTGCTCCAGGGTGAGCTGGGCCAGTTTGCTGCTGGAGCTGCGCAGGCTGAGGGCAGAGGAGCAGCACCCGTTAGCGTGCACCCCGCTCCTCCTGCCCGCCCCCCAGCCGCCCCTCGCTTGTCCCCCCAAAGACAGGCTGCAGGAGCCCCCGCTTGTGGGCAGAATGAGTGCCTCGGCCCCGCAGCAGCACCCCCGAACCCCCAAGCAGATGGGGGGCACGGATAACCCTGCCATCCGCGCTGCCCCGGGGTGCCCCCAGCACCCAGAGGCCGGAGCAGGGGGGCCTGGGGATGGGGAGCAGCATAGGATCCATTTTCTGGCTCCGGCACATGCAGGGTCCCCGGGGGCTGGTCTGCGTGCGCTGTTCCAGCCCGGGGATTAAGGGGACAAATCCTGCCCAGGGTGTTCACCACCTCCATCCCCGGGGGCTCGGGGGAGCACTAAGCGCCCCGTGCTGAGCCTCGGCCGCAGGACGGTGCGCGGTGCCAGCAGCCGGGACGCTGCCAACAGCCGGGGCCTCAGCTGGCCGCCCGTTAATTAGCGGGGATTAGACCTGGATACGGCTCGGATCCCGGAACAGAAACACAGTGAAAATAGCTGCGTTGTTCAGCTGTGAAAGGCCATTAATTAGCACGGAGGAACAGACGAAGGCACAGACTTCCCCGGCAGCCTCTTCGGAGAGCGGGAGGGACCCAGACGTGGCCGAGATGCCGGCGGGACCGGCCGCTCTCCCGCTGCCGGTGTGCGACCTGCACAGGGGGCACCGGGAGCACCAGCGAGATCCCGGCGATGGCGAACCTCCCGGCCAGGCCCCGTCCGACCCGCTGGCCGTGACCCAGCTGCGTGCCGTGGTGGTGCCGGCTCCCTGGGTGCTGGGTGGGGGTCCTTGGGGACTCGCAGCCCTCGCCGCGGTGGGAGCGCGGTGCTGCTCTGCTTTCCCAGGACACTAGATGTCCTTCCTACTCCAGCAAAGGGCTGCAGGCACCCAGCCGGGAAGGGGCCGCAGAGGACCCCGTCAGCCTGGCGCAGGGGGCTGGGGGCTGCCGGAGCAGACCACCCTCCTCTCCCCCTCACCCAGAGCCCGGCACCGAGGGGCTGCCGGTGGGGCTGGTCAGAGCCGCGCTGCCGTCACCCGGCACGGAGCAGGCAGTGGGACCGGGTGTCTCTTGCCCCGGCAGGTGACGGGGGGCCTGATGTTGGTCTTTGGGGCTGGATAAAAGGCTGGGAAATCACCCGGAGAGCCGAGTGCAGCAGAAACAGCTCCTGCCTCCCTGCCGAGGGACATCTTGGGCTTGGGGTGAGGTGTCCCACGTGCCACCATGGCCAGGAGCCGGCACAGCGGCGCAGGACCAGCTGCAGCATCCCGTGCTGCTCTCCGTTCCTCTCCCACAGCGGTGAGGTCCAGCCGCCTCCTCCAGAGCTCTGCCCATGCTGGGTGGCAAGGAACAGGCCCTCTGCCCCTTCCCTCCAAAGGCAGGAGATCAGGAACCTGGCCCTGGGGAGCTGGGATTTAACCTCCGCAGGCTGCGGCTCGGCCCAGCTGCGTCCTTTAGTCCCACTGCACTGGCGGACCCTGACCCCATCCACCCCAGAGGCAGCAGCGTCCCAGCAGAGATTAAATGAACCACGTCTGGAAGACTATTTGCACCAAAAGATGCTCTGGATACATCCAGCTGCGCCCAGGCGGGCAGAGCGGGGCGAGCAGAGGGGCCTGCCCGGCCGGCGCCGCAGCGGGGGAGCACCAAGGCTTGGCGCTGCTCACACAAGCAGCTGAAAACGCTTCCCCACACAGCTCGGGTAATGGGCTCGGCATAAAAGGGTCCTGCTGGCTGGATGTCAGCGCAGGCGAGATCAAAGAGCAGCCTCCCGCACAGCTCTGCAGCAGGGACGCTCGCTCGGGGCTCTGGCTGCGCGTCAGCGCGTGGGTGGGCAGCGGCACCGCCCCGGCCTCGAGGAGACGATGGCGTAACCGGCAGGATGGGCTGGCATGCCCGCGCTGCGCCGACGGCACACGGCGTCCCGGCTGCCCGGCACGGAGTGGGGCACAAGGCAGAGTCTGTCGCTCGGCTCCCGGTGGCAGGGCGGCCCCAGGGGAAGGAGCGGGAGGTGCTGTGCCTGCCCCGGCCCCTCACCTTTGGCGTTTTCGTGGTAGGCTGTTGTTCTTGATCAGCAGCGACTTGATGTGCTCGGCCAGGAGGTCATCGTGTTTGATGCACCAGTGCCGCAGGATGCTCGTGGTGAACTGGTCGTCGGGGTGGCAGGGCCGGCTCAGCACCATCTTCACCATCTCCTCGCTGGGCCTGCGGCAAAGGGAGGAGGGCACGTGAGGAGGGACGAGGGGTTTGTGACCCGGCCAGCTGGGGTCCCCCCTGCAGCCACCGCCGCCCACTCGAGCTGACAGCAGCCTTCAGACCTGGACGTCACAAGCCTGTGGAGCCGCCGGGCCGTGAGGGACCTGGCACGCGAGCCCAGGCGCAGCTTGGATGGGACCAAGCTTCCCCGAACACCGCCTGGGACCCGCACGCCCTTCGGCAGCCCCAGCAGCATTGGCTCCCAGGCTCAGGGGATGAGGGGCAGCGTTCAGACTCCTCTGCTTCCCCGGGATCGCTGGCAAGCATCCTCCTGGGGCACCAAGCTCCCTGCCCAGCCCGTATCACCCGGCCGTGCCAGCCCCGCTGCCTCCCCGCCGTGGGAAAGGCGCTGCTGAACGCTGGCGGCCCGAGCTCGCCCCTGCGCTCTCCGTCATCGCGGGCTTTTCAGTAACGCAGTTTAGAGCTGGGATTAGATTAGCCAGCCTCATGCACTGCATTAATGAAAACAAATAAAGTGCTCTTCGCTCAGAGGGGTGGGATGTGGCCAATCCACCCCAGCAGGCAGAGGCAGCACAGATCAATGCCAAGGCAGCTCTAATACCGTGCCCCGCGGGAGGCAGGTGACAGCCTGCTCTCCGTTAAGTAACGGGCTGCAGGCTGAGCAAGGTGAAAGACAAACAGCCCATCGGCACTCGGGCTAAGAGAACTCGCACCCAGAGCGAGCTAGGGAGCACCAGCAAGAGGGGTTTCCCCCCCACCTCGCTTCTCAAGCAGCCCAAGCCGGAGCAGGTGGCATCCCCTTGTCCCCACCACGCTGATGGTGCTCAAGAAAGCCATCAGCCGCAGCGTGCCGGGGGCTGCGGCCACAGGACCCTCCGCAGGGCGTCGTGCAGCCCTGCGCCCGGCGCTCAGCAGCACTTACTTCTCTCGCCTCAGCTGCAGCAGCAGGCAGGATAATGCCTCAGGGTGGTCTGCAAAGGAAAGGACATCCTCAGCGCAGGAGCTCACGGCCACCCTGGCGCAGCGCCGTGCCTCTCCCGTGCGGGGGACAGCTCACCTTTGTATTTGAGGTGCTGCAGGATCGGGATGATGGTCTCCAGAGGAATGCTGTGCGCGAGGAAGAGCTGCCAGGTGCAGTACTGCTCAAAGGTCTCCCAGTCCAGGCTTTGAACTGGGGGGAAGCACAGGATAGTGAGGGGAGCCTGCACGGTGCCGCAGGAACGGCAGGGACCTGCCAAAGCCACCGCAGACAGCTCTGCCGCAGCCCCTCGGCGAGGGGGACAGCGCAGCTCCTGCCCGGCGTTACACCCACCCTCCAGCCCGGAGCAGGGCACCGGAGAAGGGCACAGCGCCTGGGACCCCGCTGCGTGTCTCGGGGTCCGCACTGCGCCAGGGCAGCTGCGTGAGCCGCACGGGCAGCCCCGCGCGTGCCGAGGCCAAGCAGGGGCCCCGGGGCCTGGCAGGTGGCACCGGGGCAGGCTCTGCCAGCTGAGGCACGGGTGGCAGAGCTGCGAAGTCACTAATGCAGCTGCTCGGGGCTCAGAGGAAGAGAATTAATGAGGCTCTTTTAATTAATGGGCTTAGGCTGCAGCTTGTGTAACACCAAAGCTGGATCTAGGCAGCCATCGGATCAGGGCGATGGGGCTTCTCTCCGGAGACGCTGGCTCCCGTGCGCCGAGCTCTCCACGCTGGCTCTGCCCAAAACCACCCCAGCCCAGCGGGCTGCAGCCACGGCCGGCTCCGATGGCCGGGCAGGAGCCACGGGCACGCACGGGCAAAGCGCAGCGTTGGCTGGAGACCGAAAGGGCCTTTCCACGGTACGACAGTCCAATTAAAAAGCTACAAGAGGAACTGGGTCAATCACTGGTGATCCTGGGGGGAAAGGCGAGGAATGCTGCGAGGGAGAGATGACGGGCACCAGCCTTTTCCTACGCAGTGGCTAAGGGGGCCGTGGTCCTGGCAAAGGTCTGCGTGTCCATCCGAGAGCTCACTCTGTTAGTTCAGGGTGGTCTAAGGCCAGACTAAACAGCAGCGAGGGCCTTTTTGCTCTTGGGGTGTCACAGTCAACAGAAAACAAAGGGAAATCCCGGTTCCAACTTTGCTGACTACCCTTTTGCCATCGCCTCCCAGCTGCCCTCACCCCTGCTGCACCGGGAGAAGAGGTTACGGCCGCCCCCAGAAAGGCCTGGCCCGCAGCACCGCCGGGTCAGCTGCCGCACGGCGGGGACCAGCCGGCGGCGCGGCACTTGCCACGGGTTTGCACCAGGACAAGTTCACATCCCCGGAGACGCAGCAGCTGGGACCGCGTGGAGAGGCTGCAGAGCTGGGGGAGATTTTGGGACTTTCCTTTCGCGTTTTTGGTTTCCCCCCCGCCCCGCCCGGGCAGGCTGCGGGTGCGCAGAGCCCGGGGTTACACTTTGCACGGCACTGCGGAGGGCCAGGGCTCGAAGCCATCGTACAGCCAGCCTGGTAAAACCCATCAGAGCGCACAGCTCGGCTCACACAGCTGAACCGAACAATCCGGTGTAGGGCAGTGATCCTTCCAGCAGCGGCAATAAAACCATGAGGAAATCCAGACCTCGGCATAACACGGCCAGCCCAAGAGCCTCTCGGATGCTGCGTGAGCAGCCAGCTTCCGCAGGGCTCTTCCTGTGGCGGCATGGCCACGGACTACAGCCCTCCCGATCTGAAAGGGCAAAGCTGTGCTGGAGGCTGCAGCCTTCTCCCTTTCCAGGGACTTGGGGTCTCTCTGCAAAACGGGGGCCCAAAGGGCAGGAAGGCTTGGGGGTGCCCAGGAACCACTCCACTTTCACCCCCGCCCTCTCCGAGATGCGCCCGTGCCTGCAGGAGCGCTACTCACTCAGGATGTTCAGCACCGAGTCTTTCCGAAACATGACGAGGTTCCCCATCATCACGTGGCACACCAGCTCCTGCAACTGGGCGGCAGAGAAAATGGGGTTAGGGGGGTGCCCAGGCTCTGCAGAAGCCCTCTTATGTGGGGGAGGTCCGGAGAGCAAGCAGGGAAGCTGTCGCTCTGCCAACATCTCTGCAAGAGCGGGGATCCAGCGGGGAGTCCCAGAAACCCCGTGGGCTGCAGGTGGTTCATAAATCAGAGCCGGGTTAAGCAGCTCCAGGGAGAAGCAGCTGTTGCAAGGAACCAGCAGAGGCAAAGAAGTAATGAGAGGTTAATGGTTTCACACATCAACACCCAGCCTGGGGAGCAAGTGTCACGCAGGACAGACAGCAGATCCCCGCAGACCGGGCCAGGGCGGGTGGGATGGTGTCACCCCGTTGGGAGAGCTTGGCTGCCAGGCCCAGACAGACCAGCTCAGCTGCTGCAGAAGCGCTGGGGACCCGCTCCTCGTGCTCCCGGTGCTCTCAGACCCAAGCTTTTGCCGACGGATGCACAAAGCCCACCCGGGGGCTGGCAGCAGGGAGGGCTCGGCAGCCTGCTGGGAAAGCTCGGACAACCCCAGCCCTCTCTGCTCGGGGCCCTGGACCGTCCCTGGTCTGCAGAACGGGAGCTGACGCTACCCAGACGCGGGGTGCTTCCTGCACTGAATCACCCCCTTCATCCCTGGGAGAGGTGGAAGCAGAGGCAGGGGGACGGGACGCGCGGGGAGCCTGCCCGGGCTGCACCGGAGCAGGGACGGGAGCTGGGGAGCACCGTTCCCCGCTCCTGCGCTGACAGGCTCAGCAACAGGGCGCACCTTGGCTCTCAGCTACCTTCCTCGGGGTCCGAGCCGCTGCAGCCTGCTCGGGCGCAGGGTGCTGGAGGCACGCGGAGGCCAAGGGCGGGCTGAGCTGCCTGGGCTCTGCCCCACGGCTCTGCTCGCAGACCCCACGTGGGCCGGGCGCGGGGCCCACGCAGCCAGAGCATCGTGGGGAAACAGATGAAGAATAACAGGAAGGAACGAAGGAATTGGAGGAGGGAGGGGAGAGGAAACGCTACGGGCCTCTGCTGGGAAAAACAAAACCTTTGCATTTCAGCACGGGGCAGAGCCCAGGAGCAGAGGAGTAGGAGCAGGGCTGAGCGGGGGGGTCAGGGCATCATGACTCAAACCCTTCCTGTACCCAACGTCGGCTCCAGCCTGCCAAGCAAAACTTGCTGGCGAGGCGTTCTGGCCCCTGCGCAGCTGGGAAAAGCGGGACTGGCCAGGAATGGTGTATAAATAGGGCGAGTTAAAGGGTTATCAGCAGATCACGCTCCAGACGAGCCTAGACAGCAGAAACACGCAGTACAGCATTCTTGCCGGTGCCCACCTCCCCGCCCCCAGCTTTCGCCGTGACTATTTTTGGGTTGCTCATGGCAACTCAGAGTGACCACGGGGAAAGGTTCCTTCCAGGAGGGTCTGACAAGGGCTTGGCCTTCCGCTCCTCAGCCTGCCGAGCCTGCAGCGGATCTCCCACCAGGACGGGAAGAGCTGGGCGCGATCTCAGCCCTGCCGGCCCGCAGGCAGCAGGGGACGCGCTGCCTGCACCTTTCCTGCGCCCTCCCGCTGTGCCTGCCGTGACACTGCCCATAGCTTTGCATCTCCCCAGCAGCACTAAGCACTGCCCTGCCAAGGGGCTTATTATTGATAATTATTATTATTGATTGCCCGCAGCAGCACTGGCTATGGCGGTGCTTTTTGCCAATGCCTGCAACTCAAGAGATCCCTCACGGGATCGGAACAAACCCCGGCAAATCTCTCTCGGCATGCCTGCTGCAGCTCGGCGGCCAGGGAGATCCCTTGAAAGAAGCAGCTGGGATTCAGCCTTCTGACACCGCGCACCGCAGCTCCTCAAGGGAAAGAGATACCCGGAGGTTTCGGGGCTCCTCTTCACAAAGCCTCGCTCAAGAATGGGGGCAAGGAGGACTAAACAAGCAGAGCATCCCCCGCGGGTGGGCCATTTCAGGTTTAAATCTCCTGGGAGCAGAGGAGACCAGTGCTGCCACTCCTGGAACACGCTGCCTCTCACCCCAGACACCGGTCCCCTCCTTACCTGGAATGAGTCTATGACAGCTACAATCATGTTCAGCAGCTCGCCGCTTCGTAGGGTCTCGTCTGGGAACTGGAAGAGTACAAAAGCGAGGCAGGGCTCAGGAAAGGACACGAGGGAGAGGTCAGTGAAAAGCTCCTATCCCCACAGCTGAGGCAAAACTCCTCCTGGCTCCAGGCTCAGACACGCGCGCACGTTCCTCCTTGCGAAGGGCAGCATCGCCCTGCCTGACCCGGCGGCTCACCGAGGGCTGGACCCGAACCAGCACCGCTTCCTAAATGCAACGGGGGAAGTGGCGGAGCGGGAAAAGGAGCCGAGAAAGCGCAGGAGGGTTGACAGGCTGTTTTCTGTGCGCAGCCTGGAGCAGGCAGGTTCATCCACTGCTTGAGAGGGCTGCAAGGCAGGGCACCGGCAGGCTGCTGCGAGCGAGTGCCCAGCACATCTGTGAGCACATCTGACACCAACCATCTGGACCGAGCGGAGCTGCGCGAGGAGCGAGGCTGCTTCGATTGCGGGTTGCAGAAGTCAGCCAGACCAGAGTGGTTAAAATTCCCCATTTTTCCCTATCCTTGCTAGCTTTGCTCGCTGTTCCAGGGCCTCGTGCGTTACGCAGCACTGCAAGAAAATAAAAAAAATCAACACACGGGGCGAAAGGCCAGGAAAATTGGTGGCAGCAAGCTACGGCTGCACCGTTCGGATCTGGCCGTCCAGACAGGCTGCTCTCAGGACATTCTGCCTGACTTGCGCTGGTCGCTACGCCCACGGGGGCAGAAACAGTCTGACCCTGCTGTGGGGAGGGAGGCTGCTAAAGCCGAAGGACCAGGGAGGGGATCCAGCTGCTGCTCTACGCCAGGATTCCCCCCGGAGCACGCACCACGCCGCTGCGTGGTACGGTGCCTACTCTTGTGCAGGTTTTTCTCCCCTCCCCGGGCTGTTGCTGTGCCCCTTTCCCCACAGAAGCCCCCGGGAAGCTCTCGTGAGGGATGGGGCTGGATGGCCTCAACGCCCAGCAGATGTTCCTGCTGAACCAGCCAGAAAGGAGGGAGGAGTGGGGCCAGCTCATTCCTCTCAGGGAATGAGAAAGTACAGGCAGAACTGTGACCCCTCCATCTATTCAGAGTGCGCGATGTTACCCTCCCTCTCTCCAACCCCCAGCACCGCTCCCTGAAGCCGGGCGATCGCTGGATGCTTGTTGGAAGCAGCCTCCACCCTGCAACCGTTTCAAATAAAAGGCTGCAGCCTGCACAGGGCTGCAAGAGAGCTCGACAGCATCCCGGCGGCAGGAAGGTAACAGCAGCTCTGTCCAAGACCCAGGCAGGCTGCGTGAATTGGGACCGAGCTGTGACCTATCTGGTGCGGACGCCTGGCTCCCCGTTCCAAACGTGCTCTCTGCTAAGTCCAGCTGGCTCCAGCTCAGCACCAAGTGCTGAAAGCAATAAAACCTTTTGTAAACCCAAGGGTTCGGGGGCAGGCAGCAGAACTCGTTCTGAGCGCTGCTTCCCCCAGACTTTGACACGTCTGCTCGGAGCCTTCGCTCGCTGCTCTCCAGAAGAAAAGCAGCAGAGAGCAAAACCTCTTAAACCAGGGAGCGCAGACAACGCTGCGCTGGGAGCCAAGCACGTGCACGAGATGAATCCGGGACAGCAAGGTTAGTACCTCGCCGTCCAGAGAGCGCACCAGGCTTTAAGGGGGCTGTAAGCAGGATGACGGCTGAACATCGACCTCGACGGCAGCACGCCGACCCCCGTTAAGCTGGGCTGGGGGGTGGACGGAGACTGTGTTGTGCTCAGCCTGACAGAACTTCTTCTAGGCTTTACGGCTTCTCTGCTGCAGCGTAACAAGCCTGAAGCTCAGAAGCAAACCAGCCCCGCCCCGAGCCTGCCTGCAGGAAGGTGAGGGGATGCTCTGTGCATCTGAACTGGGGTTCCTGGTGCCTCACCTCTGTGTAAATGGAGGGGGTGAGGTAGCAGAGCAGCCGTACGTCGTCTTCCTGGCAGGCCTTCATGTCCATCATCAGACACGTGTGCAGGTCCCCCAGCTGCGTGGCCTGGGCGAAGGACTCGTAGAGGTTCATCTTCCCCGCTGCAGCTTTGCTAGAAGGAGACGTGCCCAGGTGAGAGAGGAGCCTGCCAGCCCCGCGCCGCAGCAAGGGCTGGGGCGGTGGTGGTGGTACGACAGCGAGCTCTCTCTTGGAGGCAGCGTGAGCCAAGTCGAAGCTTGGATGCTTCCCTGCAATCCCCATTGACCTACCTGGCTTTTAAATAGTACAGGAGGTGGTAGCCGATCTTGGGTTGCTTCTGATAGAGCTCTGACAGGAGATCCAGCAGCAGTGAGAAACCGCTATTATCCTCCTGCATCTGGCAGAGGTTCCTGGGGGAGCACAGGACAGGGAGACAGCCCTGTTACACGGGATACCATGCACGAGCTTCTCCGCTAACGACAAGGACCGGCAGCTTGCAGGGAAACCCAGCTCCTCGTAGCGGGTGGTACTGGCCGCTCACTCGCTGGACTGGACACAGGGGCCACCTCTCCCACCCCTGCTGCAGAGGACGGCGGGACGTGCAGCGACGAAGGGGTCAGGACCAGGCAAACCCCAGTTACCCAGGGATCCCAGGCTTCCACAAATGACCAAATGAGCTGTGATTTTCCTGTATTTTGTCTTTCTACTAAACAAAACGCAACACAGGCAGAACAATGCAATAACTCTTCTGATTCTGGGATCAGCCCTGGGGCAAGCAGGGGCGTGACAGAATTAGACCCCCAGGGTTCACCCATGGTGATGGTCAGGAAGCTAACAAGAAAGCCCTAGCTAGATTATTTGAAAATTTCAGAACAGACATACCTAAATATTAGGTAGAGAGGCTTCCCCACCGACTCCTCCAGAGACCTGCGGGATAAACGCAATAGTCAGAGCTCCATGTGCATCCACCCTCTGTGTTTCCCCAGCAATGGCAGGGAAAAAGCCCTGGATCTTGCTCGCTCTGGTCCTCGGGCCGTTAAGGGTTAGCCCTAGATAATGAGAAGACAGGAACGGTCCTGCTAACAGAACCCAACAGCTCTGACTCCGAGCCCCGTTCCAACAAAATGCCGGAGGAAGAGCGTACGGCGCTGGTTTGTGCGAGTACAGCAGGGACAGATGGAGCATTTGGGAGCCTGTGTGCCCTGGTCAGAAGCCACCAGAGCATCATAAAGTGAGCTCTGACACAAGGACCTGCAGCAGCAGGTTCTCCTCGCACTTGTGGGGAGGAGGAAGATGGTCTCTTTCCAGCCCTGGATATGACAACTGTTGACCAGCTCCACACCGACCGCTTGTGAACCCTGTATTGCTTCATAGGGGAAGCTGCTGGCTTCAGCACAGCCTTCTGAAAATGGTGAATGTTTTACTGGGAAAAGCCCAAGTCCCAGTGTGAAAGGATGAGACACAAAAAAAAAAAGATCCTTACTCCTCTGTGATTTCTTCTGGCAAAACCTCACCACGGAAGTGAGCCTTAAATAGCTCCTGGAGGCAGGATGCGAGCACTGATAACTGCTCTGAATCGAAGTCCTCCTGGTAAAGAGAAAGGAAGGAATGAGAGGAGAAAGCAGAAGCTCGAACCCTGCCTGCCCAGCACAGGTACAGCTGGAAGGGACGCAGCAGAGTCTCTGCTGCGGGGAACGGACCCCCAGCTGCTCAGGAGCTGTTTTGCTGCTATACTGCAGCACCAGGAGCTGGTCATCAGCAAGACAAGCCCCTAATTGATGTCCAGCTCTGAAGCACTTCACAATCACTGTGGTCCACTTATCCTCTAATGGCTAGTAATTCACTGAGCTCCGTTCTCCCTCTGCAAAGGGCTAACAGGGACTGCAGGCACTTGGCAACGAGGATTTAGACCCTGACAAGCCCTTTCCCCGTGTTCCCACAGAGGGGAGAAGCAGCTCTCATACGCTAAAAGGCCACTTGACTCTAAAGGGAGCTGATTAGAGGCAGGGGATGCAACCTCCCTTGAACGCTCAGCTCCTGGAAAACATCCGCAGCTCTTCTGCTGGGCAGGGCTTGCTGCAGCCTCTCCTGAGCACAGAGCCCAGGGCCAAAAGCAAGGGAGCGTCGCAGATGCACGGCACACGCAGAAGCCCCCAGAAGCTCTGCAGACGCTATAGGAGCCGCGCGGGGTCAAAATGTGAGCGCGCCTCACCCGGCGTCCCGTCTGACAGCAGCTACTGGGGACATTTAGGCGTAGGGTATAAGGAAACAGCATGGACGCAGCCATCTTCCCCTGCTAGACCCTCCCAGCAAGCAGCAGCTCGGGGCTGTGTTTAACGAGCACGGATAGAGCTGCACGGTGCCGTTTTGAACTCATTTAGGATTCAAGCGTCCTCAGGCTTCTGTGTCCCTCCTTCAGTCGCAGCTCTCGGGGCAGAGCCACGCAGGGTGGGAGCTGCCCAGCCCACGCCACGCCAGCTGCTCTGGTTTTACAGTTAGGCAGCAGCGCTGCTCCCCGGCTCTGTGCCGTTACCTCCAGGACTTGATCCACGATTTCCTGCATGACCTCACACTGAGCTTCCGTATCGCTGGAGCACAAAAACAAGAGGAAATCCAAGTTACATAGGAAGATACCGAGAGCAGGGGACAAGGGGGCTTTGTGCTGAGCTGGCTCTGCTCGGGAGCCCCCCCGGACCCCGAGCAGGGGAGGCTCTGGCTGGTGCCAGGCTCAGAAGCACACGCTGCAGAGATGCAGCCCCGGAAGAACGTGCTGCACTGCTGCAGCACCTACTTACAAAAGTGCCCGAGGTTGTCTGCAGCAAGACAAACAAATTAAATGACTAAAAGCATAAGATTAAATGCACTTAAAGCCATAAAGACATAAATTAGGTTAAATCAGTCTACTATGCCAAGGTCTGCAAAGCAAGAGCTTTTTTTAGCCTTCTTTAGATGGAGTTAATTCCAAGGTCACTGAAAATCAAGACTGGAGGTGGGGAAGTCCAGAGCACACGCAGACACAGGTACCTCTCTGTCCGCAGGGAACACGTCCCATACAGAGATGTACTGAAACCCTCAGGCAGCAATAGCCCCAAAGGCCTGCGCAGCCTCCCCTCGCCAATCCAACAGCAGAGAAGGACGAAACTCAGAGCCTTTTGCCTTCCTGTCCCTGATTCAGAGAAATGCTGTAGCCCCCAGCAAACTGCTGTTGTGTCCTGGTCTGAGCCTGCTCCAAGGACAAATTACAAGGCTCTTAACCCAGCACCTTTCCAAACCACCCGGACATTTCCTGCAGAAGCTGTGCAGGAGGACCTCTCCGTGTTAAAGGGAGACAAGCCACCAGATTGCATTAGCTCTGAGAGAAGGGCTCTGGAGCAAGCAGCACTGTACAACAGGACTAAAAGGTCTGGTGTGTCATTGCCCTGAAGAGATCAACGTGAAATGTAACACAACCAAACGATACCAACCTTCCCTTCTGCAGCTGCAGGACTTTATCCTTCAGTGACTCATCCAGCTGGTCCAGGAATGGCGTGATATCAACAGGCTCCTCCACAATGGTTTCTTTGATCGGATGAAACCTGAACTCCCTTTTCTTCCCTGCAACAAAGAAAGCAGCAGTGGAATAGTCTATTTTCCCAAGCAGCTACATCTAAGAAGTACCAGAGGCAATCTCTGTCCTAGCAGCAGGAGTTGTGCGGGGCTGCGGGGGCAGCTGCCATCCCAGGACAAGCAGCGTGCAGTCCAGCCTCAGATCTTGCCTTCACCCTTTAGAGACGTGTCCAGGTGACAGGGAGCAGGGTGGGATGGGATCCAAACGCAGTGGGTGTCCAGAATTGTGGTTCCCGTTCAGTCCAGTTTCCAAACCCGATGCTTTGCCTGTCCTTCAACATGCTCAACAACCGTAGCTAGCTCGCAAGCCTTTCTCCACCCGCGGCGCAAACGCTTGCGTTCAGGACTCTGGGACTGAGATACCCCAAGTGCTTTTCCACACCCTCATCCTCCAGGCTCATTCCAGGCCACAAAAATGAACGGCAGCAGAGTCCAGAAGCGCCAGGGCCAAGGCAGAAACGCTCAGAAAGAAGCTGCCACTGAGGGACGGGAGAAGGTGGCTGATCCCCTTTGCAAAAATCCTCTCTGCACATGGCTTTCGAGCCTGTGTCCCTCTCAGGGGCCCCAAGCAGCTGGCAGGGCTCGATGGGACTATTGAAGACAATGCTACAAGCACAGTGTCACATCCTCCCCCATCCTGGGCCCGTGGCCCCTCCCCGCCACAGGGGTAGCCCTCCAGCACGGCAGGAAGCCCACAAGAGTCCTACCACCAAGGCCAGGAACAGCTTGAGACGCCTGTAGCTCCGGAGAGCGAGCAGAGGGGATTCTGGCCTTGTGCAGGCTTGTCAGCCCCATGGCTTCGAGAGGGAGGGAGCGTAATGAAAACCGTGTGGCTGAGCAATTAGAAGCCTGAGCCTCATTAGCAGCTGCCTGAGAACAGAGACACCCTGTTCCCAAACAAACCATCCGGCACAGCATCTGCCACAGGGATTCCCAACCATGCAGCACAGCGGGGCTTGAGACTAGTCAGACATCTAGAGAGGACACATGGGTGGAGAAAGCGCTACGTTCAAAGGGTCTAAGCTGTAGGGAATAACCAGGCAAGGAGACGAAGCCCAACAGCCTTCCCCTTTGAGCACAGATCTGTATCAGATCTGCCGAGTCTGGCTGTCAGGGGCTGGGAAGCAGCAGGGCATCGGCCTCAGCACCCTCTCTTGCAGAAGGAAAACCTGGATCTCAAGAAGGAGGTCTGCCTGGAGTGCAGCAATTCCCGCTGCTCGTGGGAAAGGGGCTTTGAGGGAACTGTGCTTACAGCCGGTTGTCTGGGGATCCTCCATCACGAAGGGAAGGTGCCCGCGAGACCGCGGGGAAACACCGTCCGGCGCAGAGGCAAACGGCAGCTATTCACACTGCGGCGACGCAGGAGCACTCGAGAGCATTGGCGCCCAGCTGACTGCACCCCTCACCTTTGCTGTTCAAGTCTTCTTCATCGTCACTGAATGCGGCCTCGGCGTTGTCATAGCAACTGTCATCCTTTTCTGACATATGATTGTCCATCTCCATGGAAACGGGTTCCTCAATTTTGACTGCAAGAATGTATGCAAAGGGGTCAGAGCAGAAAGCGAGGTTACGATGGCTCCTCGCACAGCCGAGGGGCAGGGCAGGCTCTGCCTGCGAGTCACCTCTACTGATAAACAGGCTCCAGCAAGGAGATACAAGTGCTTTGAAAAGGGAAGAAAGAATCTGGGCAAGTGACGGACCCTGGAAAACTCAAGCTGGGGAAGGGAACTCCCAGCGACTCCATTTAACCATCCCTACCCGTGGCAGGATGGGGTCATTCTCCACCTAAGTGCCCAGCAGCCTTCGTGCTTCATCCCTCACCCAGGCCAACAGCAGAGCCCGTGTCCCGGAGCAGAGCAACAGCTTTGCCAGCTCTGCGAGGCTGAGAAGCTTGGGGCAGCAGGGTTTGTTGGTGAGGTGGGTCCCTTCAGCCAGAGCAGCTGATGCAACAGGAAAGAGACAGGGTTACAGGCACAGTCCTTCAGCAGATCTGGCAAAGCAGCAGCGCTCTCCTGTTAAATACAGGTTAGAAATGGTTGCTCTTTGTTTAACCTAATTATGTTAATCCATTAGCCTACAGAGAAGAAAGGCTAAGTAACCCCTATGGAGCAGAGAGAGAAATGGGTAGTGCGCAGCTTTAGTGTACAGCAGGGCTGAGATGAAGGGAGACCACAACCATCCATAAACACGAGCACCCAGAGCCCTCCTCTCCCTGGAGTCCCAGTCCGACCCCCTGAACGGCTGCTATGGCTGCAGGAGAGCCGGGGAAAGCCCCGTCTCGGGGAAGGCAGCACCTGCCGCAGCCTCCCTCCTCCACCCGCCCCGCTCCCTACCTTCGATGGGGGGCGAGGGCGAACTGCAGAACTCCGGGAATTTCTCCCTCAACATGGCACGGAGCTCTTTGTCCAGCTTGGGGTTGTCGAAGAGAGGGGCCAGATGTCTGTGTTGGGGGGTAGGAAGAGAAAGGGATGAGAAAAAGCCGGGATGCGGTGCCCTGCTGCTTAGCTTCACCGTGCAGGACATGCAGGGCGATCTCCGCCCTTACGTCAGGGCTTTGGTTTGCGTTACGGACCACAGGCTACGAGGTCCCCCCTTCCTTCCTGCAGCTCAGCTGGGGTTCCCTCACTTTGCCACCAATGGGACCTGTGCCACCAGAAGGCACGTGGGAAGGGGAGAAGAGGTCTTACCTCCTGGGAGGGGAACTTGGCTGATGCAGGAGGTGCCTGCCGGCTGGAGGACCACGAGCAAGGCTGCTCCATTCAGCTCGGGGACCAGAAAGGGCTGGGGACGTTTCTATTCATCTGAAGCGGAGTGGCTATAGCTTTCTTAACCCACCCATTCCCTTGCTTCAAGGAACAGCTCTCAGGACAAGCCTCAGCACCATAAAGACGCAACTATGGCTTCTTCCATGGTTCATAGTCAATAAAAATGCCCTCCGCAGCTCTTACAGAGCCTGGAGGTCGTTTTGACTAGGCTGGTGACACCCAGGAAAACTGGTGCACAGCAGTTGTACAAATGTAGTAACATCGGTGGCTGTCTTACGCAAGGACTCGCTTCTCCACAATGTGGGTGAGAGAGTTGAACACGCCTTGCCGGACGTGAGCCTCCAGTGGGGGATAGAAGTTGGGAATGATCTGAAAACAGGAGAACGACCACGTTAGTGCCATGAACGCTTCTGCCTACCCTTGGGCCTGTGTCAGCCAGCAGGACACAGCCAGGACTAGCTAAGGCCATCATCGGTCAGCTTCTTGGGTCACCCTTGACTCAGGCACCACATCCCAGCTGCTCTTGACCAAGAGGGGCAGCAGGAGGGCTCTCCGAGCGCAGCACCTCAGGGACGGTGGATGGAAGGGGGACCAGCCCACGCCTCTGGCTTTTCTACCCCAGGCGGCCAGCCGGTGCATCTCCCAGGGATGAGAAAAACACACAGACGTTGCCTCGCGAGGTGTGAGAAGCTCTGGGGCTTGCCAGGACCATGCTCCAAGCAGCAGCGACCACTGCAGGAGTGGGGGGAATACGAGAAGGGTACCCTAAAAACATTCAGCTCCGTCGACACGCGGTCCCTTGCTTCTGGAGGGAGCAAGAGGACTCCTCCCTGAAATCTGGGTCATCCCGGGAACCTTCCACCTAGTTCCTCTGCCAGAAGCCAGCAGCTGCTTTTGGACTCGGGGACGGGAGCACACAGAGTGTGCTGGGCGTGAGGGAGGAGAGTGATGCAAGTCGCAGCTCCTCCAGCGCTCGTGCCACGGAAAGACCCCGCTTCCAAGAAACACCATCGGCCCTCCCCGGGACCAAATTACTGGAACCGGCAACTGTTGGCACTGCTTCCCCCAGGAGCAGCTCTGCTCCCGGCCCAAGGAGGGCTGTCCTTTGAAAGGGAGGTGACGGGTCTGACTCGTCCCCTGCTGCAGTGAGATTCTGTTTGCCCGCAGGGAATGACACTGGGCCAAGCATTTCATTAGGTGCTAAAGGGAACAATTCAGAAGCCTTTTTCCTACTAATGCTCACCATTCCGGAAGGATTTATTTGCAGAGTTGGGAAGTCTTACGTGTGTTCCCACAGTGGCATTCCCATTAATGAATGACACATGGGCCCGATGCTCCCACCTCCAGGAACGTCCTGGATTTATCAAGAGGCGGCGAGGACTCACCAAAGCCTCTGGTGGCTGGTTTTAAGAGGCGAATAATTTGGCTGAGCGTCTGCAGCAGTGTGCCTGACTGTGCTCTTGGCAGATCAGCAAGGGGAAAATCCCTCCTTAATTTAGCATAGGTAAGGGGAGGTTAAAAGGGCTGCCAGCAGATACTGAGCTACTCTGCAGGCTATTTCGCAATCAGGAGGCTCAGGGCAGAACAGACCAGATGATGCACTGAGGAATGTGGAAAAAAAATGAAGGGGGAACAGCTTTTTTGGTTTGTTTTGTTTTGTGTTTTTTTGGCTCTGAAGAATGGGCAGTGAGATGACACTATTTTGTTTTTCCAGTATCACTGGCTCTAGGGATTCATGAAATTCCCTTCCTGCGGGATGGAGAGGCAACAGGCCTTTGCCCCGAAACTCTCTGGGGACTGAAGACATCTGCCTTGCCTGAGCCTGCGTTACCGTTCCTGCCCTTTGGGACCAGTCAGCACGGAGCAAGGGGCGGCGTGCAGGGAGCGGGCTGCGCCGCTCACCACTTGACTGCTCCCAGCTTCTGTTTTGGCAGAGGAAAAGCACTGACCTACACCAAGGTGCTGCTGCACCAGCGATGGGAGGGCTCAGAGGAGAGCACAGCTGAAGGACCCGGCTGCAATCCCTACGGGAGCACCTCCCGGCCAGCGCGCTTCCACTCCTCTGCACCACAGACAAGCGTACGAGGCTAAAACCAGCCCCCGAGGCTGACACAGCGACCAGCTCTCTTCGGAGCGCGACCTCTGCGCAGCCGGCTGGTGTAAGCAGATGAGATTGCGGCTGTTTCTCTCTACACTGTCCTCCGTTGACACTCCCGAGGAGTCTCTCTGTCCCACTGGTGGCAGAGGGACTGCGCAGACCCCAGCGGTTGCTTTCACAGCCTTCATCACTCAACCCCGTCACGCAACTCATTTGGCAAGCCAGGTAATTCCCTGACGAGCGAGGGGCAGCTCACCCGGCACATGAAATCCAGCAGCGTGGCAGTGATGGCAGGGTGAGGCTTCATGGAGTGATGCATCACCAGAATGGCAGGCTCTGGAAGGAGAGAGCAGGGAGCCCCGTGCTCAGAGCCCCAGACATGCCCATACCCCCTGTCCCCCCCATTCCTGCAGACCCAGCCTTCTGCCCCTGGGGCGCAGAGGGAACCCCCTTCTTTTGGCTTGTACACACCCTTCCCTCATCCAGCTCCTAAATAACACTTAGGCTTCAAACAACGGCCAGAACCAACTTCCCCGCAGGCAGGAGCTCCCAGCAACGCCCCTGGCTGTGTCAGTCCTGGCTGATGTGCCCTGAGCCCTGGGACAGCGCTGCAGTCAGGCAGCCCGCCTGCCCCCAGGGAGGGACGCTCCTCCGCTCAAGGAGGACGCTTGCTGCTACCACGGATGGGAAAGTGGCTCCATCAGAGCAGCTCTCCTGCAAGGCAGCAAGCCCCAGGAGTTCAGGGCAGGGGAGGGAACTGATGCCCTTTGTTGGGCTTTTCCCCATCAGATCCCCCGACCTCTACCCGCTCTGGAAGGCATTAACCCCTTCTTGGACCCTTGCCCATTCAGAGGAAGACTCCCCGTAGCGGAGTACCTATATTCATGATGCTGTCCTTCTCGGGGTTGAAGAAGAGCCAGTCATAGAATAGGGCCAGTTTGGCATTTGAAGCAGCAACGTTGGACTAGAGAAGAAAAAAAAAAATGCAAATTGTCTGATGAATACAGTGCTGGGCCCCTGTCCCCTCTGCACGCCCGACGCGCCGGGCCCTGCTGCGAGGCAGCGGCTGGCGACGTTCTTCCCACCAGCAGGAAGGGCAGAGCTGGCGAAACCCCCCCGGGTACCCGCTGCTGCTGCGCAGGAGTGAGTTTTCAGAGAGGGTGGGAAATTCTTGAGCAAACCTGCCTGCTTCGAAAGCAGCTCCGGCCAGGGCAGCATGCAGGGCGGCAGGGGCCAAGGCAGCCCAAAAACTGGGAGATACAAGCCACGTGCTCTGCAAAGCACAGCCCGGCTACAACCCTGAATCGCGTATAATTGGGCCCCGCACATCCCTTGGCCTTATCTGCTATAGGTTCATGGGCACAGCCGTTTCCTCGGCCGTTTCTGCTCTGTTTGGCAAGTGCTGCAGACTGCGGTCCCGGGTGGGCCACGGGACGACAGGCCGAGCGGAGAGAGTGGAAGCCAACAAGGCTATAACGAGGCATCTCGTTGCCCGCGCTCTCACACCCCACTGGGACAGGAGAAGCCCCACGCCTTGTAGACGGGCAATAAACAAAGCAGAAACAAAGGACATGACAAGGTGAAAGTGAGAAGGTGAGGTTTATGCTGGGAAAGCAGATCCCAAAGGATCCAACGTGCAGCCGAGCCAAGAGTAAAATCCAGAGCACAGAACAGAAGATGACGTCCTAACCGCTGCTCTGCAACTCTCTCCTTCAGCCCAGCCAGCAAATACCTAACCCCAACCTCCCCGGCCGCTTCCAGCATCAGCAGGTTACCCCTTTCCCTGCAAGGGAAGAGATCCCAAGCAATTACGTGACTCGCTTTCAGGTTTGGCCCTCGCAACTCACCGTGCAGGTGGTGAGCAGCCACCCAATGATGGCCCAGCGTGGGAGGATGTCGGAGCTGAGCACCTCGTTGGAGGGGTGGACCACGCCACAGATGTAGCGTATGAGGTCGCAGCGCAGCGACTGGCTGTCTGGGGTGGACAGGTACTGCCGCTGAAACCAGTCCTGGTACCGCTTTTGCTGGCCGAACCGGACCTGAAGGGAAAGGGAAAGATGTTTTGCTCAAGGCTCGGGGAAAGGCTGCTAGAACCACGGTCTGCCATCCTCTAAGCTGCCTCTTTCGGCAAACTCTGCTTCACACCCTGCTCCCCATCAGCCCCGTGCTGGCAGCGTCTTCAGAGAGACCGAGGAAGCAAAAAGGCCATTGTGCAGCGTTCTCATGCAGGGTCTGCCTCCGGCTGAGCAGACGGGACCACACGCCCCGCGCGTGCGGCACAGCACAGCCCCCGCGAGCAGCCTCAGCCAGCGAGCGGCCGGGCCGGAGGCAAAGCCAGGGAGAAGCGAGCTCTGCCTGGTGTGCGAACACAGATAAGAGTTAACCCCGGTGCTGTCGCTGCGCAGCTCCTGGCCTCTCTTGAATACGGCTGCTGTTGTCGGAGCTGCGATAACCCACCGCATCGCGGCCGTTCAGTGAAAGCGCTTGCCTTGGAAAGCGGCCAGCCAGGAGCAATGTTCCCCTGCAAAGCTGTTTTGTGCCTTTTAATGAATACCAGGGATGTCTCAGGCCCATCTACATCAGCTCCTGCTGGGCAGCCTCTCCTCCTCCTGTCGCCATTAGATGCCAGAAGCAACAAATACTGGCACCAGTAAAGCTCTGCCCTCCCTCCCCGTGCCCAGCGCCAGCGTGGGAACGGGACTGGTGCACCGGGCAGGGACGAGTGCCCTCCTCCCCCGCGCTGGCACAGGACCCCCGGCGAGCAGGAGGGAATTACCCGTGAGGTCATGAAGAGCAGCTTGGTTTCCATGTCGGGAGTGAGGCGACACGCCAGGAATTTGCGAGAAGTCCTCGACTGGAGGAGCTGCAGGACACCTGGGGAGAGACAGAGAGGTGGGTCTGCGCTCGCACGGCCCCTCGGACGGCGCGGCACGAGCAGGATCCGGGCAGGGATCTACCAACATCCGCTGCAAGCTCAATTCAGAGCATTAAGCTCTGTTTTCCCAAGGCTACAGGCAGTGGAAAGGGATCAAGATTTTGGCTGGAAAAGGTCTCCTAAAACATCTGGAGCAAACTTTTGTCAGAGATCACTAATGAGGACGCCAGGAAAGAGAGCCTGGAGAAAGGGAGAGAGGATGTGCAGCAGGGCAGGGACAAGATCTGGAGGAGAAATGAGAAAGTCCAGACGCCAAGTCCCAAGCCGTAACCAAAAGAGCACGTTCCCCATCTCCCACCCCTCGGTCCGAGCACCAAAAAGCAGGGCTGGCATAGAGATTGCCCATCCTGGGCTGTGCCAGCACCTAAGTCCAATTCCTCCCCTGGGCTAAAGGTACCCAGATGTGACAACGAAGATCAGACCTAACAGAAAAGCGCGTGTAGAGAAGGGAGGATGGGAAGGAGAAGGGGAGGCTGCAAAAGCCGCTCTCGTTCCCAGACAGCTGCAAGAGGAGGAATTTATGACCTGAGCGGCGAGGCTTTGCTGCCGCTTGACAAGACCTGAAGGATTTACAGGGCAGCCAGCTCTGACGCAGACAGGCAGGCGCCAGGGACGCTGCGCGCACGAGGTGTGCTCCGCTCTCTCGCCGTTTGGAAGTCGTCCTTCCGCCGCGCAGCCGGAGGGTCACACCTGGGGGACGGCTGGAGGAGGGAAGCTTCACAGCAGAAGGAAGAGATGCCAGCTCCTGCGGAGCTCAGAGAAAGGGTGGAGCGAGCTGCACATCAGGGGAAGAGAGCCACAAAAGCACCTTGCTTGTGAAGAGCTCCCAGCTGCGCAGAGGGAGGGATGGCTCCTGCGCCCGGAGCCACCCTCTGCTGCAGTTTTCCCTCGCGTTCGGTGCTGCTGAGCTCTGGCCCTGGTCGCCGGAGCGTGAAGCTCAGCAAGACTGAGTCAGATCGGAGGTTACAGAGCGATGCAAACCCGAGAGCACATGGACTGGCAGCTGCTAGAGATAACAGCCACCTTGCAGAGCAATTATTACAGGCTCTCAACAGCAGGCAAGAGGGCAAAGCAGTCTTATGACCAACTGTAGGGGAAATTATTTTGGAGAGGGGACCTTCCAGGCTCCACACAAGCAAGTACGAATGAGGGCAGCCCTGGACAGATCAGCTTCTGCTCCGAGTCCTCCCATCCGGCCCCCAGAGCCAACTGTGGGACGGGGAGGAGGGACAAACCCCGACCGGGCTCCTGTGCACTGCCAGACACAGCCCACCGCTCCCTGCCGCCCCGAGGGCTGCCCAGCTGCCTGCCCTGGGGACGCACGTGAACTCTGCCTGCGCCGGTGCTTTGCAGCTGAAACGGCAAGGAGAAACACGCTCGTGTGTGCGTGCACTTACTCAGGCGTCGTCTCACCTCTACAAACCATTGGGCAACACCACGGGCCAGTGGTTGTGGTGTCAAACAGAAGAAAAAGGGAACCAAAGGAGAAAGGGCAAAAACCACATTTGTCAGAAGAGAATGAGTCAGGAGCACTGACATTAGCCCCAATTTAGGTATCATTTTGCTGGGTCATTTGCTAAAACTTTTAGCAAACCAGGAAATAACCCTGACCAGCCGACTCTACCGGTGTAGGAAGCAAGCGAAGCTAGAGGGACACTTGTTAGGTGCCCCAGGACACTCCAAGAATGGACACGAAAGCTCAGCACTCAGCTGGGAAGATCCAGACAGAGCTAAGAAACGCTTCTAATGAACACACAGCTGCAGGAAGAGGCAGGACTGAGCCCTGGAAATGGGAAATATGAGCCTTCCTTAGGCGTAGGGCTAAGACTCCTCTGCCTCCACAAGCCCCACAGGCTAACTGATAAACCGGAGGGGGAAACTGGGTCCCTGCAGCCCTTCAGCTGGAAAGTCTCAGCAGAGACCAGCAATGACAGGAGACAGGTTCTGGAGATGGAGAAGCCAGAGATCACAGAGCTTAAGGAGCATTTAATCAAATGATGTGCTGCGAGCTTCCCTGAGCATAATCTGAGATCTTTAAAGTGACATTAACACGGCCCTTGAGAGGAGAACAGGCACTGGGGGCGGGGGGAGAACACTTTAAAGCCCCATTTCCAAAGACTCACTAGAATTGCTGCAGACAGATAATGATGTGACAGCCCCTAGAGAAGTGAATAATTTATACCAATAAAAATTATAAATATAACATGCTCTCCATCATGTCTATTTTGACCCAGACTGTGCAGAGAGCTCCACGGCTGAGTGTTCGGCACACCAAGCGTGCAAGACTACTGGGAGAAATAAAATCCCATTTAGAAAGTGTCAGTTGCTGCATCTTCTGGACTTGTTGCTTTAGAGCTACGGAGCTTCATCAGGCTCTTTTCCGGAGAGTCTGAAGGACTCAGACACTTTATATCTTTGGGCTCCAACTTCACCTCATCTTAATTAAAAAAAAGCAACAAACTACAATTATGGAAGTGTTAAGCCCAGAACAAGCAATACAATTTAACGACCCTCGTCGTGGCCCAGCCACATTCTCATGATCTGTCATTACAGCTGCCTGAAGTATCTGTTTTTCAGGATGGTTTAAAGCCCAGATGCCTACGAGGCCTCTGCAGCATTTAAAAAAATGGCAAAAGCTGCCAAGCACCGGAGCTGACCATGGCAGACTGGTCCAGGTCCTGCTTCTTATTCCTAAGCTCCTCGCAGCCAGCAGAAAGCTGCTTTTGGAGGTATCTTCTAGTTAGGGATGAGAAGCAGCCACATGGGCCTTGACGGCGGTGGGATCACAGGGTGTAATTATAGCTCTCTCTGCACGCTCTCCTCTAAGAGAGCATCTGGAAGGAACCCACACCCCCAACGTGTTTTGCTTTAGTAGGGCTGTAACAGAGCCTGCCCGCTCTAGCACGGTCCTGAGGCTTGGGCCAGCTGGGCCGTGCAGAGTGAAAAACAGCTGCTGTGGAGGATTTTTCCTCCAACTCTCCCTGGAATGGGCTGACAGTCATGGCAGCCTTGCCACAAGGGCATGCGAAGGCAGGAGGGGGTTGCCCGTGGCTAGCGGGGCGCCGGCGGAGGCTCTCCCAGGCAGGGCAGGATGGAGCTGGCCGCCCCTTCGGCCCCGGCCCTGCCTACCTGTGAACTGCGCGCTGAGGACCTGCGGGTTGTGGATGATGTCCTTCCAGAGCTGCTCAAACTCGGGTATCCTTGCAACGTTTTGCAGCAGCCGCACAAGGTCCCGGCCGATCATGAAGCAGTCCATGAACTAGGGAAAGGAGAGGAAAAATCTCATTTACTGTTTACCTGCTCCTGAGCAGGGGGAAGGGAGAAGGCACTGGGTGGCAGGAGGAGGGGAAGGGAGGAACAGTCAGTCCTTCAACCTTACCGCCGGCTCCAGATGATTCACTCTTTGCACAATATCTACACTCCTGCCCCTGGCAGCCTGCCCCTCTTTTGAAGCTAGCAGGTTCTGAGAGGCAGGGTGACAGGCGGGAAGGTCAGCAGCTATTTTAAAATGTTCTCTCTCTTGTAAAGCAAACAATTGGCCCATAAATCTGACATTTTCTCTCCAGGACTGCAGCCAGTCTCTGAAGCTAGGACTTGACACTTGGTCCTTCCCGCCCAGCAAGAAGGAAGGGGAGAGCGGGCAGTACTCAGACCAGGGAGCTGCAGAACCATCACGTCCTGCAGGGCTAGGACGCCAAACGCAAGGATTTCTGCCTACACCTAGCTTTGGTGGCTCCTCCTGCATGATATGGACCAAAAAGTGGCCTGGAGCTGGCTATCGCGTTCTCTCTAAGCTTGCGAAGACACTGGCTGCCTCCCTAAGGGAGGAACTGGTGTTCTTGCAGCTACAGTAAGCCACAAGCACCGAGGTGCCACAGCAGCAGAAAGAGAACGGTTTCAACCCTTCTGCCCTGAATAAAAGAGACTGAAATGAGGCAGCTCCAACAAAAGAGCTGCTCTCACCCTCTCTGCAGCCTGGAGCCTGACGGCATAGCTGGTGTGAACGGGTTCACAAGCCATTCACAGCCCGCACTGAGAATGAGCCACACACCACAGCCTGCACGGTGCAAGCTGGGGGGTGACTGGGGAACCAGCACGTCTCACACCTCCAGCTGCACGAGGAACAGGGGCGACGCCACCGCACGCAGACACAGACTCCCCAGAGAGGCAGGTCTCTTTCCCCAGCCATCCCCCGAGTCCCCTGATTTGCTCACCCGTTCACGGAGGAGGGAGATGCAGAAATCCACCTCCTTTTGACGAAGAACCTGGAGCTGAGACGTGCCATGATGGTCCACGATGAGCCGTAGGTACGTGTACACCGCCATGGCTATCAAGAGGCTGCTTTTCAGTACCCACTCTCTGTAAAGGAATTAAAAAAACCAGAAACGCCTTCAGCCACTTCCATGAGGGAACCACAGCCAGAAGTGACATAAACGTGGAGGCCAGGACAGAGGAAACTGAGGCACAAAGGAAACAGCAAGGGCAGGGACTCCAGCCTATTGTGCCAGCCCAGAGAATGTCCATGCATGGACCATTCCCTGCTCCGTACTGGGTGCTTGCTATGCTTTGGTCCACCTCTTCCTCCCCCAGGACGGTCCCATCAGAGTCTACTGTGCGGTGCTCGCACCCCAAGCTCTCTGGCAGGGTGGCAGACGTGCTCAGGCGAAGCGCTGGGTGGACTTCCAGGGCCACAGAGATGTTCACTGCCACAACAATCTAAGGTATTTGCAACTGCAAGCAATAAAGTGCTCAGGAGCGAGTGGAGGGAGCAGCTGCCCCACGAATAGATTTGACCTCGACGCTAACACCAACCACCACAGGAGCCTCTTTATTGGTCTCCATAGCCGGAACAGCACCGAGCAAGAGACAACGCACCAGGACAAGCTACAAGGACCTTCCCGTACGATCAGGCCCCAAATGCTCTCACGCACACCCCTGCAAGAGGTGTTTTCGTGCTCCCCTGCTGCCAGTCTGCCAGTGCCAAGTGGATTAGTCCAGCAAAATCGGCGGCATCCGGAGCAGCAGGTCACACAGGGCAGCTGTCAGTGAGATTCGGCAGCTCTCGAGCCCCGCGCTGGGCTAGGAGGCAGCTCCCGCGGCACTGGGGGCAGAGGAGCTGCCCCTGCCTCGGCTTGACCAGGCAACGGTGCCTGGGGCAGAAGGAAAAGAGCAGGCGTGACTGCTGGGGAGCTGGAAGCACCAAATGGCAAGGACTGGGGAAAACCAGATATGCTTACGATCAAATACTAGGGAGATTTGTGAGAGGGCAGATCCAGCTGCGCAGAGGGGGTCTGCGATGGGAGCGACATCGCAGCCCCATCGCGGGCACAGCAGGAATCTGTCCTACCTCGGGGAAGGACAGGGACAAGCCGCGCTCGGCTCAGCGCAGGGGCTCTGCGCCCAGGACTGGCTTTCTGCAAGCAGATTTATTTCTCAGCCAAGCAGCTTCGCGTCCTGAGCGCAGGCAGGTGCTTCAGCCCCGCTCCCTGGGAGCGGCAGAGCCCACCGGCAAAGCGTTTCCACATCGGCTGCTCCGTCGCTGTCTCCCGCCTGTGCCGCCCTGCCTGCTCCGTGCGGCAGCGCCCCGTCTGCTGGGTGTGCCGCGTTCTCAACCTCCCTTATCTAAGCGCAACAATAAATATTCTCGGTCCATAAAAAGGACCTCGTCAGCTTGGTTATTTGCACTGGATGCCAAGAACGGGCCAGGCCGGCTCGGTGCCTCCAGCGTGATTGATCACCCGCAGCATCCCCTGGCTCAGCGAGCTGTAAATCAGAAGCCCCGTGGAAGTGCCACCGCTGCGTGCAGCAGCTGTAACGCCACGGCCACCTGAAGAGACACCGGCCCAGCGGCAAATGAGGCAGTTGCCCTAAATCACCGGGGGGGGGAACCTGGGAAGACGTGACAAGTGTTTGTTTTCCCAGGTTTTTCTCCCTGCATCTAGCTGGATGCTAGGAGCAGGTTAATTAGTCGGCTGGGCGGGCTGGCCTGGCGGCACACGGCACTGAGCGGAGGTTATGTTAGGGAGGATGTGGGAGTAATTAAGTCCGGGATCCCGGGGGGTGGCAGGTCAGCATCTCCCCTTTTTCCCAGCGAGGGCTGTGCAGAAAATAAAAATGCTGTCAAAGGGGGGTAAAAGCCACCCACAGCCACAGGATTCATCGATCCAACAGGCAGAGAAAATGAAAACACTCGGAGGAAGCATCGCACTCGTGCCGCCATTAGCAGCAAGAAGCTAAATTAACAGCCTGCTTTCGAGAGGTAGCGGGCTTGCCTCTTCTCCGAGACAGGCAGTGCTTGAGAAGCAGCTTTGCTGTAACTGTTTTTAATTAAACCAAGCACTCAACACTCTGAATGTGGCATCAGATCTTCACATGCGTGGCTTTAATTAAAGCTCTGGTGTTCCCCTAATCAAAGCACGTAAATCCCAGCAAAGAGCTGCAGGTTCTCCCTTGGGTTCACTTCCAATCCTCAGCTCTCCTCGTGCTCAGACAGTTTCTGTGCTGCTACAGTACGTATCATTGACACTCCAGCAATACCTTCAACGGGGCCCGAGCCTTTTCCTCTCACATCTGCTCCTCTGACAAACTCCTCTCCTCAAGTGACAAAGCTCAGCTGTTATTTAGTGCAGGGGGCTTTCTCCTGCAGATCCACAGCCAGATGTGGCTTTGGATCACCACTGAGAAGCTGCTATTTCTCCCACAGTCCAGCTGTTTGCAGTTATTTGTTTGCAAGACAAGAGCTGCAACGTGTTTTGGCGAGATGAGGAGTGCTTCCGAGATGCTCCAAGGCGTGGGGTGGCAGCGGTGAGTAGCACCAGCACATGGGAAGACCACATCAAGAGCTGGTAGGGGCTTAAATACAGTTGGGAACAGAAGAGTTGAGCTTAGCAGAAAGGCAGCCGAGGCAATACTGCGAAGAACCGAAGGTCAGCCAAGCCCAGAAGATCTCAGAGGGTCTCTCCCTCCCGTGCATGGTGGGGCACTAGATGGCACTCGCAGCAGCACTCACCCGCGCAGCTATTCCCGGAATAAAAATCACTGGGGCTGTTAGCTGCGGCCAAATAAATGCTTTAACAACTTGATTGTTAACCGCAGCAATAAGCGATTTTAGGAGAATCGCTGCTATTATAGACAGCGCTCGGTGAAAAGCTATAGGCTATTTAAAAATAATGACTTTGCCCAGCCAAAGGCTGCAGCTCGGAATCCTGCTTATCATCAATTAGCGGCTGCTTTGCCAACAAAGGACAATGCTGAGCCCATAGGACAATACTTCCCAGATGGCCTGTCCACAACAAATTAAAGTTGCAGCCCTGATGAAGCAGGAGCTGTTTAAACACAGGAAGCTTTTTGGGCAATTAACTCTGTCCTACTCCTCCAAAAGGAACACCTCCCCCGCAGCTCGGGAAACTCAGGAAGAAAATATTCCTGGGATGCTGCTCCTGAGCCACGCGTGCTCCTCGGCCACACGAGGCGATGCCACCCCGCTGCCCAGAGCCGGGGCTGACCGGGTGCCGCGTCTTAGGGAATAGCCGTGTCCTCGCACACGGCGCGGGGAGAGGCCTCAGTCTGTGCAGACCATCTCATTCGACATGACACGCAGCCCCTCTCCAAACCCCGCAGAGGAGGTTTGCTAATGGAGGGACTTCAGGACACTCTCCCACACACAACCTGCAGCAAGAGGGCTCCAAGAGCTAGAAATTCATGCCACGGCTCGAAAATATGCTTGGTAACACAGTAAGGGAATGCAGAGGTCTTTTGCGCAGGAAACCCCATCAACACACTCCCACAGAGGCTGTCACCGCAAACACACCGCCCCGAAATCTGCCGCTCTTGCACCGAGCAGGACAACCACCCTCGTAGCGGGCAGACGAGGAGCGCTCTCCCTCGCTTCGTGCCTGGCCGCTGCTCTCTTCAGACTGCACCAGCCTTCGCCAGCGCCTCCCGACCAGCCGTACCTTTGCTCAGTCAGTATCTCCAGGACGTTCTCGGCCAGCCAGATATTCTTCGCTGTCACATCCCCACCTGAAAGCGAAAGACAACAGGGAAGAGAAAAGCCAGTCAGATGAACGGGTGCGGTTCTGTTGCCAGACTCAACTGAACCACCGACCGCTTCGATCCCCGCATCCCCAGTAAGGCAAAGCTAAACAAGGAGTTTGCTCCCTGTCTGGAGCACACACTCCTGCCTGGTCCCGCTCTGCCTGCCACACGTTCTTGGCTGTTCCTAGATATAGCACGTGTCTAGGTATAAGTGCCTTTCTGTAAGGGGATCAAGGGGGTCTTTGCTGCAACAGTATTCTTGCAAAAGAACCGTGATAATATGGAGTCAGTAATTATCCTTCTGGAAAGCAAAGGAGAAGCCAGAAAGCGATGAGATTCAGTAGCTGGAGAAGAGAAAAACATTTGCAGCTGCTGAACCTACAAAGGAGAAACAGCATCTGCAAAGAATGCCCAAACTCTCAAATAAAGGCCAGGTGTCAAAGAGGCGTCTCACGCCCTCAGCACGAAGCCTTTGGCTGACATCGCTGGGAGCAGAGCGGGACTCCTGCTTGCAGGGGCACGGAAAACGCCTAAAGCAGGCAAGCCAAAACAATGGGATCATAACAATTAAGGCATCGTAAAAGCGGTGAGAAGTGAGACAGCGGCGTCCTTCCAGAACAGAAGGGGCCCTGAATGGGGAGGTGCAACCGAAGGGAAACAAGGGATGCCTTCACCAGTGGTTTTTAAAATGTTCTGTGTTTAAACTGTGACAACAGGGCCAGGGCAGGTTGGCTCGCACTCAGGACTCTGTCCCCTCCCTCCCCATTCTTCCTCCCGTGAAGAGCAGACACGGCAATTTCCAATCCAGGCTGCCCAGCCCCGTGTCACAGGCGCACACAATAAAAACACAATGTCAGGTTTTACGGTGGGACATTAATTCCTCCTCCGTGGACGTCAGCGGCCGGCACCAGCACGGAGTAGAGAACACGGAAGAGGCACCGTTCCTGTGAATCCGGAAAGGCGTGTGCATGTGTGCACGGCTGCGGGGTGCTTACACCGCGGGCTGGGGGGGAACACGCTACAGGCTACCGTGCGGCCAGCTCCCTGGAGGAGCTACTGACTTCACCTGGGGTGAAGCAGCCTCCTGCGTCTCTGATGAGTTACAGAGGAGCCACACGCACGGCTCTTGCCATCCAGAGGTCAGAGCAGGGACTAAGGATGATCCTGGCGCTCCTGCGCAGTGCTACAGGGCGAAATCTGGCAGCAACAGGAACCAATACACTTCCTGGCTGTTAGAGCATTTGCCAGAACCTCCTGGCTCTCTCTGTGATTCACCCCTTGTAGAGACTGTTGGGAGCAACAGACTCTTGAAGGCTTATCCTCTGCTCCATCCTCCCTGGAGAGATTTCCTCACCAGACAGGTTGGGGCAGGCTTGGTGCCTGCCAGTGAGCCCTGCTCCTGCCTGACAGCTGGGTACAGAGACGCTCGGGAAGCCTGTCCGGACGCGGCTGCACGGCAGCAGGGGCTCTGGCTCTGAGGCCAAGCGTGGCACGCCATGAGTCAGCCCTGGTACGGCACCGGCAGCGGCCAGCCTGCGGGCACGAGCAGGGGGGATGCAGGCAGCGGTCACCTCGCTCCTGCGACACAACTCACCTGCAATCTGCTTCATGAAGGTCATGCAGACGCCATCCGCACCGAGCACCCCGCTCTTCACCAGCTCCCGCAGCAACCACACCAGCTGGGCAGAGGGAGAGATCAGTGCAGCTTTTGCCACGGACCCCCGCCACCTCTCCCCAACATCGTGGCTGCCTCGGCTGGCAAATGCCACCACGTCTCCCTTCCAAAGGCGAGTCCTTAACATGGAGCAAAGGAGCTCCATCGGTGCCGACTGCCCCCTAAGCCCTCCACACTCCAACGCCCTCTGCTCATCCCCTGCCTGCTTGGTGTGAAAGGAGCGATTCTGGGGAGAAGACCTTCTCCTCACCTGGGTCCGACAGGTGTCCTGCAGCTTCAAGTACTTCTCCATGAGAATATGGTTGATCTTATTGAGAACGATGTTCATGCCATCTCGGCTCACCAGTGCCAAGTCCCGGTAGCACTGCAGCAGAGGAGAAGAGCGGGAGATGGTCAGGTGAAGGACCATAACGGAAAACATGCAATGGTTTTATCAAACCTGACCAGATAACAGCAAATAAACGAATCTCGGGGAAAGAACATCAAGGCAGGAACACACCCATGGGGTGACCTGAATCGGCATCCCAGGGCCAGGCAGGGAGAGCCATTAATCCTCTGAGGCGTTATAAATCGACCGCTGGATTCACTGGATTTAGCCCCAGGAGCCAAAGGTTTCTCACTCCTGAACACTGTCGGGTGTCCCTGTCCCCTCGTCCCAGCCTCCCCTGCACCCTGCCACAGCTCTGGAGAGACCAACACTAGAGAGGAAAGACAGGATCCTTCCTTCAGGAAGGATCAGTTAATAAACAGTCACATCCAGATCGTTTAAGCGCCCCCCCCCCGCCCCACTGCTCTAATCTCCCTGGCACCAGTGACGACTGGAACCGCACTGAAGACCCCCGCAGGACTTGGGGGCACTCCGATGTGATGCTGCTTCAATACCACAGGAGCTCCACGGAGACGCAGGAGCGGAGGCGGATCGTCCCCATGCCACGCGCTCCTGCTCACACAAGATTTCCGAGGTCAGGCAGAGCTGAATTTGGAGACCGTCCAGCTCAGAACCATGCTACCACGTTGGCTGGTTTTGGGTTAGAAATCCAGACATCCTGCCCGCGGTCCGAACTGGCAGATTTGGTGGGGCTGTGCTGCGGGAAGAGGGAACTATCGTAGGGAAAGGAAGGACTTTCTCCTCTCTCGTCTGCCACCAGCAGCCAGACAACATGCTGGCCAGAGAGCAAAGGTGCTGGTGCTCCCTTCCCCTCTGGACAGGACAGCAGGGGGTGGAGGGTGATTAGGAAGTAATTTGCTAAGTGGTTCTGCATGAATGTTAATTTGTGCCAGTAAATGTCATGATATTCCAGAGAGCAGGGGTCTGGGCTCTGCATCCTCCTTTAGAGAGTTAATGAGGCCTCAAAAGATCTCTTTGATAAGACTCCCTGTGCTCAGGCTTTCTCCCTCCCTTTTTCATATAGCACTGTGTAAAAGAAATATATATATATAAAAAAATCCCAAACAAAAAAACAGAATTCAAGAGGTGTAGACTCTTCGGGGCCTTTAATTGCTTTTGAAATGCTAAATGAATGCCCACAAAGCAGAGCCAGACTCAAAGTCTCCACACAGACGACTACCTGGCCAGGAACGCACAACATCTCCCTCCGCTGCATCAGCTTTGAAAAAGAAACACATACATCACCCCGAGGGGAAAACGCAGGGGACAGAGCTGGTCCAGGACACAGCCGGCCGGGGAGCACGCGCGATGCCAGTTCCCCTGTGGTCTGCCCGGACTTAGACGGAGCTTTTACGTCGTTTGGAAGATGCCTGTGTTGTCAGGTCCCTACCCTGCCTGGATCCCACCTCCGGTGCTTGATGACAGGATTACGACCACCCATCGCTCCTGGCACTTCCCTCTCACAGGCAGGTGCATTTCTGCACCCTTCGGAGATGAACATTTCTCATCTCGGTAGCTTTTCTTGGTGGTAGCTTCTGTGTTCAAAGAATTCATGCTTTTCTGGGTGAAACATCTAGGCTTTGGTTTTCTGCTGGATGTGTGTGAGGTGCAGCGTCCACATCTGCATTTAAAGCCACCAAGAGGTCCTGTGATACGGCCCTGACAGCGTGGATCAGCTCCCGACCGGCTGGGCTGATTCTGGCAGCATCCTCAGAAGGGCTGGAACAAACAGCTAGAAGAGACACTCCAAGGGATTTACTTCTGGTTGACTATTTAAGTCCCAGGAGGAAGGACACCATAATCCTATTACCTAGGGAAGTTTGGCAGCTCTTCACCCTGCTTACTGCACACTTCCTCAAATCCCATAAGCAAACACTGCAGAAAACCAGAACTCGAACCGCACCTACGACGTTGCTGATCCTTGGCCCAAAGTACAACTGCCCAGAGGAGAACAAGTCCCATTTTATCAGGGTCACGGCAGTATGGCATGTCACCGACCAGTTGCTTAGACAGGTCAGACTGGACCCCCGCCTGACAGCCTCCGGCACAAGGATGGTAGCAATAACTCCAAGGAAGGTGCTTGGAGAACATCTTCAGGGCTCCAGCAGCTAGGGGGTGGGGAGAGAACCTGAATTTCTTGATTATTGCCAAGGCTGCAAACAAGCCATCGTCTCCTCCCCGCTCTCGGCAGATTGGAGCCGCCACTCGCACAGGCCATTTAATTAACAGGAAGGAACAAATGATAAATGTTCGCTTGAAATGAGGGGAGAAGAAACAAAAAAAGAAAACAGGCATCGAGTGGAGGAGAGAGGCCCCCTCCCACCCAGCACCGGGGCAGAAGAGGCACCCGGCGGACAGATGCCAGAGGAGATGTCAGGGAAGCGCTGCGCTCATCTGCGGGGAGGGCTCCGTGCACTCTGATCCCGGAGCGGAGTGTTAATTAAAGTGCGAGGTGCCAGGCGGAGGAGGGAGATCTGACAGATCACTTGCTGTCACTTTGATATTTGAAGGCGGTCAAGTGTCCCTCCTCACAGCTGGACAAGTTTAGCACAGCTAATCTCTCCTGGCTGGAGCGTCAAGGCAACAAAGGGGGAGGAGGAGACCTGCGTGCTTCAGCCGATCCTCCGCCGCGGCGAGGGCTGTGCCACCATTTCTTTAATCGATCAGCGAGAGGACGGGGCAGCTCGGGCCCCATCCCAAAAAGGAAGGGAGATGCGTTTTAAACAGCCTCTCCGGGAGGAGGGGGGGTACCTCCACCTCCCCTCCACGCACCAGCAGATGCGGGGGGGACAGCGAGGCCACGGTGCGAGACAAGACGGATCCGGACGCCAGGGTCATCCACTGAAGAAACAGAAGACGACCAAGCAGATGGCGTGAGATGCCTCTGCGAGCGTGCTGGGACTGGAGCACACACTGCACCCCCTGCTCGGCTTCTAGGGCAACAAGCGCTAAAACACCCTTGAATGCAAACATGGCCAGCTACAATATCAATTTTTTTTTTTTTTTGGCAAAACAACAGGTCCCAGGAGTATGGTGAAGCCTCATGGGGTACGCTTGATTCAGAGCAGTACCACTTTCACATCAACCTCGCTAGGTTCGACGCTCCCTGACACAACGCTCCCGTGCCGCCACCTGAGGTTGCGAATCTTCACCCGTGACCAGATGTGGGAATGGTTACGGCAGACGACGGGCGCTGGCCGCGCTGAGCGTCCCGGACCTGTGGGCCTCTCGCTGGAGGAGGAGCGGAGCTCTGCCCTCTGCGTGAGAATGAGCTCTCTCAAGAGTCTTGCAAGATGCCTTATCAGTCAGGCACGTGTTAACCCCTCTTCATAGGCAGGGAGCAAAGGCAAGGAGTAACTCCCCCCAAAGCCTGGTAGAAAATCACTGACCGGCTTCCCGTCCTTGCTGTCTGGATCCAGGGCAGGTGGCAGCAACAGATGACATCAGAGCCCAGCAGATTGGCAGATCCAATTACTCCCCAAGAAAAGTAACGTGCTCCGAACAACAGATCTGACAAGAGCAGGACCAGCCACCTCTAATTAACGTGGCCACGAAGAGCAAAGCATGCCCCCAGCCTGCCATCTCGGAGAGACGGCGTCGGTGCCTGCCAGCAGCTCGGTCGCAATGGAGACGGACCGCTCACCCCCCCGCTCCCCTTTTCCAGAGCGGAACGTGCCAGGCAGGGCATTTTGTTCGATGCGGAGGAGGTTCACCCTTTGGGAGACCATCCTGTAGAGCGCTGCTAGTCAGCAACTAGAAATACTCTTTGGCTCCTGCAGTGTCTTGGAGACAAGGATGTGTTCTGCGGTGCTCCGAGCCTCAGCTGGATTCAGCCTCTCCAGGTTTACAAGTCTTGGGCTCAGCGCACGAGGCAGAATCAGGCCAGAGCCTAAGGACAGCAGGGCTGGGGACTCTGCGGTCGGGGTTTGGGAAGCCTTAAGCCAACAAGGAGACAGAGCAAAACGCAGCCATCTAACCGAAGAGAAATCTGACTCGCACCAGCACTGTAAGCAGTCAGGCCTAAAGACTCCCAGGAGAAGCTTTTGTGTGTTTTGCTTTCAAGAGGTGATTTCTGGGGAATGGAGCTGTACCTTCGCCGACAAGGACCGTCCCATCTAGCAATGCCAAGGCAGCTATGAGTTCCGGGAGCTAACGCGGATCTATGGCTTTGGTGGAGAGAGCTCTGCCCTCACAGCAGTGATTAAATCAAGAGAGAATATTGCATGAGTCACCTTCGGTCCAGCGCAGCGCCAGGATTTACAGAGCGTCCCTAACGGCACGCCACTCAGCCACGCTCGCGGCAGACCCTGCCGACTTCAAGAGTCCACTTCAACCCTTCAAACTCTGTGCAACACCTGTTCACTGAAACGCATCCGAACAAGGACCCCCGGGTCTCACTCACCACGCACGGCCCTTCCAACAGCGCTTTTATTTTTCCTCGTAGCTGCCACAAATAGGTCTGGTTTCTATAACAAAACATTTTCATTTTCAACTCCCTCCCCGAGCGCCCCCAGTTTGTAGCAACAGCGCCAAATCCACATCCAAGACGTTTAGAATACAAAACATTCATCTTCCTGTAGGTGAGCAACTACAATTTTAAAATCACAGTTTACAGTGTCGTTAAAAACAGTTATTTAAAAATTAAACCCGGTCTGTGAAATTAATAGAAGTGGACTGCTAAAAAGCAATTTTCTCTAGGAATTGAACATGTTCCTCCTCTAGAGTCTGGGTGATTATTTCTGCAGGCATCTACATCTGGCTTCCAGCACACAAATCCGTTCTGGGCCTCCAAAGACAAGGCAGAAACCGGGAAAGGCCTTGCAGTTTCTTGAAGAATCAGTACTCGCCTCCCACAGCGAAAAACAATTAATTCTAGGGCTGGAAAGAACGCAGCTGAGCTCCCTTCCCTGGTGGCAGTATCTGCATTCCCCTGAGCAGCAGCTGCTGCAGCCCCTGTGCCACGTGGACGCAACAAAACCAGGAACGGTCCAAGCAAAGTCATTGCCCTGCTACAATAAACACTGCTCAGCGCTGAGGGTTCCATCCAGGCGCCTTCCGACGCCTGCACGAGACCCAAAACTTCCACTGCTCTGAATCTCTGGCTGCCTGGAAAGCAAAATCTCTCGTGGACAAAGCTCCTGCACTCACCGATGGGCGCAGGCGTGCCTTACCTTCTGTGCCTGAGCAGGTTCGGTCAAGACCAGAGTGAAAAGACCCAGGCAGATCTCCTCATGCTGGGGGGTTCCTTTACATATCTGAGAGAGAAAAAATGCAAGTGCCATGGGTGAGCAGGTGAGATGGGATGTTAGAGGAGGGTCTGTAAAGCAACAGAAGGAGGAAACCCCTCTCAAGCCCACCAAATGGGTGGTCCACAGAGCACCCAGCAGCCCACGCGCAATTCAAAGCGGGATCACAAGGGAATACAGAAAACATGCAGGGTCTCCCTAACATTTGTACCCCTTGCGAAGTTAATGCTGGTGCAAACCTCTCAGTACCCAGAGCTTTCCAGTGGTTTTAGTCGGACCACTTCAGGATATCTCGTTACTGAGGGGCAACAAACCCCCAGACAAGAAGAGCAGCAGATCCCTGAGCCCTGTCCTGCGGCTGGGGACCTGCCCAGGCTCTTCTTACGGACTTTTCTACAACCTGTTCATCCAAGTGGGAAAGCATTTCATGAGCTTCAGAGCCCTGAAACCCAGCCTGGGTTGCCGACCTTTTCCCATTAAGGGAAGGCAACTCTGTACACTGAGTCCAACAGCCCAAGGTGTTCTGGGGAGGAAAAAATGCAATCAGCATGTCTGAGAGCCCATTAACCTGTCACACGACGGTTTTCCTTATACGGTAACATCTGCAGCTTGCTGGCAAGTATTTTAAGACTATGCAGAGTTAGAAATAAATGCTCCATCCCTCAAAAGAAAGGCTGAACCTGCCCTTTCCAGTGGTCTGGCTGTTTGGAGGCCAGGAAAAAGCTGATCCGAGCAGTGCAGGAGTACAAAAATACACAAGAAACGCAAACACCAGCAGCACACGCACAGCAACAGACTCCTGCGTGCGTGCACACGTACAGAACACTCGTATGCCGGGAGAGAGACACGCTCAGCCAGATTTCAGCGAGAAATTGCACTGCAGGTTGGCTTCCAAATAGGTGGCTAGACAAGGATTAAAGCCACGATGTTGTTTTGCCTTTTAACTGTAATAGCTCTGGAAATCCTTGACAGGCTGAGAGCCGTGAGAGCACAGCAGGCTCCATTCCCCAGCCTCTTTGTATCTGCCTGTTCTTTGTGCCTTGCTAATAGCTTGCACGCCCGCTCCCTCAGAGAGAGCTCCGTGCAGGTACAGCACACCATGAATTATTTCATCCAGGCAGGATTTCTCATCTCTCAAGAAGATGACACTTACGTGAGCATTGAGGGCATCGTTAGCTTCCCTCTCCGACAGCCCGTTGGTTAGCGAAGTCACGATGCCCACACACCTTTCTAGTCTCTGAAACAGAGAAAAGCCAAACATCACAAACTTGGAAGAACAAGTACGCTCAAGCACATACTCACCAAGACAAGATACAGCAGAGGCTGCTTCGACCCCCATCCAAACACCTGAACGGACAGAAAAACAGCCAGCGACGCAACAGCCGCTCTTGGCTCGTGTCAAGGCTCCGAACCTGCTGCCAGCTGGAGTAGCTACCGCTTCATCAATGTTCATTTATTCACAGGTTTGGGTTTTAAATACTCTGCCGACACCGCTCCAAGAGCCAAAAAGTAAATGCGTGATTATTCAGCGATACTAACACTGATGTCACTTTGATACGAGGCCAAGACGCAGTCGTGCAAAGGCTGGATCTGAGGCAGGGTTGTCAATCCTCGCTCTGAGAGCGGAGCTGCACCCCGAGATGATGAGCTGTCCCCCCAGCGCAGGGAAGCCAGAGCCCGCCATCCAGCAGCTCTGCGGGGCGAGACCCGCCGCTCCCGGCTGTGTGGGAACCCTGGGCTGCGGGGCAGCAGCCTGGAAACCTTCTGTTCTCATCACTTAACATCTGAGCAACTTCTGGCTGAGAATAAACAGCAGGAGCAGATGTTTGCATGCAAGCACCCCGAGGGATGAAGTGACGGGAAGAGCCATGAAGTCAGGACTGCTAAGTTACAAGAGCGCAGGCGTGAAAATACTGGAGAAGCAAATGGCAAAGGTTTTCACTCCACTTGAGAGAATTCAGAGAGTTGCTCCCTCTTCACGTAGAGCATGAGCAGCCCCACGCAGAAACGCTTTCTCCTGCCCGGTGTTAGCCGATGCCTGCCTCCGGTGCGGGGAAAGCGCTGAGCAGAGCGGCGTGACTCCGGGCACGGGCACGCCACGTCCTCTCCCCACGTCCTGGTGCCACCTCAGGGACGGTGACAGAAGGGCCGCATGGACTCGCAGGCTCACCACGTGCTCTCGCAGCAGCGATGACACCCGAGAGCCTGCAAACAGGTGGAGAGCAGGGTCCCTGGCTGTCAGCACAAGGGTGGCTCGACCGCGGGGCTCCTTTAACGCCGGGGTCTCGCTCTCAACTTGCACGCGAGATGTTTTTCTAAATTAAACTCTTCCATAAACAGCTCCGTTGCGGCGCGAAGGAGATGCGCCCTGCCTTCTTTGTGGTGCCCCCACTTCCACGCCAGAGCTGCGGACCCGGCTGGACCGTTTCGGCCACGGCAGCGACTCGAGGGTCACCGGCAGCCGGCGAAACAGGGTCTGGCTTTTGTGGAGTTTCCTTGGAGCCTACAGTTAACGGGGCGGTAATCTGTTTGCACCAGGGAAAAGCGGCAAATGCAGCCTAAGACAGGCAATAAGCAGGTTACAAAAAGGTTATTTCTACACAGTCATTTCTTGATTAAAATGCAAACACATCGCACCGATTATGGAACTGATTAGCGACTCCTTTGCATATCAAAGGGGCTGCAGTGAAGAAGCTATTGAGAAAGAGGTCAACAGTTCTCCACTCCAAGGCAATATGAAAGAAGATGTACTGGTCAGTAATGCAGAGATAATGCCTTTGTGAAACCGGCTTTGTTCCAGGCCGAGTGATGGCATTATGAAAGAGCAATGGGGCAAAACCCATGAAAATCTCAAATCTAAAGCAGATGAATTATTTGAAAGGGAGGACAAGATCCAGCGGCTGAAAAACAGAGTTAGAGAAATCCCAGTGAGAAATAAGACAACTTGTTGGCAGATAATGCAGCCAATGAACCACCAGAAGAGCTTTGCAAGGAAGTTCAGTGTCAAATAATGTCTTTGATCCAAGACCGGCTGACAGACTTGCAGGATCAGGGTTTGGTATTCGCTTCTTGGGATAAACAGGAGACGCACCAACTCGCCACTGCCAGCTATTTGAAAACAGTATTTCCAGCTTTGAGCAAGTTTAACGGTTTGTGTTCCTGTAACGAGCTCTGCTGCCTCTACCAAAACCCACAGCGGAACAAGACGACAATTTCTTTACGTTAACACCTGATACGAGATATATTTTTACAAGCTCCAGTCCTTCCGATCACCTCTTTCTCCCCAAAACAGACACGTTCAACTTAATGCCACCAGCAGCTCCGATGACCGCTATAGGGAAAGACTGGAGGAGGTTTTTCCCTAAACGTGGCAGCCTGTTTACTGTGAAAACTCGATGGGCAATGATCACGCACGGTTTTTCCTGTGTACGCTCCGTTTCCTGTTTGTTGGAGTCTTTAATGCAAGAAACACGAAACTTGTGACAGTAAATCCATCAGCACTCAGGAGTATAATGAATACCCGAACCAGTTTCTTCCAACTGACTGGGGTTTTAGTCGAAACTGCTGCTTTCCAGTGGTTTAAGACGGATAGGAGGAAGGCTTGCCGGTTAAGCAAGGCTTGTCTCTGGAAAGTCTTCTCCTTCTGGTACCTGCGTTTGCCTGGATACGTCACCATCACCAAACCTGAGCTCCACCGCGCTTGCCAGCTCGCGGTGGCTCCTTCCCAGACCCAATGCTCGTGGGGAAAGATCAGGGTGAGAGCAACCCGGACCCCAGGAGACCCGTTTCGGTAGCCTGGAGCCAATTTTCAAGCCCAAACGAAGCTCCCGGCCATGCTGGGCTTGCAGAATTGCACGGGTCCGAAGCTGGGAACGTTCTGTCCAGACCTGGACAGGACCCAAAACACACACGGGGACCGACGAGTGCTTTGAAGGAATATAAATACACTCCAAATGGCAAAGGACAGTTTCCAGACCTTGAGACCTAGTTATTCCAGTTACCATCCTGTTTTTCTCCTGCAACTGAAATCCAACATGATTTTTTTTTTTTTTGTCTGCACCATTTCATGAGCCCCAAATACATTCGTTTCCATCACACCATAAATAACCAGTCTCTCCCACAAGTCTAGCAGTTCACGAGAGCATCGCCGCCCCCGTGGCACCAGGGAAGCCGGCCCTACACCAGCTTTAGGAAGATCCCTGAACACTTGCCGAGTTGACCCTGCGAGCCAGGTGTAAATCAGCGTTACAGAAGGGCCCGAGCAACGCGCCCGCCTCGCCCGGGGTCCCTGCGCTACCAGCTCTTCCGCGGCTCCTCCGCACCAGGAACAGATCCTGGGAAAACCCCAAAACCTTCCCCACCTGTAAAAGAACCACCTCTCTTTTCCCAGTGCAGGAAGAAAAACTCAATGGGAAGTAGGACAGCGCTGTGTAATTGGGGGCCTGGGGAACACAGGTCAGAAAGTTTCCCAGATACTGGAAAGATGAGTCCTGTCGGTGCTCAGGCGTGAGGCAAGCTTCATCATCCCGCTCCACAACCTGCAGCCGCCCTGCCCAGGCATGGCTGGGGCGAGGTGGGCAGGGAGACCCCGGCTGGGAGGTGGTTTCTGCTTAGAGCGAGCCCCCTCCCCACACAGGGACGGGCAAGGGGAGCAGCGTGTGCCACCCCGCCCGCACCCTGCGCGGGGCCGAGCCCGTAACCCACCCCCTGGAGCCCCCCAGCCCCGAGCCCCAGGCACCTACCTCCTCTAACTCATCCTTGGCATCCAGAAGAGTGGAGACCAGCAACTTCCCTCCTCCTCCTCCTCCTCCTGCTGTTCCCCCCTTCCCCTTCTGCATCTCCATGGCTGGGGGGGGGGAAGGAGAGGGGGGAGGGCAGCCCCTATCCAGGGGGCTTGGCCTGAGAGAGGCCCCCCCTTTTTACTTGGCGATTCCCCCCCCCACCCAGCTCTTCCTGGTGGGAGGACGGGGAGGGGGGTGTTTGTGGGAAATACCCCCCCTCCGGAGCACCCCCCGCTCCTGCAATGGGAAGCAATGGGGTGGGGGGGACGGGGGTACCCCTGTCTGCTCCTCAGGGGCTTCACCCCGGACCGGGGGGGGGATAGAGGGGGGCGGAGGGCTGCCTCCCCTTAGCAGGGGTGGAGGGGCTGCTCTTTCCACTAGGGCAGGCCGGGGGCCTGCGGCCTGGGGCCGTGCTGGGGGGGCCGTGCTATGGCGGGGGGCCCTACGGGAGGGTGCTGGGGGGCGGGAGGGGGCTGTGGAGGGTTCCCGGGGGGCTGTGGGAAGGGGGGGTTCCCGGGGCGGGGAGGGGGTCCCCGTCGGCCGTGCCAGAGGAGGCCCGTGGGGAGGGAAACCCCCGGGGGAGGCCTGTGGTGAGGGGGGGTCCCGGAGGGGCCCCCGCCGCAGCGGGGGGGTGGCCGGGGGGGGTGACAGGTCCCCCGGCGCAGTGCGGGGCAGGGCAGGGCGGGCGCTGTGGCTGCCGCCGGGGCGGGGGGGGCTCCGCCGGGCGGCGGGGGGGGGGTCTCGGTGCCGGGGGGAGGGGAGCGGCGGCTCCGCACCCCCCGCCCAGCGCCGCCGACCGGAAGTCACTGGGAGAGGGACGGGAGGGCCCGGGGGGAAGAGGAAGCGCACGGCGGCCGGAAGCGCCCGCCCCTCCCCTCCTCTGACCAATGGCAGCAGCGATACGGCTCGAAGTGACAGCGCGGGTAGCCGGCCTGGAGGGGCGGGGCCGCGGCGGGCTGCTCGGCCAATGGGGCGGCGGGGGCGGGGTCTGACCCGGTCGAACGCTCCGCCCTCCCGCTGCCGGTGGCGCTGCGTGCGGCCGGGACCCTCCGGGAACCTCGGGACCCCCCCGGGGGCGGGCACGGCCGGGACCCCCGGGGTGTGCACGGCTGGGACCCCCCGGATCCCCCCGGGATGTGCACGGCTGGGACCCCCTGAATCCCCCCGGGAACCCCCCGGGGCGTGCACAGCCGAGCACCCGGGGGTCTCCCGAACCCCACCCGGCAACCTCGGGACCCCCCCGGGGCGTGCATCGCCGGGCCCCCCCCAACTCTCCCCCTTCGGGCCCCCCCAGCCCCCTGCCCCGCACTGCCTTGCACAGCCGCGCCGTCCCGGCTCCTCTGGCCTCGCAGAGCCCCCCTGAAGACACACACGTCCCCCCCCCGCTTTTGCAAAGCCCCCCGGAGCCCCCCCTCCCTGCAGGGGGCTTCGGCTGCTGTGAGGGTGCTGCTGCTCGGGGAGACCCCCGGGACCACCCAATGCCCCGGTGGGATCAGGGTGCATGGGGACACCCGATGTGGGGTGCAGGGGGGGGTGCAGGGGGACCCCACGGAGACCCACGGCGAGTGCGTACACACCAGCTTTATTACAAAAATTAGAGCTCTAGTGACCCCCCACCCGGGGTCCGGGGGTGTCCCCGTCCCCCCGTGTCCCCCCGTGTTCCCCGTCGGCCTCGGCCCCGCTCCTCCGCCGGTGCCTGTGCCAGGGTCAGGCCACGGGGCTACTCGGGGATGGGGTTCCCCCCCCGGGAGCAGTTGGGGTTCAGCTTGGGGAGCACGGTGCAGTTGGGGGGTGCGTCCAGCCCCCAGCCGCTGGCGGTGCCCCCCGCCTGGCCCCGGCCCGGGGGGGCCTTGGCGGCGGTGCTGGGAACGGCCCCATGGGCCCTGGGTGCTGCTGGGGGGGTCAGCCCCGGGTGCTGCTCCCACGCTCCCCCAGCAGCCAGTACGTCCTCACCTTCCCCTTGCCCTGCGGAGAGAGGGGGGGCTGGGGTGAAGGGGGTGCAGGGGGGGGCCATTGCCCCAGGGGTCAGGGTGCAGGGGGTGCCCATTGCCCCAGGGGTTGGGGTGCAGGGGGGACCCATTGCCCCAGGGGTTGGGGTGCAGGGGGGTGCTCATTGCCCCAGGGGTTGGGGTGCAGGGGGGACCCATTGCCCCAGGGGTTGGGGTGCAGGGGGGTGCTCATTGCCCCAGGGGTCGGGGTGCAGGGGGGACCCATTGCCCCAGGGTTTGGGGTGCAGGGGGGACCCATTGCCCCAGGGGTCGGGGTGCAGGGGGTGCCCATTGCCCCAGGGGTCAGGGTGCAGGGGGGACCCATTGCCCCAGTGGGTTGGGGTGCAGGGGGTGCCCATTGCCCCAGGGGTTGGGGTGCAGGGGGTGCCCATTGCCCCAGGGTTTGGGGTGCAGTGGGTGCTCATTGCCCCAGGGGTTGGGGTGCAGGGAGGACCCATTGCCCCAGAGGGGTGCTCATTGCCCCAGCAGAGCTGTGGGATGAGGATGCAGAGGGGGGACCCAGCTGGGGGGCCCCCACTGGGGCAGCCATCGGGGGGGCTGGGGCTGTTGGGGGGGCGGGGGCTCACCTTCATCTCCACGTCGCCCCGCAGCTCCAGCTCGAAGCAGCCGAACTCCTCCAGCACGGCCTTGGTCACCGCCGAGATGTGGATCTTCAGGGCTGGCAGGATGCAGCCCCATCAGCACCCATGGGTGCCCGGCCCAGCCCCAGCCCCGGCAGCACCCCTGGGTGCCCAGCCCAGCCCCTCACCTTCCCCGTTGGACTCCATGCGCGAGGCCGTGTTCACCGTGTCCCCGAAGAGGCAGTACCGGGGCATTTTGAGACCCACGACGCCAGCGCAGACGGGTCCTGTGGGGCACCCGGTGAGCCCCCCCGGCAGCCCCGAGTCCCGACCCGGCCCCCCTCGCTGGGGGCTCCCACCCCCGGTGGCCCCACTGTCCCCCTGGGTGCCGGTGTCCCCTCCCCTGTCCCTGGGGTCCGTGGGAGGGCTGGGTACCCCCCTGCCCCATGTGGGTGCCATGTCCCCCCACCCCATGGATCTGTGTGGGTGCCATGTCCCCGTCCCCACCCCCGCTGACCCATGGGGTGCCATGTCCCCATCCCTGTCCCCACTGACCCCTATGGGTGCCATGTCCCTGTCCCCACTGACCCGTACGGGTGCCATGTCCCCGTCCCCATCCCTGCTGACCCATGGGGTGCCATGTCCCCATCCCTGTCCCCGCTGACCCCTATGGGTGCCATGTCCCTGTCCCCACTGACCCCTATGGGTGCCATGTCCCCATCCCTGTCCCCGCTGACCCCTATGGGTGCCATGTCCCTGTCCCCACTGACCCCTATGGGTGCCATGTCCCCATCCCTGTCCCCGCTGACCCCTATGGGTGCCATGTCCCTGTCCCCACTGACCCCTATGGGTGCCATGTCACCATCCCTGTCCCCACTGACCCGTACGGGTGCCATGTCCCTGTCCCCACTGACCCGTGGGGTACCATGTCCCCATCCCTGTCCCCGCTGACCCCTATGGGTGCCATGTCCCCATCCCTGTCCCCACTGACCTGTGTGGGTGCCATGTCCCCATCCCTGTCCCCGCTGACCCCTATGGGTGCCATGTCCCCATCCCTGTCCCCACTGACCCGTGTGGGTGCCATGTCCCCATCCCTGTCCCCGCTGACCCCTATGGGTGCCATGTCCCCATCCCTGTCCCCACTGACCCCTATGGGTGCCATGTCCCTGTCCCCACTGACCCGTGGGGTACCATGTCCCCATCCCTGTCCCCGCTGACCCCTATGGGTGCCATGTCCCCATCCCTGTCCCCACTGACCCCTATGGGTGCCATGTCCCCATCCCTGTCCCCACTGACCCATACGGGTACCATGTCCCCATCCCTGTCCCCACTGACCCCTATGGGTGCCATGTCCCCATCCCTGTCCCCACTGACCTGTGTGGGTGCCATGTCCCCATCCCTGTCCCCGCTGACCCCTATGGGTGCCATGTCCCCATCCCTGTCCCCACTGACCCGTGTGGGTGCCATGTCCCCATCCCTGTCCCCGCTGACCCCTATGGGTGCCATGTCCCCATCCCTGTCCCCACTGACCCCTATGGGTGCCATGTCCCTGTCCCCACTGACCCGTGGGGTACCATGTCCCCATCCCTGTCCCCGCTGACCCCTATGGGTGCCATGTCCCCATCCCTGTCCCCACTGACCCCTATGGGTGCCATGTCCCCATCCCTGTCCCCACTGACCCATACGGGTACCATGTCCCCATCCCTGTCCCCACTGACCCCTATGGGTGCCATGTCCCCATCCCTGTTCCCACTGACCCGTGTGGGTGCCATGTCCCCATCCCTGTCCCCGCTGACCCCTATGGGTGCCATGTCCCCATCCCTGTCCCTGCTGACCCCTATGGGTGCCACGTCCCCATCCCTGTCCCCACTGACCCCTATGGGTGCCATGTCCCCATCCCTGTCCCTGCTGACCCCTATGGGTGCCACGTCCCCATCCCTGTCCCTGCTGACCCATACGGGTGCCATGTCCCCATCCCTGTCCCCACTGACCCCTATGGGTGCCATGTCCCTGTCCCCACTGACCCGTGGGGTACCATGTCCCCATCCCTGTCCCTGCTGACCCGTGGGGTACCATGTCCCCATCCCTGTCCCCACTGACCCCTATGGGTGCCATGTCCCTGTCCCCACTGACCCATACGGGTGCCATGTCCCCATCCCTGCCCCGCTGACCCATACGGGTGCCATGTCCCCATCCCTGCCCCGCTGACCCCTATGGGTGCCATGTCCCCATCCCTGTCCCCGCTGACCCCTATGGGTGCCATGTCCCCATCCCTGTCCCCGCTGACCCCTATGGGTGCCATGTCCCCATCCCTGTCCCCACTGACCCCTATGGGTGCCATGTCCCTGTCCCCACTGACCCGTGGGGTACCATGTCCCCATCCCTGTCCCCGCTGACCCCTATGGGTGCCATGTCCCTGTCCCCACTGACCCCTATGGGTGCCATGTCCCCATCCCTGTTCCCACTGACCCGTGTGGGTGTCATGTCCCCATCCCTGTCCCTGCTGACCCCTATGGGTGCCATGTCCCCATCCCTGTCCCTGCTGACCCCTATGGGTGCCACGTCCCCATCCCTGTCCCTGCTGACCCATATGGATGCCGTGCCCATCCCCATCCCCGTCCCCACTGACCCGTGGGGTGCCATGTCCCTGTCCCCATCCCTGCTGACCCATATGGCTGCCTCGTCCCCGTCCCCGCCCCCGCTGACCCGTGTGGATGCCGATGCGCAGCTTCAGCTGCTGCTGCGGCCGGTGGCGGATGCGGAAGGAGCGGACGGCGTCCAGCAGCGCCAGGGCCATGCGGGCCACCTCGCGGGCGTGCAGCTTCCCGTTGCGCACCGGCAGCCCCGACACCACCATGTAGGCGTCCCCGATCGTCTCCACCTGGGTGGGGAGGGGGGACACGCCGTGGGTGCCGGCTCTGGGGTGTCCAGCGTGACCCACGGTGCATGCACGTTCATGCGTGTGCATGCGTGTCCTCACCTTGTAGACGTCGAAGTTGTCGATGATGGCGTCGAAGCAAGTGTAGAGGTCGTTGAGCAGCGTCACCACCTGCATGGGGGTGCTCTCGGCCGACAGCGCCGTGAAGCCCACGATGTCGCTGAAGTAGATGGTGACGCTGTCGAAGGCCTCCGCCTGCACCGTCTCCCCCCGCTTCAGCTGCTCCGCCACCGAGCTGGGGGTGCAGGGGGTGGATGAGGGGGGGGCACAGCTCCCCCACCCCTCCTGGGGGCATGGCGTCCCCAGCCTCCAGCCATGCCGGGGGGTCCTCGGGGTCTCCAGACCTCTGAGGACCCCCACCCCCAAGCCATGCTGGGGGTCCGGGTCATCCCTGGCCCCTTCAGGTACCCCAAGCCCCAAAGAGCCATGGGGGGGTGTCCTTGGGGTCTCCAGCCCTCCAAGCACCCCCAGCCCTGAACCACATCAGGGGGTCCTTGGGGTTCCTGGCCCCTTCAGGCACCCTGAGCCATGCAGCAGTCTGGGGGGGGTCACCAGCCCCTCCCAACACCCCCGGCCCCAAGCCACATGGGGGTCCTTGGGGTCCCCAGGGGGTCCCCAGCCCCTCCAAACACCCCCAGCCCCAAGCCACATGAGGGTCTTTGGAGTCCCCAGCCCCTCCAAGCACCCCCAGCCATGCAGGGCATCCATGGTGGACCCCAGCCCTGGGCAGGCAGGAGATGCCGGTGTGGTACCCCAGGGTGCAGTGGGGGGGTGCACAGAGGGCCGGGCCCCCCCCGGTGCTCACTGGGGCAGGATCTGGTAGAGGAGAGCCTCAGCCTTGCGCTTCTCCTCCAGGTAGGCTTGGGTTCGCTCCTCCACCAGCTCCTCCAGGTTGTTGGCGTACTGCTCCATGCGCGACAGCAGGTTGTCCAGGATGTTGCTGCTGCTTTCCCTGCGGGCAGGGGGTGAGCACCCACCTGGGGACCCTTTTCGGGGTCACCCATCACCCACGGGGCTGGGGGAGGCGGAGGTACCTGTTGAACTTGCGGAGCTGGACCTTGATCTGGTTGAAGTCGGGGCGCTCCAGGACGTCCTCAGCCCAGCAGTGCTGCATCAGCTGGCCCAGCTCCTCCATGTGGCACCCCACGTTGGCCGAGGGGCGGAAGCTGGGGTGCTCCCCGCTCTTCACCCGCTCGATAATCTCTGCGGGGCCAAGCACCCATCACAGCAAGTCCAAGCACCCGTCAGCAGGTCCAAGCACTCATCAGTGAGGCCAACAACCCATCAGCTGGTCCAAGCACCCATCAGCAGGTCCAAGCACCCATCAGTGAGGCCAACAACCCACTAGCAGGTCCAACAACCCATCAGCAGGTCCAAGCACCCATCAGCAGGTCCAAGCATCCATCAGTGAGGCCAACAACCCATCAGCAGATCCAACAACCCACTAGCAGGTCCAACAACCCATCAGCAGGTCCAACAACCCATCAGCAGGTCCAAGCACCCATCAGCAGGTCCAAACATCCATCAGTGAGGCCAACAACCCATCAGCAGATCCAATAACCCACTAGCAGGTCCAAGCATCCATCAGCAGGTCCCAGCGTCCATCAGTGAGGCCAACAACCCATCAGCTGGTCCAAGCACTCATCAGCTGGTCCAATAATGCATCAAAAGGGCTAAGCACCCATCACAGCAGGTCCAAGCACCCATCAGCTGGTCCAAGCACCCATCAGTGAGACCAAAACCCACTAGCAGGTCCAACAACCCATCAGCAGGTCCAAGCACCCATCAGCTGGTCCAAGCACCCATCAGCAGGTCCAAGCACCCATCAGTGAGACCAAAACCCACTAGCAGGTCCAATAACCCATCAGCTGGTCCAAGCACTCATCAGCTGGTCCAATAATGCATCAACAGGGCTAAGCACCCATCACAGCAGGTCCAAGCACCCATCAGCTGGTCCAATAATGCATCAACAGGGCTAAGCACCCATCACGGCAGGTCCAAGCACCCATCAGCTGGTCCAATAATGCATCAACAGGGCTAAGCACCCATCACAGCAGGTCCAAGCACCCATCAGCTGGTCCAAAAACCCATCAGCAGGTCCAAAAACCCATCAGCAGGTCCAACAACCCATCAGTAGGGCTAAGCACCCATCTAAGCACCCATCGGCTGGTCCAACCACCCATCAACGGATCCCTGGCACCATCACCCTGGCCCTCCCGCTCACCTTTAGGGCTCAGGTCCAGCCCCTCCACGTAGAAGACGCCGTTGCGCAGGGCGATCTCTTGCAGGATGATGCCGAAGCTGTAAACGTCGCCCTTCTGCGTGCCGCGGGCCGGCGGCGACTCCATCCGCAGAAGCTCGGGCGCCGTCCACAGCTTCTCTGCGGCACCAGGGAGGGTGCTCAGGCCGGGCAGGGACCCCGGGCAGGGGTTGGGGGGGGGGGGGGTCGAGGACGGGCAGGGTGCTCACTGGCGAAGAGCGCGTGGGAGTCCTCGCCGTCGGGGGCCACGCGGAAGCTCTCCAGCCCGTAGTCTGTGATCTTCAGCACGAAGCGGCTGTCCACCACGCAGTTGGAGGACTTGAGGTTCCCGTGGGAGATGATCACCCCGTTGTGCAGGAACTGCATCCCCTGGCAGGGCGGAGAGCGGTCGGACCTGGTTGTCCCCCCACCGTGGGAATGGGGGAACTGGGTGCCCCGGGGGAACCGGCTCGTTACCTTGACGATGTCATGGGTGAGGGAGTAGCGGAACATCCAGTCCAGCGTGATGCTCTCGTTCTCCAGGATGTCCTGGGGACATGAGGGTCACGCTGCTGTCCCCCAGCCATGGACAGTCCCAGGGGGTGGGGGACAGCATCCATCCCCGGGCACCGGCAGAGCAGCTCTGGGCAGCCCCGACGCTGGGTGATGGGCACCGTGCAGCCCTGACGCTGGGTGATGGGCACCGTGCAGCCCCGACGCTGGGTGATGGGCACCGTGCAGCCCTGACGCTGGGTGATGGGCCCTGTGCAGCCCCGATGCCGGGTGATGGGCACCGTGCAGCCCCAACGCTGGGTGATGGGCACCGTGCAGCCCTGACACTGGGTGATGGGCACCATGCAGCCCCGATGCCGGGTGATGGGCACCGTGCAGCCCCGACGCTGGGTGACGGGCACCGTGCAGCCCTGACGCTGGGTGATGGGCACTGTGCAGCCCTGACGCTGGGTGACAGGCACCGTGCAGCCCTGACGCTGGGTGACGGGCACCATGCAGCCCCGACGCTGGGTGATGGGCACTGTGCAGCCCTGACGCTGGGTGACAGGCACCGTGCAGCCCCGACGCTGGGTGACGGGCACCATGCAGCCCCGACGCTGGGTGATGGGCACCGTGCAGCCCTGATGCTGGGTGATGGGCACCGTGCAGCCCTGACGCTGGGTGACGGGCACCGTGCAGCCCCGACGCTGGGTGATGGGCACCGTGCAGCCCCGATGCCGGGTGATGGGCACCTTGCAGCCCCGATGCCAGGTGATGGGCCCTGTGCAGCCCTGACGCTGGGTGATGGGCACCGTGCAGCCCCGACGCTGGGTGATGGGCCCTGTGCAGCCCTGATGCTGGGTGATGGGCACCGTGCAGCCCTGACGCTGGGTGATGGGCCCCGTGCAGCCCTGACGCTGGGTGATGGGCACCGTGCAGCCCCGATGCTGGGTGACGGGCACCGTGCAGGCCCGACGCTGGGTGATGGGCACCGTGCAGCCCCGACGCTGGGTGACGGGCACCGTGCAGCCCTGACGCTGGGTGATGGGCCCTGTGCAGCCCCGACGCTGGGTGATGGGCACCGTGCAGCCCCGACGCTGGGTGACGGGCACCGTGCAGCCCTGACGCTGGGTGATGGGCCCTGTGCAGCCCCGACGCTGGGTGATGGGCACCGTGCAGCCCCGACGCTGGGTGACGGGCACCGTGCAGCCCTGACGCTGGGTGATGGGCCCTGTGCAGCCCCGACGCTGGGTGATGGGCACCGTGCAGCCCCGACGCTGGGTGACGGGCACCGTGCAGCCCTGACGCTGGGTGATGGGCACCGGAGGGAGAGGCTCCAGCCCTGGATGGCTGCTGGGGAGCCGGGACCCCGCCGGTACCTGGAGGCTCCCGCGCGGGCAGTACTCGGTCAGGATGCAGATGTTCGGGGGGTCGGTGCAGGCGCCGATGAAGCGGGTCAGGTGCTCGTTTTGGACATCCCGCATCTAAGGTGGAGCAGGGCGTGGGACCAGGCTCACGCCACGTCTCACCCCACCCAGGGGACGCCGGGCTGGGCACCCCTATCCCACCATGCCGCGCTGAGCCGGGGTCCACCTACGTGTTTCAGCTCAAACAAGACCTTGCGCGTCAACTCGATGCGCTTGCGGTTGAGGTGCTTCACGGCCACGAGGTTGCCCTGGGGAGACATGGGGTGATGGGTGCCCGGTGGGGTGGTGGGTGCCCGGTGGGGTGATGGGTGCCCACCCCCGCTCCCGCACCCCCATACCTTGTAATACGCCGTCTTGGCGTAGACCTGGAACTGCCCCTCCGTGGTCATCAGCGAGCCGTAGTTGGAGCCCCTCTGCGGGAAGGGACGTGGGGTGAGCCCGGTCCCCGGTCCCCGTCCCCGTCGCAGGGCTGGGGACGGGATGGGTGCTCACCAGGGAGAGGGTGAGCTTGCTGCCGGCGCTCCGGAGATGTTTCTCCAGGCTGCTCATCTGCACGTCCTCCCAGCGGATACGCCACAGCTCGGCCGCCAGCTCCTTCTCCAGCTGCAGCTTCCTGCGCCGGGAGGGCAGGATGAGACCCCCCGCGTGTGTGTCCCCCCTCTCCGGCCCCGCCACCTCCGGGGACAGCGGCGCAGCCTTGGGGTCACCCTCCCCGACCCCGGCACCCCCACCTGTAGATGAAGAAGGAGGTGACGGTGATGGCCAGGAGGATCAGGCTGACCACGAGGGACAGGACCTCCAGGGTGGACAGGCTGGCTGCACAGCGAGAGGAGGGCGGTGAGGGGCTGGTGGGTGCCCCCCGGGGCGGGGGTCTCATGGCGTGTGTGCCCCCCCCGACACCACTCACCTTTGCGGCACAGCGGGTCGCTGTTGTCAAAGCCACAGGGGGGGACGTCGGAGGGGACCGCGTTCCCCGGCCAGTGGATCTCGCGCCCCGGCACCATCTGGATCTTCTTGGTGGTGCCGTTGTAGTTGGCCACGATCTTGGGGGGGGGACACACAAGAAATGGGTGGCAGGAGGCCCCCGGCCGCTCCATGGGACCGGTTGCCCCTGCGCCGGGGCTCACCTGGAAGTCCCCCCGCACCGGGTCCATGTCCCACAGGGAGTAGTCGCTCTCCCGGTCCCCGTTCTCATCGATCTTCAGGAAGCCGGTGACGCCTGGGGACGGAGGGTGAGGGGCTGGGGGGGACACCCCGGGGACCCCAGCCCATGGGTGGGGGCTCTGATCCCAAAATATCATCCTGGGAGCGGGCAGGCGGGTGCCGGGCAGGCAGCGCCCAGCCGGGACGGGGACGGGGCTCACCGTAGAAGGTGCGGTTCCACATCTGGCGGGTGATGGCGGAGGCGTTGGTGATGGACCCGCCCCGCTCCAGCGTCTCGTTGACGGCCTGGGCGTAGAGCAGCACCCCGTCGTGGAAGGCGGCTGCGATGAAGTTCATCTGGGGGCATGGAGATGGCTCGGGGTGCAGCTGGGGGTCCCCGTCCCCTCATTCCCAGCAGCCACAGGTCATCCCACAGCTCCTCGTCCCCAGCAGCCTTGGTCCATCCCTTGTCCCTGACTCCATCCCATGTCCCCTTGTCCCCTTGTTCCCAGCTCCATCCCATATCCCTGAGCAGCTCCAGCTCCATCCCATGTCCCCTTGTCCCCAACTCAATCCCATGTCCCCTTGTCCCCAGCTCCAGCCCATGTCCCCTTGTCCCCAACTCAATCCCATGTCCCCTTGTCCCCAGCTCCATCCCATGTCCCCTTGTCCCCAGGTCCATCCCATGTCCCCTTGTCCCCAGCTCCAGCCCATGTCCCCTTGTCCCCAACTCAATCCCATGTCCCCTTGTCCCCAGCTCCAGCCCATGTCCCCCAGCAGCTCCAGCTCCATCCCATGTCCCCTTGTCCCCAGCTCCAGCCCATGTCCCCCAGCAGCTCCAGCTCCATCCCATGTCCCCTTGTCCCCAGCTCCACCCCGTGTCCCCCAGCAGCTCCAGCTCCACCCCGTGTCCCCTTGTCCCCAGCTCCACCCCGTGTCCCCCAGCAGCCCCAGCTCCCTCCTGTGCCCCCCTGCCCCCCGGCTTTCCCAGCTCCCTCCCCCCGTGTCCCACCAAGCCGTCCTTCATGGAGAAGTTGAAGTGGGCGAGCGCCTCCTCCTTCAGCCGCGCCAGGAAGGGCCGGTACTCGGGGTTTTCGGGCTCCTTGTAGGTGATGATGGTGACGGCCTGGGATGGGGAGAGCGGCTGGCAGCGGGGCTGGCTGGACCCCGCCGGGGACGGGGACCCTGCCCCGGTCCCCTTGGGGACGAGGGTCCCGGGGGCTGCCAGCCTTTCTGCCCATTCACGGCCTCGGAGCGGGACCCGGGGCCATTGATCTCCTCTCCTTCCTCCTCGGTGGCTGCCAGCAACGGGGAGCGAGCGGGGGGGAGGCGGGGGCTGCTCCGCCAGCGCCGGCACCTGCCGCGGCCCCACTGCCCGTGCCGGGGTGCGCACACGTGGGTGGGTGCCCGTGCACACGTGGGTGGGTGCCCATGCACACGTGGGTGCCCGTGCACACATGGGTGGGTGCCCGTGTACATGCACACGTGGGTGGGTGCCCGTGCACACGTGGGTGGGTGCCCATGCACACGTGGGTGGGTGCCCGTGTACATGCACATGTGGGTGGGTGCCCGTGCACACGTGGGTGGGTGCCCGTGCACATGTGGGTGGGTGCCCGTGCACACGTGGGTGCCCATGCACACGTGGGTGGGTGCACATGCACACGTAGGTGGGTGCCCGTGCACACGTGGGTGCCCATGCACATGTGGGTGGGTGCCTGTGTACATGCACACGTGGGTGGGTGCCCGTGCACACGTGGGTGCCCATGCACACGTGGGTGGGTGCCCATGCACACGTAGGTGGGTGCACATGTACACGTGGGTGGGTGCCCGTGCACACGTGGGTGCCCGTGCACACATGGGTGGGTGCCCGTGCACACGTAGGTGGGTGCCCATGCACACGTGGGTGGGTGCCCGTGCACACGTGGGTGGGTGCCCGTGCACACGTAGGTGAGTGCACATGCACACGTGGGTGGGTGCCCGTGCACACGTGGGTGGGTGCCCGTGCACACGTAGGTGGGTGCACATGCACGCGTAGGTGGGTGCACATGCACGCGTGGGTGGGTGCACATGCACACGTGGGTGGGTGCCCGTGCACACGTGGGTGCCCGTGCACACATGGGTGGGTGCCCGTGTACATGCACACGTGGGTGGGTGCCCGTGCACACGTAGGTGGGTGCACATGCACACGTGGGCGGGTGCCCGTGCACACGTGGGTGGGTGCCCGTGCACACGTGGGTGCCCGTGCAGAGCCCCGGGCTCACCTCGAAGGCTTGCCGGGCGCTGGCGTCGTGGCGGTCCCCCCGCCTCCAGGGCCGCTGGGGCTCGGGGAAGCGGCTGCCCTGCAGGCTGGCCCCGAAGATGTCGATGTAGAAGAAGGCGTAGTCGCCGCGGGTCAGCCCCTCGCGCCCCGCCTGCAGCATCAGCTCCCGCAGCGTCTCCGGGGCGCAGCACACGTAGACGACTGCGGGGGGTGAGATGGCCCATGGCACCCCAAAAGCCCCCGTCCCGCGGGGGACCCCAAGACCCCAGCCCAGTACCCCCGGGGGTCCCAGTTAATGCGCGATGCGGGAGGGGACGTGCGGTGGGTCCCGCATAGCAGGGGGTCCCGAACCCCGCCGCCTGCCCCCCGTGCCCTGCCCGCCTCTGCCCTCCGCCGCGGGCGCCAGGCCGAGGTTTCCTGTTTTCCCGACTCCGTTTCCTCCTCCCTGCGGCCCAGATCCCCGGCAGAGATTGATTCTCAGCGGCGTGGTGACCCCGCCATGGCCGCCTGCCCCACCGCCATGGTCCCCTTTGGCACGGGGCTGCGGTGCCGACAGGACCCCGGGGTGCTGCCCAGCACGGGGCATGGCCGTGCCACCCACCAGGACCGTGGTGCCCCAAAATAGCACCCGCCGAGGCTAAGCAGCAAGATGGCGAGGCCGGGGACGGCCGGACGCCACCCACCCAGTGCCAGCCCCGCCGGCACCCGCTCCCAGGGTGCCACCCGGGACGGCTCCGACTGGAGCAGCTGGTGGGGATGGGGACGGGGATGGGGACAGGGACGGGGACGGAGCCAGCCTGGGCCATGGAGCGGAGCGGGGCAGGCGGCCACGCTCAGCAGCTCCTGGTGGGACACGGCACGGGGCAGGGGTCTGGGGGGGGGTCAGGGTGCGGGGCTGGGGCGTGCAGTCATGCAGCACATCCGTGCACAGCCGTGCTCACCCGCGCAGAGCTGTGCACACCCGCGTAGAGCTGTGCACACCCGTGTACATCCAGGCACAGCCCTGCTCACCCGTCTACTGCCACGAACACCCGTGCACAGCCGTGCTCACCCGTGTGGAGCCGTGCACAGCCGTGCACACCCGGGCAGAGCCGCGTAGAACCATGCACAGCCGTGCACGCTCGTGTAGAACTGCACACAGCCGTGCTCACCCGGGTACACCCATGTACTGCCGTGAGCACCCTTGCACAGCCGGGCACGCCCGCGCGGAGCTGTGCCCACCCATGTACACTCATGTGGAGCTGTGCCCACCCATGCAGAGCTGTGTAGAGCCGCGTACAGCCGTGCCCACCCATGCACCACACCGGTACACCCCTCCCCCCCCCCCCCGTCCTCTCTCCCCGTGCCGGTGCACGGCGGTACCCCCCCGCCGGTGCGCGTCCCCTCCCCGGCACTCACTGCGTCCCTTCTGCTTGATCTCCTGGATGATGAAGGAGAAGTTGCCGCCGTCGCGGAAGACGACGTCCATGACGGTGAGGTTGCGCAGGGTGGGCAGCTGGACGTACAGCCCCTCGGCGGCGAAGAAGTACGGCCGGTCGTCCACCTTCTCGTCCCAGTAAACCAGTAAAGCCCGACGGGTCCAGTTGAAACGACGATGGAGCTGCACACCCAGTTCACCCAGTTTGCGGTGACTGGGACCGGCGCGGGTGGTCAACCCGAATTGCTCTTGCTTGTCGTCGAAGCCGTGGGCTTCGGCACCCGCCGTCACTAGTGGAAGCCGCCAGTGGCTGGTAAACCGGGCGACCGGTGCTGCCGTATAGACGCAACCGGGTCCCAAAAAAGCGGCGGGGTGATGAGCGAGCCGTAGGTCGACGGCGGCCAACGGCGCAGCCATTTCGGAGCAAACACCGTGTCGATCCTCGCTGCTACCGAACACCCACCCTAGGGTAAAACCGGGTAATAAATCGGGACGGGCGTTAACGGCGGCGGCGGCCAAACGCACCGCCGGTCCCACTCGTGGCCAAGCCCACGGGTAGGTGAGGTTGCGTTCGGGTAACACCACCGCTAGAGTCAGCGCGGTTGTTCCCGTCGTCGCCGCCACCGTCACCGCGCCGCAGAGCACGGCCAGCACCGCCAGCATCGCCCACGGAGAGTGGCTTTTCCCCCCGCGGCGGGGCTGAGCCCTTCCTTTCCCCCCCCCCAACCACCCCTGGTGACACAAAGGGCCGTTATCATCCACACCGAGCTTAACTCCTTCCTTCCCGCCCCCACGGCATCCACCGAGGACCGGGATGGAGGATGGGGCCGCCCGGTGGTGGGTGTGGATATCCCCACCCGTGGGAAGTGGGGCGGCGGGATGGCGCCGGTGGTGGGTGGCTGCCGGTACCCGCGACACGCCGGGACGGCGTGTCCCGGCATGTCGCGGGTACCGGCGGCCACCCGGGTTCCGCCACCACCCCTGCGACACGGTCACCTGTGGGAGGCTGAGACCTGACAAACTCATCAGCGGGCAGGGAACACCCCGGACCCCGTCCCTACGGAGCCCGGCCGCCCCGCCGCGGTTCGGGCGGCCCCGGGGAGGGGGTTTGCGGGGGGATTCGGGCACCTCTTCCCCCCCCGCCCCGTGGGAGCTCCTGCCCCGTGTCCTGGTCACGGTAGCCCCGGGGGAACGGGGAGGTTACCCTGGAGAGATGCCCCTCCGCGGGGCTGTGCGACTCCGGGGGACATGCAGAGCGCTCGGGGGACACGCGTGGTTCTGGGGACACGCACAGCGCTTGGTGACACGCGTGGTTTGGGGGCACGCGCGGCACTCCCGCCCTGGGACATGCACAGCCCTCCGGGGACACGCTCGGCTCCCGGGGACATGCACAGCGCTCGGGAACACGCGTGGCACTCCCGCCCCGGGACACGCACAGCGCTGCGGGGACACGGGCGGCTCCCTGCAAGACGAGTGACCCCGGCTGTCCCGGGACGCTCCCGACACACTGTGCCCTGCCGTACGGGCTAAGGCTGCACCAGCTCAGCCTCGCCGCGGATGAGCATTAGGGAGCGCCAGAGGCGGCAGCAAAAATGAAAGTAATTAATTTAAGGCGTTAATGAAGAAAAAAGCTCGGGTGGGAGGTGGAAAAAGGGATGCTAGCAGAGGATGGTTTCGATCCATCGACCTCTGGGTTATGGGCCCAGCACGCTTCCGCTGCGCCACTCTGCTGCTTGGTGAGGTGTTCCAACCGGCGCTATACGTACCCATTCAGCCTCCGCGCATGCGCGCTGAGCTCGCCACCCGCTCCATTCATGAACTTCATACCCCCTCCAGCGGCCGCCCGCCGCCCAGCGCGCGCGCATGGCCTGCGCCATGAGTGGTCGCTTTCACCCCCGCCTCCTCCTTGGATTGATGGTTGGCTGAACCAATGGATTGCAGCGGAGTGCGGCCAGCGGGCAGACTCGCGGCGGGCGGGAACCAATAGGCGGACAGGTTGTTGCGGGGTTGTGGAAGAGCAGCTCGGCGGGGTCTCCACAGCAGCGGCGGGCGTTCATTGTTCGCAGCGGCGGAACCATGAGGTACGCGGGGACCGAGCCGGGGGTCCCGGGCATCCCCGGTGCGAGGCCGGAGCCCGCGGGGAGGTGCTGGGTGCCCTCAGGGAGGGCGCGGGCGGGATGAGGGGAGCCCCCCGGGCCGCTGTCCCGCTCCGCTAACGCCGTTTCCTTTCTCTCTTCCGCAGGGGCGATCGAGGCAGAGGCCGTGGCGGACGCTTTGGTTCCAGGGGAGGCCCTGGCAGTGGGCGAGTCTGGCTTCTGCTTTAGCGAGGGTGGCTCTCTAGCGTGTCAGGCCTAGGGGGTGGGCTGCGGCCGCCCCCGGGGGCGAGCTGCCGGGGCGCAGAAACCGGGGCTCTAGCTTGCAGTGTAGCGCAGGATAACGGTCAGGCGTAGAGCGGGGGGGTCGGGGGGTGCTGGCCTCTCCGGGCCGGGTCTCTCAGCGCTGCGGGGAAAAGCCCTCGGTGTACGGCCACTGCCCGATCGCACCGGGGCGGGGCGGTTAGTTATCGTTAGGGGGGGTGGGTTATGAAGAAATCTTTCCTATTTCTGTAGGGCCTTTCTCGCGTCTCGGGAACAAACCTCCACGGAACGGTGACGGGGGGGTGTTCGGTGGTGACAAACACAGCGGCGAGCGGGTAGACGTCCCCACAGAGGATAAAGTTTATTTTTTTTCTTTCCCCCTTTAGGTTCCGGCCCTTTGTGCCGCACATCCCCTTTGATTTCTATGTCGTGAGTAACCCTCGCCTACGGAGCTGTTTGCAGGCAACAGCTGCGGGACTTTTCCTTGTTTAAAAACGCTGTCTTAAAAACCTCGTTTGCTGACTTTGATGGTTTAACTTCTTTTAGCTTAGCCGGAGCAAAGGAGCTCACTGAAAGTGCTGTTGGTTCAGTAACTAACCCGAAATAGATCTTCTTACCGACTCTCTTGTTCGGAGTACTTGTGTCACACAGGATGACTAGGATGCAGCGGAGTAATAATCACAACAAATAAAAACCTTGATTGAGGTTTTTCTGCTTTGTAAGGCACCTCACCCACCCAGACCCTCAGTTCTGTCGCTCTCTGTAACACAAACCTCGTGGGTTACTCCGATAGCTGCCACTCACCTGGCAGAAGTTCTCTGGGCTCTTTTGCTGTGTTGGTCTTTACAAGGACCAACAGCAACACACGTTTCCCACCTTTTATAGGAGGAAATAATTTCCTCCTCCTGCCGAGCATCTGCCCTTTACAGACACCTGACTTTCAAGGCAAACAAGTTCACTTACTCGTGCCTTCCAGACCCTGTGAATCCTACCATAGCAACTGAAAAGCTCCAGCCACCTGCAAACAAAGGGCGTTATTCTTAAGGGACTGTAATACAGTTAATAAAAACCCTCTTGATGGAGCAATTCTTAAATTAGATCTGCCCTCTCTCACACCCCTTAGTTGCACGGGCACGCTGGCGGCTCCTCTGCCATTCCCGAAGACCTGCCGTTCCTGTCGGAGCACGGCGAGAGCGTACGGGCAGGGCAGGCAGCTGCTCTCCCTCCCTTAGGATAATGTGAAAGAGAAATTATAAAAGCAATAGTGAAAAGCACGATGGGGAATCGCAAAGGAAACAAGCGCTGGAGAATTAAAAAAATGGGAGTAAATTTTGCTGATGAGTGGGTTGAACCAAAGCCTTTTTGTCGGGCGTTGCAGTCTGATATCTGATCCCGTTTCAGTGCGAAATGGCTTTCCCCCGCGTAAAACCCGCCGCCGATGAGACTGCGTTCAGTGAAGCCTTGCTGAAGAGAAACCAGGATCTTGCTCCGACCGCTGCTGAACAGGTTTTGTGCCAAAAATTGCCTTAAATTCTTTGGCTGGATGTTACTGCAATGTTAGAGGACAGAAAACCAAACTATCCTTCAGAGAGTAATGCCAGGAGTAGTCATTACTAGCCTAAAAAATAATTAATTCTCTCAGAAATAAGCAGTGCAGCAGAAATATGGGTGAAGTTTCTCGGACAGTGATTTTTAAATATGTTTCTTCTATCTGTTTATTATATATCTTGCATCAGGGCTGTCTGCATGAGGCTGTGCAAGATCCGATTATTTCAAGTCACACTGGATAACTGACTGGTAACACCACCCCTCTCCACTTCCTTTTCAGGCTTCCATTCTTTCCCTGGTGACCAAAATAAACAACGTGATCGACAATTTAATTGTGGCACCAGGAACGTTTGAAGTGGTAAGTCCAAAAGTGGCAAGCTTGGGAAAAAAGCTACGTGGGGAGATGCTTCGGCATGAGGGATGCCAGTGGATGCCACCAAGCCTGGCCCCGCGTGGATTAAAGATCTGTGCTGACTCCTGGAAACGTAGCACGCGCGTTAAATTCACTAATTTTTGCTTTGCTGTTTCAAACAGCAAATCGAGGAGGTTCGCCAGGTCGGTTCCTACAAGAAGGGCACCATGACGACGGGGCACAACGTGGCCGATCTGGTTGTGATTCTGAAAATCTTACCCACCCGTGAGTATCGGCTGCGCGGCTGCTGACAGAACCGCGGCCCCCGGCCCCGCTCTAACCCCCTCTTCTGCTGCTTCTCCCTAGTGGAAGCTGTGGCAGCCTTGGGAAACAAAGTCGTGGAGAGCCTGAGAGCGCAGGACCCCAGCGAAGGTGGGACACGCTCTCCTGCGTCACACGGGGTCGGGACAGGGTTGAGGAGGGCGTAGGCTGATGCGAGGCAGTTTCCCCTTGTGCTTTGGCTGAAGGGGATGGCGCCCAGCCTGGTGCTGCTGCCGAGATCTGTGGTCTCTCCTGCATTCCCGGGTGCCGGCAAGGTCTTCCAGCCCCTCCGTGAGGAATTCTTGTTCTTTCTCCCCAGTCCTGACCATGCTGACCAACGAGACCGGCTTCGAGATCAGCTCGGCCGACGCGACGGTGAAGATCCTTATCACCACGGTGCCGCCCAATCTCCGCAAGCTGGACCCCGAATTGCACCGTAAGAGCTCAGCTGGCTCTGCCCCGCACGTGAACCGTCACCGGGGCGGGGGGCAGCCAGCTGCCTCCCCACACCTGCTCACCTTTTGGTTGAAAAAACGGGCATTTCTGCTGCTTCTTTCAGTGGACATCAAAGTGCTACAAAGCGCCCTGGCCGCCATCAGACACGCTCGCTGGTTTGAGGAGAACGCTTCGCAGTCCACGTGAGTTTGGCCCGAAACAGGAACTGCAGCTGTGAGGCCTTTACAGAGAACAGGGGGAAAGCAAGGAGAGTGTTCCTGCAGCGGGAAGGTGCGTGACGTGTTACGAACCCTCCTCCCGCCATCTTCTCCAGGGTGAAGGTCTTAATCCGGCTGCTGAAAGACCTGAGAATCCGATTCCCTGGCTTTGAGCCCCTCACTCCCTGGATCCTGGACCTGCTGGTGAGCGCACGAGGGGGAACGCCGAGGGTGTGCCAGGCATGCCAGAGCTAACTTGTAGCTGCCTGCACGTACCCGGGCTCCGGCATAAAGCAGCTGCTTGTAGCTCCTGCAGCAGGAATCGGGATTCTTCCCTTGCGGGAAGCCGCTCTCGTCCTAACTCCCTCTTTCTTTTCTCACCTCTTCAGGGGCACTACGCCGTGATGAACAACCCCACCAGGCAGCCCCTGGCTCTCAACATCGCCTACAGGTCTGTTGCCATTTGCTTCACTCGTACAAATTCCCAGTTTTGAACGTACCAAATAAAAGCGGCGGCATCTCGGGGCTTGAAGGGACTTGAACCGGAGGCAAAGCGGACTTCTCGCGTAGATGTGCGAATTGCAAACTTTCTGGCTGCGTTTCTGTGCTGGATCGGTCCAGTTTCTAACCCAAAATGTCTCGTCCCATAGGCGCTGCCTTCAGATCCTGGCCGCGGGGCTCTTCCTCCCTGGATCTGTTGGTATCACCGATCCCTGCGAGAGCGGGAACTTCAGAGTCCACACGGTTATGACCCTCGAACAGCAGGTGAGCTGCCTCGTCTGCGGCGGGAGAAGGGGCTAGACCTGTCCACGCTCTGACTCTTCCCTGTCCTCGCAGGACATGGTGTGCTACACCGCACAGACGCTCGTCCGCATTCTCTCTCACGGAGGCTACAGGAAAATCCTCGGCCAAGAGGGTGACGCCAGCTGTAAGTGGGGTCGGTGCGACGCGCGGGTCTTCCTCCACGCAGGCTGTCAGCGTCGGTGGGGGAATGGGACTGGTTTTCTGCATTGCTGGAGAAAGTTAAGGGCTCCAAAAAGAAGCGACTCGTTAAACCCCAGAGCTGGGGGGAGGCGAAGCTGGCGGGGCGTCGCGCTTCCCCCTGCGCGTCCTGGGGATGGGGCTTGTCCGCGCTGCCCAAGGCCGCCCCGATCGTTCCTGGGGTGAGCTGCCTGCTCACTGCCCCGGTTTTTGCAGACCTGGCTTCTGAAATGTCCACGTGGGATGGGGTGATAGTGACGCCTTCCGAGAAGGCTTACGAGAAGCCTCCGGAGAAGAAAGAAGGAGAAGAGGAAGAAGAGAATCAGGAAGAACCCGCTACAGGCGAGGAGGAGGAAAGCATGGAGACGCAGGAGTGACTTGCCCAGGTAAAGCCTGTCGGTACTGCTGCCTGGGAGAAGGCAGCTCTGGGCCGGGGACGGGGTGGTCCCGGGGCAGCGCTCCCCCCTCAGCAGCCTGTCCCCCCCCGCAGCAGGACCCCCACCACCGGGTGCTGCTGGCTGGAGGACGCGAAGGACCGAGCAGAGGACTCGGCCCGTCCCCAGGGAACGCAGCCAGCTGCCGTGACCTGTCCCTTGTCTGTGTTTTTATAAGTTGCACATTAAAGCCTTCCCCCCCTTTTGAGCGCGTCGTTTGTTTAGGTGAAAGACGCATGTTTGAGAAGGGGACCAGAAAAAGGTCTAACAGCGGGAGGGGGTTCCAGAACTTGAAGGACTCCACCTGGGGATGCTGAACCCCAACCTGCTCTCTGCTGGCAGCATCTGCCTGGTTCCGCTTTCCCCAAGGCACATTGACGTATGGCTGCGGCCGTGACGTGGCAGCGTTACGGACTCACGCTGCCTCACCAACCCATAAGCAACACACGGTCACTTTTATTACAGCGCCTACAAATCTGGAAATACAATTCAGGGTCCCCCGGTTTCTTCAGCTGCAGCTGAAGAGCCGCGGCCTCACTGTGCAGGACTTCTCGCCCTCTCCTGTGCTGCGGACGCTCAGGAGAGCGCTGCTACAAACAGGGATACCTGCTCCCCTCGCCAGCACCCCGTTCCGCTCACTGTCCTTACGGGGTCGCACCCATCACCATCCAGAGCCGCTCCTGCTCCGGCCCAGCTCACAGGGCTGTCGGCGCAGCCGTGGTGCGAGGCGGATCCGGCCCAGCGTTGCCGCGGGGCCCTCACTTGCCAGGCAGGCCCTGGGGGTAGCCGCCTGCCGCCTCCAGCATGGCCTTCCTCCTCACCGTCTCCTTGGCCACGCTGTGGTTCAGCCTCCGCAGCCGTTCCTGCGCGGGGGAACGGCAGCCGTCAGGATGGGGGGGGCTGGGATCCCCCAAAACACTGCAGCCGCCAACCCCCCGGGGTCCCCGCGCTGACCTGGGCGTTCTGCAGGATGTTGTTGACCAGCACCACCCTGCGCCGGGCGTTCAGCAGCTTCTTCACGTAGGGGTCGAGATCCAGCGCCACTTTCTGGTCCTCGTTGATGCGGCACAGCTCTGGGGAGAGGGCGGAGGGTGGGAGCGGGCCCAGGGCACCACGGACCCCCAAGGGATGTGGGGCAAACCCCGCTGCACCCCCACAGCCGGGCTGCAGAGGTGACCCCCCGCCGTCTCACCTGTGGCCAGGCTGTCGATGTGCTCCCGCAGCTCCACCTGGCTCTCCCTGCGGAAGGGACGGCTCGGTGGCCAGGACAAAACCCTCGACCCCAGCCCCACAGCTCCCCCCCAAACCCACCCCTACTCCCCACAACGAGGAACCTGCGCCCCCAGCCGCCCCTAACTCCCTCCCACTCCACTCACCCCCCCCAGCCATCTCTAACTCTCCCCAACCCAGCTACGTGCTCCCCCTGCCTCTAACCCCCACCCCACACGCACCCCTAATGCCCCCCCCGGCCCGGGGACCTACCCCAGCCCCTGCGGCCCCCTCAGCCCAGCTACGAACCCCTCAATTCCCCCCCCCAGGCACCCCTAAAACCCCTCCCAGGTGCTCCAAAAACCCTTCACCCCCTCAAAACTGCCCCTCTCCCGGCCGTACCTGCCGCTCAGCCCCGCTCCCGCCGCGGTACCTGCCGCTCAGCCCCCCTCAGCCCCGCTCCCACCGTTCCCCTCAGGCGCCCCGGGCCATCCTCCCGGACCCCGCTCCCGGTTCCCGGACCTGACGGCGTGAACGTGTCCGTCGAGCTGCCGCACCGCCGGCCGCAGGAACTGCAGCAACCCCTCAGCGAACAGCTCCCGCGCCGCCGGACCGCCGCTCCCCGCCGCCATCTTGGCGCCTCCAACGCCGCGGGGGCCGCCGGGAAATGGCGGCAGCCCGGGGGCTGCCGGGAAACGGAGTCCGCGGGGCGGGAAAAGCTACTTCCGGCCCGCGCCGCGGGGCCCGCTGGGAAATGTAGTCCTGGGGGCGCAGCTGGGGGCCCAGCTGGAGGCGCAGCTGGAGGCGCAGCTGGAGGCGGACAGAGCCAGGCGGCAAAACTCATTCATTAAATAACGATTAAAACCCGCCCCCGCCGCACGGTTTTGGTACTTTCCGCTGCTTTTTTTTTTTGCCTTTTGGTTTTTTTTTTTTTTTTGCCTTTTTCTTACAAAAATTAAATTAAGAGAGGCAGGGGTTAGTGCAGGGGCCCCGGCTCGGCGGCGGGCATGGTGTGCAGGACCTCGTCCAGCAGCTGCAGGGCGCGGTGGAGGTGCACCTCGATCCAGCACGGCGTGTGCTTGATGCTCTGCCGGGGGTAGTCGGGCCCCCAGCCCTTGACGAAGCTCAGCCGCAGGATGCACAACCGCCGCAGGTCGTCCACGCCGATCCCCGCCGCCGCCGAAAGCCCTGCCCGGGAGGAACACGGCTGTCGGTGGGGGATTCCCATGGGCACGGGGGTCCTGACCCCCCCCACTGTCCCAGCCCCGGGGGCTCACTCACCAACGGCGGGTGCGATGCCTCCCACCGAGCCGGGACCCGGGATGTTGCCGGCCACGGCGGCAGCCTGAGCGGCGGCGGCAGCCTGGGCCGTGGCTGCTTGCTGCTGCATCTGGCGGTGGCACTGGCGCAGGTCAAATACCTGGGGGGCAACGCAGGGGGACCCCTGAGCAGGGCAGCATCGGGGGGGCGGATGCCCCGGGGAACCCCTTCAGCATGGGCATGGGGGTTCCTCCACCCCTGGAGCCCCTCCATTGTCCCGTGGCATTGGGGACCCTTTGCCTGGGACCCTCTTTAACATGGACATGGGGCTCCCTCCATCCCTGGGGTCCCTCCATTTCCCCCTCCAGCACAGGGGACCCTTTGCCCAGGACCCCCTTTAACATGGGCACAGGGGTCCCTCCACCTCTGCTCCCTCCATTCCGCCCCCAGCACGGGGGACCCATTGCCCAGGACCCCCTTTAATGTGGGCATGGGGGTCCCTCCACCTCTGCTCCCTCCATTCCCCCTCCAGCATGGGGGACCCATTGCCCAGGACCCCCTTTAATGTGGGCATGGGGGTCCCTCCACCTCTGCTCCCTCCATTCCCCCCCCAGCACGGGGGACCCATTGCCCAGGACCCCCTTTAACGTGGGCACGGGCGTCCCTCCATCCCTGGTACCCCTCCCTCCTGGGGATGCAGGGTCCCCCCCTTTCCCCGGGGACGCCCCACCTTGATGTAGGCGCCGGGGTAGATCTTGTGCACGGCGTCCCCGGGGGCTCTCCCGGCCTCCCGGTCCAGGTAGTAGCTCTGCACGAAGACAGCGTGGTCGCTCAGGCACCGCATCCACACGTCGCCCTCGCCCCGGCACTCCAGCTGCACGCCCTTCCCGATGTGCAGCCTGTCCCGCAGAGACCGTCAGCACCGGCACCCCCCCGGAGCAGCCCCTGGCTGCCCCCAGAATCCCCATTAGCCCCCTATATGCCCCCACCTGCCCTCACATCCCTCATCTGCCCTCTACATCCCCCTTCTGTCCTGTACATTGCCCATTTCCCCCACTATGTTCCTGCTCTGCCCCATCATCCCCCAGTTGCCCTCTATATCCCCCTTCTGCCCCGTATATCCCCCAGTTGCCCCCTATATACCCCCACCTGCCCCATATATCCCCCCGTTGCCCCCTATATCCCCCCTTCTGCCCCATATATCCCCCAGTTGCCCCCTATAACCCCCTTCTGCCCCGTATATCCCCCAGTTGCCCCCTATATCCCCCCTTCTGCCCCCTCATCCCCCAGTTGCCCCCTATATCCCCCTTCTGCCCCGTATATCCCCCAGTTGCCCCCTATATCCCCCCTTCTGCCCCCTCATCCCCCAGTTGCCCCCTATATCCCCCTTCTGCCCTGTATATCCCCCAGTTGCCCCCTATATCCCCCTTCTGCCCCGTATATCCCCCAGCTGCCCCCTATATCCCCCCTTCTGCCCCCTCATCCCCCAGTTGCCCCCTATATCCCCCTTCTGCCCCGTATATCCCCCAGTTGCCCCCTATATCCCCCTTCTGCCCCGTATATCCCCCAGTTGCCCCCTATATCCCCCCTTCTGCCCCCTCATCCCCCAGTTGCCCCCTATAGCCCCCTTCTGCCCCATACATCACCCCTGCACCCCCATCCACCCCCCTTTTGCCCCCCCATCTCCCCCTTCTGCCCCGTGCCTCACCCCCACATTGCCCCCCCCCCCACACCCCCATCCATTCCTTCATCCCCCCATTCGCGCCCGTACCCCCCACCCACCCCCCACCCTTTTTCCCCATCCTGCCCCCCCCCTCGCCCCCCCGTCCCACCGGGCCCGCTCGCTGGCGTCGGTGCGGTGCACGTTGGAGAGCTGCCCCAGGCAGAAGCGGTCCCCCCCCGAGGGGTCCACGTAACCGTCCACGATGACCACGGGGCAACTGGACGGCACCTTGAAGATCTCCCCCACCTGCACGTCCATCTCGAAGTAGGCGATGGAGCACCAAAACTCCGGCCCTGGGTGGGGGGGGGACACACGCACGGACGAGGCGGGGGGTCAGGGCACCCATGGCTCGGGGAGGGGGTGATCACCCGGGTGCTAAATAGGGTGGGGGGTGCTTACCGGGGTGGGTGGACACCGGTTGCTGGTACGGCCCGGAGCTATGGTGTGGGGGCCCTTGGGGAGGGGGGCAGAGATGGGGTCAGTGCCAGGGGGCTGGGACCTTGCAGACGACCCCCCCCTCACGTCCCCCCCAGACCTACAGTAGTGGTTGGGGTGGTGGAGCGGGGGCTGCGGGTGGCTGCGGCTGGTGGGCTGCGGCGGGGGGGTGGGCTGCGGCCCCCCCAGGCTCGGGGCGTAGACGGCCGCGCCGGTCCAGCTCGCCGGCGAACCTGGGGCAGGAGAGAGGGTGGCTGGGGGGGGGGGTGTCCCCCCGCGTAGGACCCCCCCCAAGCCGGGGGACGTGGGGTGTCCCTGGTACTCACTGTGGTAGGGCGGCTTGGGGTAGCCGTTCTGCGGGGGGGGCTGCGCCGGGGCGGCCGGGGGCGGCGTGGGGCAGGCGATCTGCAGCAGCCCCTCGCCGTGGGGCAGCGAGAGCTGGGAGCTGCCGGGGGCCACTGGGGGGGGGGGGACGACACAGGGTGGGGGGGGCTCAGGCTGATACCCCCCCAAACCCTTCCCAGGGGACGGGGGTTAAGGGGGTCTCACCTGGGGGTGACATGGGCAGCGCGGGGTAGAGGCTCCCGGGGACGTGGGGGGACTCGGGGAGCTGCAGGGGGGGCAGCTGGCGGTAGGACTCGGTGGGGGGCAGCCGCGGTGCCCGCTTGGCCCCCTGCTCCCGGCCGGGCGGCACCTCCATCTGCACACAGTCATGGACAAACTCCTCCTTCACCAGGCGCGTGGGGGGCACTGGGGAGGGGGGGGGACACACACCGGAGACCATGGGGGGCACAGGGACCCGCTGCGGGGGGGGTGTGCTGACTCCGGGGGTGCTCCCCGCCGGCCCCGTGCCGGGGTCTCACCTGTGCTCTGGATGCTCAGACCTACCGGGGAGAGATGGGGGGGGGGGTGTTATGGGTGCTGGTGGTGGGAGTGGGGTGCCCCCACCCCCCATCCCCGGGGGTCCCGGCGGTGGCGGTGGGTCTGGCTCACCGATGGCGGGGGCCACCACGCGCTCGTAGTGGTAGGGGTTGACGCAGACGCTGTCGTACTTGAGGTCGAAGGCGAATTGGCAGAATTTGACGTGTTTCAGCTCGTTTTTGTGGAGGTCGGGCCAGCGCCAGAGCCGGGCGTAGATGACGTGGGGGAACCCCTTCCTGCCGGCCACCTGCGGGGAGGAGGGGGACAGGAGGGGGACACCGAGATGATGAGGCTGGGAGGGGGGGCGCAGGGATGGTCCCCCCCCATCTCCCCCCAACCTCGGTTGACCGCGTCCAGCCCGGCTGCACGGTGCTGCAAACCGCGCGTCCGGTGCCGGACCCCCCCTGGCATCCCCCCCACCCCGGCACGGGGGCTGGCGCCGGGCCGGGACCCCGCGGCGTCCGGGGGGCTCCCCCTGCGCCTCCCCGGCTCCAGACATAACAACCCCCCCGCTGTCCCCCCCTCGGCTCGCAGCCTGCCAGACAGTGACTCATCCGGGAAGGGGGGCACAGTCGCCGGGGGGATGCCAGCGCGGGGTGGGGGGGGGGGACCCCGCGGGCAGGGGGCAACGCTGCCTGCGGCCGCCCCTGCCTGAATGCCCTGTCGGGGTGGGGACCTCTGCCTGTCCCTGTCCCCGTCCCCCCCATCCCCGGGGCAGCCGCGGCTGCGGGTGGGTGGGCGCGAGCCCAGACACTGAAGTCAGCGTGGCTCCCAGCCCGCAGCCACCGGCTCGACGCGGCGGGGGTCCCGCTCTGCATCCCTCCCCGGGGGGGGGTCCCCTCCGCCGGGCCCCTTGCCACCCAGACGCCTGGGTCACCCCAGCTTGGAGAGGGCTGGGGGGGGGTCTCGCAGCATCCCGACACCCAGGTCCCCCAAGCTTGGGGAGGGCTTGCATGGGGTGTCATGGGGCACCTGGGTCCCCCCTGGCTTGGGGAGGGTCTCAGGGTCTCAAGGGTCATGGGGCACCCCAACACCCGGGTCCCCGCAGCTCAGGGAGGGTTGAGGGGTCTCGGGGGTCATGGGGCACCCCAACACCCAGGTCCCCCCAGCTCGGGGAGGGTTGTGGGGTCTCAGGGCTCATGGGGCACCCCAACACCCAGGTCCCCCCAGCTCGGGGAGGGTTGTGGGGTCTCAGGGCTCATGGGGCACCTCAACACCCAGGTCCCCCCAGCTCGGGGAGGGTTGTGGGGTCTCGGGGCTCATGGGGCACCCAGACACCCAGGTCCCCACAGCTCAGGGAGGGTTGTGGGGTCTCAGGGGTTATGGGGCACCCCAACACCCGGGTCCCCCCAGCTCAGGGAGGGTTGTGGGGTCTCGGGGCTCATGGGGCACCCAGACACCCAGGTCCCCACAGCTCAGGGAGGGTTGTGGGGTCTCGGGGCTCATGGGGCACCCTGACACCTGGGTCCCCACAGCTCAGGGAGGGTTGTGGGGTCTCGGGGCTCATGGGGCACCCCGACACCCAGGTCTTCCCAGCCTGGGGAGGTCTGTGGGGTGCACGGGGGTGCTGAGGCACCCAGACACCCGGGTCCCGGCGCGGCAGGGTTACCTGGAGCCGCCCGTCCAAGGTGCGCTGGATGGTGACGCACTTGCTGGGGTGGGCGCCGTTGGTGGTGATGGCGGCGATGAGCGAGTCGAGCTCGTCCTTCTTCTCCTTCAGCTTCTTGACGAGGCTCTCGATGGCCCGCTTGGCGAAGGTCTCGTTCTCCCCGCCCTGCCGGTGGCACATCAGGCTGTGCACGATGCTCAGGCAGGCGTCGCTGCTCGTGGGCGCGCCGAGGGACATGGCGCTGCTCCCCTGCAAGGCACGGCACGGCACGGCCCTGCCTGTCACCCCGTGGCAGGGGACCTGCTGTCCCCCCTGCCCTCGCCTGCACGGCCGCCGTGGCACGTGGCCACCGAGCCAGGCGTTAAGCACCGTACGCGTGCCGGTGCCCACGGGGCAGAGACGGGGCGGTCGGTGCTGGTGAGAGGGACACGCAGCCCCTGTGTGGCACCGGGGATGCGGCAGCCCCCCGAAACAGCACGTGGCAGGCGAGGAGGACGTGGGACAAAGCCGTATGTCACCTTGAATGTGGGGGGGACGCCTGGGTTCCACGGTCCCTGTCCGGGGTGGGAAGGGGCACAGGGGTTACAGCGATGCCGGGACACTTGGGGTATCCCCAGCTCCCCCGCGGTCCCTGGCTCCGACGGCAGCAGAGCCAGAGCTGGGCCGCGGCGTCACACTCGACACGGGTGTGGGGACACCGGCCGTGTCACACCAACGGCCTGTCAGGGAGCGTGCAAGGGTGCCTGCCTGCGTGCAAGCGCTCGCTCTGGGCCGGGGTGATGGACGCGTGCTCCGCGCTGCCTGTCCCATCGCCGGCGCGGGGGCCAGACTAAACAGAGCCCCAGCTTGGCGCCGCTCCTTAACCCCTCGCTCGCTGCTGGGCTTCTCCCTTTCCTGCCTCCCCTGCCAGCCCGTGTACGCGCCAAGAGCTGCATGCATACGCACACGTGCCGGGGCCCCGCGAGCATCCCTCAACCCCGGCCGTGGCCGTGCCGGGGCTTTGTGCCCGCTGCGGTGCCGCTGCAGCAGGGTCCCGGCTCTGCGTCACGGCGGGTGCAACGCTCCAGGGCATGGGAAAAACCTTGGGCCGGCGGCAGACACAACAAACCGTCAGCCCCTGCTCCGCGCTGCTTATCCGCGGGACGGGAGGCAGGCTGTCCTGCCAGCGCCCTGCCTGCTCGTCCCCCCCCCGGCGCGGGCGCGGGGCCATGGCCCCCCTCTCGCCGGAGCGATGCCGCTGGCCGGGTTCCTCCGCCTTGAGACGAGCCAGATGCCGTCGGCCATGGGGACACCTCCGGGGATGCTGGAGGGGCCCCGCGGAGTCCCCCGTGGTTGGGGCACCCTGAGCACCCCGCCAGGCTATGGGGTTCGCCCCGTGGGTGCTAACGCAGCCTGGGGCACCCGTCCCAGGGATGCCCGGTGCTGCCCCAACGCCGGCACTCCCTGCCAGCCCGCTCGTCCCCACGGGCCCTGCCATGCTCTGCCTCAGGGCTCAATTTTGAGGCCAAAGGAGGTGAAGGAGGGCGGCGGGGACTCTCTGTGAGCAGGGGCTGTCCAGGATCACCCTGGAAGGAGCATCGGGGGCCGCGGTGTCGGTCCCGGTTCCCTCCAGCTCCAGTGGCTGGACCCCAAGGCCAATGCCGGCTGCTCCGGGAAAGACTTGAAGGGCCAGGGCCGCCTCCAGCGCCATCCGAAACTCAGCCCAGTCTGGTTTGGGGGCCAGAGACGGCTTCTCCCTGGCTCCAGCTCCCCCCTGGAGATGTGACGGCCAGGAGCGCTCACCGGCTCTCGGAGAGGACGGCTGTCCCTGTCGGCACCGCAGGCGGAGCAGACCCCAAAAGACCCCTCCTGCCCCGGTGTCAGAGCAAACAGAGGAATAACGAGGCGCCTCATCGCCCCACTCCAGACGGGAAGGGACATTTCTCCGTGAGTCTTTTGTCCCAGCCGAGGGGGACGTGGCTGGGGGCTTTTCACAAACCTGTCAGGGCTCCTCCTGCGCCAGCGCAGGGCTGGGATCAAGGTCTCCCCTCCTCCCCACCCCGCATCGCTCCTGCCGTAAAAATACCTCGCTGATCCCGTGGCACAAGCCCCAAAGCCGGAGCCAGCCTTGCCCCCCAGCCCAGGAGGGGGACGAGCAGCGTGGGGTGGGGGGACGCCAGCTCCCTCAGCCCCCGCACGGACACGGACTCCGGCCTAATCTCCTTGGCCGCTAACTTTGCTCCCAGATAATCCCAAGGGCAGGGACAAAGGGACCGGCGGGTGCCTGGGTGGGGACTTCATTCCGGCCTGTGCCTCCCCGCTGCCGGCCCGGCCTCTGCCCCCAGCCCAGCTCCGGCTCCCCGGGCTGGGGCAGGGGATGCTCCCCAGCCCTGAAGCCTTGGCTCAAGGGAGGGAGGCTGCGGAGCGCGGGGCGGGAAGCAGGAGGGATGCCCTGGAAAAGCGGGTGCCAACGGGCCACCCCTGCCACCTCCCAACTCCCAGGACTTTGTGGGGCAGCCGCCCACCTCCATCCTGAGGTCGCCCGCAGGCTGAGAGCGGGTGTTTCCCTGGTTCTGGTGCAGCGTTGGAGCGGGGTTTGGGGCTACCAACGGGAGGAAAGTGGGGAGAGGCTGCAGAGGGGCTGCCTGAGCGGGTGGGGGTCCTCGTGCCCCCCGTGCCCTGCCCGGCCCCCGTGCCCAGGCAGCGCAGCACGGCGGTTTAACGGGGGCGGCTGGGCAGACAGCGAGGGGCCAGGGGATGTTGCAGCAGGCAGGTGGGGTCGGCAGAGAAGGGACGACGGGCGGCAGGGCTTCGAGGAGGGGACACGAGTGGGGACCCCCGTGGGGCTGGGGCCGATGCGGGGAGGGGGGGGGAGCACGCACCGGCGGCCGGGCTGGCTACTCACCTCCGCCGCCCGGCTCTCCTCACTCGGGGCCCGGCTCCCGCTGCATCTCCTCCGGCTGCCCGCAGCCCTGCCCGCAGCCCTGCCCGTCCCTGCCCGCTCCCGCCGCCGCTTTGCAACTTGTTTGCTACAATAACAAAAGGAGAAGCCGGAGCGCGTGAGGCGCTGGAGCGTCGCAGCCAATAGCAGGCATCGTGACAGCCGGCCGTCTCCGCGCCAACCAATAGCGGCCGCGCTTCCATGGCGGGCGGGGCGGCTGTCTGCGCCCAGACGGATCCATGGCCGTCCCCCCGCCCCGGGGCCCAGACGGGGCCGGCTCCCGCCCCGCTCCCCCAGGATCCCCCTTCTTCCCCCGGGAAGGTTGGAGCGGGGCAGCCCAGGGAAGGGAGCAGCAGCCGGTCGCTTCCTGACGCGGGGGTGCGGACTCAGACCCTCCAGGAAAAGGCAGGGCAGGCTCAGCCCCGGGCCTTTGTGCTGCGCAGGCAGGGGACGCGCTGCCCGCAGAGGCGGCGAGCTGAGCGGGTTCCCCTTCCAGGGCAGCCGAGGGTCCACGGCGAGGTCCCGCTCCTCTCGCAGCAGACGACACAACCTTCTGTCCCCCTGCAAAGTAAGTTTAGCCCAGAGCATGGCAGAGGGGGAACAGGAAAACCCCATTTCCAGGAAAAAAAAAGAAAAAAAAAAAAAACACCACCCAGAGTCCGCATTGCTTTTATAATTATTTTTCCTTTGTTACAACAAACCAGAAATACAAGATTCCATTGAAACTGGAACAGTTCACAGAATGGCTGAACTTAAAACTTGAGGAGGGGGGAGGAACAGACCCCTTCCCAAACCCACGGGTAAGCGCAGGCAGCTGGTCTGACCGGAGGGCACAGTTTTGGTTACACCGAAAGGCGACAGACGGATTTTGGACCCCGTGTTTTAAAAGAGACAGCTTTACCACACTTTGCCGTCACAGCTGTAATTTTTATGTTCCTTTAAATAAACACTTGTTTTCTTGCAGATACAGAAACCACCGGTGCCATCTGTTCAAACGCAATGCAAAAGAAATTCAAACTTTATCTAAAAACAACAAAAAACCCCAAAACTAAGGAAGTTTTCAACCTGGGAAGTGCTCTGCACTGGGCATTAACAGAACACTGGCTACCAACGGAAGAGGAAGTTTTGGTGCGAAACAAGAAGATTGGCGTGTCTAGAAGGAGCGCTACACCTAAACCTGGCCCGATGGTTCGCCCTGCTGGGATTTTTTTTTGCTTCAGATGGGTTAAACTGAACCGCGGGCGTGACTCGGCCCTTCGGTCACGCTTGGGGACAGGGCCGATCCCAAAATGCAACCGCGGAGCTCAAGAGGCACACAAACATGCGATCCCAGCACCGACGAGCGCTTCACCTCGGGCAGCGCGGGCGGTGCGCATGCCATGCTGCGCTGCACGGGCACGGCGAGGCACCAGCGGATCAACGGCAGCAGACCTGTCACATTCATGTTTGGAGTACTCAGGGGAAGAAAAAAAAGATATAAAAAGCAATCAAAAAAAAAAGATAGTATCAAAACGTTAAAGGAACACACTAAAGTCTGATCTCTCGGTAGAACAGGGCCGCTCCCTATTCCTGCGGGTCCTTCCAGCATGAATCAGGGTTTCCATTTTTAGCTTATGGGCATCGACATAACACACTAACTTCAACAACAGTCTCTCGGAACGACCTTCAGTCGTTTGTTTCCGGGTCTGTCTGAGCCATGTAAGCATCCAGCTCAGCATCGAGGTGTCCTTTCGTTTTAGACATGTAAGCATCTAATTGGTTGTCCAGCTGCTCCTTGGTCAACGCAGGACGTGCCGATCCTCGTCCTCGTCCTCTGCCTCTGCCACGACCTCCAAAGCCCCCTCGTCCCCGGCCGGCCATGCCGCGACCTTACAGTGAGACAAGATGGTGGTTACACACTCTGCGGGGGTTTGCTGCGGCTGCCGCTCCTCTGGCAGAGCCCCGGCTGCCGCTCCTCAGCGCCCGGACAACACGGGGCGCTCGGCAGAGCTGCTTCAGCACCTCCATGGGGAAGTCCTGCAGCAGCTACCCCTCAGCCGACCTCCAGCTGCCGCAGCAGGTCGGGTTCTGCCGCACTGGATTAGCTTCCCGGGCTGCTTCTGTTGCAGTCCAGAAGCCCAGAGAGACGTTTGATCCGTGACTGAGCGCCACGCTCGTGGCTCAGACTGCCGTCTCCCCTGCTCGTGTTCCAATCCCACCTACACATTGCATCCTTCTCTCCCGTGGAGCGCACCCCGAGATCCTGCACATCTCTGGGACAGGCTGAAGCTTTTGGCAAAATGGCAACGCCATTAACCCTTTACAAGCAAATTTTTCCTACAGACAAGTACTTCAATTTGAGAGCTTTTCAGACTACTTCAGAAGTAGGATACCCAAGAGCCCACATCGATCAGTATTTGTTTGTCAGGCTAAGAAATAAAGGTACAAGCCAAGGCTGTCAAGAGATACGCAGCTTCCCGATAACTGTCTGCTCTAACTCCTACAAATGTTGGGCCAATCCCAAAGTAACATGAGAGAGCACTTGGCTGATGTTCTAACCAAACATCTGCCTGAAACATTAACAACCCTGCCATCAACAGCTGTCTCCTGTATTTCCTCTTGCACTCCTGCTTTACTGCTTCTCTGGTCTGTTGTTGAAAATAGAGAGTTCATTTACCCAAGACTTGATTCAGTTTCAGACTTTGAATTTAAGTTTATTTTGCAGGAGTTTAGGCTTTCTCCTCTGTTAAATTTTTCCCCTCACTAATTATTTTAAGAGTCTCTTGGTTTACACAGGCTCTATATCATTTCCTTCCTAAGTGCGAGGAGACAGTGCAGTCTTCCTCAACACGCCAGAAGATCACTCACTGCCTCGACTACGATTCAAAGCAGTGATAACCCGCAGGAGTGGGCAACTTCACTGAGAGCCCCCAGAACTCCTCTAGCAACGCTGACACAGTCAAGGATCTTGGTGAGGCATAAGGCCCGGCCAGACATTTCAGGAAAGGAAACCTTAATTTAGCACTACGCCATACACCAGTTCGGGAATAGAGGGGTTTCGGGGCTGCGTGTACTTACGCATGCTAGCCTTAAGCAGGAAAAAGAATTAAAGCTACTTCTACTTATTCAGCAGCCATGTGTCGCTCCTGAAGCTTGTGCACACTAACCTCTGCCACCAAGTCCTCCACGGCCCATGGCGCCTCTGCCCAGACCACCTCTTCCAGGGCCACCGCGACCTCTAATGCCGCCTCTTCTCAGGCCCATCCTGGGGGATATACCTCGTCCTCCACGAAGCAGGCTCTGACCTTCAATAGAGAAAGGGAATTCAAACCAGACAGAAATCAGTTTTCAGACCGAGCAACAGAATCGGAGTCAGGCTGTCAAAAAGACAGCGTTACTGATATATAAGCAACTCCAGTTCAGCCACAGTACTGACCTCGGAGTGGGACTCCTCCTCTCAGCAGAGCTCTTGCTCCCCGGCCACCACGCATGGCTCCTCGCGGCAAGCCTCTCTGCCCCATGGACAGTCCTCTTCCTCCCATGGCTCCACGAGCAAGGGGTCCCGCCGGCCGGCCTAATCGTGCCTGAATGTTACTTTTACCGAGGCGTTGCTTTAAGCTCTTCTGGAATAGAAGATTTTTAAGAAACAAAGTCATGCAGCAATCTCAGACTTGCAACACAAACAGCATAGCAATCACCTATCAATAAAAGCGGTGTGGTTTTTCTTTTTGATTTTTAAATAAAATAGAGGGTCACTAGCTCCCTGCAATATCTAATCAAGCTTCAAAGGAAGACAATCAAATCTGCTCTGGGAGGGATAATTTGTGAAGGTCAAACAGAGAACAAAGACCTTTCCTGGAAGCAAGTGTTTGTACAGAGACAAGAAAGTTTGCAGATTTGAAGGAAATATTTTTCTCCATTTTTAGCAGTGCTGCTCAGTCCAAATCAAAGCAGACACTTAATCCACAGGCAGCCCACTAATCCCTTCTGCTGGAAGGTGACAGTCCAAGCAAATCCCCGAGATAGAAAGCAACTACCCCTGCTGTGGCACAAGCCTAGCCTACCTCCGCAGAGCAAGTGACATCTGTGCAGCCACACGCCAGGGATACCATTCCCAGTGGCCTACTGCCCCATCCTGGCTAGGCTTTCACACAAACTAAGGCAACAGCTAGGAAAAGCATCGACTTTTCCATCTATACTACGAAAAGAAAACTATACTGCAGAAATTTAACCTCACCAGAACAACAGCAAAATAGTCATCTTCGTGTATCTGGCTGCTGAAGTGGTTTTTTTTTTCCATGTCATGTATGTCCAGCCAGCAGACTCCATTTCACAGACAGAGCTGGCTTCCCTTGGGCCAGCCGTAGCAGCTCCTGACCTCAAACACCTATACCAGAGATGGCTCAACTGCTTATGAAGCAGCAGCTGAACTGCCAATTTACATCCCAGTGTTGTTAACACACACTGGTACCAATTTGGTCTCCAGAGAGCAGGCTATAGCTTCTGCAGGCAGCGCTGAACCCTACAAGGAGCTAAGAAGCAACAGTGGGAACCTTCACACTTGCCTCAGGAACAAGAGCTCCACGAAGGTAAGGTGACAGGAGCCGCCATAAAGGCTGTACTGTACTCCAGGTTCCGAGAGTTGCTTAAAGTTATTGCTCATCTACTTGACCCAAGCCTGTGGACAGCTGAATTGGTTCCTCTAAAATCAGTCTCTTCTGTAGCTGTAGTGAGATTTTAAGTTTTACTGCCTCAGAGTTTAGGAAGTCATTCATTTTTCCAACAGCCGTAGCAGCCTAAAATGTTAGCCTCTCTCTTTTGCCCAGCCTCGCTGGCAGAAAGGAATGAGAAAGCATGTGTATGTTCCACATCCAATTATTCGTTTATGTCACTTACCATGAGAGTTTAAGATAAGGTGCTGGACTTTGCACTGGAACAGCCTAAGAGTGCTCGCCCTTCTGCTCTACCTCAGAGCGGCAGCACCTTGGTCTGCTCCAGCTACTAAGTAAAGGCACATCTAAAACCACAGTCAGTATAAGTGTTTTCTACATTAAAAAAAAACACAGCAGGCTTACGTAAACACTTGTGCACTCAGATGCAGAGGATGCAAAACGCAAACCCACAAATCTAGCACGAGCAGTGCTCCGCAGGAGTTTAGAGAAGTCCTTTCTGAAGCACAAGGTGACCCATCACTGAGATCAGTGCTCCCCAGCACTTCTGGACACAGCACATCCAGAAGGATCAGAAAAGCTCCTGGTAATACCAAGTATAGCACTTGTGAAAATCCAATCACCTCATCAACTTCCAGAGCAACCTGCAACGCTTAAAGAGCACCCCAACATAAACCAGGTTTCCAAATTTCCCTAAAATGCCCTTCCATGGCCCTCCCTTGCAGCATTTAATTCCAGAAGACCATGAAAATACACCTAGCCCAACATAAAATTCAAATGGGTTTAAGAGCTCAGCCGAAAGACTAGTTCTTCCCCATTCCTCTGTGGCACCTCAATTCAGGAAGCATTGTCATGCTTTCAATCCAGTTTCACTTGCCACTTCTGAAATTCTTAACTTTTCAAACTTTTTTTTTTAAGCAGCAAATAATTTAGACTACCATTTCCAGAGCTTTTGTTTACAAGCTCTGCAAGGCTAACAGGCACCACAGTCTGTTTTTACAACAGAAGTCTTAAGAGATCTTAAAAAGCAGCTGCATTCCTCTTTATCAGAGAGTGAGCCCTGAATGTGAGCATGTGTGGCAGGTTTAAGTATTCCAGCTATTTGGTGAAGCAGCTCAGCTAAGAAATTTCCAGGGCTTTCTCCTCACGTGTGAGATAATATACAGAATTATATTTAACTATTGCTGTAGTCAAGTCATGCAGTGCCGCTATTTGAACTCACTGCACAGCTATGTAGCACTACCCCATAGGTTTGTTTGTGCCCTACACGTACATTTTAAGCTATCTTACCGGCCTTCCCATTTAAACATAAGCTTTAAAACTTGCAAAAACCCCTACAGTCTGACAATGCGCAGGCCCTAGGCAAACAGCTGTCTTCTGCATGTTATTCCGGTTTCTGTTATAGCGAGATTTTGCCCCCTGCCCCTTCCGTAAGCCCAGAGTTATGGAGAAGCACATCAACTGCAGCAGAGAAATCAAAATCTAGGATGTTTGCTTAGGTCTTCTGCTCTACCGACAGAAGGCAGTTTGAGGAACACACCGTAATCTGTAGTACCCATCACTGGAATGTGGAACGATAAAGACTCTTTACGTAACGAGAATGCAACACTGTGCCTTAAATCCAGGCCTGCATTCTAGCATTCGCAAGCAATCAAAAAATCAGTTTGTTCATCTGTTCCTCGCAGCCAGCTGCTATCAAGGGAGTGCAGCAAGAGAGGGTGGAGTTGGGGATGGGAGCAACCAGCCTCAACTGGATAGTAAGTACTGGAAACAATCTGCAGCAATTGTAACTGCAGCTAGATTGCGAGATGAAGCACTCGGCAGATCCAGAAACCCAGAATGAGAACATTTCTCTGAAAAAATAGAGAGGAGATATGAACAGCCAGCACAAAAAAAGACCCAACTCAATAATATTAACCAGTAAGTTACAAAGCATTACTTATCTGAAGTAAAAAGTGGGATTTTCTGCAAGTCCCTTCTAGGTCTCTCATTTTTAACTTTCAGGAGCGTTTTTCAAAATCCACCATATCCTGAAAAGCCATCTGCTGGTGACAGGCATCAACGGGCTGCCCCAGAATACGCCACTTTCTCTCACCTGTTTAAGCTTCAAAGCAGCCTGGACAGAAGGTCTATTCTCCATCTGCTGGGCCAGTCTTCTGTTTCTGGCACTGGCTAGCTGCTGCTGCTGCTGCATGGTAGCCCGAATATTCACTGGCATCGGCTGTTTGTTCTTCAGCATGTTAGTAAAGCTTCAAGGTCGAATAAAACGGGTGTTTAAATAAAGCTTTATTACATACATTTATTGGCATTTCATGGTTCTCAAGATTGGATCTCCAGATCCCATGAACCTTATGTAAAGAGTGGTACTTAGGTCACGTCATATGTGATTACGTATTCCTTGTTTTCCAGAAGTGTGCAAGAACTGGAAACTCAGAAATGATGTTGTATATTAATTCAGAAGTGATAAAGCTTTAGGTTACTGATTTTAGAAATGGCAGAAGGAATGAAAACAAGCAATAAGCAGAGATGATCATGACAGATGGGAGAGGACATCACAGAAACAGAAAAGTAAACTGAAATCTGACTGCAAAAGCCAAATTAACCCTCAAAGATCTGAGAAAACTGTTTAAAAACTCAAAAGCCAGAAGGCAGCTTTACAAGAGACATCACCCTGAGAACAATCGGTGTGCCTCCGGCGCACCACAAAACTGGTGCTGTAAGAAATGCCACCACCCAAGTGCGCTCACTTGTAAAAACAGTTCACTTGGCAACTTCTTTGGTGCACAAAGAATGGTCTGTCTTTAAGAGCTATACAGGAGCAGAACATACAGGAAGATGGCAAGCCTCCTCAGCAGCAACCCATCAGCTCTCTACTGTGTCCTGGGAGCTACACAAGACTGCAAAAGAACACACTTACAGATGAGGAATATGGACTGACCAAAATGAAACAGGCCAGCAAGCCTTCCCTGCACTGCACCTCACCACTCGTCTTTCCCGGGGGAAGCTCCGAGCGCTGGTTCAGGCTACATCTCACCGCAGCACTTGCTAGAGCAGGAACTGCACGCAAATGGCTCCCTTTAGCCCTGGTTCAATGATACTAACATAATTAATCCAAGAGCGATTAGTAGGAAAGTGAAACGTAACTGCAGCATCGCTGTTAGTTGTCATGGTAGAACCACAAAAGCTCAATGGCATGGAAAAACAGAGGAATACTTAACAGAAGAAATAAAGAAATCAAGAAAAGAGAGAGATGGAGATGAAGCAAAGCATTTGCCTCTTACAAGGCCCAAAACATTGTTAAAGGGCCTTCGGGCTTGTTTAATGGCCTGCTGCATGCCTCTTACAGGCCAGACCACATGCACGTGTGCCTGCCTCGGACAAAGCAGCAAGCCTGCTGCAGCTTAGGTAACATGCTACCATGCTGCAGTGTCAACTATATAAATGTAAAAACATGTGGAAGAAAAAGGGAGGGTGCGAGGTTTCTCTCTTTTGTTCTAACACATCCCACCATATTTATGTGTCGAATAGGTTAATATTAACTGCTATGGATAAATTTCTCCAAAACACTTGCCCTTTTAACCTTGCGTACCACATTTGTTGCAGTTTAAGACAGAGGTGCATAGCCATCTGCTTGTTTTAGGAGGTTAAAAGAGGGCAGAAACCACGTTGGTTTTTGGACACCGGACAGTGATAATTAAGTAAAAAAATTTCTTATGAGCTGAAGCTGCTGTTGGCTTCCTCACCGCTCGTTCAGAGACATCTTGGTGGTGCTCTTTAGCACAACCTTCGGTGCTGACTGTGCAGCCATCTTCAGATCAAGAGAATCTGCAAAACACGAGAACCAGATTTAACAAACAGCACGGAGATCTTGCGCTTACTTGACTAAACATTAAAACACCTGCATTCTGGCTCCTTTGGTGGAGAGAATCAAGAACGGGGCAGGTATCAGGTATTCTATTAATGCATTTTTAGTAAGTTTTCTAGGCCACTGCCATGATACAGCAGGTTTAATACATCAGCAAGTTATGCTAACTCATCCTTACAAAGGAGTTGTCTTTTTAGAAGGTGAAAATTTTACCATTGGCAGGAGTAATGCTGCAAAAATACAGTCTATCAGCAGTCAAGATGGCACCCAAATGTCTTGTCTAGTACAACATCTAGTGACACTGCCACACTTCCTAAGCTTTTAGTATCAGCAAGATGGAAACCCCCGTTTGTTTTAAACGGACACATACCACATACGCGGCAATAAAATTCCAAGATTATTCTACAGAAGTCACATATGCTTTAAAAATGTTAAGGTTGCATCCTCCCATTGTGATTGCCACCACTTGGACACAGATAAACTGTAAGGGGGCAGTCACTTCGGCTTTTTAATATCTAATACTCCGGTAGGCAGCTCATCCGCAGTCCTAATGCGGTTCTCTAACAAGAGAACCTGCCACATGCCTCATGAAAGCAGCAAAAGAATTTAAACTCGGCCGTTACTCATCTTTGGAGCACAGCTCAAGCCCGAGTGCTTTGGCAGTGGTGAATTCTACTGAAATGTGCACAGCTCAAACCCACTAACTATGCAGAGCGTTTTTTTTTTTTAAATAATTTTATCAAATTTAATGCTTAGATGACTGCCGAAAAGTACCCACCCTCAAAATTCCTTGAACAAAATGCTTTCTTTACAATGTTTTACAGTCCATCAGCTAGAAACTGAGCCAAGAGGCTGCCGCCCCCCCATTTTTTTTTTTTTAATTAAAAGTGTTTTTAAGAAGCATTTTTCCCGAACAACCGCCACAGCGCAGCTCGCAGAGGAAGCCCCGCTCCCACCAGCCCGCCACGCAGCGCGGGGGCTGCCCTGGCACCGCCAACCGACGGGGAGGAAGGCGAGGCCTAGCCTGGGCCGTCGATCCAGCCCTGCCCGACAGCTGCCCTACGAGACTAGGGGAGAAAGCCCGGCCCTGCGTGCACAAAGCCTGGGCAGGGGCAAACACCGCACCCCCCCACCCCCAAAGGGCAACGATCAGCCCTCTCGGCCGCCTGAGGGGCCCCCCCCCGGCCTCCCTTACGGAGCCTCCCTCCCTCCCTCAACGACCCCTTCGCAGCCCTCCGGCCAGGACCAACCGCTCTCACCGAAGCAGACGGTCGCCAGGTCTCCGGTGGCGCTGGCTGGCGGGTGGCGCGGGGTGTGGGGCTGGCTCCGGCGCCCTCCGCCCGCTCCCGCCGCACTCAAACGCCCGCGACAAAATGGCGGCAGCAACCACAGACACCCTCCCTCCTCCCACCGCCCGCGCCGAGCCGGCCAAAATGGCGGCGGCGACGCGCAAGGCGCAGGCGCAGAGCCCAGCACGTCACCACGCCCCCTACTATTGGGCGGGGCAGCCCTGACGCAGGGGCCGCCCCCTCGGCTATTGGTGCCTCGGGGCGAGGTGGGCGGGGCCAGGCCGTGGGCGGGTAGCGGAGGGGGGCGGCGGGCTCCCTCAGGCGGGCGGCGGCACCGGGTCCGCTGCGGCCTGGCCGGGCTCCAGCGGGGCGGGTCCCCGGTTCCCCCCGCCATCAGGAGCGGGCGGGCGCCTGAGCCCCGTGGCGGAGGCCGATCCCGTAGTGGCCGCCCGGCGGGGCCTGGCCTGGGCGGGGGCGTCGAAGACCTGAGGGGAGGCTTCACGGGGCCTCCGGTCGCCCCGCGGCCGGGCTGGGCCTGTGGCCTGGCTGTCCCCGATGTGTCCCCGCTTTCTGCCGGGGCAGCCCCGTGTGTGTGTGGGGGTGAGTGCCCGGAGCCGTGCGGGGTGGTTGGGGAGCACAGGGGTTGGCCCCAGCCCCGGCAGACGATGGCGCTGGCGGCCCTGCGCGGGGCCGGGCCGGGCCTCGGCGTGGGGCTGCTGGCTGGAGGCCCGCTGGGCGACGAGATAAGAACCGGTTCCTCCAGCCCCACGGGGCGCGGTGCCCACGCCTCTGGCGGGACGGGCAACGAGTCCTGGCCTGCGGCTGCCCCCCCCCTCCCCGGACCCTCGTGCCCCCATGTTGCACCCCCGTGTCCTGCACCCCAACACCCCGGTGCAGGCCGGGGTCACCCGCCCCAGCTGTGCTGAGCCCTGGGGTGATGCGGGGCTGATGCCAGGCTCCGGGGCAGGGTGGGGCATAGGGTGCGATGGAGCCAGAGCAGGGTGGAGACGGGCATGTCTCCAGGCACTTGGGGTGACCCAGGGTGGCTTTTCCCCGTGACCCCGTGACTCAGGAGAGGAAAGGCTCCCTGGTATCCCGGGGGGCACTAGCAGGGCGACAGGGCAGAAACCCCCGCCCTGGAAGTGAACGAGCTGACAACACGCCTCTGGCTGGGTCGGTGCCTTTATTGTGGAGCTGGATCCCAGTGGGATCCCTCGGGTGTGCTGGGCAGCGGAGGGTGAGCTGGGGGAGTGGTGGAGGGGCTCTGCATTTTGGGGACGCCATGGCCGGCTGCTGCGGGATGGGGACCAGCCTGGGTCAGGCATTCTCCCAGAAGAAGGTGTTGCAGGCCACAGTGAGGGCGGCCACTAGGACCACGTACTCCTGGAAGTCCACCTCCCCGTCGCCGTTCTCATCCAGGTCCTGCATGATCTTCTCCACGGCACCCGTGTCCTTCTGGGTCTGTGGGGGCAGGGGACAGGGTGAGCCCCGGGGCTCAGCAGCCCGCTGGGACGCTGCTGCCCCAGGGCACGGAGGGAAAGGGGACCCCCCCCGGCCCCTGCGCCCCAGCACGGCCGGTCCCTACCTCCAGGAAGCAGCCCAGCTCGCTCTGCAGCAGCTCCTTCAGCTCCTTCTTGCTCAGCTTGTACTTGTCCCCTTCTTTGCCCGAGTAGTGGTGAAAGACGTTGATGAGCGTCTCCATGGCCCCTTCCAGCTGTGACGCCATGGCTCTGGCTGCAGGGAGGCACCCGCCGCATTACGGGGGGCAGCCGCCAGCCCCCCTTGCCGCAAGGGGCATCCCCCAAATCGCAGCCATCCCCCTCCCCATCCCCTGCCGGGGAGTGTTGCATCTGCGGCCTCCACCCCGAATGCTTGGCGCTGGGCAGAGAGCCGGCAGCGGGGCCGCAGGGGTCTCGGGGCACCCCGCTGCTCCCCAGGGCTGGATGGGGTGCTCCTGGGAGGGGGCCCCGGCCACCTGCCCCCTCGCAGGGCACCCGTGCCCCAGCCGGGACCTGCGCTCACCTGAGCTCCCCGCCGTGCCGCCCGCCCGCTGCTCCGAGTGTGCCAGGCTGGGCCAGCCAGAGATGTTAAATAAGCTCCAAGCCCCCTCCCTCCGGGAGGATCCGATACCGGGGCTGGACAGCCCGGCTGGCACCACCAGGCTGCCCCGCGTCGCCTTCGCGGGGGCCGGGATGCGGGGAGCCCCGCTGCCCCGCTCACCCCACACCGGCCCTGGGATGACGCAGAGAAGCGATTCCAGCCCCACCGGTGCCTACGGGGTGGCAGTGGGCAGGGGAGGGGTGGGCGACGATGCCGAGAGTCACTTTGGGGGGCTCCATCGCCCTCCCCATGCTAAACCTCTTGCCCTTCTTGCCACCCCCATGGCTGAGGCTGGCCCCGCTGTGGCCCCGTGGGCAGCGGGATGCCAGGGGGCATGGGGCTGTGTGGGGTGGGCAGCGGGGTCCCTCACTGGAGCCACCCCCCGTCCGGCTCTGCCCGCCAGCCCTGGGTCAGACCCTGCGCCGGGCCCTGGCTCCGCTCGCAGCCGCGGCCCCCGTGGCACCGCGGCGCCCGGGGTCTGACCCCGCGGTGTCACCCGCTCGGCGCCCGCCGGCATCCCCCATCTGTCAGCGCCGCGGTGCCGTGCCGGATCCGTCCCCAGCCTTCCTCCCCCAGGGCTGATAAGGCGCGGGTATCCGGTGTCCTCGGCCTCGCAACGGGAGCCAGCCGGGGCCGGGGGGAGCCGATGGGGGCTATCGGGTGACTCAGCCCAGGCCCCCCGGGGCCACCCGGTCCCCGCACACAGAAAGGCCTCTTGTCAAATTAAAAAAGCCCCACAATCCCAGCCCAGAGGTTGCTCCAGCAACGGCTCGGCCAAGAAACCAGATTCCGGCGCTGGCATCGCCGATGCTGATAATCCCGGCCCCGCTACGGCTCTCGTTACGGCCCCGCGTCTGCGCGGCCGGGGCAGCCTGGGGCCCAACCCACCGCGGCCTCCCCAGCGCCGGCATCCCCGGGGGAACAGCAGCGGTGCTGAGCCCCCAAACTCAGGCGGGCACGTTCGCCCCCCCCGCTTTTTGGGGCTCCCCCGCAGGGGGGCTGCCGGCAGCTGCCGACGCGGCGTTGTGGCTTTTCGCAAGAGCCGGGTGGTGCCGGGCTCTTTATCCCGGATTCCAGTCCTAATTTGGGGCTAATTATATCCTGCTCCCTCCGTTTCCATCTCCTGTACTTCCTGTCCCCACAGTTGGGAAACGCCGCAGCCGTGTGGCAGCCCCCCTGCCTGGGGTCCCCAAAACCACCCTGGCACCCGGTCCCCTGACCCCGTGCGGCCACGCCACCACTGCTGCCCCGTGCTGGGGGGGGGTGGTGGCGTGGGGGGGGCTGGAGGGTTTGGGGTGATGTGCAGAGTCTTGGGGGTCCAGCCCTTGTCCTGCACCTGGGGCAGCTGAGGTGGCTGTGAAGGGGGTCCCTGGCTGGAGATGGGGGTCCTGGATGGAGGTGGGGGTCCCTGGCTGGAGGTGGGGGTCCCAGAAAGAGGTGGGGGTCCTGGATGGAGGTGGGGGTCCTGGATGGAGGTGGGGGTCCCAGAAAGAGGTGGGGGTCCTGGATGGAGGTGGGGGTCCCTGGCTGGAGGTGGGGGTCCTGGATGGAGGTGGGGGTCCCAGAAAGAGGTGGGGGTCCTGGATGGAGGTGGGGGTCCCTGGCTGGAGGTGGGGGTCCCAGAAAGAGGTGGGGGTCCTGGATGGAGGTGGGGGTCCCTGGCTGGAGGTGAGGGTCCTTGGCTGGAGGTGGGGGTCCCTGGCTGGAGGTGGGGGTCCTGGATGGAGGTGGGGGTCCCGGACAGATTTGGGGGTCCCGGATGGAAATGGGATCCCAAATGGAGGCTCAGGCTTCCCAGCAGGACACAGCTCCCATTTTTGGTGTGGGGCAGGGAGGGGGACCTGGGGCTGATCCTCCAGGAGAGGCCGGATCCAGCGCCTGGGGATGGGGGGAGATGGGAAGGGACCCCGGTGGCACTCACTCGGCGGTGTCCGCGCGAGGGCTGGCGGCGGCGGAGCCCCTGTGCCCCTGTCCCCTGGGCGGCTCGGCAGCGGGCAGGATCCGGCCGCCCCTTCCGGGGAAGCCTGGCCCCCGGGGCTGTGTTGCCTGCCCAGCTGGGCAGCAGCTGCCCGTGACGGGGACAGGCATCGCCACCTGGTCCTGAGCTTAAAAATAACCCGACCCCGCTTCCCGCAGTGGGCGCAGAGCTGGGGCTGCCACGCGCCGGGCACCGGCACGGCCGCTGTGTCCAACCGCCTGGCTGTGCCGAGCTCCCCAAGAGCTCCGGCTGTGCTCGGAGGGGCTCTGCCCTGCTCTCATTAAACCCCAAACCTCCCCAGAGATCAGGATTTGAGCAGGCGTTTCCCGAGCGGTGGGACCGGCCGGAGCCGGGTGCCCAAGGGTAAACCCCGACGCCGCGGGGGCATCGCGTGGGCGCTGGAGGGGTCGGCCCCGGGCGCCGCGGCCCCGCTCCCTGCCGCTGCGGTGCTGGCCGTGGGGAGAGCACACCCGGCGTGTCCGTGCTGGCAGATCCCCAGGACAAGCTCTTACCAAACCGGGAGCAGCGAGGGACATGCCAGGAGGTTTACACACATCTTGGAACAGGTTTCAGCCACTGCGACTCCCTGTGCTTCACTTTGACCCAGCTAAACCAGTTGCTCCAGTTGCTGGTGCTGGGGCTGGGCTGATCTTGTCTCTCCATCCCATCGCTGGAGCATGGAAGAGGCTTTTTCATCCCTGGGGTTCGGAGCTGGGGGAGCTACCGGGCGCCTGCCGTGCCAGGGCCGGGGGCGTCGCAATGGCACTGGGCACCTGGTTTTGCAGCCTCAAGTAACCACGCTCCCCTCTAACGAGCCCTGATAGGTGCCGTGGGCTGGCGTGGACCGCTGCCGGGCTGGCACCCCCAGTGGCCACAGTGACCGTCCCTGATTGGGGTCCGCAACCAGGACAGGTTGGGGACACCACCAGGACCAGGACCTCTGGGATGCACCTGCACCCCGAGCCCAAGCTCTCCCCCCGGCACACGGGGTCCTGCGATGCTCTGTCCCCTCCCAGTAGCGCCGGGGTCCCCGAGGCCGGGTCACCGCTCCCTGTCCGCGGGGACGGCCCCGAGCAGGGATCCCGGGCTCGACCGGGAGGTGCCGTTTCTCCTGCCACCTGTGATTTGGCCGCATCCTGTTGCAGGGCCGCTGCAGCGCCTGCTGCCTCCTCACCCTGTCCCGGCACCCCGAATTCCAGGGGCGGCGAGTCACGGGCCCGCCTGGCTCTTGGGGCCGGTGATTCACCCCAAACCTGTCCCCGTCCCTGCCGAGCCTGACTCACCCCAGCGGTTTCCCAAGAGACCATCTCGGTCCCCTGACGTGGGGCTCGGCGGAAGTCCCGTCCCCGTCTCCCCCGTCACCCCGGGGAGGGGGACGGGCCGGATGGGGCTCCAGGAAGCCAATTCCTCCCCTGTGAGCTGGTGTGACGGGTGCGGGGTGGGGACCGGGCTGCCCGGTGCCGGCCGGAGCCTCCTCATCCCCGCGGAGAGGTGGAGTGAGTGCGTCAGGGCTCAGCAGAAACCGGGCTGGTGACGGTGGCATTGCGCCGGGGACCTCCCTGCTCTGGGTCCCCAAAACACTGCTGGTGGGGGGTTTCCAGCCTGTGCCAGGCTCCCCGGGACCCCATGTGCTGTCCCAGGGGGGCTGCTCGCTCCGGCCTAGCTCCCCGTCACGCTGCCCTGGGGACGCCAGGACACAGCCCCTGTGGCGTGCGGGGGTGGGGTGGCTGGCAATCAGGGACGTCCCTGACATGCTCCGAGCAGAGACGGTCCCCAGCGTCACCCCCATCCCGGGCCACCGGCCCTGGTGTCCCCACCGCCTCTCCCTGGTGCCGTGGGCACCACGTGGGGTTTGTTTGGGGCTGAGGCGCGGCGCCGGGGCGCGGGATGCGGCTCGGGGACCCCGTGGGAACGGTGGTGCCATGGCACGGAGCTGCTCAGCCTCCCAGATGGAAACCTGCCAGGGCTGCCATGTTATAAATACTCAATGATTAAAGGGGAGCGCTCGGGCAGTACCAGCCCCCTAATTAATTTGGATTAATTAATTTTTACAAAGCCCACTATTAATAGGAATGATGTCAGCGGGCGGCTGAGTCACAACTCTCACTCGGTGCGGGTCGAGCCTGGCCCCGGATCTGCAGCGCTGCTGCATGACGGGCCGGGGTGAGCCACCGTGTCGGGGCACGGCGGGACGTGAGCGGGGCGCTGGGCGCCCGGCCTCATCCCCAGAGCAACCCCAGCCTTCCAGGGATGCACTTGGGGCTGAGACCTGGCCCGCACCCCCGGAAAGGTCCGGGTGAGCTTGAGCTCCGTGGGATGCTCCAGCCCAGCGAGTGCCGGAGCAAACCCGCTCTGTCCTCCCGCGTCCCTCCCCTCTGCCCCGTGGTCCCATCCTGCTCCCCACCGGAGCATCCGCACGGTGGCAGAGCCCAGGTGGTGCCGCGGAGGCAGGGACCTGGTTCACACCAGCGGGGCCGAGCGCTGAATTCGGTCTGCTGCCCGCGTGGGGAGGGAGGAGAGGAGGACGTCCCTGCGCCCGGGCGGCCTCTCTGCGTCCGTCCGGTTGCAGCAGGAAACCCAGCACCGTGGCGTGGGGGACAAAGTGCTGCGCTCTCCCCTCCTGCGTCGCAGGGTATAAAACCGCCCGGGGGGGCCACGACCTGCCTGCAGCTTGCTGCCCGCAGGCCAGGGGGGTAAGTAGGGAATTGCTGCCTGCAGCACCGGCCCCACCCCAGCCACCGCGTCTCCAGCGCTCGCGGGATGAGAGCGGCGCTGGGGACCCCTGCCGTACCCCCATCCCTTTCCTGATGCTCCCCCCATCCCGGCTGCCTCTGTGGCGTTTGTGCCACGCTGCGCCGGATGGCAGCGGCGTCACCGAACGGCTCTGCTCCCCCTCCCTGCGCCAGCTGGGGAGGGCCTGGCCAAAGTGCTCGGTCCCGGGGGAGCAGCGGGGCGGAGGGGCCGCCCCCAGCCCCTGCTCAGCCCTGCAGAGCTGAGCCGAGACCTCGCAGACTCGCTGCACCCTGGGCTGGGGAAGGGGAGAGGGTTCCCTTCTCCCAACGCACCCCGGGCATCGCCTCCCTGGGGTGCCCCTCCGCCTCCAACCCCTCTCGGCTCCTCTCCCTATAGCCCCGGGCCACTGCCCGTGCCCCGGCACCATGGCCACGGGCGAGCTGACCGAGCTGGAGACTGCCATCGAGAAGATCGTCACCGTCTTCTTCACCTACGCGGGGAAGGAGGGCAAGAAGGGCACGCTGACGGCCAGCGAGTTCAAGGAACTCGTCCAGCTCCAGCTGCCCAACCTGATGAAGGTGAGGCGAGGGGCAGCGTGTGTGGGGCGACTGGGGGGGCGGCTGGATCCCCGTGGGTCCCCCCGAGCTGGGGGGCTGCTCCCATACCCAGGGATTTGCAAGCAAGAGCGAGCAACAGCCCCTGCTCCCCCCCATCCCCATCCCGCTCGCTGGGGACCGGGACGCGGCCGAGCCTCCCCTGTCCTCCCCGCAGGACGTCCCCTCCCTGGAGGAGAAGATGAGCGAGCTGGATGTGAACAACGACGAGGAGCTGAAATTCGGCGAGTACTGGCGGCTGATCGGGGAGCTGGCGAAGGCCGTGCGGAGGGAGAAAGCGGGGAAGAAGTGACGGGGCTGGTGGGGAGACTTGGCTGACGCGGAGTTAATAAAAAAGGTTTCCCTGAGCCCGAGCATCGCTGCTGTTCTTAGCGGGGGGCTCCCAATTTGGGCAGCCCATCTCCTCCCCACGCTGTGCCCGGGGACCAGCCCAGCACCACGAGTGGGGGTCGGGGCTCGCTCTGCGTTGGGGTGGCTTCTGCAGGGGACCTGTGACGGATGGGGCCATTCCCAAATCGCCCTTGCGCTGGTCTGGCTTGTGGGGTGCCACCCTGTGCCCCGCAAACGCCTTCCTGCCGGGCTGTGGGGTTGCTTAGCGCAACCCCGATGGGTGGCAGAGATGTGGCTGGGACCAGGGTGGGGCTTGGGAGCATCTCCGGCAGCGATGCCGCGGCGGCCGTGGTAGCTGCCACCTCCAGTGCATCAATGCCCATCCTTTCTGGGGTCTTGGGTGGCACAGGGACGTGAGTCCGCCGGCACAGCATGTCGCCGGCTCAGCACCCCTAACCGAGCTCCCATTCCCAGCTCCCAAATCCCGGTGCTGCTGGAAAATGGCAAAATCCCTGCCATGGGGTGACCCGTCCCCGAGCCTGCCAGGGCCCGGTGCCCGGGCGGCTGTTCCCACGCGGTGCTGTGCAGCTGTGCCGTACCGGGCTGGATGGGGAGCCATCAGTGTGGCCGGGAAGGAGGCGTTTCCCGGCCCCACGCTGGCCCCGGGCCAGGCTCTGAAATGAGACGCCTTGCACCACACCGCAGCTGGCGGCGCGCAGGGAGCTCCCACTCACACCTCCCCGCGGTATAAAACCCCGGCGCGCCGCAGCCCGCGCAGACCCAGGAGAGCCCGTGGAGCAGGTAAGTGGCCCATCCGCCACCGCGGGATGGGGGTCCGTGCCCAGGGGTCCCACCACCCCTCCGCACCCCCCCCTGCTCCCACGCTCGGCTCTGCCACGACTTGCCGCTGGGGCAGGGACGCTCCTGCCGTCGGGACGTGTCCCGACAGCTCACCGCATCCCGGGACTCCTTCCTCGCCCTGTGCTCAGTCCCGGCGCCGAAGGAGGGGAAACTCCCCCCAAGCCGAGAGCTGAGCCTGGCTTTCTTCCCCCGCCAGCTCCCCAAGACCCCGTCGGAGAGGACAGCCCCACCACTGCTGCCACCGAGGACCTACAGACCCCGCGAGGAGCAGCATGGGCCAGTGCAACTGCCGCAAGAAGCGCAAGGTCCATGAGCGATGCTGCGGCAGCGGGAGGGCCGGGACCCCTGGCGGGGTGTGGGGCGCGGGGGTGACCCCACACGGCCCCATCCCTCGGAGCACAGCCCTGGGCACGGGGTGACTCAGAGCAGCGCGGCCGGGCCAGCCCCATCCTGGAGCCAGACTCCAGCGGAGGAGCCGGGGGGCTGTTTCGGGGTTCGGCGACGCTGCCCCGGCGCTGGGCAGGGGGACCTGGTGCTGCAGACATGGAGCCGCTTGAAAGCTCGAGGAACCAGGCAGCTTTCTCCAGCTCCCCTGGACTCACCTTTGGGAGCTGCGCTCACTCCTTGCAACCTCTCCAAGGATGCCCAACGGCAGAAAGTCTCCTGTTTTCCTCGGCTTTCAAACGGGAGGTGCCCACCCCGCGCCCCTTTGCACCTGCGGAGGATTTGGCCCCAGCCGGCCGAGCCGGGGCGCCGGGCTGAGGCTCTGAAGATTGCTGGTTTCTTCCTAATGGGCATCGCCTGATGTGGTTTAATGGTGTTTCAAGGGGAAACCGCAGATGCTGAGTGAATCACCACCGTTTCCCTTCAAACGCAGCTTTGGCTAATTAGCACGAGTGGCCGGGGAGCCGGGTGCATGGGTCGGGCCAGGCTCTGCCCCCCACCCTGCCGGGGAAGGGGTCTGCAGCCCCGACGGGGAGGGAGAGGGGCTCCCGCCGCCGCCAAACCCCATCCCGGCGGGCGCCCGAGTCGTCCTGGGCACTGACTCATGCCGCCATCCGCCGCTTGTGCAAAGGAGAGGAAGAACCAGTCCGGACGGCCGCGGCGGCCCCCGCGTGCCGTGGGTGTAGCGCCCGGAGACGCCGGGGTGGCTGAGTCTCGCTGGCCCCGGGCAGGGAAAAGTCCGGGCAAGCAGAGATGGGGGGTGACACGCCTGCGGGGAGGGGTGTCACGTCGAGGTGGAGGGGGGTATGGCAGCTGTAGGGGGAAACTGCAGCTCTGCAGAGCCTGCAAGGAGGGATGCAACATCTGTACGGTGGGGTCTCACATCTGTATGGAGTGGTCTCACATCTGTATGGAGAGGTCTGGCATCTGTAGAGCGGTCTTACATCTGTACAGTGAGGTCTTACATCTGTAGGGGGGGTCTCACATCTGTACGGTGAGGTCTCACATCTGTAGAGGGGATCTCACATCTGTACGGTGAGGTCTCACATCTGTAGGGGGGGTCTCACATCTGTACGGTGAGGTCTCACATCTGTAGAGGGGATCTCACATCTGTACGGTGAGGTCTCACATCTGTATAGGGGTCTCACATCTGTACGCAGGGGTATCATGTTGATAAGGAGATTTATCACATTGTTACGGAGGGGTTGAACATCTGCAGAGAGCACTGGCACATCTGCTTGGGGGGGTCCCATCTACTCGGGGGCTTGTCCTGTCCAGCTGGGGGATGTCCCACCCATCCGGGGAGGTGTCCCACCGGTGCTCACCCTCTCTTCCCCCCCACGCAGGACTGCCAGGAGCTCACCGACGTGGAGCGGGCCATTGAGACCGTCATCAACCAGTTCCACTGCTACGCGGTGAAGGGGCAGAAGGAGTACCTGACGCCCAACGAGATGCAGGAGCTGGTGGTGCAGAAGCTGCCGCACCTGGGGAAGGTGAGGGCAGAGCCCGGGGGTGGGCAGGGGGAGCTGGGGTGGGCACGGGCTGCCTGCGGGACCTTCAACCCGATGCTTCTTCTGCCCATGCTGCAGTGCGTTGGACCTCTGGAAGAGAAGATCGAATGCATGGGAGACCCTAACGAAGCCAAGTTGGAGTTCGGAGAGTACTGGGACATGATGGGAGACGCGGCCAAGGGCTGCCGGAGGAAGTAGAGGGCGGTGGGGGATGGGAAGGCGCCCGAGGCCTCAGGCTCTGCACCGAGAAGCGCGAGAGGCTGCTGGTCCCGGTGGGATGCGCCTGGGAAAACACAGCGTCGCTCCCGCCGGGGCTCGTCTCCTCCCTGCGTCCCCAGCCGGGGCGGAGGGATCCCCCTCCCCGGCTCCATCCCTGCCCTCTCTCGTCTCTCCTTCCCGTCAGGAAACCTCCCTTCCCATCCCCAGCTCTGGCCCGTGCCGCGGCGGGAGGGAGGTGGCAAGGGGGTTCCTGGCCCCGGTTCTGAAGCCACTTTTCTCCGTCCTTTGCCCCAGAGCCTTTACCCCCAGGGTTGTCCCACCTCCAGCCCCAAAACCCCTCCGGTTGCAGGTCCCCCAGCCCCGGAGCATCGCTGCGAGAGGGACTCGGCTCCTTTTCCCCAAAAGCCCTTGGATGTGCGGGCTCGTCCCCCTGGCCCCACGCCCTGCCACCCAATGGGAGCCCCTTTGCCACCGCTCTGCCTTGTGCTTCGAGCACCTTCGGGGGCATCCCGGGTCCGGGCCGGCCCTGACGTTGCCGTTCGTGGCCTGGGCGTATTCTCTGTTCTTCCCCCGGTGCAGGGACCGCGGTGCCCTGTGCCTGCCCAGGTTTTGGGGTGCTATGCCAGGGCAGTGCCGCCTGTGCGGTGCTCCCCCACCTGCCCCTCTCCAGGGATGCTGGCCCCCGGCTGGCGGCTGGGCTCGGGGCTGGGATGGTGGCGGGTTGTTATCAGCTTGCGTCACTTGCAACCATTTTTGTATAAATTAATAAAGGAAAACAGTGGAAAAAAAGCAGCCAGGATGGGGTGACCTCATTTGTCCTTTGTGGGAGAGGGAAAGTGGGGAGCAGGGAGGGATGGGGCTGCAGGGACTGCGGCTCCGAGCATCATTCGCTGCTGGGTTGCACAGCCCCTCTGGCCCCAGTGCAGAGCATGAGGGTGCAAGGGATGCTGCGGGCATGCTCGGGATGCTGCAAGCGTGCATGGTGCTGTGGGCGCGCACGGGGCTGCACGTATGCATGGGATCCTACAGTGCGGAGGGTGCTGCGGGTGTGCGTGAGCGCTGCGGGTGTGCGCGGTGCTGTGATGGCCGTGGTGCGTGTGGGCGTTGCGGGTGTGCACAGTGCTGAGGGCGTGCATGGTGCTGAGGGCGTGCATGGTGCTGAGGGTGCGCACGGGGCTGTGCACATGCCCAGTTCCCGGGGTGGCTCGTGCCCAGCGGTCCCCGTTGCAGGGACCCCACAAGCAGAGCCAGGGCTGTGTCTCCAGACCAGTCACCCCGAGGGCTTTGGGCATGTGGCTGGAGGGAGCCCAGAGGAGACACCAAAATCCTGGAATCAGGGAGCTGCGAGGCCTGCAGCAAGATCCCACCCGTGCCAGGGGAGTGTGGGATTTCTGTTTAATTACAGCAAATTAGAAAACAGTAAATGCCACAAAGTGGTGGCTTGCTGGGATGAGCAATTAGCTCAGGCACCGAGCACATGGAGGGTGAAGAAATGGGCTTGAGAGGGTGCAGGGCACCCGCTGAGCCTGGTTATCCCACCTTTCCTCTGCCATCCGGGCCATTCCCGCCGAGCTCCGTGTCCCGGAGGAGCCCATGGGCAGCCCCAGAGGCACGATGGGGTCGGGGACCCCAAAAAGGGAGAGGGCGCGGGGCACCTCAGCAGCACCCGCGTCACCTTGCGAGGGTCTGTGCTGTGGGGGAAAAAAAAAAGATGAACCAAACCAAACCAAACCAAACCCCAGAGAAATGTGATGAAACCTGAGGCCGGGCCAGGGTGGCAGGTCCTCCTGGGCCGGCGGCCGGCGCGGCAGCACCGACACCGCGGCTCGGCCACAGGCCACCCTCTGTCTCCTCTCACCTTGGGGTGGATTTCACAATGAGAATGACTATTTATTGTTCCTGCCTTGGAAATAAATACATGGAAATTAAGCAGAAAGGTGTGGTGTGCATTTAATTAGAGACGGGAAATGTGTCAAATGGTTGGGGTGATGGGGGGGGAAAGGGGAGCCAGGGCTCCTGGATCTTCTTCCCAGTATCAGGCTGGGAATGTGCCGTGGGAGTGGGACTCCTGGGTCCTATTTCTGGTTTGGTGACCGGCTCCCCGGCGTGACGGTGCGCTGTCGGGAGGACGGCAATTCCTGCGGCGTGAGCCATCCTCGATAAGTATCTGTTGTATCTGGAAAGTCCTCAGAGGTGGCAGGAACAGCTCAGCCCATGCCGGGGCGGTCGATCCCCCTCGGTGAGTCAGCGCCGACCACGCGGGCACAGCACCGCACTGGTGGAAACGCCGAGAAATGCATTTGTCCGTGCGGGGGTGGCCGCTGTGCGCAGGAGCGGCGGCTCCAGGGTACCCATCACGGCGGTCACCAAAGACCCCCAAAGCCAGGGCTCAGTGTCCCCCCTCTGCAAAGGGTCCCATGGGGCAGAGCTTGTCCATGAGAAGCCAAACTGCTCCTGACCCTTCAGACCCGGAGCTGGTGGGGACCAGGGGAGAGACCAACCTCGTCGGGCCGATCGAAATGGCTGGGAAGTGTCTTGTGATGGGTTTGGATGGTACGTGGCGGCTCTGAGCACACGCACACGCCCTGGATGCCTTGTAAAAATAAGGGCCTGGATGTGGTTGTGACATCTGCCAGGCACAGGCGAGTAATGAAAGCCCATGATTCAGAGGTGAGCTGTTTGCCTGCAGGGTCGGGGAGGGATTCCCACCCTCCTGGGATGTTGCATCAACGACAACCGGAGCATCTTGGCCGAGAATGGGTTTGTTTCCTCCCAACCGAGATTAGGAAGAAGCCAGCGGAGAGCCGGGATGACACACGTCGTTTTTTCCGGGATGGGAGTCCCAAAGGTCCTCGGAGCAGGTGGCTGCTGCCTGTAATAGATCACCTCCTACTTTGCATCCTTAAATATGTAGCTCCCAATAACGCCCGTATCTAATCTTGGCATCAAATCGCCGCGCCATTGCTCTGGTAGACGTACAGGGGTACAATTTGCTGGGACAATTAATTACGGATGTGACTTTACAAGCACAGCTACCAGCTGAGAAGAGCCTTACCTGTCCCAGTGCATCTAGAGATGGCCGAGAGCTGGATATGTCCCTGCTCAGAGCTGGTGCTTGCGCTTCCAGGGCCCCGGAGACCCACGCCAGCCCCTTTCACCCTTGAGAACAAGTGGTTTTGGTTCAAATAAACAATGCCCCTCATCTCGCCACACCGGACGTGATCGGCCGGCCTCGCCGTCGATGGGTGCGCGGGGCGGTTTGCAGCAGGGTGGGCAGCAGGGATGCGCTGCGGGATGGAGGAGCCGGCCTTTCGGCTGGGGCACGGCTGGATGGCGGCGGGTTTGCAAACCCTGGGACCGGGCTGGAGTTGCACCGTGTCGGGTAAACCAGCACTGCTGGGAGCCCACCACCCCTTCCAGACGGTGGGGTCTTTTGGGGTGGTCCCCAAACGCCTGCCATCACCCCGTGGCCACGTGCAGAGCAGCCCCCGGGAGGGAGCTGGAGCCCGCCGCGGGTCCCTGCTCGCACCGACCCGTCCGGGTGTTGCAATTGCAGGGAGCCATTTCCCAGGTGAGCCTCAGCCCGGGAACGCCCTGGGAACGTCAGGGAGGGGCGGGAGCCGCTTTAAAAGCCCGGCTGGGCCCGGCGGTATGGGTGCAAGGTGAAGAGAGAGCGGGCGTCATCGGTTCCCACTGCCCGTGCTGCCAAATCAGCGACAGAGGGACACAGCAGGACCCCCGGACGGAGCCAGGTGAGGCTCCGAGCTGGGGACGGGAAAGCCGGCGCTGGGACCCTTGGGGTGAATATTCAACCAGGAAGAGCCCGGAGACCTGACGCTGCAGGTTGGGTGGTGGAAATCCCCTGAGCCCTTCGGCAGCACCGCGTGCGTGGGGCCGCGGTGGAGGGGAGCCGCCTGACGCGGGGGCAGCACCGGAGGCAGCCGGGCTGGGGGGCGGGTGGTCCGGCACGGGGCTCAGCAACATCCATCGACCTCCGCTGCCTACGGAGAGCCTGGCACATGAGGTTGCCAGTGGGGTCCGACCCCCGGGAAAGGGGCATTTCCCCCCTGCTTTGCCCGCAGCGATGCCGGGGCTGTGGGCAGGGAGCGCCGGGGCTGTGCCCGGCTGCGGGTCCTGGCTCTGGGCACTGGTGCTGGTGAATGCGCGAGGAAGGAGAGGGAGAGGTGAAAGAAGAAGGGGGGACCGCGGTGGCAGGAGTGGAGCAGCCGGCGAGCCCCGTCCTGCCCATCCCGCCTACCCGGCGCCCAGCCCTGCCGCAGCCGTGCCGGCATCCCTGCGTCCCACTGCGGTGACAACGTCCCTATGCCCCAGGCCGGCCCCGGGGGCACGTGGTGGGGCCGGGGCGCAGGCGACGGCGGGGCCACGCGGGCTGCGCTGTTGCGGATGGGCTGGTGCCGTGAATCAGCGGCGAAGCAGCAGCCATGATGCCCCGAGGATGGGCTGGGCGCTGGTGGCGGGGGACTGGCGACACTGGTGTGGGGTCTGCATGTGGGGACACCAGCGGGTGCGGGGGGCGGGTGTGTGGTGGGTGCTTTTGCCCAAGTGCTGCTGATTAGCTTTTGTTGGCAATTAACGGCCCGGGACGAGGAAGGGCCGGAGCTGGAGGTCTCCGGTGAGCGGCTCTCGTGGGGCTGTGCTGGGCACTGCAGCTCACAGCGGGACCCCCTGCCAGCGGTGGGACTGTTCGAAAGCCACCCTGGTGCCCAGCATCCTGCAAGCCGGGAACGGTCCCCGGTCCCAGGACAGAGGAGGGCTCAGCAAGGGCTCCCACGGGGACAAGGATGGCTCGGGAGGGCACCCAGCCATGCCGAGGCACACAGGGATGAGCGCAGGGAGCCCGGGGCTGAGCCTCGTGTCTCTTGTCACCACCCCGATGTGCCGACGTCCTCGGCCTGGGGCTGAATTGGGGAGGATCAGTGCAAAGAGAGGGGGGACGTGAGCCAAGTTTGGGGCACCAGGCAGGTCCTGCCTGCTCCCAGGGAGCAGCTGGGCTGCAGACCCCCTCCTGGGTGATGTCCCCAGAGCGGGGGACAGTTCTGGGCCACCCCTCTGGGCTCCACGCATGCCTCCACGTTGACTTCCTCCAAGACCCACGCGGCCACCGCTGCCGTGACGGTTGGTGTTGCGCCCTGGGCTGGTGTAAATCAGCAAGGCTCCAGCAAAACGCCGGGGAGCAACAGGCCCCAGCTCGCCCCGCTCCCTGCCACTGGCGGGGCAGGAAAGAGCCAAGGCCAGACAAGGTGACGCCGTTTCCGACCCTGCCTGCCTGCATCCTGCCCGGGATGCGGACGCCGGACCCCGTGACGGGAACCATCCTGTTGGGTCCATCCATAGGAAGGAGCTTCCTGGCTTGGGGCAGCCTCAGGACCACGGAGAGAGGAGGGGGACCCTGGACATCAAGCAGGCAGGCAGAATTGGACCCTGGGGTATGGGGGATGCCCTTGGCTGGGCTTGCGGGGGGCTCAGGCAGGTCCGGACCTGCCCTGTCAGGGTGTTCCCGGAGCCGTGAAGCAAGAGGAGGGCTGGCCGGTAATTCCTGCCCTTGTCCCGCCGCCGCCGCCGTCGTGCGGCTCCCAGCCCCATTCCTCCCTAATGAGCCCTGGGAACCGGCGGCTGCGGCCCTGGCGCTGTGGAACCCCGCCACCCCAGCGCCATAATTGCCGTCCTGTCCCACGCGCGGGGGCGGCCGCCCCGGGGGGGCAGGTGGGGCGCCTGGCGTGGGGCGGGTGCTGCGCTGGAGCCGGGGCAGGTGGCGTGGAAGATTTTTGGGGCGATCCCGTATGAGCAGCGATGTGGGGAGACGAGCACCCCGTACAGCTGGCATTGCCAGCTTTTTGCTTTCCATGGAGGCTGCTTTTTGCCTGCCCGGGGGTTTGCAGTGACCCCAGGGCTGGCAGCAGCGGAGACCCCCATGCCTGCCCTGAGGGATGGCACCATGAGCTTCGGCGGCACGCCGCCCGCCCTTCCACCCCCTCTCCTCCACTACGGGCACGTGGAGGGTCCCGCGGCCCCAGTCCCTGACCCCCGTCCCCGCAGGTGACCTCAGGCAGCGATGGCAGAATGCACAGAGCTGGAATGGGCCGTCCAGGTGCTGGTGAACAACTTCGACAAGTACTCGAGCCGCCGCTGCTGCTGCAAGAAGCCGCGGCGCATCAGCAAGAAGGAATTCCGCAAGATGCTGAGCTGTGAGCTCAACCACATGCTGACGGTGAGGCCGGGGTGCGCGGGGCCAGGGGACCGGCTCCTCCCGCTTGCATGGGGTCCCCCCCACCCTGCACCCCACTTTCCCCACTGCCCCGGTGTGAGCGGCTCCGCTCTCTCCCCCAGGACACCGGGAACCGTCGAGCAGCCGACAAGCTCATCTGCGACCTGGATGAGAACAAAGATGGGCGCATCAGCTTCGAGGAGTACTGGACCTTGATAGGCGGCATCGCCAGCCCCATCGCCCAAATCATCCGCCAGCAGGAGCAGAGCGTCAAGCACACCAAGTAGCCGGCTGCATCCAGACCCTCCCCGGGTTCGGCCCCCCGGGGCTCAGCCCCTGCTTCTCCACAGCTCCCCCCTTCTCGCCTCTCCCGCTGCCGAGCTTCGCCCTGAGCCCCAGCTTGCCCCGGCGCACCCCGGTCTCCCACGGCTTTGCCGACCGAGCCATGCCAGGGTGCGATCGGGGCGGGAAGACCCTGTGGGTGGGAGCTGGGAGATGCGAGGCCATTACAGTCCCGGGGGGCTCCTCCTTGCCCCACGCCATGACATCCCTGCCCTCATCCTTTTCTGCAAGCCCTGTCCTTGCTGGGCTGCTGGGTAAGAAGCAAAGGGAGAGGCTTCCCCTCACATAGGACATGAATTCTGTCTGTTCTCAGACCTTTGGGGCACGGCCCCGCTGGCAGAAACCCCATCACGACCAGGACCCCCTCTCCCCTTGGAGCTCCCCCTCAAAGTTGGGGGTCTTTTTTGGAAAAGGGTGCCTTTCCCCCTGCCCAAGCTGGTGAAGGGTCTGCCCTGCCTGGTGCTCTGGTCCTTCGGGCTCGGGGAGCGGCGCGGTCCCGTCTGGGCAACACCACCGTGTTATTTATTGCAGCAATAAAGTTTGGAGGAGCAGCGGGTGACACAGAGGCTCTGCGTGCATGCACGAGGGGAAGCGGGGGGCCAAGGGAGGGGGTCTGTCCTGTCCCCCATCACCTACGCGGTCACGGCATGCCCTGGGCTGGTGATAACGCCCATCCCAGCCTTCCGGCCTCGCAGGGACGGGCTCCCTGGGGCTGATCGAGCCACCACGAGGTGTCAGCAGACACCGTGGCCTCCCAGCACCCCACTGGCCCTGCAGCACCCCAAGCCGCTGCCTGGGGCACAGGGTGTGGATGCTTTTGCCACACATCCCCGGGGACCCTCTCCACGTCCCCATGCGGAGTCCCAAGCAGCCTGGGACGACACCCCGCACCCGTGCACCCCAAGGGCATGGCTGCCCCAACCCCGAGACGTCTTGGGGGGACCCTAATTCCCGTGCTGCATCTCGGCTCATTGCACACCCCGCACCCAGGATGGGGACAGGGAAAAGCTCCGTGGTCCCGTGTGTGCCAGGACCCCCCGGGCCAGCAGTGCTCGGCGGGGAGCGTGCTGCAGCCCGGCTCGTGGCGCCCTGTGACGCCCACAGTGCTGGCCGGCAGCCCGAGCCGGCAGCCCTGGCGCCTGCTGGGGATTTTCCACTGGGAGGGGACTTGGCCCTGGGCCTGCGAGCATGGCGGTGACCCCCCACGACCCCCACTCCCACAGCAGGGGGGATCTCAGCACCTTGGAGCTGGGACCCCCATCCCCTTCCAGCCAGCCCCCCTCGCTGACACTGCTGCTCCCTACCCCCATGCAGGAGCATCGCTGGCTCCTGCCTCCTGCCTGTCCCCCTGCCCACCTTCCCACGCCCTGAAGCACCGGGGGTCCCAGGCAAACTGGGGGTGCCCCCGTGGAGACGGCGCAGTCGGGCAGGGCTGCGGCTGAGTCACGGTGGAGGAATCCCTCTCGGGCGAGGGCAGGGCTCGTGACTCACTTCGCTGTTTATGGGGCTCGGCTGGGCTGCTCACACGGGATCCCAGCGATCCGGCGGGATCTGGGGTAGACTCTCAGGGTCTCTCCAGAAGGGACCCTCAGGGTGAGGGGCAACCAGCCCCTAACATCTCATTTCTAGATGCAGATCGGCTGCAGCGCACGGAAACAATTCAGGATGTCCCCCGCCTTGTGCACGCTTCCCCGCAGGACCCAGGCATCCGGGCTGGGGCTCTGAGCAGTCGCAGCCCCCGTGCTCGTGCTGGTCACATTATTTCCCACCCCGGAGCTGCTTGGAGCAAACGCGGGTGCACGGGGAACCCGGGGGGCACGGGAGGGGCTGCTGCAGTGCAGCAGTGTGCGGGGGACCAGTGTGTCGGAGAGAGCGTTGCACGGGTATCCGCGTGGGCAGGGGGTGGTTCATGCGCCCGTGCGCTCGGCAGCTGCACCCCTGGGTGCTCCTCCTGGAAGCCCTGGGGCACTTTGCAGGGCACCATATGGCAGGCAGGGAGAGGGACGGTGCGGGGCCGTGGGACAGGGATGGGGCTGCCAGGCTCTGCAGCTGGCCCCAATTTAGGGAGCTCAAACCCACGCTCCTGTCCTCGTGTCCCCGGCGGGATCAGCTCCGGGCACCCTGTGCCAGCTGCTAACCCAGCCCTGGCAGCGCACCAGCCTCGAGGTCCCATGTGCCGCAAGATTTGCAAGATTTCAGAAAATGCCCTAAATATGTGTTCCCCCCCGGTTCTCTCCAGCTGCCAGATCTCTGGGAGAAGGAAGACACGTTTCCTCTGCAGTCACCAGGGACTCAAAGGTTGGCTGCCTTTGAGATGCTTGAGGCCAGGCCACCTTGGGTTCCACCAGATTTACCCTGGCTCCCTCCTCCAAACCGAACAGGTCCTCGCGGTGGGGTGGCAATGCAAACGTAACTGGGGGTTTGCAGGGAAAACCCAGACGCCCTTCCCGGTGCTGGTGCTCCCCTGGGAGCAGCCTCCTGCCAGGATGGCCACCACCCTGGAACAAGCCCTGGCCTCCAGCATTGCCACCTTCCACGAGTGCTCGGGCAAGGAGGGTGACAAGTACTAGCTGAGCGAGGGCGAGCTGAAGGAGCTGCCCAGCTTCGTGGGGGTGAGCGTGGGGACACCCAGGACCAAGCCCCACGAGCATCCCCACATCTCTCCCCACCACTGGGGAAGATTTGTGGGTCAGGGAAGGGCTCGCTTCTCCCTGAAACACGTCCCCCCCATCTGCCGAAACCACCCGTTGCGGTTGATGCCTACCTGTGCCACGGCCGTCAAGCGCCATCCTTGACCCCGCTGATGCTCTGTGCCAGGAACAACTGGATGAGCACGGCTTCTGGGTGCTGCTGAAGGATCTGGAGGACAAGGACAACATGATGGACTTCTAGGAGTACGTGGTCCTCCTGGGCTGCCTCAGCATGTTCTGCAATGACTTCTGTGCTAAGGCTTATGGCCCCGCCAGCAGGCATCGAGCCCCAGCCCATGGCTCGAATAAAACTGCTGTCACCTCCCCAGCCCTGCTGCGGAGCCCGTTGGTTTGCATTGGGGTCACTGGGATGGGAGTGCTTGGGATCGTCTGTCTTGGGGAGACCAGGCCCCCCTCATCCAGACGGTGTGGGGGACAGTGGGCTGGTGACCAGCTTTCCCCGGGGAGCCCCAAGGGATGCCCCAGCCCTTCCCTATCCCTGCGCCCATCCCTTGACTTGTGCCTCGGTCCCCAGACTCCCCAGGAGGCCGGCAGCTCCTCCCAGCAGCACCCAAACCCACCCACCTCCCACTAATGGGATCACACAGCTCGTTAGGCAAAAATGAGGCGCGGGTGAAACCACCTGTGCGGAGCTACTGGGAAAGCCTGGAGGCGAGGGGGCTGCACGGGGCACGCTGGGCAGTGCCACCCCAGCTGGGCTATAAATGCCCCTCGCACTCCAGCTGCAGCACCGCGTCTCCCCGCTGCTGCCCGATCTGCGCTGACCCCGGTAAGTCTCTGCTCCCCTTCCCATGCATCTCTTCATGCATCACTCCTGCAGCTTTGCTCTCCAGCTGCAATTCACCCAGCAGTCGCTGCATCCCGAAACGCCTCCCCGAGAGGCACCGGGGTTGCAGCCACCCCTCCGCAACATCATGGACTGATTTGGGCAGGGTAGGGGGGATGGAACCCTGTGGCTCCCCCAAGCCTGCCGTGACCCCATCCCCGGTGCTCTGCCCTCCAGGCGTGCAAGAAGCTGGCGATGGCATGTTCCCTGGAGCAAGCGCTGACCGTGATGGTCACCACCTTCCACAAGTACTCGGGAAAGGAAGGGGACAAGTACAAACTCAGCAAGGCAGAGCTCAAGGAGCTGCTGAACAAGGAGCTGCCCGTCTTCGGGAGCGTAAGTGGCCGTGGCGGCGCATCCTTTTGCATCCCTCGGAGGTGCCCAGGTGCGGGCGGGAGGTGTTGTAGGGGCAGGAGCAAACCAGCCTTGAATCTTTCCACATAGCATGGTGCAAACCGGGGTGAGCCGAGGTGGTTTCTGAACTTCCCCAAAGCACGTACGATGGATGTAGCCTGTGTGCGACAGGCTGAGACCTCGTGGCTCCAGGGCAAGCCCTGGGGAGAAGGAGGGACGAGGCCAGGGGGACCTGAGCTGGAGCATGCTTGGACTGAAAGGAAGCTTGGCTTTCTTATACCCACAGAAATATTTTGATTGGCAAAGAAAATTGTCCTCCGATTTTAATTTTTTAATCCTTTTTTAACCCCCACTTAAGGGGAAGTTGGCTTGTGGTTTAAATCGGGAAGAGAAATTTTTTAGCCAAACTTTTTCATGACCGAGAGGCATATTTGCTGTAGCCGTGCCAGCATGCCCCAGATCACAGGTAAGCCACCTGCATTTCTAAAGGCCACCTCCTTCCAAAGGCAAAAAGAAAACCCTCCTTCGAGGTAGGGGGAGGGAAGCCCAGGCTTTTTACCTCCTTCCTTGCAAGCAGCAGGGCTGGACAGGGAAGCACCTCGCTCATCTGTGCACCCCGAAACTGCTTACCCCCACCGCGTTCTCCGTCCTTGCAGAAACAAATGGACGAGGCGGAGTTCAAGAGGCTCGTGAACGACCTGGACCACAACAAGGACAGCGAGGTGGACTTTAAGGAGTACGCCTGCTTCCTGGCCTGCATCACCATGGGCTTCAACGAGTTCTTCAAGGATGGCCCCACCAAGCAGCCCCGCAAGAAGTGACCCCCGCTGCCCACAGCATTGCCGTGGGGCTTTCAATAAAAGCTTTTCCAAAGCCTCGGTGTGCATCAGCAGGGTTTTCTGTGCCGTAGGTTAGCAGGCAGCTGGGTGACTCATGCCTTCCTCCAGCTCCGTGGGATTTTCCACAGAGCGACTCAGCCCCGGGAGGCATTTTTTGGAAAAGGCTGAGCAAAACAGCTCAGTGCCGCCTCCGAGCAACGTACTCGGACATCCCCCCCAAACCGTCCTTGCTGGCTCGAGAGGTTCAGTGCACGTTTAGCTCAAAACATAGGAGCTTCCCTGACCCCAGCCTGGCTCGTAGCTCGGCACGAGCTGCCCTGGGCAACACATTGGGTTTGGGGAGAGAAAGCTGGTCTGGAGGAACGGGACAGCAAGATGCAAGATCCGTGCAAAGCACAAAAGCCAGAGCGTGTCCCCAGTTCCCGCAGAGAGGAGCTGTTTCTGAGCGGCTGGAGGAGACCCTTAGCCCCCTTGGGATGTGGACAAGCCCGTGCTGGGGGATTGCATTGGAGAAGGTCAACTGAGCCCCCCAGGTTTACCACGGAGCAGTGGGGCTGCAGACAAGTGGCAGTTTCCTGAGCACATCAGCCTGTGACACTGGCTGGGAAGCACGGGGCTCACCCCCCTCCACCTCCCCATAGCCACAGCAGATCCAGGCAGGTCTGGGCAGGTTTGCAGAAGGTGCTGCAGTTGCTCTCCAGCTTTCCCCAGCAGCCCCAAAACCCCGGAGAAACCACCCCAGATTCAAAAAGCCCTTACCAAGCCTCTGCGTCATTGCATGGCAGAGCAAACCCCTGGCAGAGCCTGTCCCCAAGTCCTTCCAGCATCTCACCAACAGCTCCAAACTTCGCTCTGCCCCTTCCCAGGGTCTTTATAAAGAGCCCCCCCCGGAGCTTCTGCCCCCTCCCAGTAATTTACACCAGTTTGCACTTGCTAACAGGGAGACGAGGTTCAGGCTTGGGGGTTTCTTTTGCCAAAATGGTCCTTAAAGGGGGTTTGGTGAGGTTTTGCATCCTGCTGGGCATCGGAGCAACCCCGAGCCGGCAGAGGGGCTTCATCCCCCATTTTTCTCACTCTGGTCCCCGCAGCAGCAGGTGCCTTTGTCCCGAGGGGGCTCAGCCAGGCTCGGGGACACTCAGGGTATTTGTCAGCCCTTGCCCCACGGCGAAGAGCCGGCTCGCCCCACGGCACGGGGTTGCAAACTGCCGTCTCCTGGCTTTCCCCTGCAGCTCCCTGACACGTGCCCGGGACATGCAGACACCAAAATAGCGCTCCGTTACACAACGGGGCATTGTGACGCACTGCCCTCGCCGTTAGGAAACAGAAATCGCTTGCAGTTGAGTTAAAAACAGAAAAAAAACTTCACCCAAACCCAAACCCCAGCACAACAACAAAGCCGTGGACAAATCCTGCTCGGCTCCAGACATCCCCGGGGATGCTGCCAAAACCACCGTGCGCAGCATCTCGCCCCGCACCGGCATCGCCTCCCCTCGCTGGCAGCGGTGGGATGAGGTGCCCACCGCTGCCCTTGCTTCATCCCTTGTCCCTAGGGATTCTCCTCGACCAGGTGGTCCCCGTCCAACCCCGGGGGGACATTTTGCTCTTTCTAACCCAAACCAGCCCCCTTGGCAGTGCAGGAGCAGGCCGGTTTGGGGGGGGGCAGGGCTGCTCCCAGGGTTTCCTCTCCTCCTTTGCCAGCCAATGTCCAGACAGGCGCTGGATCAGCATTGGTGCCTTCCCATCCGGGTAGCGAGGGAGGTGTCCCAGGCGGGGCTATAAATGCCGTGGCCTGACGCTGGCTCTCCTCCTGCCCTACCCGTCCTCGGCTGTTTTGTTTGAGCTGTCGGTGAGTTGTTTTTTTCCTACGATTCTCCGTTCCCCCTCGCCCTGCTGGCCCTCAGATGTCCTCCAGATGTTGCCGATGGCACAGCTGCCCCATCCCGCAGCGGGGTCCCCCTACAGAGGTTTTACCCTGGGACCGAGTGTGAGGCTTCTGCTGCAGCGAGCCGAGCTCGAAAGCTGCATTTCACCTCTGAGGGCTGGAAAAGTGCGTGTGCCCCTTCCCTGCCTGGCCCCGGCAGGAGGGGGCTGCTGCCTCCCCCCACGTTCTCCCCTCCGGTATGGCTTTTTTGGAGGTTGCTCAGCACCGGCAACGCCCAGCCTGGCTGCTGGTGGGAGGGTGAAATTAGGGAGGAAATGGTGCTGCGTGCCGGTGCATGCCTGGGAGTGGGGCACTGGAGCAGCCTGCATGGTCTGGGGGGCCGGGGGAGACCGTCAGCCCCCCGGTACGGGGGTGTCTGGGGACGCCGAACTCTGCTCTCACCCGCTTGTGCTGTTGGTGCCTCCAGGCTCGCTGGCATCCCCCATGGCGTGTCCCCTGGAGCAGGCACTGGCCGTGATGGTCTCTACCTTCCACAAGTACTCAGGGAAGGAGGGGGACAAGTACAAGCTCAGCAAGCAGGAGCTCAAGGAGATGCTCACGAAGGAGCTGCCCAGCTTCAGCGTAAGTGTGGGGCAGGGGGTGCCACGTCCCATGGGCGATGCTGGGACTCGGGGATGTGGCCCTTGATGCAAACCCCCGTTTTAACTCCCCTCTTGCCCCTGAGCAGAGACAAACCAGTGAGGCCAGCTTACAGCAACTCATGTGCCACCTGGACAGCAACAGCGATAGCGAGGTGGATTTCCAAGAGTACGTGACCTTCCTGGCCTGCATGGCCATGATGTGCAACGACTTCTTCCAGGACTGCCCCGACAAGATGCCGCACAAGAAGTGAGCACAGGGCACGGGCCCTGGGCTGCGTCGCTGCCCCCGTGACCCTCCCGCTGTCTTCATGATGCTCTTTCAATAAAGGTTGCTTTAAACAAAGTCCTCCGCATGTTTTGCAATGGGAGTTTCTTGCCCCAGGGACAGGGGTGCTGTCACACGGAGGAAGACCCCGCTTCCCTTCCACGTGCACGTTGCAGGTACTGGATGACGAGGGAGAGCAAGGGTGCTTCCGAGCTGGAGTTTGCTCTGCCGCAGCATGGGCACCGCGTTCCCTGAACCCTCGTAAACCGCCCGTGGGGCTGATCCCTGCCGGCCACGTTAGCGTGAGTCAGCGGCGGGCTCTGCCTGGCAGCACCCAGCCCTGCAGCCCCGATAACTGCTTCGTGCAAGACAAGGCAGGAGCTTTCGCAGGGATTAATGCCTCCAACCGGTGCCGTGATAACAGTGACGGGTGAACAATTCTTTTTTAGCCATAATTATTAAGCTCAGCATCTGCCCCCCCACCCGCTGCTCTGTTGGGCAGGACCTGCTGCGTTGGGAAGTCACCCTTGTCCCTTCCCCACCCCAAGCAAACCCTAGAGGAGCAGGGTTTCAGTTGCGTTCCTGCTCGGGGTGGGGTTATGGCGTGCAGAGGAGTGGCTTCCCCCGTGCACCCAGCCACCCCCCCTGGGCCACCAGCATGGGAGGACCTAGCCCATGGCTATAAATGCGAAGAGCGGAGCAGCCAAAGCCCTCCCTTCCCTGCACCAGAGCCTGTCCTGCTCACATCTGCAAGTCTCCATTTCCTCCCTCTGATCCCCTTTTCCGCCCACCGAGCAGCTGCGGCCCACCCGGTCTTGCGTGCCGGGCTCCAGATGTGCAGCATGCCCCTTCCAGATGTGGATGCCCCCCCTCCACCCCCGCTGGGAGCCAGACCGTTATCGGTGTGCTCGGGACTGCTCCCAGAAGCACCGGCGAGCGGAGATGCCACAAAGGCTTCGCTTCATCCAGCCGCGGCTTTGCCCCCACCCCCCCGAGGATGTCCCCTCCGCCAGCCCCGGGGCTGCGTGCGGAGGCGGCCGGGAGCCACGTTTGGGCTGCGCCCCGTGAGTCACCCCGCAGCCACCGGCCCCAGCTGAGGCAACACCCCGGGGTGATGCGGTGGCGGGGATCCAGGGCGGCCCCCTGCCCGCTTGGGGCCAGACCCTGGGGGCTGCGCTGAGCTGGGTCTGGAGGAGTTTTGCCCCCTCCTGCCCTGCTGGCACCAGGACAAGCCAGAGGGTTGCAGAGCATCCCCCGGGGTGGAGAGGGAGGGACGCCCCGGGCGCTCCCCACTCCCTGCCCCAAGGCTGGACGGGCTCCTGGCTGGAGCTCCCCTCCTTCCCCGCGCTGCCCACAGCCATGGCGTGGACAGGATCTGGACCATAACAAAGACAAGGAAGTGAATTTCTAGGAGTACGTCACCTTCCGGGGGGCCCTGGCCGTGATTTACGGCGATGCACTGAAGGAACGCAAAATGGTGGGGCGCGGGGCCCCGGGGGACTTTTGGGGTCCTTTTGTAAGGACCTTTTGTAAAGTTTTTTATAATTTCCTATTGCAAGGTTTTGTTGCTGTGTTTCCAGTCATGTTAGAACCTTAAATAAATGAAAACCTCATGGATGGCACTGTTTTTTCTCTTGCTGGGGGTGGGTGGGAGGGACTCAGGGAGGAGCTGCAGCCGGTGCTCGTGTCCCCGCAGACGCATCCTGTTGGGTGCTGGGATGCTCTGCCCGTCCTTCTGCCCGGGACTCCCACCCAGGCACCGCACCCTCGGCTTTGCGAGGGCTGGTTTGCCAGGAGACTGGGGTTGAAGCTCACCCCCCCTGCTCCCCCAAATGGAAGGCGTAGGCGTTGTTCCACGAACCCCAGCTTCCGAGATCCAGCGCTCACCCGAGCATCAATATCAGGAGGAAAAAAAGTACCCGTCCCTCCAGTGAAACACCTGAGAACGTGGCTGCGCCGCGCTTGCATCCAGAGGCAGGTGAAAGGGACCCCCCTACAAGCCCTTGGCCCTTTTTATGCCCGATCTGTGATTATTTGAAGCTGGCGTGATGCTCTTCATAGGCATCCCAGCCTGCCTGCACGCATCCACACCCCTGCCACCGCCCTGCCGCCGTGCCCTCGGGGCTGTGCTGGCTCCGTCCCTGCGGCACCAACGCTCCCAGCCCTGCGGCTGCATTCGACCACGGAGCGGATACCAACACCCCACGGCGGCTCTTGCACCGGAGCGCGGGCTGCCACGGCACAGCAGCGGGGCCCCAAGGCAGGGCATGTGCTGGGAGTTCCCGGCGTGTGGGCACGTGGCTTCTGTGGCACGTTGGGCAGCAAATGGCAGCACGAGGATCCGTGGGGCACGCCTGTCCCTTCTTGTCTGCCACACGGCGCACATGTGTCTCCCCCCACCTCCCCGCGTGGCACAGGCACATCCCTTCACACCTCCCCACGCCTGTCCCGTCACGTCTCACTGGCGGTGCACCCGCGTCCTGCTGATCAGCCCTGCGCGGCTCCCCTTGGCGGGGAGGACGCGCCCATCTCCCTCCATCATACAACCTGTCCCTTTCTTTCACTCTTTTGCAATTCAGGCTTTTTCTGGCACCAGTTCTTCACGCTCCTGTATTAGCAAGCTGACCGGGAGATGTTTCGCCACCGCTGTCCTTCCCATTCCTAAAAGCCTTAACGGCCAGCACGGGCTTTTTGCTGTGCCAGTCCCACCAAGCACGGACTTGGGGTGAAGGGCTTGGGCATCCTTGAGTACAGGCTCCTCACCAGCCCCCCCAGACTGTCTTTCCCCCGAGACACGCAGGGTTTAGCAGCCCGTGTCAGGCACTGGGAACGCCATGGGATCTCCCACATGTGGCAGCATCCCCCCAACACTGGAATAGGCAGCAATTGCCAATGCCCTCGGTTATCATCAGGCAGCAATTACGGCTGCTGGGAAATGCCACCTCCTAAGACTGGCTGGCAGGTTTCCGGCACGCTGGCGTGCCTGGATTTGTAACGTCTTTCCTGACTCCTTGGCTAGCTGCTAAGAAATGATTCAGGAGGTCATGATTTTGGAGAGGTGACTGGGGGGTGGGATGCACTGGCCATCCCCCAGCACCCGTGCAGCAGCGTGCTGGGGGCAGACGCCACACCTCCAGCCAAACTCAACAGCGTCAGGGCAGATACAGGAGTGATGAACCACATCCCCCATTGGGAAAAAACAGCATCATCCCACTGGACACCCTCACCCAGCACCTTTTGCGTGATCCAGAAAAATTCCTCTTCCATCATCTCCGCAAAGACCCCCCAAACTCTGCAGGAACTTCTCGCCTCCCGGGAAAGCCCCTGCACCGACACTGACAATGGTGCTGGCTCCCTGCAAATGTCTCTTTTGGTGTTTCCTTGTTTTGCCCTAACGAGTTTGGTACGTCCCCTCCCTTGTTAAGACTGGGAGCAGCCAGTTCCTGGAGCCAGGCAAGAAATTGCCGCCTGGGCGTGCTGCATAGCCTTGCTCAATTCCCGGGGTTATCACCCTGAAGGAAATTTGAGGGTGTCACAAATCGTAGCTTAGGGAGAGTATAAAAGAGACCTCACCTCCACCGCGCCGTCACTTCTCCTGCCCACTCCTCGCCTCCTGCGCACCGCTGTCTGCAGAAGTCAGCCCCAGCACCGCTCATAGGTAAGTAGGTCCTTGCCAAATGGTGGCTTCAGGCTTCGTGCTGCTGGAAGTGCCAGCGGGATGAGCCCAACCCCGCTGGGCAGCCAGAGCCTGGCTGGGGCTCCTGGAGGAGAGGGCAGTCCTCCTCCAGTGGGGTTTAATGTTTTGCTGCCTGTCCCTTCCTAGCAAGATGAAAACCGACCTGGAGCTCGCCTTGGAGTGCGCCATCAACATCTACCACCAGTACGCCATTAAGCACCCCATAGATGACTACCTGAGCAAGTGTGAGTTCTCGGAGCTGCTGAAGGAGAACGCTAAGCCCTTCCTCCACAACACCATACCGGTAAGAGTCGAGCATGGCCCAGCTCTCCTACTGCTGGTGAGAGCTTGCAGGAGTGGTGGCCTCCTTGGGGCATGGGGGTGGCTGAGAGCCTCCCAAAGGGAAAGGTTTTTTTTCTGAAACCGTGCAATCCTTGGGTCAGCCTCGTGCCGTAGCTGCAGGCTGGCAGGGTGACCCTGAACCCCACTGTACTTCAGGCTCGTTTTTGTGTTTGTCCTGCTGCAGCCTAACACGTCCATCGATGACTACATAAGCAAGCTCTTCAGCAGAGCAGACGGCAATCACAACGGTCGCCTGAAGTTCACCGAGTTCCTGACCACGCTGAATCTTGTAGTCATTGATGCCCACAATAGGTCCCACCAGTGTCCTAGGAGCCATGACCGGCATCCAGATGCCGGTCATGACCATGACCATGGCCATGACCACGGCCACGACCACGGCCACGGTCCTGCAAAGTGAAGTGGTTCCCAGGGTGACTGTACCCATGGGATTGTGGTCTTCCAGCAGCAGCACCCCTTCCGTTTGTCCGCAAGCACAGACAAACCTGTAACCAAAGCTTTGTTGTCTGCCTCTGCCTATGGCATTGAAATAAAATTTCTTTCTTCAAGCACCAAACGCATCTGTATTATGTGTCCTGTTGTCTCCAGGGAGGATGCAATATGCACCCAGCCCGCGGCTGTGGGGGGTTAAATGCAGATTGAACTGGAGGAGCAATGGGAAAGGGAAGGTGGCAGGGGGGGACCCTGCTCTCTGCAGAGCGGGGAGCCAGGACAGCAGTGCTGCTGGGTTCCAGCTGAGCAGCGCAGGCTGCGTGGGCTCCCTGCCCTGAAGCACGTCAGACCCCGGCATACTCCCACTGCCTTCCCGAGGCTCAGCGGGTTCCCTGCACACGGTGGTTGGCCTCAGCACCCTTCACCTCAGCAGACGGTGGGGTGCGTAGCACCCCATCACGCTGGGGAGGTTCCTGGTCAGAGGCAGCCGATGGTGGCACAAGAGCGTCCCCAGCCCTGGTTCTCCTGGCCCCTCTTTGCACCAGCTCCAGGACATGCCAGGGGTGAAGCACAGCCAGGGGCTGCTTCCCCAGGTGGCTGCCAAGACCCAGCTCAGGAGCTGGGGGTGCAGCATCCTAGGTGTGTGCACAACGCTTTTGCAAAGCAACCAGCACTTATCTTGCAAGCCCCAGCACAGCAAAGAATGAGGCCGAGGGGCTCTGGAGAGCTGGTGTTAACTCTGCACAATAAAGTTGCATGTTTTTATTAGCATGGGGCAACAGCCCCCCCCAAGTCACAGCACATTTACAAGCCACCGTGGGCTCCACATGAGTGGAAAATAGCTCCTGTATCTGCCAGTGACTGGGCACTGAGCGGGAAACCCTCAGGCTCAGGAGGCTTCGACATTTCCAACATCAGCTGAAACCAGAAGCCTGTCCCGTGTAAAACTGAGTTGTGAAAGGAAGCATGGGGCTATTGCGTGGTTATTTGCATTCAATGACACAGATGATCACTCTGGTTCCACAATTTTGCCATTAGGAAGCAGCCCTTGTCCCCCAGGGCCAGACGTTATTCACTGTCCTGCCAGGGCACCCGGGTGTCACTTGGGCATCACGAGCTGCCTCCCCCAGAGGTTTTTGGGGAATATGGCTGGGAAAGAAGGGAATTCAGAGTCCACAGGTCTGTCTGCGTGGGGACTGTGCAAGTGCACCAGGCAAAAACCAGCCTCGGCTGATGCTTTGCAAGGCCAGCTGGGGAATGAGGACGCAATTTTGGATTGTTGACAGTCCCTGATGAGTAGAGCAGGAAAAGAACAAAAGCAATAAAGTGAGTCAGGGATACCAGAATAAACTCATGCAACAGTTCTTGATACTGCCCCCGGGACACACAAGCAGCATCCTCAAACAGGAATGGTTACCCTTTTGTTTTTCTGTTCCTCCCCTCTTCCTGGAATCTATTGTCTTATTTTTACATCTTTTTATAGTCTCTCCATTCTTCTAGTACCTGTTCTGCTAACGCAAGACGGGTGGCCCAGAGGTGACTATTGCAAAACACTTGCTAGTTAATGCTCCAACCAGTAAAGAGCCTGACCTCAGATTTTCTTCTTGTTTTATGCACAGTTTCCTTCACAAAGTTTTGGGAGCAAGAGGAAAGATTTGGTACAAGTGATGTGAAAATAGAAAGTAATGGAAAATACTCTGGAAAACAATTTATTAAAAGGCAGATCCTGTCTTCATTTTTGCTAGCGTTCAACCAGTTAGTATTGTAGAAAACAAAGATCACATTAAGAACAATTAAGGGACAAAGTTATCCACATCTCTCTGAAACAGCTGATCTTTCTTCTACATCGGCATGACAGCACGCAAAATTTTCAGCATGTTGCAAAACCTGCAAAGTTTTGGTAAGTTCTGCCAAGACGGACTTGCCCTTTACTTTCACGTTGAGGTGTGACAGTACGTCCAGTGTTTTTCCCCAGTCTTTGCCCAGCACACGAGCAGCTCAGCCCTGTCGGAAGCGATGGTGGGGTGGAAGGACAGCATTTCCAAAGCCCGGTGGGTGCAACCAGGAACTATGTGCAGAGGTATGAGACCGGGAGGGGTTCAGAAGTTCCCACCTTGCAATTTCCAGGTATGGGAAATGCTAACTCAAGCTGTTGCTTGCAGCAGGTGTGTCACCATCTCTGATGAAAGAGGACCTCAGACATATATAAAAGGGCTCTTGGATCGCTGCAACAGACCCATCCTCTGCAAACCCTTCTTGGAGACAAGGGTAAGTAACACTGTAATGGTTCTTGCAGGAAATAAGGTGAGGGAAAAGCTATTTTGAATATCACTTCATGCCATACCTGCTTTATTCCGGGGTGATGCTTTCTGCTCAGGCCAGGGTAGGAAGCTGGCTTTGGCTACAGGATGACAAATATAAATTAATGGCATTTCTGTGCCATCTTTGGTGGAGGTGTAATTGTTTCTGCTGGCAAGGAGAGCGCCCTTCGGTGTCACTTGCATCGTGGCACCCATCGGGTCTCTGTGTTCAGTGTCTGCGGTGGAAAGGGTTTGCAACCCAAAGAGGAGAGGGAGATTCACAAAGAGAGGAGGAGGAGGTCAGGCAGAGGCTGCAATGGAGCTCGTACCTGAACTGTGCTCCCTGTCTTAAAGTCATCCTTGCTGTCGGTGGCAGAGTACAGATATGCGACTACAGCCCAGTGGGTTTGTCTGATTTGCCTGACAAATGCCTCCAGGTCAGTAAGAACAAGCCCCTTCTTGGGCGAAACTAAAATTAAAGGCTGTTGGGCGATGCTGTAAAACAGCAACATTCCTAAAACCACTTATTACCCGCTCAGCGCCGAGGAGCTGCCGGCTGCCCCCGGGCACGCTGGGCGCTGCTGGTCTGCTCAGCTCCGACGAGACAGGGCTCCTGGTGCAGATCTGCTGCTATGGTGCAGCGCAACCCCCTTTGGGGTGCCTGGGGTGGGGGCCAAGAACATGGCGTGGGGTGCCTGTTTTCTGATGCATCTCATGGCTTTGAGGTTTCTCCACACAGTTTCTGCGGGTACCTCAAGAGCTCAGCCATGTCTGCAAGCGCCCACACCGCAAACACCCTTTCCGAGACTCGGCGGTTCCCTGGAAACTGCACGCTGGAGATGGCCCTGAAAACCATTGTGAATGTCTACCACCGTTACAGCATCCGGGATGGGGAGTTTGACCTCCTCAACTTCAAAGACTTCAAGACACTGCTGACTGAGCAGGCACCGACCTTCCTGCAAGCTTGTGTGAGTGCCACAGGGGCTGTGCTGTGCTCCCTGGAGGGGTGCTCTCCTTGGAGGGTTGTGGGGGGGATGAGGCTGAGGTTGCCTCCAGGGATCTTCCTGGGAGAATGGGCTGCAGTCCATTCAGAGAGGGTTTCTGTGATCAGACCCAGCTTGTCCATGTGCTGTGGGACCATCCGCACTCATCCCTCCTGCCACTGCAGGGGTGCGGAGCAGCCAAAGGGGCTTGGGACAAGAGCCTGTCTATCTGGGGTTTTAACTAGGGCTAACTACAAGGTAGGAGAGGGTCACAATGATCTTGCAGCTTCCAAACTCTTCCCAGGGCATGCAAAAATAAAGCTGGCTCAGTTTCCACCAGTGGGTGTGCAGCCCAGGGAGGGGGCATGCTAACACATGTCCTGTCCCCCAATTTCAGGGCAGGAACCATCACGACTACCTGGGCAAGCTCTTCGAAGAGACAGACTTAAATAAGGACAAAGAGCTGACTTTTGAGGAGTTCAGCATCGTCTTGGCCAAGGTGACTGATGATGCCCATCGTATCAGCCACGGGGATGACCGCTGTACACCAGACAAGGATTGAGTCTCAATGCACGACCCATGAAAAACTCAGAGGGGGTTGCTTATAGGAATTGGGCTCTGGCTGCCTTCTGTCTGCTTGGATCACTCATGCTTGTAAGACAATAAAGCATCACTTGAAGTTCCTTGAGTCCTTCCTATCTCAGCACTCCCTTTTGCATCCATCTCATGGATGGGGAGGGTGGGCACCAGCAGCAGCGAATGCATGGTCCTGCTGGAGCTGTGGGATAAAGGCTTGCCTAAATGAGGCACCCCAAAAACCCATAAAGGAAGAGGCTCATGATCGAGATGTGGTGAGTGGGCTCAGTGTCTGGTCCAAGCCAAGAGGGCTGGACTGATGGGCTAGGAGGGTATTAATGGCCAGAAGACCAGTGCAAGAAAGGCCTGCAAGGCTTTTAACCATCAGCTGTGACATATAGCAGTCATATTAGAGGTTTTTATCCCGGCAGAGGAAGTTTTCTGCGTAGACTGGGAAGAGCAGAGCCGGCCTAGCTTGGGGAAGCACCTCCTGTTTTGCCCATCCTCATCTAGCTTTTTCCCCTTGGCCATGCCAAGTGCGTCCTCTGGATGCAGAATTGCCCATGAGCAGGAAAAATGCATTAATACCCATGACAACAGCAGCTCACAACAGAACACAGCCTTTACCACAAGAACAAGCCAGGGTGCTCCTAGGAAAAAAAAAAATCCACAGAAATCACTATCTGTATATATAACTTCTAGCCCGTGGGAAATTCTGAGGTTTAAAATTTTCTCCCTAAATCCCAATGAAAACTCAAATTTCAGAGTTTTCCCACACAGACAAGTCATCCGGAGTGCTCCCTCCCAACCTGCTGAACCACTTGCTACCCAGCCAAGATGAAACGCCCGGATAGTTTCCATCTTGGAGTTTTCCACCAGTAAAATATTCTGATCAAAACCCTGACAGCGTCCAGCAGGGCACAAGGATCTTGTCCCTGCCTAAGCTATCTGGGAGACGTCTTGCAGCACCAACAAACCATTTCTGGGTACTAAATACACTGTAATCTAGCTCTTTTCCTCACCGCATGCTCGGGTACCACCACCCCACGGGGCTGAGCAGGCAGCTGCCCCAGCACAAGCGAGAGCAACACTTTGCATGTTGCAGCACAGGCAGGAAGGGCAAGTGCAATGGCCAGATCCAGCCCTGCAACCTGCCAGAGCTCCAGGAGGGCTTGGAGAGGGTCCAGCACCCTGCAGCAGTTGTGCCGTGCCTGTGCGGGCAGCAGAGCTGGCTCTCAGCTCCCTTTGGGCTGGACCAAAGTAGTGCCTGCCAAGCAGCTGAGTTGGTAGCTGTTCGATACGGCTGAGACATATGTGAATGCTTTTTGGCTCGATCTAAAGGACTGGGAAATCCTTTCCCCTGCGGCTCCAGGATGGGAAAACCTCGAGGCTGCCCCAGCTCCCGGGGTGGCTGCTCATGCTAGGTCGCAGCGGGAGCGTCGCTGACCTGATGATGCTCAAGGTGCTCAGGAGGCAGGGCTCAGAGCGCGTCCCCTGGCTTCCCCAAGCTAAAACCACATCTAGCGACCAGAACATATGTCCTGTCCTGATCCTCGGCTAAAACCTGCTGTGAAACACTGCAAACCACATAGTGACAAACCCTGCCGTGCCCTCTTCCCGCATCAGCCAGCCACTTGCCTGTAAATGTATATTTTGAAAGATGTTGCAACGTTTTGCAATGATTGTCAAGCATGGGGTGCCCTGCCAGGGCTCAGGTCCTCAGGGCACAACCAACCCCCGTCACCTCGAACCAGATCTTTCCCTTGCCATGGCTATCGGGCTGCTTGTGCGCTGCCTGACGCCTGCTTCCCACTCCTCCTCCACCACAGCTCCAGCAAGTGGGTGCTTGCTCAACCCCAGTGGCCTTGGGGCTAGGACTGCAGCTTGCTGCAGCCACTTTGGCATGGCTTACGGGCATGGCTGGACAGGGAGGTTCCCCCTGCAAGAAGACCTGCAGAGCCAGGCAAAAAGTTGTGTTAGCACATGTTCCTGTGACCCTAAGAGATACCCAGGCTCCCTGGTCACCTTAGTGACTGCACTGGCATTTAAAAACCAGGGGTCTCATCCCTGCTGCCCGGGGGGCACAGCTGAGGGTCTAGTCACCATCCCTCTTTGGAAATCCCTGCCCCATCCCATACCCTGTAATCCATCCTTGCCCTTCCCTACCTCCAGCATGATAAAATGACCAAAAGTACAGTTTCCTGAAACTGCTACAAAATTCTGCAACTGAGCGGATGGTCCCTGACACCCTGTTGTGAAACGCCCTGGCCCTTCCCCAGCAGTTTCATGCATCGAAGCAGTCCTGTTGTGAAATGCAGTGCACCCCCACCAGTGAGGGCTGGGGTCCGGGTGGCCACTGAGTGTGGACCAGGGCTGCACCCCGAGCAGCTCCCTGCGTGATGCTGCCCCGTGTCAGCTCATCTGGAGCTCCTGGAGCTTGCCCCAGGCCTGTCCACGGGGCCTCCACTTTGTGTCTGAGATTAACATCATGTTCGGCAGGTTAAACGAACCCCCAAACAAGTCAGCTGAATCAGCAGGCAGAGGATTTTAATGAAGAAGCACTGGAAAATCTCGTTTTGCTCCTGATCTTAGCTGCTCTCAGCCAAAGCGCCTGCGTTGGGTCTCTGCAACACTGAGAAACAGCAACAACAAAAAAAAAGAAGCCACAAAGTGAGGACACAGTCCTCCAAAGTAAAAATACACCTTTCAGCCACACCTGGTCTCCACAGCTCAGCGCATACCTTGGGCGGGGAGAAACCACCCATAGCTCAGGCCCTTGCTGACCTGAGGAGATGAAATGAAGTTCCTGGAGCCCCGCCAGATCGGGAACCTGCCCTGTGTTATCTCTTTCATAAAGAGCTGCTTGCTGCAGGCAGGGGATGGTCCCCCCGCGCTGAGGCACTGCCCTCAGCACCAGCTCTGTCCCTATCCCGTGTCATCTGGGCAACCCTGACCATGCTGTCAGTGCTGGGCTGCGTGGAGCGGTGGGACAGCGGGATGCTTTTGGGTGCAGAAGGCCACACGGTGCTTGTGTGCAGCAGGTCTGCAAGGATGGGGACGCTACGGGGCCAAGCAGTGTTGGCTCATTGGAGAAGGGCAGGCATGATGTGGGTCCCCTTTGCCTTGTGGCATGGAAAGACACCCCTACAGAGGGGAGTAAAAGGGGTGAAATTGAGGAAGCCAAAGGGAATGGACTTCTGTCGAGAGCTGATGGAGAACTGCAGCCCCAACAGCCAGGTGGAGGGGGTGAAGGGGACATGGCCGTGTCCTGGCCACCTCCCTGCCACCCAGCCAGAGTACGTGACACACCGACCTTGTGGAAAAAGCCACAGAGACCCCTTTTAAGGAACTACCCTGGAGCCTTAAGCAATACATGAGTATGTCATGAAGATGGACTGGAATTGGATGAAACAGAGACATTTCACAACCGGTGGAGTGGCGCAGGCGGATGGCCAGGCTATAAGAGATGCCGCACCTGGGACCAGCCCCACTCCAGTCCTGGTGGATCTCTCTACTTCGTCAAGATGAGCAAGGCAAGTCCAATGGTGACTTGGGCATTTAAGGTCTCTATGCTCTTTTCCAGGTGCTGGCTGGGCCATCGGAGGTGCAAGGACCCTCGGGGAGCCTCTCCTCGCCGTGTGAGCTGCCATCAGTTGCTGGCAGAGGATAACCATCTCCACTCAGGCTCATCCAAGCACAACCCACAAGGAGAGATGTCTCCTCCAGGAAGAGGCTCCCCACAGCACAGTCTGACCACCAAAGGGGCTCCTGGACATCAGATCTCATACTCCCTGTCTCTACAGAGGTTTTTGCAGTGCCGCCAGCTATTTTGGGAGCCTTGCTCCAACAGTGCTTGACTTACAGAAGGCACATTTGGGGGGGAAATCAGCTCTCAGCTCTTATCTGCACTTGTACATCCCAGAGCAGAAGCAGGCAAAGGCTGCAAGCCCCTTCAGTCTCCTTTGGCTTGTAGATAAGAGCAAACCCAAACCAAACAGCTCAAATTTATCCCCCAAAAAAGAATGACTGAACAAAGCCAGGCTGCGTCTTCATCTGGTGTGCAGCAGGTGGCTATACCGGAGCCTCGCTGGTTTACATCAGATTTCCCCATCTATTGCGGCTCCCGACGTTATTCAGTGTAACCGTTTCTCTTCCAGATCCCCCAGACCCAGGAACAGCTCTCTGAGCTGGAGAAGGCCATGGATGTCATCATTGATGTCTTCCACCAGTACTCGAGACGGGAGGGAGACAGAGACACCCTGACCAAGCACGAGCTGAAGCTCCTGATTGAGAAGCAGCTTGCAAACTACCTGAGGGTGAGTGGAGTTTCTCATGACCCACGTAGGGAGGGAGCCGGGCTGGACCCCATTGCCTGAATACCCCCAGGGACCGGATTCACTCCCTTCCCACTCTACTCTCCTGCCCCAACACCTTCTGCCCAGACCCTCGCTGTCCAACTGCCACTTTCCAAACATGCTCCGTAAAGACAGATGAAGGAAACCCACCCAGGTCTGGGTGAACTGCAGCCAGATATTTACCCTCATCACCTCATCTGCAAAAATCAGGATCAGACTGCCCGAGAGTTCCCCTGCCATCTAGGAGCAGCAATGCCAGAAATATCCGCCAAAAAGCCCATTTTTTGTATCTCATTTTGCTGAAGTAGAAGGTAAAGTGTTTTTGATCCAACGCGCTAGAGGAGAGGTTTGTGGCTGACATAACACTGCTGCCTTCATCGGTCTCCACGTTGCACGGTGGCCTTGCAGTGGTGCTAGCCTGTTGCTCTCCGATTGCTTCATCGCCACGGGTGAATCATTGCTGTACCCAAAGCAATGGGTGATGATGGCACAAGGATGGAGCCACACACAGCACCGGACTGTTGGGGACCTGGCACCTGTGAGGGTCCCAGCAAGGCTGGGGGGAGGCTTGAGCTGTGAATGACGGGACTTTGCCCTCACCCTGCCCCTTCCTTTGCAGCACGTGAAAAACAGGGCCACCATTGACGAAATCATGAAGGACCTCGATGTCAACAAGGATGAGCAGATCAGCTTCTGCGAGATGATGTTGCTGATCACCCGTGTGACCATTGCCACCCACGAACACCTCCACGAAGTCGAGGACCAGCAGCAGCAGCAGCAGCAGCAGCAGCACAAACACCAGCACCAACACCACCACTGAGGCGGGCTGTGGTCCCTGGCCAAAGGCACCCATGCAGTGCTTGCAGCCCCCGGCTTTCTCCCCTCCATCCCTCTCTGCCCACCTCCCTCCTTTCCTTCCTTCAAGTTTGATGGTTCGGCTGCCAAATAAAGATTTGCCCTGAGGCTGTCAAAGCTCTTCTCTCTGTCTGCGTGGGTTTTCCTCGAAGCAAGTCCTGCACATTGCTCTCTCCCAGCATGGTTTTAAACCAGGCAAATCCACCCTGGAGACAGGCTGCAGGTTCTCAGGGGCGAGGTGGACACCTGGGGAGAGCAGGGTTCATTGCAGCGGGTGCTCACAATATTCCTGACATTATAATGTGCTCCATAGTTCAGGGAAGGCGGTATAATTTGACAAGTCTTTGCATTTCCAACTAGAAAAAAGCCCATTTTGGCCTGAAAACACTCTGCATGTCTCCTAGGATTGAGCTGTCGTGGTAGGCGAGAGCTAGAAGGAAGGAAGAGGATGGATGAGCACTCTTTTCTGCAGGAGCACCCTTTTTACAGCACTTCTGCTCTGCAGGGCCCTGGCATGGGGTTGGAAGGGAGCTGGGGGGTCGATGCATTTAGTTTTAGTGCTATAGCCAGCAGCAAGGTCCAACTGCTGGGTTTTGTGTGGTCAAGAACTGAGAACAACCCCAACTCCTCACTCAGAGCATCCTGAGTTTACAGCGAGGAGGTGTCCATTATTAATAGCTGCTTTCCAGAGTGGGTGGCTGGAAATGCCTGCGATGCTGCTGAGCAGCCTCCCACCATGCATGCTTAGAGCCTGGCTACTGATTTGCAAATGCCTTTTTACAAGGGAAAAAGGAACAGTTGTGATTTCCTAAGGGTGAGTCAAAGCCCTGAAATCGCCCTGCTCTCTGAAGGAACCTGCCACAAGCTTCCCCAAACCAGCAGCACTGAAGCAAGCCCTCTGGGTAACACAAGACTGCCGCAAGTTTGCTTCACCACTGCTGGCCAGGTTGCTTCAGCTTCCTTTGGAGTCAATTTTGACATCTCAAGTGTCAAACACCTTCTTACAAGGTAAAACCTGCTGCAGGGACCAGAGTCTGCTCAGCTCTGCCTGAGCCTGCACAGGGTGGCAGGTCCCTTCTGGAGTCAGATCCTGCACCCCAATATGGGTCGTGCACCCAATCCTACAGCACTTTCAGGTCTCTGGAGCAGGTAAGAGCCCCACACCCAAGGGAGAGAGTAGAGCTGGTTCATTGCCACCACCCTGCCAGGGCAGAGGCACATCACCTCCAAGAACCGAGCTGTCCCCAGGGCTGGCCCATAAGGGCATGCCCAGCTTTTGGGACAAGGGTGGTTCGGGTCCCATGTGCAGCAGAGCAGCTTTTCAGGAGCTCAGCACCCTGCTGGTGGGTGGTCAGCCCTTCTCTTCTCTGCAGCAGAGGGGTCTCCCTGTGCAAAGGCCAAGCCCACAAATCTGGGTGCTGGGGGCACCCACAAACCATCCTGGGACCTTCCCCCAGGATCCAGGCAGGAACCAGCCTCGAAGCTTGCGGTGCTGATGCAATAGGATATTTGCCAACACAGCGGGACTTTACGCTCCCCTGAAACCCTGAATCCCCGGGGGTGTGGGACTCCTGTTGTGTCACCCGCTGGAGCTGTTGGACCATCACACTAGAGGTGGTGAAGAACGAGCCACCGCACACCCTGAGTGCAGCAGGACCAGGACACCAACGCAGGGCTGAGAGCAAGCAGAGGCGATTGGGTCCTCCCTTAACAGTAGAGCGGTCCCCAAATCTGTACGCACCCTTTCACCCCAAAAGACCTGGCAGCTCCCAAACAGAGGAGACACCAAAGCAATGCAAGGAAGAAGGTGTTGGAAACACCCCAACCGCACCGTACCCCATGCTGCAGAGGGATGCTCGCTCAGGCTGATGGGCAAGGTGCTCTGCTGCCCATGGCCACGCTGCCTGGTTGGGGATGGCACCTGGGATCCGCCAGCCTTGCTGCCCCAAGAGCAGTTCTCCAGCAGCACGAAAGAGGAGGTGTGCAGCCCCCAGCCCCACCTGCCTTCACCCCCAAGTTCTAAGGCAGGATTTGACCTTTGCAAGCTGAGAACCAGGCAGTCTGTGACAGGTTCCTGCTGCCACCTGGTGGCATATGCCACCGAGGCTGCTGGGGCGGCCACCAGCCCCGGAGCAGCCTGGGGAACCCCACGGTCCTGCCCTGCTCCCCGGGGTTGCACCCTGGCCCACTGATCACAGCCAGAGCCCTGTCCTGTGACCCCCCCTATTCATCACATCCCCTATTTCTACACCACCAGTGCTGTTTGCAATAAGTAGGATTATTCCAATTCGTGTGCCAGAAACAAAAACTTAATTTTTAGGCTAAGCTGGCAGCATCAGGGCGTACATCCATTTGCAAACACCCCAAACTCCTCTCTCATAGGCCCCCTGCTCAAGCCACCACACAGTTTTGCTGGAAAGGGCTCCTTTCTTTCTCAACACTACCACGTCAGCTCTTCTTACCTGCGTCCTGCGGAGAGCAGGAGAAGGGAGAAGCACCACAGTTCCTCCAGGGTGCAGCTGAAAGGAGCAGGCAAATGATGGATGCAGATAAATGCTAAATCCTCCTCTCTTTTCCCTGCTTGGGGGAGTTGTACCCCACATCCTTCTCCCTGAGCTTTGCCCCAATGCCATCAGCTTGCATTCGCTCCCTGCTGAGGGTCCCAGCCTAAGGACTATGTCTCCCCTAATTGCAACCCTGTCCTGTCCCATCAAAACGGCCTTGGGGTGGCCCTGCCAGCTCCTCACACTGCTGACCCCCTCCCAAAGCTCCCAGGCTGAAGAAAAGGGGCTGAACCCTGCAGGGCTGGGTTTTATGACCCTGCAACGAGGAGATGTGATCCAGCTGGGGCTGAGCTGTGCCTCCCAGCTGGGACCCAGCCCAGCCCCAGCAGCCCCATCCTGCCTGGTCCCCCTGCTCACCACAAACCCCCTCCACCCACCGTTGACCTCCTCCACCTGCTGCAGACCCCCTTCAGCCCCCACAGACCCCTCGACGTGGGGTCAGCAGCCCGGTGGCTGGCACAGGAGGGGTTGTGCAATGCCCAGTGCCGTGGCAATTGGGGACTTTGAAGCACCATGCGCGTCGCATTCGTTATCGATTTAGACACGCCGATAGGGATGAGCCACAGTGGGTAAAACTGGTCGGTCCTGGGGTGCCGGTGAGGCCCGTGGCCAGGAGCCGACCTGCTGTCATGGGCAAACCTGCGCCCAGAGCCCAGCAAAGCCAGCCTGACACTGCTGTGGATGGGGACGTGCCGCCGCGGGATGGCACCGTGGTGGCAGCAGACTCGGAGGGAGTAACCGGTGGAAGGGACTGGCTCAGAATGATTCAGAGCAATTTTCCTCCTAATTCCTCTCATTCCCCGGGCGGATGTGTGCTAATCGAGGCGGCAGCGGTGGAGGGAGGAGTATGGCGGTTGTAGGTGCCATTGCCATGCGTTGCCTTCCCATCCTCCTCCGCAAACGCTTCCTGCCTGGCGCAGTGGCTTCCGCACTGCCATGCCTGGTCACCCCCCAGCATCCCCGGTCCTGGGGTCCCTCCCGCGCCTGAGCATGCACCGTCCCTGCGGCAGAGTGATGCTCTTCCAAGACTGTTTGTACAGAGATAGGAACCTGCCAACATAAAGCCTTAAACCCTGAGCACTTGGCCATTGGGATGGCTCCAGCCCATGAGAGAACACTCCTTTGCCTGCGTCTCCATCAAAGGCATGGCCGGGAGCAGCAGGCGCTCCAGCTCATGGCAGAGACATCGTGGGGATGTTGGTCTCTCGGTGGGGTTTGTGCTAAGCAACCTGGCAAGGCTGTACCCCAAAAGGCTGCAGGGTAAATTGTGCTGCTGTCTGTCCACAGTTGCCTGGCCATCCCAAATATAGCCCTGGAGTGAGTCCCCCAGGGCTGGGGCTCTCCCGAAAGCTCCAGCTCCCAGGGAGCTGCGAGAGCAGCCCCTGGGCTGATCCGGCTTCCACTGACAGCATCCGTGTGCCGGGCAGCCCTTGCTGCAGAGGGCCTGCAGCGACTTGCTGCCTCTCGCCTCACTGTGCCAGGGTAAAATTTAGCTCCAGACCATGGTCTGCATCTCATTTACAACCCACCTAATTGCAGAGATGTCTTGTGCCGCACTGGCGGTGTCAGCAGCGATACGTGGGCGGCGCAGGTTGGCTCCAACAACCCCTCCTCTCCCAAACACGCTGCTACGAACCCGTCCCTGCAAACGCCGCCTGGGAAGATTGATGCAGAGCGTGATCTCATCTGGCTTCGTACCGTATCTGGCAATCTTGGGACGGTGCCTGAGCCCTTAATGAAAGCTGGCACACCCTTCACAGCAGGGAGGGCTTGTTACACCCCCTTTTCCAGGTGAGCAAACCTGCGGTCATTGACTTCTCTGAGACCACACAGAGAATCGGCCGAGAGCCAGGCGTCCTGCCCTGGCTGCCTCGCTGCAGCATCCCCGCAGCCCCTGTGCCTTGTTCTTTCCCCGGGAGCCCTGCCTGGCCCCACGCGCAGCTTGGTGTGCGCCATCGGGGCTGAAATGCAGCCTGGCCCCACGCATGGAGCAGTTTGCTCCATCGGGGCTGAAATGCAGCCTGGCACCCAGGCCATGCTGCTGGGATGGGTGGTGGCAGTCCCTGTCCCGTCGAGATGTGTCGTAAGTGACTTTCCCATAGGAGGGAGCTCATAACCCCATTGGTCATGGCCACCTGGGGTGTCACCGGGCGTCCCCACACTGCCAACACTCTTGGGTGCAGGCTGCCCTGTTTGAAAACCAGCTCAGTGCGCTTTCTCCTTTCTTGCAGAAGAAACCACAGCTCTGCTGCCATTGTCCAAGCTGGGCAAACGTGAATGCAGTCTGGGCCCAGTGGCAGCCCGTACGAGACAGGTGGGATAGCCTCAAAAATAAGATTCAAACCACCTTTTCTGCAGGAAGTTATCCTGCCTATGACATTTTCTAAGCTTCGACACTGCAACACCCCATGAACTCACAAATCACCTTGGTTGTAAAGGAAAAAAACTCTTTTGGGAGAAGCTAAATGCAAACTTCCATATATGAAGAGAACTTCTGGTTAGCTTTTTTTTTTTGATCCAAGGAGGTGTCTCCAGTGCAAACCCCTGCGCTCCCCGCTCGGGTCCCCGAGCAGCGCCCGTGGAGAGCAGAGCTGCACGCTGACCTACATACGTCTTTCCCAGGTGTGCTGGTAAACATCCTCCCTGGGGAAGGATAATAAGGGAGGCTCCCTGGGAAGTGCAGCAATGCGGAGAAGCAGCCAGAGAACAGGACTGACCGGAAGAAATCCTCACCCTCCACCCACTCTGCGGCAGCCTGCAAGGAGCTTGCACAGAGCTGCTCCCACCAGTCTGATCTGTGCCCGTTGGCTGGTTGATGCAGGTGAGCAAGGTGAGTCTCCGCCGTTTCTTTTTGTACTTGAAATGAGCTTTTATGTTTTCAGGGTCATTTTGCAACCAGTCCTTCCCAGCAGGGCTCGGGGCAGCAAGACACAAGCACAGGATTACCTGCCCGGACTCCCTCCGCCCAGCCCCGAGTGCGGTGGGTGTGTAAACACGGCACTTTCCTTAGCTGCAAGAGCTGATTCATTCAACCCGACAAGTGCCTGAGATGGCTACGGGGAGCTTCATCCTTTTAATTTAAGCAGGGAGTGGGAAAGTAGAGAAATGAAGTGAATTAAGGTGAAAGTCCCGAGAGCAGCCGGGGCGGTGGGCAGCCCGGCTTTCAGCACCCAGCAAAGGGTGGTTTCTTTTTACCTCTGGCAAAGAAATTTCGAAAGGCTGAAACTGGACTGAAAATATTTTGAGTTATTGGAAGGGGACGTGGGGGTTTTCCTGCGGGCAGAGTTGCCCCTGCCACCTTGCTGTGTCCTCAAGTTTTACTCCTCTCCAGGACTGGAAACATGTCTAGGCTCATTAAAGCCATCACTGACATGATGGAGAGTTACCAGGGCAATGCCAGGAAGGGGAAGAAATCGGAGCCGTTCAGTAGAAGTGAGTTCAAGAAGCTGATCCAGCAGGAGTTTGCTCCTGTCAAGGTAAGTGTACGGGCTTGAGGGTGCAAAGATGGATGGGAAAGGTGCTGGGGTGACATTTAGGGGTGGTCAGGGGCGCTGAGGGGTCCTGTAACACCCACCCCACATCCAGGGTTGAAATTGGATCCCTCCAATGTTTGATTTTCCTGGGGCTGAGCATCACGGGCAATTTCCTTGGGTTTGTATTGCAAGGCAGCAAAGCTCCTGCGCACCCCTCCCCGTCCCGCTGTCCCCATTTTCCTGCAGGGAAGGGGAGGTGGAGGGTGAGGAAGGGGTGCCCGGTCCCGCAGGGTGCTGTGGTCCCGCTGTGCCTCCCTTTCCTCCCTGGGCAGATCCGGGTGTAATACCATGAAGCCTTAACGTGGGACCCTGTGCAGCCTCCTCTGCCTGCTGTGACTATCCTTTTCGTTGCATTGCCCTTGCAATAAGGGGACCCAGCCCTCGCTTCACCACCTTGCCCCTTTGGGAAGGTCTGACGGGCTCCTGTCCTCTCAGAGGTCACCCACCAGCAAGTACAGATACATCAGCAGCCTGCCGGATTCGGACACCGAGCCCATGAACAAGAAGGAGAGGGGCTCTGCCAAACCCTGTGTCTACTGAAGGGTGGCCGCCGCTGCTCCTGGGGCACTGAGACGAGAAGGTAAGGGAGCGCTCAGGGAAAGCATCAAGCAGGCGAAGCTCCCGAACAGCATTTGCGTTGCCTCGTTAGGTGGGGACAGACCCTTCCTCAGGGCTGGTGTCACCCCAAGATGGTGCTTGGCTCCCCAGGTCTGCTTTACTCCTTGCCATTGTCCCAGCAAGCCTGATCCATCGGGGAGGATGGGATGGAGCCAGGAGCTGAGCTCCAGCTCCATGGGGACCCAGAGAGTATTTAATCAGCTCTAATAACTCCAATACAATTGCACAAGCTTATTGGGCACAAGCTTAGTGCAAAGCAGAGGTATTGCAGGGCGGACGGTACGGAAATGGGGGCTGGCGGGGAGGGATGCCAGCCTCAGCAGGGCTTTGGGCCGGTCGTGGGCGAACACCCCCACAGGTTTTCTTCCCTCTCCTATAGGATCTCTGAATTGCCCCGTGGGCAAAGGACAGAGGCACCAGCAATGTATGGGCACGATATGATCGCCTTTCGCACTCTCTCTGCTCCTGCAGTGCAGGCAACACCTGCCCTTGCACCGGTGGTGGGGCAGATGTGAAGACCGTGCCCCGCTTCACGTATTACCTCCATGAGGCAAAAATAACCCCGGGTCTCTTGTTTTGTCCCCATGCTCCATGGGTGTCTCTTTAGGGTGCTTTGCAAATGCAGCTTGAAGGCTGGGGGTGGGTGGGTGGGGGCAGATTTGCTGTTTTCTTCTTGTAAACACAACAGCAGAGAAGCGGCTGCCATATCAACCCCTTTCTCCATGAGCTCCTTTTGTTTTTAATGGGTAGAAAGTGAAAAATCACTAGTCAATAGGGCTGGAATGAGCCACGCAATTAGTTGACTCAGGCTATACAGTAATAATGAATAAAGAGTGGCAATTCTTCAGGGAAAATTAAAGGTCTGTGGTGAGGAGTTCATCTCCAGCTCATTTGAAGTCAACAGCAAAATTCCCACGGGTTTGGCGGGGGGGGACCAAAAATGCACCTCAACGCTTATGAGGATGTTTCAGTGAAATAAATGCATCTGGGGCAGGATGCTGGCTTTCTTTTCCATCAAAAAAAGGGAAGCCCAGTCCTCATTTTTTTATTTTATGGAAAGCTTTCACCTATGTCTTTGCGTAATTAACCTGCACAGAGCTGCGCAAAGAAATACTACCAACAGCGAGTGGCCAGAGGATGAGGAAACAGGACTGCTTTCCTCAGCCACGCTCAGTTAAAACATTGCTCCCGATATATAAACCAATAAAACAAGACTGTTTTAATAGCAAGGAGGGGATGGTAGGAACCCTGAGTTTCACTGGAAAAAAATATTGCAGAGAGTTATCAGGTCTGTAATATTTATATCCCCATTTGCAAGTTTTTGGAAAGTCAGGGGAAGACGTGTAGTTTCTGACAAGGGTTCGCTTTATGATCACTTTACTCCACGGATAGATGGTTTCTGCAGGAGTTTATTCCTCTCAAGCTAATGAGGGCAGGACCTGGTCCTTCAGCTGTAACCTCTCTGAATGGGTTAATACATCAGCCGTCTTAACTGCGATGTTTGTGCATTGTAAATATCCCAAAGGATTTTTTTCTGGCTTATTTTTCTCCTTATACATAAATG